>NC_047089.1:95837188-97269348 GCF_902459505.1 Geotrypetes seraphini
CCCTAGGCCCCTCCCCGGTGCATCTCACAATGCGCCGGGAACGGGCAGGCCTGCCATTTCGAGGAAAGCGGGCCTGCCGGATGAACGGAGGGAAGACCCATCTGTCCGCCCAATGATTAAGGTTAGTTGGAGGGGTCTGCCAGAGTGTGGAGTGGGGTCCAGGGAGAGCTCGGCCCATAGAGGGGGGCTCAGTCTGGAGAAAGAGGGTTATCCGGCAGGAGGGCTTGGGCTCCCTCCTGCTGGTGAGCGGTTCAGGGGGGGGGGGGGGTTCTGTCTGGCAGGAGGGCTTGGGATTCTGTAACTGGCATTGTTTATGACAGACACTAATTAGAGAATCCTGCTTTTAGGCGAAGGACTGGCCCCTCTTTCGCCTAAAAGGTCGGATAATTTTTTGGTTGGGAATATATTTTAAGGATAGGCATAGTGGTGGTCTGGGCGATTAAACCGTTGAACGTAGAGGTAGGCCATTCTCAAAAAAAAATCATTTTGGACTTTTTTTGAGAATGGACATTTCCCTGCTGCCTACTTTCTGCGTTTAGGGACTTAGGCCAAAAGTAGACTTAGATGATTCTTTTGATTATGTCCCTCTATGGAAACAAGATAAAAAGAAGATTGACTCATTTGATCTTGGTGCTGGAAAAACATTTTATGTGTCCCGTGGACTTCCAGAAGAACTAACAAATCATTTAAAATCACTCCAACCAAGTAATTTTTATCGGGTTACCAGAGATTTGTGCATCCCCCCACTCAGTATTTTACAGATCTCTATCATACCTCTCTTGACTCACTTCTTCTCCATGCTGAAAAGCCCTAGCCGCTTTAACCTTTCCTCATAGTGAAGTCATCCCATCCCCTTTATCATTTTTATTGCCCTTATCTTTCCTAATTCGGCTGCATCTTTTTTGAGATGCAATGACCAGAACTGCACACTATTTGAGATGTGGTTGCACCATGAAGCACTACAAAGGCATTATAAAATTCTCATTTTTGTTTTCCATGCCTTTCATGTTAATTTCTTGCATTCTATTTGCTTTCTTAGCCACCAATGCACATTAGGCAGAGGGTTTCAACTATGACATCTAGATTATTTTCCTGGATGGTGACTCTTAATATGGAACCTTGCATCACATAGCTATAGTTTGTGTTCCTCTTTGCCATATGCATCACTTTGCACTTGGTCACATTAAACTTCATCTATAAAGACCTCTTACCATTTTTCACAATCCTCTTGTGATTTAACAACTTTGAACAAATTGGTGCCATCATTAAATTTTAATTACCTCACTAGTCATTACCACTTCTAGATCATTTAGAAATATGTTATAAAAAGTAGCGGACACCTCACAATCTTGGCATGATTCAGCCAAGGGAAGTCTTCTTGATTTCTTTGAAGGCATGAATAAACATGTGGATAATAGCAAGCCAGTTTATGTAGTGTATCTAGATTTTCAAATAGCTTTTGACAAAATTGCTCATGAGAAACTTTTGAGGAAATTAAAAAATCATGGGATAAGAAGCAATGTTCTGTTAAGTATTAGAAATTGGTTATTGGACAGAAAACAGAAGGTAGGGTTAAATGGCCATTATTCTCAGTGGAGGAGGGTAAATAGAGGAGTGCTGCAGGGATCTACACTAAGACCGGTGCTATTTAACATATTTAGAAATGATCTGGAAATAGGAATGACAAATAAGATTATTACATTTGCAGATGGCACAAAACTTTTCAGAGTTCTTAGAAATCATGCAGCCTGTAAAAAAAACTACATGAATACCTTAGGAAATTAGAAGGCTGAGCATCCAAATGTTAGATGTGGACAAATGCAAAGTAATGTACATTGGGAAAAATACTCCAAATCACAGTTACCTGATACTAAGGTCCACCTAGGGAATCAGTACCTAAGAAAAAGATCTAGGTGTCATTATAGACAATATGCTGAAATACTCTGCCAAGAGTACAGTGGCAGTCAAGAAAGCAAACAGAATGTTAGTACCGTATTTTCACGTAGATAACGCGCACCCTTGTAAAACGTGCACACGGGTATAGCGCGCGGAAAACACAAATTTATGTACAGAAATTTTTATATACCGCACACACCCGTATACCGCGCATGCTGCCCGACTCTCCTTTCGCCCGCCCCGACTCTCCTCTGGCCACCCCGGCTCTCCTTTCGCCTGCCCCGACTCTCCTCTCCCCCTTGAAGTCCTGTCCCCACCCTGAAAGCCTGATGTCCCCCCCCCGATGTCCGATTCACCCCCCGCTGGACTGCTCGCACCCCCACCCCGAAGGACCGCTCGCACGCACACCCACCCGCACCCCCACCCTGAAGGACCGCTCGCACCCCCACAGCCTCCCGACTCCCCCCCATCATGTAGAAGCTCCTACCGGTGTCCTGCTGCTTTCTCTTGGCGGTCCCGGCCCTTCCGTGAGCCCTGCGCCTGCGCTGCTTCCTCTTCCAGCGGTTCGCCCTTTCTCTAACGTCAATCTCTCTTGCCCCGCCGACTCCCCGACATGATCGGGGCAAGAGGGAGCTCAAGCCCTCTTGCCCCAGCCAACCGCGGCACCCCCGACACGATCGGGGGAAGAGGGAGCTCAAGCCCTCTTGCCCCAGCCAACTGCGGCACCCCCGACACGATCGGGGCAAGAGGGAGCTCAAGCCCTCTTGCCCCCCGACACGATCGGGGCAAAAGGGAGTCCAAGCCCTCTTGCCCCGCCGACTCCCCAACTCCCCGACACGATCGGGGCAAGAGGGAGCTCAAGCCCTCTTGCCCCAGCCAACCGCGGCACCCCCGACATGATCGGGGCAAGAGGGAGCTCAAGCCCTCTTGCCCCCCCCCCGACAAGATCGGGGCAAAAGGGAGCCCAAGCCCTCTTGCCCCGCTGACTCCCCAACTCCCTGACAATATCGGGCCAGGAGGGAGCCCAAACCCTCCTGGCCATGGCGATCCCTACCCCCACCCCGCACTACATTACGGCAGGAGGGATCCCAGGCCCTCCTGCCCTCGACGCAAACCTCCCTTCCCCCAACGACCGCCCCCCCCCCCAAATAACCTCCGACCGCCCCCCAGCCGACATGCGACCCCCCTGGCCAACCCCCACGACACCCCCACCCCCTTCCCCGTACCTTTGTGTAGTTGGCCGGACAGACGGGAGCCAAACCCGCCTGTCCGGCAGGCAGCCAACAACGGAATGAGGCCGGATTGGCCCATCCGTCCCAAAGCTCCGCCTATTGGTGGGGCCTAAGGCGCCTGGGCCAATCAGAATAGGCCCGGGAGCCTTAGGTCCCTCCTGGGGGCAGGGCCTGAGGCACATGGGCCCAACCCGACCCCAGGTTACTGTGTCTCTCCCTTCCATCTCTCCCTCCCTCCCCCCTTTGGTCTGGCACCCGTCTTCTTTCCTCCACTCTCCCCATAGTCTAGCATCTCTCTCTTGCCCATTTCCCTTCAGCATCTTCTCCCCACTCTCTCTTCCCCATTTCCCTTCAGCGTCTTCAGCCCACTCTCTCTTCCCCATTTCCCTTCAGCTTCTTCAGCTCATTATCTTCCCCATTTCCCTTCAGTGTCAGTTCCTCTCAAACCCCCCTCCCCTCCACTTCCCTTCAGCATGTGCGGTGTCCAGCAGCCGCCTCCCTCCCGATCACTGCTGTCCAGGCATCTCACGCCCTCCCTTCCCCTCGCTCTACCATGGCAATTTTCTGTGGTTTTTCTGTTTCCCAGCTGCCCGAGCTGGCTTTCATCAAGTTGCGTGTGGCTGCCAAAACTTCTCCTCTGATGCAACTTTATGTTACATCAGAGGAGAAGTTTCGGCAGCCACACGCAACCTGATGAATGCTGGCTCGGGCAGCTGGGAGATGGAAAAAAGCAGAAAATCACCACAGTAAGGTGAGGGGAAGGGAGGGAGATGCTCGATCGGTGACCGCATGCATTCCCTCCCTTACGTGCGGAGGCAAGGCCATTCACCACTCCACAGGATGGTGAATGGCCTTGTCCCGGTACCCGCAGTGACAATGACTTTTTCTCCCACCATTTTGGTGGGTTACCCATGGTTAGCCGCAGGTAACAGCCACCGTGTCATTCTCTACCTAGGGCCTTAGGCCAAAAGGGGACTTAGACATTGTTTTTGATTATGTCCCTCTATGGGTTAGTGGCTGTACTGTTTTTTGGTGTGTTTTTTTTAACGTCAAATAAAAGGCTGTTTGGGTAGTGGTAACAGCTGTGGGGCCAGTACTACCCTCCAGGCTGTCTGGTAAATGTGGGCTCTTTACCAGTCCAGCTAAGGCAAGAGCCTAGTTAGCATTGAAAGGAGCAAAGAAGAAACTGTTTTGTTTTATCTTTTTCTACTCTTTTGATCTGGATGAGGCAATCCAGGCAAACTAGGACTGGTGGGCTATAAAATTGGACTCTTTTTTTTTTTTTTTTTGGGGGGGAGGGAGTTTTCCCAGTGTGCTTAATAGAATGTTTAAAGGGCAAGTGAACAAGGCTACCTGACATGAACTGGAGTGCACAGAGAAGCCTTAAAAAACATAAAAGTTGTTTGCTTTTTTCCCCAATAATTTTTGTGCTGTTTAGTTTACTGAAGTGAGCAATACTCAGGCTGTGGCCTAGCTGAGCCCAGAAGTCTCAGGGAATTGCACCGCAGTGGGCATGGGAGATACTGCAGAAGTGGTGTTAAAGGTTACAGTGTTTGGCCTTAGGTAGGTACGTAGAGGCTGCCTAGGCATCCCTGTCACACAGGCCTAAAGGACCATTGCAGAATAGCCTGTTTTCCTCAGATGCTACTTCTCAAGGCCAGGCTGTAAGGTAAAAGGGGTTCAGAGTCCTCAATTTCCAATGGACCCTGTCTCAGGATCCCCCACCCCAGCAGAAGCAAGAGTGGCAGCCCATCCAGGGGATGGAGAAGATCTGCATACCATGGCTGACAAGGTCAGTCTCTAGGGCAACCAGAAGTACAGAAACCTACCTATCAACGACCAAGGAGGAAACACATACAAGGGCTCCTGCTGGGGGCATAGCAGTACCAGAGCATCAATCCTGACAGAGACATTCTCCCACCTGTAACTGAAAAACTGCACGCATTTGACAGATCCAAAAGCACAGGAAGTGTGTCTAGAGCAGTGGTCTCAAACTCAAACCCTTTTCAGGGCCACATTTTGGATTTGTAGGTACTCGGAGGGCTTCAGAAAAAATAGTTAATGTCTTATTAAAGAAATTATAATTCTGTATGAGGTAAAACTCTATAGTTTATAAATCTTTCCTTTTGGCTAAGTCTTAATAATAATATTGTAATTTATAGCTAAAGAGACATATGATCAAGAAACTGTTTTATTTTACTTTTGTTATTAAGATAAACATACCGAGGGCCTAAAAATAGTACCTGGTGGGTCACATGTGGCCCCCAGGCTGCATGTTTGAGACCACTGGTCTAGAGGGACATTTGGAGATAAACCTCAGCCTCCAGGGCACTCAGGAACTTGTCTGGTCACAATCAAGCAGTGATTGAATGCAAGCTCTCCATATGAAAATGCAGAACTTGATGGGAGGCACTGACTCCTTTGAGATCCAGGATAGTTCTGTAACAGCAACCCTTATTTAGCACCTCAAAGTAGATAGAATAATATTCCTGGTCCTTCTTTAGATGAAGGACCTGTTCCATAGCTGGAAGGTGCAATATACTGCTTCTCATTTGGAAACCAAGCCATAGAAGGTGTAAGATAAACTTCAAAACATCCAAGGTATACTGTTGACTATCAACACCCATTGGTCAGAACTGATGTAGGCCCAGTTGTGACAAAATAAGGAGAATCCTTTATCAGACCCACTGGAGAAGCAGGACCTGCATCCTTTGACTTATAGGCTCCCCTAAAGGGTAACTCCTGCAAGACATGAGCATTACTGTGTCTGCCATACCAGCAACAACTCCATCCTTCAACTAAGTCCTGGCTTCAGTAGAAAAAGGAACTGAGCATGGGCAGTTCTGATGTCGGGAGAAGGCTTGTGGGCCGGTCCCGTATAATCGTTACACATTGGCCCTAGCCTTCCCTTCTTTGAGTGGCGGTGGACCCGGGCCAGAGGAGGAGGAATCAGCAGAGGGTAGGCAGGCTTCAACGTGGCAGGGAGGGAGGAAGGCACTGTCTGGCACGGTACACTGGCCCTTACCTTCCCTTCCTGGAGTTGCAGTGCAGTGGCGGCCAGCAGGGAGCAGCGGCGGCAGGCAGCCCGCGTACCCCCAACGAGTGGGACATTTTGAAAACGTACAACGGGGTGAGTGGGGGTGTTTTAAAAAAGTTAACTTCGCTTCATAAGATACACCAAAATTTCCACCAAATTTTGGGTGGGGAAAAAAGTGCATCTTATGAAGCAAAAAATGCAGTATATACTTTGGAGGAAAGGCAGGAGAGGGGAGATATGGTAGAGACATTTAAATATCTACATAGCATAAATGTGCATGAGGTGAGTCTTTTTCATTTAAAAGGAAGCTCAAGAATGAGAGGATAGGATGAAGTTAAGAGGTGATTGAATCAGGAATAATCAAGGAAGTACTTTTTTTTTTTTTTTTTTACAGAAAGGGTGGTAGATGCTCAGAAAAGTCTCCCGATAGAGGTGGTAGAGATATAGACTGTCTGAATTCAAGACAGCGTAGGACAGGCATGTAGGATCTCTTAGGGAGAGAAGGATGGGCAGACTGGATGGGCCATTTGGCCTTTATTTGCTATGTTTCTTTTGTTAAGAAATTAAAATTGCTTGCTACAGTGAACTTGAACTAAAATGAAACAATAAGTTCAAGTGTAGCCACTGAGGTCTTCATTAGATATTTAAGCTACATTTTTACAAAACTGTCTTTGAGAAACATTTGATGTAAGAAGACAGAAGAGGAAAAATATTAGAAGTGAAGTTTAACCGATTTGGATTTATGAAATTGCTTCACTTAATTTTCTAAAAAACAAAAAAACAAAAAAAAAGCCCATTAAAAAAGTGATTGTCTGAAAGGATATAGACAGAATGGCGGCAGTGTTCAAGGAATTTACCCAAGTAATTTAGCAGGGTAAATTCATTGGGCTGAAAATTTCCCTCCGCTTTGTATGTGCACAGGTACCAATGAACCTCTCCATTCTAGCCCAGATTTTCAAAAGTAAGTTATATTTATATGAGGCTATTCTCTCAAGAGACAGTAAAACATAAACAACTGCATGTACTCTATCACTCTCTTTTCTAGTGTTATCCTGTTTTTATATGTCCTTCAGGCATTCCCCCACCAGCTCTGCCCACCATCGTATAAATTCTGGCATTTGCTGCCAGTTCTTTTCCTCAACCGACTGCAAACCCTTTACATTTCTTCCCATTCTTCAGTCCTAATCCTTTTTAATACCCCAGCCCCACTCACTAGTTCCACCGATTCTCTCCAAAGACCCTGTGCAGAAATCTGCTTCCCTCACAGTCCTTGCACTCAGCCCCTCCTTCCTTTGACTAGTGCAGTCTTTCCACTGGCTGGAGCCTACCATAGCCTCTCTAGTGAAAGTGGGTAGCATGGAGAGTAGAGAATGACACAGTGGCTGTTACCTGTGGCTAGCCATGGGTAACCTGCCAAAACGGTGGGGGAAAAGAAAGTTCTCACTGCGGGTACGGGGACAAGGCCGTCCACCGCCCCGTGGAGCAGTGAATGGCCTTGTCTCCGCAGTTAAGGGAGGGAACACGCATGGTCACTGATCGTGCGCGGCCCCCTCCCTCCTTCCTACCTACCAGCCACATTTATCTCCCTCCCTCCCCCTTACCTTCATGGCGCTTTACAGTGTAATTTGTGCTTGAAGTCGTGTGCATCTGTGGGCAGAAGCTTCTCCTCTGATGCAACCAGAAGTTACAGCAAAGAAGGAGCTTCCACCTGAAGATGCACGGGACTTCAGGCAGGCTCCGGCAGCTTGCACAAATTACACTGTAACATGCCACGAAGGTAAGGAGGAGGGGGGGAGATGGTCGGACCACACATAGGGTACTGAAGGGCGGTGAAAAGGAACAGACGCTGAAGGGGGTGGCACGAGGGAAGGGTGGGGTGGAAAGGAATGGAACAGATGCTGAAGGGGGGTGGAGAGAAACAGACGTTGAAGGGAAATGTGGAAGACAGTGTGGGGAGAAAACGCTAAAGGGAAATGGGGAACAGAGAGTCGGGAGAAGACGCTGAAGGAAAATGTAGAAGACAGAGTGGGGAGTTTCAAGTTTATTTTAAATTTCTTATACCGCCCAATCAACCTTCTAGGCAGTGTACAAAGTCATAAAAACATACTTTGATTAAAATACATATTTAAGATGACAAAACATCATTAAAAATAACGATAATTTTTAAAAACATTTAAAACAAAGACAAACAGGAACAAAAGGTAAAAGGGCAAGAACTACAATAATCAAGTAGAAAGAAAACATTTAGGGAACAAAACAAAAGGAGGGGTAGCTAAAAATAAAATCAAGCTATGTTGCTCTGAAAAGGACATTTAGACACTGAAGGGAAATGGGGAACAGAGAGTGGGAAGAAGACATTGAAGGGAAATGAGGAACAGAGAGTGAGGAGAAGATGCTGAATGGAAATGGGAAACAAAGAGTGGGGAGAAGATGCTGGAAGAGAAGAAGACAGAGATGCCAGACTATGGGGGGAGTGGATAGAAGAAGATGGGTGCCAGACCAATTGGGGAGCTGTGGAGGGAGAGATGGAATGGAGAGGCACAATAACAGAGTAAATGGAAGATGCAGAGAGAAGGCAGACAGTGGATGGAAGGAAATGAATGAGGAGAATATGAGGAAAGCAGAAACCAGACAACAAAGGTAGAAAAAATATTTCTATTTATTTTTTTATTTTTTATTTTTTGGCTTTAGGATAAAGTAGTATATCAGTTATGTTGATAAAAATTTATAAACAAACTCCTGCCAGCTGAACATCTCGTTCTCTAGTTCAGAAGCCAGAACTTTGATTTATAAGGAAGGAATAAGCTAAATATTGCAGTACTGAGGCTTGTATGGATGCTGCGGGGACAGTAGTCGTGGAGACAGTGGTCGCGGGGACAGTGAGGACAGGGCAGGGACAGTGGTTGTGGGGTCGGGAACGGAGCGGAGACAGTGGTCACAGGGACAGGGTCAAATTTTTTCCCCGTGTCATTCTCTAATGGAGAGCTGTAATGGGCTAATCTCTGAAACATATCCACACACTGAGCCATCCTTCTGGCTCTGAGACAGGTAATGTACAACTTTTTAGAATCCTGACAAAATCTCGGAGACAGCGACAGCCAGAAGGCCTTGAGCATGTGCAGATGCTCAAAGCCCAGGCAAGAGGCAGGATCTTCATTCACCGGCACGCCCTGTGGGCTGCGTGCTGGTGCCAGATGGGGTAAGGCTTCTGTTTGGGCGGAAAGGGGTGTGTTCACGAGCAAGGGGGAGGGGGCATTCACGGGCAGGAGGAGTGATGCTCGCAAATTGAGTCAACGCTTGGTTTGCAAGTCACAATTTGCAACAATGTTTTGCTCGTCTTGCAAAACACTCACAAACCGCGTTATTCGCAAACCGAGGTTTGACTATCATTTTAAACCACTTAGATGTTTTTACATAAGCGGTACATCAAATTAATAAACTACATGATCTCCCTACTTCTAGAAGACCCTGTAATAGGGATACCCCAATCATCATCTGGCATATTATAATCACATATTAATAGTACTTCCCTTTCACACCTATAGTCTGAATGTTTTCAATTAAATCTCTATCCCTTAAATCTCTGTCCTTTTCTAGGAGGAGAAGTGGACTAGAGGTTAGAACCTCTGCCTAAGCACTCTGAGGTTGTGAGTTCAATCCCCATGCCACTCCATGTGACCCTGGGCAAGTCACTTATCCCCTCTTCTACGAAACCGTGTCTCTCTGCGCTAAAACCGCTAGCATGGTTTCGGAGTAGAGGGGGTTATACTTTTGCTCTGGAGCTATTATAGCAGCTGGTCAAAATCTGTCATGACAAGTTTTAAGACACACTTTGAGCAAATTTTTTAAGTGGGCTTTTGCATCCATGATGCTCATACTAGCATCGATGAAACTACCATAAAAAGTTAAATCCCAAAATTATAGATGGATGCAGTTGAAGCAGGCCATTGAGGTTCCCTGAGTGGAAAAATCTTAAAAATCTTATGTTTTCAGGTGGACTTCCTGGGACACCAGACCGCTCAGTGGTATAAATTAATATCTGGATTTTTTAATAAGAAACCAAAGACTGGTCTTTGTGACATTTGGAGCATTGAGATAAAGCATCAGATTACTGCGTCTCAATGGCCACTAATTTGGACTTGGAGGATGAGATGTAGCCCTGGCAATGTAGAACCTCTGAGCTCCAGAACTTGCCAAATAAAATCCCTAGAAATAGCTCTCGTGTGTGCATTTGACATTTTCTTAAATATAACAGGTACCTTATCTTGGTTTCATAATTGATATTTACTGTAAATTGGAATGCTTTTGCTTTATCATGTCACTTCCATAAGATTTTGTTTAGCCCTCCTCAAGTTCTAATTATGTATCAGTGCAGCGCATGGCCAACTAAACATGTTTGGTCGGGTTGCTTGCTACTTGTGGACAAGTAAGATGATTTCTGAAAAGGTTTCATCTTCGTTGTAGCTTTACTTTTTTTCTTTTTTTAACCAAGTTCTGAAAACTTTTTCAGCTTTTCTGATTCCTAAAACAGCAACCTCTGACTTTATATTTGCAGCTTGATCAAGTGCAACTATTTTGGACAAGAGGTCATTGCGAAAATAGCTCTTTTTTCACTTGTTTGCCTACAAAGCATCTTAGGTTCCAACTACTTTGACGGAGACTTCAGTAGTTGGAATCTAAGAACAGTACCGGGCAGAGCTTTGGATTCTTGCCCAGAAATAGCTAAGAAGAAGAAAATCCCCCAACAAATTTTTAGATTGAATCAGGTTGGGCAGACTGGATGGACCATTTCGGGTCTTTATCTTCCGTCATCTACTATGTTACTAAGTCTGCATCTATGAGACAAACTTGATTTTTCTTATTACATAGAGCATTTGGATCCCAGTTCGTTTACAGAAATTAGATAGTTCAAAGTCTAAAAGATGCTGGAATTGTCATTTTGAAGCTGGGACTTTGGATCATTTACTATACTATTGTCCCTTGATACTTAAATTTTGGAGATCTATTTGGGATCAAGTGAACAATATTTAGAAAATCCAGTGGCTTTGACGTACGATACCATCCTATTTGGTACGTTAATGAGGGCTAAAAGCCAAATATCTGCTCAAAATAATAAACTTCTCTTTACAATGACAGTAGTTGCTATACAACTTATTTTGAGGAATTGGAAGAACTGTGATAGATTAAATTACACTTTCTGTTGGGAATCTCTTTGTTATACTTTTAAAATGGAACGTTCAATGGCCGTACAACAGAGATGGTATAAGAAATTTATGGATGTTTGGGAACCATTGACTAAGTTCTGTAAGGAATGACAACTGATTTTATTTTATTGACCCTTAAGCATACACATCCAGGGTGAGTGGGAGGGGGGAGAGTTTTGCATTGGAATTTCATTTGGGGAATATATGGAGGGTTTCCTGTAGGTATATACTTTTTCTGATTATTTGGTGTGTGGGGGGGGGAATAGTTGTACATTAATGTCTATAAGTTTAATGTACATTTCGTGTAAACTTATGTATATTGAAATTGTTTGATTGCACTATGGTAGTTTGGAAATTTAATAAAGATTTACAAAAAAAAAAGTTGTGCTGGACTGCCAAATATTAGTATTTTTCATCAATTATTGTCAGCTTTATGAGCAACTAGAAATGACATTTTATTCACTGCTGTGCAAGATACTCCCAGCACCCAGTAAAATAAGGGGGTCTAGCTTAGTGACTATTGCAAATAAGGGTCTTATATTTTGGGAAACTTTCAAATGCTGAGCTAGTTCAGAATACAAATTTTGAACAAAATCTGAGACATAATGGTGGGGAGCTTTTTATTATTTTAGATCACTTGGTATGGAATGACCTGTAGCTCATCTACGCTTCACTCCTATTGAGAACATCTGCAAAGCAGCCAACAGGTTCTAATTCATGACCCACTACTGTTTGGAAAACCTTACCAGACAGGATAGTCTGTTCAGCCACACAGTTCTCAAAAGTTTAATCTATAATTAGAAGCCAATATCCCTCCAACCTTATTTGTTAGCTGGGGAGTAGAGAATGACACAGTGACTGTTACCCATGGGTAGCCAAATGTAACCTGGGGAAAAAAATCAACTGCTTGCTGCAGGTACAGGAACAAGGTCATGCACTGCCCCATGGAGCAGTGAATGGCCTTGTCCCCGCAGTAAAGCATCTGCCGCAAGCTGCTTTCCTTCCCACCCTTCTGGGTCAGCAGACTCCCACACACACTCGCAAGTCCAGCAGCCACCCTCCCTTCCTATCGTGGAACAAACAGTCCCCACCCTTGCACCTAATGCATTTGCCGTTGACACCAGGTATCCTATTTATAAACAGACCTCCTTCCTGCCCTACTTCCAGGTCAGCCACATTCAAACAAGTACAGTTGTAAGCAGGAAGGAGCAGCCCAGCTAGAAGGAGGATTGTTGAGTAAGGTAACTGGGATCCCCAGCTGACTCTGAAGGTTTCCCTTCGACATCAGCTCTGACATTGTAGGAAAGCCTTCTGGCTCGGCTTCGGTGGAGGGGGCATGCCCAGCTGGACAGTCCTGAAGGGAGCGAGTGCAGCCCTGAAAGGAACAAGTAAGGGAGAGAGGGGATATCCACTTGGGAGAAAAGGGGAAAGAGGGGGTGAGGGGGAAGGAGTGTATTGGGACATGGGAGGGGCACAAATTTGAGATAGTGGAGGGGATATTTATGAAGGGGAAGGGAAACAGGGTTTTTTTTTAATCCTTCCTCTGTATTATTTGTGTTTATAAAATGACAATTGTACATAATGTTGTTAATAAAATAAATTCAGTATAAAATCATAACTATTCAAGGCTTGTGCGGATGGGATCAAACGGTTTGCAGGGCAGTGCAGGGGTGGGGACCGAGCTCGCTGGGACAAAGCAGAGATGGGGACTGAGCTCGTGGGGATGGGGCGGGGACAGGGACTGCGCTCACGGGAATGGAGCGGGAACAGGGACCAAGCTCGAAAGAACAGGGCGGAGATGGAGACAAATTTTTTTCCCCATGTCATTCTCTACTGGGGATCCTCACACGTGAGTATAAGCCCATGGGTAAGTGAAGCATTAAATACCTCTACAAAAATGAGCAATATTTAGAAAGCACAGTTACTTACCTGTAACAGGTGTTATCCAGGGACAGCAGGCAGATATTCTCATAATCTACCCACTTCCCCTTCTTGGCTTATTAGCTTTGTTACTGAACTGATGGTCCCGCGAGCTGATAGCAGGCAGGCAGGAAAGCATCCACATATGAGCGTGAGCGGACCGCTGGGCTGGATGGACCTCTGGTCTGCCCCGGCGGAGGCGACTACTTATGTACTTATGTACTTATGTACTTATATGCATGGTACAGACAGTCTTTGATTTCTTACAGTGACAGTGACTTTGGATAGTCTGTGCCAGGTTCCATGAATGATGGAACCCACATGTGAGAATATCTGCCTGCTGTCCCTGGATAAGACCTGTTAAAGGTAAGTAACTGTGCTTTCTAAACATTGCTCATTTTTGTAGAGGTATTTAATGCTTCACTTACCCATGGGCTTACACTTCTCTGGGGGCTTTGATCACCCAGCCCCAATGATTCTAGTTTAAAGCTCTCTTCAATAGGTAGGCCAGTTTGCTACTAAAAACTCTTCTCTTAATGTGGGCAAATGCAAAAATGATGCACAGTGGGAATAACAGCATTTAGCTACATGATGCTATATATCACATTATGAGTCACCACTGAAGAAAATGCATTTAAGTACTGTACTATCATAGGCAATACTTTTAAATCTTCTCAGTTTGCAGCAGTGACTAAAAAGGTAAGTTAAATAGGTAAAGGCTCTTCAGCTTGGAGAAGAGATGACTGAGGAGAGATATGAAAGACTGAATGGAGTAGATCAGGTAAATGTAAATCAATTGTTTACTCTGTTATAAAGTACAAAGACTAAATCAGTTTATATAGTAGCACTTTTAAAATAGACTGGAGAACACTTTTTCACTCATTTTTGGAGCAAGTAATAAAAGCAGTTAATGTAGCTGGCTTTAGAAAAGGTTTGGAAATGTTTCTGGAGGAAACATTAAGCCACTTCTTATCTCTGAGATTAAATAGTATGGAATATCTTGCTACTTTTTTGGAATTTGCCATACTCATTACCTAAACTGGCTACTGTTAGAAGCAAGATATTGGACTAGATGGACACTTGATCTAACCCAGTAGAGCAACTTTTATGTTCTTATGTAAGAATACTTTGCTAGCCATTAAGCAAATGAGCTGGACCTATTATGATCCAAGGTTGAGTGGCAGCCAGAACAGGAAAAATTGAATGGGTGAAAGGAAGAATGAATTCAACTAAACATTAACATAACCTAGAAACTAATATCTCCAGTAAGTTTAAAAAAGAAAAAAAAAAGAGTAAAGCTAAATTGAGGCTGAATACGTCAGCAGGACAATGATCTAAAAAACACATCACAAAATCAATCATGAAGTACATACAGGAAAGAAGAATAAGGGTTTTGAAATGACCTTCAGAATTCCCAGATGTAATGTTATCCAACAACAGTGGGAAGGTTTCAATGCAATGCATGCCAGGCGACCTAATACTGTTGTTAAGCTAGAAAAATCCACAAGGAAGAGTGGGGAAAAATTTCTAAAGAATAAAAAGACTTCTTAGCTGGTTGCTAGAAATATTTAGAAGCTGTTATAACTGTCAAAGAAGGTAATACAAATGAATATGTAAAAGCAATGCAAGTAAATGGTAATTATGCATTAAAAATTGCAGAAAGATGTCATGTTTAACCTTGTTCCAGCTTCCATTCAATTAGGGACTCCAAAATATTCATTTTGACCAGAGGGTACCTGTACTTTACATGCAATTGGATAAGGACACTTGTTTTCCTCATAAATCAAATTTAAACTTACTGTATTTCAGATGGTACTGCAGAATAGGCTGCAACCAACACAATCAGCACCTTTTATAGGACAGATGCTGGTTTCAGCTTTTCATGAGTTCAGAAACTCTCTTCCCTACCCAGATTATAGCAAAATAATAATAATAACCCATGTAATTGATATTAAAATACTGTTTCAATAAAATCTGTAGATTTCAAAGCAAAATTACTAATATAAAACAGATGTCTGCACATCTGTCAGATATTTGTTCATAATCTTTCAGAAAAATCAGTTAAGATAATGCTTCCTACTAATTCAAGAACAGCTTTCATTTTATATTTGAATGGTAAAAAAAAAAAAAGATTTTTAAAACTGTATTAACACAAATAAAAAATTGTACAGTTTAAACTACAGCAGCATTATTTTCTGTACAAATCAATGAAAATGAACCAGAATGAGTCGAACGCTAAGCTTTTTTGCTGTAGTATGCATCTGTTATAGCTTCATCTTGACTTACTACCACTGAGTTTTCAGTTGGACTGAAACCCACTACAAATTTGCCCTTTATATTATATACTTCAGTGCAGCATACAAAATACTTATTTCTTGGAAGAGTATAAACACAGTATTCAGTTTACACTAAGACACTTCATGAATCATCAACAAGCTTTACATTTTACCACAAAAGATACCAAGACAATGGGGATTTTGTATAGTGCTAGCAGCATTTTAAATGACATTCATATAAATTCAGAAGTACTATTCTTCTAATTCTGTCTCGCTTTCACAACCCTAATGCACCAAGTTTCAGGCTTTCACAGGACATTGTATGGCCTGTCAACAATCACAAGAATAAAATGAATATGTACAAATGGCAGCTGCTGTCACTTCCCATTAACAATTAAATAACTTCAGAAAGCACTACAAATTCACTCAGAAATCTATTCAGGAAGAGTTTTCCCATTTAAGTTCCTTTGTGAACAGATCTTTAGAAATCTATAGCTATGAGATCAGTAGGGTTAGGCCTCTCAGAGAGATTTTTAAAAAAGTTTTGTAACCTGAGCAAGCTGACCTGGAAAAACTATAAGGTTTCATGACAATAATTCATTCTGTGATTCAATTTTTCAAGCTTTCAAATATTTAAGTGTGTTCTTATTTGAGAAATGTTTTATAGCTTCTGGTACACCACTTATATAATGTGTGCTAAAGGTATGTTAGCAGTTTCTACATTTATCTTTATGGGTCTACAGGTAACCAAAGATAATACGGTAATGCAAAGCGATCATAATCATCCTGTGAAGATGTGCAGAGCAGGAGGAATGTGGAGATCCAGTTTGTCAACTATGCTGTCTGTTACACATGGCAAGGAAAGCTTCACCACTGATTCTGGGTTGCTGCACAGGGGACTTCAGGGTAGAAGAAGATCCAAAATAGGGAGTCAAAACAAGAGGAGTCCAATCACTTCTCTTATTTTGTGTTTCTGCCTGACTTTAAAAGGCAGTATATAAAAATCTGAAACAAATTAAACATAGCAGAGTCCAACTCATACCATATTGCTGTGGTCTTTCCATCATTCCACCCAGTTTGCTTTGCACCAGACTCTGCTGGTTACTAAAAAGATATTGGGTGACTACGGTATCCTTAAAAAAGCTGATTGGCCATACAGCTTGTGTATGAAACCACTCAGAAAGGGGTGTCATAAGACACTGCAAAATAAAGGCTTAACTACATACTGTATATATAAAATTGATATATATGGATTCATATGTATTGCCAACAAAACATTAGCAATGCCCAAATGTCAAACAGGTGTCCAGCATGTTTCGGCATACGACCTGCATCAGTGGACTTGGATCACAAAAGATTTTAATGCAATACCAGGACAGTCAAAAAAAAAAAAAAAAAAAAAAAACAGTAAAAACAGTAAAAAAAACAGAAGGCAAGAAGCAGCGGCGGCGGGCTGGTGTTTGAATTGGCACGGCAGGCTGGCAGGCAGCAGCGGTACACGGATGGATGGACGGACGGGCGGGGGAGGGGTTGAATCCGCGGGGAGGTTGAATCAGGCACTGGATGGAGGGAGGGAAGGAGATAGGCAGGCAGGCTGACTTCGGAGGAGAGTGTGGGACAAAGGCTGGAAGGCAAGACATAGGAAGGAGGCACTGGGGGCACTAAGAACACAGGACGGAGGAACTGGGGGGCACTAAGGACATGGGAAAGAGGGACTGGGGGCACTAAAGATACAGGACAGAGGCATTGGGGGCACTAAAGATACAGGACAGAGGCATTGGAGGCACTAAGGACATGAGAAGGAGGCACTGGGGGCACTAAGGATATGGGAAGGAGGCACTGGGGGCACTATGGACATAGGAAGGAGGCACTGGGGGCACTATGGACACAGGACAGAGGCACGGGGGGCACTAAGGACATGGGAAGGAGGCACTGGGGGCATTATGGACTTAGGAAGGAGGCACTGGGAGGCACTAAGGACATGGGAAGGAGACACTTGGGGCACTAAGGATACAGGCCAGAGGCACCGGGGGCACTAAGGACATGAGAAGGAGACACTGGGGGCACTAAGGACATGGGAAGGAGGCACTGCGGGGCACTAAGGACACAGGACAGAGGCACTGGGTGGCACTATGGACTTAGGAAGCAGGCACTGGGGGCACTAAGGACACAGGACAGAGGCACTGGGGGGCACTAAGGACACAAGACAGAGGCACTGGGGGGCACTAAGGACATGGGAAGGAGACACTGGGGGCACTAAGGATACAGGACAGAGTCACTGGGGGGCCCTATGGACATAGGAAGGAGGCACTGGGGGCACTAAAGATACAGGACAAAGGCACTTGGGGCACTAAGGACATGAGAAGGAGGCACTAAGAACACAGGACAGAGGCACTGGGGGCACTAAGGATATGGGAAGGAGGCACTGGGGGCACTAAGGACATAGGAAGGAAGGAGGGAGCGAATAGAAAGGGACAATTGTTGGGCCTGAGTGCAGAAAGAAAGAAATAAAAGAAAGGATACACAGACAGAAGGAAACACAACCAGAGACTCATGACATCACCAGACAGCAAAGGTAGGAAAAATGATTTTATTTTCAATTTAGTGATCAAAACGTGTCAGTTTTGAGAATTTATATCTGCTGTCTATATTTTGCACTATATTTGTCTATTTTTCTATAGTTACTGAGGTAACATTGCATATTTTAAAGTCATTTGCCTTGACATCTTTGAAACCCCCCCAAAATATAAATGATAATTAACATTTTCTCTGTGTATAGTGTGCTTTGTAGTTTTTTTTAAATGAATTAATAAGATATGGATACATGAAAAATGAATGGAAGAAATTGGGGGTGGGGTTGGGGTGGGGCTAGGGTTAGGATTGGGGGTGGGACTGACAATTAATAGATGTCTCCTTTTGATGAAAAAAATAAATGGTCACGTTAATCATGAAGGAAGCTGCTGCCGCTGCCTTAAGACCCAAAACTAAGACCTTAAATTGCCATTTCAGAATTAGATACAGTATGTGGTTTTGTGAATCCTTCAGAACCACACTGCCTTCACTGGGAAGAGAAGTACGCTTTGTACTCAATGTGCTACCATGTGCTGTGCCTGCATCAGCTCTCACTGTAGCTGGCTGAAGGAAGCTTTTCTGCCTCAGATAAGCAATCAGGATATCTAGGGGATTGTCTCTTGTGGCTGCCGTTTACCCAGACCACAACAGCCTGAAAACTTCTACCCCACCAGTCTCAAACAATTCATCATGGGGGAGATGCAGCCAGCACCCGCAAGGTCTTCCAACAAGTGCGGAGCCCAAATACAGCCTGTGCTCACGCGCTTCGGTCAAAACCCAGTGAGCAGACTGCCAGAGGTCTAACCATGAACTGATCTAAGTGTTTGGGCGGGCTGGCAAGACAGGTGCCCTACAGCAAGGGTGGGCCACCCAGCTAGAGAGAACTCAGAAAGCTAAATCTGCAGCTTCTCCCAGGCAGAGCTGTCCCAGGAATACCCCAAGCCTCTAAGAAAAACATTGGATAATACCCAAAAATAAGAAATTTAAGCAGAGTAGAAAAAAAGACACCTTCTCAACTCGCTAGAGGAATGAAAAAATCTGAGTAGAGAGGGCAGTGCCCTGTGATGCAATGAGATGGTGTTGAAAATGTAGGTGATGCCATCTGAATTAGGGTTACCAGATTTTCTTTTTAAAAAACAGAGGACACCTACTCCGCCCTCAGCCCCTCCCCATTCTGCCCTCAGCCCTGCTCCCACACAGACCACGTGTCTCCTTCCCCGAGCTCAGGGCCCTATCTGGATATCCTCTGTGCATGCATGGACATCAACACGATGTCACACACATGCGCAGAGGACATCCAGAAAATGGTCCCGAGCTCAGGGTCTTCCAAAAAACCCAGACAAACTTCCAGGTTTTGAAAATCCCTCTAGGCACCCAGACAGTCCTCTAAAAAGAGAACATGTCCGGGTTCTCCCGGCCATCTGGTAACCTTAGGAACCAAACTCTCCATACAATGCAGCTCCACAGAAACAAAAACAGTGAGACATCCCCTAATACTGTGCAAAATAAAGATATAAATTTGAAAAAAAACTGACAAATAACAACAATCATCACTTTAAAAATTAAAAAATAGAAATAAAACAAAATAATGGAAAATAAGAAAATACTATTTTATTGGACTAATACATTTTTCAATTAGCTTTCAAAGGCCAAATCCTCCTTCAGTACAGTATACCACTTTTACAGCATCCTACCCTGACCTGAGGAAGAGGGTTTTGGTTTCCAAAAGTTAGTAAAAAAATGTATTAAAATTAGTACAGTAAAAAATTACCTTTTTCCATTTTCTAATTATAAACATAAGAGCATAAGAATTGCTGTTGCTGGGTCAGACCAGTGGTCCATCATGCCCAGCAGTCCGCACACGTGGAAGCACCCAGGTCAAAGACCAGTACCCTAACTGAGACTAGCCCTACCAGCACACTTCTTGTTAAGCAGGATTCTGTCTAATCCTGTCTTGAATCCCTGGAGGGTGTTTTCCCCCACGACAGATTCTGGAAGAGCATTCCAGTTTTCCACCACTCTCTGGGTGAAGAACTTCCTTACGTTCGTCCGGAATCTATCCCCTTTCAACTTTAGAGAATGCCCTCTCGTTCTCCCTACCTTGGAGAGGGTGAACAACCTGTCCTTATCTACTAAGTCTATCCCCTTAAGTATCTTAAATGTTTCGATCATGTCCCCTCTAAATCTCCTCTGTTCAAGAGAGAAGAGGCCCAGTTTCTCCAATCTTTCATTGTAAGGCAGCTCCTCCAACCCCTTAACCATCTTGGTTGCTCTTCTCTGGACCCTCTCGAGTAGTACCATGTCCTTCTTCATGTACGGCAACCAGTGCTGTATGCAGTACTCCACGTGAGGGCGCACCATGGCCCGGTACAGCGGCATGATAACCTTCTCTGATCTGTTTGTGATCCCCTTCTTTATCATTCCTAGCATTCTGTTTGCTCTTTTTGCCGCCGCCGCACATTGTGCAGACGGCTTCATCGATTTGTCGATCAGAACTCCCAGGTCCCTTTTCTGGGAGGTCTCTCCAAGTACTGCCCCTGTATTCATGCCTGAGATTTTTGTTACCGACATGCATCATTTTACACTTATCCACGTTGAACCTCATCTGCCATGTCGATGCCCATTCCTCGAGCCTGATTATGTCACATTGCAGATGTTCGCATTCCCCCTGCGTCTTCACTACTCTAAATAACTTTGTATCATCTGCAAATTTAATCACCTTGCTCGTTGTACCTATGTCCAGATCGTTTATAAAGATGTTGAAGAGCACGGGTCTAAGCACCGAGCCCTGCGGCACCCCACTGGTGACGCTCTTCCAGTCCAAGTACTGTCCATTTACCCCCACCCTCTGTTTCCTATCCGCCAGCCAGTTTTTAATCTATATGAGTATTTCACTCTCGATTCCATGGCTCGCAATCTTCCGAAGTAGTCAATACAGCTATAATACTACTTTATTCTAAATCTAAAGCAACAAAAATATCTTTTTTCTACTTTTGTCGTTTCTGGTTTAATTATCTTCTCTTCACTCTCTTCTTTCCATTCAGCATCTGCCCCTTCCATCCACTTTCTGCTCTCTCTCTCTCTCTCTCTTGCATCCACTGTCTGACTGCCCTCTCTCTCTCTCTCTCTCTTCCATCCAGTCTGCCTTCTCCCTCTTCCATATGGCATCTTCCCTTTTTCTATGCACCTTCCATAATCTGTCTATCCTGTGCCCCTTCTCTCATTTGCATGATTCATTTCAGCTCTGTATCTCCTCTTTCCTTTTCCTCCCTACCTCCTTACCCCTTGGTATGGAATATCTGTCTCTTTCCCTTCCCTCCCTCCATGCCCTGGCATTTATCTTCTCTTCTCTCCTTCCCTTCCATCTCTCCATCCTCCTCCTCCATGCTATGGATCTCCTCTCCTTCCTTTCCCTCCCTCCTTTCACCCTGGTCTGGTATTTCTGTCTCCTTCCATCTCTTCCCCCCAAGCTCTGGCATCTCTCTCTCTCTCTCTCCCTCCATGATCTGGCATCTCCCCAACTCAATCACCAATTTCCAGTCATCTTCTGCTCTATTCCCCTAAACCCTCCTCTAGTTGCATCCATCTTCTACTCTTTTTTTCCCTCACCCCCGAGTCTCATCTTCTGATCTTTGGCCAATTTGATATTTCTTCTCCCTCCACGTCCACCATCATTCCCTCTTTGTCCCTATCTGCCCTGTCTAGCTTCTACCCTCTGTCTGCAAATCACTAATCCCACCCAGGTTCAGCACCTGTCTATGGTGTCTTTGCCTCTCCTTCTGTCCAGCTTTTCTTCTATTCCCTTTCTCCCCTACAGCCCTCATCCCAGAACAAGCACCTCTCTCTCTCTCCATTTTTGGATTTAGCATCTTTACCGCTCTTCGCATCTCTCTCTTTCTTCTGCTCCTCTACCTCCCATAACCCAACATTTCTCTCATTCTTTTCCTCTCTCCTTGACTTCTGCCTTTCCCACACTTCCCCAAATTCTTATCTAATCTCTTTCTAGGCCATCTCCTTCCCTGCCTGCCCTGTGGTAAGGCTTCTTTTCTTCTACTCTCCCCCTTCAGATCAGCACCCTCTATCCTTGCCCCTCCCCCTAGATTTGATAACTCCCCTATTCCTTTCCCCTTTCCTCTCTCTGTTTCTTTCTGTCACCACCCCCACGTCAGCAGCGCATTACGAACTGGCTGCTCTTACTGGCATCGGACCTTCATCTCTGCTGTGCCAACCTGCCTACTTCTTGTTTCCGCAAAGGCAAGACCCACCAGAGATGAGCGACTGATGCAGGCAGAGCAGGGCGTTCCAAACCCTGCGGCTGCCACTGCTTCTGCCAAAGAGGAAGGAGTTCCCTTGAAGCCGGCCTCAGAGAACCACTTCTGTGCAAATTTGCTGCGACACCACCGCCCCCGCCCCCCCCCGCCCCCCCCCCCCCCCGTGATCCCTGGTGAAGACCCAGACAAAAAGGGCTTGGAAGAAAAGCCACCCGGACATCCGATGGACTACCAAAAGGGAGGCATTGTGAATACCTCACGGGTGAAGATGCCTATGGGTATAGGTTCAGGACTCAGGTACAGAAAATAGATTGCAAGCTTATTCTGGAGTAGGGAACTGATACCTGCAACAATGGAGAGCAAACTGATATGTTCAAGGTCACAAAAGCTTCAGTGGGCAGAGGTTTTGAATCCTGGTTTGCCTTGAAGCCTACTTCTCTAATCATTAGGTTGGCTATCCCTCCACTCCCAGGAGATGAAAAAAGGACATGGCCTCGTTTCTCCAAGGAAACACTATCTCAGCAGCTTCTGTTACCTAATTAGGCACAAGATACAGATTTATATAAATACAAGAGTCTGGAGAAGACAGTGAAGGAAATGGGCATTAGGATATCAGACTCGGGATGCATGTTGTCTGCACTATCCACTACATGATGGAAGAAGAAAGTTAGTGGATCCTACATAGCCTGATGGTAACTCCCATAATAGACACCTCTCAGATGGAAAAATTTTACTTGTACAGGGTAACAAAACCCCTTAGCCATCGCCGAGGAAGTAGAGGACTCTGGTGTCTTCAGAAAAACTAAAATCCTAAATCCTTGCTCTTGACTTCCTATGATACAACTTACATATATTTTACAAATATTTGAAGATACAGAAATAAAACATTTTCTTGCTACTTTAGTAAATATTTGATTTTATTAAAATATGGTGAGAGTCACAGAGAATTAGATTTTATCTGTCTGATAAGGCTCAAGAAAATCTCATGTTTAAAACACAATGATTTGAAACTAATTAAAATAAAATAAGCACTCTTCAGTAACCTAGTTTAAATCTTGTTAAAGAATACCAATGACCATGTTTCTAATCATCTTAATTAATGCTTACAACTGTGTGTAACATGGTTAGGAATCTAAATTTCTACATTTATATGACTCCTCTTCTGTATTTAGTAGAGAACTGTGCTTGTTTTCTCCAAGTATAGGAAAACAGAACTATATATGGATTTTAATACACACAGTGAGCATTAATCAAGGCTCTACCTCCCTCATCCCAAATTGAAAGATAAAATGAAGGTATTCATAAGTAGCTACCGTGTTTCCCCGAAAATAAGACCTAGCATCATTTTCGGGGTAGGTCTTAATATAAGCTCTACCCCGAAAATAAGCCCTAGTCCCGGGATTTGCCGTCAACTCTTCAACCTGACCCCCCCTCCCCTCCTCCCGTGCAACCAAACCCCTGCTGACCCTCCATCCTTCCCTCCCCGCCAACCGCGAGCGAGCCCGACCTTCAACCGAAGCAGCATCGGGCCAGCAGCACTCTAAACAGGCTGCTTTGCCTTGTCCGTTGGGGATTTCACTCTGCCACGTTCTTTTTCTATCTGTGATTGCAAGAGATGCAGTTATGATCTTGCACAACAGTTTATATGGTAAAGTATTCCAAATAAATGCTTTTAATACAAAATTTGGCAGGAATTTAATTCTATAACTTGGAATGATAAGCTCCTTAGAAATTAGCCTCTCTGTGGAGTTATGATATCAACTGTCACTGAGTGTGGCATAAAATCAGCCACTGTACAAGCATTGTGTCTTTAAGTTTCAATTTTCATTAGCTGCAGTCCGTGAGTATAGAGGCTATTTTACTTGGAAGTATAATACTGTCTTTCATTTTTTAAATTACTATATTCTGGCCAGAATACTCTGGATTTAGCAAAGGGATGCAGAATGCAAGCTCTGACAGACCAAAGTGGCTTTCACTGATTCACATTCACACAACCAAATTTGAATTTTCATTTCAGTTTCGGTCAAAATCAGGTGATGAGTTTCAGCTGCAGATTTGATTGAAACCAAAAGCTTTCAGACAGCTTTAGTGTTAGTTGATTGCAGCTACCAGTTGAATAAGAAATCCAACCAAGACCTTTACTTCTTCATTTTATTCTACAGTATATCTAGGACTTCTATTCTTAGGTGGGTTTTACTAAACCACGGTAAAACTTCTTACTGCGGGCTGGTGAGGTAAATGCTCCGACACTCATAGGAATTGAACTTTACCAGCCCGCAGTAAAAAGCTCTACCATGGTTTAGTAAAAGGAGCCCTTATTTATTTCCAGCAAATAAATATGGATATCTCTCTCTCTCTCTATATATATATTTTTTTTGAATGAGAGAAAAGTAAATGGGATTTGATATATTGCCTTTCTATGGTTACAGTCAAAGCAGTTTACATATTATACATATGTACCTAGGGCAATGGAGAGTTTACTGACTTGCCCGGGATCAACCAAGAGCTACAGTGGGAATTGAACCTGGTTTCATTGGTTCTCAGGCCACTGCACTAACCACTCCACTGCAATTAACAAAAATTAGAATTTGAACATTACTGCTACCCAGTTTGTAATCAGTAAGGGCTCGCATACTAATCCCATGCTAATCAGCACACAGTAATGTGGCTGCTCTGATTTGAGATGCGCCGCCCACTCTCCGTTCCCAAATATGTTCCCTCTAAGAAAAATTTAGGCATTATTTTTAGTGCCAGGTTTACAAGTATACATTGAGATGAGAGAGAGAGGTATTGGTTATTTGTCAGTGTTTTTTTTGCCACAAGCCAGAAGAAGCAACTATGTATATTTGCATTCCTTAGGCACCACCAGCACTGAAATGGCATAAAAAGAGAGTAGAGGATACAGGACAAGTCAGAAAGGGCAATAAAGTACATTTATTTCAGCTTTTTTTTTTGCTTCAGAGATTTATCAGTTAAAATCTATAAACTAAAGCCCTATTCATATTAACTAGATATATAGGAGTCCTTTTACTAAGCTGCAGTATGTACAAGTGCAAATTTACCATGGAATGTACCAAGCCTTTCTGCGGTAAAATCCCAATGTGCACATACAAATCACGCACCAAAAAAAAATGCTACATCTTTCTCAGTGTGCTAATTAGCATGGGATTAACGTGTGAGCCCTTCAAAATGGATGGTAGTAAGGGTTCACATGTAAATTTTTGTTAATGGTCACACATTAATGGCAACATTAACACATGGCCATTAATTGGGAAAATGACTATTTTCCAGCTGCAGTTCAAATGGCCTTAGCATGTGGTAAAGACCTGTACGAGGGCACACTAATGCAACTTTTTATCACTTAGTGTGGAACTCCATAGTGTGGAATGAACAAAACCTCTAATAATTATTGCTTGCCTCAAAGATTAATTGAGCCTCCGTTAGCATATTTCTAAAGCTTCTACAGGGGCATCTCTATCTCTGAGGGCACTGTTTCAAATGGAATTGTTTATGTAACCCATGTTTCACATTAGGAATATGAGAAGGCACATTTAGATGTTATTAGTCAATTTCTACTAAAAAGCCTCTGTTAAGAGAGACTCTCTCTTCAAATTTTTTTTTGCCACTCTAGCAGTGTCAGGTGCTCAAAAATGGAATATTCTGTTTTTTTTAGAAATGAGGCCCTAAGTACCAAACCTACCATGGACAAAAGACTCTGGCTTTGCCTCCCCTTATAGAACAATGCTTATTTTTATACCTCTCCTACAAATCACTCCTCCTGCGCAGCTTCACTAATTTTGATTTCCAAATACTTAACTTATTCTTTATCCTCTAACTTACTCTGTACTACTATGGTTAACCAAAACTTCCCCATTCCTACTGTATGGGGTCATCGACCTCTTAAACCTGCAAATATATTTGGCACTCCTCGTCATCACGAACTAATAGATATCCCTTTAACTTCAAACATTACCATTGATTCGGCACCCATTTTACCTCTATCTGCTCTTAATAGTTCGCCGCTCAATATAGGTTTAATTAACGTTCGCTCAGTTAAATCAAAACACTTACTGAAAGACTTAATTCTTCTGCATTCATTTGATGTACTATGTCTCACAGAGACCTGGTTAAATGACGGAGATGAAGCTTACCTTTCTTACATTTGTCCCCCGGGATTTACTTACTTTTTCAATCATCGCCGCAATAAACGCGGCGGTGGACTAGCCATAATTTTTCGTATACCCTTATTAAAAGATATTGACTATTCTACTCCAAATTCAGCTATTGAATTCTTACAATTCTCCTTTCAGACTAAGCCAAAACAAGATGCCCTACTTATTTACTTGCCTCCTCCAATCAATAACGAAAATTTATCAGAACTGCAATCACTTCTTTTCGATTTCGGTTCCTCCACTACTAACCCTCTAATTTTAGGAGATTTTAATATTCATTTTGATGACCCTAAGAATAATCAAACCAATACTATTCTTTCGCATATTAAACATCTTGATTTAATTCCTTTAATATTTGAACCCACACATCATCTAGGACATACTCTTGATATGTTTCTCATTCCCTCCTCATCAATAACTAACTATTCCTTCAATTTTTGCTTAGCAGTTCCTTGGTCAGATCATTATCTGTTATCGGTTTCATACAAATTCAACCTCACTAACCCCCAATCTCCCAAACAAAAAATAATTAAATTTAGAGATTACAATAATCTATCTTCAGATACAATACTGGCCGAAATCTCAACTAACTTTTTCGATTTTACATCTATTTCTTTAGACGATTCTGTTCAACTTTGGTCAAAAAATACCCTTAGGCTACTTGATAAAATTGCACCCCAACAAACTAAAATCTTTCCTGCAAAGAAAACTTTTAACCCATGGTTTACAGCTGAACTTTCCCTTATAAAAAGACAATTAAGATCACTTGAACGCAAATGGAGAAAAAACAAATCAAATTCCAATTATGAATTATTTAAAAAACACTCTAATTTCTACAAAACAAAAATAAACCTAGCCAAAACAAAATTCTACTCTGGTCTAATCAAAAAAGCTCCAAATACTGCCACTTTATATCGAATATTAAATTCAATTTTCTACTCTGACAAACGGAAAACACCAGCTATAAAGACTAACCTCACAGCCCATGAACTTGCCTCATACTTTCAAAAGAAAATCGAAGAGATTCGATCCTCTTTCACAATAAACTCCACTTTCAAATCAGTTCATTCATCACAAGATCTCATTTCACTCTCTTCTAAATGCTCTTCTTTTAATATTCCAAGTCTTACTGAAATAGAATCTATCATTAAAACCATCAACATAAAAGGTTCACAAACCGATTCTATTCCTCCTTTTCTTCTAAAACGATATTTTTGCATTTTTGGTCCAACAATACATACTTTAGTGAGTGAAAGTTTAAAACAAGGCATTATGCCAAAGGATTGGAAACATTCAATTATTTATCCCATTTCAAAAAATCACAAAATAAGCACTGAGGATTGTACAAACTATAGACCCATAGCCAACATCCCTTTCTTATCCAAGTTAACGGAGAAGGTAGTCTATAACCAAATCTCCGACTTTATCGAAAAAACCAACATTCTTCATCCTAATCAGACAGGTTTCAGGCAATACCATTCCACAGAACACTCCTTAATAGGTATGACCACCTCTATTCATTATTTCCTTGACCATCACCAATCAGTTCTTCTAGTCTCTCTTGACCTATCGTCAGCCTTTGACACAATTGATCATGATTTACTAATAAACAGACTCCAAACAATAGGTATTACAGACCAGGTACTATCCTGGTTCCAATCTTATTTTTCAAATCGCTCCTCATCTGTTTCTTTCAATAATACAATTTCTGATACTTTTTCCACAACGTACGGTGTTCCTCAAGGTTCTATACTCTCTCCTCTCTTATTCAATATATTTCTTGCTCCTTTGTTGACTTTATGTCAATCAATTGGTTTCAATACTTTTGCTTATGCTGACGATATACAGCTTCTGCATCCTATTAATCCTGACAACCCTTCTGACATAGCCCAAATTAACACAAAACTTGAACAAATTCACTATTGGTTAATCAATAATCGTTTAGCTTTGAACATCAATAAATCCAATATACTGCTTTTTCCTTGGAAAGACAACCCTACTCTTATTTCGCCAATCTCTATCAATGGACTCCCTTTACAAGTAGTACAAAAAAACAAAATTCTTGGTGTAATTCTGGACCATAAACTTACTTTTCACGATCATATCAGCAGTGTTATTAAGTCTTCTTTTTTTAGACTGAGACAGATACGCTCTATCTCCCAGCTATTTAATAATGACTCTCTGAAAATTCTCATCCATTCTCTTGTAATTTCAAAATTAGATTACTGCAACGCTTTATTTAATGGTATAGCACAAAAAGAAATCAGACGTCTTCAGATTATTCAGAATACAGCCATCAGACTTATCACAAAAGCTAAAAAATTCGACCATATAACTCCTCTTCTTAAGGAAGCTCACTGGCTTCCAGTAGCTCACAGAATATCTTACAAACTTTGTCTGCGCACATTTAAATCTCTTCTGTTTAAAACTCCGGCCTTCATTCATAAACTATTAATTCCTTATTCCTCCAATAGAACCCTAAGATCAGACCAACAGCACTTATTAATGATTCCATCATTAAAAATAATAAATACGCGCCGTCAGTATATTTTCTCAGTAACGGCTCCCCAAACTTGGAACTCTCTTCCCATCTATTTACGTGAAGAACTTAATCTAGACAAATTTAAAAACAAACTGAAAACTTTTTTATTTAACGATGCATTTGTTATCTGATTTATAGTTTTCTTTTTAACATCATCCAACTACATTTGTTTCTATTTCTCTTTTCTTCACATATTCAACTATTTTTATCCCATCCTTTTTGTGTTTTCCTTATTTGGTTCCCCACTTTGCTCAATTACATTGTAACTTCTTCCCCTACCTTCCTTTTGTTTCTAGTTTGTTCAGTTATCGTCTAGTCTTGTCAGTTTTTAATTATTTTAAAATTATTTTATTTTGTAACTTTATTAATGTGTAAATCGCCTTGAATATTGAAAAGGCGATTAAACAAATAAATAATAATAAACTTGAATAAATAAATAATAATAAACTTGAAACTTGAACTTGAAACTTGAAACTTGAAACTCTGACCACCTTCTTATGAAGGCCCATGAATTCCAGGAGAGGGTCCTGAGGACCAGGGCGGCTTACAGATTAAAGAGGAATAGTAGCTTGATGGCTAGAAAAGTATGCTGTAAATGAGTGGTTTCCAACCCAGTCCTCAAGTATCACCTGGCTAGTTGGGTTTTCAGGATATCCACAATTAATATGTATTTGATACATTTGCAAGCATTGGTGTGCAAATCTCTTTCATACATTTCATTGTGAAAATCCTGAATACTCAACTAACCAGGTGGTCCCTGAGGATGGGGGTTGAAAACCACTACTGTATTATAAATCACTTCTCTTCTAAAACTGTAGCTTAACTTCTAAGAAAGGTCTAAAATTATTTTTTTTAACCTGTCATGCTAGAAGAGTAAAGCAATACATACGGGCCTTTAAAGTGAAACAATGATAACTACAAGTTAAAAATGTAAACATTTTCACTTGTATGGTCAACCTAAGTTGCTACGAATTACGTTTAACTAATACAATGATTAAACAGGAAAAGAGAACAAGGATTGACAAATGCAAAAAAAGTAAAGACTCTAAATGAATCGGAAGATGTGTAGTTGCCAATCAATAACAAAATGCAAACTGTCAAAAGCGTGTGGTGCTAACAGTCACATCAACACTATGTGGTTAATGACTACAAATTAACTGTACACCAGATGCTTGACACTTTGTTATGACACTTAGTAAGCCAGTTGACATTTGGGGATCAAAGCTCCTTTAATTATACTTTGTATAACATGCATAACCTTTATGCTAATACCCAAAATATCCCTTAGAATTGTGCTGCTGAAATGGCAAGCGGTCTATTTTCTAGACTGCAGAACACACTATAGGTCAACCAAAATGAAGACATCAAAACTATTTTGGAGGGAGAAAAAACCCTGCATTATTAAATGTAGTTTAAAAGGCATATTGATACATACATTCATGTAATGTTAGGACACAATCTCACTGAAATACATATTTTTAGATGTCTACAGTGAAAAAAATTTCATAAAAATATTGATTGTCTATGTGGAAAAACTATGTAGCTAAAACTGGAAAACCAGTGCCAAAAGTTTATCTATAAAAACTGCATTTGTGCAATGATCTACAGTATTCACTTCCATTGAGGACTGATAACAGTTTATATACTGCAGGACCGTGAAGTTCTATGCGGTTTACAATGATTAGAAATGTTACAGATTGAGCAGAATTAACATAGTTAAAATCTATTGATTAACAGCTCTAGAGATCTGTTATTTTGGGAGAGATTGTGCAAATCAGTTTCCTATGCACTTTAAGATCAGATATGTTTTTAGGTGTCTCCTAAATTCCCCATAGGTATTGGCAAGCGTAAGGAATTGTTTCAGATCCCTTTGACATAGCAACTTACAAAAAATAGATAATGATCTTAAGGCAGAGAATACTAGAAAGTTCCAGATTTGCAGCACTCCTTATACTGGAGATGTCACAAAGTAAATAATTTCTCTGCCTCCATCTGTTGGCTGATAAGTCCAACATACTTGTCTAGATTGGTCTAGCAAGATAAGGAATTCATATTAAATTTATTTCTCCCCACATTGTACATCATGTAGGTAACATAAACCAATAGACATAATGTTAATAAAAAAACAATCAACATTTTACCCTGCTAATATATGGCTGTCCCATGGTTTTGTTAGAGACTGCTGGTCATCCCCAAGTTTTTTTGAAACTTTACCTGCAAAAAACCTTGCACGGACTATGTCCACCCCCAGGAAAAAGCAAACATACAAGATACAGTGAGCAATCATAAGTTTTAAAGCAATGGCATCACATATAAGCTTGCTCGTGAGAAAAAAATTATGATTACTATAAAACCGTGGAGACTGTAACAATAATTTTAAACCAAGTGCCAGAGGCACACATAATCAATTTGGTTTAGTCACAGTGAGTAAACTTGAAACATCTGAACACATTGGACACCCTGAAACCAGAAAGTGGATTGTGTGTGTGGGGGTGGGGATTGTACCTTTAGTTGGGGATTGGCATGGTAAAGAATGTTCCACAGGGAGGCAAGAGCTCTAGGAAAAAAAAGGGCAATCATAAACAAAGAGCTAAATAGCTACTGCCCCTGAAAAAAAGCCTGGCAGAAGCATAGGGTATAGAGGTACCAAAGAAAGAAACGAGGTGGCCAAGTTGCTGTAACAGTGAGTGAAAAAACAGAGTTTATATCCTGCTTCTGCCATTGGAACTCTTTGTGATCTTGGGCAAATCATTTATCTTCCACTGCCAGAGATACCCACTAGAGAACAGTTGGAATTTTTGATTTGGTTCAGGCCTTTTTCAGTTGTAGCCCAAAGCGAGCCACATTCAGGTACACCAAGTATTTTCCTATCTTTGGAGGGTGTACAAAGTTTATACCTGAGGCAATAGAGGGTTAAGTGATAGGGGCAATAGAGGCAATAGAAGGTTAAGTGATAGGTCCAAGGTTAAAAAGGAGCTGCTGTGAGATTTGAAATGGGATTCCCTGAATCTTGTCCCAATGCTCTAAAAGCCCACTGGCTAATTTTCCACTGCAATTGTAAGCTCCCTGTTGTACCTGAATACTTTTCACCACTGAGCTGTATGTATTCAGTAGTGCTATAAAAATAGTTCCCTACCAGGTATTAATACATTTTTAGACTAAAATAGCCCTTATATTCTCTTGCTTGTTTAAAAAATATATTAAAAATTTTGATGCAATTTCAGTCATATAAAAACTATATTGCCTTATTTTGTTTGACTTTTACTTATATAAAGTGAAAACAAAATAGAAACAAAAAAACAATGCACTTAAAAATGTCTCATGTAACTTGTCTTCCTCTAAACATTGCACTATTAGAGTTTCTACTAAGGCATAAACATGTTCTGGTGGTGTATTCTGACATGAAGGGAATGCAAAATACAATTATCTCAGTGATTACCATCTTAGGAGATTTAAATGTTTCAAAACCAAATTTAAGCACTTTTTGTTGTTGTTTTCACATTATATCTTTGTATCAACTGATTCTGATTTGGTATGCATTTGAATGTCAAGGTAAGTCATGCATGTTTGAGAAAATATAAATGCATATGAAAATCCACTAATGGAAGAAAGATTTCCTTGATTAGAGCTCATTTTCTTAATATACAGATTCTAAAGACAGCTCTATTTTAGTTATGTAAAGCATGTAAGAAGTGACATATGCTCAATCAAAGTCGATTCTCAAATTAACCTGTCACTTTAGAGACTGTAGCTTAAGAAAAACAGATCCTTATTTAAGAGACTCTATACTGGATAAATAGCTAATGGTCTTTTAGAGGTTTTTTTTTTTTATTCTAATGAAAACTTCAAGAAAAATTCTCTTTTTAATCGCATAATGTTTTCAGATCAGACATAAGGATTCACAAATCCCCCACAACCTTTATGCCCATATTTTAGTTTGCATAATTTTTGGTTGCAAGCCCTTACAACGAGTTAGTACTATGCACAAAAACTTGGATAATTTCAAGACTACCTACAAGCAGAGTTTCTGTACAACTACCGGTATATCATGCAGTTTTTAAATGCATAATACAGTACTCATATGTTTTTAAATAATTACCTTCTTACAATTATTAGGGACAAGGCAGAAAACTTAACATTAAACTCAGGACACAGCCTCACTAAACAGTATTACACTTTGGATCCAGCTTACTATGAGGGACCGCTGAAAAGTTCTCAGTCCCTCCAACAAAGTTGGGGCAATCTCCATCAAGGGCTAAATACTTAGGGGGAAATTCTGTATAAGACACCGGTCTTAGCAGTCATCTAAGCGGCTGCTGAGAATCGTCTAACCTCACCTAACCACTCCGATTCTCTAACCGGTTTCCATGTCACAGGCGCCAGTTAGAGAATTGTGTTGCCGCTGAGCTGATAAAAGCAAGGGAATCTCCCTGCTGCAATAAGCTCAGTGACCACAGCAGGAAACTCCCCACCCATGATTTGGCCAGGAAGTATGCCCAGTCCCTCCTGCCAGACCGCCCCCTCCCCATGCCAAATGTCCCCGGCAGAAAGGATTCACACTCCCTCCTGCTGGCACCCCACTCCCAGAAGATCACCAGCAGGAGGGATGCCCAGTCTGTCCTGCCAGAACCCCCCTGAAGACATGCCCCCACCCAACCCCTCCTCGTACCTATTTCTCGCAGGCCAGTTGGAGGGATGCTTACTCACTCCAGCCGGAAGGCCCACCTCCGCAAAATGATGGGCCTCTGATGCACCGGGGAGGGGCCTAAGGCCCTGATTGGTCCAAGCTCCTAAGGCTCCTGCCATGGGAGTGACCTAAGGGATCTGGCAAAAGAGTCTTAGGCCACTCCCAATGCATCCCAGAATGCACTTGGAGGACTAAGATTCTGGTTGGCCCAGAAGCCTAAGACCCCAATGGGAGGTGGCGGCAGGAGGAAGTTGGCACTCCTCCTGCCGCAGACATTCAGGGGTCTTTGGGGATTCCAACAAGAGGGAGTAGGCATCCTTCCTGCTGACCAACTTCGCAGAAGGAATGTGTTTCCTTGCCACAATTGGCTCAGTGATTGCATCTATTTGAAATGTAGACCAGCATTTTGCTGGCCTACATTTCAGGCGTCTATCCCGGCACTAGGGAGATGCCTAGGGCTGCCTAAGCTCGCTTAAAGCCACTTCCAGGTGAAACCACTCCCACACCTAGCCTTGGGTGAGCTTAAGCAGTCCTTTATCTGCCATCATGTTTCTATGTTTCTACGCATCTCTTTAGGGTCGCAAAAATGCCTACAGTGCCAGCTCAGCTGATCAGGGATTCCCATGGCATGATCAACTGATGGCAAGTGACAGCTAACATTCAGCATTGGGAAATGCAGGCCTGCATTTTTCAGGCCTACCTTTCAGGCATCTGTCTCCCGTATTTGGAGATGCATACTGCTGCTTAAACCCACCCAAGGCCAATTCTGGGTGAAACCATGCCCATACCCTACCCTGGGCATACTTAAGCATCCCTACCCATCTCCATAGATGTGCTACACATGCTTGAAATATAGGCATCCATCCTTGAACATTATTTTTTAAATGTGCATCCCGATTGGCTGGTGAGAAGGTGGTAGGATGTCCACCGCTAATTACAATCAGGATGCCATTTGGAAATTCAGCCCTTCAGTCCAGTTATTTTCCAATTTTTTCTTTCCGTTGGAAAAATATGGAATGCAAAAGTGGGAAATTGCTGGACTAAGTGTATAGCTCTCGATGGAGACTGCCCCAACTTTGTTGGTTGGGCTAAGAACTTTTCTGTGGCCCCTCGTACTGTTTTAAATACTTAACTTTGGGAATCAGGCAACTAAATTGGAATATACTAGGGCTGAAATCTAAATTTAGGTGGCTAAAAGTGGCAGGTTTATGAATAGTACAAGGTTGGAGAAAGTAAGTTGATTTTCAGCATTAACAGGATTAATATCCACTAATAAGCCACCGTAGCAATTCCAGTTGCAGCAAATATCACAAAATCCACAGGGATTAAATGGGCTTCACTTCATTTGACACACAGGAATCACTACTGCAGCTAACATTGACTTTCCTATATATGACAAAGCATCATGGTATAATCATTCCCAAAAATGAGAAGGGGGAAAAATTTGGCACATCTTGCCCTGTGAGTCAAAATTGCATCTTCCTTTTTTTTCACTTTACCATAAATTAATATTGGTTCTGGCAGAATGATCAGAATCTGTATAACGAGGAGACACCTATGAGGTTAAGCCACTGCTGCAGTATGAAATATAATACAACTGATGGCAGGAAAAGAGAACAGTTTAATTTATTCTTACAGACCTCTAAAGGTGAATCTAATCTTGGAAGTCTGAGATTATTCAGCTTCAGATGCAAATTGTTCACCTGCAACTTTATTGATTAGGAAAAAATATGCAGATCCACTGAAGCTGTCAGTTTGCAATAGGCAAAAAAAAAAATCAGATAACAGTCTCATTTGCATCGTTTTACACATTTTCAAAGCAAAGTAGCTTTAACAGCCTGGATATTAAAAGAGGAGCCATGTATGCTGCATACCCCAAAAATGTAACAACATTAAATAGTACGGTAATCCTTCAAAAATATGGCAAGCACTCATATCTGTTGAATTTCTCCAACAAAATCAACAGTGAATGAATGAATATAAATAGCATGAGCATGGACTACTGGTAGTGCCACAAGGCTAGAACTATAATTTTAATTGCATTCTTAACATGGTGGTACAAAATGCACTAGTACTATAAAATAAAATATGGCACTATATTACAATTTTGCATAATTGGACAGTTACAAACACTTATCTCTTCTAGAATGGATATTATCTACTAGCAGATAAATCCATGGTTAAACTGAATACCCTATACTCAGACAAATCAGCAATTAACAATAAATGATCTGAAGAAAGAATTATAGCTATTAGAAAGTACTTTTTGCTTACTTAGAAATTTGAGATTTTTTTTTTCATTCAGGTTCAAGTTCATTGTATTTACTTAACTGGCTATGGAAAGAAATGCATCAAGGAAAACAAGCACAAACAGAAATATGTTCTTTTAGGCTTTGCAGCTGGCATCATGACTTTTACAGTTGTCCAAGTCTCGCTGTATCTGGGAAGATAGAACCAATGTTTCAGCCAGCATACTGTGTCTTTCTTCAGGTTGTGCTGTGAGGTCTGCAGTTTGTATTTATATATAGTGGGCCCTCCAACCTGATTGGCTGGGACTTGAAGTGATTGAGGTAGGAAAGTCTGTTGGCACAATTTTTAAATTCTGACAGGAAAGGGCTGGAAACTTTGAGAGGGAGGAAGAAGGTGTTTGTCCTCGCACCCAGATGCGGCGAGACCCAGACAACTGCAACAATCACAACCAGAAATAATACATTTTAAAAGTTCTATACAATGCCTCGATTTTTTATTATATAGCTTCCCTAGTAATACTCCCTAATCTTCCAAAGCAAGAAATTCACATCCTTCCCTAGATAGATAGATAGACATTGGAGAATGCGGCGAAACCCAGACAACTGAAACAATCACAAACAGAAATAATACATTTTAAAAGTTCTATACAATGCCTCATTTTTTAAAATTATCTAGCTTCCCTAGTAATACTCCCTAATCTTCCAAAGCAATGAATTCACATCCTTGCCTAGATAGACAGATAGATAGACAGACAGCAGCAAATTTTCTACTAATCTCGGTCACATCCTCATCACACCCATCCTGTAAAACCACAAAGACCCCATATCTTCTGCCTCCAACTACAGACCAGTAGCCAATATTTCCTTCTTCACCAAATTGATGGAAGGACTGATAAACACCGCCCTGACAAACTATCTGGAACAATTTCCAACACTACATGAACACCAATCAGGATTCCACACTCACTAAAGCACAGAAACTGCCTTAGCCTCCATAGTGGACCACATCTCTCACACTCTTAGCACTGAGAACCAGGCACTAATACTCCAATTTGATCTGAGCAGTGCATTTGATCTGGTGGACCATGATATACTTCTCAGCTATCTAGACGCCAATGGTATCTCAGGCCATATATTCAACTGGTTCAGTGGCTTTCTGAAAAAACAGATCATACCCAGTCATCAGTGAGCAAATCCACTCACATTCATGGACCAACCCCTGTGGCATCCCCCAGGGTACTCCCCTCTCCCCCATACTTTTCAACCTATACATGTCCTCATTAGGTCATGAACTTTCAAAACTGAACCTCAAATCCTACATCTATGTGGATGACATCACAATCATAATCCCCATCTCCACCCTATTAACCGAAACCACTCTTCATTTCATCAGCCATAGACCAGGACAAGAAACTTCAAACTTAAACTAAACCCAGAAAAAAACCAATTTTTGATGGCCTCCCCAAAAAGCAAAACTATTGAACCCTCAATCAACCAGCCTCCTCAACAAGCAAAACTATTGAACCCTCAATCAACCTAAATGGAACAATATTTCCTATCAACCCTACAATAAAAATATTAGGATTCACCCTTGACCAACAACTGACACTTGACGCCCATATTAACATCTTAATCAAACAATGCTTTAACATATTATGGAAACTATGCACACTAAAACCTTTCTTTGACTTCACATCATTCAGATTGTTCGTCCAATCCCTCATCCTAGATCTCTGATTACTGCAACATCATCTACTTAGGATCCCACAAAAAAACCATCAAGAAACTGAGGATAATCCAAAACATGGCGGTACAACTGATCTTTGGCCTGAAAAAATCTGACTCCACATCATCCCTTACTTCAAGAAACTTCACTGGCTACCGATTGAGGCCAGAATCATCTTCAAATTCAGCTGGCTATGCTACAAGATATTATTCGGCACAGCTCCCATCTACCTCCTGGGTCACTTTACCCTACAGAACAAACTCCGCCTCTCCCACAAAACATTACTATTCACATTCCCGACGCCAAGGGTTTGCCACTACAAGAAATTCCTTGACAGAACACTATCCTTTCAAGCAAGAATCTGGAACAACAACTTAACGGCCTTTCTCCTAAGCTCCCTGTCTTACCACTCTCATTCAGAAAAGCACTAAATACCAACTTATTCGACAAATTAACTTAATAACCCAAACCATTACCTTGTTTCTCCTCCTGCATGCCCCCTTCTCACTACCCCTCAGCTCATATGTTCTTTCTATAAATTTATACTGTAATTGCTGCAATATCTAACTGTATGTTCTCACTCTAAATTAATGCTGTAATCTTTATGCATACCAATTCTCACTGTAATCTCAATGTAATCCTCTATTATTGTACACCGCCTTGAACTGAAAAGGTATGATGGGATATAAATAAAGTTAAATAAAAAATAAATAATAGACAGACACAGATAGACAAACAGACAGATGATACAGATGGCAAGGACAAATGACATTTGTCAACTGATCCAAATCAGGCTGGAATATTTGGAGTGAGTAAAGACAAATAGTGCAGTGTGCCAGTGTACAGGGCTTTGTGTGGTAAAGTTAAGATCTTAAAACTGGATCCTTAACTGAATAGGCAGCCAGTGATGCTGACACAGCAATGGTGTGACATGATCAAATTTTCATGAGAAGCATAGGGTTCTAAATCAGGGGTCCCCAAAGTCCCTCCTTGAGGGCCGAATCCAGTCGGGTTTTCAGGATTTCCCCAATGAATATGCATTGAAAGCAGTGCATGCACATAGATCTCATGCAAATTCATTGGGGAAATCCTGAAAACCCGACTGGATTCGGCCCTCAAGGAGGAACTTTGGGGATCCCTGCTCTAAATACTAGTGCTGCCCAATTCATGATTCGAATCGGTTCACCGATTCACTTTGGGAGAATTGATTCAAATCGATTCAAATCAAAAAAAAATTGGCTTCCCGATTTGGCTGACCCTCCCTCCTTGCCCCCTAAAGCAGGAGCAGCAGCGCTACTCTTGCTGGCCAGCCACATCTGCTTTAGAAGTCGAGGGGGGAGCCTCAGCCAGTTAGTGCTGCTGTCCATTTCCCTCCCCCCCGGTGTCCAGCTTCCCCCCCCATTTTGCTTCCCCCCCTGTCCTCCACGCACCGTCGTTTACCTTAACGAAGCAGCCTGCAGCAAGATCGCGATGCCCGCGATCTTTGCACTGCTTCGGAGCTGTTTCCTCCAGCGCGGACCTGTCCCTCCGCTAACAGGAGGGATGCGCAGTCCCTCCTACCAGAACCCCCCTAATGTCCAATGTAGGCGGCCTACCTCAGGAGGTTTAAAAAAAAACAACCCAAAAACAACATGCGTCCCAGTTGTCTGGTTAGGCAGTAATTGGCCGCCTAACATTGGGATGCCATTTATGGAATTTGGTCCTTAGGATCTATATAAGACAGTGGTCTCCAACACATGGGCTCCGAAGTCCTCCATTCTGGCCCTCAAACATTTGGCTTAAATGCTCTTTAAATCCTGTAAATACATTCATTTCATTCTTGCCCAACTGATTGGATTACAATATTACTGCAGAATGGTGAATTTCCAGCAAATTTAGGCCATATTCTAATTACACCCATAACCAATCTTTAGCCCTCATTAGCAATTATCGTCCAATTGCAGCTATTCCTTTCTTTATAAAATTAATGGAGGGACTAGTGAGTGTTGAATTGAGAAATTATCTAGGCAAATTCTCAGTCTTACATCCATCCTAATCAGGATTTTGTTCTTTCCATAGTACAGAGACTGTACTAATGTCATCTTCAGCAACCGTTCAGCATAGGTAAAAGTTTCTTCGTTCTTCTATTTGATCTTAGCAGTGCATTTGATCTCGTTGATCATGAGACCTTATAGGAATAGGAATAGCAGGAGATGTTTTCCTATTGTTTAAAGATTTTCTAGAGTTGTATCTATCAGGTTCATAAAGATGAAAATTATTCATTTAAAAGGAAAAATACATGTAGAATGCCACAGGGATCACCTCTTTCTCAAACACTGTTTAATCTTTATCTAGATTCTTTAGGAATTTGATAAGCTTCCTTTAAAACACTATATCTATGTGGACAATATAACAATCGTAGTCCCGATCTATCTTTATCAGCAGACACTACAATTTATCTCTTCTATAATCCAGACAGTGGACTCCTGGATGAAGGACTTTAACATAGTAACATAGTAAATGACAGCATATAAAGACCTGATCGGTCCATCCAGTCTGCCCATTAGTTATACCCATTAAAAATACAAGATTAAATTAACTTGTCTCTTCTTTGGTATTTCTGGGTTATAAACTGTAAAGTCCACCTGGTATTGTCCTAGGTTCCAAATGTTGAAGTTGAAGTCCAAGATTACTCAAGCCTATCCAACCATCCTGTTTGCAGGATATTTACCATAAAGTCTGTCCAGTAACATCCTCATGTTCCAAGTTAGTGGAGTTCCCACTGAAGCCCTCCCCAGCCCATTCTACACCAAATCATCGCATATGGTACACAGACCATTGAAGTCTGTCCAGTACTGGCCTTAGTTTTTTAATTTACATCCTTCGTTTTCTAATTAGAGATCCTATATGTTTATCCCACGCTTTTTTAAATTCTATCACCATTTTCCTTTCCACCACTTCCCTCGGGAGGGCATTCCAGGCATTTAGCAGCCTCTCCATGAAAAATAATTTCCTAACATTGCTCCTGAGTCTTCCTCTCTGAAACCTCAAATTATGTCCTCTAGTTTTACAATTTTCTCTTCTCTGGAAAAGATTTGGTTCTATATTAATACCTTTCAAGTTTTTAAACGTCTGTATAATATCTCCCATGTCCCTCTTCTCCTCCATATTTAGGTCTTCCAGTCTCTTCTCATACTTCTTTTGGTTCAAACCCCTTACCATTTTCATCGCCTTCCTCTGGACCGCTTCAAGTCTTTTTATATCCTTCACCAGATACGGCTTCCAAAACTGAACACAATACTCCAAGTGTGGTCTCACCATTGACCTATATAGGGGCATCAACACCTCCCTTCTACTGCTGGTTATTCCTCTTTCTATACAGCTTAGCATCCTTCTGGCTACAGCCACCACCTTATCAAGTTTCCAAGTTTATTAGTTTTTAATATCCCGACCATCAAACAAATGTCTGGCCGGTTAACAATAAAATTTAAAGAGGCAGATTTAAAAATTTAATAAAAAAGAAAAAAAGAAATAGTAGTAGGTGCGTAAAAATATATGAAGTGAACATAGATGACAAAGACTAGACAAACTAGAAGGTGAGGGTAAAAAGGGGGGGAAGGGGAAAAGTTACATAATTTAGATGAAAAGGAGAAAGTGGGGTAGGGATAGAACAAGAGGGGTAGGGGCGCATTGTTGAAGCAAATACTTGCTCGAAGTAAAAAAAAAAATTAAATAAAAAAAAGGAAGAAAGATGAGGATCTAAGTACAGTTGAAAGTGTCCTGAAATAAGAAAGTCTTAAGGCTAGTCTTGAATTTGACTAAATGTTGTTCATCGCGGAGGTATTGTGGTAGAGAGTAGAGAATGACACGGTGACGGTTTACCCGCGGCCACCGCATTTAAGCCGCGGGTCACCGCCGAAAACGGGGAAGAAAACTAGCAGTCGCTGCGGTGACGGGGACAAGGCCATTCACCGACCGCGGAAACGGTGAACAGGTTTGTCCCCGCGGGCCAATGTACCCCCTTCTAGGAACCGCTACTACGGCTGCAAGTCTCCCCTCCCCCCAGCGATCACGGCAGGAGGGCACCCAACCCCTCCTGTAGACCCCCCCAACGGCCCTCCCGACAATCGCAGCAGAAGGGTACCCAACCCCTCCTGCCGGTCCTCCCAATGGCCTCCCCTAAGATCGCCGGCAGGAGGGTACCCAACCCCTCCTGCTGGACCCCCCCCCAACGAACCCTCCCACCCCGGAACCCCCTTAGTCTTACTTTCCAAGTTGGACCGGACAGCTCCTCGCTCGTCTGACCAGCAGGCCTGCCTCCGTCCAAATGAGGCGGGCCCGCCCCTCCCCTCCCCTGCCTAACCCACAGGATCCTAGGGCCTGATTGGCCCAAGCACCTAAGGCCCCTCCTATAGCGGGAGTGGCTTTAGGTGCCTAGACCAATCAGGCCCTAGGATCCTGTGGGTTGGGCAGGGTAGGGGCGGGCCCGCCTCATTTGGACGGAGGCAAGCCTGCTGGCCATACGTGTGAGGAGCCGTCCGGTCCAACTTGGAAAGTAAGACTAAGGGGGTTCCGGGGTGAGAGGGTTCGTTGGGGGGGGGTCCAGCAGGAGGAGTTGGGTACCCTCCTGCCGGCGATCTTAGGGGAGGCCATTGGGAGGACCGGCAGGAGGGGTTGGGTACCCTTCTGCTGCGATTGTCGGGAGGGCCGTTGGGGGGGTCTACAGGAGGGGTTGGGTGCCCTCCTGCCGTGATCGCTGGGGGGAGGGGAGACTTGCAGCCGTAGCCGCGGTCACTATGCTAATCACGGCAGGGAGATCTTTGCCGCGATTAGGTACAGCGGCCGCGTCTAATTACCATATAGGCTAACATTGTAAGCATTTAAAGTACATGTCGTGTTTGTTTTTGCATTGCTAGCCCCAGGGGTGGTGGAAGATTAGTGATTGAAAAACTGTATGAAAAATAACTATTTTAAATTTAGTGATCAAAATGTGTCAGTTTTGAGAATTTATATTAATTAATTTTTTCTCTGCGTGTTTTGTTTTTGTATAGTTATTAACTAATATTTAACTAAGTTTTAAAGTTTTAAAGTTTTAAAGAATGTTTCCTTTATACGTAAATAAAGAAAAGTGAATGGGATTGCAGTGGCGGTGACGGGGCGGTGAATGGGGTGGCAGTGGCGGTGACGGGGCGGTGAAGAGGATGGTGAGACGGGGACGGGGCGGTGACGGGGATGGTGAGACGGGGACGGGGCGGTGACGGGGACCAATTTTTTCACCGTGTCATTCTCTAGTAGAGAGTTCCATAATGTAGGTGCAGTTACTGCAAAGTTGGTTTTCTGGGTATAATAGAATTCTTTTAGGGATGGAATAAAGAGAAGTTTTTGGTCCGTTGATCTTAAAGTGCGAGGGGAACATTGTGGTATAAGGAGTTTATCAAGAAATGAAGGTTGGTGAGAGAGTTTGATTTTAAAGGAGAGTAGGATGATTTTGTAGGTGATACGGTGGGTGATAGGGAGCCAATGAGCCTCTTTAAGAAGAGGAGTGACATGCTCGAATTTACCTTTTTTGTAAATAAGTTTTATTGCAGTGTTTTGTATTAATTGTAATTGTCGTAGTTCTTTTTGGGGTAGTCCGTTGAGAAGAGAGTTACAATAGTCTAAATGGGAAATAACTAAGGAATGAATCAGAATATTGATTGAGTCGGTATCCAAGATAGAACTTAGTGATCGAATAATGTGAAGTTTAAAGAAGCAGATTTTTACGACTGAACTTATGTGGTCATGGAAAGTAAGCTCTCTATCAAAGATGACGCCAAGTAGTTTTATTTTAGTTTCCATTTGTAGTGGTAAAGATCTAATAGAAATTGTTCCTAATAATGATTCGGATGTTTTGATTGGAAGGAGGAGCCCACAGGATTTATCAATATTGAGTGAGAGTTTGTTTAAGAAGAACCAGTCACTTATAATGTCCAATTTATTGTTTATATCTTTTACGTCTGAGATGTTTGTAGTATTGATTGGGTGGAGAAGTTGTATGTCGTCTGCATAGGCGAATATTGTAAATCCTATAGATTGTGCTAATGTGAGAAGAGGAGATAGAAAGATATTAAATAGTAATGGAGATAGAATTGAACCTTGTGGGACTCCGAAGGTTTGTGATATGGTTGAAGAAGTTTCATTTTTTACGTGAACTTTAGAGCTGCGTTCGTGAAAGTAAGATATAAACCAAGTAAGTGCACAACCTGTAATACCGCAGTCTGTTAATCTGGATAGAAGAAGAGAGTGGTCAATAGTATCAAAGGCTGCAGACAGGTCGAGAGAAATTAGAATAACAGATTTTTGATGGTCATGATAGTATTGTATAGTTGAGATAAGGCCTAGTAATGATAATTCTGTAGAATGTGAAGAACGAAAGCCGGTTTGGCATGGATGTAAAGCATGAGTTTTATCAAAGAATTCTGTTAGTTGAGAATGAATAATTTTTTCCGTAAGTTTAGAGATTAAAGGTAGATTGGCAATAGGGCGGTAGTTTTTGGATAAAGAAGAATCTGTGTTGTATTGTTTGAGTTTTGGAAAAACAAGAGCTGTTTTCCAAGCAAGAGGGACTAGGCTGTCAGAAAAAGACTTGGAAATCATTTCCCAGATATATGGGCCGAAGAAAGAGAAAAAATTTTTAAGACGTAATGGGGGAATGCTTTCCAAAAGGTTATTGGGGGAGTTTAAAGATTGTAAGATGAGAAACAGATGTGCTAATGAAGGCATTTTGAAGTTAGCATAAGAGCTGAAAGGTAGTTGAGTCGAATCATTAGAAGTTTGGGCAGAGAAGATAGGTAATGAAGGTAATTATTGCCTTTAGATTCTCAGACACAATCACCCCAAGGTCCCTCTCTCTATCAGTGCTTATCAGCCTCACACCTCCCAGCATATATGGTTCCCTCAGATTTCTACCCTCTCCCCCCAAAAAAAAATGCATCACTCTGCACTTCTTGGTATTGAATTTTAGTTGCTAGACGTTAGACCATTCTTCTAACTTTTGCAGATCCTTTTTCATGTTTTCCACTCCCTCCGGGGTGGCCACTCTATTACAAATCTTGGTAGCATCCACAAAAAGGCTAACCTTACCTTCTAACTCTTCACCAATGTCGCTCAAAAACATATTGAACAGAATCAGTCCCAGCACTGATCCCTGAGGCACTCCACTATTCACCTTTCCCTCCACCGAGTGAATGTCAATCTGGTACTCAGACAGAGTCTCAGAACTCCAGATGGAGGCTTCATTAATCTGGAAAGAACCACATTAAGGTCCCAGACCACTAGAGGAGGTTTGAGAGGTAGTTTCACATTGAAAAGTCCTTTCATGAATCTGGAAACCAAAGGATGAGCAGTAAGAGGTTCCCCCACCCCTACCCCACTGGCATGTGAAAAGCTTTAATAGCACTGAGATCGACTCTGATAGATGTAGATTTAAGTCCAGAGTCATACAGTGAAGTAAATAATCCAAAACCAATTCCACTGACAAGGAAGATGGATCATGATGGAGACACCAGGAAGAAAAAAGAGTCCACTTCTGTTAACAACATTGTTCAGTGGCTGGCTTCCTAGAGGCATCAATAATATCACAAACAGGCTGAGAAAGACGTAATTCATATTAATTCAGCCCGGAAGAAACCAAGCTGTCAGGTGTAACGACTGCAGGTTGGGATGTAGAAGAGATCCTTGATTCTGAGTAAGCAGAGTAGGAAAGATTGGTAGAGGAATTGGCACCCTGGTGCTGAGCTGAAGTAGAAGGCAAAGTTGAGAGTCCATTCATGAGGCTGAAGAATTCTGTTGAGGTTGTCTGCCAGGGAATTCTTTGCCCCTTGAATGTAGACAGCATTTATGAAAATGATGCGAGCCGCCGCTCAAAGCCAGATTTTCTGAGCTTCCTGACATAACAAAAGAGAACCCGTGCCTCCTTGCTTGATTGTCTGTGCAAAGGAGGAGGACTTGAGGACTCAAGAGGTGCTGGAAAGTTTTGAGAGTATAATATATCGCTCTGAGCTCGAGGAAATTGATGTGAAATTTCCACTCCCTGGCAGACCAATGACCTTGTGTTTAAAGGCCCTCCAGGTGTGTCCCCCAGGCATAAGGAGATGCATCTGCCGTTATCACCTTTTGAGGGGGATAAATGAAAAAGAAGACCCTTGGATAGATTGGAGGAGGTCATCCACCATTGAAGCGACTGCTGAAGAGATGATGTGACAGAAATATGTTGAGAGAGACGATCTGTCACTTGAGACCACTGAGAAGCAAGGGCCCACTGAGAAATGTGAAGATGTAGTCTTGCTAGAGGAGTTACATGAACTGTGGAAGCCATGTGATCCAGGAGAACCATCATGCGCCTCGCAAAGATGGAGTGTACTTTCAACATCTGTTGACAGAGGATGAGAAGATTGTCCAGGTGCTCAGGAGGGAGAAACGCCCTCATTAGAGTAGTATCAAGGATAGCCCCAATGAATTGAAGATGTTGAGTTGGAATTAGGTGAGATTTGGGGAAACTGACTTCGAATACCAAAACTTGTAGGAAAGCAATGGTCTGAGATATTGCCAGAGTCACCTGCTGAGATACCATAGCTTTGATCAACCAGTCGTCCAAGTAAGGAAAGACTTGAAGACTGTGGGATCATAGAGATGCGGCCACAACAATCAGGCACTTCGTGAAAACTCTGGGAGAAGATGCCAGGCCGAAAGGAAGAACCTTGAATTGGTAATGACGTCCATTCACCTGAAACTGAAGGTACTTGCGGGAAGCCTGATGAATTGGTATATGCGTGTAGGCTTCTTTGAGATCTAGAGAACATAGCCAGTTGTTCTGATCCAGAAAAGGATAAAGAAGGGCAAGGGAGAGCATCCAGAATTTCTCTTTGACTAAAAATTTGTTGAGATCTCTGAGATCCAGAATGGGTTGAATACCCTTCACTCTTTTTCGGGATTAAAAAATACCGGGAGTAGAATCCATGGCTTTGCTGATTTAAAGGAACCTCTTTGATGGCATTGAGAAGGAAGAGGGATTGAATCTCTTGAATGAGAGGAGAAGACTGTATCGGGTGCGAAATAGACTCTCTTGGAGGAAGATCCAGAGGTATGGTATGAAAATGGAGAGCATACCCCTGACGAACGATGTCTAGAACCCAGATATCTGTGGTGATGAGCTCCCAATGATTTACGTAATGCTGAAGCCGCCCTTCAATTGGCTGAGGTAGTGGTTGGAGAATGGGCACTGTGGCTATGCTCTTGAGGAACAAGTCAAAAAGGCTATGTGGGCTTTTGATGAGCAGCCTGTTGTTTAGGTTGCTGACGTGGTTGCTGCTTCTACTTCCTAGGCTGAGGAGGAGCAGACTTAGAAGATAACCTGTGCTGGTACGAAGAAGCTGGCTTGAAGGTACAGGGTGGTTGAGGCTTCTTCTTTGGTTTAACCAAAGTGTCCCATCTGGTCTCATGAACGGATAGTGTTTGAATAGTCGTATCCACTGATTGACCAAAAATCTCATCTCCTGGACAGGGATCACTGGACAAGCAATCCTGGTGATTTACATCAAGCTCAGAAACACAAAGCCAGGCAAGGTGCCTCATGGCCACTGACATGGTCGCAGCTCGTGATGTAAGTTCAAAAGTATCATAAGTAGTGCGTACCATATATTTCTGCAATTGAAAAGCTGAAGCAATGAGTTGTTTGAATCTCGATTGCTTATGAGATGGAATATACTTTTGAAAAGATGCAAGCTGTTTAAGACCAAATATTTTAGGTAAAACGAGAAATGGAAATTATAATTACCAGATCTGTTGGCCAACACTGCATTCTGGTATAGATTCTTACCAAACTTGTCCATTGCTCTACCTTCTCTGCCAGGAGGTACAGATGCATAGACACGAGCCCCTGACGATTTCTTTAAAGTGGATTAAACCACTAAAGATTCATGCATGAGCTGTGGTTTAGCAAAATCTGGAAAAGGAACCACCTTATACAGAGTCCAGTTTTTTAGGCGCCACTGAAATGGAGAGAGGAGTCTTGAGGTTCTTATAGAAAGTCTCTCATAGGATATCATGGAGCGGGAGCTTCAAAAGATCTTTAGGATGCTGATCATAATACATAGCCTCTAAAGAACTCCCTACTATGCTTGGAATCCGCTTCTAGCGGGATGGAAAGATCTTCAAACATCTGATGGAGAAATTTAGAAAAAGAAGACCACTCAGACAAAACATAAGGTCTTTGAGGCGATCGTTGGGGTGAATCTGAACCAGAAGAGTCCTCATCTGCAGTAGAAAGAGTCTCCAAATAAATCCGAATCCTGCATGGAATGAGGATGGTGTGGAAGACTCAGTGTCGAAGCCTCGAGATGCTTGGTCTTATGAGAGTGCTTCTGAAGTAACCTCTCTGGATGTTTGCATTGAAGACAACTGGTGTCATGGCGATGGATCAATCGACTTCCGTGTTGATGGTCTCTGCACCGGTGGAGCATCAATATGAGGTGCAGTCTGTGTCATTCATTGCTCAGATTGAACCGCCTGGAAAGTCAGTGTCGATGTGGCCATAATTTGAGTCAGCACTAACATTTGAAAATGCTTACCCAATTCCTCCTGAAGCAAATTGTCAATCTTTTGCTTGAGGGAGAGCACCAGTACGGCAGGTTGCTTTTTAGCCGGTACCATTGGTGCTGCGCTCCGGTCTGATGATGAGGCCGATGCTGAGGAATTCACCATAATCGAGACCGGGCGCTTACGGGACTTTTTCAAGGTCAGCATAACTCGACTCAATGCCACTTTGACCTGAGTCCCAGATGGGGTAGGGGAAGGCTTCCTAGCCATCTTACCCACATAAGGTTGTGACACCAGAGATGTTTCTGCCGGTGTCGATGAGTGTGGCATTGGTACCATCAGTGTCGGTGACAATGTCAGCTCCCCCTCCATAGCGACACTGAACAAACATTGTTGTCGAAGAATGCAGTTTTTCAAAGTCCTTTTTTGAAGTGATGAACGAGTACAGGATTCTGGATGGTGCTTGGGCTCTAGACACTGGAGACACTAGCGATGTGGGTCACAGAGATGGGCCGAGCACAGCAACCGCACTTCTTAAATCCCGTATGCGGACATGACATTGACAGGAAGACCGCCTCGGCAAAATTGAAATCAGAGGCCAAGGTAGTAGAACAGGCCTTCCGGGCCAAAAAACCCATAAGGGATATACAAAAAGATTTATTTTTTTTTCCGAAGTAACTGAAAAGAAACAAAAGAAGACAAGAACATGAAAAATGACTAAAAAGTCACTCACGTGGAGTGGGGAAGGCAAAAAAGTTTTCAACAGCCGCTGAAATGAGTCTTCTTAGCTCCACGGAAACTAAGAAACTGAGGGACTGTGCAGGCAGGAAGGTACTCACGCATGCGCAGTGCGGGCTAATCGTGAACTTTCTAAAGCTTAAAGCTGCGATTCACTTTTGAAGTGTCCATACCAGGGTTCCATGTGTGAGAATATGCTGCCTGCTTGTCCTGGGATAAAAATAATTACCAAACTTCTAAAGATTTAGGATAATTTTCTCAGATCTCTAAAGATACAAATGCATAGTACTACTACTATTAATAATAATAATCATTTCTATACTGCTACTAGACTTACGCAGCGCTGTACATCAAAACATAAAGACAGTCCCTGCTCAAAAGAGCTTACAATCTAATCAAGACAGACAAACTGGACAAGAAGGTGCATCAATAAACAGTGTTCAGGTGGGGGAATTACAGAGGAAATGATAAGACAGACATTGGTTCTTAGAAGGTGGGTTGGAGTTTGAAATTGAAAGCATTTTTAAAGAAGTGGGCTTTGAGTCTGGATTTGAATACTGCCAGAGACAAAGCTTGACATACCAAGTCAAGCAGTTTGTTCCAGGCAAACAGTGCAGCAAAGTAGAAGGGACTGAGTCTGGAGCAGGTCATAAAGGAGAAAGGTACAGATAAGATTGACTTATCTGATGAGCAGAGTGCTGGGGGAAGGAATGTGAGGAAAGATACTGAAGAGCTGCAGAGCAAATACACTTCTGATCAGTAAGAGGAGTTTGAACTGTATGTGGAAACAGACTTGAGGAGAGGGGTAATGTGGATATACCAACATTGGTGGAATATGAGGTGTGCAGGGAGAGAGATGGTTTAGCGGAAGGCCAGTGAGAAGCAGGTTGCAATAGTCTAAGCAAGAGGTGATGAGGATATGGAGGATTAGGGTCTTAGAAGTGCACTCTTACTTTCCTTACATCTTGGTAAAGATTTGTGGGTTTACTTTTGGAATTGGGGTTGGGGGAGAAAGTGGGAGGGAAAAAACCAGTTTTAAGCAGTTTTTAAGAAGATATTGATATTGGGGAGAGGTTTGGAGGAGGGTAAGGTTATTAGAAAAAATTATTGGTCCGCTCTAATTATTATGCATTTTGTAAGCTATTATATTGTTAAATGTTATGATAATATAGCTGTGCCAATTATTTCAATATAAGATAAATACCATTGTGGATGTTTGATTTGTAGTAGAGAATGACACGGTGGCGGTTTACCCACGGCCACCGCATTTTAGCCGCGGGTCACCCGCCGAAAACGGGGAAGAAAACTAGCAGTCGCTGCGGTGACGGGGACAAGGCCATTCACCGCCCGCGGGGCGGTGAATGGTCTTGTCCCCCGCAGTGAGGCATGAAGGATCGCGCGGTCCCCGCAGCTTACACCCGCCCGCCCAATCGATTCCAGTGTCCAGCCAGCTCTCTCCCCTCTCCTCACCCCAGTCCGCAGATCCTCCTCCTCGGCGACCCGCACGCTACCAGAGAGCCGCGCACACCCGCCGCTGCTCAGCCTCGATCTTCTGCTCTGACGCAACCGGAAACAGGAAGTTGCAGCAGAGCAGAAGATCGAACACTGAGCAGCCGCGCGTGTGCGGCTCCCTGGGAAAGCGCGCAGGTTGCCGAAAAAGAAAACCCACAAACCAAGGTGAGGAGAAGGGAGAGAGCCGGCCAACCACCAGGATCGACCGGGCAGGCAGGTAGTGGCCGCGGGGACCGTGCGATCGCTAGTGTTCCCGGCTCAAATTGGAAGGAGGGAGTGAAAGGAAAAAGGATTCTGGGCCAAGGGGATGAAGTCGGAAAGAAAAACCCACAGCAGGAAAGAAAGGGAAGGACTGGCAGGTGAGCCAGATGCTAGAAGCAGGGGGGGGGAAGAAAGAGGGAAAAAAGCTAGATGGGGTTGAAAAGAAGAGACACACTGGTATGGAAGAGGAAGATAGGGGAAATCTGGACACAGGAAGGTAACAGAAAGAGGGGAAATTATGTGCATGGGGCATAGGGACAGAGACATAAAGGGGACATGCCATGGGGATGGTATATGGACACGGGGGGGGGGGCAATGACAGATACATAGGGGAGATATTAGAAATGGAGAAAATAGGAGCACAGAAGCGAGATGGTTTGTGGGGATGGGACAGGGACCGAGCTTGCAGGCTCCAGTGGCTTTCACAAATTACATTGTAACGTGCCATGAAAATAAGAGGAAGGAAGGTAGATAGGCCACGCGAGAGGAGCTGAAGGGTAGTAGAAAGGAACAGATGGTAAAGGAGGGAGGGAAGGGTGGTGGTGGAAAGGAATAGAACAGACATTGAAGGAGGGTGGAGAGGAACAGACCCCCAAGGGAAATGTGGAAGACAGAGTGGGAAGAAGACAGATGCCAGACTATGCGGGAGCAGAGGGAAGAAGATGGGTGCTAGACCAATTGGGGGGGGGGGGTTAAGGGAGAGGCACAGTAACAGCAAATGGAAGACGCAGAGAGAAGACACACAGTGGATGGAAGGAATTCAATGAGAAGATGTGGAAAGCAGAAACCAGACAACAAAGGTAGAAAAAAAAATTATATTTATTTATTTATTTTTTGCTTTAGGATAAATAGTATATTAGTTGTGTTGATAAAAATTTATAAACAAAGCCCTGCCAGCTGAACATCTCTTTCTCTAGTTCAGCAGCAGGAACTTTGATTTATAAGAAAGGAATAAGCTAAATATTACAGTACTAAGGCTTATATGGATGCAGCGGGGACGGTGACGGGGCGGTGAATGGGATGGCAGTGGCGGTGACGAGGCGGTGAAAGGGATGGCGGTGACGGTGACGGGGCGGTGAAGGGATCGGCGGTGACGGGGCGGTGCAGAGGATGGTGGGCCGGTGACGGGGCGGTGACGGGGACAGATTTTTTCCCCGTGTCATTCTCTAATTTGTAGTTCAACAGTAGCAGTATATTATCTTCTTTTTATCTGCAAGTTACACTCTTAAATCATAGAAGTTATCAGGGAAAAAAACAATTGATGCAGGTGCCTAAGGCCCATCCTAATGCAATGGGACTATACAGGAATTCCACAATGGTATTTATCTGCAGTGTATGCCCTATTCCTACCACCATTCCTAGCCCTAGGGCATGGGCTACCTTTTTATCATGGGCAACATGAATCCAACACATATTATTCCTTTGCTTTCCAATCATATGTCAATTGCAATGACATCTTGCTGAGATTCCATAGAGATTTTGTAAATCAGCTTTTCCACATGAAGGCATTCACCAAGACTTAAGGAGAAAACTACTCTCTCCCCTTCAGAGATGCACAATAATCTGCCAGCTGCTGCTGAGTTTTATGTCATGCTCCCTAGGGTCAATGTCCCCAAGTGTTCCAGCCCCTGGCAATGTGGTGTGAAGTATGCTTTACTGTAAAATCAGTAGGGCACAAAGTGTTATCATCCTGGAATATGAGAGGGATAGGATTCCCCATTAAGTGAAAGAATATGCTCAGTATAATGGGAAGCAAAATGCAGTGATAAATGTGTTCATTTTCAAATGTAGTGTACATTATTCAGTGCAAGAAATGTGAAGAAGGATGCTATATTGGAGACAGAGGCTCAAGTGCTTAAGACCAGATTGAATCTACACAGACACTGCATCAGAAATTATAGTGCTAACAAGGGTGACACCTCTGAAAGACAGCATTTTGCCAGACCAGAGCACTGCACTAATGATGTTATGGTGAGAATATTAAAAGGAAATTTCAAAAACCATCCAGAAATTTACATAAAACCTTGAAGCCAAAATGATTAAATATTTTGGCATCCACCAATAGAACTTACCGTATATACTCGAAAATAAATCACAATTTTTGGGCCCAAAAATGGGTGTCTTGGTTTATATTTGAGCTAACCCCATCCCGCACCCACTATGGGCCTCCAAGTACTGCGCTGGTAGTGGTACGGGGAAACCAGAGCTGCCGTCAATCCCTCCCTCCCGGAGACTTTGTGCAACTAGCCTGCCCCTTCCCTTCCCTCCCGGTCCCCCTGCAGGTCTACCTTAAGTCCCCAGTGATCCAGCAGCCAGCAGTACCTGTAATGAAAAAAATGACTGCCGCAAGATCCCGTGCAAACTTCGCGAGGGGCAGGGCAGGCTAGTTGCACAAAGTTGCCAGGAAGGAGGGATTGACAGCAGCTCTGGTTCCCTGCTCCACTGGATCACCAGAACAGTACTACAGGCCTGCAGTGGGGGTGGGCTTGGGAGTCTGGGTGGGCTGCCTTTGGGGATGTGGGGGGATCAACAGGAGAGACTGGGGTGTCGGAAGGAGAGATTGGGCATCTCTCCTATCGGCGAAGGTTGTGGGGGTGTTTGGGGGTGTCCAGCAGGAGGGACTGGGAATCCCTCCTGCCGCGATGCCTGTGGGGAGTCATGGCGGGTTTCAGGCAGGAGGGACTGGGCATCCCTCCTTCTAGTTAGAGAATTGTGGTTTTAGGTGGACTGGTCCCTCCCACGCCTAAAAGGTTTTGTTTTGGAAGTTGGGCAAATTTTTTGGAGGGAATAGAGCTTAAAGGTAGACATAGTGGTGGTCTGGGCGATTAAATGCCTGAACGTACAGGTAGGCCATTCTCAAAAAAACAAACACATTTTATGTCTTTTAAATTATCTTCTAAAATTCTAGCGGATGCCTTAAATACCACGGTCTGTTATGTACCTCCTAAAAAATAGAATTTAGCAAAGGATGACTTTTTTGAATTTTTATTAACTAATTTAATATCTGGTACTTACAACTTATTGAGTGGAGATATTAACATTCATTTAGAGCAAACAGATCAACCTGAAATCATTGAGTTTTGAATTTGATTGGCAAGCTAAGACAACACAATCTAAAAATAACAATAATAAAACAAAAAATAAAAAAAATTTCACGCTAGCAGAGGTTTGATTAATCCTGTGGAATTTTGGTCCCACTATGATACAGGTTCTGAATAAAATTTTGAGATTGAACAATTAATGGACTCATGGACTAATACTAGCACCCATATTTTAAATGATATGGCCCCTATAAAAGTGAGAAGAAAGAGATTTAGGAATTTAGATAGATGGTTTGACTCAGATCTCTTAATGTTAAAAAGGGAACTAAAGAAATTGTAGAGACAATGGTTAAAATCAGGACCTCAAGAACATAAAGAGGCTTGGAGGCAAAAATTGAAATATTATAAAAATTTGACAAAGGAGAAATGGAAAATTTTTTTATGCCCAAAAGATCGGCAATGTTTCCTCTAATAGCAGTAAGCTTTTTAAATTAGTTAATGATCTTTATGATTTAGAAGTATGTACTGTTTTTGGTGATGATTCTATTCTATTAGCTGACAATTTGGCAGATTTTTTTCAATAGAAAAATTTTAAAAATGAGGCTTAATCTAGCTTATCCTATCAATCATCATTGGTGTTTTCCCATCATTCAGGGTGCAGATGCTCCCAGAGTAGATCTGAGTTGGAACAATTTCACAGTCATTGATTGGCAATCTTTTAGCAAGTACTATAACAAGTATGTCAATTCATACTGTAGACTCGATTGTTGTCCTCCAAATGTTATGAAAGCTGCTCCGGTCAACTTCAAGGCTAAATTGCTTATTTGGGTTAAGTACTTATTATCCAAAGGGAAATTTCCCCATGGAACAGGGTCAAATTGTCATTACACCTATTTTACAAAATACTAAAGAATCATCTAGTATTGCATCTAATTTTAGACCCATTGCTAGTATTCCTCTGGTTACTAAGATACTGGAAGGTCTGGTGAATGCGGAATTAGTTACATACTTGGATAAGTTTAGCATTCTGCATGAGAACCAATCTGGTTTTTGGTCAGGTTTTAGTACCGAAACAATCTTGGCCTCTTTGTTTGACTATCTGCATTCATTGTTCAGTCAAGGTTCAAGCGTGTTAATTTTGCAGCTAGATCTGAGCACAGCTTTCGCTCTGGTAGACCATTCCATTCTCTTGGATTGTTTGGAATCCATTGGAGTCATGGGAAATGCCTTAAATTGGTTCTGTGGACTCCTGGGTAAAAGATTGTATCAAGTGTTTAAGGATGATTCTTTGGCCTATTGCTGGGAAAATTATTGTGGGGTACCACAGGGCTCACCCCTGTCCCCCACTTTGTTTAACATTTATCTTGTTTCCTTGGGAAATTTGTTGCAAAGTTTAAAACTCAAGTTTTATATTTATGCAGATGACATTACCATTGCCCTCTCATTAACGTGTCTATCACCCGAGTTCTTAAATTTTTTAGCAATTATTTTAAGTCAGATTGATATTGGATGACTGCTTTTAAACTGAAATTAAATGCGGAAAAAACTAAATTCTTTTTAGCTTCTCCCAATGATAAGATCAAGGAAACATAAATACAGGTGAATGGTTTGGACTACACTATAGAACAATACATAAAAATATTAGGTATGACCTTGGATAAACATCTTACATTGGAACAACATACCTTTGGAAGCTTCGTACCATTAAGAAGTATTTTGATGAAACCTCATTTTGTTATTGGTACAGTCTTCTATTTTACGCATTCTTGATTATTGTAACATTATATATTTAGGTGCTTACAAGAAAATTCTTAAAAAACAGAGTGATTCAGAATACTGCTCTTCGCCTCATTTTTGGTTTAAAAAAATGGGAGCCTATCACTCTGTTTTATTTGAAACTCCATTGGTTACCAATGGAATCTAGAATTTTGTTTAAATTTTCTATATTTACTATAAATCAGTTTCTGGTCTGTTACCAGGCTATCTTGTGTCTCATTTTTCCATGAGTCATGCTAACAAGATCCTTCCATAAAATCCTGTCGTTATAAGAGGTTCCTAGAGAGAATCCTCTCATTTCAAGCCGTCAAACTGAATTCATGGCTTGGAAAAATTATTCCAGAGGTCTCTTCTTACTTTGCTTTTAGAAAATTGTCAAACACACAACTTTTTGATAGGTTGGTATCTTAACGCATCGCTATTTTTTTAACAAGTCTTTTTAGATCTATCTGATGTATTTCTATCTGTACTATATGCATCAACTTGTTGGTTAGGTTAGTTTTTAATTGCATTCTTTCTTAAACTCTTAACTAGTTTAGATTCAGCTGACATTTTATTTGCATTATATGCCTGTTAGTGGGTATTTTATCTGCACTCTTTTTATTCTTAATGTATTTTACTGGTATTATATTGTATCTGCATTCTGATTATTGTTAAGTTCTATTATTTTAATTATTGTTAAGTTCTATTATTCCAATTTGTCTTATTTCATCTGTATTTTATGTACTTGGCCAGTTGTTGTGAATCACCTAGAACTTTTTCAATATGGCGGTATATAAGAATAAATTATTATTATTATTTTGGCCTTTTTTTTGAGAATGGACATTTCCTTGCTGCCTACTTTGGGCGTCTAACGCCTTAAGCCAAAAAGGGACTTAGACATTTTTTTTAATGCCCCTCTATATGTTCTTTGCCCTATATAATAAACTATGGGGCTCATTTTCAAAATAGAAGAACATCCCAAAAAATGAAAAAAGTGGTATTTGGATGTTTTGTTTGCTAAAATGTTCAAATTGCTATTTTCAAAACATTTTTTAGATGGTTTTCTATGTTGTTTGTCTGCAATGCATCTAAATTTCAAGGGGATATGTTTTGGGTGGGATTAGGGGGATTTATGATTTGGATATTTTTAGCAATAATAAGAGCATTGCAGAAAACACCAAGGGTAAAACGGGTGTTTGAAGCTAGAACTGGTTCAATAACAAATAAGTGCCAAAAAGATGGCCAAACTGAGCAAATGACCACTGGAGGCATTAAGGTATGGTCACACCACACTCTCTTAGTCACTGACCCCTTCCCACCCCTCAAAGATGTGAATGAAGCAGTACATACCAGCCTTTTTGACAGTGTCAGATGTTATGGCCAGTCCTATTATACCATCAAGCAGGTCTCTGGAGTAGCCTAGCGATCAGTGAAGTGGACTGTAGAGAAAGGGACCCAGGCCCATATCCCACTGTAACTGGTATAAGTGTGAGCCCTCCAAACCCCACCCAAAATCTACTGTACTAACATATAGGTGAGACTGGCAGGTATAAGCACTAATGGGATGGTATACAATTGAGTACAGTAACATAACATAACATTGTGCTTATTAACCGCGTAACCAGAAGTTCAATGCAGTTTACAAAGGATTATAAAAGTAAGCATATTACATAAAATAAGATGGTTAGTTAGTCAATCAAGTGCTTAGAAAAAAGATAGGTCATCAATTGTCTTCTAAAATGTTTGTAAGAGCGGGTTGTGAGCAGTAATGTTTGAAATTCTTTGTCATAAAGAGCTGCCTGAGATGCCAAAGTATGATTAAGAAATTTTTTTACTCCTGGACAGATGGAAAATTAAACTAAGGATGAGTTTTTCTACTGTGTCTGTATGAAGCCAAAGAAAATCTGTTGACCAGATAAAGGAGTTATACCAAAAACAGTGTTATAACAGAAACAGCCTAACTTAAACAATACCCGAGCTTCCATAGGCAACCAATGCAATTCACAATAAAAGGGTGTGACATAATCATATTTCCTCAGGCCATAAATCATTCTGACCGCTGTATTCTGTATTAGTATAAGTCTTGCTAATTCTTTCTTAGTGACTGTCAGATATATATTACAGTAATCGAGAAGACTTAGTAATAATGATTGAACCAGAAGTCTACAAGCAGTAAATTTGAAATAAGATCTAATTGTTTGTTAATTTCCATAAGGTGAAAAGGCATTTACATACTACAGCATCTATCTGAGCTTTCATTGTAAGATGCTGGTCCAGAATAACTCCTAAAATTTTAATCGTTGGATGAATTATATACGGAGTTGAATTTATACTGATGGAAGGTTCAAAGGGGATTTTACTAGAGGTCGCCACAAAAATACTTTGTTTTGCCAGAGTTAAGTTTGAGTTTAAATTTCTGCATCCAAGAATCCATCTGTTTCATTACAATTTCAACTTTAGTGGTAATCTGAGATAAAACTAAAGTAAAAGGTACGACAACAGTGATGTCATCAGCATAACTAAACAGTCCTATATCCAGACTACTCAAGCACGAACCCAGTGATGAAAGGTAAACATTAAATAATGTGGGTGAAAGTGGAGGCTGTTATAGGGGAAAACACCCTCCAGGGATTCAAGACAAAGTTAGATAACTTCCTGTTGAACCGGAACGTACGCAGGTAAGACTAGACTCAGTTAGGGCACTGGTCTATGACCTAAGGCCTGCCGTGGGAGCGGACTTCTGGGCACGATGGACCACTGGTCTGACCCAGCAGCGGCAATTCTTATGTTCTTAAGACTTATTTTCTGCATTTGATCATGTTGATCACTCTGTTTCTGTCCAGACTTTCAACCATCAGCACAAATGATACAGTATTGCAATGGTTTATTTCATTTCTCCATAATCGTACTTTTTCTGTCTCTTTTGGGGGGGAGACTTCAACTCCAATTTTACCACTTCCCTCAGGGGTTCCCCAGGACTCTATACTTTAATCCAAGTTACTTTCAACATCTACCCAAGTTCACTGGAATTACATGTGCAATCTCAAGGATTAAGTGCTTATTACTATACAGATGTCATTTTAAATTAATTATCTATTATACCTGCCAGCTAAATTCTGATATCTCTCCACTAACTGTTTACCTTTAGTTGCCTCTTGACCTTTAATCCTTCAAAATCTGTGGTCTGCTGGTGTACAGGCCATCTTAAAAAAATATTGCTTGTCCCTGCTCTTCATGGTTCCCTTATAACATTGGTTGACCATTTCAAATACTTTGTAATTATTCTTTTGAACATCAATTCAATAATTTGGTAAAAACCTTTATTGACATTATTTGTTTATTTATTTATACCCCACTCTTATCCACGGTGAGTTACACACTCACATACAAAATGTAAAATTACTTATAACAGATAAGTCGAATCAACGACACACAAACCTACAAAACAGGAAAAACAATCCAGACAATAAAATACATCAGTGATCAGCACCCTACTATTACCCTACACTGTGCCAGTTCCATGCAATTAAATATTATCTTTACCGTCCCTTACAAATGGCACTGCTTTATGCTCTTATTTTATTCTGATTGGATATTGCATTGCATATACTCAGATAATCCATATTGTCAATTTAGATGATTGCAAACAGTCCAGAATACTGTTGTTATATTGTACTGCAATGCCTCTAAATTTGATCACATGATCTTATTACTATCATGCAGTCATTGGCTTCCTATTTCTTACAGGATAAAAGTCAAAATTATACTAGTGGCCTCTGCTGGGACTGCTGCTTTTTAAGATATTTATCAATGATCTAGAGCAGTGTACCTCAAACTGTGTGCCAAGGCATACTAGTGTGCCTCCTGAGATTTCAAATGTGCCATGGTACACTGGGGAGCAGGTGAGGCGCCGGCGCCAGCTAATTGCCTACAGGACGTGCCTCTTGTGGCAAGAGGCACATCCTGTAGGCATTCAGTGGGCGCCAGCATGTATTCTTCTCGCTGGCCCTCTTCCCTTCTGGCACCTCCCCCCCACTGGTGTCTCAGGGCTCACCTGGAGGGCATTCACACACATGCAGATATCAACATGATGTCACACATGCGCGTGATGTCATCATGGTGATATCAGCACACTTCCAGGTGCCTCGAGCCACAGCCACTACCTTTAGTGTGCCACAGCTCAAGAAAGTTTGCGGGACACTGATCTAGAGATAAGAATAACTAGTGAGATAATTAAATTTGCTTATGAAACAAGATTGTGAAAAATTGCAAGGGGGCCTTGTGAGACTGGGAGACTGAGTGTCAAAATGGCAGATGACAATGTCAGATGATATTCAATGTGAACAAGTGCAAAGTGATGCATGTGGGAAAGAGGAACCTAAACTATGGCTTCATAATGTGGGGTTCCATTTTAGGAGTCACTGCCCAGGAAAAGGAACTAGGTGTCATCATTGAGGATACGTTGAAGTCCTCAGCTTAGTGTGCAGAGATGGCTAAGAAAGCAAATAGAGTATTAGGAATTATCAGAAAAGGAATGAAAAAAAGATGAAAATGTTATCATGTCTTTGTATCGCTCTATAGTGCTATAGCACCTCGAATACTGTTTGCAGTTCTGGTTCATACTTTCAAAAAAGATATAGCAGAATTAGAAAATGTACAGAAAAGGGTGACAAAAATGATAAAGGGATGGGACAACTTCCCTATGAGGAAAGGCTAAAGTGGCTAGGGCTCTTCAGCCTGGAGAAGAGATGGCTCAGGGGACATATAACAGAGGTCTATAAAATATTGAGTGAAGTGGAACAAGTAGATGTGAATTGCTTGTTTACTCTTTCCAAAAATACTAGGACTAGGGGGCATACGATGAAACTACTAAGTAGTAGATTTAAATATTTCCTTATACTAAAGGTACTTAAACTCTGGAATTTGTTGATGGAAAGTGCAGTGAAAGTGATTAGCTTAACAGGGTTTGTTGGATAGTTTCCTAAAAGAGAAGTCCATAAGCCATTATTAAGATGGCTTGGAGAAATCCACTGCTTATTTCTAGGATAAGCAGTATAAAATCTGTTTTTCTATTTGGGATCTTGCCACATACTTGTGACCTGGGTTAGCCACTGTTAGAAACAGGATACTGGGCTTGATGGACCTTTGGTCTATCCCAGTATGGCACTCTCTAAAAGGGGATAGATTCCGTACAAACGTAAGGAAGTTGTTTTCACCCAGAGAGTGGTGGAAAACTGGAATGCTCTTCTGGAGGCTGTTATAGGGGAAAACACCCTCCAGGGATTCAAGACAAAGTTAGACAAGTTCCTGCTAAACCAGAACATACGCAGGTAAGGCTAGATTTAGTTAGAGCACTGGTCGTTGACCTAAGGGCCGCCGCGGGAGTGGTCTGACCCAGCAACGGCAATTCTTATGTTCCTATGTAACTTATGTTCTTATTGAGTCTTATTCTTACATATCTCTCTCTACCCTTATTACTTTATACTCTCCAATTCAGACCTTGCATAGTATTCACATTTACTAGCTCTCTATCCCTTCTTCACCCTGACTCAGATGGCAATCTACATGACAGTGCATGCTTTCACACACAGCTCCTTTACATTGGAATGATGTTCCACTTTATTTGAGATGAGTGTGCTCTCTCCCTTGTTTTAAAGGGCAGTGCTTTCTTGCCACCAGTGCGTTTTCTGATGTTTGATTGGGCAGGCAGGCAGTTTTTAAAGGGAAGCAAACAAGTGGGAAAAGATAGGTTGGCAAGATTTTTTGCCATGGAGCTCAGTGCATGTTAGCCACTGAAAACTTATAAAACCTTACCTATAGCTTAGGATAAAAGCAGGTTAACACAAATCATATTGTTGCATTAACCTGCAACAGTACTCTGGTCTGCAAGAGCTACTAATTGGACAGATTTTTCATTTTAAATAAACCAAATAAATATGCATAACTGGAGGCAATACATGCAAATCTATTCATGATTATTTGCTTGGGTTGTCCATAAAACCTGGCTGGTAGCATTCCTTGAGGATCCAGAGTCTCTACCTCTGCTCTAGTACATTTGACTTGTAACAAGGTGTTTTGTGGCAGATAAAAGACCATGTTAAAATTGGCCACTAAGAAAGTAGTTATCAAAATGCAGTTAAAAAAAAAGAAAAGGTCAGATATTTACTGCACTTTAATTTATCAAGTGAGTCATAAGAACATAAGAAGTTGCCCCCGCTGAGTCAGACCAGAGGTCCATCTTGCTCAGCGGTCCGCTCCCGCGGCGGCCCATCAGGCCTAGTGCCTGAACAGTGGTCCCTGATTCATTTTGTAACTTACCTCTAATCCCATCCCTATAATCTACCTTTACTCTTATCTGTACCCCTCAATCCCTTTGTCTTCCAAGTACCTATCCAAAGCTTCTTTGAACCCCTGTAGCGTGCTCCTGTTTATCACATCCTCTGGTAGCGCATTCCATGTATCCACCACCCTCTGTGTGAAAAAGAACTTCCTGGCGTTTGTTCTAAACCTCTCCCCTTTCAATTTCTCTGAGTGCCCCCTTGTACTTATTGATCCCCTTAATTTGAAAAATCTGTCCCTGTCTATTTTTTCTATGCCCTTCATGATCTTGAAGGTTTCTATCATGTCTCCTCTAAGTCTCCGCTTTTCCAGGGAGAAAAGCCCTAGCTTTTTCAGTCTGTCAGTATATGAGAGGTCCTCCATGCCCTTTATTAGCTTAGTTGCTCTTCTCTGGACCCTCTCAAGTACCTCCATGTCCTTCTTGAGGTACGGCGACCAGAAATGAACACAGTACTCCAGGTGCGGGCGCACCATAGCACAATACAGTGGCAGGATGACTTCCTTTGTCCTGGTCGTGATACCCTTCTTAATGATACCCAACATTCTGTTTGCTTTCCTTGAGGCCGTGGCACACTGCGCCGACACCTTCAATGTTGTGTCTACAATCACTCCCAGGTCTCTTTCAAGGTCGCTCACCCCTAGCGCTGAGCGACCTTGAAAGAGACCTGGGAGTGATGGTAGACACAACATTGAAGGCATCGGCGCAGTGTGCCACGGCCTCAAGGAAAGCAAACAGAATGTTGGGTATCATTAAGAAGGGTATCACGACCAGGACAAAGGAAGTCATCCTGCCACTGTATCGTGCTATGGCTTAGTATTGCAGGTTACCAATTCCAGTGGTAAATGAAGAACATAATTTGTGAGAAGCCTTATAAGCTGTGTTCTTCACACCTCTCATGAACCCCAAGTCACTAAATTGAAGCCCAATGCTCTCAGGAAGCACCTTATATGCCTCTGGATATATCTGACTACTCCCGACTTGCTAAGCAAATCTGAATGTCTTGTATGTAACATCACTGTCTGTGTACAGTCTCTTCCTCTGTAAACCGCTCTGAACTGTTATGGTACTGCGGTATACAAAAATAAAGTTATTATTATTATTATTATTAAAGGGACCATAACACACCTCTGTCTCCCCCCTTCCGAGGCTTCCCCTTGAATAATCTTGTATCTTGCCTCCCTCCCAAATTTACTTAGTAATGAGCTTTTTTGCATGTATTTGCATGCTTTACATCTCAGTACTACATAACCCGCAGAAGCTTAAAATAATAATGCAACAGTAATATAACATGTTCTAGTACCCTTTAACATAAGTTAAGGGGCAAATAATGTGTTTTATTGTAATGCACCTTGATAATGTTTCCTTTAAATGTAAGTTAATGGTCAACGTTAGTGTGTCTTAATGGACCTTTTACTAATACTTAGCACATGCTAACTGAATTACTACACATGAAATGCTAAAAAGCCCATAGGTATAAAATGGACTTCTTAGCATTCAGCATGTGCTAATTCTATTAGGGGGCACTATGCTTTAGTAAAAGGGCCCCAGATTGCACTTGCCTCTTAATTTGTTTATAAAACTAGTGCTTTTTGTCTTTTCCTACACATCTGTTCAATATTTTAATAGGTAGGCAGGAAAATGTGAGCTTTGCACTAACAATGGCAGTATAGTGCAGTGTTTCTCAACTCGGTTCTGGAGCACCCCCTTACCAGTCAGGTTTTCAAGATATCTATAATGAATATGCATGAAATACATTTGCATATAATGGAGGCAGTGTATGCAAATCAAGTTTATGAAAATTCATTGTGGATACCCTGAAAACCTCACTGGCAAGGGGTTACTCCAAGACCGAGTTGAGAAACACTGGTGTAGTGTGTATGTTTTGAATGAGAGGTGTAATGTTAATAAATGGATATATTCCTATGTACTTGAAAAATCAGTATATGCAGTAAGTAGATTCTGGATGAATTAAGCCAAGTTTCTATTAATCTGGCAGTAAATTTAATTAACTCCACATTTGGCATTGCACAATGTAATACTTACTGAGTGCATCTTAAGCATGCGGTATTAACATGAGATTTAATGCTTTTACACAGAGCTAAATTTTTAATGTGCAATTGTCTTCCATTGCTGGTATGATCTATAAGAATTGAAGCAAACATGTGACTTCTTTAAATTCTAAACAAGCAATTTGTAGCCTACTCATCCATTATCGCTGAGCTTTTTCCACACAAGGTCTACTACAGTAATAGTCCTTTCATCAAAGCCTAATGGTTTGTTTCAAATAATCAAAGTAGTGTTTATATCACTGTCCTCCAGTGCAACCAGCTTTTCATCTTGTTTCTAGTACAGCAGTATAGAACATGCTAATATTGCAGGTGATAAATCTAGTATGTTTGTTTCTCTATCTTAAACAGCCTATTTTATGAGCCTAGGAAATAAATAAATATATAAAATATATATTTTAAAAACACAGTAGCATTTGCAACACTGCATTTTCTTTTAGTAAACTTAACATGTGAAGAGTATGCTTGTTTCATATTAATTTCATTAGTAGTTTTTTTTATATATATTAATAATTAATATACAAATCCATGGCACAAGAGAGGCCTCAAAAATATCCAATCTAAACATAAGCATGCAGTGTTTACTGAAAGTTAGGTTCAGATTTTTTATCCATAACTATGAAGGAGGCACCCTCTTTATAATGCACGTAGTTTGTAAAGCAGAGAGTGGAACCCACAATATGTATATTGTAAAGCAGCTTTGCTATCCTTGTCCCATGAGCCATAAGAAGTCACATCCCCTCAAGTAAAAGTTGCCAGAAACAGTGTTTCACACAGCCCAGATATACTGTAAGATTGTCAACTGGATCCAGATTCACTTGATCCGGATCTGGATTTAGCCCATTGCATAGAGTTATTGTAATCTTGCTTTCCTTAGGGAATATAATAGGAAAACCAGAACTATAAGTCCCTCTACACAATGTGTTAACCCAGGACTGGATCAACCATGTCAGCAAATCTGGACCCAGTTGGCAGCCCAAAATGAGGGATCCATTCTGCTGGCTTTAAAGGAATAAAGATAAACATCTGAATCATGAAAGCAGGATCCAAAGTAAGGAAGAGATAGAGAAGAATACTACAGTGGAGCTAAGCTAAGGGATTGGGAGGCAAGAGCTGAGGTCTGCAAAGCAGAGATAAGAGTAAAGAGGAGATGAGCATGTCTATACACAAACTGATTTCAATGCAAAATGTTCTGTGGGGTTCAACTAGTACTATATAAAATTTATTATACTGGATCTCCATGTACACAAATACACTTAGTTTCAGGTACAAACTGAACTGGCATCATACATTTTAATGTTCCTGTTATTTTGATTTTCAAACATTGGCACTCATACCACCTTCTCACATTAACAAACACTACATTAAACAAAGACAAAGCAAACTGACTTTGTGGCAAGACATTTTGGCCAACAGTTATTTTTTCATCCTTGTCCAGCTAGTCAATAACAAACTAGCCAATGGTGAGATAACATAATATTGTAGAGTCATGCCTCATCTCATGGTTGTGGCAGATATAAGTACACCAAATTGAACTAGGACCCAGATGCACTAAAGTCAGCGATCATCTAATGATTGTCACTAAACCAGTTTTGACTGTTTTAGCGATGATCGGATTTACCAACGCGATGCACAAAACGGCTCACCACGTGGTTTTCTGCACAATCGCTAATTCTCCAATCCGGCCAAGTAATAAGGTCATTAATACTGAAATATCATGTAAACTAGCCAAGCGATTAATACTTTTAATATCGCGTTGTGATGCACAAAAAAAAAAAAAGTGATCACTTTTAGCGATTTGAAAAAAGTGACTGGTCAAGCAAGACCAGTCACTTATGTGTCTTATCGATAGTTCAGCCCTGAAATTAATATATTTATAACATTTACCATATCATTTTTGTAATGGGCACAGATGCTGTGCATGTGTTACACAAGCACAATATCTGCCCCATTAAAAATAAAACTGCAAGCTGAGCCACTACACCCGTGACAGCTATGCACCCAAAGAGACAGGAAGGGTGCCCACACCCTCAGCAACCCAGTTGTACATCTGAGCCACCTGGACTCCCCCCTCAACAATTCCCACCGACGCGTTCCCCCAGCACACCCCCACCCTACATGAAGATCTCCCCTCCCACCACCCCACCAATAAGACCCCAAAGACAGCCCTGGTGGTCTGGGGGGGAGCAGCTCAGAACCCCCTCAACTCAAGCAACCCTCCAAGCCCTCTTGCCATCAGACCTTCCTCTTCAAAATGGCTGAGCCTTCCCCTTCCCGGTGCATCCTGGGATGTATCAGGAAGGGGCCTAAGGCCCTGATTGGCCTGGATACCTTAAGCCCCTCCTATGGGAGATGCCTTAGGTACACAGGCCAATTGGAGACCTAGGCCCCTCTTCATGTATCTCAGGATGCACTGGGAAGGTGGCCTAAGGCCCTGCTTTGGCCAGATTCCTAAGGCCCCTCCCATAGGAGTTTATTGTCAAAAATGTTTTGAGCTCAACAATAAACAGTACAAAAACACAGGGAAGTACAGAGATCAAGCTCTCATTTTAGCAATAGAAACAGTTCAGTAGGCTATCACCCCAACCCACTCAACCCCACTATCCCCCTGTGTGCCCCAATATAGATAAAAATGAAACTGGCCAGAAACAAGGAATGTGAAACCATCAAACAACATAGTGAACTCAGAAGAAATGTATTATATAATCCCTCCAACCCCCCCCCCCCCCTCAACCCATCCCATTCCCCAGTCCTCCGTCAAGCCCAATCCTGTATATCTTAACTAAAATAGTAGCAAACAATGTCAGGGCAAACAATACTTGCAAGAATGAGTCCAAACAACAATCAACAGTTCAGGAGGCAGCTACGTGCCACCAAAGTCATAGTGTTCCAAAAAGGCTCCCATGTATGTTGGAAAATACGGCCATGTAGGGAAGAAAAGTCCTGTATATCACGGCATTCCCACAACAGCAAAGTGATGAGATGACATCGCCAGAGTGAATAGTCAGGGCCCTCCACCTACAGCCACTTGAGCAAAATACACTTGAAGGCAATTACTACAGTCCACCGGGGAAATGCAGCAGTCCACGGTCTGCGAGGGGAGAAATGCAAGGGAACACCAAAAAGGAACAAGGGAGAACGTCGCATAGCAAAAGTCCAGATACTTTCAACACAAAGAAAAATAGTTTCCGAAAAGGATTGGATAACAGGACAGGTCCAGAACATGTGTCCCAACCCAGCTTCAGGAGCATCACAACGGGGACAAGCAGCAGATGCTTGGAACCCCGAAAGGTGAGCCCTTTTAGGAGAGATGTACAAGCATAAAACCAATTTATAATGTTGCTCCCAAAAGGTAGTATATTTGCAAAAAGCAGGGAGTTTGCGGACAGCACAGAGAACAACATCAGCAGGTAAGTCTACAGAAAGATAACAAGCACAAGCATCCCTCAATCGTACATGATCAAGCAGGGGGGACTCATCCTTCAAGTGTCTATGATGGAATTTAAGAGGAACGGATAGCTGTGATCCAATGGTGAAAGCCGTGGACAATACCTCCTGACAAGAAGCCGTCAAATGACAGGGGGACAGGGAAGCAATATAATGATGAAGTTGCATATATGCAAATCCATCTGTTCAAGGGAGATTAAATTTCAGACACAGCGAGTCAAAAGACTTAATCTTCCCATTGTCTTCCACCACCTGAAACAAATAATGAATCCCCCCTGCTTCCCAACGCACAAAACTAGCCCCGACCACGCCAGGTAGAAAATTTCCATTAAAACGTAAAGGTAAGAAAGGAGAAACAGTAGAGCTAAGGGAGTGAAATTTACAAACTCATTGCCAAGCTTTCCAAAAGGGGTAATGTAAAATCTTAATAAGAAGGTGCTCAGGCTGAGCTGAGGGCACAGAGTGAAGATAAGCACTAAAATGTGTTTTGGTGAAGCAAGGGAGCTCCAAAGAAGTATTAGTTAAGTGGGCAGTACCTCGAAAAAAAATCATTAATGTGACGCATACCACAACCCACCGTTAAATAGCGGAGATTCAATGGCCTAAACCCCCCTTAGACCAAGGGGAAGCCACCAGTCAATAAGGCAAACGAGCACGCTTACCCGCCCAAAGAAAGTGCTGAACCAGATGCTCCAGTTGTTTCTCATCCTTAGAAGTCAAATAAAGCAGGAGTACCTGAAAGACATATAGCCAACATGGTACAATAAGCATGTTGTATAAACTCACTCGGCCCAGAAGCGATAGAGGAAGACCCTTCCATAACTGCAAGCGAGTGACAAGTGCCTGAAACAAGGGCTCTATGTTGAAAGAATAGAGTCGGGATAGGTCAAGTGGATTGAGGAGCCCCAGGTATTTCACTATGGACTCCACCCACCGGAGGGGAAAGGGACCCCGCCACATCGTATGAGGGAAGGGCAAGAGGGAAGGGCGACCAACTTGTCCAAATTAAGCAAAAGGCCAGAGTAGAACCCATACTCGGCAAGTAGATCTAACGCAGCAGGCAAAGAAACCTCAGGTTGAGTAAGGATGAGGAACAAATCATCAGCGAAAGCCAAAGTCTTCAAGTCCACCCCCACTATAAGGAGACCCCGGACATCCTCGAATAAACATAAAGTACAAAGTAGAGGTTCCAGAGAAAGAAGAAAAAGTAAAGGAGAAAGAGGGCAGCCCTGCCTGGTGCCCCTGAGAATAGGAAGGGAGTCCGTACGGGTACCACTTACCATCAAAGATGCCCGAGGATTAGAATATAAAGAATGAATAACTCGAAGGTAGAACCCCTGAAGTCCAACAATCTCAAGTGTATGAAACAAAAAGGACCAATGCACACTGTCAAAGGCTTTTGAAGCATCTAAACTAGCAAATAAAGCAGGGATTTGGTGATGTTGACAATGGGCAAGTGCAAAAAGGACTTTCTGTACATCACATGCCAACTGGCGGCCACGAACAAAACCAACCTGGTCTTCATGAATGACAGTAGGAAGATAAGGGGCTAATCGGTCAGTCAACACACGGCAAAAAAAGCTTAAGATCAACATTAATCAAAGATATCGGGCAATAAGATTCCGGATCATCCGCTCCCTTACCCAGTTTTAACAACAAAGTAATAAGCGCCTCGTTAGCATAGCGGGGAAAAGATCCACGGGCAACCGCAGCATCAAAGTATGCCAACAGAGGACCACACAGTTGAGAAGAGAGAAGTTTATAGAACTCACCAAAATAACCATCTGGTCCCGGGGCCTTCCCAAAGCGCAAGGCCTTAATGGCGGACTGCAATTCACTCACCTGGAAGTTTTTCTTCACCCAACGGGTGGTGGACACCTGGAACGCGCTTCCAGAGTGCGTGATAGGGCAGAGTACGGTATTGGAGTTCAAGAAGGAATTGGGCAATTTTCTGAAGGAAAAGGGAATAGAAGGGTATAGATAGAGGGCTACTATACAAGTCCTGGACCTGATGAGTCATTGCGGGCATGATGGACCTCTGGTCTGACCCAGCAGAGGCACGGTTTAGGTTCTTATGCTATGTTCTTATGGACAATTAAGAGTAGTCACTACATCCTCCAAGAGATGTGGCATCCCAGACGAGTGGAGATAATCCTCCAACAGCTCTGGGGAGGCATCATCTGGGGCACCATACAAGCATTCGAAGAAGTCAGAAAGAACCACAGACACCTCTGGGGTACGAGACGCCTTAGCCCCCCCCCCCCCCCGAGCCTTAAGTGTCAAAATCGGCTTTTTACTAGGTGTAGTGTCAACTAGGCGTGCCAGCACAAGCCCAAGGTTTACTGCCAAACCTTTGGAATCGATGTTTATGATAAGCAGCCCACCGCTGATAGCGAGAATGAAGCAAAGATTTTAGAGCTCCCTGAGTAGACAAATATTGCTCTCTGGATGACTTCGAAGGAGCAGCAGAGAAAGCCCAGGGCCCGCTCCAAGGTAAATATACCCTAGTGAATACGTTTATGTTTATATATATTTATTGAATTTTTTCAATATAATCAAGCATAACTTGTACAGAAAGGAAATTCAGCAAAAGAATTAATAATTAAACATATACTTCAATCAAACATCTAATATAAGCTAAATCTCTACTCAAGTCCACAATTAAGATCCAAGGTGGATGATGGGCAAGTAATACAAAGAAAATTTAAATTAAGTAAATTATTACTAGTAGACTGGAAATACACCTTTCCTTAATCTAAGCACTCATGTTCCATCTTTCTCCAAACATGAAGTTGATAGAAAGGTTGTCAGTTGAGATGGCTCAAAGAAGACAAATTTATGTGAATGATAATTAATTACACATTTACATGGATGTCGCAAATAAAATGTAGCCCCTAGAGCCATAACACCAGGTTTCCTTAGCAAAAATTCACATCTCCTCCGCTGGGTCTCCTTGGCCAAATCTGGGAACATCTGTATTTTACAACCTAAAAATTCTTTTTGTTTATTCTTAAAGAAAAGTCTCAGCAGCCAGTTTTGATCTGGCGCGAGTGCTACTGTTATAAGTAAAGTTGCTGGTTCCGCCAATTCTTTATCCGGTGTTTCCAGAATATTAGATAAATTCATAGAGTCCTGTCCCATATTCTGTTGCTGTTGTTGCTGTTGCAATTTCTTATTTGGAAGGTAATAAACTTTTGTAAATGGTGGTAATGTTTCTTCAGAAAGTTCCAATATTTCAATCATATATCGCTTAAGCATTTCTCTAGGGGCTATCATAGGCACCTTAGGAAAATTAATCAGCCTAAGATTGTTATTCCGAGAAAAATTTTCCATTACCTCCATTTTCCTTCTTAAATCAGTATTATCTTTAATTAGTGTCTCAATAGTTTGTTTAGAAACCTTTATATCTTGAAATGCTTTCTGTATTGAGGTCTTAGAGTCCTCAATTTCACTTTTTAAGTCTTTAATGTCAGTCTTATGTTTGTTAATTTTATTTTCAAATAGTTGTAATTGTGGACTTATAGACTTTGCCAAGTTAGCCACTAAATCCCAGAGAGAGTCCAATGTTACCTCCTGGGGTTTCTCTATTTGAAGAAAGTGTAACTTAGGTATATTTAGCTCACCCACTGGCAAACTGTCTCTTCCAACGTCGTGTTTGGTTCCTGCTTCCCCCTCTGCTTCCTCCTCAGTCTCCGCATTCAGGCTTCCCTGCAGCAGCAGGGGCCCCGGCAACACAGTTCCCTCATTGATCTCCTGAGCCTCCGGGAGGAGGTGAACTCCAACTTCCGGGAGTACCTCCGCTCGCGGCAAACTGGTAGACTGAGGGCGTGGGGGAGGTGCTCTCACGTCGGGACTTAAAGATGTTTCTGGCCCCATGGAGAACGACGCAGACTCGCCACCACTGCGCGCCTCCTGCAGGGAACTCCCCGACGATATTGTTGGCGTTTGCTGCATTCTCCGAACAAGCTCCTCGATATTGCCGAAGACAGCCGTTCTAGAGCGCTGTGAGGCTCCACCAGCGCTCCTTCCTCTCCTCTTCGGCATGGCTAAGCAGGTAAAATTTTTTTCAAGAAAAGTAAAATAAGTAAGACGAGCTTGGGGAGAGTGTGCTCAGACCTACTAGCATTCGGCCATCAGTGAATACGTTTATTTCGAGCACAAAGAAAAGAGATCAATTGACCCCGGATCACCGACTTGGCGGCTTCCCAAAACAAGATAGGATCGTCCTGATGTTGAGCATTGTCATTCACATAGGCCTCCCACTGGGCCTGTAAAAAACGCTGAAACTCCACATCATACTCAAGGGGAATCGCCAAGAAGAGGAGCGAAGATACATTGTATCCACGTGAATATCAAGCCAGATGGGGGGGTGATTAGAAATACTAAGAGGACCAATCTCCACCCGCACAACCAAGGAGAACAAACCCGGAGACACAAAAATATGGTCAATCCTAGACCAGGTATTATGGGCCATTGAAAGATGAGTGAAGTCCCAAACCTCCGGATGCAAAAGATGCCACAGATCTACCACAGACAGAGTATCACAAAAATCAACAAGAAGGTAACCCTTAGCTCATAATGGCGTAGCAACAGGTCCAGATTTATCATATTCCGGGTCACTAACCAGATTAAGATCTCCAACCAAGAGAAGAGGATCACAGGCATAGCATGAAAGTAAATAAATTAGTTGTTGTAAAAAGGAAGATTCAGACAAATTCGGACCATAGACAACCAGCAAATAGCTCCGGTCCCCCAAAGTAAGGCGCAGAAGAAGATAGTGTCCATCTAATGATTTTTTTCAAAACGTGTACACCTAACGGTGAAGACTTATGGACCAACACTGCAATGCCCCCATGGCGCCCTGACGAGGACGCAAAATAAACCTCCCCCACCCAGGACCTAAGCAACTTAAGATGTTCAGCATCTGTCAGACAAGTTTCCTGCAGACAAGCTATGTCAGAGTGATACCGTTGTAAAGCAGCCAAAATTTTGGAGTATTTAATCAGCGAGGTGATGCCTCCTACATTCCAAGAAGTGAGCCTAAAAGGAGTACTCATCTACAAAACAAGAGAAGAAAGGGCACAGAACAAAGAAAAGCAGTAAAGAGAACCCCAGGAGCCCAGCCTCCCCCAGGACCACAGCAACCAAAACAGACACACTGTTGTGGCATACTAGAAAGGGATATGATATCCCAGCAAACCACACCAAAAATGATTGACGGAGGACTGTCCCACCCCCACCCCAAACTCACCCATCTTCCCTCCAAAACCCAACCCACTCCAACCCAATCCCCCCTCCTCCCACCCAACCCTCCCCTCATGCCCCCTATATTCCCCAACACCAACTTTCGCCCCACCCCGTCCAGTAGGATAGAGCTACGGAGTCACAAATGATGTGAGTAGGGCCCCCAGTCCCCTCACCCCCACCAAAAAAGCCACCACCCAGCTCCAGGAGGTAAGGCCAACCATACACCACCCCTCCAAGCACTCCACCTACACAGTCATGATCAGCCCCATGCATACCAATCGATGAGGAATGACTCTAAGCCACATAAAAGCCACCAAAGGCCACCAGGTCCATCTAGTGCCCAATATTGTATCCTCTTCTCCCCTTCCCTTTACACATACACCCCTACACCCCCCTAGAGTACCAAGCAGCTGACTCACTCAAACAGTCATTCTCCCACTCACTAAGACCCCAAACACTGCAAGCTAACAAACAATCAAGAACACACAGAAATACCAGGCTCAAGCTTGATAGAATGTCTCAAGAAGGACAATACCAGGAGCTCCAAACACTTAGCCAAACTACTACCATCTCACTCCCAAGCATGCAATCTCCCAGATCCACAAAAACCCTTCCACATGTGGCAAGGAAAACAATGAGGGATCCCGGGTCCAAGGCTCAGGTTGTTGAAGATGATACTCCACCAGCAATAGGGCTAGCAACCAAGCCCCAGGAAAAGGAATCATTAGAAAGCAATGGTTACTATCCACTTGTCCAGCAAAATCAGGAAGCCACTGAGGAAGGGCCCGACTCTCCAGGCAAAGCATCTAAATAGGCCTGTTTCGCCTCAGCGGTAGCATAGCTTTTCCACCCAGCAGCTGTCCAAATCATCAAGTGCGCTGGGTAAAGCAACATAAAACGCTGCTTACAATCGAAGAGTGTGGAGCAAACTCTGGAGAAATGCCGCCGACATTCTTGTAGCACAGGGGAGTAGTCTTGAAAAAGCCGAACTGGAGCTCCTTCGTAGGTGAGAGTGTTGGGTTTTAGCTTGTAATGCCTCATCAATTCCGCTTTGTGGGCAGAATTGTGGATCTTTAGTATGGTGACTCGGGTGCGGGTATGGTCATCCATGCGCCTATCAAACTTATGCACCCCAATCAAGTCTCAAAGGCCCCATTCCAGCCGGCAGTGGTAACTCAGTCTGGAGCCAAGACTCCAGAATAGACAACAACCGAGAGTCCGGGATCGCTTCAGGCAAGCCAATCAGACGCAGGTTGTCCCTTCGCGAGTGGTTCTCAAGGTCTTCAATCTTGTCGGCCTGTCATAAAGCTGTTCTTTGAGGGAAACGAGGTCCACCGCAGACACGGTGTATGCGTCTTCTACCAACGCTACTTGCGTCTCTAATTTGCTGGTACGTCGGGTGGTTTCAGTCAATAAGGTCTCCAGAGAAGAGAGTTGGCCCGACAATTGCTCGAACCGGGCATCCAAGGTGTGCACCACAGAGGCAGACAGTGCTTCAATATGCGCCTCTGTTAGGGGAAGTGCGGAACCCGAGTCCACCACCGCCATCTTGGATTCAGGCCTCGTAGTTCTCGCCTCCCAATCTTTAGTGTTACGCGTTGTTTTGCCACTCATGACCGGGCTACAGGACTGCACAAACTTGTCCATGCACCTCCCCAAAGGCAATGGTAACGGTGGAAATGCCGGGGGAGGCTAGAAAGGATAGGAAGGAACCTGTAGCCCCAGAGCATGAGCAGAACATATCCTGCTCTGTTTAGCACATCATATGACTCCCTCATAGGAGTTTATAAGTTTACAAGTTTATTAAAAATTTGATATAGCACCTAATCAGGCTTCAAGGTGATTTACATATTTAAAACAAAAAGGGATACATAAAATATATAAATAATCAAACGAAGGAACCACAGTGAAACATGAACTACAAAATAAAACAGACTGGAACTGGAACGAAAGGAAAAATGGAGAAAAACTACATTATTCAGATATTAAAGGACAATTAGGGAAGGATATAAGGTAGGTAAAACTTAGAAATCGGTATTAGTGCTGGTCTAAAATGCATGTAAAACATCCTTAAAAGGACAATCTTAGGTCAAAGGCATCTTTAAACAGGAATGTTTTTAAATTGGATTTGAAGGTATTTAGTGAAGTATTTTCTTTTAAGTGATTAAGAGCTGAATTCCACAACATAGGGGCAGTTACAGAGAAAATATTAGTTTGCATAGTGTTAATATGTCTTAAGGATGGGATTGAAAATAAGTTTTGATTAATTGATCGGAGGGAACGTTGCGAAGAATATGGAATCAAGAGTCTACTGATGAATTCTGGTTGACCAGTGGCTCTAGTTTTAAAAGTCAATAATATAATCTTGTATATTATTCGATGCTCTCTACTGGTAATCAGTGGATGATAATCAATAGGGGGGAGTAACAAGGTCAAACTTTCTAGTGTTGGTTGTAATTTTGCTGGAAGTGTTCTGTACAATTTGTATGCATCTAATTTCTTTCTTGGTTATTCCTTTATATAGGGAATTACTGTAGTCAATGCATGAGATTACTAATGAGTGAAGAAGAATCTAGCAGTTTGGTAAGTGAACATATCATAAGTAAACAATGAAAACATTTTTTAACAACTGAACCAATTTGCTCATAAGATAATTTTCCGTCAAAGATAATCCCCAATAACTTAATAGTTGGTACTGTTTGTACTTGGGTACATTTAAGTTTCATGGGACCGGACAAAACTAGCTCATCCTTGATGGGTAAAATCATTGTTTTGGGTTTGCTGATGCTAAGAGATAACATATTAGAACTCAGCCAGTTGTGAATAATTTTCTAATTTTTGATTGTACGGTAAAACCAATGGACTGGCCTAGTGTTATTAATGGAGCCAAGAAAATATTAAATAATAATGGGGAAAGTATTGAGCCCTGTGGGATGCCAAATTCAATTGGAAAAGTATTTGAGGTTGAACTGTTGAATAAGACTTTTGATGAGCAATCTTTAAAATAGGAGGCAAACCAGGCCAAGACTTGATCTGTTATGCCTATTTCCTGCAATCGCTGTAATAATAGGTGATAGTCTATTGTGTCAAATGCAGAGGATAAGTCCAAGGAGATGAGTAGAACATATTTATGATGGTTAAGGTGGTAAATAATGTTTGTGGTCAAACCTATCAGTGACAGTTCTGTTGATTGGTGTTTACGAAAACCTGTTTGGTTGGGATGAAGCACATTAGTTTTCTCCATGAAGTCTGAGATTTGTGAGAAGACTACTTTCTCTGAGAGTTTGGCTAGGAAAGGAATATTAGAGATTGGACGGCAGTTAGAATTATTTAATGCACTTGATTTAATGGATGAATGACCGCTTCCTTCCAATATTTTGGTAGGTTACTAATAGATAAACTTGAGGTAACAAAGTCAAGTATATGAGGACCAAAAGTCAAGAAGAATCATTTCAAGATGTAGGGTGGGATAATTTCTGAACTCGTTCCTTTAATGTTCATAGTGTTTATGATTTTTGGAATATCCAAGAGTGTGGAACAGTAAAGTGAGAGCACTTAGAAAAAAGCAGACTAGATAGGTCATAATCCTTTATTGTGAGATCAGAAGGAATTGTTTGAGCAGTATGGGGTAATGCTTTGATTTCATTTGTCTGTGAAATATAATGCCAATTCTTGTGCAGCTGGTAATTGTATTGGGTCAAAGTTTTTATCCTTTTTAGAGGTCAAAGAATGAAGAATCACATAAAGTGCAGTGGTGTTTATTTGTATTTGAGATCCATTTAGAATAGTAGTTGGTTTTCGCTTGAGGGGCTTAAGGTATCCATGTCAATCAGGGGCTTAGGCCTCTCCCTGGTATATCCTGGAATTAACCAACAATCAGACTACAGCAAACCCACATGGTCTTGCCGACCCTGTTTAGTGTTTCTAAAACTTTATTTCCTACCAGTTTTTCTGGGCCATCTCCTTCAAATCCAGGCCCTCTTCCACCCCATAGATGAGAAAGAACAAACCTCAATGCCCACTCTACTCCCTTTTCTTCACAGCAAAAAAGAAATAGACCCTCCAATCCCTCAACTAGGGAAAAGGTTGAGTGAAAAAAAAAATCACTCCCACTAGTTCCTCTCCAAACATCTCCCATAAACGTATTTTGAGGAGTTAAATTATTTCATTATAATATTGAAATCATATCATATGTTTTATTGTTTTAATAATTAAGATAAGATTGTTTAATGTAATAATTGTATAGTTAATCGTGTGTTTTTCATGCAGTTTGTATGATTTATCATTTGTATTGCACTATCAAAGTCAAAAAATCAATAAAGATTTAAAAAAAAAAAAGATTTAGATATTTTGGACCCTCTGATCAAACAGCAGTGAAACAAGACATGACTTCAAAAGTTAAATGCTGTACAACATATAACCAATGTAATTCCATCAAAAATGGCATTACATGATCAAAAAGCTTCTTATTCATAAATAGCTGTTTTTATTCATAAACAGCTGTTTTTTGTTGTCATCTGAAGTCTTCTCGTCTGATATTTAGGAAGCCCACAATCTATGACTCATTCATAGATTTGGTGGATTTTCATGGCTGCACTTATTAATCAAGACAGACATTCAGTATAATTGTATTATATTCTATTGCAGTTTCTTTTAAAATATAATTAAAAAAAGAACACTTGAAGTTAGACATACTCATATTTCTACTAGTCAGATTAAAGACTTGGCAAACTAATATAGACTTAACTTGACGAAATTACCTAGCAAATGATTTTGGGAAGTCTTAAACCAAAGCAAGCTGGCAGAAATCAAAAACATTTAGGCCCTGATTCTCTAAAAGTGCGTCCCGATTTTAGGCAGCTGTAGGCGTCCTACAGCTGTCTAATCAGCCAATCGGGATGCACGTTTTTTTAAAAAAAATGCTCCCCAGGCAGGCCGCCTATATTGAAGGCGAGGCCCGCAAGACACCTAGGCCCTGATTCTGTATAGGACGCCCGGGAGAGGCATCCTATTCAGAATCGGCCTAAACTAAACCCCGATTCTGTAACCGGCGTCCATGTTACAGATGCGGGTTAGAGAATCGGGTTAGATTAGACACGGCCCGCTACACTTATCGCAGCAAGGGATCTCTCTGCCGCTATAAGTATAGCGGGCCGTGGCCCCCTGACCGATCACTGGCAGGAGGGTGCCCAAACCCTCCTGCCCGAAGACGCACCCCCCTCCCCGACACTACCGACCGCCCCCCCCGACACTACCGATCGCCCCCCCCCCCGACAATATCGGTCGCTGGCAGGAAGGTGCCCAATCCCTCCTGCCCGAAGACGCACCCCCCCCCGGCGCTAACAACCCCCACTCCACCAAACCTGTTCTTACAGATGGATCTTGCACGTCGAGCAAGCAGGCACGCCTCGTCGAAATGAGGCGGGCCCGCCCCTTCCCGGCCCATCCCGCCGAAGCCTAAGGCCTGATTGGCCCAGGCTCTAGAAGCCTGGACCAATCAGGCCTTAGGAATAGCGGGTCCGCCCATCCCTACTAAGTCTAAGGTCTGATTGGCCAATCAGGCCTTAGATTAAGTGGGGATGGGCGGACCCGCTATGCCTAAGGCCTGATTGGTCCAGGCTTCTAGAGCCTGGGCCAATCAGGCCTTAGGCTTCGGCGGGATGGGCCGGGAAGGGGCGGGCCCGCCTCATTTCGACGAGGCGTGCCTGCTTGCTCGACGTGCAAGACCCATCTGTAAGAACAGGTTTGGTGGAGTGGGGGTTGTTAGCGCCGGGGGGGTGCGTCTTCGGGCAGGAGGGATTGGGCACCCTCCTGCCAGCGACCGATATTGTCGGGGGGGATCGGTAATGTCGGGGGGGACGGTCGGTAGTGTCGGGGGTGCGGTCGGTAGTGTCGGGGAGGGGGGTGCGTCTTCGGGCAGGAGGGTTTGGGCACCCTCCTGCCAGTGATCGGTCAGGGGCCACGGCCCGCTATACTTATAGCGGCAGAGAGATCCCTTGCCGCGATAAGTATAGCAGCCGCGTCTACTTACAATGTAGACCAGCATTTTGCTGGCCTACATTTTTAAGCTTCTCATCTACTAGGGAGACGCATAGGGCCGCCTAGGTTCAGCCTAAGGCCCGCCTAAGGCCCTTAGACGAGCTTAGGCATCTTGCGGGTCTCCCTAGGCTCCCGGAGGCGCCTTCAGGCCTGCCTGGGGAGCATTTTTTTTAAAAAAACATGCATCCCGATTTGCTGATTAGACAGCTGTAGGACGTCTACAGCTGCCTAAAATCGGGACGCACTATTAGAGAATCAGGGCCTTAATGCTGTCAACACCTGCAAAATATAGTACCATATATAATCAAATATAAACTGAGATTTTTGGGCCAAAAAATAGCCCAAAAATGGGGGTCTTGGTTTATATTCAGGTCCAGTGGTGTGGTGAGTCAAGCCAGGATGGAATCAATCCCTCCCTCACCCAAGGTGAGGTTTTGGATCCTGTCCCGGATGTCAGCCGGCTATAGAATCACCACGTGCCCCTTCCTTCCTTCCCTTCCTGCTGTAGAATCAATGTGCATCCCCTCCCTGCTGTAGATTCACCACAGGCCCCCCTCCCTTGCCTCAGAGAAGTAGCATAGAACTCCCCCTGAGCCTACCTTAATCAATGGTAGTCCAGCGGGGTGAGTTGGAGTAAGACTCCTGCCCGCACAGTCTTGCAGAAAAATTGACTGCTATATGTTCCTGCAGTAATTCACGAGACTTCTACAGCAGGGAGGGAGGAAGCATGCATTGATTCTACAAGAGGGAGGGAGGGAAGGAGTGTGCTTTGATTCTACAGCAGGGAGGGAGGGAGGGAGGGGGCGCACACTGATTCAACAGCAGAGAGGGAGGGAAGGGGCACATGATGATTCTATAGCCAGCTGACACTGACAACCAGGACAGGACCTGACATCTCGCGTTGGGAAAGTGCAGGATCACGCCCATCCCAGTTTGGCTAACCACACCATTGGACCACCAGGATTTAAGGTGGGCATAGGGAAAGAAAAGCTAGGTTTGGGAGCGGCAGATGGCTGTACAGCTGGGCAGCACTTGAATCTAAAACCACGGTTTATATTTGAGGTAAACTTTTTCCACCTAAAAAAAAACAAAAAAAAGGGAGGGGGGAATGTTATCTCAGTTTATAGATGTTCAAAACCTGATTTCTATTTCGCTTCTCATGAACTCTACTTCTATCCCAATTTGTGATCTTTGTAAAACCCACCCAAATCCCAATGTACCAGTTCAAATCGATTTTTCATGCACTGCAGACAGATTCTTCTAATTACTTAATTCAATTCTTTCCTACTTTTTCATCTTCATGGTTAAGTGGAATGTCTTTACTCCATTACCCTTCTTCAGAGAGTATAAGGTATAAGTGACGGTTTAGCTGTTTATTTATGCTTCTACTACTTTTTGGAAGAGTCTATTATGGCAAATTAGGGTAGAATCTGGTTATCTGGTATTTCAAAATAAGCTGAAAATGTTTTTATACAGAAACAAGTAAATTATGATAATTATGTTATTTTACTCTGATGTTTTTTTGGATATTTAATTGTAATTCCCATCTTTTGTGCATGACCTCTTTTATTGTAAATCATCTTTAACTACTGTTGGTATAAGTGTGACTCACAAATTTCATATTAGATTAGAACAGTACATCAATGGGTTTATACATACTACTATCATGAATGTTGATCTTGTTTAAAAGGAATATTCATTTTTATAATAATAAAGGCTCTGGTCAGCTAACAGAATCAGTATCTTATTTAAGCAGCAGCAGCATTTTATTTCTATTTTTGTTTTCAGTGGCAAATTGAATGCAGCTCCAGTAAAAATAAGCCTGCTATGAGTTTGCTAAAGAATACGCAGAGTGCAATGATTTTATTGTTGTCTTGTTGCAGAATGTGAGCAGTTGATTGAAATATAAGCTAAATGAATCCCCTGAGGAAGCCAAGAGGTGTAACAGTAGCCATGCGAGATTCAAAGATAAAAGTATTTTTTAATTTATTACATGCACTTAAGAAAATGAACATACAGCATCTTAAATGAAATTTAAATGAACATGAAAATTAGCTCACAGAAGTATAGTAATTAATCCATAGGAGTTTTTTTGATTGATGAAAGAGAACATTGGAAGCTCTTGGCAGGCAATATATGTGCCTATAAGGGGTATCTGAGGCCTTTTCCTCCAGTTTTTGTACCACTGTTGGATTGAGTCATAGCAACTTAATAGCCTGGCTTTTGGGTATACTTTGCATTCACCTCCTAACTTATTCATCCAGACTAGTGTAGCTGAATGCAAAGGAAGTGCTCGTACTGGTACAGCAGTTAATTAAAAGTCTCTAAAAGAAGGCAAGGGGGTCCTTTTACTAAAGTTTAGCATACATTTAGAATGCACTAATGGAATTAACACACAAAAGGATGGAGTCGGTCCAGAGGAAGGCCACTAAAATGGTATGTGGTCTTCATTATAAGGGGACAGACTTAAAGATCTCAATCTATATACTTTGGAGGAAAGGTGGGAGAGGGGAGATATGATAGAGATGTTTAAATACCTAGGTAATGTAAATGTGCATGAGTCGAGTCTCTTTCATTTGAAATGAAACTCTGCAATGAGAGGGCATAGCATGAAGTTAAGAGGTGATAGGCTCCAAAGTAATCTAAGGAAATACTTTTTTTTACAGAAAAGGTGGTAGATGCATGGAACAGTCTCCCAGAAGAGGTGGTGGACACAGAGACTGTGTCTGAATTCAAAAGGGCCTGGAATAGGCACGTGGGTTCTCTCGGAGAGAGAAAGAGATAATGGTTACTGCAGATGGGCAGACTAGATGGGTCATTTAGCCTTTATCTGCCATCATATTTTTATGTTAAATGCTAAGCAGCCCATTTTATACCTATGGGCTTCATAGAGTTAAGTGTGCGCTAATTCTGTTAGTGTGTGCTAATTCTTTTAATGCATACTGAGCTTTAGTAAAAGAGCCCCATTGTTGTTGTTGTTTTAAAGCTTTTCTGAAATGAATCTTTAAAACACAGATAAACAATTTAAGACAAGGAACTTAAGATACAAGGACCAATATATGTAAAGAACTTGGCTTAGTCACAACATATTATATTTGGACTGGGAATGGGACAAGCAAAAGAATCTTTTGAAAAAACAGAACATAGTTATATAAAGTGACATATTCAAATATCAGAAACAGTATTTTAGAATTTGGTATGTTGCAGAGTCAGGAACAATACAAGAACAGGATACTACGACTGCCTATTTAGAACTAGTTTCATAAAAGCATAACGCATGTATGCTTAAATCTAAAATTTATGCAATGGATTTCTTAGATAAGCTAATATGCACAGAATTACAGTAGTCCACTCAATCAATAGACAGATACATAATTTCATAAGGCAGTATACAAAAAAAGGACGCAGTTGGCAAAGACAAAGTTAAGTCATAAGAAGATTCATCATGACGCCTATGCTAACAAGAATCCCTAGACATGCTTAGTGGTCTCATTCTTTTCAACTCCCCCTCCCCCCTATTGCCCATTGATTTAAAGGTCCGGAACTTGGAGGCTTGGTGGATGGCTGCCTAGCAGTTGAGCTCCCTCTTCTGAACATCAATTATTAGACTTAAAGGTTTCACTAGTGGCCAGACCGGGAGCCCTTTCCAGCAGGGCACCTAACATCATCTACACCCCTCCCCCGTTCCAGCAGGAGAGAGAATTACATGAGGAGCAGTGCTGACGGTGCTCGGTACCAACTGCCAGTTTCACTAGTGGCCAGATCGGGAGCCCTTTCCAGCAGGGCACCTTGCATCATCTACTCTCCTCCCCCGTTCCAGCAGGGGAGAGAACTACAAGAGGAGCAGCGCTGATGGTGCTCGGCACCAACTGCCAGTTTCACTAGTGGCCAGATCGGGAGCCCTTTCCAGCAGGGCATCTAGCATCATCTACACCCCTCCCCTGTTCCAGCAGGGGAGAGAACTACAAAAGGAGCAGCGCTGACGGTGCTCGGTACCAATTGCCAGTTTCACTAGTGGCCAGATCGGGAGCCTGTTCCAGCAGGGCATCTAGCATCATCTACTCCCCTCCCCCGTTCCAGCAGGGGAGAGAACTACAAGAGGAGCAGCGCTGACGGTGCTCAGCATCAACTGCCAGTTTCACTAGTGGCCAGATCGGGAGCCCTTTCCAGCAGGGCACCTAGCATCATCTTCACCCCTCCCCCGTTCCAGCAGGGGAGAGAATTACAAGAGGAGCAGCGCTGACGGTGCTCGGCACCAACTGCCAGTTTCACCAGTGGCCAGCTCGGGAGCCCTTTCCAGCAGGGCATCTAGCATCATTTACACCTCTCCCCCGTTCCAGCAGGGGAGAGAACTACAAGAGGAGCAGTGCTGACGGTGCTCGGCACCAACTGCCAGTTTCACTAGTGACCAGATCGGGAGCCCTTTCTAGCAGGGCATCTAGCATCATCTACACCCCTCCCCCATTCCAACAGGGGAGAGCCAACAATTGAGACTTGCAGTCTGACGCTCAAACCAACGGGGCTCCTTTCTGACTAACTCACCGCCCTCCCCCTCCTTGGCTTATCGAGATCCACTGGGGGCCAAATTTTATTACTGCCTATACTCTTGTTTTAGCTCCATATTTTTTATTATTGTCCATGCTCTTGTTTTAGTTGCCTAAGTTTATTACTGTCTGTGTTTTGTTCAGTGCCAAACTGTATTACTGCCAAAGGTTTCGCCTTTCTTCCCTACTCTTGACTATGCACTCAGCCAGCCTAATTAAGTCCCCTGCCCCTTCCTTAGCTAACACTAATCCCCCCTGCTGCAGACTTTCACACACCAATCATCCGGCCCTAACCCCGCCATGAATCCTTTCTTCTGGTTCCTTCTCCTCTTATTCTGCTAATCTCTCTATTCTTCCCTCTGTCTTATACCCCCTCCCCCAACCTACTCGACCCACCAAACACCAATAATATTTGCCCTGGCCTCAGAATCCCCATGCTGATAAGCACCAGAATTCCCCCTTTCAAGAAAAATCTCCGAAAAGTCAACCTAAACTCACTAAAGCCCCTGCCCTCAGCCAATCTTCCCAATGCTGTCTCTGACTCTCTCACCCCAGTCCCGACTCTTTATTGCAATGCCAGATCAGCATGCAATAAGACCCAAATCTTGAAGGACCTTCTAGATGAGTTTGACCCTGGATTCCTGTGCATCACGGAATCATGGATCGCCAAAGATGATCTTTTTACACAAAATGAACTCCTCCCCCATGGTTATCAAGGCCTCTTCTCCCCCAGATCCAACCAAAAAGGAGGCGGACTGGCACTGCTCTACAAATCTTTCTTTGACGTCCAGCTCCTCGAGAAGGGCACTCACGCCTCTCTAGAATATATGCTTGTCTCTGTCAATGATGAACTCCGCACTCACCCATTGGGCATCTTATTACTATACCGCCCATCCACCCCTTGGAACAACTCCTCCAATCTCGTCTTTGAGGCTATAACAAACGCCTTTCTTAAATTTCAAAGACTACTGATTGTTGGTGATATTAATCTCCACCTTGATGACACCAACAGCAAGGACACGATCAAATTTAACAACTTCCTTACCTCTCCAGGTTTCCCCTCACCTACCTCTTCTCCAACCCACGAAAAAGGACATACACTAGACTTCACCACTTTCCTCGACCTTACTGCCTTCAAAACTTCAACTGATGACACCCGTTGGGAACAAGTCCCTTGGTCTGACCACTTCTTAGGGGCTACTTGCCTCCCCATTTTCATGTCACATCTTGAATCCCCATCTCATTCCTCCCATTCAATAACCTTCCACAAGAAAATTTCGAGTAATCTTTTCTGGTACAAATTTCTCAACCAACTCTCCTCCAATCCTAAGCCTACAGACTCTGAATCCTGCTGATGCAATTGGATCTCCCTCTCCGAATCCATTTATCACTCCCTCGCTCCAATATCCACAAAAACCATCTCCTACCCCCGAAAGGCCCCTTGGTATCTACCGCTCCATAGAGAGCTGAAACAGAAATGTCGCACTTTGGAGCGCAAATGGAAAAAATCTAAATCCCCCTCAGATAGACAGACCTGGAGGGTCAATATTAAACTTTATAATTCATTACTAAAAAAAAGCCAGGAAGAATTTCTTCGGAGATAAAATCTCCAGATCCAACAACCAGATCAGTGCATTGTTTAACATTTGGCGCTCCTTAACTACAAAAAAGGACCCATCCTTGCTCCCCTCGTCTCTATCAGCAGATGCCCTTGCAAAATTCTTCAATGAAAAGGTTACCACCCTAAGATGCTCCTTCCCACCTACAGTCTCCTACAACTCCCTAATCTCTACTGACCTCAACCCTTCCCTACCTGTCTCCAATCCCATTCCAGCCAACAGATCCTGGACCGTTTTTGAGCTTGTTTCCGAATTGCAAGTCTCCAAACTCTGCCTCAAACTAAAAACTTGCAAATGTACCTTGGATCCTTTCCCCTCCTATCTATTCGAGAATATCTCTACACAGGCCATCGCTTCCCTCACCAAACTTATAAACGCTGCTTTAACATCGGGCCTTTTCTCCTCCATAATGGGACATATTGTACTAACCCCTCTACTGAAAAAGACCGACCTTGACCCCTCTATTCCCTCCAATTACCGTCCAATAGTAAATATCCCTCTTCTAACCAAGATGTTAGAATCCATCATATCCACTCAACTCTCATCCTACCTAGAAAGATTCTCTATTCTCCTATCCCACCAATTCGGCTTCAGACCCAACTTCAGCACCGAATCCCTATTAGCCTCACTAATCTCTAAGGTACAACAACTTCATTCTCGCAACAAATTCACTGTACTTCTACAATTCGACCTCTCCGCAGCTTTCGACGTCGTCCATCATGATATCCTAATCTTCCAACTCTCTGAAATAGGCATAAGTTCCACAGTCCTAGACTGGTTCTCAAAATTCCTATGCTTACGCTCCTACACCGTTAACATAAACGGTACCTCATCCCCTCCCTGGAAGCCGATATGTGGAGTCCCGCAAGGCTCACCCCTCTCTCCTATCCTTTTCAATATTTACATGTCCTCTTTGAAACTCCTTCATCTATCCCCCCTAGAAACTCTCTACACCTATGCTGACAATATCCTCATCCTCCTTGAGACCGACTCGAACCTCACTAACCTCGCTGAGAACATATCCGCATGTATAATGAACCTTCAATCCTGGGCACATTCTATACAAATGAAATTGAATGAGTCCAAAACAAAACTACTTTGGCTCGGCCCAATATTAGGTCATTTACCCACCTCCATCCCATTATCTTCCGGCTCCACTCTTCAGCTTGAGTTTTCAAGCAAAGTCCTTGGCATCATCATAGACTCCTCTCTCTCCTTCAATGACCACCTCAACTTCTTGGTAAAAAAATGCTTCTTTAGTCTTCATATGCTGAGGAAAGTGAGATTGTACTTTCATCATTCTCACTTCGTCGTCCTTGTTCAATCCACCATCCTCTCTAGACTGGATTATTGCAACTCCATCTATTTAAGCCTAACTAAAAAAAAACTCCATAGACTTCAGCTAATCCAGAACGCCGCGGCCAAGCTTATTTTCGCTAAAGGCAAGTTCGACCACGTTTCCCCACTCCTGTCCAAACTTCACTGGCTCCCAGTTCACTCCAGAGTCCTCTTTAAATGTGCCTGTTTAGCTTTCAAGATCCTACATGGCATCCTCCCTCCCATTATCCATCTCTTCTGGAACTCCTCTAACCCTAATTCCACTAGATCCTTCCCAAAACTGAAACTATCATTCCCTTCTGCAAAAGGTATATCCCGCTTAGGAAAACTAGGAACATCCCTCCCCTATAGAACCACAGAACTCTGGAACAACCTCACATCCCTGCTCAGAATTTCAAGCTCCCTCCAATCCTTCCGCAAACACCTGAAAACTTGGCTCTTTTCAAAAATCTAACACCTCCCGCTCTTTGGTACCCTGTCCCTCTTTATCTTTCTAGCTCCTTTCCTATAACCCTTCATTGTAGCTCCTTTTAAACCTAACCCTGTAAACCGTGCCGAGCTCTACGCTTGTGGAGATGGCGCGGTATACAAACCTAAGGTTTAGTTTAGTTTAATTTAATTTTAAAATGTTATGCTGATATTTCATGCATGAATGGTACAAATCAGATCACAATTTGAAGTTAAGTCAATAGATGCTGTGGAGGATCTCTTCTACACATAAAATACACTGGAGCACCAGAGAGTATGAACCCTTTCTGTAGCTGTACCCCTCATATGAAACAGCATGCTCTAGCAAGAGTTCTTCAACCGCCGTTCCACAGACTGGTGCCGGTCCGCAGAAAATTCCTGCCGGTCCGCACAGGGCCAGTGAGATCGGATTGCGGCCATCAGTATCTGGGCTGCAACCGCGATGGGCGGCATCGGGACCACCCCCCAATGACGCATTTCAAGATCAGCACCGGGCCTCCCCCTCTCCTCCTGCGATGGCACTCAAGTTTAGCAATGGGCCTCCTCTTCCCCGGGCATAAACAGCACTTCAGATCGGCAACGCTGTGCTCAGCCCAAAGCTTCCCCTCTGACGCAGCTTCCTGTTTCCGCCCAGGCAGTTCGAGTCACAGGAAAGCTTTGGACTGAGCACCGCATTGCCGATCTAAAGTGGTGTTGATGCCCGGAGAAGAGGAAGCCCATTGCCAAATGTGAGTGCCGGGGGGGGGGAGGCGCATTGCCCATCTTGTTGACAAAATTGGAAAGAAAGGTGAGAGGAAGGGAGAGAGATTGGCTTTTGGTGGATGGAGAGATTGAGAGAAGGGGGCAGATGATGGAAGTGGGGGGAAGAGAGAGAAGAGGGCAGATGATGGAAATGTGGAGAAGGGGGAGATGATGGAAGTAGGGAGAAGGGGGAGAGAGAAGAGGGCAGATGAGGGAAGTGGGGAGAAGGAAGAGCAAATGCTGAATGGAAGTGGAGAAAGAGAACACATACTGGATGGAAGGAGGGATAAAGAAAAAGGATATATGCTGGATGGAGAAGAAGAGAGTTAGTGAGATAGTAGTGGGGTGAAGGAAACGGGTGGCATACTATGGGTAGACACAGTGAAAAGAGGGAAACTGAGGACTGCATAGTAAGAAAAAATTAATTTAGACAAAGGCAGAAAATAAAGAAGGAAGACCAGAGAAGAAAAGGAATGGGAAGAGAGAGAGAGAGGAGAGAGAGATGCCAGAGAACGGGGAAGGAGACAGAGATATCAGATCTGAGCAGAGGAAATGAGAAGAGTGAGATGCTAAAACCATAGGGGGGAGGGAAAGAGAGATGAAAGGAGAAAGATGCCAGACCATGAGGGAACAGAGGGAAGATGATGGATGCCAGACCAAAGGGGGGTGGGGTCTAGAGGAGAGATGGCAGGGGGAGACAGACAGTTTCTGGAAGGGGCAGACAATGATGGAACAGGCAGATGCCAGAAGGAAAAGAGTGAAAAGAAGATGAAAGTAGAAACCAGAGACAACAAAAGGTAGAAAGAAATCATTTTATTTCTATTTTGTGATTAGAATATATCAGATTTGAACTATATATCCTGCTAGAGACATAACTGGGGACTGCAAAGCCCAGGCAGTGCTTTTTTAGCTTCCAGCTGGCTTAGGGCTCTCTCTGACCAGGGGGCACTCTCCTAACACTATTCCTGTCATGTGTGACTGCAGTATTCTGTTAGCATGATATTTCTGTGTAGCATTCTGTAATAATTTGGCTTGTTCAGTTTTCTTGATAGTAGAGGGGATATATGTGAAGTGGAGGGGAGACAGGGGTTTTGTTGGTCCTTGCTCTGTATATTGTTTCTTTTTATACTTTAATAAAATACCTTCAATATAAAATCATAACTGAGGCTTGTGCGGATGGAATCAGATGGTTTGCAGGGACCGAGCTCGCGGAGACGAGGCAGAAATGGGTTTTTTAAATTTCAGTCTTAGTAGTTTGCCGGTCCACAAAATAATTATTTTATTTCTGCCGGTCCATGGGTGTAAAAAGGTTGAAAAACGCTGGAGATACCAAAGCAGAGAAATTGTTTCGATATTTAGATGGAAGAATGGATTTTTCTCACAGAAGGGTTCTCTTACTATTCTGGTGTTGAGTCTCTATATAAAAAATAGTAGTGTTCATTATCCCTTTGTCAGAAGACTGGTTTCCTTTGTTCCCATTTTTTCTGCAACTCTTTATAGTCTGGACTCGATGAGATAGTGTATAAATCTCCATACTACCCTAATATTAGGTGTTTAGGCTGTTTAATTTTGTTGTGGTGTTTGAATGCCAGGTGATAGCATGATAGAGTTGGAGTCCATTATCCTGGCTTACTGAAAACATCTGGCAGATACTAGTTTTGTGCATTGGTTTGCTACTCCAGGCAGTTTTTCAAATGCAGAAAGGAATAAACTGTTTTATATATATATACTAGTCATTAAGCCAGTTACATAAACGGGTGCTAGAATATATGTATGTTTGTCTTTCTGTCTCTCTCCCTCCCACTGTCTCTCTCTCTCTCCTTGGCCCCCTTTCTCTGTCTTTCTGTCCCTCTCCCTGTGTCTTTCCTCCAGGTATTTCCCTTCCCCTCCAAGTCCCTGTGCAGCAATATCAGCATTTTCCCCCACCCCCCTTCCCTACTCTTAGCACGATGTGGCCTGCTCCTTTTAGCCCCTCCCCCTTCCCTCCCGCGGTTTAGCCTGCTCCAAGGGCCCCCCCTTCCCTTATCGTGTTTCCCGCAGGCAGGCCCAGCTTCTCCCTGCACGTACTGTTTTTTTTTTCTGTTTCCCTCCCTCGCGTGGCTGCCTGCCTGGTCGCACTGAGCGGATCGCAGCTGGAGTCTCTTTCGGCGCTTCCCTGCCCAGTCCGCGGTCTGGCCTGCTCTGGGCGAGTGTCACAGGGCTCCTCTCAATCCCCGCCAGCGTCAGAAGCCTTCTCCGACGCTGGTGCAGCTCATGAGAGGAGCTGACACCGCGAGCAGGGAGTCCAACGCTGGCGGCTGGGAAGCAGTAAGGCTGGGGACTCGCACATGCGCACTCCTGCGGCCCCGGACCTACATCTCACAGATCAGAGATCACGGAAGCACGCAGTTGAATGTGCATGCGCGGCTAGGGGTTTTATATATATAGATATTTCAGTAACTGCAGAAAAAGGTACCTCCAACAACAAGAGTTTAGAATTAGCCCTAGACAGCATATCTTTATCTTTTATCTTTATTGGAAGCTTCTATACTGCTACTGACTAGAGAATCAATTCAGAACGTTTTGCAAAGAAATCTGCAATGGTTTTTAAAAATAGATTCAGATGGATTCCACTGTGATTGTTGTTGGCCTCCTAGCTGCTTGACTAGGGTATCATGTTTGCATTTGCATTATTACACTATTATATATGTATATTATGGGCCTCTTCTACTAAACCGCGCTAATGGCTGCTACGCAGCAATGGCCCCGAAGCCCATAGAGATTTAAAGGGCTTCAGGGCTGTTACCGCACGGCTTTGTAGAAGAGGGGGTATGTTTACACAAGATTACAGTTAACCATTCTAAGTATGCTATATTTACACTCTCCTAAATAGGTTAACCGTTACAACTAAGTAATCTATATTTACATGCATCCTAAATAGCTCTAGTAATGTGCACTATATTCGTCCTATTTACTTTCATCCTAGATAATTCTAGTTACATTCATCCTAATTTATTTTAGTTCCATTTACTATATTCATATCTTAAACATTTCTGGAAAGATCTAATATTATGGGCTTACATGTCCTATCCTCCTATCATGTTCCTAGTGTGTGTGTGTGCTATTTTCCTCTGTGTTGATTCCTCCCTCGTGCCATCAAAAATAAGATCACATTTAGAAATGTGTTTTATTTCTTTACCCATAACATATTCATGTTTCAGGGAGCTGGAGTTTCCATTTAACAGAAACAGCAGAAGGTCATCAAAGGAGTAAGAAACCACCAGAAGAACCACTCTCATTGAAAAGAACCGCAATTTATTGAAAAAAATCCATTTTGGCCATATATAGAACACAAACTAATCAGACACAAAATTGAGCCCTAGAGAAAACCCCACAGTAAAAGACATCAGTCAGAACAATCATTTAAAACTACATTTGGATCAATTCTGTAAAGTCATTTGATTGTGTTATATAAAAAAGATAGGGTAATTTGACCTTAGCTTACACAATGCCACGTCACAGTATTGTGCCATGGCAAGATTCCAGGTGTGCCACAAGAGGCATGTCATGTAGGCAAGTCAGCTGGCACAGGCACCTCTCCACCTCAGAGGCGCCTTTCCTGCTCTCCTTACCTCCCCACCAGCATAGTCATTTTACGGTTAACAAGCTCAGGGCTCCATCTGGAGGGCCTCTGCACATGCATTGACGTCAACTTGATAGCGTCAACTTGATATGTGCAGATATCCTCCAGCTGCAGCCCCAAGTTTAGTGTGCCACAGCTTGGAAAAGTTTGCGAGACACTGGCCTACAACTTGGGATGTTTTCTTCATGTAGATAATGAAAGCTCTTTAGGTACATCTGGAAGCTGCCATCTTAGTTAATGGAGTCAAATTAGCCAATTTCTTATTTTTAAGGATACTAGACAGAGTTTCCCCTTCACTATTTTAGGTATTTATAGAACCCTTTTTCTGTAAGGTTCAGGTGAATCCTACTAATGAAGGAGTAACAGGAGACCAGATCATTAAAGGTTTTAACTTTCATTGATAATATACTCATGGTGCTTCAGAAACCACAGCTTTCTTTGATGTGGGTATTTGAATGCTTCAAGGAATTTAAGTTAGTGTCTGGCTTAAAACTAAATCTCACTAAATTTGAATTGTTGCTGACCCATATTAATATGAGGAACTGCTGTGCAGGAGTTTTCCGTCTAGTGTAGTCCCAGATCTTGATAAGATATTTGGGCCTATATATTCCCATTGACTTGAATCACTTTTTTGAAGTTAAATCTGTACACTCTGATTCAGGAATGTGAGATTGGTTCACTAGATGGCAGTTTTTTACTATCTCTCTTATGGAGTGCATTCAGTTACATAATTAGGGGCATTTTCAATATGACATCTAAGTCCAAGTTTAGACACATTTGGAAGTGCATCCAAACACTGAGTAGAGAAAATAGCCATTTTCAAAACTGCAAAGCATCTACTTTTTTTTTTTTTCTCAAAAATGACCTCAATAGACTTGTTCACCTTTAGTGCATCTTTTTTGACTTTTTTCAAAAAACAAAATGTCCACTATAGGAGGGGCCTTAGGCGCTTGGGCCAAATCAGGCCCTAGGATCCTGTGGGTTGGGCAAGGGAGGGGCGGGCCCGCCTCATTTAGACCGAGGCAGGCCTGCTGGCCATAACAGTGCCAGGATCTGTCCGGCCAACTTGCAGGTAAGCCCGAGGGGGGGGGTTCATTGGGGGGGGGGGTCCAGCAGGAGGGGTTGGGCACCCTACTGCCGGCGATCTTCGGGGCGGCGGGTTCTGTCGGCAGGAGGGGTTGGGCACCTTCCTGCCACGATCATTGGGGGGGGCTATCAGCAGGAAGGGTTGAGCACCTTCCTGCCGGCAATCATGAGTTTTGTCGGCAGGAGGGGTTGGGCATCCTCCTGCCGTGATCATCAGGGGTGGGGTCAGGGGGCCTACCGGTAGGAAGGATTGAGCTCCTTCCTGCCGGCGATCGCGGGTTTTGTCAGCAGGAGTGATTGGGCACCCTCCTGCCGCAATCGTCGGGGGGGGGAGGTTTGGGGAGGGGAGACTGGTGGCCGAAGCCGTGGCTACTATACTAATCGCGGCAGGGAGATCCCTTGCCACAATTAAGTATAGCAGCCGCATCTACTTACCATGTAGGCTAGCCTACAATATAGGCGGCCTACCTGGGGAGCATTTTTTTAGAAAACATGCCTCCCAATTGGCTGATTAGACAGCTGTAGGATGCCTACAGCTGCCTACAACCAGGACGCACTTTGCAGAATCAGGGCCTAAGTGTCCAGTGGTTGTGTCCGCAACCTCTTTCAGCTCTCACCTCCTCCAGCACCAGACACAACCGCCATCTTACATCAAGCAGTCACCGCCAGGAGAGGTGCCGGATTTTGCAAGAGTTCACTAGATTACGTACACACGCACAAGCTGCACTGCTTCCAATGGTTATCTTACATTCTGGAACGTTGCCCACCTCACTGCTGTAAACTCATGTAATCGCTTTCCTGCGTCTGTACATGATTGTGAAGTAGAGTGGACAATCGCGTACAGACGCAGGAAAGCACTTGCGTGAGGTTACAGCAGTGAGGTGGGCAACGTTCCAGAACAATGGTAACACACTGAAGGCGTCAAAATAGTACCTGGTGGGCCGCATGCGGCCCATGGGCTACGAAGTTGAGACCACTGGTATAAAGCTACCAAAATTAACAGCCCCCCCTTTTACAAAGCCACATGGCAAAAGACCCAAAGCCCTTTAAATCCCTCTGGACTTTGGGAAGATACTGCAGCGCCCCACACTATTGAGCTTTGTAAAAGAGGGTAAATGAATAAAAAAGGATTTTAAATCTAGAAATCTATTACAAGAGAGTTCATTTTCTCCATTGATACTACAAATAGGATTACTCCCATATGTTCAGTTTAATTTAAGTACTTTCTGATTCATGAACAAGGGGATAAGAGAGCTGTAAAGGGTAATTCAATCCTAGAAGGCCCTTAACCCCCATAATCTATACTTCAATAGCAGGAGAAACTATATAGGTTTTGAAACTGTAATCAAGATTTCTCTCTTCAAGCTCACACTGGTGTTGTCCTTTGCTCCCATCTCTTATTAGATTACAATAATAAAAAACGGTACTACTCTTTATGGTAGGAATAGAATGACCCTGGGGTGATTTATAATCTTGTGAAACCCTGTCCTTACTGCTGACCATACTTTTTTTTCCCCCTTTTATGAGGTCGCTATCTATTTCTTCAACTGATGTTTTCCTGCTGTGACAACACTGTTGGATAGCTGTCACTTCAGAAATATTTCTCAGGCTATGCATTATCTTTGCATGCATTTCTTGCTTTATACCTACTGAAAAGCATTAGTTGCTTAGGGTATGGACTGTAAAGGATCAGTTTGATATTCTCATTTAAGGCCTCTTTTACAAAGCCATATAGTGTGGGCCGCTGCAGTAACTGCTCTGAAGGGATTTAAAGGGCTTTAGAGCCGTTGCCACGCGGCAGTCACTAGAGCAGCTTTGTAAAAGGGGGGTTTAGTCAGAGGTCCAATGATAAAATGTTAAAAAGGATAAGACACATTTATTTCCTTTAACTACCTTTTACCAGATCACCAGTGACCTACACCCAAAGCTTCACTTTAAACAAAACACAAAAACATAAGTTTATGGCTTATTTTTTCCTGAAATACGCATATACACTGCTGGTCAATTTATTATGGATTTTAAAGCTTCACACCAAAAAGGGAGCATAGAAATGGCAGAGTCATGGGCAGATCTGGGGTGTTCCTCACATTTACACACACAATGACAGAATAAGGAGCATCTGAGTCTTTTCTTAGGCGCAAGGATTTGCACCACATTTCCATTGGTGAAAATGTTCATGCCTAGTTAGGTTCTGCTCTTAAGTGTAAATGCTATTCTTCAAACAGTGCTGACTTTTTAAGCACTATATATAGAATTCATTCTAAAATATCAAATTTCAACCATCCAGGTGTTCTCAACCCAGTACCTGAATCACACCAAGATAGTCATATTTTTAGGGTATCCAAAACAAATATGCATGAGATAAATTTGCATATATTTAGGTAGTACATGCAAATTTATCTCATGTACATATATTCATTATGAGCATTTTGAAAATCTAGCTGGCTTGGTGTGTCTCAAAGGCGGAGAATATAAATCCAACATTGTTAATGTTTTGGCATGCTAACCTGTGTTAGGGGTCTAAATAATATTATAAAAACAATGTACAGAATATTGAAAATGTTTATGTTTATTGAGAGCTTCTACACCGCTACTAATGACTGGGGAGTCAATTCAAAGCAGTTTACTTGAGTTTCTGTAAAGGTGTTGCGCTACAGGAGCTTCTGTAGAGGTGTTACCATACAGAGTTACAACACAATATAAAACACAGGCCTAGATTCTCAAAACTTTAACGCCATCGCTAAACTGTTTTCTGACGGTTTAGCCTACACACATTTTAGCGGCAGATTACCAAAACTGCTTATCACTGTCTTTTAGTGGGGTTTCTAGCAGTCTCAGACACTGACATGCTCTTCAACATTGAAATGAGCACACTGGTGGATTTTTAACAATTGATGAGCCATTTTCTAAGAGCGGTGTCGGCTTTTAGTGACAAAAATCAGCGACTGGTCCAGGGGTGACAGCAGCGTCGGAGACTGCTAGAAAGCCAACTGAATACCCCCCACCCCCCAGAAGAAGAAGAGATGCTGATTCTCTCCTAGCACAAACAACACCCTCCTGTACTGGTGACCACCCCCCCCCACACACACACACACACACTCCAGCAGCAAGAAAGATGCACACACTCTCCCACCACAAACACCCCCCCTGCAGCGGTGACCCCCGCCCCTCCCTCCAGCAGCAGGAGATATATAAAAAGTATTTGTACATAAAAAAAGTCTACTAGAGGCCTTGCAATAAGGGCCCGATTCTATATATAATGCCTAAAAATTAGGCGCTTACTAGTGTGATGTTAAGTGTGATTCTATAAAAGTTAGGCACAATTTATAGAATCACACTTAATGCCAACTAAGTGGACCTAGGTGTCACTAGGCTTCCTAACTTTTAGATGAACTGTACTTATACCACGGTTTTCTTGGCCTAAATACCTTTCCCTAAGTTAAACTCCTAAGAACAAACCAGGCGCCTACATGCAAAACACGCCCATGATCTAACCAGGCGCCTAAAATCCAACTGAGTACAACTTAGGTCAAATATGGGGCTAATTGTCAATTATCGGCACAGATTAAGTCTATTAAAAATCACCCCCCTCCCCCTTTATAAAGCCATACTAGCAGCTGCTACTACGGTAAATGCCCCGAAGCCCATAGATATTTAAAGGGCTTCAGGGCTTTTGCTGTGCAGCTTTGTAAAATGATGGGGGAGGGGGAGGTTAGGCACCTACATCGGCTAGGAATGCCAATATAGGTGCCTAACTAGGTAAACTATATAGAATTTTCTAATAAAGGTATCACAAGCAGTATCTAAAACATCTGATAACGTGGAAGATATAAGCCAATCTTCATTCTAAATATACTTCATTTTTAAATGCACAAATTTTATAAATTATTTAAATTTAATTTTTAATTGTATAATGTGTCTTGGAACATTATTTTGTCAGGAGTGAATTTTGTTATGGTTCTACAATCCATGAGGAAATACATTCAAATTTAGGAATGTATGAGCCAAACCTGCACTTGTGTATGTTTTACCGTCACAGACAACTCAACTATAGAAACATAGAAACATGATGGCAGTAAAAGGCCAAATAGCCCATCTAGTCTGCCAATCCACAGTAACCATTATCTTTTCTTCACTCTAAGAGATCTCAAGTGCCTATCTCATGCTTTCTTGAATTCAGAGACAGCATCTACCACCCTTTCTGTAAAAATGTATTTCCTTAGATTACTCCTGAGCCTATCAGCTCTTAATTTCATCTTATGCCCTCTCATTCCAGAGTTTCCTTTCAAATGAAAGACTTGACTCATGCGTATTTACACCATGTAGGTATTTAAATGTCTCTATCGTATCTCCCCTCTCCCGCCTTTCCCCCAAAGTATATATATTGATATGTTTAAGTCTGTCCCCATAAACCTTACGATGAAGACCACGCACCATTTTAGTAGCCTTCCTCTGAACCGACTCCATCCTTTTTATATCTTTTTCAATATGCAGTCTCCAGAATTGTACAAAATATTCTAAATGAGGTCTCACCAGAGTCTTAAACATGGGCATCAGTACCTCCTTTTTCCTACTGGCCATGCCGCTACCTATGCACCCTACCATTCTTCTAGCTTTCGTTGTCACCTTTTCAACCTGTTTGGCCACCTTAAGATCATCACATAAGATCACACCCAAGTCCCGCTCTTCTGTCATGCATATAAGTTCTTCACCCACTAAACTGTATCATTCTCTCGGGTTTTTGCAGCTTAAATGCATGTCCTTGCATTTCTTAGCATTAAATTTTAGCTGACAAATTTCAGACCATTCTTCAAGCATCGCTAGGTCTTTCTTAGTGTTATTCACACCATCCAGTGTGTCTACTGTATTGCAGATTTGGTATCATCCACAAAGAGGCAAATCTTACCCGACAGCCCTTCATCAATATCATTTATAAAACTGTTAAAAAGAACATGCACACACCATTGTTAACATCCCTTTCCTCAGAGCAATCTCCATTAACCACTACCCTCTTTCACCTTCCACTCAACCAGTTTCTGACCCAGCCCATCACTTTGGGACCCATCTCAAGGGCATAGTTTATGTTAACTTTATGTTAAAAACTTTACACAGGGCATTTTGATAGGCTTTTATATAGATGTAAGTTCCTATTATGGATGTTTTTACTGATAATGCTGTATTATACATTATAGTTACACCACAATTTGGATTATGACTGTATGATTTTAACATCGAGTATCCCCCTAGTTTGTAATTTTGGTGGAGTAAAAAATTGATCCACTTGTACCCATAATACACCACAAAGGATTTTGTAGACTTAAATCATATCTCCCCTCAGCCATCTCTTTTCTAAGCTGAAGTGCGCTAATCTTTTTAGTCTTTCCTCATACAAAAGGAGTTCCATACCCTTTATCATAAAAAGTTCAAAGAAAAGTGACCAAGATGATAAAGGAGATGGAACTCCTCTTGTATGAGGACAGACTAAAATGGTTAGGGCTCTTCATCTTGGAAAAGAGACGGCTGAGGGAAGATAGTATTGAAGTCTACAAAATCCTGAGTGGTATAGAATGGGTACAAGTGGATCAAATTTTTACTACGGCAAAAACCACAAAGACTATGGGACACTCAATGAAATTACAGGGAAATAATTTTAAGAACAATAGGAGGAAATGTTTTTCACTCAGAGAATAGTTAAGCTCTGGAACGCAAAGCCAGAGGTTGTGGTACGAGCGAATAACGTAGCTGGTCTTAAAAAAAGTTTGGACAATTTCCTGGAGGAAAAGTCCATAGTCTGTTATCGAGAAAGATATGAGGAAAGCCACTGTTTGCTCTGGATTGGTAGCATGAAATATTACTACTTTTGGGGGGTCTGCCAGGTGCTAGTGACCTGGATTGGCCACCATGAGGATGGGCTACTGGTCTAAATGGACCATTGGTCTGACCTAGTAAGGTTATTCTATGTTCTTATGATCATTATGATCTATGTTCTTACCTTTGCTAAGACCTAAGTGGTTTACAATAAAAATTTACATAATACAAATCAAATTGAAAATAACTCCATGAAATCACAGTAAAGACCTATTATACTCCCTCCAAGGTCATACAACAAACATATCACATACAATGTCTTATGAACTGTAAATCACATACCCCTATCCACTCAACTGGACCACAAAAGTTACATTCAATGGAATCTTAAATTTCTTAAAGTTTATTTTCACCCAAGTTTCTCTGGTAGGTCATTCCAGACCATTTTTCAGCAAAGATGGCTTTAGATCAGTGCAAGATCCAAGTCTCGCTGTCAGAATGAGGCTTGAAAAGTTTAAATGGCTGGGCATTGGACTGGATGGATAACAGATTGTCATTTTTCTGATCGTGCGGACAGGCAGCCCTTTAGCTGAAATATCCCTCCTGAAGAAGAGATAGCCAAGCGAAACTCAAGTCGAGGGTTTTGCAGATGTATAGATCTTAGAAAATTTAAAGGATTTTGGTAAGCAGAAGGAAGCAAATGAGCCATCTGCTCTGGAGAACAGAACTAAGTGAAAGTTTATGAGCATAAGAGTTTAAGATCTTATGAAAGGGAGTGGCTCAGGACTGATTATGTGCTATGATGTGAGAACCAGGGTCGAAAAGGAAAAATTCCACCTTGACTATCCCCTGAGGACCCATCTGTATTTGTCTTTCAAATGAGAACCTCAATCCTGAGAAACTCTTAAATCCTGGGTGAAGCCACCTCCTCTTAGAAAGGAGCCCAACAGGAGTCATTCGAGACACAAGTATATACCCAGGAAAGTGTCTTTAAGAGAGGGAGATCCAGGGAAGGAAGAGGAACTGGATAACAGGGACCCAAATGATGGGGAGGAAGAAATGTATTAGGAACCCATGAAGGAAGAGGGGGACTTTGCCATGCAAACAGGAGAAATAAAGGGGTCCTGAAGAGAACATGGAGTTAGATGCCCAACCCCTAGGGGTGCTTAGGATGGAGGGAAGGAGATTGTAAGGCAGTAAATCTTTAACACATCCAAAGGAGTGGTGATTTTCTCTCTCTGCTCCAGCATTTTTGGGAAGGGGTGGGGGCAATTGGGTCCTGTGATATCCTTGTTGCCAAGTATGGGTGGACTGGGTGAAAGTTGTAGACTGTAGGATTTTCCAGAAATTCTGGTTCTTTAGGATTTCCATGATACCTGAATAGTTCAGGGTGAATTTCTAGCAAAATTTGCATATTATTCATCTGCAAACTTATTTTGTGTACTAGTTCTATTTTGACAGACTGTTTCAATCAAGTTTGATAGACAAGGAGAGCGAGATATCCCAGCTTTGAAGTTCTCCTGGCCTGCAGAACGCTAGGAAAGGCCCCCAAAATTAAGTTTTTTACTGTGACCATCCAAGGGCTCCAAGTTAATAATAATAATAATAACTTTATTTTTATATACCGCCATACCATAACAGTTCTAAGCGGTTTACAAGGGAAGAGACTGTATACAGATAGTGACATTATAGTGAACTTACGAATTTACATTGGCATGTTAAATTGAGTCAGGTTTATCTGGAAGTGTACTGAAAGAACATTGGGTTAAGGTGGGAGTCAGAGAAATTTGTCAAAGAGGTAGTTTTTATTGCCTTTCTAAACGTTTGGTACGAAGGTGCGTTTGAGATGAAGTTGGTTAACCATTTGTTCCATTTGCCTGCTTGGAATGATAGTGTTCTTTCGAGGTATCTCTTGTAGGTGCAGCCCTTTAGTCAGCCTAAGATTCTTGTAAGATTTAAAGTTTCAAGTTTATTATTGATTTGATATACCATCTTATCATTTATTTCAAGGTGGTTGTACAATTTAAAATAGGGTATAAACAAGTAATACAATTAACATAACTTAACAAAAGATAAAATACACAACTGGACAAACAGGTACAAATGGAAAGAGGGGAAGAACTACAATGGTTAAAGGAAAGTGAGGTACAAAGGGAAAAACCAAACGGCGGGGTTAAAAACAAGTAAGTCCAATACAAATGGACTAGTAAAAGATAAAAGTTTTAAAATCCTTAAAAAGGACACTCAAACTTGAAAAGCATATTTAAAAAGACTTAAAGTTCTCGAGGTTAGTTGTCTCTCTTAATGCATTCGGCACCGAGTTCCAGAGGGATGGGGCAACTACTGAGAAAATAGTGTTTCTTCTAGTGTTTATATGGTTCAGGGATGGAATTGCTAATAGATTTTGGTCTGAGGAATGAAGAAGACGTGATGAAGCATATGATATCAAGAGTTTATTAATAAATTCTGGCTGTCCAGTGTTTCTTGTTTTAAAAGTTAATAATAGAGTTTTATAAGTGACACGGTGCTGGATGAGAAGTCAGTGGGCTTTTATCAGGAGGGGGAATTATATGGTCAAATTTTTTGGCCTTGTAGATAACTTTTACTGCGGTGTTCTGGACTATTTGTAGACATCTTAAGTCTTTTTTAGTAATTCCATGGTATAAGGCAGTACCGTAATCCAGACAAGATATAACCAGTGAGTGAATTAAAGTATTTAGAGCAGATATGTCGAGAAATTTAGCTAGTGAGCGAATCGTTCGTAAACGATAAAAGCATTTACTTACAACTGTACTTATATGATCGTGGAAAGTGAGAGTATCATCAAAAGTGATACCTAGGAGCTTAATACTGCATACTGTCTATATTGAAAGTTGATTTAAGTTTAATAGGAGAGAGAAGAAGACTACCTTTCTTAAATGGAGGGAGAACAGAGTGTTTGTATCCCTCTTAGGGAAGACAGTTAGATAGCCCAGTACCGAGAGGTCGTGAGTAGAGAATGATCGAATGGTGTAAGGAAGACCACCAGACCCAAGGATGACCAGAATGAGGTAGACTGGAGGTCTGCTAAAGTGAGATAGATAGATAGACTATTCCCCGCCAAAAAAATTACTATATTGGCTGTTTTTTCTTCTATTTTCATCTTTAGTTTCCTGTCTACTTTACCCACTTCTCTCAGATTTTTCAGATATTGTTGCCTGCTTTCCTCTTTCTGTGATCTCTTATATTTTATGAAGGCTAATTTTTTTTTTAACCTTTTCAGCTACCACTTGAGAACCAAAGCAGCCTTCTTTTTCTCTTACCTTTGTAAGATGTTTGTTGCTCTTAAATAGGTCTTTTGAGTTTTTCCGCTATTCTAGTTCTCCCAGATATTCCCATTCAGAAAACAATGTCTTGAGGTATTCCCCCATCTCAACAAAAGTTAGTATTTTTATATCTAGAACCTTCACTTCTGAATGAATCCTCTCCCCACCTCAACAAAAGTTAGTATTTTTATATCTAGAACTTTCACTTCTGAATGAATCCTCTCCCCACCTGTCTTAATATTGAGCAATACTATTTTAGGAAGAATAATCTTTGATTTTTCTTCTTCACAATAATTAAGCAAGTAAAACAAAGTAAGAATGCAAGAAGTCTCTCTAATTGTGTTGGTCTAAGCATCCGAGATCTCAGGCTAATATAAACAAAGTCAGATGTGAAGGGGGGCTCTGTGCTTTACAGACACAGAGTCAGACACAGAAAAAAAAAAGAGTTTAAGTATATTATAATGGTTTATGCATACAGTATTCAGAAATTGCTGTAAACAAATATATAATCTTGAAAATCTTTTTTTAAGCCTGTTATTTATAAAAGCCAAAAGAAAGGCCTTTGCTCAAATAAGTCCAACCTTTTACAGAGACATGCTGATTGAACATTGGAAGATTGAAATGACGTGTTACTGGTCATTGCAACAATATATAAACAGGCATCAGCCTCTGAACAAGGGGGGGGGGAAGACCGCTCTCTCCACATGGACCAGTTAGTCCTTGGGAGAAACCAATCCCCCTCCCACACAGAATGTTTTATGGAGTTGGCAATGTAGGTAAAGCATAGAATTAATTGGCAATATAATCTTAATTCTGATTTTTATTGGATATAAATTGAATAAATATTATTTTGATTAAACTACCGGTACATGTCTGTGTATGAGTTACTGGCATAAAATACCCTGTGTGTTGGGATGCAATGCACAACCCGCGAACTCATATTCCAGAAACCTCACTACCTTATGTTTTAGAAGCCTTTCCATTATACTACTATACTATGTGTACATTATACTAAACTTTAAGAAATTACTCAAAAGACACCTGTTCTGTCAGATGAAATACATGGTCTGAGATTGATGAACTCAGGAGGAGGGGAGACTGTTGAGTGGAGGGTGCTGGTCACTGATGTATTTCTATCATCTGGACTGTTTTATGAGTATAGTGCTGTTTTGTCGTTGATGCAACGTGTATGTTATTTGTTATTTTATATTTTGTATATAAATATGCCCTGGATAAGGGCGGGGGATAAACCAAAAAAAAACCCAAATAATAATAAATTTACTTTCCACAATGGTCAAATTAACTGGCCTGTAGTTCCAGCCTCCTCCTTGCTTTTGCTTTTGCACAGAGGAACCACTTCTAATTCTAAGAAGCACTGAAACACCACAGTTAAGTATATTTCATCTTGCCTCATTATTTTGTTTGTCTTTAGTTAAGCTAGCTCCACATGATCACAGTCTTCTGTAAATCATTAAAATGTGCCACTCCTATATGTGTATGTCTTCCTTAGTCCTATTTCAAGTCTTTCATCCATGAATATGGAACATAAATGTTTGAGCAGCTCAATTTCATCCTTAGCAGCTTCTGCATATTCCTCCCCTTCACCCTGTGCCTCACAATGCCATTTTTACACTTTTTCACTTTTTCCTATCACCAACATATCTTTAAAAGTCTTGTTCCTATCCCCCCAATACCTCATTTTTTTTTTTTACCAGAGGTTTGTTGCCTTGAAAAATAGCTTTCAGTTTTGCTCACTGTTTTTCTACTTCTTCCATCTTCCCATCCATCTAACAACTCCTTCATGTATTCCCTATCTCAACAAAAGCTATTGTTTTTAAATCTAGAACCATCTGAACCTTCTGAATGAACCCTCAACACATCTGTCTTAATACTATGCGGTGATCACTGGATACTAGAAGATCACCCATTATATGTCTTCTCTTTAGCACTAGCTTCATTCTTGTCACTTTCCCATACTGGCCACTTTCATGGAACAACCTTGAAATGCTACTTAACTGTCAACACTGTCTCCAGTCTCAGTTAAAGCCTCTTCAAATCAGTGGTTGTAGACTTGGAGGAATGGTCTGATCAGTGGGCTCTCTTAGGGAGATAAGCTTGGTTGTCAAGAAATGCTTCTTTAAATTAAAATTAATTAGTTCAATTTCTATTCTCCTAGAACCTCCCTCTCTCAACATTCGTATCCATTCCCTGATCATCTCTCATCTTGACTATTGTAATTCCTTATATCAAGGTGTAACACAGAAAGAAATCCAATTATTACAAATTCTCCAGAACACAACTATAAAATCATGTAACACCTTTACTCCACGACACTCATTGGCTACCTATCCCTCACTGTATCACATAAAAAATACTCCTTCTCACCTTTAAAACTAGGCTCACAAGCACCCCTGCTGTCATCAATAAATTCATTTGCCCTTATTCTTCTTCAAGAATACTCACATCAATCTCTCAAAAATTATTAGCAATCCCCTCTATTTGCGAAATCATCTATGATACAACTCATAAATCAATATTTTCTGTTATGACCCCTTCACTTTGGAATGCAATGCCCTAGGACCTTAGACAAGAATCTTCCTTGATGAAATTCAAATCAAAACTTAAAATGCTCTTATTCAAAGATGCTTTCCATACATAATAACATAAATCTCACCCGGGGATGACAAATCCTCCCCTGCCAGCTGTGTTTTCCCCTTCCCCCTCCCTTTTTCAATTCTATTTTTTATTGTAACTACGCTTCCCTCTTCCCCTTTCTCTTCTTGGTTTCATGTTAGTCTTGTTTAGTCAGTGAATTCCCCTCAATTTCAATAGAGTACTTTTTATTCTTTTATAGTATTTACTTCATTGTAAACCATCTAGACCATCTAGATATATGTAATAGACGGTATATCAAAAAGCTATTAAACTTGAAACTTGAAATAGTGATGCTGCGGATGGGCCATTTGGCCTTTTTCTGCCATCATGTTTCTATGTTTCTAACAGTATGTTTAAGTGGTAGCACACTATTTCTATTTACTATGTTAAATATCTGTTGGGGCACTGTCAGATTTAATCTAATCTAATCTGGTATTTGTATGTCGCACATACCTGTACAGGCTCAAGGTGACTTACAATGTAATGAAAAAATAAGGTTACATATGATAAAGGGGAAAAGGGGAAGAAGGGGAGAAAGATAGGAAGTAGTTTCAAGAGAATACTGAGTGTTCATGTAGAGTTAATTTAACACAAATTGAAATCACATTTCTGTAACATGTAACTCTGAATATCTGAGATTCTTTACGGTAGCTCTGCCTTTGGTTCAAATTTATTTCATAAAATAGAAACAGCTTGATTCCTCATCCAACAGTACTTGAATCAGCTGAACCAGTGAAAATTGACAGAGACAGTATGGGTCTTAAGACAATTTTTGGAAATGAAGCTAATGTGGATTTCTTATAATAAATGTGAAGACTTTTCTATCTAGGACTTTTAAGGGGTTTTTTTTTATTCTTAAAACATCTTTTTTAACGTAAGTGAGGAGTATGTTTTGTTTACTAAGAGAAAACGCCTAAAAAGTTTCTATTTCATTGTTTGGACAGCAGAATGTAAACTTTTTACAAGGGTACATCAATCCTCGTACTAATAAAGCTTTAAGTCAGTTCTCAGAATTAGTGAAGAAACACCACCCAGAACAATCCAATGCACAAAGTATATCTTTAAGGACATCATTAATTTTTTCTTCAAAATTCCCAAGACAAAAATGGCAATAAAGTTACAAAGCATATTAAAATATATGGCGTGGAAATGGTTTATTGACTGCTTTGGGCATTGCAACTAGGACCATGTACCTTGACTGTGGCAATTATATCATCATTTCTTGTTCCCAGCTTGGAATATTTATAATTGTTGTTAAGACTTTCACCTTGTCTCAGATGAGGCGTCAAGCACCACTTAATGATAAATATCACTGAGCACACTCACGGAGTCATTAATTGCAAATCTCATTGCTCTGAAGTGAGAAAAAAAGCCACATTATACTTTTGAATGCACAATATGATAACAACACAGACAATAACAATCCCTCAGCTGTATAAGTACACACCCCAGTATTCTAGGTAGTATCGATAGTCCAAAAATTAAGGTATGAAAGAAATTATTTGCATCTCCTAACTTGATGTGTTTTCTTTCCCCTTGAAGATCTCTGTAGTTTTGAATAATGGATTCTCTGTCTTTTCCTCATTCACTGTACAAAGTATAACTTGGACAAAGGTTATCCTATTACAGGGAGAGTCATTTTTTTTTCCATTGAGTCATTTCACGTCAAGTGGCCCAATACTTAAAACCGCCCATGCTCGACCCCCTTGAAATCCAACCAAATTTTAAAGGGGTGTTGTCTAGGGTCTCAAAAGAAACTCCGCAAAAAATTTTGGATCTCAATTTGGTCAGGAGCTAGGGATGGTTGAACAAAAGCAATCGATCCACTCCCATGCCTCGTGTGACCTAAAATGCCAACTTTGTTTAAGCATTGCGGCAGAAGGAAACTACCTAGGAGTCTGAAATTTTGCAGTTTGGTATAAAAGCTGCAAGTTTCTGTGCCAAGTTTGAAATCTTTTGAGAACGTGCTTCCATTTCTACAGGTCAGCAAAGTAGGCAAAAAACTCACGAACAAAAATTTTTGGCACAGTTTGGCTCCATACTGCTACTGGTAGGTAAGTCAGCTGAGAGTACAACTTTACCAGCAGATATGTACCATGAGGTACTTCCAAGATTTGCAATATGAGTTTTTACAGTCAAGTGAAGCTGAAGATATGACCATCCAAAAAAATATGGCTTTATGCATTTATGCAAATTTTCACTGTTTTTCAAATTCAAATATCTCTAATGTGTAGGGTTTGTTTTTTTTTTTGGGGGGGAGGTTATATATCATTTGAAAGAGCATTTTTTTTTGCTACAGAAGCTATCCAGTTTCATCTTGGCAAGTTGGCATTTTAGGTCACATTAGGCATGGGAGTGGATCGATTGCTTTTGTTCAACCACCCCTAGCTCCTGACCAAATTGATGATAGATCTAAAAAATTTTGCAGAGTTTCATTTGAGACCCTAGACAACACCCCTGTAAAATTTGGTTGGATTTCAAGGGGGTCGAGCTTGGGATCCTGGTCCACTTGACATGAAATGACCCCATTTTCCCTTTTTTCCACCCTTACTCTTTAACATATACAATATACTCATACTTTCATTTTCTCAGTCACTGCCCCATTAATTTGGAACTTTCTCCCTCTATACCTCAGAGTTGAACAAAACTTGCAGAAATTTAAAAGTAGCCTAAAATGCTTTCTTTTTAAAGATGCCTATAATTGATTTCTTACATATGAATTTACTTACGCATCACTTAATTTGTCTCCCTTCCCTATTGTATTTTCCTTTTATGTATTCTTTTATAATAAATTGTAGTTCTTCCCTTTTCTCCTAATGTTTTCATGGCATAAGTATGTTTGTTTTGTTGGTTTATGTTTAATTATTTAATATGTTCATCTCCTATCTATTTTAAATTACCATGTACAACGCTTTGTACTTCTGGAGAAGCGTTTAATCAAAATTCAAATAAACTATAAAACTATAAATAAACCCACCCAAGAATCAACTTTATAATCATACCCTAGATAATTAAGACACATAGAAAACAATGCTAGTCTTGCACACTGGGTACATGAAGTGTTGTAAGAAAATTCAGTAAATCATACTCTAGATAAGGTTTTGGTTTGCATTTGATAGAGCTAAAGGAGAATCCTTTAGGAAGTAGAAAAAGGATTGGACTGAAAATAATAAGAAACAACGCAAAGAATGAGAAATTGAAATGCAGAGCATGGATAAGGATAGCAAAGAGAGACCTTAGAAAGAAGATTATGCTGAAAGCAAAAACATAGAAACATGATGGCAGATAAAGGCCAAATGGTCCATCTAGTCTGCCCATCCACAGTAACCATTATCGTTTTCTCTCTGAGAGATCCCACGTGCCTAGCCCACATCTTCTTGAATTCAGACACAGTCTCTGTCTCCACAACTTCTTCCTGGAGACTGTTCCACTCATCTACCACCCTTTATGTAAATAAAAGTATTTCCTTTGATTACTCCAAAGCTTATCACCTTTTAACTTCATTCTACGCCTTCTCATTCTAGAGCAGGGGTGTCAAATTCACTCCTCGAGGTCCACAATCCAGTCGGGTTTCAGTATTTCCCCAATGAATATGCATGAGGTCTATTTGCATGCACTGCTTTCATTGTATGCTAATAGATCTAATGCATATTCATTGGGGAAATCCTGAAAACCCGATTGGATTGCGTTCCTCGAGGAGGGACTTTGACACCCCTGTTCTAGAGCTTCCTTTCAATTGAAAGAGACTTGACTCATGCACATTTACGCCACGTAGGTATTTAAACATCTCTATCATATCTCCCCTCTTCCGCCTTTCCTCTAAAGCAGGGGTGTCCAACCTGCGGCCCGAGGGCTGCATGCAGCCCCGTGAAGTATTTTGTGCAGCCCCGGTCGAGGGTGATACAGTGTTTTCCTCTGCTGCCCCCGGGTGTTTACCATCTTGCTGGCTCCCTCTTCTGTCTTGCTGGCCCCAGAAACATTTTTTTGGGCCAATGCGGCCCAGGGAAGCCAAAAGGTTGGACACTCCTGCTCTAAAGTATACATATTGAGATCTTTAAGTCTGTCCCTCAAATTTGTCCACTACAGAGTTCCTTCTAACAACTTGGAGCAAAAACTTGGTTCCACCTATTCATTTCAAAACTGCTGCTGCAAAATTATTGTTAAAGAAATATTTAGCAATTTCAACAATATTAGTCTTTATTTCCTGGACACTGAAATCTTTGGTTTGAAGGTACAGCAAATGAGCACTACACCATTATATTATTAGCTTGGTAATCTCACTGTGCTCTTCTAAATGTCTTTCATCTTAGATACATTTGCAGCATTGTCTGCGACTAAACAGCAAATAGACATTTGAATTTTGTTCACATTTTATTATAGATTTTGTTGCTACTTCTTGTACATATTCTGCTATATGTGCATTTCCTGAGGTATCAATTATTTCTGCAAAAAAAAGACAATCCCTTCTTCTGTTGGTATACAAGCACATGCAATAGGATCATTGTGGATATTATTCCACCCATTAAGATTTAGGTTAATAATTTTACCCTCTAGACTTGTTGCACATTGCTCAATTTGTCTGTCTTATACTTTATCCTACAACATCTGGTCTGCTAGGTGGACTGTATCCTGGTCTTAGTAATTGAATCATATTAGTGTGATTTTCAGTCAGAGGGAAAGAAGAATTTGTTGCATAAACAAACTGGGCAACTTTTTCATCAATTACCTCTTTTTCTAATCTGCTGGTTTTTATCACAAACTTATATATGGTGGCTCCTGGATGGTCAGATTGGTTCTTTCTTTTAGATGATATATTATGGATATGTGATGTTTATGATGTAACTGAAACACTATCCTAGACAAACAAAACTGTAGAACAGGAGGATGGTGATCTCAAAGGGGGATAGTTTCCAGAATTCTTTAGGTTGATGATAGGTTCCCCTAAACAAAAAAGTCAATGCTGTTATTATTTATACCATTTCTGCCATTCAGTACTCCCCTAATAAGGCATAGTCACTTGTTTTAACTCTTTATTTCTTCCTAACAGTACCAAAATAACGGTAACATGCAGTAATAACAAATATATTTTTGCTCAAATATGACAATTCCTCAAAGGCATTCTTTAAGAAATATGATGAAATTAAAACATTTATCAACCTGAAGATTCTGCCTATTCAAAAATGTACCTTTTCTCATCTTTATCAAAGCATTTCTCATGATGTTGTTTCATTTGGACTATCAGGTCTTACATTTCTTTGTTGTAGTGTTTGCATTTTGCACATATGCCTGCCTTGGAGGTGAGGAGTGGCCTAGTGGGAGAGCTTCTGCCTCAGCACCCCGAGGTCATGGGATCAAATCCCAGCACTTCTTTGTGACCCTGGGCAAGTCACTTAATCCTCCATTGCCCCAGGTACAAAATATGTACCTAGGATGGAAACATTTTACCAACCAGGCTCTAAACAATATTGCACCATTGAAAGTTTGTAAGAAAAGACACCGTCAATCGGCCAACTGGTATGATGCTGATCTATTAGCATTAAAAAGAGAAGTAAGCAAATTGGAAAGAATTTGGTGCAAATCAGGAAAAGATGAAGACAGATTCACTTGGTGACTAAAAGTTAAAGAGTACAAACAAATGATTAAAGAAAAGCGATGTAAACATTATTCCCAATCAACTCCCCTTCACTGAATAGCAAAGACCTCTTCAGAATAGTCAACTCTTTATTTGACATTGATCTACACAAACGCTCTCACACAGATCTCCCACCCTTTGCTGAAAACCTAGCCAACTATTTTGCCACAAAAATTTGTAAACTGAAAACATTTCTTGCAGCTACAAGCACAGACCTAGCGATCAATCTATCTGCTCCAGGTAACGAAAGCTCAACTGCTGACATGATCTGGAACCACTTTGAAAACCTAGATGGAACCAATTCCTCAAGCTTTACTCTAAATATACAAGATCCAACTGCCTACTAGACAACTGCTCCCCAACTATCATGAAAACAGCCCCCTTGCTATTCAAAGCTGAATTTTCAACTGGGTTTCCCTTTGTCTGTCCACTGGCCACTTCCCATCGGAACTCAGTCACATTCTTGTAACTCCTATAATCACAAACTCCAAGGAACCAATCTCTTCGACTGCTAACTACAGACCCATCGCCAACATACCTCTCTTCCTTAAACTAATGGAAGGCCTAGTCAACCTTGATCTCATGAAATATTTAGTGATGTTTAACATTCTACATGATTCTCAGTCAGGATTCTTCACAAATTACAGTATGGAAACAGTCTTAGCTTCGCTGACTGATCATCTCTTCCATCTGTTCTCCCTGGGAAAAAGTGCACTGGTACTTCAGTTCAACTTGAGCAATGCCTTTGATTGACCTTGTTGACCATGACATCCTGCTCAGATGCCTTGATTCCATTGGCATCTCCGGACAAGTACTAACCTGGTTCACTGGCTTCCTAAAAAACCGTTCATACCAGGTCCACAGCGACGGAACCTTTTCCACAGGGCTCCCCCCTCTCTCCTTCTCTATTCAACATCTACATGGCATCACTGGGACACATGTTATCCGATTCAAAACTGAAATCGTACATATATGTCAACGACATTACAATTATCATTCCCATATCCTCACTGTCACGAGACAGAACAACTCACCTCATCTGTTCTTGCCAAGGTAGAGCAATGGACTTCACAATTCAAACTAAAATTGAACCCAGAAAAAAATAAGTTCTTCCTGGCAAGCCCTAACCACAATCTAACGAATACTTCTTTGAAATTAAATGGGCTAACCTACCCAATCAATTCTACCATCAAAATCCTTGGAGTCACCCTGGACCGATGCCTGACTTTTGAAGACCATACTAATGCACAGGTTAAAAAATGCTTTAGCACCCTCTGGAAGCTTCATACCATCAAACACTACTTTGACTTCCTTTCTTTTTGATTGCTGGTTCAATCTCTAATCCTGAGCACCTTGGACTACTGCAATATCATATACTTGGGATCCTTTAGGAAAACCATCATAACTCTGAGAATCATTCAGAATACTGCCGTCCGCCTCATCTATGGCCTTAAAAAATCTGATCATATAAGCCCGTATTACAGAAAACTACACTGGTTGCCGATGGAGGCAAGGGTCATCTTCAAGTTTGCTTGCCTCTGCTTTAAAACCTTAACAGGTTCTTCCCCAATCTACCTGTCGCACCATTTTGCATTTCCAGGTACCACTTGCACATGCAATATTCATCTGTTTGCCTTCCCCTCCCTGAAGGGCTGTACCTACAAGAGATTCCTTGATAGAACATTGTCATTCCAAGCAGACAAATGGAACAAAGGTCTAACCACCCTCATCTCCAATTCACCCTCCTACCAATCCTTCAGAAAATCAATAAAAACATACCTCTTTGATAAATTTATCTGACCCCTCCTACCTCATTGTACCTCTGTAGCTCTTACGGTAGCACCCAACCACTCTCAACTTACTAATGTAATCTGAAATTCTTTCTCTGTAAAACTTCGCTGTCTGTGTACAGTCTCTTCCTCTGTAAACCGCTTTGAACTGCTTGTGGTATAGCGGTATACAAAAATAAAGTTATTATTATTATTGTGGCAGGAACACCATGCTGCATTTCCCTGACCCTGAGATAATGGACTTTGAACCAGAACTAGATTATGTTAGTCCTACCCCTGTGCCCAGAATCAGCGCCAGGACAGCTCAGCCCAAAAAGGAGAAACATTTCTGTACTGCTCCTTTTAAGTCTGGCCCTTTAAGAAAATGCAAGAATGTGCTTTGGCCAGAAATCAGCCAGTTTAGCAAACCTGCACCTGAGCTAATCAAGGGGGAGGGGTGCTGATCAAGAGAGCCCTTTTCCACCAATAGAGCTCAGTCAGAGAGGAGAGGAGCTGGATGAGAACACGAGAGCTGAGAGCATCTGAGAATCTACAAATAGGCCAGAAGATATTTGGATGGAGGCATAAGTGCCGGAACGAGGGTGGCCACAGGGGCCATGGCCTCCCCAAAAATTGCTCGGTGTTAGGGGGAACAAACAGGGCAGCTGCCCTATCTCCTGCCGTAGCCTGCAATCGACTTTACCCATACTCCGGGGCTCTAACACTGTGCTTGCCTGCTTCCCGACCCTTCTCCTTCAAAACCAGAAGTTACGTCATGAGGAGAGGAGGGAGGAGAAGCGAAGCCAGCAAGCACAGTGTTAGAAGCCCTCCCCCCCATGGGGAGCATGGGTGAAGTCACTTGCTAGCTATGGCGGGAGATAGGTCAGGGAGGGAGGAAAACATAAACTCACTGCTCCCGCTTGCTTCGGGCCTTCCTCGCTGCCGGGTCCCACCTACTTTCTGATTCCACGAAGGCAGGACCCAGCAGCAAGGAAGTCTCGAAGCAAGCAGGAGCAGGGAGTTGTGCATGCTGCGCTGCCAACGGCTGTGTGAGTCCGGGCGGGGGGGAGGGGGGGAATTCTGCTACTACAGCACCCAATTGGGGAAAGAGAGGGAAAGAGGATGAAGGAAAACCAGGGAAGGGAGAGGAATGAGAGATGCCAGGATATACAGTTTATTGAAGGGACATAGAAAGAGGGAAGATGCCATATGGAAAAGAGAGAGAGAGAGGGCGGACACTGGAAAGGGCAGAGAGGGTGGACAGTCGATGGAAGGGGCAGAGTGGGTGGACAGTAGATGGAAGGGGAAGAGAGAGGGCAAAGGCTAGGTGGAAGGGACAAAGAGAGAGGGCAGATGTTGCATGGAAGGGAGAGAGGACAAACGCTACATAGAAAGAAGAGAGCAAAGAGAAGATGATTAAAGCAGAATCAACAAAAGGTAGAAATATTTTTTTGTTGTTGCTTGTTGTAGAAGCAAGTAGTATTGCAACTGTATTGATAAAAGTTTATAAATAAGAAATGGAAATAAGGCAATTTGGGGGGGGGGGACTAAACCCCTTTCCTCAGGTCAGGACAGAATACCATTAACAGCAGTATATTAAGAAAGATTTGGACTCTGAAAGCTAATTGAAAAATGGATTAGTCCAAAAAAATTGTATCTTCTTATTATTTGTTTTATTTCTATTTGTTAATTTGTAAAGTGGTGATTGTTTTGTATCAGTTTTTTCAAATTTACTACTACTACTACTATTTACATCTACTGTCTTCATATTTTGCACAGTATTAGGGGATGTGTCACTGTTTCAGTGGTGTTGCATTGTATGCAGTCTTGCATCTTAGGATTTCATTTTTATATATTAGTACTTTTAGTTTGTGGTCCCATATTTTCTTAGGGGTTATTTGTGTTCTGGAAGGAATGAATGTTGTGAAGTATACAGTGTGCTTTGTGTAGTTTAATTTTGTGGTTAACCATCATGTGTTATTAATAAGATTATATTGTATGTATATATGAAAAATGAATAGAAAAAATTGTATTACAATTAGTACTATTATGGGGGCGGGATCTGGAGTGAAGATTGGACAGGATCTGGGACGGAGCTTTCAGGTCCCCCAAAACAAAAAAGCATTCTGCTGCCTATGAATGGAGGAACAGAATCCATAATGAAGTGTATTCTCCAAATGGATTGGGAGTGTACTCCAAATGCAGAGTAGTGCCCTGAATCAATGGAATTTTGATGGAGCAATTTTGAGTTGTTGTTTTCCTCTGGAAGTGTGGAAGCCTGTAGCTCTATTTAGTTTGTTTTCTCAGTAGCAGCGTGAGCCCTGGGCTAAAGTTTATCCGGTAGGGAGGGGCTCTTTAACAGAGAGATAATATTAGCAGAAGCTCACGTTTCTTTGGGACTGGGACAATTGTCTGTTTTCTTTTTCCTCTCTCTGAAAATCCCGTATGTTTATTTTTTCCCCCATATAAAAAAGCATAAGGCAGAGTTGCCTAACCTTGTTGCCCTGAACCCTGAACCCTAGCATGGGAGAAGACCAGGAAAACGGCTAGGCTGTACCAGATAAAATCCCAGGGTTGCAGTTTTGGCAGGTGAGCTATAAAAGTAAATTGGGCCTTGTGCCAGCCAGGTTAGTGGTGCACAGGACCGGGTGCCACATAGCAGTGCAATGGCCTAGTGTAGGGGTGCCCACACTTTTTGGGCCTGCGAGCTACTTTTAAAATGGCCAAGTCAAAATGATCTACCAACAATAAAATAATTTTTAAAAACCCCACAAAGCACACTGAAAGGCAGAGAAAATGTTAATTATAATTCATATTCCGGGTTTTTTTCAAAGAGGTCAAGGCAAATGACTGTATGCAATGTCGCTTCAATAACAGCCATACAAAAATAGATAAATATACCCCTCCCTTTTTACTAAACCACATAGCAGTTTTTAGCGCAGGGAGCTGCGCTGAATGCCCCACGTTGCTCTCGACGCTCATAGGCTCCCTGCGCTAAAAACCAAAATGGACACATTTTGATCACTAAATTGAAAATAAAATCATTTTTCCTACTTTTGTTGTCTGATGATTTCATGAGTCTCTGGTTGCACTTTCTTCTTCTAACTTCTCACTTCACTCTGGCTGCACTTCTTCTTCTGACATCTTCTGACTTCAGCCCACTCCTGCATCCAATATTTATTCCCTTCTTTCAGCCTCCTATATGCTTTCTCTCCTCCAGACCTCATTCTCCCCCCAACTTTTTCTTTCTTTCTCCCTGCCCCCTTCTTTCTTTCTCCCTGCCTCCTGTTCTTTCTTTCTCTCCATGCCCACTTTCTTTCTGTCTCCCTGTTCCCTCTTTCTTCCTGTTTCCCTGTTCCCTCTTTCTTTCTGTTTCCCTTCTTTCTTTGTCTCCCTATCCCCCCTTCTTTCTGTATCTCTGTTTGCTCCCTTTGTTTCTTTCTCCCTGCCCTCCCCCAAGTCACTAGGTTTGCCACCGCTACCGGGAAACAGGCCTCCAAGCCACCACCGCTCCAAGCTTTCCTTGCAGAAGCCTTGCACTGACCAGGGTTCCGCTCCTCTTCAATTCTGATGTGGGAGAGGAAGTTCCGGGCCAGCCAGGCAGCGATTGGCTGGCCCAGAAATTCCTCTCCGATGTCAGAATTGACGTCGGGGAGAGGAATGTGGTCAGTGAGAGGCTTCTGCAGGCCCAAATCTCCGGATGCCCAGGGCCGAGGAAAAGAAAAAGCCAGTCTATAAATCCTTCCATGAGAGCCGTCCCAGTCTCCTTTCAGTAGGGCACTTACAAAAATGAGTAGCCCCCCCCCTCCTCAACTTCCCATTTTCAGGCTCAAGATGCCAGAGCAGCAGCAGTTCTTGCATTTTTGGGCAGAGCACCTCCTGCTCCCGACCACCTTTCTCCAGTCTGGCGGCTTGATTCCGCCAGGGGCAGCCGGCGCTCAGCTCTCCAGTGAAATGACTTCCCTAGACCTTCCTCCCGCCTTCTCCCGAAGGAAGTGACATCATCCCCCAGTCTATCAAAGATTTTCTACGGGAGAAAGCAAGGGTGTCAGGTCAAAAGCGTGCCGGGACAAAGGCGCGCGAGGAAGACGGGTTCTGGCAGTCGGGCAAGGAAGGATGCAGCGAGCATGAAGTGATGACCAGTGGGGAACCTCGGGGAGAGGAAGGCTGATCGGCCGGTCGATCGGGACGGCAACATGAGTCTATCACGGAACCCGTGATGGGTTCCGTGATCGACTTGCATTGCCTTCCCGAGCGACCGGTCGATCGCGATTGACGTATTGGGCACCCCTGGCCTAGTGTTTGGCAAAAGGAACAGTGAATTGGGTTTTTTATGCTGCTTAAAAAAGTGAAGAAACCTATTGAAATTTATGATAATCTTTTTGCCACCAGTGTGGTGGGTGAAGGGATGAGAAGCCTTCCAAACCCTGATATTTCTTTGGAAGGGTAATATCGAGCCAGTCCGGTCAATGTTGATTACAAAAGGTGGGTTACTTCTTGTGTTGTATTTGAACATTATCCTGAGAACTGTAATCCTCACAAGCCTGAATATTTTTGAGGGTGAATGAAGCCCAGGAAAAATAAAGCCGTTTTCATAGAAATACTAAAACGTTTGAAGTTTTCTTTTTGTTTTGAAAGTTTACCTGATAAAACACAGTCCAGCAGTGTGCTTAGGAGGCACGGGGAAAGACAAAACCTATAGTCACATGTTGAACTGCTCGGTCAAGTCGGGACACTGCGGACCCATAAGGAGTCAGTTGGGTGTCCCTGCCACAATATGTACTGCACATACTTGAATATAACCCGATCCGAATATAAACCGAGGTATCCTTTTTTCCCTCAAAGATATTTGTATTATGTACGAGACAGCTGAGGGGAGGGAGGATGAGCAGTCTTTATAGATTGTCTCATCATGATAACCCAAATTTATAATCTCAGTTTATATTCAAGTCAACCTTTTGGGAGGCTTGAATCCTCTGCAAAGAAAGTTAAACTCACTTCACTCAAAAAATAAAAATAAATAAATATCAATATCATAGCTGAAATTGTTATTCCCAAAATCCAGACAATGTGTATTGTCAAAACAGTCTACCTCAGTTCCAGTTTAACCAGTCATCCGGGCAATAATTTCCAAATAGGATCCTGGTAGTGGGACTCTTCAGCAGTATAGGTGAGACTGCAACCGCATGGGTAGTAGTTCATCACTTGCTAATGAGCCCAGAGCCAGCAGTCAAATCTAGAAATGTCATATCAGTAACTCTGAAGAAACCAGATGCTTCGGTTCACTGGTTTGAGGACAAAAGTCCAATCTTAGTAGCAAACATCCAGTTTGATTTAATATGTGGTCTCCATAATCTTAGGTTTTGATCACCATGTCCCATGCCTAAAATCTCTGATTTATTTATTTATCAAATTTATATCCCACATATTTTTCTTTTTCTCAAAATCTTTCCATGAAGTATTTTCTTGTGTTATTCTTTAGTCTGTTAATGCTAATTGGCTACAATATACCTATTGCTTGCAAAGAAGGTCACAACTGCACTTATTCCATTTGCTACAACTTAACACTCTGTGAATCTGTATTTTCAACACTGGTGGCCATGAAACAAAGAACAGAAACTGACTGGATCCCTATGACAATACACATGTTGCACTATTGGAAACTGAACCAGTTTAGTCAAGGTTAAACAGTAACGGTCTTACGAATTGCGACAAAACTTTTTTTAAAACTTGATTTGCACATTTCTTTTCCAGAGTGTACAATCATGGGCTCCTTTTACGAAGCCGCGTTAGCGGCTTTATCACACGTACATTTTTAGCGCGTGCTAACCCCCTCACTAGCCGAAAAACTACTGCCTGCTCAAGGGGAGGCGGTAGCGGCTAGCGCGGACGGCAAATTAGCGTGTGTTAAAATGCTAACGTGGCTTCGTTACAGGAGCCCCATTTCTTCGTGACAAAGGCTGTGACCTAAATAACTGAAAATTACTGAATTTCTGTTGCAATGCTTATGAACGAAATGTTTCTTAATACGTATTATTTGTAAATGGTAATTTTATTCAACAATGTTATGTACAATTTAGGTAGTGCTGTAGCTTTAAGTATAACTTCAGTAGTACAATTGTGTACTATTGTAATTTTAGTGACTGTTAGCATTGCTGGTGGTTAACAGTGGCATACGATACTGTATAGCTATTAGTAGTCACTAATGGATATGTGGTTTAGGAGGGGGATATAAATATTTCAATGGTCAGATAAAGGGGTACAGGAATCAAAAAAGGTTAACAACTCTTGTCTTGGGGGGTGGGGGAGAGAACAAAACCTAAACAAAATCTCTGAAACAGAGAAAACTGTCTGGTATGTTAAATCCAGAGTGTCAATGTTGTCCATAGCAAGGGTCAAATTTTGGAACTCCCTTCCTGGTGTCCCGAGGACCTATTCTGACCACTTACAATTTAGAAAGTTGTTGAAGACACAATTGTTAGTGGAAGCTCTTTTTTTTAGATTCATTTTAAGAATTTTAAGCTGTGGTTATTGCACTTTATATACAGTTATGGCTAATGTGCAAATTTTTGAGCTCTCGAAACTATTTTTAGGGGATGAGGTTGCTATGTAATTGCAATGTTATTTCAATGCACTTTGTAAATGTAATGTATGTGAATTATTGTGAATATTTTTCAATTGTTAACCGCTTAGTTTTAGGTAGTCTAGAAATAAATATATATATCTAAGATAATAATTCCCTTAGCGCGCATGTGCACTTCTAACCTGGTGGCTCCATGCGTCCGTAGCTCCGTGGTTGGCAGGAGTGTGCATGCGTACTTAGGGTTCTATTCTAGGACAGGAACGCCGGTGGGTAACACACTGTGACACCCCCCCCCCGGCGCCGACCCTACCCAGCACACCCGAAACCCCCGTTGACCCTCCCAGCCGAACCTCCCATAATAATAAGGGACAGACCTGTAAGAATTAACTGAATAAACTTTTTTACCAAGCAAAAAGAAAAGGGAAAATAAAGATGGCACGGGACACCGTCCGAAGCGCTACCACACTGAACGGAAAGCGCCACATTCAAGGCAGCCAGTCTTTCCTCAGATGGGCGGCCGAAGGCGGAAGGGACAAGGTAGGAGGAGCTCGCACTCTCCGGGCCCAGGTTCAGAGTGGTGTGTAGGGTGAAGAGCACGTGTGCCGGCTACGTGCTCCCGCACTCAGAGGTGAGAGAACGCCAGGGACGGACGGGACCGATGCCGAGTCCCGCGGTCTCACCAAGCAAAAACAAGAGCAGTGTGAGTTTTGACCGGCTTCTTCTGTTCTTTCATAACTGTAGAGGGAGGGGGGGGAGTGCTTTCCTTTTTACCTGGCCGTTTTGGTTTGAGGACTCCCTTGGGCCATACCCTGTTCCTGACACGTCGCGTCCTGTCGCTGTTTTGTTTGTTTGTTTGTTTTGCAACGGTGAACAGCGAAGGACTGCAGATAAATCCCTTCCGCGAGTTATCGGTGGTCCAAGGCAAAGACTGGATGGGGGCGGGATGTGCTGGGCAGATATAGTGAAGAACCGGTGGCTGAGCTGTCAGCTGCAGATTTGCATATGAGAGCTGCTTATCTTCTTTCTAAGATAATAATTCCCTTAGTGCGCATGCGCACTTCTAACCTGGTGGCTCCGTGCATCCGTAGCTCCATGGTCGGCAGGAGTGCACATGCGTGCTTAGGGTTCTATTCTAGGACAGGACAGCCGGAGGGTAACATGCTGCGACTCCCCCCCTCCCGGTGCAGACTCTACCTGGCACACCCGAAACCCCCGTTGACCTTCCCAGCCGAACCTCCCACCGCGAGAAGACACAAACCTCCCAGCTCCAGCAGCATCCGAGTCACAGTAAACACGCTGCTTCGCTTCCTTCTACTGGCCTGATTTCCTCTGCCGCATCCCTGATGACCTCATCAAGAGACACGGCAGAGGAAATTAGGGCAGTAGAAGGCCGCAAAACAGCCTGTTTACTGTCCCTCAGACGCTACTGGAGCCGGGAGGTTTGTCGGCCGTCTAGTGGTGGGAGGGTCGGATGGGAGGGTCAGTGGGGTCGGTTGCACAGCAGCGGTAGTGGTGGGGGGAGTTTAAATGGAATCATGCTGCTAAGAGGAATGGGAGGGAGGCAGGCAGGCTGGCTTCGGGGGCTGAGAGGGTTAAATGGAAACATGCTGCTCAGTGGAATGGGTGGATGGGAGGGAGGCAGGCAGGTTGGCTTCGGGGGGGTGGGGGGTTAAATGGAAATATGCTGCTCAATGGAATGGGAGGGAGGCAGGCAGGCTGGCTTCAGGGGGGTGGGGGGGCGGGTTAAATGGAAACATGTTGCTCAGGGGGATGGGAGGGGGGTGGGGTGGGACAAAGTCCGAAAGATAGTGTTGGGGACATAGGAACGAGGCACTGGGGGCTCTAAGGACATAGAAAGGGGAACTCAGAGCACTAAGCAGGACAGAGGCACTGGGGGCACTAAGGACACAGGATGGAAGCACTGGGACACTAAGGACACAGGATGGAGGCACTGGGGGCACTAAGGACATGGGAAGGAGACACAGAGGGCACTAAGGACGTAGGAAGGGGCACTTAGGGCAGTAAGCGCTCTAAGGACATAGGAAGGGACACTAAGGACAGGAAGGAGGCACTGAGGGCACTAAGGACATAGGGAGAGATACAAACAGAAAAAATGACAGACAGACAGGCAGCGTCCAAGAAGAGAGAGACAAAGAAAAAACAAACAAACAGGCAGACAGACATCTACCGTATTTTCACGCATATAACGCGCGCGTTATACGTGTTTTTACAAACCGTGCATAGCCTTGCGCGGTACACGCGTGAGCGCGCTATATAAAATTTTTTTTACATAGTTCCCCCCCCCGACACACCCCCACCCCGAAGGACCGCTCGCACGCACTCCCACCCGCACCCGCACCCCCACCCTGAAGGACCGCTCGCACCCCCACAGCCTCCCGACCCCCCCCATCATGTAGAAGCTCCTACCGGTGTCCTGCTGCTTCCTCTTCCGGCGGTTCGCCCTTTCTCTAACGTCAAGCCCTCTTGCCCCGCCGACTCCACGACACGATCGGGGCAAGAGGGAGCTCAAGCTCTCTTGCCCCAGTCAACCGCGGCACCCCCAACACGAACGGGGCAAGAGGGAACTCAAGCCCTCTTGCCCCTGCCAACGGCGGCACCCCCGACACGATCGGGGCAAGAGGGAGCTCAAGCCCTCTTGCCCCCCTACACGATCGGGGCAAAAGGGAGCCCAAGCCCTCTTGCCCCGCCGACTCCCCAACTCCCCGACAATATCGGGCCAGGAGGGAGCCCAAACCCTCCTGGCCACGGCGACCCCCTACCCCCACCCCGCACTACATTACGGGCAGGAGGGATCCCAGGCCCTCCTGCCCTCGACGCAAACCCCCCTCCCCCCAACGACCGCCCCCCCAAAGAACCTCCGACCGCACCCCCCAGCCGACCCGCGACCCCCCTGGCCGACCCCCACGACACCCCCACCCCCCTTCCCATTACCTTTGTGTAGTTGGCCGGACAGACGGGAGCCAAACCCGCCTATCCGGCAGGCAGCCAACGACGGAATGAGGCCAGATTGGCCCATCCGTCCCAAAGCTCCGCCTACTGGTGGAGCCTAAGGCGCCTGGGCCAATCAGAATAGGCCCGGGAGCCTTAGGTCCCTCCTGGGGGCGGGGCCTTGGGCACATGGTCGGGTTGGGCCCATGTGCCTCAGGTCCCACCCCCAGGAGGGACCTAAGGCTCGCTGGCCTATTCTGATTGGCTCAGGTGACTTAGGCCCCACCAATAGGCGGAGCTTTGGGACGGATGGGCCAATCCGGCCTCATTCCGTCGTTGGTTGCCTGCCGGACAGGCAGGTTTGGCTCCCGTCTGTCCGGCCAACTACACAAAGGTACAGGAAGGGGGTGGGGGTGTCGTGGGGTCGGCCAGGGGGGTCGCGGGTCGGCTGGGGGGGCGGTCGGAGGTTATTTGGGGGGGCGGTCGTTGGGGGGAGGGGGGTTTGCGTTGAGGGCAGGAGGGCCTGGGATCCCTCCTGCCGTAATGTAGTGCGGGGTGGGGGTAGGGGTCGCCGTGGCCAGGAGGGCTTGGGCTCCCCTCCTGGCCCGATATTGTCGGGGAGTTGGGGAGTCGGCGGGGCAAGAGGGCTTGGGCTCCCTTTTGCCCCGATCGTGTCGGGGGGGGGGCAAGAGGGCTTGAGCTCCCTCTTGCCCCGATCATGTCGGGGGGTGCCGCGGTTGGCTGGGGCAAGAGGGCTTGAGCTCCCTCTTGCCCCGATCGTGTCGAGGAGTCGGGGAGTCGGCGGGGCAAGAGGGATTGATGTTAGAGAAAGGGCGAACCGCTGGAAGAGGAAGCAGCGCAGGCACAGGGCTCACGGAAGGGCCAGGACCGCCAAGAGAAAGCAGCAGGACACCGGTAGGAGCTTCTACTTGATGGGGGGGGGGGGTCGGGAGGCTGTGGGGGTGCGAGCGGTCCTTCAGGGTGGGGGTGGGGGTGCGGGTGGGAGTGCGTGTGAGCGGTCCTTCGGGGTGGGGGTGCGAGCGGTCCAGCGGGGGGTGAATCGGACGTGGGGGGGGCATCAGGCTTTCAGGGTGGGGACAGGACTTCAAGGGGGAGAGGAGAGTCGGGGCGGGCGAAAGGAGAGTCGGGGTGGCCAGAGGAGAGTTGGGGCGGGCGAAAGGAGAGTCGGCCAGCATGCGCGGTATACGGGTGTGCGCGGTATATAAAAATTTCTGTACATAAATTTGTGTTTTCCGCGCGCTATACCCGTGTGCGCGTTTTACACGGGTGCGCGTTATCTACGTGAAAATACGGTACTCTAGCACCCGTTAATGTAGCAGGCTTAAACACTAGTGTGTGTGTGTATGTATGTATATATATATATATATATATATATATATATATATATATATACACACACACACACAGTCCATATACTCCTGTTGTGAATGTAACATACCATCAACAAAACAACCAAGTCTAGAATATCACACAATGGGAGAGGGGTAATTACTAAGGAATGGTAAAATTGCCTTTCCAGGTAGTTGCTAAGGAATGGTAAAATTGCATTTCTACCAAGGAAATCACTAACTTGCAATATCTCAGTACTGCTGGTTAGTGACTCCCCCAGTACAGGAATTACACATCTTGCAATCAACTGCAAGACTGCCACTAGGGACTACAGGATCTATTTCAAAACCAGCAACTGGGGAATGTTCCTGTCCTAGAGCTGCCTAGACACCAGAGATTGCAAGAAATAGGCCCAGGAGTTGGTAATGGGGGAGGTTGCTGTGGTACCTTTAAGGAATGTTCTAGGGCAGAAAAAATAGCAGTGAAAGAAAACCTGGTTCTGACCTGATGGTGCTTTCCTAGAATAAAATGCAGCATGCAGTGTTCATTGCAAGCTGTATTGTTTGATTTACATTCTAATGAGGTGCTTTGCATGCATGTGCATGCTTTGCATCTCATGTTCCTTGCAGTTACCTAAATTAATGTGCAGTACAGTAATACAACATACATTACTGCTGCTTAAAGTGTGTTACAGGGCAAATAACATGTGTTATTGCCTTAATGTATCTTAGTTTAAGCTGTAACCATACCAGTTTTTTTGCTGCCTGGAAGTAGAGAAATGAACTGAAACTATAAAAATGCAAAACCAAAATTCATAAGGAAAAAAATTAATGGAAAAAAAGATAAGGTAACATGTCCCTGGTTTAAGAGAGACAAACCAAGGACATATTCAGTATATGAAGGAATAGTCTTGTTGTTAGAGCACCAAGCTGGAGACCAGGGAAGCTTGTTTCAAATCACTCTGCAGTTCCTGGATTGTAAGTCTTCTGGAGACAATGAAAAAAATAGCATACAGGGACATGACATGAAAATCATCAGCAGTGTGAGCTAAACCCTAAACAAATAAAAATAAAATGCAAAATCAAGTAACTCAATGTACCAGGCTGTCAGGAATGCAGGATTTAGATTTTTCCTGCAATTCACTGAAGGCTATCATATGTGCATCAGGTGCTCTCTTGCTTCTTATATCCCAAGAATTACTTTAAAACAAGGCAATTTTTAAATCTCTACAGAAGTTAGTCGGCAATCTCTGAAAGAACTGCAGGCTTGCCGTTGCTGAAGTCAAAAAGTAGCAAATCTTCCATCCATCCTTATCCAAACAACTGCATTTATATAACATACATGCCACTGTTTTTATTCTTACCAAACCACCCCAAATAAAACATTCCTGAAGTCTATCCTGCCAATAGGAATGGGTAGAAACTGTGTTTCTTAATCACTGAAATCATTGATAAAGCTGCCTGTCCACAATAGACCAGTTAGACAAAAGCTGAAATGTATTAAACATAGCAATCCATCATCCTGCAGATGGAAAGCAGGAGCCAGCAGAGTTCAGAGGGAGTGACTACCCACTGCTAACAATGGTTGAACTAGTGACAGATGAGCACTCAGTGCCGCTCATCACTACTTACTGCTAACTCCCCCCCTCCCCCCACCCTAAGCTTCAGAAGAGCAATAAATGACAGAACAACTGCTGAGGAACTAACAGGTTTTTTTTTTTTTTTGTTTTTGTACCTTAAATGTTGTAGAAGAAAATCTATGAAAAGAAATGTAAACACACAATATGCCAGGCTAACATGAAATCCCACAAAAGCAGAATTTTAATAATTAACTTAAGAAACTTGCACTCTAAGCAAGCCCGAGAGCTAGTCTCGACGGGCGACCCTAACGCGGGGCTGGGAGGCCCGCCGAGTCGTCCGTCGGGCTAGCTAGAAAGAGAGCGGGGGGGGGGGCTGAAGGGGGGGCGGTCCGTGGTCGCAGGATCTCTTCCCCTTCCGCCCATCGGGGCGTCGCAGCCGAGGGGGATTGTGGGTGGGAGGGGTTACAAAAGGAGCATGCTCGGAGGACTTAAACCTTTTGGTCCTCCGAGACTGTGTTCCCACCCGCCCGCCCATTAGGTTGGGGTGCGTGGGATGGATGGGGTTGCGGTATCCCGAGCTACTCGCTACTGGGGCTCATCAAGGGATGAGCGGTGGGCCGGCTGGGAGCCGTGCCCGGTGGGTCGGTTGACCCTGGATAATGGGGCATGTGTGGGACATGCCACCCCTCAGACCCTAGCTTGGATGGCGGGGTCGGGGGCCAATTACTTCGGAGGGTAGCTCGGGATCAGGTAACAATGGTGATACCATTGTTAGGGGGTTTGTCAATGTTTTGGTTTGGCTGTTAACTTATGTATATTTAATGATGTTGAATTCTTGAATATGTTATTATTCAATAAACATGGCTGCGGCCAGGTATTTACCAACTAAGGTGTGTTTTGTCTTCTTGGGATTAGTTAGAGGTATACAAGGATGGGGGAAGGGGTGCTAAGTAACAGGAGGCGGGCCACTCCAGGTACCGCTGTTATAATCTACTTGACACACTTTTGAGACAAGTTCTGCTACAGGTAAACAAAATGCTATTACCACCACATTAGCAAAGTAGGAAAAGGAAAGACATTTTTCTGAGGATTGCAGCCTTGTCATTTCCAATTTTCTGCTCTTTGGATATGCTCGTATTCAAATTCTGGAACATCTATTCAGCATATCAATCCTAATTAGACAATCTGGGGCAGAAAGGGATGAGAGCGGGATCATTTGCATAATTTAATCATAAATACTCAGAGATACATATTTCCAAATGCATTTGTACAATTATCTTTTCATCCTTAGGGCAATGGTGTTAATACAATTAGGCAATACTTCTTGGAAGCAATAACTATGGCCTGAGGCATTATGAAAAAAAATTAATTTCTGAATAAAATCAAATTTTTCAGTGTAGTCACATTAGGACATGACTAAAAAGCAAGAGAGAATATTTTTCAATTGTAAAACTTCTATCTATCCTTACCAACTCTTCTGTCATCTCGCCAATGATAGCAAATTCCTATTGCTAATCTGCAAGAAATACATTAGAATAAATGTCATACCACCTAAAGATATATAAATTGTGATAGACTACAGAATATGCATTTACTACAAAGAAACTTGATCTGCCCTCGACTTAAAGCCCTTTGCATTCAATTTATACTTATCCTTGCTGACTTTTATGAAGAATACCTGCAAGTTAAAATTTTTCAATTCATTTGGAAGGTTAGGTGTTGGGCCCAATTCTCCAACTTTCTAGTTTGATTTACATTCATCTTAATAATTGCCATAAACTATCAACTTAATGCCCACTAGAGGCTCCTTTTACAAAGCCGCGCTAGGGCCTTAACGCATAGAATAGCGTGCGCTAAATTACCACACGCGCTAGCCGCTACTGCCTACTTTTGAGCAGGTGATAGATTTAAGGCTAGCGCGCACTAATTCAGTGCTTGCAATAAAACCGCTAGCGCGGCTTTGTAAAAGGAGCCCTAAATTTAAGGCACACAAATGAATGCAGATTCTAGCAGTAAACAAGTTATTCCTAAACTCTTACCTGAACCTAATGACATTAACTTCCAAACACTGATTTGACTATTTTCCTATAAAGAATAAGGCAGTCAAGAGCTACACTTACTACAAAGATTTAGTAACATATGTGGTACACAGCTAACCAGCTAATCATATGTTAGAAAAAAAAAATGCTGCTTTTTATGTTAATGATAGTAAAGAAAACCTCACTTTCTCCCAGGAAATGTATCCTTTGGACACTGCCCTCCCCCCTTTCCTGGTCAAGGGGGGGAAGAAAAAATTACTACATGCTAATTTTCAATATTCATTTAATTTGCATGAAGGTACTTGAACATTTTTTTTTATTATTATTATTTTAACAGGCTCATTTTTCATGCATTTTGTGTTTCATCCTAATCTAGCATCTGTCATTCCTTTTTGAAGTTATTATCGGCCCAGTTCCCACTTGGCCATGGTTGCTGGGTGACCGGTATCTTAGCACCCACTTTGACAGGAACAGATGTGAATCTGATCAAGAGATTTCCCTGGAGTATCTGAAATCACAAACAACTTTGTGAAAAACAAACAGCATCTCTGCCATGCTCTTGCTGTGTCCCCCGCACAATCATAACACACACACACACATACATACAAGGAGGTGGGGGGGGGGGGAAGAAAAAAAAAAAAGTTCCTGCAGAGTTCTCATTTTATACTGACAAGGGGTTGTCTCATGCTTTTAAACACAGGATACGGAGTCTGAAGAATAATTAAAGCAACTGTGTACAAAGCTCTATTAAGCTTCATGGGTCTATAAGTTGTGATACAACAGCTCATTTTAGAAGAGGCATTACACATGTAATGCCACTTTTGCATGTGTAGAAAAAGCGACTTCCTAAAATTGTATAGCTGTTTGCATACATATGAGTGAATGGACATATGTACACTGTGTACAGGCATTCTTGGGGGAGGAACTATGGTATGCATACATATCTTACATTGTATACACATACACCTCAGGGCAGGTGTATATTAGTGTGTATTTGCTTATTTTACAAAAAGCCGCATAAACACTTGTATTCCCTGTATTTAGAAACAGGGTAAGGGGGAGGAAAAGGATACCAGCAGCACATCCCAAAAGGTATCCTGAGAGTCCGTTTTATAAAGATCCTCTGAATATTCTTTATTGGTTGGTACAATAAATGTTCTTAGTATATGATATCTAAGTATTTGGATTTTTGAAATCTGAAAAAAAGACTTTCATAGTCTCAAAACTGATGTACATTTTTGCTCCTATTATATTTTTGCTTTCCTTCACTGCTTTAGCTGAGTAGCGCTGTTCTCAGTCAGCTGTACCATATACACAGGTTTGGCAATGTGTAGACTGGAACAGATACATTTGATTCTTACGTTTACAGACACTTCCATGACAATGAGTGTCAGTTCCCAATGAAGCAAGAAATCAAACAGATTTTGAGAAGGAAAACGTACTCAAAAGCATTTAACTTTAAAATGACAAAGAAAAAGATGAATATGTAAACTTGATCTTCTCCAATAATGAAACTGGGGTAATACGTTGCAGGTGCTCTGATTTGCTTTGCAGTCAAATCAAAACGTTTCTCAAAAACAGCAAAAAACAAAAACAAAACAGTTAACAAAAAAGTCTCTGATATTAAATACATGACAGCTTTAGTATTTCTTTCAAACATGGTTCTTAAAAGAACAAATTCTTTATAGAAAACCACACTATAGCAAAAACATGTTTCTTATTTTTCTAGTCTTAACAAAACTTAAAAATGCCACCATTAACTTATATATATATATATTTGTCCTCATTTCTGTCATGAAGATAATGCTGCAGTGCTGTTCTTTAGCACTATGAATTCAAAACATCTCTTTAATAAAAATAAAAAGAAATGCAGGACAAAATGCTCATGAACATAAATTTTTAGAAATTCTTTTTACTTTGCATAAATAGTACCCGATAATTTAGAAGAATAGCTAAACATGTATGTAGTAGTAAGATATTAAATTTGACCTATGAAACATCAACAGTCTGGCAGAATAGACACATGTAATTCAGCATTTGAAAAAATCAGGACAAATTTGTGTCCCACACTATCTTTTGGCAAAATCTGAAAAATTAAATCACTAGATCTAGCTACAAGTTCAAATACACATACAAGGATCAAGTATAAAAAAACAAAACAGGAAAACACATCGGCTTTGAAAGTTTTTGAATGTTCAATAATATAAAAATCAAAATCAAAAATGATACTTTTAACATATTTTGTGTGTTCTATTGTATTAAAATCTGTTTTACAGATTGGAAAGGGAAAAAAGTTGCTTCCTTGGTATTTGTATCATAAAAGGGAAGATGCTTGTTAGCTTTTTGTAAGCCCACAAAAATGTCTTCATGTGAAATTCATAAACACCTATTTCTCCATTAAAACACTTCTTGTAAACCTGCCAGCCAGGAGAATACATTTATAAATAGATGTAATGCTCTAACAAAAATGTCAGACTGTATCACAAGAGTAACTGTGCTCAACTAGCAAATAAATTAGATTACATAGAAGCTCTCAATATATGTACTGGGGAGTGTTGATCCTCTTGTGATTTTGTCTGGATACTGCCTTCCCACTGGTACTAATAGAGGCATCAGGATAGATGCTCCAGACTTCAGAATACATGGGATACTGATGGATACATTTGTAAATGTCACTGATTGATTGAGAAAGTGATGTATTTCAATTTAACTTGGCTTCTACCAGGTGTGTCTCAAAAGCAATTAATACCTTCTATATAAAGCAATGGCACATGGTGTTTTCTTAACATTCACATGCAACTATATATTAGCATTTTATCCCCATTTATGATCTATGCTCATATTATCAAATAAATATTGCATGTTTCTACAAAAGTATTGCTTTTTGTAAATAAATTTAGGGCAGTTTTTTTGAAGCCGCATTAGCGGCTTTATCGTAAGCACCTTTTTAGCGCGCACTAACCCCTGTGCTAGCTGAAAAACTACCACCTGCTCAAGAGGAGGGGGTAGCGGCTAGCGCGAATGGCAAATTAGTGTGCGCTATTATGCGCGTTAAACTGCTAATGCGGCTTCATAAAAGGAGCCCTTAATCTGGAGTTCCATAATTTTATAGTTGTATATGGAAACATTTCACATCTATGTGATTCAGTAAATTTGGGTACAAATGTGTTAAATTTAGATTATCAAATTACTACCAGAAGTGAAACACTTCTGCTATGTTTTGTTGGGGGGAGGAGGGGGGTTAAGCTTGATTATTTTAATGTAAGGAATTCTCTATCCATGAAAATACACATTTATAAATATTAACACAAATAAAAGGCCCCTCTTAAGACTTGTACTGATTTACTTAGTGATTTAAAAGTCATAAATATAATCCGCAATTTAAACAGTTATATACTTTTTAGGTACAAAGGTACATGAAGAATAAATTTTACAAAATTCACAGCCAAAGAAATATACTGCTCCCAAACCAAACATGGGGAAATAGTGCTGTATGCTATCATACTTGCTTTCTTAATTCCTGAAAAACTAATTTTTTTATGATCTATTTCTTTATTAAAATATTTGAATAATAGGACATTGCAAATTTTTCAGTAGTTAAGTGCAGAAAAAAAGATCTAACGTTACAAACCAAAATGAAGCAATCCTGCTATACTTCTTACATATCTAAATATATTTCTCAACAAAGAATCCTGTGTTACTCAAACTATTACAATATTAATTGCACAAAGATAAAAAGGACATAAATTTTAGATTAACAATAATGGCAGATGACTGTATTCCACAGAATTCAATTAATTTTCATTGCTGAATATTTTTTTACATTTTAGATGCTATAGACATCTATCAGCCTGTTTTACAAAGCCTCGCTAGCGGCTGCCACGTGGCAACAGCCCCGAAGCCCTTTAAATCTCCATGGGCTTCGGGGCCGTTACTGCGCAGCAACCGCTAGCACGGCTTTGTAATAGAGCCCTAAATGTTGCAGTATTTTGTTTTTACATAGTTGCACCATCTCCCCCAGTAGCTTATTGGTTCTGCAGCTTTTATCGTTCCCCTCTGATCACTATCATCCTCTCATCTGCATCAAATCAATTGAGATTGCTAAAAATGTCTTGGTTATTATATGTATCATACACACACAAAACTGTAGCATTTTGTACATCCACACTTGCCCCCAACTTCCAACCTTTTTTTTTTTTTTTTTAATTAAACTTGTATTAATGTGAGCTATGGACCTCTTTTACTAAGCCACGGTAGAGGTTTCTACCGCGGCCCTAGATGTTAAATGCTCTAATGCTGCTCCGATGCTCACAAGTATTCTATGATTGTCAGAGCATTTAGCACTCTGGGCTGTGGTAAAAAAAACCTCTACCGCAGCTTAGTAAAAGGGGGCGGGAGGCATGTTTGGCACATTTGGAAGGGGAAGTTATCAACATAGGCTACTGTTAAGTCCTATTGCATAAAATGGTACCATGTGCTTAATAGTAGCCCACATAGAAAATTCCCCACCCCTTAATCCTCAAGAGATGTCAGACCTGACCCATGTAGTCCTTGAAGCCCAGTGCCTAAGCAAAAACAAACTAAATAAAAAGCCATATATAGAAAGAACTTATTTCTGTTAACATTTGTCCAAGTATGAGGGGCCACTGAAAAGTTCTCAGCCCAGCCAACAAAGTTGGGGCAGAGTCCGTCGAGGGCTATACACTTAAGTCCAGAAATTTTTCCACTTTTTTCATTACATATTTTTCTGACAGAATGAAAAAAGTGGAAAAACTGCTGGACTAAGGGCTCCTTTTACGAAGGTGCGCTAAGCGTTTTAGCGCATGCACTGGATTAGGCGCGCTAGTCAAAAATCTACAGCCTGTTTAAAAGGAGGCGGTAGCGGCTAGCGTGTGCGGCAATTTAGCGTGCGCTGTTCCACGCGTTAAGGCCCTAGCGCGGCTTTGTAAAAGGAGCCCTAATTGTATAGCCCTCGATGGATACTGCCCCAACTTTGTTGGTTGGGCTGAGAACTTTTCAGCAGCCCCTTGTAAGTAGGAAAAAAAAAGGTACTCTACCAGCACTAAGCACCAGTCTATCAAACATTTAAAATGATCACTCACATTTTGAGTGTCAATAAAGTGATTTATTCAGGATTATATATTCATCATAACCAGAAAATGTTATCAAAACCTGAAAAAAATGTTAAAGAGCAGTTTCAGATAAATACTTTTACATCCCCACGCATTTCCAAGGACATCCTGACTGTTGTCACTTATCTCTAATAAGTGTGCAGAATAAACATGACAACCCACCTATACAGTCACATGAATCCTTCCTCCTTCACTACACTTATGCAGGACACCTGAATAGTTAAGGAATGCAGACTAATGATTAGCACACGCAGCATAGCTAAATGCATAGCTAAATGCAGCATAGCCCATTGTAGCCCTATGGGCTGCACTTACTACACACTAATTTGCTAATGCATGCTAAATATGTTACCACACCTTATTAAAAAGGCTCCTAAATGATTCTAGTGAGTATAACTCTCTCTCTCTCACTCAGCCATTATTTTATTCTCACCCTTATGCAAACTCCTCACAAATATTCAACTAAGAAACTTCTTATGAACTGGCTCTAAATTAACCTAGATCATGCCAGTATCAGACTTCATCCATCTTACCAAGGGGTCCTTTTACTAAGGTGCACGCGCTAAATATTAGCATGTGCTAAACGCTAACGTGTCCATTACAGTCTATGGACGCGTTAGTGCGTGCTAATATTTAGCACGTGCTAAAACAGCTAGCGCACCTTAGTAAAGGGACCCCCAAGTGCATTATGGGAAGAAACACCCACAACTACTGTATGACTAAAATACAAACATTAAAACAGAAAGATAAATATCCTCATAAATAATAATTCAGATGTACTATCAAATCTAACAGTGTTTTGAGAGAAAGACTTGTCAATGAAAGACATGGGAAAGAGGAATACTTAAAACTGCAGTTCATAGTTAACAATAAATGCTTTTACCGTCTCAATCACACTACAGAAAAGATCAACAAGAAAGCTGTTATTTCTTTTTTTGGTGAATGAAAACTATTAGGTATTCATTCTGAATGCAAAATAGAAAGAACCCACAATTTTAATATTCTCTAAAATATTTAAAATAGAGTATATCATGTTGAAAATAAAAACACTGATTTTCCTGACCAGTTGAGTTTTATATTCCCTCTAGCTTTTATTATAGCCTGAATATGCAGCCCTTCTCACATGTCTAGTAGAGCTTTCATGTAAGCTCTACACATAGGTAATTCTGCCCCTTGTTAAAACTATTGCTAAACTTACAAAAACAAGATATTACAAAATATTAGATAAATCAAAACATGTTTCTTTGTGTATTGAGATATTACGGAGAACTAGATATACAATAGATTAATTCAACACACAAAAAAGCATTACATCTTTTGCAACGATTAAGAAATCAGCTTCTACTGCTGTGCTTTATGTTAGGTTATCTATCTAATCAGCACCGGATCTTTGTTCTCTTTGTTGTTAATTCGCAAAATCCCTTTCAAAAATAAAGTTTAAAAATACCTAATAAAAAGCCACTCTTGTTAAAATACATAAAATAGTCATATTGAACTGCATTTCAGGCAAACTTACAAATGGCCAGAACAGCCAGCATGTATGGTATATATGTGTGTATATATAAGTGCAAACACACACATAAACACATTATGCTGTAAATTATTCATACTCATCCATATCCATCCAATGCAAGCAATGATTTTGACCAATAGGGAGTATTATACATAAGCACAGGATTTAATACACTAGTAATAAAGGGAAAGCCTTAATTAAATGTTTCATGAAGTGCAATCAAGGTACAAAACTGCATTTTGACCAGTATAAAATGTTTTACTTCATGTGCTAGGGTAATGGCATCCTTTGACCTATTTGTAACTTATTCAGTTTTCAGGGTGCAAAATGCTGCATTTTTTTTATTTTAGCTATAGATTACTGTGGTTTGATTGAATGCATGTCAATAAACACACAAATCCAGAAAGAAAAGATATACAGTACTAACAAAAAACCGAATAAAAATAACTCTATGATTATAATCTCGTAATCATATGGACAAGTACACTTTACTTCCAACAGCCATTATTAATGAAATACAACTTATTACTAGTTATTATATTGAAACAGATACCACCATCTGTTCTAAAGTTATACCCAGGGTTTTTTCAAGTTCTTAAAAAAAAACCAAAAAAAACACCCTACTGTTCATTAGTTAGCTTTGATTATCATGGGGAAAGCAAGAAAATCAAAGGCTTTCAAATTCTCTTTAAAAACTAATAATCTTGTAGTAACAGTGGTTACAAACCTTTTGCTTGAGTCTGCTTAATCATTATCTACAAAATACTGTATAGCTATGGGCCTTGTAGAAGGGGGTGCTGAAAAGTTCTCAGCCCAACCAACCAACTTCCTAAATTCTGAGCGTTATTTTACCACTGTAGCTGAAAAGAGTTCTCTTATTTCATTACATGCCAATCTGCAGAAACAAAATTCTGTGTTTTGGGATTGTTTCAGATCATTGATTGAACATCTCATTCCTTTCTTGGTTAGGCTGAGAACTTTTCAGCACCTCCTCATATGTATTGGTGAAATTGTTCAGACACTGACTTTGAAAACTTCTGTTTTTAACTGAAGAATGCAATTTCAAAAGAACTACATTTTAAAAAAATGGTTTAAACTAGTAATAAGCAGCCACAAACCAAACTGGCTTGAGTTATGCATTCTACCTGTTCAGTTAAACTAACAGTTTAACCATGGATTTCTAGTACTAGTGAGAAAACGCAAAGATGGCAAAAGTACAAGGTTAATATTGGCAAAATAAAAACTCTCTGGTATATTAGAGCAAATTAGTTTTCAGCAATAGTATTATTATATTGCTTTTTTTATAAGATGTTTAAATGTTAATTCAGACATCTATTTCAAGAAAGGGTTTCAGCATAGCAAAAAAAAATTAAATTCATTTTTATTCATTGTTACCTTATGCTGTAATCAAAAATGAAGCTCTACATCTTAATTTAACAAGTAACATACATGCTCACCATTTTGAAATTTGGGAACCATTTTCAAAACTGTATATTTTAAAAAATTACCATCTTCTAGATCTAATATGGTAGTTTATATATTTATATTATTTTTATATACTGCTTATAATATCTTAATTGGTTTGCACTGAATAGTAATCAGGATATTGAAAAAGTTATCAGTCAAACTAACCAACTTCCTAAATTTCTGAGCATTATTTTGCCACTGTAGCTGAAAAGAGTGTTATTTTGTTACATGTCAATTTGCAGAAATGAATTCTATGTTTTTGACATTGGTTTAGATCACTGACTGAACCATATGCATGTCATTCTCCTCTTGGTTGAGCTGAGAACTTTTCAGTACCCCTCAGGTATTTTCCCTTGAAGTCAGGTACTAAAGTTTTATAAATTTAAGTGCCCTCCAGAAAAGAATTCTATTTAACTGAAACCACAGAATCTTTTGCATGAGCAGTGACATCTTATATATATTTTGTCATTGCTTAATTACTAAACTTTATGTACTTTTTATCCATGAAAGATTGCAGTTCAATGAAAATCAAATCTTATCAAATAAATCAAACCTGTACAAAAAACTAAACACATATGAATACATACTAATGTACACCTATTTCACAATTTGTTTTATTTGATGACAAATAAAGACCAAAAGAACCCATTTTCTAAAATTTGGATGAGTACCTCTAAAATACTGGACCTGAAATTCACCATAATAGTGAAAAAAACTAAACCACAAAACACCTCTCTCATAGGTATGAATTAATATGAGAAAAATGTCTTTCATACTAATTAAGTGATTCCTTGTTTAATGCATACTGCTTTACAGCTCCTATAGTTAAGCATGCCCTAGTAAGATGAAGAAAAAAAGGCCAACAATTTTCTCTCATGCATATCATTAACATAGCTAAATGCTACTCTAACAGCATTTATTACTATTATCAGAGAGCTGTGAATGTAAGTAATAGTAGTAGTACAAGTATAGAAATTCCTATATCAGCTCATGTTCAAAGTACTAACCCTAACACTAAGAAGTCTTTCTGTGATGTGGTATGAGCTTCATCAAATCCTTAATATGCTAACACTGCATCCTCTTTCTAACAACTAATGCACAAATGTATGCAAGTACACACGCATGCACCTCATAACTGCAAGGAAAAACTCCCTGTTCTTCAGCAGGTTAGTAATAGTCAGTTCCATTTCCACAATGAAAAAGAAAACCAATTTAAAACAACTAAATGAACATAAAGGATCTGGAAATGTATTGGCTCTATGGTTTTAGTCTGAGATGTGCTGTCAAAAGGCTTCTTTGCACATTGAACTTTAGATTAACAGATAGCCTTTTCATAAAAATGGCTTGAGACACTCTTGCTACAAGGTGGTACTGAAAAGTTATCAGCCCAGCCAAGAAGAGAATGTCATGGATATTGTTGAATCTATGATCTGAAACAATGACATAATATAAAATTTTGTTTCTGCAAATTTGCACTTAAGGAAATAAGATAACACTGTTTTCAGCTACAATGGCAAAATTTTAATGCTTAATTTAGCAAGTTGGCTGGTTGGTTGGATTGAGAACTTTTCAGCACCTCCTCCTAACTGTAGTCTTGTTAATGTATTGCATCTCGTCTGGTGTATAATACATATTCCTTGAAGAAGATTTGCTAAACAACCATAGTTTACAAATGGGCTTATTTTCTGTATGCTCACTTGTTACTTAGGACAAAATCAAGTACGAGGACAGGAAAGGAGAAAATAATTTCTGCAGAAAACTTGAGTCAAATTTCTACCACTCTTATTTTGTACAGGGAATTTAAATGTTTCTTATAAATTTTAAAATGGAAAAAAAATTACAGAAAACTATATAAATAAAAAGTTTGTATGAAAACCACTGAAAATCCATATTTTCAAAAATGTAATGTTTGGACCCTGAAGACTACAAATTAAGATAACAGGAAAAAGAAATACTAGTTATGCAGAAAGCTGGTTGTGTTATACATTCTCTGCTGCCACCACTGCCCTCTCCCCCTCCCCTTACTTGTGGAGATTGCAGTTTTAAAAATCAGCCTACTGGAAAGGAATGGATCATTTTTTTTATGCACATAAAGTTACCTTCCAGCCTATTTGTGAACCTCAAAGCTACCTGGGCTAACATCTATGTTCAACTATTACACCTTAAGTTTAGAGCAAACATCCTCTCGGTGTATGTGTGTGTATACACACACACCCCCACACACACACAAACAAACCCGTGTGCATACAAACACAGCAACTGATTCACTGTGGTGTGCACCTACAATTCCACACCTGTTCCCCCGATGAAAGCGGGAGAAGTCTGGAAAAGTTCTTGATGCCAGGCCTCCCCTCCCCCTTTCCCGCGCTTTCACTCACTGGGAAGGAGTTTCTCGGCTGACCTGGAGGTCACTGTGAGTTTTGAACTTCAGTGCTCCCTGAGGAGCTGCTGGAGTCAGAGTCAAGCACTAGATTATCACCGGATTTGCATGTGTGCGCGGCTAAAACTTATATCAAGTTTTATTAAGATTTGTTATCTATGCAATATCATATATTTCAATGCGAATTAACTTTTTTTTTTTTTTAAAGAGGACAAAACAGAACATTGCCTTTCCAACTTCCACCCTTTGCTTCAGGTTTTTACACACACACACTTTCAGGCCTCTTTGAAGTTGGCTCCTGGAAGTTTCCCCAGTTGCCTTCCTTCTAATACCGGCAAGGGGCATGCATAAGTATTTCATGTCCTGTTAAGACTACACTTCAGAAACCAAGCAAATAAAATGCCAGAAAAGGTTTAAGCAATAAAAGAGAAGGAACCCCCCCCCCCCCCCACCCTCCGTTGCTGTTACCTACGGTGTTTGCTTTGGCAGAAGAGCAATAAGAAACGAACCAGGTGGGGCGATAACGGAGGTGCAACTTTGCTCCAAGGAAACAGCGGCTCTTACCTGGCGTTGGTACAGTCGTTGTAGAGTGTCTCGAAGTCCTTCCTGGAGATGAGCTTGCAGCGGTTCACGCCGGGCTGGATGGCGCCCAGCCCCCGCAGTATGCGCACCTGCTCCACGTTGCACACCACGGGAGTGATCTCCAGCCGCTTCAGCTTGGTGTAGACCGTGTGCAAGCCGCCCACCAGGTGCTTGAGGAAGAGGTCGAACGCCTGCGGCAAGCAGATGAGCTCGGAGCCCTCTACGGTGAACGAGGCCACCTTAGCCCCCCTCAGCTCCACCATCTTGCACTCGTTGTTCTGGGGGGTGTTCTCCACCGGCGACGGAGTGGAGTAGACGGGTTTGCCAGGCAGGGGGCCGGGCCCTGCCGGGGTGGTGGCCGGGCTGGGGCTGCAGCTGTTCCCGCCGCTGGAGGTGACCGTCGGAGCGGTGATGGGCTCCGGCCGGAACAAGCTGGGCCCGGAGGAGGCGGCCGCGGCCAGGGACGGAGCCGGGGAGGAGGTGGCCGGAGAAGACGAGGAGGAGCAGGAGGTGGTGGCCGCCGCAGCCGCCGCCGGGCATGAGGAGCTCGGAGAGGTGTTGGTCGAAGTGGTGGAAGCGGCGGAGGTTGCGACGGGAGGCTGAGGAGGCAGCAGCTGGGTCGGTGGGATGAGCGCAGCCGGCACGGCCATAGTCACCTGCGATGAGGAGGGGGTGGGGGGAGGGAGTGACCCCCCTCCAGCGGCTAAAAATACAGCCGGCTACCCCCCCAACTTGACTGAAACTCTCCCCCAGAAGGCGGGGGGGGGGGAGAACTGAAGCGCCCCGACGGTCCCGCAAAGTCCGATACCAAAGTGCAGTCCAAGGGGCTCCCGCGGCCAGGAGAGGCGGCACGAGCTCAAGCGCTGCTCTGGCAGCGCGAGGAGTGACAGTGCTGGAGCGGAGAGCACGAGTGCTGCTGCTTCAGCTCCGGGCCAGTTGTTGTTGTCATATGGTGCGGCGGGGGCGGAGCTCCGGAAAACTTGGAAACGTGTATGTTTGTGTCTTTCTTTCAGCAGCGCCAAGCTTACAGCGTGTATCGTACGGCCCCCCTGGCCCAACCCCTCCGCACGAGCTTTTAACTGTCCTCAGGGAGGCGCGACTGACCCCCCCTCCCCCAACCCCCTTTCCAGCCTGTCATCCACTAACGGGCTCGCGCGCTACGAGAAAGAAAAGTTTGCTGGCTGCTGCCGAATGAGAAGTGTCGTAAGTTCGAAGCAGCGCCGCGTCTTTCACATAACCCGTTAGCAGATTTGCAAAAGTGCAGCAAATACACTATTCCCCCGGCGGAAGTCGGTGACTGACAGGATCCAATGTTTGTTCGCCCGCGAGGAAGTGGGTAAAATTAGGATCCCCGACCGTCTCGGTAACACTATGCAAATCGGTGGCTCTGTCATGAAACAGAAATAAACATATTTAGACTGTGTAAGCTCAAACATATACAACATGTTTCATGTGAGGAGGACATCAAATAACCAAATGCATATTTTCACCTGAGTTATTGAGATCTTGCAGGCAAGAATTGCATCAATAAGTTAACAGACAGATTTCTATTCTCTGGATATAAACACAATGCGAGATTGAATTCTGCATTCTCTGCATACGTTTAGAAAAACAGCTATTGTTCTTTAGGTTTCTCAATCCGTTAAATTAAAGCTGGCATTAGAATACGAAAAGATGCATTATTATTTTCCGTTGTTAAGTTTGTACGGATAGGAAATAAAGGAAGGAACTTATAACAGCAACTTGTTGAAAACCCGTTCGCAATCTTTAAATCACGCTCTCAAAGCAGAAAGATTATTGATAGAACCAAACATCTTTTTATGTCCGCTCCTTATCTTACGGTGACAAACCCCCTTCCCCACCTTATCTTGTATCTTTGGTTTCTTGTTCTGGATTACCGGTATATGAGCACTTTTGAACGGTAGGAGAGGGTTCAACTCATACACTAATTCAGCGTACCGGTGATCTTTTAATACAGCAATGGGGTTTTACACTTAATAATAAAGTCAGTTATTAAAGATTTTTGAGTCTTCAAAGCATCCTGTAGTAAGCATTTCCAGAGATTAAAGGAAACTGGCATCCTGTTTGTCTGTCAAAGCTACAAAAGAGATAGTCCCTGCTCGAATAAGTCTACAGTCTAATCTAAACAATTAAGTTTAGATTAGACTGTAGACTTATTCGAGCAGGGACTATCTCTTTTGTAGCTTTGTGCAGCGCTGCGTACGGCTGGTAGAGCTCTAGAAATAATGAATAGTAATAGTAGTAATAACGTATCCTTACTCATTTTATTGCCACCTTTTTCATTTATAGCATTCTTGGAAATTTTACTTTGATCGCTGGACGGAATAAAAAGCGCAGTTAAGCTTGCTTGCTTTCAGTCCTGCTTTTCTTTCTAGGATTTGCTGCAGCCAGACTCTACATACTGTAACTGATATTTCAAAAAATTTCCCCGTGTCAAGTGTAAGGGGGCTTATTGTGTTGAAATCAATCAGGCTGTTTAAAATTCAAAGGCTTTCAAATCGTTGCGCTTGTCCTTTGATAGGGCCTGTGCTGATTAAAATGCTACCAAGAAAGCCTAATTGCTGCACTAATTAAGAAGTCTTTAATTTCCGTGCTATATTTGTTTGAAGCAACCTTCCTGTTATGTTCATGGAGCCGTTCCATGGCTAGACAGTCTTTTATTTTAGAAAAACACACCAAACAGTAAGCAGATGACATGACTTTCAGGATATATTTTTAGGTGGTAGTCACCTCTGGGTTCAATTCATTTTTGCTAGGGCTGAGTGGGCAATTATGTAAGTGGTGTTCGGTGCCTAACAGGTATTGCATATAGACATCATATATGTGTATAAGTCGGAGTACTGAATCCCCCCGCCCGCCCCCCCCCAAAAAAAAAAAAAAGAGTAAAGCTCCTTTTTCGTATTGGTGTCACACCATAAAGATTTTCTATAAGGAGCCTTCAGATCACGTGATTGGACAGACCTTGAGACAGGTAAAAACGATCGGAATGGTTGTATGGATCCCTCAGCCATAAGCAAGTCTACCTTGATTTGGCTGTTTCGGGCAATTATTGCTCTATTAAATCTCAACCATTTATGTTGACCTTTACACAGCTCTCAAGTGGGGAATCCAAATAAATAATTTGGCAGAGCTTCCTAATCAATAGTAAATGTTCAGGTTTATCTGTGCTGCATTATCATCTTGGCTGCAAGGTGGAAAGCAGAACAGAACCACTGTACATCTGCTGACAAAATGATAAGTAGTTCTTTCATTGCCAGGAGGTCAGCAGTCAAGTTCATGCACTGTTTTCATTTTTTTAAAAGTGTGCATCAATTTTGGCCACACTGCAGTTAAGCAACTTAATCCCAAGATATGATACAAAGACAGACTGTATTCATTATATTTATTGAAAGCACTCCAAACGGCAGTTATGGAAGCTATGGGAACATATTTTGTCATAGTATCAAAATAAGAGGTAGTGCATACTATAATGTATTAGTACTGCATATTCCAATTGGCATACATCTGTACGCAAATATAAGAAAATACATTTCTTTCAGTAACAGGGTAGGAAGATAATGTCAGCATTAAGGGTGCTACCTCACGCCCATTATATTCAGGCTTTGGCAGTGGGAGTTTTATAGAAGCTTAGATAACTTACGAGACACATCATAAAACCTTATCGCTGCTTTCCTAAATATTTTAATAGTAAATTAATGGAAAAGTGGAATTTAAGGGTATAGTAATTACTCCTACCAACTCGTTTTTCCAGTCCAGTCATAAAATAATACTAAATCAATTTGTTCTCTTCTGTAGTCCACTTGCTACCTAAGAAGGTGAGGAAGACGGCTAACTCCCATCTCAGTAACACCCATGGGAGCAAGAAGCTTACAACTTTCTCCCATCCAGTATTTGAGAATCTTTCTAGGTTTTTGAATCCATACAGTATAAGTAGAACCAGGACCAAGGCCACTGAGCAACCACGACCTTTTCATTTGCTCTGCTCGGCAAGCGCAGCACAGATGTTTGCTTGCACTGTGAGTGTGAAAAATTATCAACATAAGCAGATAGAACATCATTACATTCTAAAGAGCTTCTTAGAGGCACGGTAGTGGTGATCTACCCAGGACAGTGACATCAACTGTCTCGGCATCCGATGAAACTACTTTTGTATTTGATAATGTTAACAAAACTGCACTGATGCATTAAAATAGAAAGGTGCATTGACCAGAAAATATTCATAAATAGTATTCTAGGCAATAATAATTTCATATACTACAACCATGTCATCATGACAATCTCAAAATGCAAAAATTTTTTATAAAATGTTTTTGTGTAACGTCAAGCTAAACACACAGAACAAGACTCTTCGTAACAGAAACATAATGACGGTGATTACACCCTCCTAGCCAGCTTCAAAATAATCAGGCAATAATTAAATCATGCATCAAAGATAAGAAAATTCTAACCGATTTATGTTCATATATACCACATTATCTCTATAAGTGATGACAAACATTGTGCAATTATTTAATTGTACTTTGCCATCATTATCCGTTTCCATTGCAACGTGTCTTAATTCATCTATCAACAGGTAATAAAAGTTGCTCAAGCAGATATTTATATCCATTAAGCAGAATGAGGAATAAGCCAGCCGATCAATAATTTATAGGAAGAGTACCAACTGCAGACATAATAACTGTGCTGTTTGGAAAGCAATCTTTCGCTCTCCAGGCTTTAACAGTAAACGCAAACTAGCAACGCCCTTAGTTTCCAGCTCCTGCAGATACAAATACAAACAAATGACATACAATCATATTTTGCTTAACAGTCTGAAGGCCTTGATGAGAGAAAATAAAATTTTAATTATGATGCAGTTTGCAACAGGTTGCCTTTCTCAAGCTACCAGCTGGTTAAGCTAAGGCAAAGGGAGTATGATATCAGTGCTGAGGGACCTTTTTGTCAATAAATTTAAATGGGTAGCTGAAGACCAGGCACATTTCTTCTGGCTGTGAATCTCATCTAGAAATATTAATGCAGTGATATGAAAAAAAATGCCAAAAGACAAACATATTTGGTGTGAGTTACAGGGCTCTGAAAGCCACAGAAAAACAGCAACATAAAACGTTAAAAAAAATTATATATATATTTGAAAGGGGAAAAATGTCTAAAGTTAACGTGTTAGTTACATTGTCTGGTGGTTTCATGTCAACAGTGTCCTCAATGCACATGGCTTTTTGGGTTATTTCCAAAACGCATAATGCATGACATTACTCTCAAAAGTGGAAAACTACATGTCAGAAGGTGCTTATGAAAATAAATGCAAGGTGTGCATCATATTCTTCTGCAGGATGGCTATTTTCCAGAGGTGCTAAAGCCCCTCCCCCCCAAACAAACATTTTTTGGAAGGACTCATATACCATTTGTTTATAAATCACAATGACAGACACAAAATATACTGAATATATATATAAACTGAAAGACTCCCTTTCAAAGACTTCAGGATGGGCAACTGTCTCTATATTTTGCAATCAGAGAAAACCACATGGAATGTGCATGCTTTGGTCCCAGGAACCTCAAACTGAAACATGAAGCATTGACCTCACTGTAAATATACAGGAAGAAACATTTTGGAAATAGGCTAAAGTAATTTATTCAAATGGATTTGGGTATGCATTGCCTATCTATTCACTGTATTTCTGGAAAACATGTAATTTCAATTTTACATTTTAGTGGCGATATTTTGACAAAAATTAATATTTTCAATTAATATCTTAAAATAGGCTTTGCATGGAAACGTGAGGATGATCAATGTTGCAATGAAAAGTTTCTACAAATCATTGAAAAGCTTGTAGTTCCCAAATAATTGATAAATATTTACATTATATTAAATAAACATTTCAGAATCAGGCAGTAGCCATAAAATTATGTGCTGAATAATTATTTGTAATAACTCATTCATCAAAAAAACAAAACAGGATAAATACTGTCAAGTATGATGAAAAGGAGATGGAAATGAACACAGCACAGAAACACAGAAATGACTTCCAGGAAATATTCAGACAAGTAGACTCAAATTTACCTTGATAGGTGTTGAATTTAAGAAACCATGTTTTTAATTTCTAACAATTAACAGGATAGTATTGCAATTTCTAATTTGAACAGTTTTTTTACAGTATTTTTTTTAATGAATAGAATTCCAGATCAGCATACATAATAAAAGTCTAGGAATTACATGCTTAAAAGTAATAAAAGCAAAAAACTACAACAAAAAATTTGTAGCCAATACGTTTTAATTGTCTTATCACCAGCTGAACTTCATAAGTGAAGATTCCGTAGGCATCAGACAATATCGTTTGTGATGTAAGTACAGAAATTTACGTTAAGGTTCAAAGCAAATAGCTAATAAACTAGATTAATATATGTCACTGAGCTATTGCTGATTTGATATGAACCCTAAGATAGACATTGGTCTTATTCTAGTCTTCGAATCCTTAAGATAGTTACTCTAAAATTGTCACGATATAATCTTTTCATCGTTCCCTCACCCCTCCCCCCCCAAAAAAAAAAAGCTTCAGGACAGTCTGATTTTATATCTTGATTGCTAATATTGATTTTTCCCGTAATAAACAATTACTTTTATTTTCCGGTAAGAACCACTGTGATTTAACAAATGAGATATCTGATAACTAAAAATAATGTTCAATTTTAGAAGCCTACTTCAATAACTGTATTCAATGAAGAAAGTCTCCGTATTTCTTTTTCAAGTTGAATAAGTCAGAGGCTGAGCTTCATAATAAATATAAATAGGTTACTACTCTTTAAATAAATATCAACTATGAGACAATACTAGAAACATGACTATAAAAAATAGCGTCCCTTTAAAATATTTCATTTTAGGCTTGAAAATGAGGGATTATCTCATTTATCTGTTTTGTTTGCAGTTTCAACAAAGTAAAGGCGCCCTCTATAGGAGAGGCGCTGCAAAGACAATTAAAACTCAGCTTGCGCCACGTGCTTATTCAACAAAAATGCCTCTTTAAAATATTTTACAAGCTATACGGGCCACTTAGCGTAGTTAAAAGACGTACGAAACTTTCGGATGCTGAAAAACAAAAGGCTAAGGGAAGCGTGGAGCTCTCTAAATAATCAATTTCCCAAAAGAAAGCAATTATGTGGCCTCTATAGGCTGTGTTCCTCATTATCAATCTCAGTGGACATTCTACACGCTACTAAACTGCTAGCAGGGACGGCGTCGGGGGGGGGGGGGGGGGTAGCAAACAGGACAGCTGCCCTGGGCCCCGTGGCTTGAGAGGGCCCCCCTGTGAACTGGCAAATCTTCCCCCTTCTATCTACACCGGTCTGATGCTGTACTTATCTCTCATCGCTGACAAATCCATATTTTCCTGCAGGAGCTCTCCAGCTACGGCAGCCAATCTGAGCAGCTGCCTATGCCTCCCTTCCCTGCTTTCCTTTGCCCTGATCCTCCCAGGCGGAACCCAGAAGTTGCGTCATTGAGGATGGACCTAACCGGAAGTTACGTCATTGGGGATGGACAGCGGCAGAAGGAAAGCAGGGAGAGGAGCTCTAAGCAGCGCTTCAGACTTGCTGCCGCGGCTGAAAGTCCCCTCCAGGAAAAATGGATTGTTCTGCGATGAGCAATCAGACCGGAGTAGATAGAAGGGGAAAGACATACAGGTGAGGAAATCCCCGTTACTAGCTGTAATTTTTTTTTTTTTTTTTTGTAGAAAAGGGAGCTGGGAGAGGGAGTTAAAAGAAGTGCCAGACTGAGTGTGGGAGTAGGTAAAGCTTATGGGACTGGAAACAGAGGAGGAGGAGGGAGGAGAGAGAGAGAGATAGTGGCAATGATCTGAAAGGAGAGAAGAGAAACAGAGAAGTTTGATGTGGGGTGGTGTGAAGGAAGGGGAAAGATACTCGAGAAGAGAAAGGGAAAGATTATGAATCTGGGAAGGGAGGGAAAGAAAGAGGGAGGCTAGTTGGGAAGAGAAAGGGAGTGATGGTGGACCTGGGGATGGAAAGAAGGGTGAGAGGGAGAAATGTTAGGTCTGGGGATGGCAGGGAGAGAGAGATGCAACATCTCTCTTTCCCTCCAACTCATTGTTTAGCATTAAAGGGGAAAGGAAAAACATAACAATAGAAAAGAGAGGGAGCAAAATGTTGGACCACAGGGAAAGAGAAAGAGAGTTAAACCCATGTGAAAAGGAAAAAAAATCAATTTGTTGGAGAAAGGCATAGTGAGGGAAATGGAGCATGAGAGGGGAAAAAAATGAACACCACTCACTGGAAAGAGAATTAGTAAAAGATAGACAAAAGGCGGGAAAAGAAACTGGGACCAAGATGATCAAAACAAAATGTCTGGACACCAAGGTAGAAAAAAAGTGTTTTATTTTGAATGTATTAACTGGAATATGTTATCTTTGGGATATGTGCATCACAAATATTTTTTTATTGTGGTCAGTGGCATAGCCATGCAGCTGATTTGTGGGGAGGGGCTGGAGCCCTAAATATGTGGATGGGCACCAAATTTTCTTCCTGCTTGAATGCAGCTAGTGGCAGTATCCTTAAGCTGTCAATTGTTTTCATGCATACATGAGAGTCAAGTGAAAAGGGGGGAGGAGGGAAGGCAGTGGCTCTGTAATACTGCTGCCAGCTACAAAACTTTGAAAGTTCTGGTCACAGGACCTGAGGAGGGGAAGGATGTGGTCATCAGCTGATGAGACTTGGGGATCTCCACCAGCTACACATCAAGGGAGATGTTCATTTTGAGGAGGCCTAAACTCAAAGTGGGAGGCCCAGCCCCTTCTCATGGTTATGCCACTGATTGTGTTCAGTACAAAATGAGGTTCTTGCAGAGTTAATTTTTTAGGTTTTCAGTTCAGTTTTGGTATTCATATTTCTATTTCTAATTTGTGATCCATTGTTCCTTGCCATCAACAGCAGATGAATCCAGAGACTAGTGGGATTATGTCCATCAACCAGCAGGTGGAGATAGAGAGACTGAGTTGCCTTCTGCCTTATTGGATGCACAGCCTCCTGGCCAATCAGTATACTCTATCTCCAGCAATCTGAATGGATGTGTTCCTCATAGTTTCTGGCTTCTGCTTGTGGATTTCGGGCCAGGCCTGGCTATTTGGAAAAGTGGGGTGTTCTGGCTGAATGGTGCCAGCTTTGGAGGTTACACCTGGGCCCCCCCCAGCTCCCTACCTCACCCTCTTCAGGGTAACACCTGTTCCCCGCAGGTCCCTTTCCCTATCTGACATGGTGCCTTCTCTGTTTCTCCTATCCCACGTAAGTAAAAAACAAAACAGAGAGAGTGAGGAATACAGGCTTTTTACAGTGTTTTTTCTCCTCAGGGGCTTGCTTCCATGATTCAACGGCATGTGTTCTGGCTCCATCGGTTAACCAGTTAATATTGTTTGCGGGTGAGTGATTATTTTTCCCTTTCATTTAACTGAGTTTTTCGGTGCACTTAGTGTTTGAGGCAGCTAAAGGAGCCAACATGGGCTTGCTGGAACAATTTCGGGCAAGCTCCACCTTGCTTTGGTCGGGGAACTAAGCAGTCTCCTGGCCTCTTCGGAAGACACCGGTGGAAGCGGTATGTGTCTTTTTCCCTCACAGGAGAGCGGAGGCAGTTTTTACCTCACTCATACTTGGCCATTTTGTTTCATTTAAGAAAAACGCTTAGAGCGCATGTTGGCAGCTGTTCAATGTGGTGAACTTGCGGCTTAGAACTTTAGTAGTTGCCTGCCTGGTTGCTCTTAATGTGCAGTTTGTGGGTGGGCTAGTGGCATTTGAGATTCTGGTCAAGGGCGCTAGGGAGCTTGCGGTCGCTGAGGCTTCTCTGGTGTAAACCTGTTTAGTTGCGCTGTGGCGGCGGATGTAAGTTTATTTAAGAAACAAGCCGCATGGATCCATTGCTCTAGCAGGCATTTTTTTCTTAGATGGTTGCTTGGTGTCCCTCCCTCCCCCCTGTCTCTTGCTAGCGGGGAGGAGGTTTCTTTTAAGTTATCTTTTCTTATGTTGACTATGTCAAGGTAAGGGCAGTATTGCGGCATTTGTCTGGGCGGTCACTGCCATTTCAAAGACGGCGTGTGTGAGCATGTGGTCACAGGATCTAAGGCCCTTTCATTTCTATTCCTACCCTGTAACATAACCTGCCCTTCTCCTGCTACTATCCACTTCTGTTGGCATCGCGTGAACCTGCAGCTGGCGTCTTTCAATTCTGTTTGTTGCATGGGGTCAGCAGGGACCCGCTGTAGGATCAGGCTCATGTGTAGCCTAGTGCCTAGGCCAGCCATGGTTACGTAACTTTTCTTTACCCGTGTGGTTTGCAGGTAGATTGTCAGATGCAGCAGGTGCACTGGATTGACATGGAGGATTTTGGTCAGGTCTCCATTTTATCTAGGTTACATTTTCTAGCGGCATGGTATCATGGTTTGCAGGTTGGTGAACATAAGAACATAAGAAGCGCCATCTCCGGATCAGACCTTCGGTCCATCAAGTCCGGCGATCCGCACACGCGGAGGCCCTGCCAGGTATACACCTGGTTTATTTTACAGCCAACCATATCTTTATATGCCTCTCTCAAGGAGATATGCATCTAGTTTGCTTTTGAAGCCTAGGACTGTCGATTCCGCAATAATCTCCCCTGGGAGAGTATTCCAGATGTCAACCACTCTCTGTGTGAAGCAGAACTTCCTGACATTAGTCCTGAACTTGTCCCCCCTTAGCTTCATTTCATGTCCTCTTGTCCGTGTCAAATTGGACAATGTAAATAATCTTCTCTGCTCTATTTTGTCGATTCTTTTCAGTATTTTGAAGGTCTCGATCATATCCCCACGCAGTCTCCTTTTCTCAAGGGAGAACAATCCCAGTGTTTTAAGTCGATCCTCATATACCAGTTTCTCCATACCCTTCACTAGTTTAGTTGCTCGTCTCTGCACCCTCTCCAGCAGTTTTATATCCTTCTTTAGGTAGGGAGACCAATGCATGGCGATGCTGTATTGGGGTTTTTTGTTGATTGTCATTTCCTCCGGTCAGTGGACTGTTTTGGGCTTAGTTTCCTATACTTCTCTGGCCCTTTGCCAAATGCTACCTTGTGTGGCGGCAATTTCTTTTTGGTTTGAATGCAAGGCACTTCTTCAGCGATGACATAAGGTAGAACTGGGGCTTAATGGCTGGCGATGACCTTTACAGCCCGATGTCTGGGCAGCACTTTCCAGTTCTTGCTTTTAGTATCCCTTAGATCTCATGGGCCATTCTAGGGATGGTGCCTCATTTATCCATTTGCAGGTAAGAAGAGGATTCTCTTGCTGTGACGTGTGTATTTTCCCAGAATGCAGCTTTGCAGGCAGGCTGAATTGAAGGGGCTGCATGTTAGATGCCGTTTGTCCTGTCATAGTACGGGCTTTGTGCTCCCTAGGGACGGATTGACGGGGAGGCAGCTGCTCGTGGTGGTGCACAGGCCTGTGGCCGTGGATATTTGGTTTGGAACTATATTGCTCTCTTTGTCCAGATTGCAGTATTTTATTTCCTTAAATATTCTGTTTCTCATTCCCTGGACTAAATTTTATTCAACTTAAATATTGGACTTGTTCACCCACCCTAGGTGTGACCAAGAGATACCTCTCTGTGAGTTATCTGATGGCCCGGTTGTGAGAGGACGTTCAGGTGGCCTGGTGTCTTGGTTGGGTTATAACTGCATTCTCTCTCTCTATCCAGAGAAAGACTCTGCCAACACCATCATTTGGTACATCCTAAGTGGAGCTGTTGTAAGGGTAATACACCCCAACTGAACTGGAGCTTCTGGCCACAGAGTGGAAAAGGAAGATATTAGGGATGTCTATTTCTTTCGTAGCAATTGAGCTCCGTTTATTCTTTCCACACTTTTTTTGGTGGACTCATCTTTCTCTCTTCCCTTTCTGGATCTCTGGTCTGGTATTTTGGCTGAGTCTGCTTACTGCCTTCTCTCCTCATTTTCTCTGGCGCTTTGGTCTGTTACCATGGGTACCAGCATGCCTGTTGCTATTCGCCTGGTTTTTTTTTAAATATCCTATATATTAGGGAGGGAAGCCTTTGCAGTTCTTCTTGGTACATCTAGTTTGTCTCACAGGCTGGACTCCACTGGTTGGCAGGGTTACTCTGTCGGCATGTTGTATCTTGCTTTTATTTGCTGTCTTCACAGCATAGACAATGTTGGTGGAAAATATTCTCCCTCTCAGGTCGGATAGGATCTAGCCGTCTCTACCTGAAACTGAAGTCATTTCTATTCAGTAGTTTCATCTATTTACCCTTCAGTTGTTGAGGTTCCTCTTTGTTTCAGCAGCTTTATTCTCTAGCTCATCAGCCTTCGGTAGGACTTAGGTGGTAGGGGGGTGTTGGCTGGATTTGTCCATGCCTCTCCCGTACCATTCTGTGTGTAAGTGTAGGAGTCTTTTTCTCTCTTATGAGAGGAGTACTTCTTGATTTTGTTCAGCAGTTTGCCTCTTTTGAGAGTTCTGTTGACTTCGTGTTTTCAATTGTCTCTTTTTTTTTTTGGTTTTGAGCCATCGTTTTTTGTGTTTACAGGATCAATACCCTAGAATAGGGCTGTCCAATTCCGGTCCTCGAGATCTATTGGCAGGCCAGGTTTTCAGGATATCCACAGTAAACATGCATGAGAGAGATTAGCGTACCAAGAAGGCAGTGCAGGCAAATCTCTCTCATGCATATTCATTGTGGATATTCTGAAAACCTGGCCTGCCAGTAGATCTCGAGGACCGGAATTGGGCAGCCCTGTTCTAGGGTATCGATCATATAAATACAAGAAAACAATGGCTCACAACCCAGCCCAGCCCTGTTGTGGCTCTTCCTGAATGTTATGGCTTTGCCAGGGGCTGGAACCATTGGAAGAGATTGCGGATTCATTCAACAGGAGTACTTATGATTCCTTGGAGTCACAAAAGTTTGGTACTTGTGGAGGGGCACTGCCACTGTGGTTTCTGCAGCATACTGCTCTCAGGCATTGATTACTCCTGCTCACATGTGTTTTGAGGGTTAGCTTCTATCTAATCGGAGGGTATTTAGTATCTCCTTGGATGAGTTCGGCATGGCATGAATCGGAAGGGGGGGATTTCATAATATCTTGGTTGTGGTTCTCTAGGTATCCGCAGTTGTAGTCTGCGTGTGAGGCTGGTTATAATGGAGCACTCCATATGTTGGGACTGGTGGAGTGATTTTTATTTCCCTCCCTACGTTAGGACTGCTTTGCTACATCCCACTAGTCTCTGGATTCATCTGTTGATGACGGAAGGAAAAATTATGTTCTTACCTGTTAATTTTCTTTCCTTTTGACACAGCAGATGAATACAGAGCCCCACCCTATTTCAGTTTTTGTCGCGTTTGAGCATGCTTATTCTGTGGGTGTGGCAAATTAGGTTTAACGTGGATAAGTTTAAGGTGATGCATGTCGGTAACAAAAATCTTATACACAAATACAGGATGTCCAGTGCAGTACTTCAAGAGACCCCCCTGGAAAGAGACTTGGGAGTACTGGTGAGCAAGTTAATGAAGCTGTCCGCACAATGCGCGGCGGCAGTGAAAAGGGCGAACAGAATGCTGGGAATGATTAAGAAAGGGATCACAAACAGATCAGAGAAGATTATCATGCTGCTGTACCGGGCCATGGTACGCCCCCACCTGGAATACTACGTCCAGCACTGGTCACCATTCATGAAGAAGGACACAGTACTACTCAAAAGGGTCCAGAGAAGAGCGACTAAAATGGTTAAGGGGCTGGAGGAGTTGCCTTTCAGTGAGAGATTAGAGAAACTGGACCTCTTCTCCCTTGAAAAGAGGAGACAGAGAGGGGACATGATCGAAACATTCAAGATAATGAAGGGAGTAGACTTAGTAGATAAAGACAGGTTGTTCACCCTATCCAAGGTAGAGAGAACGAGAGGGCACTCTCTAAAGATAAAAGGGGATAGATTCCATACAAACGTAAGGAAGTTCTTCTTTACCCAGAGAGTGGTAGAAAACTGGAACGCTCTTCTGGAGGGAAAACACTCTCCAGGGATTCAAAACAAAGTTAGACAAGTTCCTTTGACCTAAGGGCTGCCGCGTGAACGGACTGCAAGGCACGATAGACCACTGATCTGATCCAGCAGTGGTAATTCTTATGTGCCATCACTTTCAGCATATGGATCATATGGATCATAATATCATGTTTAGAAGACTGGCAGAAACAGGTATCTGTGGCACAGATAATTAAATGATTCAAATCCTATTTGTCAGGCAAACAATCAGTTCTGTTCAGCAATAGTACATCATTACTTGGGCATTGACTGTGGGGTGCCACAGGGGTCCATGCTGTCTCCCATCTACTTTAAACCTCTGGCTGAGCTGCTTCAGTCAATGGATACAAAATTCTATATCTGTGCTGATGATGTGCAACTATTCATACCCACAGCTTTCAGTAAACTGATTGACTATGTAACTGCAACTTAGGGATCGACAAACAATAACAAACTCTGCATGAATCCAAGCAAAACCGAGATTCTTTGGGTTTCTACAGTGGCATAGTGAGGATGAGAGATGCCCAGGGTGGTGACACCCCTCCCCTGCTCTCTTCTCCACCTCCTATCCCCATCCGTTTCTTCCCCACCCCCTTCTGCCGCGTTTGTGTGCATGCCTTTCCCCTTCCCCGATACCTTTTTAACATTCACGGCGTGAGCAGCAACCCAACCCAACCTGTTGCTTGTGGCAGCGTTGGCTCTTCCTCCGACGCCACTTCCTAGGTGCAGGTCAGAAGAAGAGCCGATGCTGGCATGAGCAGCAAGTTGGGGTTGCTGCTCATGCCATGAATGTTACAAAGGTATGGGGAAAGGAAAGCAGTGCATGCACATGGTAGTGGAGTGGTCGGGGAAGGATGTGCAGAGAGGAGGACAAGTGCTGATGCCCCAACCAAGAGGGCGCCCGGAGCAGATCGCCCGCCCCAACTTATTACACCACTGGGTTTCTAACACAAGTGGACAAATACCTGACTTCAAAATATGTTTTTGAAAGTATGAACTCCCCCTAAAATCACAGGTCGGGAAGCTCGGGATACTGCTAGACTCATCACTCACTTTGATCCTGTAAATTCAAGCAACCTTTAAAAATTATCATCTTCAGCAGCTACAAAATCTCTCTCCATATATTGAAAAGACAAGTCTGTCCACAGTGGTCCATGCCATGATAGCATCATGACTAGACTACTGCAATACCCTGTATACTGGTTTAACAAAAATGAGTTTGCATCAGCTGTAACTAATTCAGAATGCTGCTGCACAACTGATAGAAAGCTGCAAGAGGTATGACCAGATCACACCCTTTCTGCACAAACTACACTGGCTACCAGTACCTTACAGCAGTGTTTCTCAGCTCAGTCCTGGAGTACCCCCTTGCCAGTCAGGTTTACAGGATATCCAAAACATGGGCGTTGGAACAGGGGCACAAGGGCGATAGCCCCCCCCAAATTGGCAGGATCATCATCTGGAGCAGGGGCAGTCCTACATTCATTTGCAGCCCAAAGGATGTCGCTGGTGGCAGCCAATCACATACGCTGCCCTACTGCTGGTACCGGCGTCTTCTTACTACTGGGGCCCGCCCTCTCTGATGTAACTTCCATTTCATCAGAGGCAGGCCTGCAGTAGAGTAGAGATACCAGTGTTGGTGGCAGGGTAGCATATGTGATTGGCTGTCACTAGCGACATCTTTTGGGTCGCAAATGAAGGTAGATCATGGGGAGGAGTAGAGAAGATCCAGGGCAGAGAAAGTGTGCAAGGAAAGAAAGAGTGGGGCGGGAAAGAGGGAGAAATGTCACAATTGAGGGAAGGTGGTAAGGAGAGAGAGAAAGTGTGCAAGAGGCAGAAAGTGTTGGACTCATGGAGAGAGTGGGAGAGATATTGAATGGGGAGGGAAGAAAGGAGAAATTTTACACTCAGGGGAAGGGGAGTGGGCAGAGATTGAAAAGGACTTATGGAGGGAGAGAGAGAGTAAAAGAAGTTGGTTGGGGAGGAAATGAGGTGCAGAGGAGAGGAAGCATGCAGGAAAAAGAGCAAAATAAATGGACTGATGGAGGGATAGGAGGGAGAAATGTTGGATTGGGCGGGGGGCCAGAAAGAAGGAAGGGAGGGGAGATGTTGGACTGTAAGGGAGAAGAGATGACTCAAGGAAATGAGAAATGTCAGATTCCAGAGAAGGATGATGGAAGAAGGGAAAGAGAGATGTTAAACCACTGGAAGAGGAAGAGGCACGAGAGATGCCAGACCAGGGAATGGTTGGGAAGGAGGGAAGAGAGATATGCCAGACTGTGGGAAAGCGATGAGAGAGATACCAGACAGTGGGAAGGGGGCAAGGGAAGGAGAGAGATGTTGGACCATGGGAAGAGGGAGAGAAGGAGAGAGTGATATCAAACCATGGGAGAGGAGAGAGATGCCAGGCTGTGGGAAGGAGATGAGAAAGATGCTAGATCATAGGAAGGAAGAAGGGGGAAGACAGAGATATCAGACCATGGGAGAAGGAGGAGATGGTAAACAGCAATGGGTGTGGAAAGGAAGAGAGATAAAAGAAATGCTTCTTATGGATAGATGGGAATAGGGGAAAAGAAAGAGGGAGGAGATGGTACATATCGATAGATAGGAAGTGAAGATATGGAAAAGTGGAGAGATTTTGAGAAGAAAGCAGAAAAATGGAAGAAAGCTGAATATTAAAATTTAATGTCAAAGACGGATATAGGGCAGAAAGTGAAAAAGAGAAAACAGCAAATGGATAAGGAAGCCCTGGAAGCACAGTTAAGAGCATAACAGAAGGAAGTGCAAACAGAGCTTGGGAAAGGATGATTAGAAAAATAAAATCACCAGACAAAGGTAGGGAAATTGATTTTATTTTCAATTTAGTGATTGAAATATGTCAGTTTTGAGAATTTATATCTACTCTATATAGTTTGCACTGTTCAAGAAGAAATTAATTTATTTCTATATCTCTGGTGTTGTACTGCATGTAGAGTCTGGCATCTTAGGGTTTCATTTGTGTTCGTATATTAGTACTTTTAGTTTGTGGTCCTGTATTTGCATAGGGGTTATCTGTGTTCTGCATTGTGACCAAGGCCAGGTGTTCTGGTAGGAATAAATGTTGAAAAGCATACAGTGTGCTTTGTGTAGTTTAATTTTATGGTTAACCATTATTGTTAATAAGATTACATTGTGTGTGTATATATGAAATATGAATGGAAAAGTGGCATTACAATTAGTACTATTATTATGGGGGCAGAGTCAGGGGAGGAGCTTGGGTAGGATCTATGGTGGGGCTAACCCCCCAAAAAAAAAACATTCCGCTGCCTATGTATGATCCATAATGAATATGCTTGAAAAACATTTGCATATAATGGAGGTAGTATATGCAAATCAAGGTTATGCATATTCATTGTGGATATCCTGAAAACATGATTGACAAGGGGGTACTCCAGGACTGTGTTGAAACACTATCTTACAGGGCTAAATTTAAATCTCTATGTTTGATTTTCCAGGAATTCAGACAAAATGGGCTACAATACTTAAAGAACAAGCTAGCCCTTTTTACACCATCGAGACTTCTGAAATCCTCTCAAGGAGAATCACTATGTGTACCCTCTTCAAAAGAAATTGTATGATGTGATAGCCGCTAGCAAGCCTTCTCAGGAGTAGCCCCCATGCTCTGGAATTTACTCCCAGAGGGGCTGTGTCTAACTCCATACTACCTCTACTTCAGTAAACAGGTGAAAGCCTGGCTCTTCACCCAGTAGCGTAGTAAAGGGGGGAGGGGCGGTCCACCATGGGTACTGTCTTGGTGAGGTTGCCGGCACCCATTCTCCTCTCCACCACGCTGCTCCTTCCCAACCTTCCTGCCACACATGTGCACCCTTTCTCTTCCCTGCCACACATGTGTGCCTCTTCCCTTCCCTCGTACCTCTTTAACTTTCCCAGCGTGAGCAGCATCATGAACTTGCTGGCCACATCGGCATCGGCTCTCTTTGATATCACTTCTGGGTTCTGCACCTGTTGACGTTAGAGGGACATTAGAGTGAGAGCAGACATGATGCAGACAGCAAGTTTGTGATGCTTGCTCGCGCCAGAAAAATTAAAGAGGTATGGGGGAAGGGAAGGGAGCACGCGTGCGGCGAGAGGGTTGGGAAGGAGCAGGGGGAGCACTCACCCTCGCTACGCCACTGTCGTCACTCAAGCCTTTAATACATAGGGTAATTGACTATACACTCATTCTGCACACTTGCCATGCACAGCTTGCCATGCACACTAACTAAATCAGTTCCTTATACAGTGGTACCTCGGTTTACGATTGCATCGGTTTGCAATAGTTTTGCAAAACGAGCAAAATATTTGCAAAATCGGTGCCTCGGAAACCGAGCTTGCCTCGATGTATGAGCACCTCCCCTCGCGCGATCCGGTACCCTCCCGCTCACGTCGCCCCCCCCCCGCCGCGATCCGACATCCTCCCCATACCCATCACCCACCCAAACACATCACTTACCCCCCATCTGGCACCGGCACTAACGCACAGGACATGCTGGTGCTGGAAGATCTGTCGTCCTTTTCGCTGGGCCTTGAGCATCTGCGCATGCTCAGGGCCTTAGTTCCTGTTCTCTCCGAGATTCTCGAGGTCTCCGAGAATCTCAGAGAGAGCAGGAACTAAGGCCTTGAGCATGCACAGATGCTCAAGGCCCAGCGAAAAGGATGACAGCTCTTCGGGCACCGGCACCGGCATGTCCTGTGCTGGTATGGAATGTTGCTACTATTTAAGTTTCTGCTTGGTGCTTGTGACCTGGATTTGTAACTGTGGAGAAAGGAAAATGAATGGACCACTTGTCTGACCCAGTATGACGGCTCATGTTCTTAACTAAAAAAAACAACCAATTCATTGACTTGTTTTTCACTTACATCTTCTTGGCTTTCTGTTTCCTGGAAGTCTTCAAAATGTGAACTGAGAGATTCTACACTCAAACGTATTTATTTATTGGCATTTATTAACTGCCTTTATGAAGAAATTCACCCAAAGTGGTATGGAGCAGGTGTAATTAAACATAAAACTTACAATTTTGTTAATACCATAAAAGTAGTAAAAAGAATAGAGGAAATTCTATAAGAGGTGCCTAAATATCTAGGACCCAGATTCACTAAGTGCACGGATTGAATCCGGATCTGATCTGATCTGGTCCATGTCCAGGGGGCTGATTCACGAATCGCCCTCATGCAAATAAGGGCAATTGAATCATGCCCCCAACCGAGAGCCTGAATCGCTCTATAGCGATCCTGACGCATGCGCAGACCATCTGTAGATGGTCTGCGCATGCTTAAAGAGCAGCGACCCTTTTTTTTTTTTTTTTTAACTTTTGCGAGACCGTGGCTTGCATTACTCAGGGCAGAGAGTTCAAGAGAGTCGCGGCAGAAGCAGGGCAGCGCTCGGGGCAGAGAGAGCAGGAAAGTTGGCAGCAGAGAGCACAGGAGAGTCACGTCAGAAGCAGGGCAGCGCTCGGGGCAGAGAGAGTAGGAGAGTTGACAGCAGAGAGCGAAGGAGAGTTGTGGCAGAAGCAGGGAAGCGCTCAGAGCAGAGAGAGCAAGAGAGTTAGCGGCGGGGGGCGGAGCCTGATGAACGAGTCAAGTAGACGCATGCAGTGATTGCTCCTCCACATCGGCTCCTAATTAAAGATTATTGCAGTGTATTTGGGCTGATTTCAACTGACTCTTCAATCCCCCTTTTATCGGAGCTCTACTACCTATGACTCTGCCAAAAATTGTGAAAGGGGAATCTTTTCCAACGCCACATTCTAGTGGCAAAAGACTGAAAACTGATCCAAGCATGCCGGAAAAAATGGCGCCTAAACAAGAAGAATCGCAGCTTGATACTCTCCTCAAGGAGATGCACTCCTTTAAACAAATTATGAGGGAACAGGTTGAAGAATCTAAACTGATTCGAGTAGAGCTGGAAGCTATTAATGCTCAGTTTGTGGACGCCAGACATCGTATTGACAAGCTCGAGGAACAAACTGCCTCACTGTCGCCTAAGCTCCTGTTACTTGACCAACATGATAAGCTTATCACAGCGCTGCAACGGGAGGTTGAAGACTTATCGAATCGCAGTAGAAGAAGTAATGTCCGTATCATTGGGATTCCGGAAACCTCTGAAGGCTCGGACATGATCAAATTTCTCACTGATTTCCTTCCTAAAACTTTAGATATATCTTTTTCAACACCTTCTCGGCCTTCTCCTCATCTGACCTCTCCGAGAACCATTGTAGCAAAGCTACTGCGCTGCCAGCTCATTTCTGCCGCTAAATCTCTTCCACATCTATTATATCAAGGCAAGAAATTTTTCATCGTCCCTGATTTAGCAAAGACCACAGCATTGAAGCGCAAGGAATTCCTCTCCCATCGACAGGAGTTGAGAGACATTGGTGCGGAATATGGCCTCATGTACCCGGCCAGAATGAGGGTAACGTATAATAACAAAACCGTCTCCTATATTGATCCCAATGATCTGAAAGATTTTCTGGACTCTTTGAAAATGCAGTGACTTTTCTTCATGTACTGCCTTGGTGATATTATGCATGTCTGAATACACTTTAGATTCTGTATTATTGTTAATGTGGAGCTGTTGCACACTGCTTGTGTTTCTCCCTGTGTTCTACAGGAACACCCACGAATTGTGTGTTTCTATTCTGCTGCATGGCTTCTTCTATAGCTGTGCATCAGGTTCTTTTTTCTGATTCTCTGTCTTATCTTTCCCTCTTTGTTTTCCTCTTTCTTCTTCTTAGAAGTGGTCTTCTTTCCTTATGGTATTGTATTTGTCTTGATTCAGGTTTTATTACGCCTCATGTTATAGATAATGGCTGATATACATATCATATCTCATAATGTCAATGGGCTTAATCATCCCATCAAACGCCGGAAAATTTCTCATATCTCTACAAAGCGTCTGGATGTCATCTTTTTACAGGAAACCCACCTTCCCTCTGCAGCTGCCTCTAAATTACATATACAAGGATTCGCCTCCCATTTCTTTTCGCCAGCTACATCTAGAAAAAAAAATGGAGTTTCCATTTTCTTCCACAACAAATTGCCGATTGTCATTAAAAATCACAAAACTGATGCAGAGGGCAGATGGTGCCTGGTACATGCTGTGCTGCACTCGGCTGAATATGTCTTCTTGAATATTTATGCTCTTGTCATGGATGACCCTGATTTTTTCAGAACTCTCCAGCACATTCTTATGGATTTTGGCTCCTGTTCCTTTATTATAGGTGGAGACTTTAATCAAATTCAGGATTTGATATTGGATAGAACGTCTTCATGTAAAATTGCTAAATCCAGATCATATTTAGAACTTCATAATCTTATGGACAATTTCTCCTTAACTGATCCATGGAGACTTCTTAATCCTAAAGGCAAAGAATATTCTCACTATTCTCCACCACATAACACGTACACTAGAATTGATTATTTTCTTCTCTCTCCTCACCTCACCCATTCTGTGACTAATGTCATTATTCATCCGATTACCCTTACTGATCATGCTTCCATTTCTCTCTTTCTCACACTTTCCTCAACCAGAACACAGTCTTCTTCTTGGAGATTCAACAATCACCTTCTCCTGGATGAAGATATTGTTAATAAAATTTGGGTTTTCACTGCTGAATTCTTTGCTTTTAATACTGTCAGTACGGAAATCAGTCCCTCTACTGTTTGGGAGGCTTATAAAGTCACCCTTTGTGGGGAACTAATCAAGCTCTCTTCTTGGAAAAAAAAACAATTGCTGAAGAGAGAAAACGAACTGGAAATGAACATCAAACAAATTGAATCTCAACATATCCTTGATCACAGTTCTGATCCCCTTACCTACCAGCATCTCTTGAAACTAAAGTATGAGTACAACTCTCTTTTATCTTACAAAGCTAGACAGGATCTTTTTCTGCACTCCTCTGGTCACTACTTAGGAGATAATTTAATGGGGAAATCTTTAGCGAAATACCTTAACACTAGATCGAAAAAAACAACACATTTCTTCCATACAAACCTCCTCTGGTCATACTGTATTCTCTACAACTGATATTGCTTCCCAATTTGAACTCTTTTATTCTAATCTCTATAAATCTGAATCTACATCTTCTGACTCTGATATTGATTCATTTCTAGCTAACATTGACCTTCCTCTTTTAAATGATTCGACCAAATCGGACCAAATCTCCTATTTCTACTTCTGAAATTCATCTTGCTATATCATCTCTAGCAAAAAATAAGGCACCTGGCCCTGATGGTTATACAAATGAGTTTTTCAAAAAATTTAGTGACTTATTGTCCCCTCATCTTCTTGACTATTATAACTTCATTCATAGTTCTCCCGACAAACAACTTAAATTCACTGAAGCCACTGTAGTAGTTTTTCCAAAACCTAATAGAGATCCCACCCTTGTCAAAAACTTTAGACCTATTTCCCTTCTTAATCTTGATTATAAAATTTTGGCCAAAATCCTCTCACTCCGTCTCAATAAAGTAATCTCCTCTCTTATTCATAAAGATCAAACTGGTTTCATCAAATCTCGTCATATTGGAGATAATTTACATCTCTTTCATCATATCAACGCTCATTTTAAACTCCTATCTGATCCTGTTGTGGGCATCGCTATAGATGCGAAAAAAGCGTTTGATCGCGTAGAATGGTTGTTCCTCCTACGGGTCTTACATAAATTTATACTTTGGTGATTACTTCATTAATTGGATTAAAACTCTCTATAAGCAACCTTCTTCCCGTATCCTCATTAATAATACCTTATCTAATAGTTTCTCACTCTATAGGGGTACTAGACAGGGGTGCCCCCTTTCCCCGCTTTTATTTAACCTTGCGCTCGAGCCCCTTGCATCCATTCGTGATTCTGATCTAATCTCAGGTATACCCTCTCACTCTAGACACATTAAACTTGCTGCATATGCTGATGATGTCCTTCTCTTCATCAAAAATCCACTCTCCTCCCTTCCAGCTCTCATCCGTTTAGTTGATCAATACTCCCCTCTTTCGGGTTATTTTGTTAACTGGGAGAAGTCGGAAATATTCCCACTCAATGATATTGTCACACTTTCAGACCTGTCCTCCTTTCCATTTAAATGGTCTTCACATGCTATTAAATATTTGGGTATCCTGATTCATAAAGATCCTTATCATACAATGGAACTTAATGTTAATAGAATCAAACAAATCGTCACTGATACTACTTCCAAATGGTCCCCCTTATTCTTATCTTGGTAGGGCAGAATAGCTTCTGTTAAAATGACTCTTGCTCCACAAATTTTATCTATATTATCCTTGTTGCCTTTTCGTTGCAAGAAGTCTTTATTCTTATGGATTAATAGGAAATTGTTTACTTTTATTTGGAACAACAAAAAGCCTCGTATAGCTTTATCTAAATTGATGGCCTCTAAATTGAATGGTGGTATGAATCTTCCTGATTTTTCTTTATATCAAACAGCCGCCCTTGCTAAATATGGCGTTTACTGGATTCATACCCCTTCTCCCCAACACCTACCTTCTTGGTTGGAGTTCGAATCCTCTATAAGTTCTCCATATCCTCTATATACTTTATGTACTATGACTATTCCTAAAAGCCTGAAGGTGTATTCGCTCCTGGGTGCAACACAGCAGGCCCTTCATACTCTTGACTCTTTTGCTGATGTTTCTGTATATAATAGTCATCATATGTCACTTTGGGATAATCATAACCTCAAACATAATGGAAAATCAATATCTTGGAAGAAATGGCAAAAGGCTGGTCTCTGGTCTGTCTCTCAACTCCTTTGTGATGGTCAAGTGATTCCCTTTTCTCAACTATGTACCAAGTACTCTTTGTCTCCAGCTTTGTACCCACAATGGCTCATCCTCACTGAGGCTCTTGCTACAGTGTCTCTTGTTTCGACTGATAAACTTTCAAAATCCTCTGTGGTTCATTGGACTTCCTCAGTTGCTCTTTCAGGAAAAGCGATTGCTACCTTCTATCACATTATGAGAGATGGATGCTACTCCTTCTCACCTCATTCTATGCATCATTGGGATACCTTGCTGACCATCCCTACCTCAGGAGTTCGTTGGGATCTTCTCTGGTCCAAGACTAATCGTCCCTTCATGTCCTCCCGAATATCTCAATCACTCTACTTCCTTATGTGGCATGCAATTTGGACTCCCCTACGCATGTACAAAGCCAAGTTGAAATCTGATCCGAACTGTTGCCATTGCTCTGAAACTGAAGGATCCTTGGATCATATGTTGTTTTCTTGCTGGTCTATTAGACCTTTTTGGACTCGTGTCTGGTCAACTATTCAAGAAATAACTTCTTGCTCAGTGGACATTTCTTTCGCCATCATCATTCTACGATCACAACATCCTTGCTTTGCCCTGTAGTTATGCCCGACACGACTGACAGATGCGATGATCTCCATTGCCATTATGCATATACTCAAGAATTGGAAATCGGCCGACTTGCTGGACTACACCTTTTGGTGGAATTCTCTCTGATTATATCAAAAATATGAACAATATGCTTTTGAAAAACGATGCATATCTAAAGTATCTTCAGGTTCCTCAAGTCCTACCTCTCCTTGGCGATTTCTAGATTACTTTATACATTCTACTTCATAGACCACTAATGTCTCTCTGACTCTTTTCTTTGATCTATCTCTTCCCTCTTCTTCTCTTTTGGTTTTCCTTTTATCTTTCCCTTTCTCTGATATTCCGTCTGTCATATACATCTTTATTGTATTTGGTTTGAATTGTTAGTTCACTTATATCGTTATATTGTTATTAGTTCATATATACCAGGTTGATGTATATGAATCACAGCCTTACTGTTCTACTTTATTTTTATTTATGTTTTGTTATTATATACGAAAATTCAATAAAAACCTTTTGAACTAAAAAAAAAAAAAGAGAGAGTCGGCGGCAGAAAGCGCAGGAGAGTCGGAGGCAGAGAGCGCAGGAGAGTCGGTGGCAGAAGCAGAGGAGCGTTCGGGGCAGAGAGCTGGAAAGTCGGTGCAGAGAGCGAAGGACAGCTGTGGCAGAAGCAGGGCAGTGCTAAGAGCAGAGAGAGCAGGAGAGTCAGCAGCAGAAAGCACAGGAGAGTCGGTGGCAGAGAGCGCAGGAGAGTCGCAGCAGAAGCAGGCTGCATTTGGGGCAGAGAGAGCAGGAGTGTCGTGGCAAGCAGGGCAGCGCTCAGTGCAGAGAGCAGGAGAGTCGGGGGCAGAGAGAGAAGGAGAGTTGGGGTAGAAGCAGGGTGACTCTCGGGGCAGACAGCAGGAGATGCAGTCAGAAAGCAGTGAACGACTGGTCCCCAGCAGTTCCTTGTTTGCTGATTGGCCAGCCCAGTCGGTGTTGCAGTTTTTGGTTAGTAAATCGCTGCCTGCCTACATTTGAATGCCGTTCCCCCTCATTTGCATGCACGGATTGGAGGATGATTGGGTCGGAGGGAAATTGGGTCGCAAAGGGGTCGCAAACTGTTTGCTTAGTGAATCTAGCCCTAGGTGCATAACTTAAGCTCATAATTGAAAAAAATAAAATTTAATTGGGAGATAGGTGCTTATCTTCTTAGGCATGATTCTACAAAACATAGGCCTAGATTCATGAAAACCTGCCGATCCTGTAACAATGATTGAAAAAAACAGTTTTACTGGTTTTGCGATCGTTCCTGTTCCCCGACCGAATTCACTAATCTGCTGCCCGATCAATCTACTCTCCAATCCGATCCACTCATGCAAATTAGTAAAACCCATGCAAAATAGCCAAGCGATTGATTCACTAACAATTGCTTGGCTATTTTGAATTGGGTTTTACTATCCTAAAACCTGACTGTTGCAGACCTGTAACTGTGTTACCGACAGGTCTGCCGGTTTTTTGACAGGTCTGCCTGTCTTATTTATTCTTTTTTTTTTCCATGTTACACACGCAAAATATCTGCCCCACAAAAAAAAAAAAGAATAAAATACAGGCAGACCTGTCAAGGTCTGCAGCAGTCAGGTTTTAGGATAGTAAAACCCGATTCAAAATAGGCAAAAAACGCTGCCCCCCCCCCCCACCAAACAAACATGCCCAAACAAATGGCCAATTAGGGACTTCCTTTATGCTCAGCCGTAAGGAGGTCTCTGATTTGCTCAGGCCCCTCCCAAGGGAGCAGCTCGAGATGTCTAAACTAGTCAGGGCCCTTCCCTATACATCACATGATGCACCAGGGCGGGGCCTAAGGCCCACATTCGTATCATGGCCGGGGAGGAGCAGGAGCAGAAGGACTTTGTGGTTCCTCCTGCTCCCATCGCTGGAGGCCTACGTAGCAGGAGGGACTGAGCACCCCTTTTGCTCCCAAAGTTTAAAGGTTCAGGGAGGGGGTGGGCATGGGTCAGTAGGAGTGGGTTTCCAATTGCAGGAGGGAGTTGGCATCCCTCCTGCCTATTCGCACGGGCAGGGAGGGGGGACAGCGTCAGGTAAGTTCAGGGGGGGATCCTGATGGCAAGAGGGAGTTGGCATCCATCCTGCCATATTCATACGGGCGGGGAGGGCAGTGTCAGGTTGAGCGGCTGGTAGCAGGAGGGAGTGGGCATCCCTCCTGCCATTTTTGGGGGGTTGGCAAGATATTTTGAATGTGTAACACATACAAAATATCTCTGCCATTAAAAAAAAAAAGAAAAAAAAATGGCAGAAGCAGTGACAGGAGGCTGCTTCTCCTGTCACTACTGTCAGGGTTCTGCCCCAACTCAATTGCTCACTGAGCGATTGATCGGGAGTTTGGATGCAAAAAAGATAGTGAATCAATCACTGTTTCAAAATTGGCCAGGAATCGGCCAACAGTGATTGAATCTTTACTGAATCTAGGCCTTAGCGCCTAATACCAAAGTGGCATATTTAGGGGTGGAGAAAGACTTGGGCGCTGTTAGGTGTGATTTTCTAAAGGACTTAGGCACCTTTAATTAGGCCTTTAAAACCGTGGCCTACATTACAGGCAGCTAGGTTTTAAATTCGGTGCCTCTAAATGTGATTCCATAATGGGCTCCTAGTCTGAGCAATATGCAATAGGCACCTAATTTTAGGCACCTATCTTCCTAGACGCCCATTACAGAACCTGGCCCTAAATATATGCATAGATACAATGAATGAGGTAAAGTTAAAATCAGTAAATTGAAACTTAATAATAAGACCATCATAAAACAGTTTCAAAAATATACTTATTAATAGCAATGGAATTCAAATGAAATAATACATATTAAAGGGAGACATAACACTTATGCTGCATCTAATAAGCACAAATCAGAACATTCAAATAACATAGATATGATACTAATGCATTTCTATAATACATATTATGCTATAGCTGAGGGGCCAAATGCAGATATTAGATGGGGACAAGATTGGTGGTACAGAGTGCATTGGGATAAATAGATGGGAGGCTAAACTCAAGGCAAATATACAGTACAGTTAAATAAGGTACAGTGGTACCTTGGTTTACGAGCAAATTGCGTTCCAGAAGCATGTTCGTAAACTAAATTACTCGTATATCAAAGCGAGTTTCCCCATAGAAAGTAAGGGCTTCCCCCATGTCTGTTGCAATAACAGACTATGGACTTTTCTTCCAAGAATTTGTCCAAAACTTTCTTAAACTATGCTGTTGTCACATCCTCTGGCAAAGAGTTCCAGAGCTTAACTATTTTTTTATGTGAAAAAATATTTTCTCTTATTTGTTTTAAAAGTATTTCCTTGCAATTTAATTGGGTGTCCCCTCATTTTTTAAATATTTGAAAGGGTGAAAAATGGATTCACTGTTACCTGTTCCACACCACTTAGGATTTTATAGACTTCAATCATATTCCCCCCCTCAGCCATCTCTTTTTCAAGCTGAGGAGGCCTACCTCTTTAGTCTTTTCTCATACGAGAGGAGTTCTATCCCTTTTATCATTTTGTTCACTCATCTTTGAACCTTTTCTAATTCTACTAGATATGGCGACTAGAACTTAATACAATACTCAAGGTGAGATTATACCATGGAGAGATTCAGAGGCATTATATTTTTTATTTTATTTTTAGTATTTATATACCACTTATAGCCTAAGTGGTTTACATTCAGGTACTCAAGCAGTTTTCCCTATCAGTCCTGGTGGGCTCATACTCTGTCTAATGTGCCTGGGGTAATGGGGGATTAAGTGACTTGCCCAGGGTCACAGGGAGCAGTGTGGGATATCCTTGGTCTTATTTAGCATCCATTTCCTAATAATTCCTAGCATCCTATTTGCTTTTTTGGCCACTGCTACACACCGGGCAGAAGATTTCAGTATAGTGTTTACAATGACACCCAGATCTTTTTCTTGGGCAATGACTCTTAAGGTGGACCCTAGCATTATTGTTCTCGAAGTGCATCACTTTGCGTTTGTCCACATTAAATTTCATCTGCCATTTGGATGCCCAATCTTCCAATTTCCTAAGGAATTCCTGCAATTCTTCATTGTCTTCATGTGTTTTGACAAATAGTTTTGTGTCATTTGCAAATTTATTACTTCACTTGTGGTTCCAATTTACAGATCATTTATAAATATATTAAATAGCACCAGTTCTAGTACAGATCCCTGTGGTACTTCACTATTTACTCTTCTCCATTGAGAAAAATGGCCATTTAACCCTACTCTCTGTTTTCTGTCCAATAACCAATTCCTAATTCACAATAGAGTATTGCATCCTATTCCATGATTCTTTAATTTTCTCAGGAAGTCTCAAATGAGAAACTTTGTCAGAAGCTTTCTGAAAATCTAGATATACTATATCAACCAGCTCACCTTTATCCACGTGTTTATTCACACTTTCAAAGCTATGAAGCAAATTGGTGAGGTAAGACCTCCCTTGGCTGAACCTATACTGACTCTTTCCCATTTAACCATGTTTGTCTATGTGTTCCATAATTTTATTTTTTTTACAACATTTTGCCCAACACTGGTGTCAGGCTTAACAGTCTTTAATTTCCTGGATTATCCCTGAAACCTTTTAAAAAAAATCAGCATAATATTGGCCACCCTCCATCTTCATGTACTACAGACGATTGTAGTGACAGGTTACAGATCACTAATTGCAGATCAGCAATTTCATGTTTGAATTATTTTAATACCCTGGTATATATACCATCCAGTTCAGGTGATTTATCACTCTTTAACTTGTCGATTTGGTTCAGTACATCTTCCAGGTTCACTAAGATTTCTTTCAGTTCCTCCACATTGTCATCCTTGAAAACCATTTCTGGTTCAGGTAGATCGCTTATACCTTCTTTCATAATGACCAAAGCAAAGAATTCATTCAGCCTTCCCACTACAGTCTTATCCTCCCTAAGTTCCCCTCTTCTTGATGATCCAATGGTCCCATGGGTTCCCTCACAGGTTTTCTGCTTCTGATGTACCTGAAAAAGTTTTTACTATGAGTTTTTGCCTCCTTGGCAATTTTTTCTTCATAAGCCTTCTTTATTAATGCTTTGCAAAGTTTGCATCTAACTTGCCAGTGCTTAGACTACTTCTTATTTTCTTTATATAGATCCTTTTTACATTCTTTAAAGGAAGTTCTTTTGGCTCTAATAGCCTCTTTCACTTTACATTTTAACCATGTAGTCTGTCAGTTTCTCTTCTCTCCACCTTTATGTACCATGATGGTACTTTTAAATAATGCACATACCTGATTTAAAGTCCTAACCTTTGCTGCTGATCTTGTTAGCTTCTTTTTATCCATTTTTCTCATTTTATTATAGCTGCCCTGTTGACAATTAAATGCTGCTACATTAGATTTCTTTAGTGACTTCACTCCAGATATTAGCTCAAATTTGATCATGTTAAGATCACTGTTTCCCAGTGGACCCAACACTGTTACCTCTCATACTATACCCTACATTCCACTAAGGACTAAATCTAAAATAGCTCCCTCTCTTGTTGGTTCCTAGACCAGTTGTTCCAAGAAGCAGTCATTTATTACGTCTAGGAATTTTATATCCCTAGCACTCCCTGATGTAACATTTTATTCATTCAATATTGGGGTATTTGAAATCAACTAAATGCTTAAGAGTTGGAACTTAGCTAATCAGAAAATTCTATATACTGTATAATATACATGCCTGGCTACAACAATGAGGGCCATTTTGTGATAATTGATGAGAGAGCAGTGAATAGCCCTGATACAGCTGGCATCAAAACAAGGAATCCCTGCAAAGTGATTGGATATCATTGGCACAGAAGTTTTGCTGCTGCTGGCAGATTATTTGCAGAATGGACTGTACATTTTAGTCTGAGAAAGAGTGAGAGAGCTAAAGGTTGAAAGGCTGTTGGATATTTGCAGCTATGTGTTTTTTTCTACAGTCACTTGTTCTACCTTTTTTTTTTTTGGGGGGGGGTTTACACTGTTATCCCCATTGTCAATATTTAACTATAAATTAACTGGTGTATGTGGATTATTTTCTGAACCATGATGACTTTAGTATATGCCTGTTGAAATTCACAGAGCTTTAAGTAGCTGAGGTCTTTTCTTTTTTAAAAAAAAAATTTGATCTGTGTGTTTGACATGGGGATGGCCCTCTTTGTTGTAGCTAGGCACGTATATTATATATAGTAATTGAAATCATCCATTATTATACTGTTGCCCATTTTGCCAACTTTCATAATCTCTTTAACATTTCTTCATCTGCCTGCTAATTCTGTACTGGGGATGGTAGTACAGCCCTACCTGTATATTCCTTCCCTTCACACATAGAATTTCTATGTCATAAAGAATATATATATATATTTAAAAATTAAATTCTCTCTTTAACATATTGTACAACCACCTCCAAACTGATCTACTCTATTATTGCAATATAATCTCTACCTTGGTAACACAGTGTACCATTGATTTTCCTCCTTCCATGAGATATCTGAGATGCCTATTGTATCTACCTCTTCATCTACTGCTATATGCTCTAACTCTCCTATATTATGTTTTAGGCTTCTAATACTTCAAATTGTGCTTTTTCCTTGCCTATACAAACTGCTTAGAAGTTGATGTGGATAATTTGTGTTCTTTATTTTGCTTTTCCCTTAAACACTCCTGGCTTTCTTTCACCATTATTAAAACTTCTTTATTGGGGCTCCCTAAATGTCCTATTTTAGTAGTAAGACAAAAATCTGCACTCCGGTAAACTGGTATACATGTACTAATAATCACAGAGAAAACCTAGGTAAAGGAAAAAAGCCTCAGAAGGCACATAGAGCCTTTTCTAATGTGCCTAATGAAGTGAGCTGAGATCATCTAGCTCTGCTTTATATCATCTATCAAAGGCAAAAAGCCCTTCACCATACATTGTTCAAACCAGCAGACAAAAATAGCAATCACAAACAGTGCTTTTAGGCTGAAAATTGTTAATGTTGCACAAAGCTGCTGGTAATACAAAACAGCAATTACAAACAGTTACACTTCTCCCTCCATATTCGCAGTGATTGGGGATGAACAGACATACAAATACGGAAAAACCACGAATACTTTAACTGGGAAGCAGATACAATGAAGGGGGAAGAAAGAGAATAGAAATAGGAGCTGTAGGGTTGAGACAAAAGCAATCATTGTCAAGGGCTGCAGAAAGAAGTTGGCGGTGATTCCCGTGAGGCTTGGAATGCACTGAGAGTGCGAGGGAAGCCATTATAGCGCTAGAATGAGGCTTGGAAAACAACCTAAAAGAGAAGTAGCAGCTGTTGTTCTAGGAGCTGTGACCTTTCCGTTTTGGTCATGGGAGCCAAATGAAGAATCGGAGAGCGAGGGCAGGGGACCGCCGTGGTTGCCTGTCAATGGCAGCAAGGTGAAAAAGAAGAGCCTAATTCATGAGGACAGCTCAAGGGAGAGAGGCAGAAAAGTTGGGCCAGTGCCTGGTTAGCTCAACCCCACTTGCAAAGCTTATATAAACTAAAAACCATGAATAATCGAAACCGTGAGTGTTGAAATCACAAATACGAAGGGAGAAGTATAATACTTGAAATAACTTTAATTTGCTTATCTTGAGAAAGCACTGCATCCCCTGATGGCCATCATTTTGTGGCTGTATTGCTGCTGCTTCAGGGCTTCAGATCTTCTGGAGCAGAAAAATGTTCTTACTCAACGCTGTAAAGCAGTTTGACATCATGCACTGTTTGTGATTGCTATTTTTGTCTGCTAGTTTGAACAATGTATGGTGAAGGTATTTTTGCCTATGATAGATGGTATGAAGCAGAGGTAGAGGATATCAGATCACTTCATTAGACACATTAGAAATGGCTCTGTGTACCTTCTGAGGCTTTTTTCCTTCACCTGGTTTTTACGGTAATTATTAGTATATATGTACCAGTTTACTGGAGTGTGGTTTATTGTGTTTTACAGTTGTATGTACCTCCAGTCCTTTAGTTTATATTTTGATTTTTTTTTTCTTTTTCATTAGTGTCCTTCAAGGATACATCACACCAAATCATCCATTCCTGGCGACCCTCTGCTTTCCTCCTCCCCCGCATCTTAGTTTAAAAGCTGCTCTGTCTCCTTTTTAAATGTTAAAGCCAGCAGCAAGGTTCCATTCTGTTTATCCTCTCTTTTTTTCCCCCTACATTTGACCTTACATTTTTCATTTAGCTGGTTTTAATCTAACAGTGTAAGATTATTTATGTTTTTTATGGTGTATAGTTTATTTAGCTTTATATACTGTCTTTTTTGAAGACAAAGAAGGCAGTTTACAAAGCAAATCTTAGAGGAAGAAAGGAATGCCCTTCAATCAGAAAGGAAAGCACTAAAAGAATGAACTGAGAGTACAGGGAAAGAGAGAAGATCACAGAGTGTCCTGTGTGTGTCCTTTTCAGTTGTATTAACGGATTTTGTATTATTATAGCCAGTGTGTTTTTACTTAGCAAAATGTATATTATACTAGGTACTCAAATGCCAGGTCATCCTTCAGGCGTGAGATGATCACTGAGGTATCTGTCCCTCAATAACCAGTTCCGCACAACCAGCCATAGACCTTTGTAAACTGATAAAGTTAACTGATTCTACCTTTGCTGTCTTATTGTGTATTAATAGATCATTTGTCTTTGTTCTTCCACCTGTCCTTCTACGTCTGCATGTAACGCACACTTGCAAACCCTATGACACTAATGCTGGTGGCACCTTAGAGACTAATGGATTTCAAGTTTATGCCTCAACAGATTAGTCTACAGTATGTTATTCTATAGGTACCACCAGCCTGTATCATTTTTATAACAGCAGAATAACATGGTTATTTGTCTGGAAGATTTATCACCTTGTAGATATTAGGGTTTACTTTTCTTACTTTTCTGCACCTGAAGAGGAAAGACATTTGCAATCTCTATCTCAATCACAGATTTTAAAGCATAGATTTTAGAAGCCAGCTAGCCTGTGTGATGAAGTCTGTTACTGGTACAGTAGTTTATATTTTACCACGGAAAAATATCTGACTAAAAAACTGAAAAGCCCCCTCTGCATGCCCTGCCAAATCACACAAAGTGTTCAATTCTATACTGGAACGTTGCTTTCTGTACAATTTATCATTATGGTAATTACTATTATTATTGCATTTGTCTGGCACCTTCCTCCAACAAACTTGACAAATTTTTGACAACCATATAGTATAATAGGAAACTGTTACACAAGAAAACCAGACAAGCAGAGGGAGTAATTAGAGGCAGAGGGAATGAACTGGGATGATCTGGAGGAGTCAAACGCCAGGATATGCACAGATAGAACAGTACAGATAGGCAGAAGAGCTGACTCCAAAGAAGGCATGAAGAGAGGTAAAAAGAGATGTAGGTGAATAACATGGAAGAAGCTGGTGCATATATGAGCGGAAAGACTGATTGTGAATAAAAAAGAAATGTCTTAAAAACATAAAGACCACATGCCTATCCAGTATGCTCATCCATGCCATCTACTATCCTATATGCTTATTCAAAGCTTTCCTGAATTCAGATACAGTCTTTGTCTTCACTACCTCCACCAAGAGGCCATTCCATGAATTCACCAACATTTCTGTGAAAGCAAAAAATACATACCTGTGGCAAGTGTTATCCAATGACAGCAGGCATATTTTCTCATATGTGGGGGGAATGTCATCCACAGAACCTGGTATGGACACTACCAAGTGCACCGTCACTTTAAATTTTTAAGGCAGTGACCATATTGCATGTGTGGCAGTGTCTTCCCACCCAATGCTGGCTTCTGGGACCTGCAGTTCAGTAACAAAACTAAGAGTCCAACTAGAGGAGGTGGGTGGGTTGTATGTATGCCTGCTGTCCTTGGAGAAAGGCAAGGGGGATGTCTTTACATCTAAAAAAAGTCTTTATTAGAAACAGTAGGTCCCAGCAAGGATCCCAGTTTTGGCGTGTAGAAGACGCCTTCTTCAGGGGACATTTTAAAAGAGTAGAAGCTTATAAAAGCATTTAAAATCATAAAACATTACATAAAAATAACAACAGGGGACATTATGTAACATACAGAAAAGTAACATTTTAAAAAAGCATTTAAAAACCATAAAACAATGCATATAAAATATATTAAGCCAAATACATAAATAAAGCATTTAAAATCATAAAGCATTGCATGAAAATATAATAGCAGGGGATATCATAGAGAGAGATATAACATATAAAAAAAGAATATTAAAAACCATAAAACAACGCATGTAAAACAATATTGAACCAAATTATAAAAAAAGAATGCATGTAATCAAATAAGGTGAAAAGGCAGTAGAAACATATTTAAACAAATGCATGAATACAGCATTAAAACAAAATTAACCCTCGATCAATGAGAAAGGCATCCAATTCTATAAGTTATACATGTATGTGGGAGCCCATGTGTACATACCTTTATATACACATACTTTGTAAATTTGTAAAAGCATCCATGTTCAGATAGAATTTTGACATTTATATATGTATGTACACACTCATCTCTTATAATAAAACCCTAAGCGCGCATGTGCACTCTTATCGGCGTGTTCTGTGATCCGTCGGTTCATGGCCGGCAAGAGTGCGCATGCGCGCTTTGACTCCTCCCCTCATGCACTAAGCGGCAGCATCCTCGCTCCGGGACCCGCTGACCCTCCTATCTCTCCCTCCCATGCGACCCTCCCTGCGAGATGATCTTAACAAACCTCCCTCCAGCGTTGACAGCCGCAGCACGCTAAACAGGCTGCTTCGCGGCTTTCTCCTGCCGGTGAGTCCCTCTGTCGCGTCACTGATGACATAGGAGGCATTGAGGGCACTAAGGGCACAGGACAGAGGAACTGTGGGCACTAAGGACACGGGAAGGAGGCACTGGGGGCACTAAGGACATGTGAAGGAGGCACTGGGGGTACTGTGGACCCAGGACAGAGGCACTGGGGACACTAAGGACATAGGAAGGGGCACTAAGGACATAGAAGGCACTGACGGCACTAAGGACATAGGAAGGAGGCACTGAGGGCACTAAGGACATAGGAAGGGAGGCCACGGAGAGACAGGCAGGCATTGTGCAACAGAGAAATACAGGCAGGCAAGGAGACAGAGATAGAAAGAAAGACAGACAGACAGAGGGCCAGGGAGAGATACAGCCAGAAATAATGACAGACAGCGTCCAAGGAGAGAGACAAAGAAAAAAAAAACTAGACAGACAGACATCTACTCTAGCACCTGTTAATGTGACAGGCTTAAACACTAGTATGTTCATAAATACAATTAGTCTAAACATTTATTGTTTGCTTCTATACTGCTACTAATGACTGGAATGTCAATTCAGAGTGGTTTTGCATGAACTTCTGTAAAAGGTGTTACAATACTTGAGTTTCTGCGAGGTGTTACAATACATGGGCTCTATACAGAATTACAGGGGCTTCTGTAGTGATGTTACAATACAGAGTTATTAATACCAGCATAAATAATCAGTCAGTCATCTTACTTATGTTACTGGCACATCGATTGTCCTACTTATATGTATATGTTCATTCCAAATCAATCACCCTACCTATCTTCACATCTACTATTAAGTTTACTATTGTAGCTAAGCACACAATATTTACATACCTCCTAAGGAGTTTGGCCTATTCAACTAAATATAGTTGATATACATGTATCTGTAGTGTGTTTTATTTTATCTTTGAAGTATTATTTTCCTCAGTCTAGCTACATGCGTAATAAGCATATAAGTGATAGCACCTAAGAGGTAATTCTATGAAGGGACTCCTATTTGTAGGCTTTAAGATGACACCTTTTTAGACCTAGTCAATAAGGAAAAGTAGGTGTCTTTATGGACTACTAGTGTAATAGGTATTTTACAAGTGAGCACTTAACACCAGCTATATACCATGTTTCCCAAAAAAAAGACAGTGTCATAATGATTTGGGGCCCAAAAAAGGCACTAGGTCTTATTTTCGGGTAGGGCTTATTTTTTGCATGTACATAACATCTCTCTCTTCCTCTCCTTCACCCCAATTCTTCCTCTTTGCTTTTCCCATGTGCAACATCTTTCCTCCCCTCTTACCCATCCCCTTGTGCCTTCCCTCTGCAGCATCTTTCTATCTCTCCATCCCTCCCATCCTCCTGTGCAGCAGAACCTTGCCCAGCTTCCATCCTTCCCTCCCATCCCTCGTGCAATAGAACCCTTTGCCCAGCTTCCATCCTTCCCTCCCTCCCATCCCTCATGCAGCAGAACCCTTTGCCCAGCTTCCATCCTTCCCTTCCTCCCATCCCCCTGTGCAGCAGAACCCTTTACCCAGCTTCCATCCTTCCCTCCCTCCCATCCTCGTGCATCAGAACCTTTGAACACCCGCCACCGTGCAGCCGAACCCCGCTGACCCTCCATCCTTTCCTCCCAACCGATCCCCGCCAACCGCGACCATAAATACCTTGCTACAGAGGAGCATCGGGCCAGCAGCACTCACAGGCTGCTTCGCAGCCTACTTGCTAGGAAGGAGTTAGGATGGAATGGAGAGATCAGATGAGGGAAAGGGGAGAAACAGAGGAATGAGAAATAAGGAGAGAGGGACAAAGATGCTAGATCTGGTGTAGGAGAGGTTAATAATGAGAGCAGAATGAATCATGTAAAAAGGAGAGAGGAGGCACAGGCTGGATGGAAACGGGAAGGGGGAGAGGGACTTAGAAAGAAGATAGATACCATATGGAAAGGGGAGGTGCTGGATTGAAGAAACAGAGGGCAGATGCTGGATGGAAGAGAGTGAAAAGACGATGAATGCAGAAACCAGAGATGACAAAAGGTAGAAAAAATAATTTTATTTCTATCTTGTGATTAGAATATATCAGATTTAAAATATGTATCCTAACTGGGGGCTCTCTGTGACCAGGGGGCAGTTGCCCTAGTTGCACTCCTCTAACACTATTCCTGTCATGTGTGACTGCAGTATTCTGTTAGTATGATATTTCTGTGTACCATTCTATAATAATTTGGCTTATTTGGTTTTCTTGATAGTAGAGGGGATATATGTGAAGGGGAGGGGAGACGGGTTTTGTTAATCCTTGCTCTGTATTATTTGTATTTATAAAATGACAATTATATAGAATATTGTTTCTGTTTTTATTTTAATAAAATATGTTCAATATAAAATCATAACTATTTGAGGCTTGTATGGATGGGATCAGATGGTTTGCAGGATCAAGCTCACGGAGACAGGGCGGAGATAGTTTTTTTAAAATTTCAGTCTTAGTAGTTTGCCGGTCCACAAAATAATTATTTTATTTCTGCCGGTCCATAGGTGTAAAAAGGTTGAAGAACACTGTTCTAGATTCATGCAGACTTCCAGCAGATGGCTCTCAGTTCTGGAACAGCCTCTGTACTCACCTTTAACAACTCAGTAAGGGAAAATTTTAACTGAGCTACCCTCTCAGGCCATGTGCCAGTTGTATGACTATAGCACAAGTTTTCTAATATGTTTTTCTCTAAAACTACTTAACTAGCTATTTAAAAGAAAGGATAATTAAATTACCCTGCCAGGAACTTTCACATGCTCACCATTACACACATGCATCTTAACACAAATTTTAGTGATAAGCTGATTTCCCAAGGATTTCAGGGGCAAGTAACAAAGATTTCTTTCTGACAATATCTTCACTGAATGTGTTCAAATCAAGTATTAATATCTCCAGGTTCTTTTCCTATAGTGCCTCCTGTCTCTGTTTGTGTTTTGAACCCAAAGGGTGGTCTTACAGTACTACCATGAGGGGGTCAGGCTGCCAAATAAAGGTAGAAGACTCTTATATGGTAACTTGAACTCTAGCAGTAGTGCGATGAGGCTGATGCTAAGGGTGGTGGATGTCATTTTGAATCTGGCACCAGAAGGGATAGAAATGACTGGTAATCACTCATGTCCTGTGACCCCTGGTCACCAATGCTTATTTAGGTTAGGCCCAAGAGGCTGTTTGGGAAGGTTGTGGGTCTGAAGGGGTAATGGGGGATGGAGTGAGATTAAACAGTTGGAGAAAGGTGTCTTCAAGGATTGGGGGGGTCTAGGGGTTTCGGTATTTTTTCAGGGGGGCTTTGCTGATGGGTTAGAAGAGGAGGGAGACTACTAAACCATTTATCTTTTTGACAGTGCCAGTCCCTTTAAGATAAACTCCTGAGAGCATCAGGGTCTCATTTTAGCACAGGGTCTCATTGCAGATCCATGAATCTGGTTTGCTACTTGGGATCTAGCTAGGTACTTGGGATCTGGGTTGGCCACTGTTGGAAACAGGATACTGGGCTTGATGGACCTTTGGTCTGTCCCAGTATGGCAATTCTTATGTACTTATCACATGCTGTCCCTTGTGCACCATGGGACAGATTCTATAAATGGCACCTAGTGGCTCCTAACTTCTAAGTGCAGTTTGGCGCCATTGTCAGTCAACCACTAGGCATCATTTATAGAATTGTGCCTAGCAGCACCTAACTCAACAGGCATCGCTAGATATCCTAATGTTAGGCGCTGGTATATTAGGCCAGGATTTTCCTGGCTTAATTTACTAATGCCTGACACAGATGCCTAGCAATGCCTAAATCATTCCATATCTATTCTCTACCCCTAACCGTGCCTACTTTGTAGGTAGGTGCGAGTAGGAGCCGCTAGGTGCCGGTTTAAGCTCCACAAAGAACTCTTAATTAATCATTTTTAAAAAATTTTAATGAATTTTTAATTGCTTGGTCAATTACCATGCCAATTAAGCTGATTAAACAATTTTGAGTTCTGTGTTGAACTCAGCTAGGCACCTAGTGACACCTAACCTAGACAACACTTTTAGAATCAGGCCCTTACTGCCACTTCAAGAAGAAGCATTACGCGATCTCTGTAAGTCTTAATGTGTGGTGGAGAAATTGCAGAGGGCATGTTTGTAATACCACCACAGTTACCATACAGCCTTTGTACTCACTGTGCATTAATTTGTGTTATTAATGCACTTACTGCATTTTAGAATAAGGGTCTCATAAATTTTTTTCCCTGTGGATAATATGTGGAAAAAACATTGGAAAGAATCAAAGAAAACATAGAGGAAAAAGGAGTATAGAAAAATATTTTCACAACAATGGCATAGCCACTTTGGGTTCGAGCCCCCTTCAACATTGTTCAACATTGTGGCAGCATGACTGGCGGGGGTGCTCAAGGCCTGCCAGCCAAATAGTTTCCTTGCCAGAGCCCAGTCCATGCTGCCTGAGCAACAGAAAGTCAGCAGGGTGCTCTAGCAGTTGATGCCAGCACATCCACACCTGCTCAGTTCATGTAAATGAACTGAGCATGCACAAAAGTGCTCGCGTCTGAGCTGGAGCAGCCTACCTGCTTCTCCACTTCTCAGCCAGCAGGGTATGGAAGGGCTCCATTTGGTGGCGATGAAACATCAGCTGGCAGGGCTTGATCATCTCTGCCAACAAAGATATGGGGGAGGTGTATAGCAATGAGGGCAACTGGGGGGGGGGGGGGAGCAGCAACAGCAGCAGCAGGGGGAAAGGGGACTGAGAAGAAATAGTCCCCCAGCCCACTCCCGGGCTCCTTCTCCTACATTAACTTCTGGCTACGTACTGTTTCACATTCTTTCTAAAACTCTTGAAAGTTAACATGATTAGATACTGCAAGATAAGGAGGTCAAGAACTATATTGTTGGAAAGATTTGAAAGGATCAATAACACAGAAGAAATAAAAAAAAAAGTAGAATCAAAAAATCAATCATTAAAATGAGTTCCTAAAGGCAAATGGATGTCCAAAAGGCACATAGAACAGCAATCAAGACTGATTGAAGGACTAGACTGAATTAGTTTGAGAATACAAGAGTAAAGAAACTGTATATAGATTTGATTTTAGAAGTAAATAAGAGAAACAAATTTATCAGACCACAAGTTAGTTGAAAGGTGGTAAAATTCCTGGAAAGTGAAGATGACTGAATAGTAGATGGCATTTTTATGTTGAAATATTTTTTACTGAAGCACAGAAAAAGAACAATGTGCAGTCTTCAGTCTTAGTTCTAGTAACAAAGGATGTAGGTCTCCTTCTGTCACCATAATAACAGGAACCACATTCCATTCCAAAACAAACAGTGGTTATCCTACAAAGAGAACAATGTTGTAGCAGAAAACATATTTATCTCTCCACATGGTTTCATCAAAAGACATAAGAGAAGAAACTGGAAGATTCTGTCCTCATCTGCATAAGCCTCAAACAATTTAAAATCATAAGTGTTTGAAGCTTGTTTGATTAAGGCAGAGCTTGCAGGAATAGGACAGGGACAGAACTCATGGGGACGGGACAGGGATATTGAGTGTCTACGGGGATGAGGACAAATTTGTCCCCTGTGTCATTCTCTAATTTCAGATTCCAACATTATGAATATAACTAATTTCTAAAGAACTATATTACCTACAGTAAATAGTACTAGACTGCGAACCTAAAAAAATAGAATTATAAGTTGGAAAATAGATAATATAACCTGAGTATGCAAGTTTATATTTTATCTTACACTAAGCTGAATTAAATTACAATGATATCCATAACCCCCTCCCCTCCCTCCACCTGTTCCTTCTGCTAACCTCCCCTCAATACCTGCTACCCTCTCCTCCTTCTCCGTAATCACTGAGGAGGAAACCACACATCTTCTCTCATCCTCCAAACCCACTACCTGCTCCAGTCTGATTCCCACTCACCTACTCAACGTTACCTTGCCTGCTGTCATCCCTCCTATCTATCACATCCTCAACTTGTCGCTCTCCACTACAACTGTCCCTGATGTTTTCAAACATGCCGTTGTTACACCCCTCCTCAAAAAACCCTCCCTGCACCCCATGTGGCCCTTCAACTATCACCCTATCTCCCTCCTCCCCTTCTTATCCAAGTTACTGGAATGTGCTGTTCACCACCATTGCCTGGATTTCCTCTCTTCCCAAGCTATTCTGGATCCGCTTCAATCAGGCTTTTGCCCACTGCATTCCATAGAAACTGCCCTTATCAAAGTTTCCAATGGCCTGTTCCTGGCCAGATCCAAAAGCCTCTACTCTATTCACATCCTTCTCGATCTATCTGCAGCCTTTGATACTGTTGATCACTGCTGACTCCTTGATATGCTGCCCTCACTGGGATTCTAGGTTTCTGCTCTATACTGTTTTTCTTCTTATCTCTCCCATCGCACCTTCAGTGCATGCAATGGTGTTTTCTCCTCCATGACTTTCCTACTATCGAGTGGTGTACCTTAAGGCTCTGTCCTGGGACAACTCCTTTTCTCAAGCTACACTTGCTCACTTGGAGTGCTGATCTCCTCCCATGGCTTCCAGTATCACCTCTATGCTGACGACTCCCAAATCTACTTCTCTGCACCAGATATCTGTATTGTAACCCAGACCAGAGTCTCAGCTTGCCTATCAGACATTGTTGCGTGGATGTCTCACTGCCATCTAAAGCTGAATATAGCTAAAATGAAGCTGATAATCTCCCCACTTCACTCATTTTCTGTCCCTGTGGACAAAACTCTCATCCTGTTTTGTCTGCTCACAATGTAGGGGTCATCTTTGACTCTTTTCTCTCTTTCACCACCCAAATACATCATATCGCTAAAGTCTACCGCTTCTTCCACTATAATATTACCAAAATCCGACCCTTCCTCACTGAACACACTACCAAAACACTTATCCACACCCTCATCACCTTGCGCTTAGACAACTGTAACTGCCCCTCATTATTTCTCTTCACTTATCTCCTATGTTCCCCCTCCCACCCCGCAAGCTCCACTCAGCTGGTAAGTCCCTCCTGTCTGTGCCCTTCTCTTCCTCCACCAACTCCAGACTCTGTCCCTTCTACCTTACTGTGCCATATGCTTGCAACAAGTTTCCTGAGTCCATATGATGGTCTCCATCTCTGGCAGTGTTCAGGGCCCAGTTAAAAGCCTACCTCTTCGAGACTGCTTTCAACTCCTAATTCCTCTCACTTTCAGTCATGCATCCTTAACCCTAAATGCCATGTCTGTCTGTCCAGAACTCTGAGGACTTTCTTAGAGAACAGACTCCACAGGTGAGTCTTGAGGGCAGAAATGCTGGCCTATTGCCTAACCTCAGTAAGTCTGGTTCTAAGAGATAAGAGAGAACAACTTGTTAACTACTGTCTGCATTTGTCCGCCCATCTACCCTCCCCACAGCCCACCTAACCCTCAGCTCAAATTACTCTTAAATTACCCTCCACATTTCCCCAGCTGATCTTAACAAGGACAATCTCCACAAACCAGAAACACCTAACCTCCAAACCCTCTCACCAGATCTGGAAACTCACCCTTTCCCCCACACCTGACGAGGTATTGAGGGAGGATCTGTTCTGCTAAGAGGAAGAAACATCCTGCTGGCATTAAAACTTGTAGTTCTATTTTTTAGCTCAGCAAAATCAGTTAGGCAATAGTATAACCTTTAGAGACTCAGATTTTCATACAAAAAAGTGTTTTAGTCTAGATCAGTATTTTAGGTTGCATTTCAGGGTATAAGATCAGATTAGGGCCTGTTAAGGAAAGTTTCTGGTGTTAATTCCCTCCCGCCCACCCCAAGGTGGAGTTTTTTGATTTATAGATTCTTCAGCCAACCAGGAACAGGGCATTGCTTTGGTAGGATTTTTCTGCTCTCTCCTTTTCTTTTTTCTTCCAGTTATAGGTACTTCTGCAACCACAATATGGCTGGGAAACATCATATCACCAAAACTGCTGCTCAGGTTACAGCTTCTGTCTCTGTGCAGACAGAAAATGTTACCAAAGCAGAGGGAGTGGTTCCATGTGTAAGCTGTCTTCAGAATGAATCCCTCATGAAGGAAGTAAAGGAACTGAGAGAGGAGGTGGCAAGACTGAGAAGCATCCGTGAGAATGAGAGGTACATCAATGAAATGGTTCATGAGGCATCAAAGATTTCCAGCAGTGGGAAAGAAGGGCTGTGCTGAGGGAAGACATCTGGACTCAGATTATGAAACCCTGCAAGATTGGTACTGTGACTCCACCCACCCTTGAACTGAAGAACTGGTATGCAGCCCTGGAAGTGGAGGAAATTAGAGCATCCCAGGGAGAGGAAGAACCAAAGCTTGAAGTCCCCAAAATTATTGGATCCGTGACTACTAGGAGGCATATATTGTCTGCCTGGTGCCAAAATCCAAGATGTTACAGAGAGCTTGTTGAGACTCATTAAGCCTGATGTCTATTATCCAATGCTGCTCATCCATATTGGTACTAATGATACTGCCAGGTATCCCTGCAAATGTATCAAAACTGACTTTTTGGCTCTGGGAGAGAAGGTAGAGCAGTGAATTGTACAGGTGGTATTCTCATCCATACTCCTTCTCAAGGGTAAAGGCCAGAGCAGAGAAGCTCACATCCTGGAGATGAATGCGTAACTACATGGATGGTGTTGTCAAGAGTGTTTTGGGATAATTTTCCAAGGGCTGCTTAGCAGGGATGGTATGCATCTATCAAAGAAGGGAAGAAGTGACTTCTGCAGCAGTCTGGCTAATCTTCTGAAGAGGGATTTAAACTAGAAGTGATGGGCAGGGTGATCAAAGCCCCAGGGTGAGTATAAGTACTCAGGTAAGTAAATCATTAAATACCTCTACACGGATGGGAAAAGGGGGCAATGTCAGGAAAGCAGTATGTACTAATGCTCAAAGTATGAGAACCAAGATTCTGAATCTAGAAGCTCTGATGGAAGAAGATGAGTTGGATATAGTAGTGATCATGGAGATATGGTTCACAGAGATCCATGACTGTGATGTAGTTATACAGGGCTATAATCTGTTCAGGAAATACAGGGTACGAAGAAAAGGAGGGGGAGTAGCGTTATATGTTAAAGGTCATATTAAAGCCACACAATTGCTGTATCTGCAGGGCAAGGAAGAGGCACTATGGATCTATTTGGAAAGAGGGAATGGTAAATATATTTACATTGGTGTGATATAGAAGCCTCCTTCACAGATGGAAGAAGTGGACAGAGATTTAATAATAGACATTCAGAATATATCTAAAAAAAGGGAAATTTTACTAATAGGTGATTTTAACATGTCAGATGTTGATTAGGGTATCCCTATTGCGGGGTCTTCTAGAATTAGGGAGATCCTGGATTCTCTGTAAGGAGAACTGTTCCAGCAGTTGGTAATGGAACCCACGTGGGATGGGGTCATATTGGACATAGTGCTTACAAATGAGGAAGGTGTTTCTGATGTTACAGTGGGTGATCATCTGGCATCCAGTGATCACTGCATGGTATGGTTTAATATTAAGACGGGTATAGAGAAGGCTCATTCAAAAGCAAAGGTTCTAGACTTTTAAAAAACTAACTTTGTTCAGATGGGGGATTGCATCAAGGAATTGTTTGGACGTGATCTTCTGGAAAGAGTTGGAATGCAGTGCGGAAAAAAATGAAAGGAGTTATTGTAAGGGCAACAGACCTTTTTGTGAGGTAAGTAAGTGAAAGTAAGAGGAAAAGAAGGCCGCTTTGTATCTCAAAAGTAATAGCTGAGAAGGTAAGTAATAAGAGGTTAGCTTTCTTAAGCTAAAAAAGTGCAGAAAGAGGAAGACTGGCAAAATATTTGAAAAAATTAAGAGAGGCTGGTCGAGTAGTTAGGAAAGCAAAGTTGCAAATGGAAGAAAAAATAGCTGACACGGTAAAACAAGGCGACAATACATTTTTTAGATATATCAATGATAGGAAGAAGTGCAAAAGTGGCATTGTGAGACTCAAAGGCGAATGGGAGAAATATATAGAAGCTGATAAAGAAAAGGCTGACTTGCTTAACAAATATTTCTGTTCTGTGTTCACGGCTGAAGCGCTGTGAGTGGGACCACAAAATACAAAGGCAAATAGGGATGGAGGAGTGGTAGATCATGATCGATTTTCAGAGGGTTGTGTTTGTGAGGAGCTAGCTAAATTAAAATTAGGGAAAGTGATGGGGCCAGATGGTATACATCTGAGGGTGCTGAAGGAACTTAGGGAAATTCTGGTGGCTCCACTGATTGACTTTTCAATGTTTCCCTAGAGTTGAGAGTGGTACCAGAGGACTGGAGAAGGGTGGATGTGGTCTCTCTCCACAAAAGTGGAAGTAAGGAAGAAGTAGAGAATTCCAGGCTTTTAAGTCAGACTTCTGTGGTAAGCAAATTAATGGAAACAATTTTAAAACAGAGAATGGTGAAGTTTCTGGAATCCGGTGAATTAGAGGACCAGAGGCAACATGGATTCATTAGAACTAGATCTTGTAAGATAAATCTGATCAATTTCTTTGACTGGATGACCAGAGAACTGAATAGAGGGAGTGTGCTAGAAGTGGTGTATTTAGAATTTAGCAAAGCCTTTGACAGTGTTCAACACAGACCTCTAATAAATAAACTGAGTGCCCTTGGGATGGGTCCCAAAGTGACGGGCTGGATTAGGAACTAGTTGAGTGTAAAGTGACAGAGGGTAGTGGTCAATGGAGATTGCTCTGAGGAAAGGGATGTTACCAGTGGTGTGTCTCAAGATTCTGTTCTTGGGCGTGTTCTTTTTAACATTTTTATAAGTGATATTGCTTAAGGGCTATCGGGAAAGATTTGACAGATTGCAGATGATACCAAATTCTGTAATAGAGTAGACACCCTAGATGGTATGAATAACATAAAGAAAGACCTAGCGAAGCTTGAAGAATGGTCTGAAATTTGACAGCTAAATTTTAATGCTAAGAAATGCAAGGTCATGCATTTAGGCTGCAAAAACCTGATGAAAAGATACAGCTTAGGGGGTGAAGAACTTATATGCATGACAGAAGAGCGGGACTTGGGTGTGATTGTATGTGATGATCTTAAGGTGGCCAAACAGGTTGAAAAGGTGATGGCAAAAACTAGAAGGATGCTAGGGTACATAGGGAAAGGTATGGCCAGTAGGAAAAAGGAGATATTGATGCCCCTGTATAAGACTCTGGTGAGATATTTAGAATATTGTGTTCAATTCTGGAGAGCACACCTTAAAAAGATTTTAAAAGGATGAAGTCAGTCCAGAGCAAGGCTACGAGAGAGATATGTTTGGCGAAGGCACAGGCGGAAGAACAAATGGCTAAAAATGTAAAAAAGGGAGATAAAAATTTTTTCAGATATATTAGTGAAAGGAGGAAGATAAAAAATGGAATTGCTAGGCTAAAAGATGCTGGGAACCAATATGTGGAGAGTGATGAGGAGAAAGCAAATGTGCTAAACAAATACTTCTGTTCTGTGTTCACAGAAGAAAATCCTGGAGAAGGACCGAGATTGTCTGGCAAAGTTACACAAGAAAATGGAGTAGATTCTGTGCCGTTCACGGAGGAGGGTGTTTATGAGCAACTTGAAAAACTGAAGGTGGACAAAGTGAAGGGACCAGACTGGATCCATCCCAGGATACTAAGGGAGCTCAGAGAGGTTCTGGCGAGTCCTATTAAAGACTTGTTCAACAAATCTCTGGAGACGGGAGTGATTCCTGGGGATTGGAGGAGAGCGGATGTGGTCCCTATTCATAAAAGTGGTCACAGGGATGAAGCAGGAAACTACAGGCCAGGTGAGCCTCACTTCAGTTGTTGGAAAAATAATGGAAGTGTTGCTGAAAGAAAGGATAGTGTACTTCCTTGAATCTAATGGGTTACAGGATCCGAGGCAACATGGCTTTACAAAAGGTAAATTGTGCCAAACGAACCTGATTGAATTTTATGATTGGGTGACCAGAGAGCTGGATCGAGGACATACGCTAGATGTAATTTACTTGGATTTCAGCAAAGCCTTTGATACAGTTCCTCATAGGAGGCTGTTGAACAAACTTGAAGAGCTGAAGTTAGGACCCAAAGTGGTGAACTGGGTCAGAAACTGGCTGTCGGACAGATGCCAGAGGGTGGTGGTTAATGGAAGTCGCTCGAAGGAAGGAAAGGTGACTAGTGGAGTCCCTCAGGGTTCAGTGCTGGGGCCAATCCTGTTCAATATGTTTGTGAGTGACATTGCTGAAGGGTTAGAAGGAAAAGTGTGCCTTTTTGCAGATGATACCAAGATTTGTAACAGAGTAGACACCGAAGAGGGAGTGGAAAATATGAAAAAGGATCTGCAAAAGTTAGAGGAATGGTCTAATGCCTGGCAACTAAAATTCAATGCAAAGAAATGCAGAGTAATGCATTTGGGGATTAATAATAGGAAAGAACCGTATATGCTGGGAGGAGAGAAGCTGATATGCATGGATGGGGAGAGGGACCTTGGGGTTATAGTGTCCGAAGATCTAAAGGTGAAAAAACAGTGTGACAAGGCAGTGGCTGCTGCCAGAAGGATGCTGGGCTGTATAAAGAGAGGTGTAGTCAGTAGAAGGAAGAAGATGTGGATGCCCCTGTACAGGTCATTGGTAAGGCCCCACTTGGAGTATTGTGTTCAGTTTTGGGGACCGTATCTGGCGAAAGACGTAAGAAGGCTTGAGGCGGTCCAGAGGAGGGCAATGAAAATGATAGGAGGCTTGCGCCAGAAGACGTATGAGGAGAGACTGGAAGCCCTGAATATGTATACCCTAGAGGAAAGGAGAGACAGGGGAGATATGATTCAGACGTTCAAATACTTGAAGGGTATTAACGTAGAACAAAATCTTTTCCAGAGAAAGGAAAATGGTAAAACCAGAGGACATAATTTGAGGTTGAGGGGTGGTAGATTCAGGGGCAATGTTAGGAAATTCTACTTTACGGAGAGGGTAGTGGATGCCTGGAATGCGCTCCCGAGAGAGGTGGTGGAGAGTAAAACTGTGACTGAGTTCAAAGAAGCATGGGATGAACACAGGAGATTTAGAATCAGAAAATAATATTAAATATTGAACTAGGCCAGTACTGGGCAGACTTGCACGGTCTGTGTCTGTGTATGGCCGTTTGGTGGAGGATGGGCAGGGGAGGGCTTCAATGGCTGGGAGGGTGTAGATGGGCTGGAGTAAGTCTTAACAGAGATTTCGGCAGTTGGAACCCAAGCACAGTACCGGGTAAAGCTTGCCCAGAAATAGCTAAGAAGAAAAAAAAATTTAAATTGAATCAGGTTGGGCAGACTGGATGGACCATTCGGGTCTTTATCTGCCGTCATCTACTATGTTACTGTGTTACTATGTAAAATGTTGCGTGGTCTCCGTCATAAGCTGTATGGGGACAGACTTAAAGATCTCAATATGTATATTTTGTGGGAGAGGGGAGATATGATAGAGATGTTTAAATACCTACGTGTCTTAAATGCATATGAGTCGAGTTTTTTTCATTTGAAAGAAGCTCTGAAATGAGAGGGCATAGGATTAAGTTAATAGATGATAGGCTCAGGAGTAATCTAAGGAAATACTTTTTTACAGAAAGGGTGGTAGATGCTTGAAACAGTTTCTTGGAAGAGGTGGCGGAGACAAAGACTGTCTGAATTCAAGAAAGTGTGGGATAGGCACGTGGGATCTCTTAGAGAGAGGAAGAGATTAAAGTTACTGTAGATGGGCCCTTTGGTCTTTATCTGCCATCATGTTTCTATGTTTAAGCTAGTTTTCGGAGCAGGGACCATGTATTAAATGTCAAAATGTACAGCATTGTATACGCCTTTCAAAGCTATATAAGTGATAAATAGTGGTTTTAGTAATAATTTACATTAAAATGGATGGGACCAATAAAACCTACAAAAGAAATCAACAAGACCATACAAAGTGAGAAAACCTAAGTAGGGTATATTTGTTTTAGGTAGATAAACTGCTCAAGATTTTAGTGTTTTGCATATGGACAAAGATACTTTATTTGATCTTGGATTCACTGATAAATATAGTGACTTTTAACACTCTTCATACCCTATCCATTTTTCACATTCTGAGGTCTAAAATATTAAGGGAGAAGGTATCAAGGTGCAGTCAAAGTCAGGCTTTTACTGCATTTGATTTATTATGGGATTCATCAACCTGAGGTAACCCAGGACTACAGGTTGCTGATTCCCATGGCAAATGAATAATACTGCTTGTGAGCCACATCATTCCTTGGGCTTGGGTGCATTGCTCCCCCCCCCCCCCCCCCCCCCCCCAAAGCTGCAGTCTGATGCTCTGGGTCTGTATGTTAAAGGGGCTGACACCTGTTGGCAATAGTGGTGACCAGAGCACCCCTCAAGCTGAAAGTCTCTCTTGGGCTTACCCCTCAATCAAGGCACCTCCTTGTGGTTCCCCCATCCAGCCCTCCCTAACCCCAAGGACCGTTCCTCCCCCCCCCCCCCCTACAATGAGGCCAACCCTACCCAAGGCAGTAAACTCTCTCCCAGGTCATGGCCCAGCCTTCCAAAGTCTCCCCAGGTCTACCTTATTGAAAAATGGGATTGCTCCTGCCCTTACCACTAAACAACAGGGATAATAACTGATAAGAGTGCAGTATATTTAGTACTCCAAGTGATAAATTAGATGTTCCAGTACTTATTAAGTGACATAGTAATACAGCAGTTTAGATATTATCCAGAACATAGTTTATTATATGTAGAAGACAATAATTTACATGCATATGGAGTAGAAGAGTAGCCTAATGGTTAGAATAGGGGTTGATAAGTAAGGAAGCCTGGCTCAAATCCCACTACAGCTTTTAGTGATCTTGGGCAAATCACTTAGCCTTCCACTGATTTAGATACAAACTAAGGAACACTTTTACAAAGTTGTGCTAAGAAATTGATTCAGTATGTCTTTACCCAGGTCTTTCTTACATGCTAAGCCCATTTCTAGTGCAACTGACAACAAGGGATTTTGTTCTGTACTGGGAGTGGTACTGGAGGACTAGAGAAGGGTAGATGTGGTCCCTCTCTACAAAAATGGAAGTAAGGAAGAAGTAGAGAGCTATAGGCTTTTAAGTCTGACCTCTGTGGTAAATAAATTAATGGAAACTCTTTTAAAACAGAGAATAGTGAAGTTTCTGGAATCCAGCACTAGAGGCAGGTCTGATAAATTTCTTTGACTGGGTGATCAGAAATTGGATAGAGGGAGTGAGCTAGATATGGTGTATTTAGATTTTAACAAAGCCTTTGACAGTGTTCCACACAGCTCCCAAAAGACAGGCAGAGCTCTGGAATCTCAATGGGTGGATGAGGCAATGGTACAGGGAGGAGGGTTTTAGATTTGTTAGAAACTGGGTGACATACTGGAGAAGGGGGAGCCTATTCCACAAAGATGGTCTCCGCCTTAACCAGGTTCTTCTGAATAACCAGATGTTGTTTTTGTTTATGGCTTAGGAATTTGTCCTGCTAAAAGGTGAATCTTCTCCCCAGTCCCAGATCTATGGTACAACCAGGCTGCTGGTGTCAACATTTAGAAAGGAGATAGAGCAGTTTTAAACTAGAAACTGGGGGAAGGCCGACAATCATTCAAAAGAGCATGGTTCAGGACAAGGTATCTTTAAACGATATCTTCATTAAAGGGAAGAAAGAGCATTCTGATAGTGAGATTGCAATACAGGCCACAGTAGACCAGGTTTCCTTAAATTCAGAGCAGGCTGATTTTAAAGATTGCAAATTATCTATTCCAACTGCTGAGAAAATTGTAAATAGAGATGGCAAACACTTTTTGAAATGTCTATATGCAAATGCCAGAAGCCTAAGAAACAAGATGGGAGGGGGGGTGGGGATATGGTGGGTCCGGGGAGGACATAAGAGTCCAGTCCTCCGCGGGTGTTTGATGAAAATGCATACCATGTTTGTTATTGCTGTTGTACTTACTGTTGCTTAATAAAATAGATTTGAACATAAAAAAAAAAAAAAAAAAAGAAAAGATAGATATTAGGCATCTCTGAAACCTGGTGGAAGGAAGATAATCAATGGGACATTGTCATACCAGGATACAAATTATATCGTAGTGATAGGGTGGATCGAATTGGTGGAGGCCTAGCATTATATGTTAACAAGGACCTTGAATCAAATGGACTGAAAATTCTATAGGAGCAGAAACATACCTTGAAATCCATTCTATGTGTAAGGGGGAAAAGGATAGTGATAGGAGTGTACTACTGCCTGCCTGAGCAGGATGAATGAATAGATGCTGAAATGTTATCAGAAATTAGGGAGGCTAACAAACTGGGTAACACAGTAATAATGGGTGATTTCAACTACTTATATTAGTACGGGGTCAGGGTAGCAAATATATCAAAAAAATCAAAACACACCACTCTTTTCCAGACCTATCCAGGAAGTAGCTGTCAATACAACATAAGGCCTCTTTTATAAAGCCGTGCTAGCGGCTGTGCTGCGCTAACGGCCCCAAAGCCCATAGAGATTTAAAGGGCTTCAGGGCTGTTGCTGCGCGGCTTTGTAAAAGAGGCCGATAGTGGAGAAAAAAACCTCAGTAATTACTGTGCCTAAATAATACCAGCATAAGCTCCAAATCAAATAAGCACAGCTTAATCATAGGTAAAAAAAAGAAAACTCCTCAATAGCTGTCAGCATAAACAGTCCCAAACAGACTCTGGGAAAACTTGTAAGAAATCTCTCTGTCAGTTAACAATCCAGGGACTGTAGAAAGATTTATGGTCCACTAATCAGTTACATAAACAAATACGTGCCTGTTAGTTTCTAGGGAAGACCATAATATCTCATCCAGGTTCAGCTTGCTTAGCCTACTTACACGACCAGACCCAGGCTAATGAGAAATACTTTTATTATGAAAATAGAAAAATATAATTCACAAGCCAGCAGCAATATCTAAATATTGTTCACAAAATATCTGATTACATATATGAAACTCAGTACATAATTAATACAACACACTTGCTAGATAAATAAGTAAAACTAATTCTTACACACACTAAACAATTCCTTATAATAACAATTCCTGATTAGCAGCAATCTATTACAGTTATCACCAAGAGTAGCTTTACAAGCCTTATCCTATATCACAATAGGATTCTCTATCTAACCTCAGCTGATAAGATAATAAGTTCCTTATCTCACCATTCAATTAGGCCTTAGCACAGAATCAGGTAAAATGGAAGATGTCTCTCCTCAGAAATCCTTCTGTTACAGGAAAAAGAGCTCGTCGCCACTGGCACGGTTGCAATTTAGGTTGGCAGCAAAGGTTTCCTTGATGTGATGGAATTCAGATCTGTTTAAGGTCCGATTCGCTTTCTCTCAGGCAGAGAGACACATGAGGTAACTGTTCAGGTCTTAATTATTATAAAAGATGTGCGTGGAGAACACCTGTGATGAGATGCGAGTTCACCTACATCCTAACACAGACTAAATTATAATTAGCACATTTCACTTGGATCTCGTCAGATGACCTCTTCGAACCAATCCAGAAACAGAACTTAGATGAATAGCCTTTCTGTATAAAGTCTCATACAGACTGGGAGACACAGGCACCTTCGATAGATAAGAAGCATAGGAACATAACTCCCCCAAGATTCACATGGAAAGATCGTGTAGGCATAACTGGATGTCCTTGACTAGAATACAGTTCTGGTACATACCCAGAATGCATCAGGCAGAAACAGCAAATATGTGTTCTTCTTTCTCTTTTTGCTAAGTTCAGGCTGGAATGATTTCTTGCAAATAATGGTTCAGGCTTGATGATGTCAGAGAGGCCTAACCTTCAGGTGCAAATAAGGAAACACCCATATAGGACAGAACATAGTACTTTAGCTCAATGAAATTTTTCAAGGCTCTTCCACACGAGGCTTCTTAAATCCATTTGAAGCACAAAGTCCCACAAAACCCAACAGGAGTATACCCTGTTTCGCAAAATGCATCATCGGAAAAAACAAAGAGAGAGTCCAGACTTGCAGCAAGATGGTGTCTCCCACAAAGAACGCTGACATTTCACTACTCAACGTGATGATGTTATGACATGACTTCAAAGAAGGGGTAGGGATCCAAAATGCCAGTACCACTATCAAAGCCGGCAAAAGAAAGGCATCAGCTGTTATTTCAGATAGTCTAAAAAAAAAAAAAAAAATACTTTCCACTCAGTGGTGGTTTTAAGTCCCTGTGGATGTAAAGTCTGCAATTGAAAAATTCAACGTTGCTCTCACATTCTCAGCTTTTTCTTTATATCTCCTCGACATTCAGTAGGTGGCACATGTTCAAGCATAAAATATCTAAAAGTAGAAAAACTATGGTTTTTCATCTCGCAATGCTCCATAAGTGGCTCAGTAATTACTGAGGTCTTTTTCTCCACTTTGTTGTGTTGACAGCTACTGTGTTTCCTAGACAGGTCTGGAAGAGAGTGATGTGTTTTGATTTTTTTTTATATATTTCCTACTCTGACCCCATACTACTATCTGTGTTAAGAAAATAAAGGGGTACTATGGCTCAAAATTGGAAAAGCGGCCTGGGTTTCACTGATGGTTAATGTGAAGAAATTTCACAAGTGCCTGCATTAATTACTACTTCTGGTGATGCTGATGTGACTTTAGATAAGTGAAATAAAGTTCTGGATTATCATTGGGCTCTCAGATTAGAGTTGCACAGTGCTTCTTTGGTTCAATATTGTAAACAGGAAATAATTCCTCATGGATTGTGAGTATATCAGGGGCCTACCATGTTTAAGGATGATACAGCATTTGTGACACAGTGGAATATGATTTTGAATTGATGCTTGCTGGACTTAATGTTACTGTTGATTAAACAGTTGCTGATGAATATGGACGAAGAAAAAGATGGTCTGTGATTCATTGTTGAATGATTTAAGATCTGAGGGGGAATTTTATAGTCAATTACAGGATTTACAGAGAAAGATGGATAAGTGTCATTATGATTTGAAACTACAGAAGATCAAGAAATTTCATAGAGATGAGCAAGACTATAAAATAGGATATGTACTGTATACCCCTGGATGCATAAGGAACCAGAGGATCAATAGAACAAGAAAGGTGTTAAATTTCCATATACTTCAGTAAGCTCGGGTAGTAGTGATGACATAGATGGTGGACCCCTGGGGTGGTGGGGATAGGAGGGAGAGAGCAGGATGAAAGGGCTAGTTGAAAAAGGTGGGTCTGTGGAGGGAGATGAAAAAAAGGAAAGATGCCAGACCTCCAGGGGAGGGAAGGGAAACGGAAGGGGAGGACAGAGACAGAAGATGGATGGTTAGCAGAGAGAAAGAAGAAAGAAGGAGACCCTGGCATGCAAGTTATCAGAAGACAACCAGAGCCTGAGACCAACAATAATGACCAGACAACAAAAGGTAGAAAAACTAATTTTATTTTCTGTTTTGTGATTACAATATGTAAGATGTAAAATGTGTATCCTGCCAGAGCTGGTGTTAGATCACAAACGTGAGCTAGGATTTAAGAGAGAGAGGAAAAGTCTTTTTTGTTTGTTTATTTTGTTTACACCACAGCGCCAGTGTGGTTAGGAGAAGGCAAAGTGGGTGAAGAGGCTATAAAATAAACCCACCAGGATGTTTGAAAAAAACACCCAATTGGGCAGGGAAATCGAATTGAATCGAAAAATCAATTTGATAGGCTGAATCGAATTGAATCGAAATTTTTTTTCCTGAATTGGGCAGCACTAATGTCCACCTTTGGTCTGATCAAGAGAGGGACAGGAGAGGGAGGCTCAAGGGGTGCATAACAAATGTGGTTGCTGTTCTGTATGCCACCTAATGTTGGATTTTACAGAGTATTTTGACATCAATACCCAAAGATTAATAAAATTGAAATCAGTACACTTCTCCCTCCGTATTCGCTGTGATAGGTGATTAACAGAACCGCAAATACAGAAAAACGCAAATAAATTTTTTGTATGTTGTTATTGCTGTTTTCTATTAAAAGCCATCGTGTAATATAGTGTAACACGTGAATAACATGGTAGGAGGTCCTGGTCTGTTCCCTGAAGGAGAGCAAACATGGTGAAGAAAGTGCTGGGATCAGTGATTTTCTCTGTAAACGCTTAGAATTAGCAATTTTCTCCTATGCAAGCTTATGTAATTTGGGGGAGAGGAGCCAGCAAGTTAAAACCGTGAATAATCAAAATGCGCATGCTGAAACAGCGAATACAGACGGGAGAAGTGTGACTTCATGTACCACAAGTAATGTTATACTATGCCCTAGGTATGACGGTGTGTCAGTTTTGTATATAGGGCAAACATCAAAACCATTAAAAACAAGACTTTATTAAGCATAGACACTGTGTAACGTCTAGGAAACTAATGGAGCCATTTGTGGAGCATTGCAAAATGAAAGCTCATAGTTTCTCTATTTTTAGATATTTTGGGCTTGAACATATGCTGCTTACTGAACACCGAGGAAATATAAGGAAAAAGCTGAGAATGCGAGAACAACGTTGGATTTTTCAGTTGCAGACTTTACTTAACATCACCATTGAGCGGAAAAATTTTTTTTATAGACTATCTGCAATAACAGCTTATGCCTTTCTTTTGCCGACTTTGACAGTGGTGTCAGCATTTAGGATCCCTACCACTTCTTTGAAGTCATGTTATAACATCATCACATTGAGTAGTGAAATGGCGTTCTTTGTGGAAGACACCATCTTGCCGCAGGTCTGGACTCTCTTCTTGTTTTTCCTCTGATGACGCATTTTGTGAAACGGGGTATATTCCTGTCAGGTTTTGTGGGACTTTGTTCTTCAAAGGAATTTAAAAAGACTCATGAAGAATTTCATTGAGCTAAAGTACTATGTGCTAGATTCACTAACCTTACAGAGCTTTACATTACATTACATTACAGATTTCTATTCCACCTTTACCTTTTGGTTCAAAGCGGATTACAAAAAGAGTTATGGATAAAGGGTTACAACGTTAGATCAGAGATGGTTTCCAAGAGAGGGATAAGTAGGATCTGGGGTTAGGGAGGGGTATTAAGCTTTATTAAGGGATTTCTTGAACATCTTGTAGTCTGGGATTGTTGTCAATAGGTTGGAGATTTGGTTGTCTATTTTTGCTGCTTGAGTGGCCAGTAGGCCGTCGTATAGTTTTTTCCATTTTACTTCTTTGATTTGGGGGGTAAGTGAATAGGGTGTGTGTTTTTCTATGCCTGGTAGAGGTGGTTTGGATGAGGCAGTCGTTTAGGTAGATTGGGCTGTCTCCATTTATAGTTTTAAATAGTATACAGTAGAATTTAAATTGTATTCTTTCCTGGATTGGAAGCCAATGAGAATTGATGAATGCCTCAGTAATGTGATCATGTTTTTTCAATGAGTAGACGAGTCTCAGAGCTGTATTCTGAATTGTCTGTAGTTGTTTAATCATTATTGCAGGGCAGGGGAGGTAGAGGATGTTGCAATAGTCTAGGATACTTAGGATTAGAAATTGTACTAGGAGCTGAAATTGTGTTTTACCAATTGTGTCCTGACCAGTTTGTGATCACTGTGCGACCCCGACCCAATTCACTAACCTTCCTTCCCAATCCGATCTGTGCATGCAAATGAGGGGAAATGGCATGCAAAAGTAGGAAGGCAGTGATTCACTAAACAAATTCAGGAACACCGACTGGCCTGGCTGATCAAAAAAACAAGTGACTGATGAGGACCAGTCACTCACGTCCTTTCGGACTGTCTTGCTCTCTGCCTCCCCAACTCTTCTGATCTCTGCCACCCTAAGTCTCCTGCTCTCTTCCACCCTGACCTATAACGGAGTAGGAGGGGTGCTCAGTCCCTCCTGCTCCAATGATTCCCAACTCCACCCCCCACCCCCGCCCCACGGTATCTGTAACAGAGCAGGAAGGGTGTTCAGTCCCTCCTGCTCCAATGCTTCCTGACTCCCCCCCAAAAAATAAATAAACAACAGGAGGGATGCCAACTCCCTCCTGCCATCCACCAGATGCCCCCTCCCCATTCCCAGTCCCCCTCCCTGGATCTGTAACGGAGCAGGAGGGGTACTCAATCCCTCGTGCTCCAATGCCTCCCGTGATATTTCTGAAGTCTTAGGCCCTGCCCCAGTGCATCATGTGATGCATAGGAAGGTGTCTAAGGCCCTGATTAGCTCAGGCGCCTCAGGTTCCTCCCTTGAGACTTCCCTAGTGAGCCAATCAGGGACTTCATTAGGTACTCACTAAGGAAGTCCCTGATTGGCTCAGGCGCCTCAGGCCCTCCTGCCATTTGTTTGGGGGGGGAGGGAAGTCGGGAGTGGGAACCCTCCTGCATAATTTTAAAGCGCGTGGGGCATCAGTGGGGGGGGTGCACTTTTTTTTGGTTCGGAGAGAGGGAAGGGGCACTTGGGAGAAGGTGGGGGACTTTTAAAAAATTTTAAAATCAGTTTGATATTTTGTGGGTGTAAAGCGCACAAAATATCTGCACGATTAAAAAAATAAAGTAAATGCCTGCAGAAGCCCCTGACAGCAGTGACAGGGAGGCTGCTTCTCCTGTCACTACTGTTCAGGGTTCTGCCCCCAACTCAATCGGTTTTTGAGTCGGAGTTTGCATGCAATGATTCACTCTTTCCGTGGGTTCTTTTTGGTGGCAATTTTTGATTTTTTTTTTTTTTTTTGTTCTCTGATTTCGGGTCAGCTCTGTGTCCCTGAAGAAGTCCCAGAAACCGGGCCAAGGTTGGACCTTTCAATGTGGTTATGATTTTCAACACCTCAACTTCAAATAGGCTCCCCGGATGAAGATTGATAAACTAAGTGTGGAATTTTTTCCTGGGGTACGGCTGAGGGGTTCTCATAGTGGGTGCTTTGCCTTATTGCACTTTTAAAGCATATTAAATTATTAATTATCACTTTCAGTTATACACTGATCACTAATTGTTTAATGCACACTTGGTGCAACAGTGATGGTATGCAGGTGTGAGTAATGGAGCTCACATACCAATTCAGTTAAGCGCTGGGGAATTTTCTCCACTTCGCTAACTCCTCACACTGAGGGTACGCCTCTCACGTTAATTGTAAATTTTGAAAGTTGTCATTGGTTCCGTTTATTAACCTTGCTTTAAGTGTGGCATAGCTCTCACTGTGAGAACCCATTGACTTTGTTTGCTCCTATGGGTGTCTTATGAATTATTCATGCAACTCCACCTTTTCTTAAGCTGGCACTGTCTCTATGGCAATCACTGGGTACAATTAGACACTTTATGATAGCAGGGGTGGATCCCAAGCCTAGTTGCCTTGGATTTACCCTATGAATTATTTATGCAGGTTCAACTATGGTGCCTAGGGTATAATCTATAATCTTTTCTTTTCAGCAGTAAATAAAAGGCAGCTTTAACACAATTGAAATACAAGCAGCAATTCTCTTTTTCTTTCACACAATATAGATGAATTTTAATAGTTTCTTGATTTAATAAATGACCTCACTCTTAAGATTGTCAACAGTTAACTTCTGATTTCTCCATAGACATTTGCTTCTAAAATCCAGCTATGACAATCTTGGCATCAGTTAAACATTGCCTGTTAAGGTTTTCACTGTGTTGTCTACAGCTTTCACTGGACAGTCTCACCATAGACTTTCCCTGAAACCTCCTCAGATTTTGTACTGAAAAGCAAGGACTCCTCTGAATGGCCAAGCACTGTTGAACTCACTCTGAGTTATATTGGCAATTGTATGAGGCTACTATTCAGTTAACCCCTTACTTCTTTAATCTTAGTATACCAGCTAGACTCTGTAGTTCTTGAACAACTTTCTTTAATAACTTGAAGTAAAGAATAAACCCTTACAATTTAAGATTTCATGGCAGTCCAAATGTACAGAATCTTCTTACTCTACCAGCACAACCTGTCCAAAGAAAAACTGGGAGTGTGTCCACATACCTTGTGGGAAATAACACAGTGTTCCAGACTTAGATATTGAACCTAAGTTGTATTAGATTAGTAGAAATAAAGGGTGAAAAATGGTGAGAGGACAATGTTAGACTCAGGTTTTCTTGCAAACCATGCTAGTCTACAAAAATGGCAACTGTTCTCTCTCTCACTGAAGAAGAAGGGTGGGCTTAAGCTCTTTGGTAGTAGCCAGGCTTTCTGGAGAAGCAAAGCTTTCAGGAGATTTAAGTCCATAGAGCACACTTTACTTACACATCTTAGGCATAAACACTCATATACTTGATTTATACAAAAACTGAGAGAAAATGTCCACATAACATGGGAGCAGAATACCCTGTGTACCATGTCTTCCTTCTATCTTCCCTTCCCCTCTTACCCTTTATACCATCTCCTTTCTCTCTTTCCCTGTCCTATGGTCTTACATTTGTCTTTCCCCTTTTCCCTCCTATGGTCTGGGATCTTTATCCTATTCTTCCCACAGTCTGGCATCTCTCGCCCCTCTTTCCTTTCCCTCTGTCCCCTTTGTGGTCTGGCATATCTCTGTCGTCCCCTTCCTGCCTTAGTCTGGAATCCCTTCCTCCTCTTCCTTCTTTTCCCTGGTCTGACATATCTCTCTTCTACCCCCCCCCTTCCCCCATCCAATGGTCTGACAACTCTCTCCATTCCCTTCCCCCCCATGGTCTGGCATCTTTATCTGCCCCTTCCATTCTCTCTCTGGAGATCTAGCATCTTTCCCTTTTCTCCTGATCTCCATGGTCCAGTATCTCTCTCACTTTCCCCATGCTATTTCCCCACCCCAGGATTCTGGTGCTTGCTCACCCAGCACTGCTGTAACTTATTCAGCCCCATTGGCAGCATGACTGAAATAAACACGCTGCCCTCGGTGACCCAGAAGCTTTCCACCTACGTGGGGACAGGACCTAGTAGCACAGGAGGAGCTTCTGGGTTGCTGAAGGCAGCATGTTTACTTCAGTCACGCTGCCGATGGCCCAAAGACTTACAGCAGTTCTGGTTGAGCAATCACCGGATCCTGCGAGGGGAGAGGGAGGATGCTGAATAGGTGTGGGTGGGAGGAAGAAGGACTCCAGATGGGTGTGCGAGCTGCTTAGGGGGTACTAGATGTCCAGTTTCCCTGGACAAAAGTTATGAAATTAAAAAGCTACCCAGACTCCTGCCACAGTCATTAAAAAGAGGACATATCCATTGAAACTTGGACATCTGGTAACTCTATATGGAACCCCATTACCAGAGAAAAGGAAGGAGGCTGTCCCAGAAGGAAAGATTTAATGCCTGTACTGCATGGAAAAAATAGAAAAAAATTGAAAGGAAGTTGTGGAATGAAGGAGCATAGGATAAAGATGAAAGGGGATAGACTTAGAAATAACATGTCTGCTCCCTTTTTTCATAGAAAGGGTGGTTAATTCATGGAACAAACTCCCAGTAGAGGTGGTGGAGACAAATAGTACAGTAGAAGCTGTTATCCAGCACCCATGGGAATTGGTGGATACCAGATAACTGTTTTTCTGGTTAATTGAGAGTGTGTTAGAAACCTTATCTAACACACTCAATTCCCCCCCTCTCTCCTGCCCTTTCTTCTGATGCGTTGGAAGTGACATATCAGAAGAAAGGCTCTGTTGGGGCTGGCCATGAGCAGCCTGTTTGAAGCTGCTTCCTGTTGACCGCTGCACTTCAGGTAAGAAAGAGAGAAAGGAAGGAAGGGAAATATGGAGTATGCGGCTCAGGACCGCCGCCTGCTTCTGCCACTAAGGGACTTGAGGGAGGAGGGCTTTGTGGCTTAGCACTACTGCCGTGCTGGTGCTTTGGGATGGGAGGGAGAGGGTTTGTAGCTGCTTGGAGGCTTGAGGGAGAAGAGCTTTGCAGCTCAGGACCACTGCTGTGCTGGTGCTTCGGGGTGAGAGGGAGGGGGGTTCATAACTGCTTTGGGGTTGAGGGAGGGAAGATTTGCAGTTTAGGACATTGCCATGCTGTTGCTTTGGGTCGGGAGGGAGGTGGGGTTCGCAGCTCAGGACTGCTTCCATTTGTGAGAGTCCCGGTTAACTGAGACTCTACTTTATATGAATTCAAGAAATCTTGGGACAAGTACATAGGATCTCTAAGGGAGTGAAAGGGAGAGTAGATGGCATAGATAGGCAGACTGGATAGGAGCAGGCCATTTAACCTTTATTAGCTTTCATTTGTCTTTGGTTATATGCATGAACAATAGGTTGTGATACTGTACCAGCATTTGTACATATCATTATTCTCCTTTAAATTTTTAGTAAAGACATCTGGTCTTGCAACATAGCATTCCTGTCTGGAGTATCCCCTTTAAGAAGAAATAACATTCCTTGGGTTCTGAAGTGGATAATCCTTTCCTCTACTCAGAGAATCAATGCCAGATCTTCCGAGCAGGCCGGTGGAGTGGGGAACTAGTTCACTCTGAGTCTCTATATCTGATAAGAACTCAAAAGAGGACTATACTCATTTTAGTGGAGTCCAGGAAGCTCCAAGTGCTAACCTTAAAGAATCAACAACAAAATATGTATATAAGCAATGAGGGTTCCACTTTCAACTTCAGAAGAGTTCAGCTGAATAAAGGGCAAAAATTAAAACTTTATAATGTAGTCTCTCTCTCCTTTGTTCCTTTTCTGTATTTGTTTACGTATAGACAGTGAAACAGGACAAACAAGTTTTCTTCATTATAGTGAAATGTAATGCATGAGCCATCTGTATAAAGTACAATTTACTTCTTTTACTCTGCCAAGTACCAGTACTAGTAAATAAATGTTTAATCCAATACTTCAGAACATACTCATTACAAAATTCTATAGCCACTGTAAATGTTGGAATAATTTGTTTTACAACTTTGAAACATTCCAAATCTTCAGATAAGCAAATAAAGTCTTATCCCATTCAAGCACAAATCCATGAGTTTGCCAAAACCTGTGAAAAATCTTCAAGCTACCCATTTAAATTAAGAATGAAAATGTTAAGAACAGCAACGGAAGTAAACAAGGAAATTCAGCATGAAAGTGAAATATTCTTTTGATTGACTAAATTATATATACAATTAAAATTTTATTGTAAACCTCAAAGCTCAGAGCTCTGTACTTAGGAGGGATAGCTGGGTATGGCTTAGCAATTAGAGGATTATTATTAAAACAAAAGATTTATTTGAGCTTCTGCTGGCAGAAAGATAATAATGGTGAAATTGTTGATTAGTAAATTGGGAATTTCCAAAATGACACTACAGAATTGTCTGCCTGGAGCTACTCATAACAGTACAAGTATCAGTTTCAACATAGTATTGAATGAATGAAAATGAGAAGCATTTTGAGTAAATATTTCTCCAATATCATGACAATTATGTATAATATTTACTTTTGGTATGACTGTATGTTAATAATTTACTGATATGGTGGCCACTCAAATTGCTTCCAATGGCTTTTAGCTAGGAGACATTTTTTGGGCAGGATTTCCAAAGTGGTAGGTGTGGCCCAGGGAGCATGTTTTTAGATTTTGGGGATATACACATTTGCACTTTATTTATTGGCTCACCAGAGGGTTCCAGATTTCTAGAGGGATGGGGTTTATCACCAAGACCATAGAAACATTATTTATAGTTTATTTAAAATTTGATAAAACGCTTTACAATATATTTCAACATGATGGCAGATAAAGGCCAAATGGCCCATCTAGTCTGCCCATCCACAGTAACCATTATCTCTTTCTCTCTCTCAGAGATCCCACGTGCCTATCCCAGGCCCTTTTGAATTCAGACACAGTCTCTGTCTCCATCACCTCTTCTGCATTTACCACCCTTTCTGTAAAAAAGTATTTCCTTAGATTACTCCAGAGCCTATCACCTCTTAACTTCATCCTATGCCCTCTTATTGCAGAGTTTCCTTTCAAATGAAAGAGACTCGACTCATGCACATTTACATTACATAAGTATTTAAAGTCTCTATCATATCTCCCCTCTCCCGCCTTTCCTCCAAAGTATACATAGTAACATAGTAGATGACAGCAGATAAAGATCTGAATGGTCCATTCAGTCTGCCCAACCTGATTCAATTTAAATTTTTTTTAATTTTTTCTTCTTAGCTATTTCTGGGCAAGAATCCAAAGCTCTACCCGGTACTGTTTTTTTGTTTGTTTGTTTTTTAAATTCTTTATTCATTTTCAAACATACAATAAGTGTATCAATATGTTAAAACAAATAAATCATAAATATATCACTTAATAAACATCAAGAGTACATATAAAATGCTCTTAACCTCCACCCTTCCCATCCCTTCCTATTATATAATCAAATACATTGTACAATATATAATTATAAAATTATCCCCCCTCTCCCCTCATAATTGAACCTGGAAATCAAGGGAAAAAAATGTCATTTAATCATTACAATATTTTGTTAATGGCTCCCACACATCTTGAAATTTCTTAAAACATCCTCGCTGTATTGCAATAAATCTTTCCATTTTATACATATGACATAGGGAATTCCACCAAAAATTATGGTTTAGTCTACTCCAGTTTATCCAATTGTACATAATTTGTTGAATGGCAACCCCAGTCATTATAAGTAATAATTTGTTATTATTTGAAGAAATCTGACTTTTTGCTCTCATTGCCATACCAAATATCACAGTATCATATGACAATGCCACTGGATTGTCTAATAAACAATTAATTTGGACCCAAATTGATTTCCAAAAGGTCATAATAAATGGACAATAGAATAATAAATGATCTAAAGTCCCTGCTTCGAGATGACAGTGCCAACATCTATTAGACTTAGAGCTATCCAATTTTTGTAAGCGAACGCTCTATGTAACAGAAAAAAACATGTTTGTCTCATAGATGCTGACATTATACATCTCATCCTCCAAGTCCAAATTTGTGTCCATTTAAATACAGAAATTTGATGTTTAATCTCCATGCTCCAAATATCTCTCAGACCAGTGTTTGGTTTCTTTTTAATAATCCAGTTAATAATTTATACCATTGGGCAGCCTGGTGACCCAGGAAGTCCGCCTGAAAGCATAAGAACTCCATACTATATTGCTCACTAAGATTTTTCCATTCAGGAAACCCGGCCTGAATGGCCTGCTTCAATTGCAACCATCTAATACTTTCTAATTTATTAAGGCCATATTTGTATTGCAACTGTGAAAACTCAAGCAGTTTACCGTTAGTGATAACATCATTCAATAAACGTATTCCTGCTATCATCCAATGCTTGCAGACGATGTTTTCTCCGCTGATTTGAATCTTGGAGTTTAGCCATATAGACTGATTTGTAGATTTGTAAATTGGAATAGTTGTTAAATTACTTACATAACGCAATGTTTTCCATGTATCAGCTAATATTTTGTTATCTTTACTGTAACTAGGCATTTTGATACTGAGCACATGGCAAAGGCATAATGGAGACATGAGTTGCCATTCTAACCATAACCAATCTGGGAGTTTTTCCATGAGCTCTGAGAGGATCCAATACATACCCTGGCGCAAAATATAGGCTTGATGATACCTATAAAAATTGGGAAAATGTACCCCTCCCTCTGAAATTGGCCTTTGTAAAGATACCAAAGCAACTCTAGGAGTTTTACCCAGCCAAATAAATTTTATAAGAATACTATTTAATTTTTTATAAAAGGACCCTTGAAAATAAACCGGCAACATATCCATCTAATAACAAACCACAGGCAAAATCATCATCTTAATAGTTTGGACTCTTCCCCCATCACGAAAGATGTAAAGGATTCCATTGCTCACACATTTCTGTTACCTTCTGTAATAAAGATTTTTCATTTATTTTCATTGTTTCTTCCAGCGTATTTTTAATCCAAATGCCTAAATGCTTTATTCCATCCTCCCTCCAAAGAAAGGGAAATGAATCAAACAAACCTTTTGTACAGTGGACATTAAGTGGAAGATTTCTGATTTACTCCAATTAATCTTATATCCTGAAAATTTTCTGTCATATTCTGAGAGATTGGAGAAGCTGGGTCTCTTTTCCCTGGAGAAGAGGAGACTTAGAGGGGATATGATAGAGACTTACAAGATCATGAAGGGCATAGAGAGAGTAGAGAGGGACAGATTCTTCGAACTTTCGAAAAATAAGAGAACAAGAGGGCATTCAGAAAAGTTGAAAGGGGACAGATTCAAAACAAATGCTAGGAAGTTCTTCTTTACCCAACGTGTGGTAGACACCTGGAATGCGCTTCCAGAGGACGTTATAAGGCAGAGTATGGTACTGGGGTTCAAGAAAGGATTGGACAAATTCCTACTGGAAATGGGGATAGAGGGGTATAGATAGAAGATTACTGCACAGGTCCTGGACTTGTTGGGCCGCCGCATGAGCGGACTGCTGGGCACGATGGACCTCGGGTCTGACCCAGCAGAGGCATTTCTTATGTTCTTATGTTCTTATTTCAAGTAAGCAAGGAATGGTTGTCTCAGGATTTCTCAAATAGAGCCTTATATCATCCGCATAAGCAGAGACCTTATATTCCCGATCTCTACGGGGAATATCCTGAATCTCCTTCACTTGTTGAATAGCTAATAACAAGGGTTCCAATACAATGTCAAAAAGCAGAGGAGATAAGGGACAGCCTTGTCTAACCCCCCTCTGCAACCTGAAACCTTCAGGAAAATTATTATTAATATACAGTTTAGCAACAGGGGAGCTATACAATGTTTGAATCATTTGTATAAATCCTGAATCAATACCAAACCATTCCAACGCTTGATACATTAAGGTCCATTCAACTCGATCAAAGGCCTTTTCTGCATCTAGGGATACAGAAAAAGCCGGATCATATAAGGCTTTTGACAAATTCAACATATGAAATGCTAGCCTAGTGTTGTTAGAAGAATGTCTTTGAGCAACGAATCCTGTTTGGTGCATTCCAATAATAAAAGGGAGAGCCTTAGCTAAACGCATAGCCAAAGTTTTAGCCAAAAGTTTTCCATCTACATTAATTAAAGAAATAGGCCTGCAGTTTGAAACCAGCGTGGGATCTTTATTTGGCTTTGGCAAGACTATAGTTAATGATTCCGCCATGGTACCTATGATACAACCTTAGATTAGTTGATTCTGATATAAATTTAATACATATGGTAATAGGGTAATTTGAAATGATTTGTAGAACTCTACTGTAAACTCTTAAATAACCTTAAAATTTCTGTGAAACACACAAGATCCTTCAAAAAGGCTAAACCACAAGACAAAAAAATTCCAAACTGGAATTATTTGAGAAATTTATAGGAATCTCAAGCGCTCACAGCTAACAGCTCGATGTATCTTACGAGCTGATAACAATAGGGTGAGCTATCATCGGTCCATTTAGTTTCTCCAGTAAACTTTATTATTTATCAAAAACATTCTATCTATTATTTTATTCTTGTTTTAACTATTTTTTGAAAAAACGTATTAATTATTCTGCTTCTCTTGTATAGCAGCCCGTACTTTTAAGTTCCACTATACAAATCTGAGAGTACTTAACTTAATGGCATGGTGACATAATGATGACGGAAGATCTCCGTTTCGCTCTTATAAATTTTAGGAGAGCTTCGTCAAGAAAGGTGCCAACAGTAACACTATTTATATCGGCAGCAGTTCAAGCAAATGAAAGACACTCAGAATTAAGGCATAACATGCCTAACTTCTTTCTATCGCCGTTTTTAGAGCCGTGCCAACCATACCATTAAGTTAAGTACTCTCAGATTTGTATAGTGGAACTTAAAAGTACGGGCTGCTATACAAGAGAAGCAGAATAATTAATAAGTTTTTTCAAAAAATAGTTAAAACAAGAATAAAATAATAGATAGAATGTTTTTGATAAATTATAAAGTTTACTGGAGAAACTAAATGGACCGATGATAGCTCACCCTATTGTTATCAGCTCGTAAGATACATCGAGCTGTTAGCTGTGAGCGCTTGAGATTCCTATAAATTTCTCCAATAATTCCAGTTTGGAATTTTTTTGTCTTGTGGTTTAGCCTTTTTGAAGGAATTCTACTGTAAAACCATCCCCACCTGGAGCGGATCCAACTCTAAGGGACTTCAATGCTGCTTGTAATTCTTTTATTGATATATGCTTTTCTAAGCTTTCTTTTATATGCTGTTCTTTTATATGCCTTTCTTTTATAAGGAACTTTCGGTCCCTTGATTAATTTTAAAAATTCCAATCCATCCTTTTCTTTATCTAAATAAGGCTCAGAAGAATATAGATCTTTATAAAAATGTAAAAATTGTTTTAAAATAGGACCAGTTTGTGAAAAATCATTTCCTTTGCCATCCCTTATCATCACTACTTTTGTTTTACGTTTTTTTGCTTTTAAATAATTTGCCAATAATCTTCCTGCCTTATTTGAATTTGCATAATACAATGCCTTTTGAGAAAATAAATGTTTCCTTATCATTTTGGAAGAAATCTCATTATATTTGCCTTTAGCTTTCAAGAGATCTCGTACTGTAGAGTATTCCCATTTGTCAATTAATTTTGATTCTAATAACTTTATATCTTGTTCCAAACCATAGAATTGTTTTTTAATTTGTTTTTTAATGTATGCTGAAAAAGAAATAGTTTGACCGCTCATGGTTCCCTTAAAAGCATCCCATAATGTTTCCATAGAAATATCTTCCACATTATTAATTTGAAAATAATCATTCATTTTCAATTGTATTTCCTCAATAAAACCTGGTTCCGCCAGCAATGTATTATCAAATCTCCATACAGGTCTACTATCATCTTGGTCAATTGTTTTAATTTTAGTCCATGTCATGTGCTCAGTATCAAAATGCCTAGTTACAGTAAAGATAACAGAATATTAGCTGATACATGGAAATATTGCGTTATGTAAGTAATTTAACAACAATTCCAATTCACAAATCTACAAATCAATCTATATGGCTGAACTCCAAGATTCAAATTGGCGGATAAAGGCTCTCCTGGAAGCATTGGATGATTGCAGGAATACATTTATTAGATAATGTTATCTCTAATGGTAAAATGCTTGAATTTTCACAGTTGCAACATAAATATGGTCTTAATAAATCAGAATGTTTTAGATGGTTGCAACTGAAACCACTACCACACAACAAGAATGGAAGGAAACCTCCAAATTAATGAATAACAAATTGCTACACAGGTTCCACGCACAACTATAATTTGCTAAACAAGAGGAAAAGACCTCAGATGCCTGCCCCACATAGGATATAAATTCACAGTGTGGTTAGAAGCAGGAAAGGATTTCTATCATAGGTCAAAAAAACCTCTCGTGGCCGATTGAAAAAACTAGTTAAATAGTGCAAACAGCATTAAATAACATATTATTGAATTAAACCAACACAATGGTATCACCATTGTGCCCCAGATCCCGAGCTACCATCACAGATGTAAAAGGCCCCCGACCCCGCTGTCTAAGCAAGGGTCCGAGGGGTGGCATGTCCCCACATGCCCCATTGTCCCAGGTCATCTGACCCACCAGGCACAGCTCCCAGCCGGCCCACCACTCATCCGTTGCTGAGCCCAGCAGCCAGTAGCTCAGGATACCACCCTCAAAGCCCCGATTACCCCACCCCCATAATGGGTGGGAGGGTGGGAAAGCCACCTCGGAGGACCGAAAGCTGATGATGATCCTCTGAGAGCCCTCCCTTTTATCATACTACCCACCATTCTCTCCGGCTGCGATCTGCCCAATCAGAGGTCAATACCAGTGTGGGAAAGACCTCCCCTACGTCCGATCTCGCTGCCCTTCCTAACTACACCCCCCCTCACTTAACCAACAGGCGACCCAGTGGGCCTCCAAGCTCTGCGTTAGGGTCGCCCGTCGAGACTAGCTCTCGGGCTTAGTATAACAGCAGAACCTGGAGTGGTCCGTTTTCCCAAAGCAAGTACTTCCACCCCCACCCCTCATACCACCAACCAAACCCAAGGAGACAATGAAATCTGTGTGGTAAAACCTAGCCGCAGCCCTGTTTATTGAAAATAAACATATTTAAATAACATATTAACATATCTTAAATAAACATCTTGCAAACAGCATTAAATAGCATATTATTGAATTAAACCAAGACAATGGTATCATCATTGTGCCCCAGATCCTGAGCTACCATCACAGATGTAAAAGGCCCCAACTCCGCCGTCTAAGCAAGGGTCTGAAGGGTGGCATGTCCCCACATGCCCCATTGTCTTGGGTCATCTGACCCACCAGGCACGGCTCCCAGCCGGCCCACCACTCATCCCTTGATGATCCCAGCAGCCAGTAGCTCGGGATACCGCCCACAGGCCTGTAACTCGTTACAGGCCCCCTCCCAATGAACAGAGCTGTGGCTAAGGGGCCAACACAAGCTCACAAGAGGATGCGAAATCGTCTAACAAAAGGTCCCACCCAATGTCCGAAAGATGTACTCAATCCCTATAAAACAACCCCGAACAAGACACGTCCACCCAATCATGTCTAATCTGCATCCCGGTTCAGGCGTCCACCCACCGACCAATCTGGTAATTCACCTTAGCGAGCCCCCTGGTCCACCTGCGGGACCCCAACCGTTTCGGTTGCGGGATAATATTGGACCAAACCAGCCGGGCACCTGAGGAGTAGTGGTTCGTGGCCAGTAGGGGGTGACGTTTATGGGACAGTAATGGAATGGACGTCAGGATATGATAGTGCAGTATTAAGTGCTGGTTTTTCGTATGATTCTGGGTAACTCTAGTTAGATACAAGCATATGTGTTAGTTAAGGCCACGCCCAATAGAAGCATACAAAAAACGGGTGAATATAAATCTGAATATGGATGCAGTCAAAGCCAGAAAAACACACTACAGATTAATATAAGGGAAAGCATAATAATATTCTTTTTATGTACTTTGCTATAAGGCTAGATCATGAAGGAAATCAAGAGATACATGGATTCCATTTTGGTCTCTGTTTTGCTATATTTTCTGTGCTTTGGAATCCATTTTGTGTCAGTGATCTGTCTGCTTTGTTTTCTCTGCTTTTTCTTTGTGCAAAGTTTTCCCGCTCCTACCATCGTGGTGTTAATTGATACCAGATGTGCCTTAGGCTAGCTAGGAAGACGTATCCTAAACTGAGATATAACATTTATTAAATATGAATGAATCAAGTTATGAATGAATGAAAGGGGGCCCCTGGAGTGATTGTGTGACTGTATTGAACAAAAGAATGGGTTTTGAAAAAAACATATTATATATATTTGCAACCTAAAAAAATCCTAAAACAACATCTGGAAATAATTAACAGTCTCTAACATAGAAAGGGGGAAAAACAGCCCCTCCTTCTCCTCCAAGATAAGGCTTCTTTGTGAAGATCAGTGAAATTTGAAACTGTCAGCTAAGGAAGAGCCTTTAGGAATGACAAGCAGGCTGACCAATTTTCAGCACCCTGTTAACAATTGTAGGTTCTCTTGAATAATTGGCAATGTTATAAAATGTTAATGTATATTCAGAAATGAATGTAAACAAACAAATAGGATTTCTGAAACTTTTTTCTTTGTCTAACTTTAAACACCTCCTTTGTTGATTTTTATTGGCTGTCAAACTGATGATGTCATACTGAGCCAAAAGTATATAATAGAGTGTCTTGAGATATTAAACTGAGCTCGTTATCAGAAGGCCAGCATTTTGGCAACTATAACGACCTCCCACTAATGCAACTGGCCTTGGGATGTCCATGATAGCACAATAGCAACAATAAAATTGAATAGAGCCTTGCATTGGTGTCCCATTTCATATTTTTTTGTTATTTACACACCTTGAGCTTACTGAGTGCACGGGCATCCAAATTCCCATGCTCACACCAGGAAACCACCCCTGAATCACCCCCAGATCGCCAATGATTGTATCAATTAAATATTTGCCACTAAGCGAATTGACATCATTACCCCCAAGGTGAAATAATAAAAGATCCGGGCGCCGAGAACGATGCCGAAGGTCCTCCAGAAGTGGAAGCAGCTGATGCCAATGCATGCCCCTCTGTCCCCACCAAGAGATGTATACTCCGCGATGACGAAGGCCCAAGTGCTGACCATATGATCGGACAACTGCACGCTCCCCAGCCCAATGGACAAAGGAGTGCCCAATGATCCAGACTGACAGGACACACCGCACAGCATCTGCAAAGCAAAACTCAGCAATCAAGCCAATGTCGCCAAAACCAAGAGGTTAGTAAGGAGCAACCATGCAGTGACCCTCACACCCATTCCATGCACACCACCGCCCAAATTCTCATCCTCCCCACCCCACTCTCGATACCCACCCATGAGCTCCCCCAACGAACAGAACTCGCCGGTCCAGGATCCTCGCCCGACCTGAACCCTATGGACGAATGTAACTGCGATAAGCCTCCGACGACCATTGTCCCAGCCGTTGAATAACCGCAGCAGGCACCCACGACACAAACGCACTGGTAGCAGCCCCAATGCGGAAAGAATGTGTGCCGTAACACGCTGGCTCCTCTCCGCAGTGCCTCAGGGCCAAGCGCAATACAGCCAAAAACTGGTATCGAGAGAGACGAGCACCATCCTCGTGCACCAACAACGCTAAGACTGAGCTAGGACGAACCGCCATTAAGGCATCCAGAGAACGGACAGGGCACGATGCACAGCCCACTACCTGGTGTAGGACCAATGTGCGCCCCTTGCCCAGCTGGTCCGTCTTAGACCGAGCAATGAAAAAAACGCACCGTACCCCTTTCCATGTGCACCTGACTGTGGAGGAGACCTCGCAGGCCCAGGACATCCGACGGGTGGACAAGCAGCTCCCCAACCGGAAGAGCTCCGTAGAAGGCTGAGAAAGCCAAATGGAACAAACATGCTTCGAAACTATAACGCGTCACCACAGGCAATACCCCGATGAGACGCAATAACAGCGCATGAGTGATCGGTAACTGAGAATCTGGTAGATGCGGAGCCACCCGACCCCAGGCAACCAGCATCCGGTGAGGCAAAAATCCCAACGACAGGCAAGGCCAACCAAAAGCCTTACAAAAGAAATCAAAGCCAGCCAAGTGACCAGCCGCAGCACTTCGGGAATAGCCCGCCAGTTGTGAGTCTGCAAGGAAGTCAGCTAGCAGGACCTCCAAAACAGGTCCAGGGACCCAACCCCGTGAATGAAGAAAGGTAAACACCATTGTGAAACCTTGATTGTAACAGGTCCAAGTAGTCGGGGCTACGGACTGCTGCAACAACTACCAGATCTACTCACCACCAGGCTCCACAAATGATTGGGCATTGGCGATCCATCTATCTTCGCTGCCGGTGCCAGCTGATGAAACTGTAAGAATTGGAAGCGAGAAAGAGTGTCAGCAAGCCTGTTCTGAACAAATTAAGACGCAAACAATGTAAGACAAGTTCCCGCATCACCGTGATCACCCGCAAACATTTTGCGGCCTGTCGATTAACAACCTCGACCACCCCCATATTATCACACCAAAATATTCCCCGCCGATTCCGCAATCTATCTGGCTACAACTCACATGCCACCAGCAGGGGAAAAAGCTCCAGCAGGGTCACGTTACGAGTAACACCCGCCTGCCTCCAACTCTCCAGTCATGCTGCCGCACACCAATCCCCTTGACAATAGAGCCCGAAACCTACACCACCAGCTGCATCCGATTGTAGCTCGAGATCCATATTAGAGACATCAGGTTGCTATATCGGAAGTGATCCATTAAAGTGCGCAAGAAACAGGGACCACATGCTCAAATCTGCCCAAATCCCCGCCGTAATGTGGACAAAATGTCTGCTTTCACGGACACCCGACGTCGCCGCAGCCAGTCACCGCGAAAAGGCACGGCCCATAGGCAGGACCCGACAGGCGAAGTTAAGGGACCCCAGCAAAGACTGAACTATCTGCAAAGTAGGTTTACGGGTAACCCGTACCAGTGAGATTAAATCCAACAACTGTCAAACCTTCCCCTGTGGCAGCCGAATCGATCTCAATCCCCAGGAAGGTGAGACAAGTAGTAGGCCCTTCAGATTTGTCAGCATCCCAAATTCAGCAGCCATGCCCTCGAAAGTAGATTTTAACCGTCCACAATCACCGGAGCCTGCCGCTCCGACAAAAAGAAAATCATCCAGGTAGTGAACCACAGAATCCCTCCCTGCTCGCCGAACCGTAACCCAGTGTAAAAAGGAACTGAATAACTCAAAGAATGCACAGGATATGGAACACCCCATCAGCAAGCAGTGATCAAAATAAAATGAATCCTCGAACCGGAATCCCAACAACTGATATGAGGACGGATGTACCGGTAACAACTGGAAGGCCGACTCGATGTCCACCTTGGCCAGCAAAGCACCACCACCCGCCCGCTGAACGAGACGCAATGCACCATCAAAAGACGCGGAGCGTACCGAACAGAGATCCCGCAGAATGCCGTCATTCACCGAGCGCCCTACAGGCCAGGACAAGTTGTGGATCAGGCAAAATTTGCCGGGCTCCTTCTTTGGAATAATCACAAGCAGAGATAACACCATCACCGGGAACGGGCGCTCCTGGAAGGGCCCTGCAACTCGTGCCTTCTCAAGTTCTTCCCACAACTTCCGCCGTACCTCCATCCGCAGACGAGAAACAGAAGAGGCTTTAGAAGCCTGCACAGTAGCCGATGGAAGTGCACACGGAATGACAAAACCCTCACTAAAACCCCCTGCCAAAATCTCTGCCGCCTGCACATCCCCATATTGGTCCAGCCAAGGCCACATGGCATCCACCCTGACCGGGGTTGGCAACACCCATGCCCCAACCTCAATTAGCAGGGGCCGAAGGCACCCCAGCTCCTTGGGGCACTTGAAAGCCGAATGTCCCTGACCGCACAAGGAACAGGCATGACGAAATCGACAGTCGGGAATGGAACAAGCCGATTACCCGAAGAACCCAAACCGGACCCCCCCAGGTTTTGCCATATGGGTTAGCCACAAATTAATGACCTGCTTACCCCAAAACATGTGTCGATTCTCTTCCTTTTTATCACGGAACGCTTCATCATCATTGAACCACGCCCAACCACCGAAACGCTGACATGCATCTAATACAGAATCTGCATAGGCCAGCAGGAGGCCATAATCCTGGGGGCGGTCCTGCCCCCAGACACTAGCCAACCTCAAAAACGCTTGTGTCCAGTTTAAAACATTGCGGGATACCGCACCCGATTTCGACTTCACCCCCTCCTTCTTACTCTTCTTCCGCCTGCTCACTCTGCCCTCCAGTAACTTGAAAATGTCCTTGTACGTACGTTTTTTAATCTTGTGCCTAAGAGACTGCAGAACCTTCTCCCATAAGTTCCGAAAGTGCCACAAGGGCAGGAGCCCCCCGGTCCTCACCCTCCTGCACATCCCTCGCTCCCGCCGAGGTGACCCCACCGAGGAAGACGATGAAGAAGAGGAATAAGATGTTAAAGAAGACGAAGAGGACGAAGAAGAACCCTTACCCCAATGGCCCCTTCTACTCTTCCCCTTCTTCCCTTTTCTACCCATGCCACTAGTCTCAGCTCCTAGGGCCATGTTACCCGTAATCTAGTCACCTCCTAGTCTGTGTACACCTCCGTCCGCTCTGGAAGTGGCGCCATCCACAGCAACCACCGTAGCTGGACACTGGGGAGCCGCCCGCACAGGCTCTTCGACTCCGATCCGCAGGGCTTCGTCCAATCCATCATGAGACCCAGCAGCAGCCGACGTCCGAGCCACTTGTTTGTGTCCAACAGCGCGGTCCTGTGAGAAAAAAGCCAGACAGGGGCCACCAACCTGAACAGCATGAGGGTACATTAGCCCTGAGGGACCAAACCCTGCCCCCAGGCCCCCAACCCCCACAAAACCCCCAGGTCCCCCTCCCACAGGGGGGCCTAGACCCCAAGTCTGCAGCGGAACAGCTCCAAAAAACAGGGGCGGAAATGCAGACCAGGGTCCCGGTCCCCAAGATCCCCATGGCCCCGCCGCCCAAGGCGACGCCCAGCCCGAAGAATGAGGCGAGCCAGGACCTACTCCCGAAGTAGATGGGCGAGCCCCAGCCACCCGCTCTCCCACTGACACACCACCCCCATCCCGGGAAAAACCCCACACCACCTGCCAGTCCGCAGCAATCTGCTCACTGGACTCCTCTTCCTCCTGCAGAAAGACCGGAGAAACTCCAGCAGCTGACACATCCCCCCCAGCAGGGCCCCTCTCAGCCCCTCCTAAGACCTCTGCAGCCCCCCAACGCTGCCCATGGATCCCTGGCGTCCTACTGCTGCCTCTGCGGGCCAACTCCAAACCGCCTGCGCGATTCGGCACCTCCCCCACAAGGTGATCAAAGTACGGGCAGCCGACCGCGAACGCTCGGAGGCAGCGATCTCTCCCCTATGCAGTCTCACTCACCAGCGCCTGCGAATCATCATCGAAAGAGTCGCTGGCAAGCAGGGACAGCTCTGCAGGCTCCTCAGCGGCGCTGGTGGATGCACAAGCCATGCTTTCACCGACCTCCGGCTCCGAGTGCTCTCACACACGGCAGGAACACCGACGCTCCATCCCCCAAATGCCACGTGGTGCCAGGAAGGAAGCCGCCGTGAACCTTGCGCTGGATACCAAAGCCACCTCGGAGGACCGAAAGCCATTGATGGTCCTCCGAGAGCCCTCCCATTTATCATACTACCCACCATTCCCTCCGGCTGCGACCTGCCCAATCAGAGGTCAATCCCAGGGTGGGAAAGACCTCCCCTACGTCCGATCTCGTTGTCCTTCCTAACTACACCCCCCCTCAGTTAACCGACAGGCGACCCCAAGGACCTCCCAGTTACGCGTTAGGGTCTCCCGTCGAGACTAGCTCTCGCGCATAGTATTCTCGAAAATGATTTGTGTACGGGAGCAAAACGAAAATTCCCGGTCATTAAAATGAAATATAGCTCTTTTAAAGAACGCTGCTGTCTGTTTGCATGGCACTTTACTTTAAATTTATTTTAGGTGTTTTTTAATTGTTTTAAAATTTAAAGTTTTAGTTAATTTTTATTGTGTTACATTGCTTTTATTTTTGTTTCCAGCTGGTCTTACTCCAGGCTCCGCCCCATCCGGTACATGTCACATAAAGTTGGGCACTTTGCGGCACGCGCCAAAGGAGCGCGCTTAAGGAGCAAGTCTTGCTCCTTAATGCGCTCCTTTGTGCGATCCTGCAGTGCGACTTAGAAAAATTATTACTAAGCAACCATAAAGTCTTGAAGCCTTACTTAAGCAGAGCCATTTTTCTCTGTTTATCATTTTTTCTGTTTATTATTGTTTCGTCTAAATCTAACATAACCTCAACACATCCTCTTACTGACTATTCTAATATTATGGATAACTCTTCTTTACTCATTCAAGTGATTTGGGGAAACAGACCACCTAAACCTGATTCCAATCAAAACTTTCTACACTCTTCTGAACGTTTAAACATTAAACTTTTACCTTCACTCCCTGATTCGTCAAGTAGACATTTTAATATAGGTTTAATTAATATCCGCTCTATTAAATCTAAGTACCATCTAATCAAGGATACCATCATTCAACAATCCCTGGACATTTTATGTCTAACCGAAACATGGCTCTTTAATGGTGAAGAGGCCTATCTCTCCTATGCCTGTCCCCAAGGATTTTCATTCTTCTACAATCATCGTAGCAATAAGAGAGGAGGAGGATTGGCAACAATCTTTCGAGAATCTTTATTGTTACAAACTGATTATTCTTCACCAAATTCAGCCATTGAATTCCTACAATTCTCTTTAATGACTAAACCAAAAACCGATATACTCTTGATATATTTACCACCCCCGATATCCTCTGACATCATTACACAACTTCAATCCTTACTTTTTGATTTTGGTAGCTCTACGTTAAACCCCCTAATCTTGGGAGATTTTAACATTCATTTTGACGATCCCAATAATAACTACACAAAAACCATTCTTTCATATATAAAACAATTAGATTTATATCCATTAATATCTCATCCAACCCATCAGGCAGGCCATACAATTGATATGGCCCTAATATCAACAACTGCAAAGGAAAATCTATTATTAAATTATTGCCTGCCAGTTCCTTGGTCCGATCATTTTCTAATTTCACTAACTTATATTTCCTCTCATAGTCCAAATCATAAAAAACAACAAACAATTAATTTTAGAAATTACAATAAAATCTCTGCTGATTCAATCCTCTCTTCATTTAACTTAGATTTTATTAAATTCAATACTAATTCTTTAGAGGATTTAACTAATTTATGGAATATGGCCATAACATCACTCTTAGATGATATTGTCCCAATACAAACAAAGATAATCTCCGCACGTAAAATCCAAAATCCTTGGTTTTCGCCTGAACTTTCTCTCATTAAACAACAGGTAAGATCTGCAGAACATAAATGGAGAAAAGATAAAACCCAAACTAATCTGCAATTATTTAAAGAGCAATCTATATACTATAAAACAAAAATAAATCAAACAAAATGCAATATTATTCTGATAAAATATTTAAAGCCAAAAACTCATCGGTACTATATACAATATTAAACAGAATAACAATTTCTAACTGTAAAGAAAAAACGAATGAAATTGGTAACATTCTCACTGCTCAAGAACTTGCAGATCATTTCATTGAGAAAATCAATAACATTAGGAAAACTTTTATAATAAACCAACAAGTAACAAATGATCACGAGCAGACTAATTTGGATTCTTTAATTTCAAGATGTTCAAAATTTAAACTACCAAGTCTAAAAGACATTGAGTCCATTTTTAAATCCATTATTATTAAGGGTTCGAAAGCTGATCCAATTCCTCCTTTCATTTTAAAGCATTACTTTCATATTTTTGGACCATTTATTTATACATTAATTACTGAGAGTCTGAGCCAAAGCATAGTTCCACTGGCATGGAAAAAATCAATCATTCGTCCTATCATTAAAGATAAAAATGCTAGTTATAATGATCCAACTAACTATAGACCAATAGCCAATATTCCATTTCTAGCAAAGTTGACAGAAAAGATAGTTTTCAATCAAATTTCAGATTTTGTGGAAAAAACTAATGTTTTAGAGAACAAACTGGTTCTCTAAAACAAACTGGTTTTAGAGAACATCATAGTACTGAACTAGCATTGATAGGTATGACCACATCCATTCAATACTTCTTAGATCATCATCAAACGACCTTATTAATCTCACTTGATCTCTCTGCGGCCTTTGACACAATTGACCATCAACTTCTTATAGACAGACTTCAATCCATCGGTGTCACTGATCAAGTTCTTTCATGGTTTATATCCTATTTAACAGATCGCACTTCGGCCGTCCTCTTTAAAGACTTAACATCTAAATCATCAACAACTACTTATGGGGTTCCTCAAGGGTCTATTCTCTCTCCGTTATTATTTAATATTTTTCTTGCTCCTTTAATTACTCTATGTCAATCCGTGGGTTTTCAAGTTTTTGCATATGCAGATGATATTCAGCTCCTGCATCCAATAGATCCCAATAAAATATCTGATATCCGAGAGATCAGTGAGAAACTCGAACAGGTTCATCAATGACTAAATACAAATAAACTCGCTCTTAACATCAAAAAAACAAACGTAATGCTCTTCCCATGGAAAGATAATGCTACTCTCATTGCACCTCTCACCATAAAAAGTGTTCCCCTACAAATAGTCAATAAAATAAAAATCTTAGGGGTGATTTTTGACACCAAACTGAACTTCCATGATCATATCAGTAATACTGTTAAAACTACCTTTTACAGATTACGCAGGATTCGATCTATTTCAAAATTTTTATGTCCAAAATCATTAAACATTCTCATTCACTCTTTAGTGATTTCTAAATTAGATGACTGTAATGCTCTCTTTAAAGGTATATCGCTAACCAAACTCAAACGCCTACAAATTATTCAAAATGTTTCCATAAAACTTATTACTAAATCCAGAAAATTTGATCATGTTACACCCCTTTTAAAAAACTCACATTGGCTTCCAGTTATCCATCGGATAACATACAAACTTTGTTTACTTATCTTTAAATCACTATTTTACAAGACTCCAGCATTCATATACAAGTTATTAATACCATATCATCCAAGCAGGACCTTAAGATCTAATGAGCAAAATTTATTGACCATTCCCTCTTTGAAGATTATTAATACCAGACGTTAGTTTATCTTTTCAGTAACCACTCCACAGACTTGGAACGCTCTTCCAATTTATTTAAGAATGGAGCAGGATTTAGGAAAATTTAAAAGCAATTTAAAAACATTTCTTTTTAACGATGCTTTTAATATTTAATTCAATAATTTTAAGACCAGTGATTTTATTACTTTATGTTTTAATGTAATATGTTTCCCTATTGTGTTTTTCCTTTGTTTTGCTTTTCTTTAATTAATTGTATTTCAAAACCCTTTCTTACCTTATGTAATGAGAACATGTATCAAGTAATTACCCAATGTTATTATTTAAGTTTGTATTGTTTGTCTCTCATTGAATGTATTTTAAAATGTTCATCGCTTAGAATTCTGATTAAGCGATTAATCAAGAGAAATAATAAACTTGAAACTTGATATCTTTTAAATCACAATTTTTAACTAAATTATCTAATCCTAATGATTTTATGCTAGGTTTTTTGTCCATTAAAGGATCCATAACAGCATTAATATTCCCCGCCACAATTAATTTAGAAGCAACCAGTGGTAACATCAATTGTTGTAGAGATTTTAAAAATTAAATCTGGTTCGAATTACATTGAATAGTGCCATGGTAGTATTTCCAATGCTCTTGTCTACATGTATCCATCTTCCTGCATGATCAGCTGCAATCAACTTAAAGGTAGCATTACATTTATTACTCACTAATATTGCTACACCTGCCTTTATTTTAAAAGCTGGGGCACAAAAGCAATGCTTTATCCAACCTTGTCCTAACTTTTTGAACTCTATAGCTGATAAATGAGTCTCTTGAATATAACATATATCTATATTTTGCTGTTTTAAAAACAAAAGAGTTTTCTTTCTTTTTATTGGATGGTTAAGGCCATTAACGTTTAATGAAAATAATTTAAGTTCCATTAAGATAGTTATTCCTATGACATCTGAACTTCAACAAATACATCATCTTTTTAAAAACTTCTTTCTTAAAACACTTTTCCCTTAATTTACAACATATAACATTCCTTCTTTCCCTTAAATCTATAAATTTTGTATATATAAGATTACAATAACCCTTCCCTTCTCCCTCCCATATCCCTCTCCCCCTTATATTGTGATAACCTGAAGACATAAGATCATACCAGCCACCTACCCCTCCCCCAAACATCCTACTTCACAATTTTATTTCACTAAACACATACATATATATCAATCAGCCTATATATTAAAAAATCCCTTTAATTATTCTTTTAATTATATCCTAAATCTGTTACATAAAATTTGCATCAAATCATTTTGTTAAATAAATGTATATTAGAAATTATTTTATGTTTACAATATCAATCTAAATAATTAAATACGTTAAAATTTTCTTTACCTTTCCTTTTAAAAATAGTAAATTAATTGTGAATCATAAATGCATTACAATATTACAATATATCAAATCTCCTAAAACTAGTAATTCCATTAAAATATAAATTCAAACCATCATTCAATATATTAAATCTATTATAGAAATTTAATTTTATCCATTCCTCCACTACGTTTATGTATTCATTTTAAAAAACAATTATATAATAAAGTATCTTATAGAATAAATTAAATGCATTATATTATTTAATTTTATCTTCATTTCATTTAATATGTACTTCATATAACTCAACCTTTTATACATTTCAATTATCTATTCATTTAAAAAAATGAATCATAAATATATTTATAGGTGTACTAGAGTATTATTAGAAATCATCTAAAACAATTAATTGATTTTATTAATATATTTCTTATTTTTAAAATCAGGAGTATTCCATTAAACAAACCTATCATTTCAGAATTATCATTAAAAAGAAAATGTATGCAAAGATAGAACAGCATACCACAAAATCAAATCTACAAGGGTAACATAATGTACCTATTCAATATGTACATTAGTGGTCTTATATATTAGTATACCATTCTGCTGATGAAACAACTTCAGGTATCCAATGATATTGGAAGCCATTATATCTTTTCTTACTGGCTGTTATGGTGGCACCCTAGAATCAAGGGTTAAGCTAGAAACCATAATCAGAGGCTATGATATTCAGGAATTGCTCTTTCCTACAAGATATAACCTCAGATATAGAAAAAGTTGATTAGAAACTTGGGCTCAGCGTGACATTTATCCGGGGAACTTGCCAGTTTGATCTCAATTAGAGTTTCTTGAGCTATCATTTGTGAGCTCTCAACAGTATTTTCACCAGATAGTGACCCGTAAATACCTTTAAAAAATTGATCTCATATGAGGTGTTCAGATGCGGCATTGAAGAAGCAGACTCGACAGTTCAGATTGCAGTTCTCTCGTTCTCACTTCCAATTAGCTTTTTCCTCAGGTGGCAGTAAGGGCAACAAGGAGCAGCAGGCACAACACTGAAGGACCATGCCGAAGTTCCCAGGAGAACCGCCGCTGGATCCGCCACAAAACTCCCTCCTGCCAGATGTCAATGCGAACCAGGAAAAAGTCACAAGAAGTCAACGCCGCCAGAGCCACCCCACCAGTATCGATGCAGTAGAAGGAGACACAGCGGAAACTTCCGCCAGAGGAGGGAAATATCACAGCCGGAGCAAAGACCACCTGATCATACAGCCGGAGGCATCCAGAACCCTGCATCAAATCTTCCACTCGAACCCGGAACCGGAAGTCATCAATTAGTGATCTTGATGGAGGTGAGCGGGGCAATGCCGATGACCGGAACGATATTACTCACTTCCGTAATGTATACAATGAACATACAAATTACAGTAAGAAGGTTGGCGCCCAGATCCTGAGCCTGCACATCCAGATCATAAATTCCTTTTGCCTCAAAGACCACCAAATCGGCTCTATTCAGGCAGTTAATCTTGAGATCTATTTGAAAGATCAGGCACATCTCCGGAGATATCTAGGGACTGAAAACATATATGATGTCTCCATTCAGCCCTTCATTCTAATGGTCCCCACTGCATTGCCAGACTGAGCCAATCTATCTCCATCTTTGGTCACCACCTCTAATGTGTTGGAGGCTTAAGTCTCTCTGTCCAATTCTTTCATCAACACTGGATCAGCATATTCCTCTCCATTCACTCCCATCAGCAGAGAGAAGAAGGATCAGAATTAGATAACTTCATAGAACCACATTTAGAACTCCCAAACGTCAGATAATTTCTGCATACATTAAATTTCAGCAGCAGGTAATTTATTAAAACTTAGAATCTTCTCCTTATTTTAAAATGCCTCTAATTCCAACAATTCCAATTCAGTTAAAAGTCTGTTGTAGCGGCCATCTTAATGTTAAAAAATAAAACTTAAAATATATATTTATTAATTTCAATAGTTCTGAATTTTTATTATTCCTCAAGCCAAACTTTCCCTTTTACCAGTATTCTAAATCTTAATTCATGGGTATCTCTTGAGAAGATAGAAACTCCTTAAGTTTTTCTGGGTCATCGAAGGAATAAGACTTATCTTATTCCACCTGAACTTACAGCACTGTTATAAATATAATCTGCTATCTTCATCTTATCGTAACTTTACGTTGCAATTTATCCCCAACAGGTCCTGTCGGACATTACCTACTAAAATGTACATAGTACATTTCCGTTCAGCAAATTGTATTTCTATACTATTGCCTCCTGAGGTCTCTGATCTCTGTATTTCCTCTGAATATCTACTTATTGTATTTCGCTGAATGTCCAGCACTCTTGATTGTAAACCGCCTAGAAGTCGCAAGATTGTGGCGGTATAGAAGAATAAAGTTATTATTAGTTGTTATTATTATAAGTGATTTTCATTTGTGCTGGGTAGAAAATTCCATATTTTGCTCCAATTTCTTTTAATGGTTCTCTTAACTGTAAAACCTTTTGCCTTAAATGAACAGTTTCCTTAGCCAAATCCGGAACAAAAAAACAATTTAGAGTCTTTATATACTACATTTTGTATTTCTCTAGCCACTTTTAAAATCTCTAGAACATGTTGGAATCTTAATAGTTTAAAAATTACTGTTCTTGGATTACCTGCGTTTTGGGATTTTTTTGTTCCAATTCTATGAGCTCTTTCTATCTCTATTGGTGTTTTAATCTTTAGTGAAAGAACCTTTGGAATCATTTCTTCCAAAAATGAAATATTTTTTCCCTCACTTCCTTCTTTTAAACCTATAATTCTCAAATTCTGTTTTCTAAAACGATTTTCAAGATCTATCATTTTCTTCTGCATTATTTTTAACAGGTCATGATCTTCTTTATTTTCTTGCTGTTTTTGTTCAATTTTTCCTACTCTAATTTCCATATTGTCAATTCTGTTGGTGATTATATCCAGCTTGCTGTTCATCTGGTTCATTTCCTTCCTCATCTCCATCAAAGTCAAACTGATGTTTTCCAATTTGTCCATCAAATCTATAACATCCAGTGCATCTATAGATGATGAACTTCCACTTGATGTCTGAGGATCTTCTTTTAGTCTTTTGTTTTTCCCTACAGATTTTATTGAAAATTCTTGTACCTTCTGTTTAGCAGATGTCATCTTTGAAGATTTTCTCACAAACAAGACAAAAACTATAATTATTATATGTTGAATTCTTGTATCAGATGTTCAGAGGAGGGAGCTCAGTCTTTAGCCAGCCATACGCTCAGCCTCCAGGTTCCGGAATCTACCCACTGTTCTTGGGTTCCAACTGACAAAATCTTTGTTAAAACCTACTCCATCCCATCTAAACCCACCCAGCCATTGAAGCCCTCTCCAGCCCATCCTCCCCCAGACACAGACCGTGCAAGACTGCCAAGTACTGGCCTTAGTTCAATATTTAATATTATTTTCTGATTCTAGATCCTCTGTGTTCATCCCATGCTTCTTTGAACTCAGTCACTGTTTTCCTCTCCACCACCTCTCTCGGGAGCACATTCCAGGCATCCACCACTCTCTCCGTAAAGTAGAATTTCCTAACATTGCTCTTGAATCTACCACCCCCTCAACCTCAAATTATGTCCTCTGGTTTTACCATTTTCCTTTCTCTGGAAAAGATTTTGTTCTACGTTAATACCCTTCAAGTATTTAAATATCTGAATCATATCTCCCCTGTCCCTCCTTTCCTCTAGGGCAGGGGTGTCCAACCTTTTGGCTTCCCTGGGCCGCACTGGCCGAAAAAATTTTTTCTGGGGCCGTACAAATGTGCAAACGCTGCAGCAAGACAGAGGAGGGAGCCAGCAAGACGGTATACACCGGAGGCAGCAGAGGAAAACACTGCATTGCCCTCGACCAGGGCCACACAAAATACTTCACGGGGCCACATACGGCCCTCGGGCAACAGGTTGGACACCCCTGCTCTAGGGTATACATATTCTGGGCTTCCAGTCTCTCCTCATACGTCTTCTTGCGCAAGCCTCCTATCATTTTTGTCGTTGCCCCAGATTTAGATCTGTGTCTGTCCCCATATGCGTTATGATAAAGACCACATACCATTTTAGTAACCTTCCTCTGGACCAACTCCATCCTTTTTATATCTTTTTGAAGGGGTGGCCTCCAGAATTGTACACAATATTCTAAATGAGGTCTCACCAAAGTCTTATACAGGGGCATCAATACCTCCTTTTTCCTACTGGCCATACCTCTCCCTATTCAACCTAGCATCCTTTAAAGCAGGCTTAGAAAAAACATAGAAACATAGAAAATGACTGCAGAAAAGGGCCATGGCCCATCTAGTCTGCCCACACTAATGGCCCACCCCCTAACTACCTCCATGAAGAGATCCCACATGCCAATCCCATCTTTTCTTAAAATCTGGCACGCTGTTGGCCTCAATTACCTGTTGTGGAAGATTATTCCAGCGGTCAACCACCCTTTCGGTGAAGAAATATTTTCTGGTGTCGCCATGAAATTTCCCACCCCTGATTTTCAACGGATGCCCTCTTGTTGCTGTGGGTCCTTTAAGGAAAAAGAGATCCTCTTCCATCTCGATACGGCCCGTGACATATTTGAATGTGTTCAGTCCTTGAGGACTACAAGTAGTCCAGGTTTTCAGGATATTTCTAATAGGAGGAATATTTGTGTCATAGGGCTTGATATAATATTTGCATGTCGGGTGGTTGGCTCTCTAGGGGACTGTGAGGATCTCCAGAAGGATCTAAACCAGCTGGAAACTTGGGTGAAAAAGTGGCAGATGAGTTTTAACACAGACAAATGCAAGGTGATGCATCTAGGAAAGAAAAACAAAGAACATGAGTATAAGATGTTGGGGGTGACATTAGCCTTCAGCTCAATGTGCGGTGGCGGCGAAGAAAGCAAACAGGATGTTGGGCATGATTAAGAAGGGGATCACGAGTAGATCGGAAGAGGTCATAATGCCACTTTACAGAGCAATGGTCAGACCTCACTTGGAATACTGTTTCCAACACTGGTCTCCATACCTTAAGAAGGATATAACTCTGCTGGAGAGGGTGCAGAGACGAGCCACGAAACTAGTCAAAGGTATGGAGAATTTTAGCTACGAGGAACGTCTCAGAAAACTGGGACTGTTCGCCCTAGAGAAGGAAAAATTATGTTCTTTCCTGTTAATTTTCTTTCCCTTAGACGCAGCAGATGAATCCAGAGACCAATGGAATAGCTCACATCTACCAGCAGGCGGAGATAGAGAAACTGATTAACAGGTGGTCCTATTGGCTGGCACTCCTCCTGTTTATCTAGTATAGCTCCTTGCCCAAGCATCCGTAACCATCAATAGGCATAGCATGTAAAAAACTTCTTTCCCATAACAAATCTCAAAATGCAATAATACAGAAAACAACCTGCCACAATAACAAACTGCGAAAGTTGCAAAAGAAAAAAACGAGAGACAATATCCAGAAAGGGTGGGGCTCTGGATTCATCTGCTGTGTCTAAGGGAAAGAAAATTAACAGGTAAGAACATAATTTTTCCTTCCCTAGCAACAGCAGCAGATGAATCCAGAGACCAATGGGATGTAGCAAAGCAATCCTCAATCTGGGTGGGAAGCAAACGCCGCCTCTGCAACAACCGAAGCACAAAACGCCCCTACCGCATGCACCCCCACATCCAAGCAGAAATGCGGAGAGAAAGCACTCTCGGAAGACCAATTAGCCGTGAGACAAATCTCCTCCAAGGAAAAAACCTCTGGGCCGAGCCCAAGAAGTAGCCATCGCTCCGGCGGAATGGTCATAAAGTTCTTTCGCCAACCGCTTCCCTGCCAGCAAGCAAGCATAAAGAATGCCCTCCTGGACCCATTGAGCGATGGAGGCTTCGGACGCCGCCATACATTTGAGGCGTCCCTTGAAGAATACAAAAAGGAGATATAAACAACTAAAAGTCGTTAGAAACCGAGCTCGCGGAGAACGCTTACGTACTGTAAAAAATGCAGTGAATAAAAGCACTGCTCCCAATTTCTCCTCCCAGGAAGAAGGAAGGAAAAGCGAGCATGACATAAAAGAAAGGATGACACCCCCCTAGAAAGAAATAGTGGTACCATCAGAACTGATACCCCATATTTCGGAAATCAAAAATAGGAATCCCCGTTAAACAAGGCCTGCAACATAGAAAACTGCAGAGCTGAAGCCATAGCCACAAGAAACCCCATGTTCAACGGCACAGCCCTTTAGAGTCCCAAAAGAAAGGATGAAATGAAGCCTTCGGTAAACTGAGAAGAAGTACGTGAAGATTGTACTCCAAACCGGGCTTTCTAAGAGGCGCATGAATATACCGCACTCTGTTTAGGAACTGAACTACATGAAGCTGAGAAGTAAGCGAAGAGCAATATACCTAGCCCTTGTAACAAGCCAAGAATGGCACTAGAAGCTGAAGTGAATTGAAAGCTAAGCCCTCGGCAATACACTTGTGCCAAAAAGGAACTCTGGAGTGTTTCAAACGTTAAGAAGCACCCAAGAAAGGAAAAACCTCCAAAAGGAAGCAGAAGCCACAGGAGAAGACGTCTGTAGCACCTGGATAAGAGAAGAAACAACCTGCTTCGCATAACCCTTACACGTCAACCAAGATTTTTCAAAAAACTAGGTCGTAATACTAAAGTAGTACAAATATCCATGCTGATCGGACCCTAGGCGAGCAAAGCCGGAAATACCAGGAAACTTCTTAATCCAGCTGTCGAAAGACTCATCAAATCCGCATAGTAAGGATGGCGCTGCCAATCCAGAGATTCTACAAATACTGTGCCCGGAAAGCGAGCTCGAGATGGCAAATCCAAGCCATCATCAGCCAGCGGAAAACACTGAAAAAAGAGAAGGCAGAGGCGAGAAAGGAGCCATGCAGCTACCCCCTCTAACTCCCACTTCCTGGGCCCGCCGAAGAAGCTAGGAAGCTTAGAATTGAGAGACGAGGCCATGAGGTCTTGGTCAAGGAGATCTCACGTCCATAAAAAGAGCTAGAACGCCTGAGCCACAAATCTCAATATCCAGGATGCAGAAGATTACACTATTACTAACATGCACACTTTCCAGAGCGTACACTGTAACATATAAGCGTACAGCGCTGTACACTGTAACATATAAGAAATGGGCCATGCTCAGATTCCGCGGAGAGAAAGTCTATCCAAACTCTTATCCTGATCCATAAAAGGATCTGCCAACAGAAGACGAAGATAAGAGTCTACCCATTGAAGCAGACCAACTTCACCTGCCAACTGAGTACAACACCTACTGCCCAAGCTGTAGAGAAATACCCCCATCATAATACTGACCAAAAGGACCCTCAGCGGCAATCCGGAAGAATGATCTGAAGCTCCAGAAAGGTAGCCTGATCCTGCTCAAGAGTAGAAGAATGAACAAGTACTGAGTCGCCTCTGAAGACCAGACTCCTGGAGCTGAGGATGGAAGCCACCGAGCTCCCTAACCCGACAGCCCGGGATGGTCGGTGGTCATGAGCTAGTCCAGCAAAGAACGAGGCATGCCTTGAAAAGAGAAATCGCGCTGAGCCACCAAATAATACAGAGCGATGCAGGAGGAGCATACCAAATAATTGGAGCCCTGAGATACCGGGAACCACCGGAACAAAAGCGACTGCTGTAGCGTAAGAAGGGGAAAGCAAGACGAAGTTCCCAGTGGAGTTAGCAATATGGATCACAGAAACTGTACAGAATCCCATACTCTTGGTCATGGTAAGCGAAGAAGAATACCAATCTGAGACCGAGATCTCATGCCCAAGTCTCCGGAAAGAAACACATGTCTCTCCTATATGAATAAAAACATTACCCCGATATACTTATAAAAAGTTCAGGAGAAAAGAGCGCTGTGCAAATTCGAAGATGCACGTGAAAAGAACTGAGGAAAAGATACCACCCTTTTCGTGTCAGTCAAATGGCCCGACTGAAAGTTGTCCGAATCAAGCAGGCAGTCAAGAAGAAATTAGATGAATCGCCTGGTAGCGCCAAAACGGTACCACCGCCCACATCACCTAAAACGTTTGTGAAGCCTTGGGTAGGCTTTGGCATGTGCCAAAACCGAAAGCGCTGCTCCAAGGGAGGCAGGCAAACCCAGTGCCGATTCGGAGTCCATAGAGAAAATGTAAATATACTACCATGTTGTCTGCAGAAATGTGTAACCCCGAGAAACTAATTCAGAAGAATGGGATCCAGCCTGCCCAATACCCCCGTCTCGGGCACCATGCAGTAAGTGGAACAACGTCCCTTAGTTCCCGAAGAACTACAAGAACTGTCCTGAGGACCAGTAACACTGAAAAGGGAAACACAAAACATAGAGACTCCAAGAACGAACTGGAAACCTGAGGAGGATGCAAAGATGCAAGCATCCTGAAAAATCTTCACAGCCCCCTGACCTGACATTTAGCGTCTTCTTCCTCATGAGAAAGCCTGAAGAGTCATTGAAAGAAGTCAAGATCCCCTCAGAATGAAGTGCAGAAGGTCAGGGAATGGCAGGATGAGACTGTAGGATCTGCAAGAAGATTCTCCTAGGAAAATTCAAGTTTCACAATGTAAAGAGGAATATACTGGAACCATGAAAATAGTACTAACCCCATGTAACATAAGCGAAATACGTATGTCCTTTAAAGTGAATACATACTACACTCATCAAGATGCTGCATCTACCGCCCCGTGGAAAACAACAGCATCCTTACAGGTATCAGACAAAGCTCACATCGCTAATGAGAGCTTCAGGGATGATAGAACAGGTAACTGGCTCCTGGTTAAAAGGAACTGTACAGCCCTTCCTGTCTGGACGGGGGGCCCATCTAGCATGTGCCATGAGAAAATGGTGACCGGAGAAACCAGCATGATAAGCATGGAAATCTGAAGTCCAGGCTCCCTCAGAAATAGAGAAAGCGAGTCCTGGCCGCAGGAAGACGTGCAGTGTCATTATGCCCATAGAGACAGCCCGAACTGTTTGTACTACCTTTAGGCATATATATCCTGTGCCACTACTAGACACATGCAGCTCAGCACAGAGGCCCAAATAAGGACAATTACCAACAGACAAAGGCTCAATCTGCAGGGACCCCAAGAGAGACAATGAGATACCTGTGTGAAATACAGGGCACTTTCTTACTGCTGATCTCACTGTGCCGTGAGTTGCCGTATGTCGCCCCAGTCCGCAGACAAACCGAGACTGGGTGACCTAGCACAGGGCAGAGTCTCTCTGGTAAACCCCTTGAGTGCTAACCCCAGAGTCCGATTAAACAAGCAGCTTCCTTCAAGGGAGTACAGCAGGAACACAGACATAGACATATAAAGCTGCCCAAGCTTGTCCCAAAGTTGGTGACACACATACAACTTGTCTGAACCGGAAAGGAGAGAAGCCCCGGCATACCCTGACCAAAGTCAGCTGGAAACAAATTACCGGAACGCTGCAGCTCTCCCGCCATCGCCGGAGACCCAAGCGCACACCGGATTCTCACTGACACGTGGCCGCTGCATCAACGCTCCTAGAAACATAGTTGGATTCAAGCCCCGCAAAATTTACCCTGCCGCGGCTTGCATAGAAATAAAATCAGACTCAGGGAATAACCAGAAGAACGGCCCACAGCGCCGGAAAAAAACATGTCCCATCTCATGCTGCTATAAACCGGCACCTGCACAATCAGCTGCACATGGCCGTGACAAACACCGATGAAAGAGAGCCTCAGAATAAACAAGACTACTGCTGCACTGAACCCAACAATGAGAACAAGTGCGAGCAAGAAATCGCACCGCTACTGCCGCACTGTAACCAACAAGGAAACCAAGCATGTGCATGCAAAGGGCGGGAAGTCCCGGCTCCCTCCACGGATTTCTAGTCATAAAACTTAGCCTCATTAAATATCCATGCCTTAAATGTACGATGACCGAACCCACAGTACTAAGACTCCCAAACAGAACCTGAAGTTCAAACAACTGTAAAAGCCAGACATACTCACAAGCTAGTTGTTAGGGCTGGTTGAAGCCAGTTTGCAGCAAAAGCATGGCAGAATGTAACAACTGTGGTCTCTTTTTTTGTTTGTTTGTTTGTTTTTTACACAGAGAAGGGAAAGAAGAAAAAAATTGAGACCCAGTCAGACCCTCTAGCAATGGAGGGAGGGTGAGGCAGGGACAAGGGGGGGCCCAAGTGTAACCTCTAAAGCCGGCACTGTTCAGCCGGACACCCCTGTCTCACTGAAGAGAAAAATCTCAACAGGAGAAATAGCATTGCCAGCTCACTGAAGAGAAAATCTCAACAGGAGAAACAGAATGGCAGTCTCACTGAAGAGAAACCTCAACAGGAGAAACAGAATGGCAGTCTCGCTGAAGAGAAACCTCAACAGGAGAAAATAAAGTTCCAGCCACAGCCAGAATTCAGGAGCTAGTTGAATAGCGACTTTTTCCTGCTGGGAGATAGAGAATACTAGATAAACAGGAGGAGTGCCAGCCAATAGGACCACCTGTTAATCAGTTTCTCTATCTCCACCTGCTGGTAGATGTGAGCTATCCCATTGGTCTCTGGATTCATCTGCTGCTGTTGCTAGGGAAGAGAAGACTGCGAGGGGATTTGATAGAGACTTTTAAAATATTAAAAGGATTCAATAAAATAGACCAGGAAGCAGCATTGTTAACATTTTCGGAGGTCACACAGACACGGGGTCACATCCTGAAACTGAGTGGCAGCAGGTTCAGGACAAACGTCAGGAAGTTCTGTTTCTCACAGCGAGTGGTTGGAGCTTGGAATGCTCTCCCGGAGGAGGTTGTGGCGGAGACTACTGTTCTGGGTTTCAAGCGCAAGTTGGATGCACATCTTCTTGAAAACCATATTGAGGGATACGGGAAATCCGGGTCTCCCAAAAGGTGTACTTAAATGGGCCACCGCGTGCGCAGATCGCCGGACAAGATGGACTTCGGTCTGATCCGGTGAAGGCATTTCTTATGTTCTTATGTTCTTATATTTCATATGTAGGTTATGGAAGGTTGTTGCTCTTTGAGTTCTGAGTTCTAGTGCTGGTTTGATATGGCAACTTTGCTGTGTATGTACTGAGAATTTTCTCCCAAGTTATATCTAATATAATAAAATGGTAGGCCGCGCATGCGCACTAAAAAAAACGTGTTCCCTGAGCTGTCGCGAAAATACGACTGCGCATGCGCGGCCCCGGCGGCGGCTTTCAAATTTAAAAAAAAAAATTACACAGCTGCGAGACAGGAGCTGCGGTGGCGACTTTCAACGACGAAGAAGCTGCAGCTCGGGAAGTCGGGGCCTCCCCCGCCACGTACAACCTGCTCCCTCTCCTGCAGCTCAGGCACCACAGAAGCTGTGAAAACACGCAACCCGGTCCCCGCGTCTGCCTACCCTTCCCCCCAACACAGCGCATTTGCTCCCCCCCTCTCAGAGAGTCCTTTGCCGCCCACCACCCTTCCCTTGCCGCTGACCCGATTGCCTACCCAGCCATTTAAGCAGCAGTCTTCACATGCTGCTTCAGGCACTTCTACTGCCCTGATTTGCTCTGCCGCGTCTCTGATGATGTCATCAGGGACGTGCCAGAGTAAATCAGGGCAGTAGAAGAACCCGAAGCAGCGTGTGAAGACTGCTGCACAGGCTGCTTGAATGGGAGCAGGAAGAGGTGATGATGGACAGGGGGGGGAAATGAAGGGAGGCCTACTGCTGGACAGAGGGAGCAGGAAGAGGTGCTGATGGACAGGGGGGAGGTAAAACAAAGGGAGAAGGACTACTGCTGGATAAGGGGAGCTTGAATGGGTGGTGGTGGACAGGGGGGGGAAAATAAAGGGAGGCCTAATGCTGGACAGGGGGAGCAGAAAGAGGTGCTGATGGACAGAGGGAAAAAATGAAGGGAGGCCTACTGCTGGACAGGGGGAGCAGGAAGAGATGCTGATGGACAGGGGGAAAAATGAAGGGAGGCCTACTGCTGGACAGGGGGAGCAGGAAGAGATGCTGATGGACGGGGAGTGGGGTGGGTGGTGGTGGAAATGAAGGGAGACCTACTGCTGGACAGAGGGAGCAGGAAGAGGTGATGATGGACAGGAGGGAGGTAAAACAAAGGGAGAAGGGCTGCTGCTGGATAAGGGGAGCAGTGAAGGGGTGGTGGTGGACACAGGGGAGGTAAAAAGAAGGGAGAATGGACAGGAAAAAGTGGCTAAGGAGACAGAGAGAGAAAGAAATAAAGACAGACACACACATATATTCTAGCACCCAAGGGAGGAAAATGCTGCACAGGGAAGTAGGGAGGGGGGAAATGCTGATGCACAAGGAAATGGAGGAGGAGGGAATGCTGATATGGCTACTGTACAGGAAAGTAGACAAGGGGAGATAAATGCTGCATAGGGGGCAGAAAGAGAGACAAATAGAAAGAAAGACAAATAATAGGAGGGAGGGAGACAGAAAGAAAAGAAAAAAGACACAAGGCAGGGAGTGAGACAGAAAGACAGACATACATATATTCTAGCACCCGTTAATGTAACGGGCTTAAAGACTAGTATTTTATAATATGGAAGGAGTGTGTGCTACTGCTACTGAGATGACTCCACAATTTGAATTCTTTCAGCATCATTATCCGAGTGCTTTTTTTGGTACAGTGATGCTATAGAGGGTTCAGCTGGCAGTGTTGAGTGTTTCTTTAGCTAGTAGTGGTATTATTCCCAGTTATTCAATGCTGGGTTATGTCTGAGCACCAGAATGGGTTTATGTGGCTGGCTATCTTTTATGCAGTTAAGTGGAATATTCATCAATTTACCACATAGGCATACCACATAAAGATAGGACTGACTTTTATGTGGTCCAATTTGACTGCTAAATTTAGATCTTTAAGTGCTGAATATCTGCAGTTACAGAGCTGCCAAGGGGGTCCAAATTTTGAGAAGGAAATTTTAGTTCATGTCCCCAGCCCTGCCCTACTTTGCTTTGGTCCCAGTGTTCAGGCGCTATTGGCTCTGCTGGTACTCTGCCCTCTCTGACACCAATTTCTATTATGGGACAGGGGACCAGCAGAACTGAGAGTTCACTACTGAATACTGCAGCCCTTTGCCTTCTTTTTTCTTGCTTGGGAGAAGCAGAAATGGCAGTGGTAAGGTAGTGGCAGTGGTTCAGTGGGAGAATTTCCTGCTTTGGTAGGATGTGGGAAATGACTCATCAAAGCAGGAATCTTCCAATGAAGTTTACTGCATAAGTGCATACTCAGTCATGCCAAAATTGCTGGCTTTGAGTTTATCAGTTAAGTGCTACTAAATATCACTGGATTGCCTCACACAAAGTAATTTAACTGGCAAGGAGTTGTTACAGACTGGTTAAATTGCTTTGAATATCGACCCCCATACTTTCACTAGATAAGCTATGCTGCCATATTGTTCCTTGCTGAATTTAGGCCTGCTGACATCAGCATATCTCATGCAATCATGAGATGGAAAAACTCTACTGATATAGATGATATGGATGAGGGGGTTTGGATTTCAATGTCAATATTCAATGGGTTAATATTAAAAAAAAATTCACCAGGCTAATACTTTCCTGCAGCATCTTCTTGAACACTTCAAATTGTTTGGGGTGCTAAAATAAACCTTAATTTTAGCTTTCTTTTTGAATGCAAGCAAATTGCCCTGTATATGCAACTCTAAGGATCAATGTTCCCTCTAAACTGTGCAGCTGCATAGCTGCACACATTTTAACAGGAGGCCATGCAGCCATTCAGCCTCACTATGCAGCTGGTGGGTTTAGAACCAGCACCTTCTCTCTCCCATACCACTCTCACCCTTTTCTGCTGCCACTCCTGCTCTCCTGAAGCAGCAGCAGCAAATTGAAACAGAGTGGCTATGAAACAGAGTGGCTATGGAACCTTCCCATACATACCCATGGCTACCAGCCTGCCATCTCCGACATACTTCTTCCAGGGCAAAACCAGCAGCATGGATATGTATGGGAAGGTCCCGCAAATGCTCTGTTTCAGTTTGCCAGAGTGGTAGAAATACTAGGGGGAAAATACTGGTGTAAATGGGATGGGGCAGATACTCATGGAAGAGTATCCACACTGGTGGAAATGGAGTGGGAGGAGAGAGGGGGCAGAAGCTGGTGGAAATGGTTTGGGGTGGGGGGGGAGACACAGGGGCAGACACTGGTGGTAGTGGGGAGGAGAGAGAGAGAGAGAATGAAGCAGATACTAATGGAAATACTAAGGGAACTAATACAGATACTAAGGGAAAAGGAGACAGAGGGGCAGATAAAGACTTAGTAGATTAAAAAATGTTATTCACCCTCTCCAAGGTAGAGAGAACGAGAGGGTACTCTAAAGTTAAAAGGGGATAGATTCCATACAAACGTAAGGAAGTTCTTCACCCAGAGAGTGGTAGAAAACTGGAACGCTCTCCGGAGGCTGTCAGGGGGAAACACCCTCCAGGGATTCAAGACAAAGTTAGACAAGTTCCTGCTGAACCAGAACGTACGCAGGTAGGGCTAGATTCAGTTAGGGCACTGGTCTTTGACCTAAGGGCCGCCGCATGAGCGGACTGCTGGGCACGATGGACCACTGGTGTGACCCAGCAGCAGCAATTCTTATGTTCTTACGTGCATGTATGCATGCACATGACATCATTGTATCCCATCCATGCATGTGCGGATGCCCTCTTGTCTGATGAGAGCAGGCATTGGAGGCGGGGCTAGGGCCAAATAGGGTGGGGATGGGTGAAACTGGATGGATCTGGGAGGCGGGTCTAGGGATCCAGATTTTACTAAAGTAAAATCTGGTAACCCTATTGATAAATTTGTAAAAAATTTGTGGATCCAGTACAGACTCCTGGGGAACCCCACTATTTACAAAAAAAGCTGTAAAGTTATTTATTTATTTATTTATTTAAACGATTTCTATGACATCTTAGAGAATGTTTTTGTGCCTTTTTATAAGCTCAGTCCCTTTGGTGCTCTGACGCAGCCATGAGACAAAACACTGGCCATCGGCCTATGCTGAGAGCTTGTTTGCTTCCCACACTGTGAGATAAATTACTACTGGTACTTATCACTTATATAGTGCTGAAAGGTGTACATAGCGCTGTACATTTTAATAATTATAGATGGTCCCTGCTCAGAAGAGGTTACAATCTAACTTGGACAGACAGACATGACATTTAGGGTTGGGGATACAGAACCCAAGGTGAGAGGAGTTAGGAGGCGAAAGCACTTTCAAAGAGGTAGGCTTTTAACTGGGCCTTAAACACTGCCAGAGACAGAGCCCACCACAGGGATTCAGGTAGCTTGTTCCAAGCATATGGTGCAGCAGGGCAGAAGGGACAGAGTCTGGAGTTGGCAGCCGAAGAGAAGTGACTTTAGGAGAGGGGTAACGTGAGTAAAGCGGCTCTCCTGGAATGAGTCATGCAGCCAAATTCTGGATGGATTGGAGGGGAGTGAGATGATTAAGTGGAAGGCCTGAGAGTAGCGAGCTACAGTAGTCTAAGCGTGAGGTGGTGAGGACGTGGATACAGTCATGTGAAAAAATTAGGACACCCCATGAAATATTCAGTTCTTTCTTACAAAATGTTTACATATCGATGTCAAATCTTTTTTATTATTATTTATCTCTGGAAAAGAAAGTGATGTAATTGCAAGTAAACAACAACATTTTTTCCCTGATTTACTCATGAGACATTAAGATATCCACAAAAATGTGTATTCTAACTGAGCAATAAATTAGAACACCCTCACATATCTTCGCACTTAAAGTGGCTCAAATCACACAGTTGTGTATCACATCAGGTGCACATGATTAGAACATCGTTACTCAGCATTTTGAAGGAGGTTTGCCCTACTTAAACCTCAGACATTTAGTTTGATGTGCTCATGACTACTGTGATGAGAGTGAATACCATGGTGAGATCAAAAGAGCTGTCTGAGGCCTTCAGTTAACCCTAGGCAGTTGCCTAAGTTGCACTTCTCTGAAGGGTTCCTCAGTTCAAAGGGACCACCTCCAGATCTAAGCACTTTGCTGCTAGTGCCACCAACTGTCCTAACCAGGGGCCTAGCACACATCAAAAAACAAACAACAACAACAAAAAATATACATATATATATATATATATATATATATACACACAGAAATTAAGATATTCTATCAATGTTGTATTACCTTCTGTTCCTCTGCTGATTTTTTTTTTTTTGTGTGTATGTGTATACTACTTTAAGTTTTGCAGATTCAAGGCCAAAATGAACAAAATAAGAAAAGAAAAAAAAAAAAACCAAACTAATGAGTGACTTGTTCTGCGGTACCAGATTGGTGTTATTTCCGGATCAAAAGTGTATGTTTTCCTCCGAGTCTGTTGAATTTGGCTCCATTTCAAAACTTGAGTTGTTGCTCTGCACACTAAACATTTGTACCTTCTTTCTCTCAGTTCAGTGGGACATGTCAGTTATGCAACAGGATCTTTCATCCATACTAATGCTTGGTTTTCTTAACAATATTTCAGGATATTTCCTTTTATTTTATTTTATTTTTCTACCTCAGCTATCAAATGGTTTAAGAACACTGGTTATCAACCTTGTCACTGTCCTTAATCATAGCAAAATCCCTGTTATAGCTGCTGCTCCCAGAAAGTAACAAAAACTATTGGTATAGTCTACTTTCAAACTATAATCTTATGCATAGAGTCTTATAAATAGGATATCTTAATCCAGAGTCAGATTTTTGTTGTTTAGTTAATAACAATTTGAATATACTGCTCAAAGGTTCCCAGTATAAATTTGCTGGCTAAGCTAGGCATATGGCCCTTGGTCACTAATTACAGTGCCATAAGCATAGAAGGTAATTAAAAGGCTTATTAACTGCAAACAATTACTTTATTTTCTTTGGAACTTGCCAGGGTGACATCTTTAATTGTACTCTTAAGAAACATAGTTGCGTATCACTTGTGGCATTGTTACATGCAGGAACAATGCTGGGTTGTATGAAAGTCTTAAAACAACTAACTCTATGCCAACCATGCCCAGCTCTTACTTTCACAAAATATTTTCCAAACTGCAGGAAATCATTATATGTAGCAGGCTGTATCTTAAGATATCCTAGTTTTACTTTTCTTGTTGCCGAGATGACTTTATGCAGCATAACTCTGGCTAGTTAAAGTGTAATTAAATATCAAACTCCCTGCCTGCAAGAACTCTTAGCTCATCAATGTCATAAATTTAAAGGTTTATTCCAACTAGGGTTATGGAAACCGAATAGTATTGTATCCCAGAGGTAGATTAATTGCTTTGTGTGTATTAGATTATTCAAAACATACTTTATGCAGCACACTATTCCAACAGTACAAGATAATGTTAATTCTTAAGAATGTAAGAATAGCCAATGGTCCATCAAGTCCAGTAGACCACTCTCACAGTGGCCAATCCAGGTCCCTTGTACCTGGCCAAAACTCAAGGAGTAGCAACATTCCATGCTACGGATCCAGGGCAAGCAGTGGCTTCCCCTATGTCTTTCTAAATGCTCTAACAGATCGAGGTTCCAGAAAAAAGTCCAACTGCAATATCATAATGTGATTTGAATTCTGATTTATAAGTTAGACCATCAATCTTTATACTTTTATGCATTGCTATTATGCAGATTGTTGATCATTAAATAATAAAACATATTATTAGGGAGTTTTTAGAGGAACAACAACCAGGTCTCAAGTTATTTTACAGAGACTTGGTTTCATTCCTACTCTGACCTGAAAATTTGAGAGATGTGTCCTGTGGTTACAAATTTTTACATTTATCTAGAATAGGAAAAAAGGGTGGAGGAGTGGTTGTATGTTATAAAGCTAAATTAAATATAGCTTTTTTTTTTTTTTTTTTTTTTTAGAATTAATGTCTTTTGAGGTGCAAATGAACTCTCATTTGGATTCTTTATGTTACATTTTGTTTTATTGTTCACCTGGAACATAGAATGACATTCAGACTAATATGATTTTATTGCACATAATGTTCTTAACTTTAATCATGTGCTGTTGTTAGAAGATACAAATTTGAACTTGGAGGATAGGAATGATTTAAATGTTAAAGATTTGTTTTTAGTTTTTTTTTTTACACATTTTGGGATTACAATATTATGTTGAAAGAGCTACACTCGAAAAGGGTCATTTGGATCTGTTTCCTTTTTTGAAACATATTTCAAAAGCTATCATTTTTCTTGGGAATGATGAAGGTGATCATTATATGCTAAATTTTATTATCAGTTGGAAGAAAAAAGGATTAGTAATTAAGTACAATCAGGAAAGGTGGGTAAAGGGTAAAATAGACCCCACTTAATTTTGGCAAAAAGTGGCGGATAAAGTGGAAAATTTTGATACTACTGTAATTAGAACATAGAGGGGTCCTTTTAAAAAGGCGCGCTATCCAATTTACCACACACTAATGATTAGCATGAGCTAAATGCTAACACGCCCATTATATTCTATGGGCGCATTAGCATTTAGTGTGCACTAATCTTTAACATGTGCTAAATTGGTTAGCGCGCCTTAGTAAAAGGACCCCAGAATTTGCTGTGTGAAACTATACTTGATGAAATAGCCCCTCTAGGGAAGAAATCTGGACACAAAAGACAATCCTCAGCTTGGTTTTCTGAAGAATTACTAAAATTAAAAAGAGAGTGTAAGAAATTGCAAAGACAGAAGAAATCAAATAACGTGGAAGATAGATTTAATTGAAGATCTATGATTAAGAAATATAAAGCTAATTTAGTTCAATCAGGGAAAGAATATTACTCTAAATTAATAGGAAAAGAACACTTGGATAATAAGATATTATTTGCTAATATAAATTACCTCACTCAAGATAAGGAGTTAACTTTAAGCTCTTCCCAAATTATTCTTTCAGCCAGCACATTGGTCATTTATTTTAGATTGAAGGTAGAAAATTTGAGGACTAATATTTTGGGCACTACACATAAGTCATTGATTAATAGTGAAATAAAAAGTCCAGAAATTCCAGTGAACAGAATTTGGAATTATTTTCAACCTGTAAATATCAAGATGTTTAGAAGTTATTTAAGAAATATGTCAAATCACATTTCAAATTTGTCCCCCTAGTTTTTTAATGGCCCTTACAGACTGGCTAAATGAGGAATACCAAATAGGAAAAACTGATGTTTCATTTGGCAATATTATTTTAACCCCTATACTAAAACATCCAAATGAGAAAATGCTGGATAGTACAAATTATAGGCCTGTTGCAACTATTCCGTTGTTTACAAAACTTATGGAAAGTTGGGTTACAACCAAATTGACTTAATATTTAGAACATTATAACTTGCTCCACCCCATCCAATCTAGCTTAAGAACAGGTTATAGTACGGAAACATTGCTTTGCTCTTTAGTAGCTAGAGGCAGATCTATTTTGAGTGTAGGCCAAACTGCAATAATTATTCATTTTGATTTCTCAAATGCATTTGAAGTTGATCACAAACTATTATAACAGATCTTACAGGATTGAGATTTGGAAGGTACAGTATTAAATTGGATCAAATGATTTTTATCCCATAGATCATACAGGGTTAAAATGAATGGTTGTCTATCGACTAGGTGGTCATTGGATTGTGGTGTACTGCATGGCTCTCCCCTATCCCCAATATTGTTTAATATTATGATGCACTCATTAGGTTTAGAACTTGAAAGTTATAATGTTTTATCTTTCAATAGTAAGGATTCTGACTGGAGGATGTTGAAGTGTTTGAACAATGGATTATTGCTCACATATTGAAGATAAATACAGAAAAAAAACAAATTCCTTTGGTTGGGTCCGGCAGATTTGGCTGGATCAGATCTTTTATCCTCTTTCTGTCTGAATGGTTATAAGTACTAAATGCAAACTAGAGTATTGAGAGCTCAACTAGACTACATGTTAACTATGGAATATCAGGTTAATTTAGTGAGTAAAAATGTCTTTGGGCTTTTAAGGAAATTAAGATTAGTCACAAAATGTTTTGATATTTCAGCATTTTCACTAGTGGTCCAGTCATTAATTCTTTCGCAATTGGATTATTGTAACATAATTTATCTTGAGTGTACTACAAGACTCCTAAAGAGATTGCAAACTGTTCAAAATTCTGCAGAGTTGTTCTCGATTCCCAAATATGAAAGGATTACACTATACTTTGTTCAATTACATGGGTTACCAATTTCTGCTAGGATCATTTATAAACTCTGTGTATTGACTTTTAATATTTTAAATGGCCTAGCTCGCATCCTGGAGATGTATGCATGGCTACATGCATGGTGTCATCGAGAGCGTTTTGGCTATCTGGACCATGGGATGATTTTCCAAGGGCTGCTGAGAGGCGATGGTGTGCACCTATCAAAGAAGGGAAGAAGTGTCTTTACCAGCAGGCTGGCTAATCTATTGAAGAGGGCTTTAAACTAGAAGTGATGGGGCAGAGTGTTCAAAGCCCCCAGGTGAGTATAAGCCCTCAGGCTTATACAGCAAACAGCATTAGTCAATGTGTGAATGATTTTGCAATTTAAAAAATAGCTCACAGAGAAAATAAGACAATTATCAATGATAGCCCAGTTACAAGCCCAGCAGCTATGATATGCTCTGGAGGCTGGCTTTGGGCACTTGAGATATAAAGTCTTCGTCTCTAATTGTGAGCAAGCTGAGTTTCCTTTTGTTCTACTGTTGGCCCTTTTTTAGGGTTTTTGAGTAATTATACTATTTATTGATTTGGACTGCTCATGGAGAATCATGACTGGGATGTAGTTATACTGGGCTATAATCTGTTCAGGAAAGGCAGGGTAGGAAGAAAAGGAGGGGGAGTAGCGTTATATGTTAAATATATTAAAGCCACACAATTTCAGGATCTGCAGGGCAAAGAAAAGGCACTGTGGATCAATTTGGAAAGAGGGAATGGTGAATACTTGAGTACCTGATTATAAAACCGCTTAGACAAACCTTGATAGCCTGTATATAAATACCTAATAAACTTGAAACTTGCATATATTTATATTTTTGTGATATACAGACCTCCTTCACAGATGGAAGACGTGGATAGAGATTTAATAGTAGTCTTTCAGAATACATTTAAAAAAATGGGGACGTTTTACTAATAGGTGATTTTAACATGCCGGATGTTGATTGGGGTATCCCTATTGTGGGGTCTTCTAGAAGTAGGGAGATCCTGGATTCTCTACAAGAAGAACTGTTCCAACAGTTGGTAATGGAACCCACCGTGGGATGGGGTCATACTGGATTTAGTGCTTACAAACAGGGAGTGTTTCTGATGTTACAATGGGTGAACATCTGGTATCCAGTGATCACTGCATGTTATGGTTTAATATTAAGATGGGTATAGAGAGGGCTCATTCAAAGCAAAGGTTCTACACTTAAAAAAACTTAACTTTGATCGGATGGGGGATTACGTCAAGGAATTGTCTGAATGGGCATGTCTAGAAGGAGTGGGAAATGCAGTGGGCAAAACTAAAAGGAGCAATTGTAAGGGTGACAAACCTTTTGTGAGGCAAGTAAGTAAAAGTAAGGGGAAAAGAAGGATGCTTTGGTTCTCAAAATTAGTAGCTGAGAAGGTAAGGAATAAGAGGTTAGCTTTCATAAACGACAAAAGATCTTAGAAAGAGGCACACAGGCAAAAATATCTGGAAAATTTAAGAGAAGCTGGTTGTGTAGTCAGGAAAGGAAATTGAAGAAAAAAATAACTGACATGGTAAAACGGGGAGACAAATTATTTTTAGATATATTAGAAATAGGAAGAAGTGCAAAAGTGGAATTGTGAGACTCAATAATGAAGGGGAGAAATATATAAAAGTTGATAAAGAAAAGGCTGAATTGCTTAACAAATATTTCTATTCTGTGTTCATGGCTGAAATACCGGGAGCGGGACCGCAGAAGACAAACTTGAATAGGGATAGAGTAGTAATAGACCTTGATCGATTTTCAGAGGGTTGTGTTCATGAGGAGATAGCTAAAGCGATGGGGCCAGATGGTGTACATCCAAGGGTGTTGAAGGAACATAGGGAACTTCTGGTGGCTCCGTTGACTGACCTTTTCAATGAGTCTCTAGAATTGGGAGTGGTACTGGAGAAGGGTGGATGTGGTCTCTCCCCAAAAGTGGAAGTAAGGAAGAAGTAGGGAATTACAGACCGGTAAGTCTGACTTCTGTGGTAAGCATATGAATGGAAACGCTATTAAAACAGAGAATGGTGAAGTTTCTGGAATCCTGTGGATTACAGGACAGGAGGTAACATGGATTCACTAGAGGTAGGTCTTGTCAGACAAATCTGATCAATTTCTTTGACTGGGTGACCAGAGAATTGCAGTACGTTAGGTGTGGTGTATTTAGATTTTAGCAAAGTATTTGACAGTGTTCCACACAGATGTCTAATAAATAAACTGAGTGCCCTTGGGATAGGTTTCAAAGTGACAGAGGACAAGAACTGGTTGAGTGGAAGGCAACAGAGGGTAGTGATCAATAGAGATCACTCTGAGGAAAGGGATGTTACCAGTGATGTGCCTCAAGGTTCTGTTTTTGGGCTGTTCTTTTTAACATTTTTATAAACGATATTGCTGAAGGGCAGTGGAGTAAGCTTTGCCTCTTGCAGATGTGTCAAATTCAGTTTACGGCAGTCAGTGCTTTTATATTGAATGATGTCTGTCGATTCAGTATCAGAAGGTAAGTATACATTTTATTCAAAGGCTTTAAACCAATTTTCAAAACCAAAGTACACTTATATTTTTGCTTTAAAATTTCTATATGTACAAACTGGCCAATGTTCAGCACTATATAGCTGGTCCCATTTTGTTCAATATTTTTATAAATGACCTGGAAGATGGAACATCTTGTAATATAATCAAGTTTGCGGATGATACAAAACTATGTCGGGCGGTTGGCTCTCAAAGGGACTGTGAGGATCTTCAGAAAGATCTAAATCAGCTGGAAACGTGGGCAATAAAGTGGCAGATGAATTTTAACATAGACAAATGCAAGGTGAAGCATCTGGGAAAGAAAAACAAAGAACATGAATACAAGATGTTGGGGGTGACATTAGCCAAATGCGAACAAGAAAGGGATTTGGGGGTGCTGATAGACAGAACCCTAAAGCCATCGGCTCAATGTGCGGCGGCGGCGAAAAAAGCAAATAGGATGTTAGGCATGATTAAGAAGGGGATCACAAGTAGGTCGGAAGATGTTATAATTCCACTTTACAGAACAATGGTCAGACCACACTTAGAATACTGTGTCCAACACTGGTCTCCATACCTTAAGAAGGATAAAATTCTGTTGGAGAGGGTACAGAGGCGAGCCACGAAATTAGTCAAAGGCATGGAGAATTTAAGCTACATGGAACGCCTCGGAAAACTGGGACTGTTCACCCTCAAAAAGAGAAGACTGCGTGGGGATCTAATAGAGACTTTTAAAATATTAAAGGGTTTTGATCAAATTGACCAGGAAGCAGCATTACTGACATTTTCAGATGTGACGCGGACAAGAGGTCATAGCCTAAAACTGAATGGAAGCAGGTTCAGGACAGATGTCAGGAAGTTCTGTTTCACACAGAGAGTGGTGGGCGCTTGGAATGCTCTCCCGGAGGAGGTGGTGGCAGAAAATACTGTGCTGAGTTTCAAACGCAAGTTGGATGCACACCTTCTTGCAGATCATATTGAGGGATATGGGAAATCCAGGTCTCCAAAAAGGAGCACCTAAATGGGCCTCCGCGTGTGCGGTCACCGGACTAGATGGACCTCGGTCTGATCCGGTGAAGGCGTTTCTTATGTTCTTATGTTCTTATCTGCTAGTATTCAGCGGGAGATAGTTGGCTATCTCTTTCTGACTATTCTGGTCAGCGCCAAAATTCATTGGCTGACTGGCCAAGTTTAGTGGCTAGATAGACTCCCGTAAATAGCAGGTCTGTCTTTTGCTGTTATGACTTAGCCGATCAGTCAATGAATATCAGCTTGGCCGGTTATGTTAAATATGGCTAAAAATAGGAAATCCAATGCTGGTCTTTGGACATGGCTCTGGTATTGAATTAGACAAAGTAAAAAAACAAACAAACAAAAAACCCAACAATTCCACAGCAGAAAGGAGAAACCAAAAAACAAAAATAACACTGTGGCATAGATGTTTTTTGTTTTCTTTAAATTATTTATTTATTTGAATATCACAGTATATGATGCATACAATATTCTAAAGCAAATATGAGTCCACGTCAAGGAGAGGAACATCTTCAAGCTTCATATATATTAACCAAAAGGAAAAATACATAAAGAAAATAATTTGCCTGTATTATAACATTTTTAAGTTTACTTTAAACCATTGTCTCTTTATCTAACAGGAATCTTTCTAACTGATCCAGTTCAAAAAAAGCGTATGATATATTAAGATAGGTAATCAAACATTTGGCTGGATCCTTTTTAAATTCAGATCCTTTAGAAGTACCTCCCTTCTGGTTAACTTTCCCTCTAACTGGTAAATAGAAACATCTATTCAATACTATAGTTTCAGCATTACACAATTCAAGAACTTCTTTAAAATACTTCCTTAATAGTATCTCTGCGAAAGCAAAGGATTTATTGGAAAATTTAATATTCTCAGATTGGAAGCTCTTATATGATTTTCCATTATTTCTCATACAGGCAATCTTTAATAACATCTGGATCTGGAAAGTCCCATTCGCCCGGCCCCCCCACCCCACCCCCCTCTTGAACCCCCACCACCACACCTTTTAATAACTAATAGACACTGGTTTGTTGGAAAAATTAGGCTGCAGCCCTGTTTATTGAACTAAACAAGAAATAACAAGCCACAAATTGTTATTGACATCCGAGCTACCATATAACAAAATTTTTACCTAAATCCCCAATTCCCCGCCATCCTCAGCTAGGGCCTGGGGGTGGCATAACCTTGATGCCCCAATAGCAAGCCATTATCTGACGCTCACTCCCTCGAGCTCGTGTCCTCTTACGGCTCATCGCCTGATGAGCCCACCCCCAAAACTCTTGGTAGCTCGGGACACCGCCACAGCCTGTACATACAGGCCCCCCCTCAATCAACAGGGCTGCAACCGGCCAATGTCAGCGGCAACACAAGTCTCACAACATTCGGTAAAATCATTCAAAAATAAATCTAAACCGATATCAGAGAGATGCACGCCATCCCGTGCAAAAAGACCCAAACACGCCACGTCCACCCAGCCATGACGAATCTGTAATCCCCCTTGAGCCACCAACCAAGTCCCCACCTGCCGATTAACTTTTATAAGGCCCCGAGACCAATGCTTGGACAGTAAACAACACGGACGAGGGATAATATCGGACCAAACGAGCTGAGTATTGGGGAACCAAGACAACAGCAAACGGAAGTCATCCCGAATAGTATGGATAAGCTGCTTCCCGGTCCAGGACTCAACTTCGTTGCCCCCAAGATGAATGATAAGGAGGCGGGGGCACCGCTGCCGATCCCTCAAGGAACGCAAGAGAGGCAGTAGTTGTAGCCAGCACATGCCCCGTTGCCCCCACCAGGACACTCGAACTCCAGATCGCTGCAGTCCCAGATGCAAACCAGCAGGCCGCCAGACCGCCCGCTCACTAGCCCAGTGGACGAAAGAATGACCAATAATCCACATGTTGTACACCTGAGACATAGCATCTGTAAGAATAGGGGAAAGAATCAGAACAAGACCAACAACAAAGGAAGGAGAGAAGGAGAAGCACATGCCAAACACGGAGCAACAGGCTCCAACAAAGGTGCCCACATGCGGTCCCCCCACTCCAGGGTGCCTAGATCAGGCGACAGCATCACTCCAGATGACTCGATGAATCCTCCAACCGAATATAAGAACGAAAAGCGTCCGACCTCCACTGCCCCAAGCGTCGGAGGCCAGAATCAGGCATGCCCGCAAACCGAGCACTAGTGGCAGAACCTATATGAAAAGAATGCGACCCAAACAAGGCCGGATTCTCCCCGCATGCCCGCAACACCTTCTTGAAAACTGCAATAAACTGGAAACGAGTAAGCGGGGAAGAATCAGAGTGTATGAACAGGACCTCTCTGGGCAAAGGGCGGCCGAAGACAAAGGCACGAAACGCAGAAACCGGACAGGAAGGACAGCCCGGAACAGCGGCCAAAAGAACAGTCTGCCCCCGACCGGCCTGATCAGTTTTAGACCGGGCGATCCGGAGATGTAAGGTGTCGCCCAGCAATTGTACGTGCCCCAAGCGCAAACCCCCAATCGGTCTCTGCGCCGAAGCCACCACTAATTTTCCCACCCAAAGAGCAGCAAAAAAGGCCAGAGCAAAAGCGGCTTGAAACAAACAAGCCTCGTAACCTGAAAATACCACAAGGGGCAAGGCCTGCAGCAGACGCAACAAAACAGGATGCGTAACCGGGCGTCTACCATCCGGTGCAGGCGGGTGTGCGCGACCCAGGGCCACTAATGATCGCCGAACTAGGAAGCCCTCCGCCGGATTACCCCAGCCTAACGCTCGGCAGAAAAAGGACAAACCGGCTATCCGTCCCAAAAGTGTACGACGAGAGCAACCTTGAGAGGCACAATCCGCAACATAAGCCGTGAGTAACACATCCAGAATAGGCCCAGACTGCCATCCCCGAGTCCTCAAAAAAGCAATCACTGCATGAAAACCTGCCAAATAATGCGCCCATGTAGACGGCGCTAGGGAGCTCTTCAACAACGTCCAGATGGCGCCATAATCAGCTGCCAAAGATGAGTCGGCATCTCCACACCTTCCACCTGGGCCTCCGGGGCAAGACGGCGAAACTGGGAAAACTGAAAACGAGACAACGCATCAGCTATATCGTTATGTACCCCAGGAACATGGCGCGCGCGAATAAAAATATTAAGGGACAAGCAACGCAGTACTAGCTCGCGCAACAAGGCATTCACTAACAGACAATGCGCAACTTGTTTATTGACCACCTCAACAACACCTTGATTATCACACCAGAATAAAATTATCCGGTTGCGCAGCTGATCCGACCACAAGTTGCATGCCACCAGTAGGGGAAACAACTCCAGCAAGGTAATATTTTGGAGGATATTGGAAGTGCTCCAGGAGGGGGGCCAGCGCGCAGTGCGCAGTGCACCATGCGCCCTGGAAGTACACACCGAAACCCGTAGCAGCTGCTGCGTCAGAATACAATTCCAAATCAAAGTTGGAGACCTCATTGAGTTGAATAGGCAACGTGCCATTGAAGGACAGCAAAAAACGCACCCACATCCTCAAGTCTGCTCGAATTCCAGCCGTAATCTGAACAAAATGCCGCTTATGACGAACACCAGAAGTTGCAAAATCCAACCGCCGCGAAAAAGCCCGGCCCATGGGCAACACCCGACATGCAAAATTGAAAGACCCAAGGAGCGACTGAACCAATCGTAAGGTAACCTTCTTGGCTCCCAGGACAAACTGAATAAGGTCCAGTAATTTTGCAACCTTAGCCGCCGGCAAATGGGTAACCATGGCCTCGGAATCAAGTTTGATGCCCAAAAAGGTCAAAATTGTGGTGGGGCCCTCTGTTTTATCTAGAGCCAAAGGAACACCAAAGTCGGAAGCCATACGCCCAAACTCATCCAACAACCGTTGACAATCACCAGAAGCAGAGCGATCTACAAATAAAAAATCATCCAAATAATGAACAATAGACAACAGACCCGAACGCTGCTCCGCAACCCAATGAAGAAACGAACTGAAAAGCTCAAAAAACGCGCAGGAAATGGAGCACCCCATGGGAAGACATTTATCATAATAATAGGAACCGTCAAAGCGGAAACCTAATAGAGCAGGGGTGCCCACACTTTTTGGGCTTGCGAGCTACTTTTAAAATGACCAAGTCAAAATGATCTACCAACAATAAAAAATTTTTAAAACCCCCACAAAGCACACTGAAAGGCAGAGAAAATGTTAATTATCATTCATATTCCGGGTTTTTTTCAAAGAGGTCAAGGCAGATGACTCTATGCAATGTCATCTCAATAACAACCATACAAAAATAGACAAATATAGCCCCTCCCTTTTTACTAAACCACATAGCAGTTTTTAGCGCAGGGAGTTGCGCTGAATGCCCCACGCTGCTCTCGACGCTCATAGGCTCCCTGCGCTAAAAACCGCTATTGTGGTTTAGTAAAAGGGAGCCATAGTGCAAAATATAGACAGCAGATATAAATTCTCAAAACAGACACATTTTGATCACTAAATTGAAAATAAAATCATTTTTCCTACTTTTGTTTGATGATTTCATGAGTCTCTGGTTGCACTTTCTTCTTCTGACTTCTTCTCACTTGACTCTGGCTGCACTTCTTCTGACATCTTCTGATTTCAGCCCACTCCTTCTTTCAGCCTCCTATATGCTTTCTCTCTTCCATACCTCATTCTCTCCCCCAACTTTTTCTTTCTTTCTCCCTGCCTCCTGTTCTTTCTTTCTCTCTCTCTCTCCATGCCCACTTTCTTTCTGTCTCCCTGCTTGCCCCCTTTGTTTCTTTCTCCCTGCCCTCCCCCAATTCACTAGGTTTGCCGTCGCCACCGGGGAACAGGCCTCCAAGCCACCGCCCCCCAAGCTCTGCATGCAGAAGCCTTGCACTGACCAGCATTCTGCTCCCCTTCAATTCTTACATCGGAGAGGAAGTTCCGGGCCAGCCAGGCAGCGATTGGCTGGCCCAGAAATTCCTCTCCGATGTAAGAATTGATGTCGGGGAGAGAAATGCTGGTCAGCGTTAGGCTTCTGCAGGCCCAAATCTCTGGATCCCCAGGGCCGAGGAAAAGAAAAAAAGCCAGTCTTCCATGAGAGCCGTTCCAGTCTCTTTTTAGCAGGACACTCAACTTCACATTTTCAGGCTCAAGACGTCAGAGCAGCAGCAGCAGCTCCGGCATTTTTGGGCAGAGCACCTCCTGCTCCCGACCGCCTTTCTCCAGTCTGGCTTGTCAATTCCGCCAGGGGCAGCCGGCGCTCAGCTCTCAAGGGTCGTGACTTCCCTAGACCTCCCTCCCGCCTTCTCCCGAAGGAAGTGACTTCATCCCCCAGTCGGAAGACGCAGTCGGGCAGGAAGGGCCCAGCAAGAATGAGTGTGCGTGGGGAACCTTGGGGAGATTCCGGTGGGGAACCTTGGGGAGAGGAAGGCTGATCGGCCGGCCGATTGGAACGGCAACACGAGATCGACTGGCGTTGCCTTCCCGATCGACCGGTTGATCGCGATCGACGTGTTGGGCACCCCTGTAATAGAGGATAAGAGTCAGGATGCACCGGCAGAAGACGAAAAGCCGCTTCGATGTCCACCTTGGCAAGGAGAGCGCCTCAACCCGCCGCACGAATGAAGTGGAGAGCACTGTCAAAAGAAGCATAGAGGACAGAACACAATTCAGATGGGATACCATCGTTGACAGAGCGCCCAACAGGAGCCGACAGATTGTGAATCAAGCGGAATTTACCAGGATCATGTTTGGGAATAACGGCAAGTGGAGAAAGCATCATGGACGGAAATGGTGGAGAAAGAAAGGGACCAGCAATACGCCCCAGAGACAACTCCTCCTGCAATTTCAAATGCACAACAGCACGCAGGTGGCGAACTGACAAAGCATTACGCACCTCAACAAGGCGGACCCAACCACGGAAAGGTATAACAAAACCTTCCTCGAACCCCTGGTGCAACAATGCTGCAGCGTCCGCATCACCATAGCGGCGAAGCCAAGGCAAAAGCGCTTCAAACCGAACAGGAGTGGGTAAGTTGCGCACGAACGAATTACTTGACAGGAGGCAGGGCGGATCCAACGGCCTTCTTAGGACATTTGAGGGCGGAGTGTCCTTGGCCACACAAGGAGCAGACGTGTTTGAACTTGCAGTCTGGAAAAGAGCACAAAGCTCGGTTGAATTTCCAACACACGTCGGAGGGTCCTCCCGATCCTGAGCCCGAGGCCGGCCGAAAGGACCGCGAAGCGACCGCACCCACAGAACCACCACGCAAAGCAACGCCCGACAAGGAACCACCAGTTTTTGCAGACATGTGCGTCAGCCACAAAGACACATCCTGCGTGCCCCAGGACATATGATGATTTTCTTCCATTTTGTCCCGAAACGCTTCATCGTAGTTGAGCCAGGCCCAACCACCAAAGCGTTGATATGCGTCCAAAACCAAGTCAGCATACGCTAATAATAGACCATAATCTGCCACGCGCGCTCTGCCCCACACGCTAGCTAACCGCAAGAAGGCACGCATCTTATTAACTATGTTCCGCGACACTAAAGGCATACGCGTACGGCCATCAGCTTTCTTGGCTTTGCGTTTGTGACGCTTACTAACTCGACCCTCCATCAAGCGGAACACATCAATACATTCCCGTTTGCGAATTTTCCTACGCAAGGTCTTAGGAACCTTTTCCCATAACTCAGAAAGAGCCACTAACGCAGGCGCGCTCCTATTTTGACCACTGGACCCAACCTCAGAACCTAAACCCCCAGCAACCCCAACCGCCGAACCGGGTGTGGAAGAAGAGGAAGAGGAGAACAAAGAAGAATCAGAAGAAGACGAGGAGGACGAAGCATACCCCCGACTCCTACGTCTAGCCCTACGCTTGCGCTTGGATCTAGCACCCCCGGCCCTGTGAAACAGTGTCATTACCCGTACCAGCAGTACCTGATGGCCCTGCCATTCCAGAAGTTGAAGAAGCAGTGACGCCATGCCCAGCCGCCACCATAGGCTCCGCTGTCGGTCCACCAGCACCTGGAACTACCAAAGACACTCCAATCGCCAAAACAGGACTCGGAGCTGCTACCGCTGAACCGGGAACTTCCACACTGGAGTCCTGAAAAGGCAAAAAAGAAACCGGAGCAGCAACTGGCACAGCACTGATAGCAGGAGCAAAAGATACAGAACTTGACTTCCTCCTCCCGAACTCCTCCCACACAACGCCTAGGCGTGAACCAAGAGCACCCGGATCACACCCCGAACCAGACCCCGCGAGTGGCACAGAGAAAGCTGGAGGACAGGGCGGGCACCAGGCAGAACCCCAGGCTGGCATCTAGGAAAAAGGAGGCCAAAAAGGCCAACCACCAGGGGGCCCACTAGTGGAAGGTGGGCCAGGCACACTGGGGAGATCCGTCTGGCCTGATCCCTGCAAGCCCGGGGGAACCTGACCACTGGACCCCTGCACACCCAGGGAACCCCGTGACTCTGAGGATAGCACAGACGCTGAGCCCTGCCCATCCTGGAGCGACAACGGCGCTGAGCCCTGCATCAAATGGGAACCCCGAGACTCTGAAACCCGATCCAGAACCACGCCGGCCTCAGCGTCCACAGGGGGCCCCGCAGGGAGGTCCGACAATGGAATGCGCTGGGCGGGCACAAGAGCAAGGGCAGAGTGCTCAAAAGAAGCGGGAGGAGACCACACGTGGACTCCGGGTGCAGAAGGCCGACTTGACCCCCGACTCTGCAGGGATGAGCCACTGACGATCGAACACGGCCCCTCCTAATCGCTCTACCCCCGAACCCCCCCCCCCCCCCGACAAGCACGTCTCTTCAGGCAGCAATGTCTCCTCTCTCACAGTCAGCCAGAGGAAGTGGCGAGATCTTATCTCAGGTGCTTGCCCCGCCCACTGGCATCAGCGAGGGGCCTCGGGAGCAGATGATACATGCCAAACACAGCCGCTGAATACCTCCTCTCCTCAGGCAGCAATGTTTCCTCTCTCACACGGAATAGATGTTCCTGATGCAGGCGTTTATTTTATCCAACACGTAAATGACATTCAGCATTTCACAAAGAGAGACTATGAATGGTGCAGACCCAACACGGTCCATGTTTTGGCTAAAACTGCCTTCCTCAGTGGTCCCAACCAAAATATCAAGCAAAAATCCAGTACAAGTGCTGAAAAATACTCTCCAACCGCTAGACCATGTTGGATCCGCATCATTCATATTCTCTCTTGCTAAATGACCTTTAGATGTTGGATTAAATAAACACCTGTATCAAGAACAGAGTTATTTTTGCTTTTTGGTTTCTCCTGGCATTGAATTTCCAGGTTCACCGCTGACCACGGGAGGTAGCCAGACTGCCTCCCACAGTCTGAAAATCGGCCCCAAAGAATGCATGTTCATTTGCACCTGCATTTTCAGCAGGTAGAGTTTAGTTGGAAAGCAATGGACAAAGATTTTGAAAACTCAGTCTATGTGCGTACTCAGCTTCCCCAATCAAAACATGTCAAGAATGCTTAAGCAGAATTTATTTTTGAGTACTTGTGTGCATACTTTTATGCATACAAAAACTAGGTATTCTGAGAAGGGGATACGGGGACAGAGTTGAATATTTATATGCATATTTTTCATGTTATAAAGTAGGGGCCCAATATCAAAATTGTTGGAGGTGATCCAGGATAGTCAATGCTGAGGTCACAAGCATTGAATATCATGGTCAAAGTGCAGCAACTCACAATTAGCTGGCAAAGCTGATTTTCAGTGGCTGGCCAGCTAATGGCAAAAAATAGACCTATTTTTTAGCCAATGAAAATTGGTGGTGATTGGCAATGTCGCCTGACCTAGCTGGTCATCAAGCAAACCAGCAAGCCAGATATTCAGCGAGAGATAGCTGGCTATTTCCCGCTGAATATCAGGACTTAGCTGGCCAGGAGCAATTTCTGGCTGGCTAAGTCCTGTTTAATATTGGGGGGACAGGACTACAAATATAGCTTTGTGCAAGATGTTTAACTGGCTAACCACACAAAAAAAAAGCAGGGATGATCCAGGGAATGAAACAAAGCTCCAAGCAGAAACAATACTTTATTGCAGTGTCCAAAGCTGATGATCTGGCAGAGCAGCAATTTGAAGGTTTCTTCTGGAGAGTGGTTGCAGATGACAGATCCGGGTGGACAGAGATGGCACTCAGGTTCACAGACTTGTATCAGCTCTTCTCCAGTCAAAACTAATGCTAGCAGTTACAGAAACATGTTGTGACAGCACTTATTCATTCTTTATAGGTGGTCTAAGTCCCGACATTAATCTTGTGTTGCCTGGATGTCAATGCTATAAACGTAATTGGGATAAGATGTCAAGAGTGCTGTGCTGTGTATGACATGCCCACAATTGTCCGACATGCCTCTAGCCATTTTAGATAGTTTTGCCGCATATACATTTAGCTCCAACCTGTTCTAAAATGAAGCTTTATGCATTTTGAGAGTTGCACATGACAGTGCCAGGATATGAACATTTAATATGTGAATAGTGCTTCTAAAATGATTACCAATGGATGTAAGAAAAGGTGATCAACATTTCATCCAAAGTCTGAAAACTTAAGAAACAAAATATGGGAAAGCACAAAGAGAGCCAGACACCAATAAGAGCAAAATGCAAAGCCATAATAGCCAGAAGTAAGTTCATAGGTTGAATAGTGTTGCTGGTTTATTTGCTTTATAGATCATAGAAAACATGATTGTTCATGATAAAGCTTGTTTGTTTCCCTTTTTGTCTGACTTTTGTACCTTTGAAGAATCCCATCTACTATCTTTTTGCAGCTTGTTAGAAAAAGAAGCAATTGTGCTTCGCTTTCACTTAGAATTCTTTTCAGCAAGCTCCGTCAGTGCAAAAAGATGTTGACAAAAGAATAAAAGGTGAGGATTGGATGATGAGCATCAAAGACAGTTGTCAGCATAACCAGTCTGGCAACATAAAATGCAGTTAAACCACTGAAATTTATCTTACATTAGTACATTTATTTAGATCTTTTGCCAGGAATTGAGCTCAGCTGCTGTTTTGTTTTCTTTTTTATCCTCCAGTCTTTGTTGGAGCAAACATTTTGAGGACTGACCCGTAGTAGTTCAAGTGAATCAATCTGACAGGTGTTAAGCAGTATATAAGCTGATTTAAAATGTTTAGACCTAGATTTACTACAAACATGTATTGATGCTGAGTTATTTATAGCAGAGCCCATTTTTTGCAATTTGACCTATTTACTAATAAACCCCTCCCCCCTTTTACTAAACCACAATAGCAGTTATTAGCGCAGGTTGCTGCTATGAATGCTCCGCGCAGCTCCTGATGCTCAAGGAACTCTATGAGTATTGAGAGCAACACGGAGCATTCAGTACGGCTCCCTGCGCTAATAACCACTATCGTGGTTTAGTAAAAGTGGGGGGATGTGAATTAACAGTGGTAGATGAACAGAAGAAGTAGTGTTCATTAATAAACATAGAGGCCCTTTTACTAAGTTGTGTTAAGAGTTGGCTTGTGTCTATCACAACTTAAAATAGCATACGAGGGGAAGTGCTCAGACCTTCTTTGGTAATTTGCCAAATCAGTACATATAAATTTTAACGCTAAGAAATATTTGTATATTTTGGGAGGAGGCATATCGGGATAGAGACTAGGCATTTCTGCACTAAACACCGCCTCCACATTAGCACACACTGGGGTCCTTTTACTAAGGCATGCTAACTGATTTAGCGAACACTAATGAATTTAGCATGAGCTAAATTCTAAGGCGTCCATTATATTCTATGGGTGCCTTCACATTTAGGCCCAGATTCTATAAACGGCATCCCAATTGTAGACAGCGGTAGGCGTCCTACCACTGTCTAAGCAGCTAATCAGAATCCACATTTAAAAAAAAAAAAAAAAAGCTTCCGAGGCAGGTTGCCTACATTGGAGAAGCCTCCGGGAGCACAGGGAGGCACGCAAGCTCGCCTAAGCTCACCTAAGGCTAGGTATGGGCATGGTTTGCCCCAGAAGTAGCCTTAGGCTGACCTAGATGGCCTACATGTTTCCCTAGGCCAGCGGAAGACGCATACAATGTAGGCATGGTCGCTGAGCTTATCGCAGCAAGGAATCTCCTTGCTGTGATAAGTTTAGCAGCCGCAGTAGTGGCTTCCCATCCCACCCGAACGATCGCCAACAGGAGCTATGCCCAATCCCTCCTGCTGGAATCCCCCTGTAGATCGCTGGCAGGAAGGATGCCCAATTTCTCCTGCCGGAAACCCCCAGCCCCAATAGATTGCTGTCAGGAGGGATGCCCAATCCCTCCTGATGGACCCCCCACCTCCCTAAAGTTCACACCACCTCCACCCCCATATGGACCCCCCCCCCTATCCCACACGAAACCCCCCCAAACCTTTTAGGAAGGCTGGATAGCTGGGTCTTCCCTCTGTCCATCCGGCAGGCCCACCTCCATCTGAATGAGGTGGGCCTGCCTGTCCTGGTGCATTGTGAGATGCACCAGGGAGGGTCTAAGGCCAATCTTAGATTCTGGTTTGGCCCAAGTGCCTAAAGACCCTCCTAGGGGCAGGGCCTTAGGCACCTGGGCTAATCAGGCCTTAGGCCCTTCCCCGCCTTATTCAGACAGAGGAGGGTCTGCCAGCTGGACGGTGGGAAACCCATCCATCTGGCCTTCCTAAAAGATTAGAGGGGTTCTGGGGGGTTTCAGGTGGGGTGGGGGGTCTAGGTGGGGGTTGGAGGAGGAGTGAGCTATGGGGGTGGTTTACAGCAGTTGTGTCCTTCCACAGATACAGACCTTTTGTAGTTTACTGGGTTTTTAGGGAAGCATTCAATGTTGATCTGAAGTCCATAGTAACCTCCATTATTAATAACAGAATTCACATCTCTTACCACAAGGCTGACCCCATGACAGCAGGAGATGTCATCTCTTTAGATCAGGGGTTCTGAACCCAGTCCTCAGGATGTACGCAACCAGTTAGCTTTTCGGGATACCCACTATGAATATGTATGAAATAAATTAGCATGCACTGCTTCCATTGTATACAAATCTATCTCATGTGAGGAGGAAAAAGTGGATGCTGTGGATGTTTCTAAATTCAGCATGGTTATCTTGAAAACCAGACTGGCTTGGTATGTCCCAGGGACTGGGTTGAGAACCCCTCCCTTAGATGCTTCTGCTGGCAGTCCAAGATGGATTGGGGAGAAGCAGTGATATGGGGGAATTATCTGAAGAGAGGAAGGAAGAATGAGAAAATTCAGTTGGGAGATAGAAGAATATATTTTGGAGGGTGTGAGAAGAGGGTGAAGAGTGCCTAGAGTGAATATGTGAGAATAGAGAAATATCTGGAGTGTAGTAGTAAAGGAAGAAGAAAATCTGGGAGGGGATATCTTTTGGAGGGAGATGGGATAAGAAGAGCAGAATATCTCCAGGAGAGAGATGAGGTGAAATGGTGATAGAATGGAGGGAGTATGTGAGATAGAAGAGCCCCTAGAAGAAGAAAGAGACGGAAGGAAGGAAGGAAAGAAGTGGAGAGTAGAGGAAAAAAATGTCTGGATGAAGAGGTGATATGGAGGAGTTGAGGTAAGAATGGGTATGAAGGTGGAATAAGTGTTTGAAGGAAGAGAGCGGGTATAAAGGGTAAAGGGTGGAGGGTGGGAGGGAGTGAAAAGTGGGAATAATGTATTGAGTAAATGTGATGAGGAAAATATTTTCTAAGAGATGTAGTATAGTATGAGATGAAGAGGAATGTTTAGAGAAAGGGGTGTAAAGATGGTGTGAAAGTTATAGAAGGGCCAAGAAGGGATTGTGAAGCAGTGTAAAAGACAGGAGGATGGAAAGGGTGAAAAAATGTGGAAATGGGACTGGGGTGAAGATGGAAAGCGGGAAACACCAGAACAAATGTAGTAGTATGTCAAAGAAATACATATTTTGTAAAGATCAGGGTCAGCTCAAGAGATTGCAGTGCTATGGACCATGCCCTGCCCCTTAGTTCATGATTGACCCTGCCCCAGTACATGTCCTACCCCCAGTCCTACCTCCTCCCTCCTCAGATTCTACTGCCTGGTCCCAGCAGGATGTGACTTCAAAGGCCTGCTTCAATGTCCAGCAGTAGCAGCTAAGGAGGGAGGGAGGGAAGTACTGCACTTCTCTCCTCTGATGGTGGTTCTCCCTCCTCGCAGCAGCTGGCCTATGAAGCTGCACCCTGCCAGGACAGGGTGGCAGCACCAAGAGGAGAAGGGACCTGGGCCAAAGCTTCACCTGGTCCATAGATTAAGTTGGCTGTGGTAAAGATGGCAGGAAGAACATGGTGAAGCTGGTGAAGGCAGTGAGGGAGTAGAGCTTTTATGGTATCTGATGCTCTGTACACTTGCTGTACCTAGGAGTAAGACTCCCTGAGTTGGGGAAGTAGGAGAAGTGGCAGCCATTTCTTGAAGATACTGATTTGTATAAAAAAAATAGCAAGGGTGTTGTACTGTAGTGTAAAGGGTGGGCATGAGCTGCATGAGATGTAGACATATTCACCAGCTCACTGTGCATGTTGGCACCAGATGGACTTCTACCCATCTAATACTGGAAACAATATAAAAACTATAACATAACATCGTGCTTCTTAACTGCGTGACCATAAGTTCCATGCGGTTTACAAAAGATTTTAAACTAAGAACAATTTAAGGATGACAAGAAAGAAATTATTTGACCAAATATTTTAAAAAGAGATGAGTTTTCAGTTGAGTTCTGAAATGTTTATAAGAACAGGCTCCAAGCAATAACAATCAAAATTCTCTATCATGGAATGCCGCTTGGAATGCTAAAGTATGGTAGGCCCTGTACTGACGGAAAAGTAAACGGCGTGAGATTTTCTACTATATTTATATGATGCTAAATAAAATCTGTTAAGCATGTAAAACGGAGCAGTGCCATACATAACCTTATAGCAGAAGCAACCCAGTTTAAACAAAACACGAGCCTCCATTGGCAACCAATGCAAGTCGCAATAAAATGGAGTTACATGATCATACTTTTTAAGACCATAGATCATTCTAACCGCTGTATTTTGAATCAGTATGAGTCTAACCATGTCTTTCTTGGGAATTGTTAAATATACAATATTGCAAAAGACTCAATAGAAAAGATTGTACAAGAAGTTAGAAAGCAGAAAACTCAAAAAAGGGTCTAATGGTATGCAATTTCTATAACGTGTAATAACTCTTACATACCACAGCATCTATTTGTTTTTTCATCATCAGATGCTGATCCAAAACGACTCCCAATATTTTAATTGTTGGTTGGATTATATACGAGGTAGAATTTATACTAATCGATGGCTTGTGAATGATCTTATGTGGCAACACGACAAAAAACTTTGTCTTACCTGGGTTAAGCTTGAGTTTGAAATCCTGCATCCAAGAGTTCATCAATTTCAACACAGACTCAATTTTATGAGAAATATGAGATAGAACTGAACCACAAGTTATGGTGCTATAGTTTGTGTAATCTCTGAATGGCTTAAGGATATTTCTATTATTATTACTGTAACCCCATCCCCCAGGGAGAGTACTGTCCTACCTTTACATCATTTGTAGTTGTTTGTTTAAGCCAATACCTTGGACAGCACTTCCCCTGAAGGATAGGATACAATAAAATAGGGAAGGGAAATAGGAAACACATCATTTAAGACCTAAAATAAAATACCACTCGAAAACAGTGAGGTTAATTTTCTTATACATTTTCCCCTTCTAGTCCCTAATGATCCAGTTTACAGATCTAAGAATACTACAGTATCAGATAAGTATTTAGTTTAATTAAAAATTTGATTAAATCACAATTTCAGGTATCAAAGTGATGTACAATTTGTATAAAATAGGGGGGACAAGTAACATTTAAAATTGAATACAAAGACAAACATACACAAAAGGTAAGTGGGGGGACTACAATAAATTAAAGGAAAGAAGTTTAAGAATATAAGTAATGCTTCTGCTGGGTCAGACCAGAGGTCCATCATGCCCAGCAGTCCGCTCACGCGGCGGCCCATCAGGTCCAGGACCTATATAGTAATCCTCTATCCCCTTCTATCCCCTTTTCCTTCAGGAAATCATCCAATCCCTTCTTGAACCCCAAAACCGTACTCTGTCCTATCACGCCCTCTGGAAGCACATTCCAGGTGTCCACCACCCTCTGGGTGAAGAAGAACTTCCTAGCATTGGTTTTGAATCTGTCCCCTTTTAATTTTTCTGAATGCCCTCTCGTTCTTGTAGTCTTCGAAAGTTTGATGAATCTGTCCCTCTCCACTTTCTCTATGCCCTTCATGATCTTGTAAGTCTCTATCGTATCCCCTCTAAGTCTCCGTTTCTCCAGGGAAAAGAGCCCCAGTTTCTCCAATCTTTCAGCATATGAAAGGTTTTCCATACCCTTTATCAAGCGTGTCGCTCTCTTAACACTCTCGAGTATCGCCATATCCTTCTTTAGGTACGGCGACCAATAATGGACGCAGTACTCTAGATGCAGGCGCACCATCGCCCGATACAACGGCAGGATAACTTCTTTCATTCTGGTTGTAATATCCTTCTTGATTATACCTAGCATTCTATTCGCTTTCTTAGCAGCCGCTGCGCACTGTGCTGACAGCTTCATTGTCTTGTCCACTATTACCCCCAAGTCCCTTTCTTGGGTACTCTCATTCAATGACAGCCCTCCCATTGTGTAGCTGTACCTCGGGTTTCTGTTTCCTACGTGCAAGACTTTACATTTCTCTACATTAAACTTCATCTGCCTTCTCATCGCCCACTCCCCTAGTTTCTTCAGGTCCCTTTGTAAATCTTCGCAGTCTTCTATAGTCTTAGCCCCATTAAATAGTTTGGTGTCATCTGCGAATTTTATTACTTTGCACTTTGTCCCTGTTTCTAGATCATTTATAAATACATTGAATAGCAGCGGTCCAAGCACCGACCCCTGCGGAACACCACTTGTGACCCTCCTCCAGTCCGAGTAGTGGTCCTTCACTCCTACCCTCTGCTTCCTACCCGCCAACCAATTCCTGATCCATCTGTGTACGTCTCCTTCCACCCCATGGTTCTTCAGTTTCCGAAGTAGGCGTTCATGGGGTACCTTGTCAAAGGCGTTTTGGAAGACTAAGTATACGATGTCTATGGGGTCCCCTATGTCCATCCGTTTGTTAATTCCTTTGAAGAAGTGCAATAAGTTCGTAAGGCATGATCTTCCCTTGCAGAAGCCATGTTGGCTTGTTATCAAGTTTATTCCTTTCTAGATGCTCCTCGATGCTGTCTTATCAGTGCTTCCGCCATTTTCCCCAGGACCAAGGTCAGACTTACCAGTCTGTAGTTCCCAGGGTCACCTCTTGATCCCTTTTTAAAGATGGGCGTAAATTGGCTATCTTCCAACCCTCCGGGATCACACCTGTTTTCAGGGATAGATTACAGACTTGCTGTAGTAGTTCTGCTATTTCCTCCTTTAGTTCTTTCAGTGCCCTAGGGTGGATTCCGTCCAGGCCCGGTGATTTGTCAGTTTTTTATTTTTCTATCTGTCTGTGTACGTCTTTGAGGCTTACTTCCATGGATGTTAATTTTTCTGCTTGGTCTCCTTTGAAGATTTGTTCAGGTTCCAGTATATTAGATGTGTCCTCTTTTGTAAATACTGACGAAAAAGAACATGTTTAGTCTTTCCGCCACTTCTTTCTCCTCCTTCACCACTCCCTTCCTATCTCCGTCATCCTCCTCCCTAGCCAGCTGCTTCCCTTTAACATATCTGAAGAACGGTTTGAAATTTTATGCTTCCCTGGCTAGCCTCTCTTCATATTCTCTTTTTGCTTTTCTAACCATGAGGTGTCATTCTTTTTGATACTCCCTGTGTTCTTTCCAGTTCTCTTCGGTTTTGCCCTTTTTCCATTTCTTGAAAGAATTCTTCTTAGCCCCTATCGCTTTCTTCACTTCTTTAGTTATTCATGCCAGGTCTTTTTTTCGGCTCTTTTTGCACCCTTTTCTGAATCTGGGGATATACAGATTTTGTGCCTCGCTCATCATTTCCTTGAATAAAGACCAGGCTTGCTCTACAGTCTGCCATTTCTTTGAGCTGTTCCTAAGTTTCTTCCTTACCATTACCCTCATCGCTTCGTAGTTTCCTTTCTTGAAGTTAAAAGTTGTCGCTGTGATTCTCATTCCCTTCAGTATTCCTACTTCAACTTTGAACTTGATCATATTATGATCGCTGTTTCCCAACGATCCCACTACTTCCACTTCCTTTGCAGGTTCCTCTTAGAATTGCAGTAGTCCAGTTTTGATATTATCAGTGAGTGAATTAGAATATTCAAGGAAGACCTATTGAGAAAGGTAGCTAATGATCTACTCATACATCATCAGTTGTATTTTTCTAATCTCTATCTTTAAAATCCTATTTTATAAAAGGACTAATAGTATGAGGTACCTAAGTGAAAGAAAACTATGTCCAAAAACCAGCCTAAGTCGGTACTTGGATGACCTAAAAGACAGATCGTCCAAGTGCCAATATTCAAAGCTAGTTTTTGGACGTATGCAGAGACTTTTTAGGCCTCTGAATCCTGCTGTACACACAGAGATCAAAGGGGCATTTTAGGAGGAGTGGTTAGGGCGGGAAGTGGGTGGGATGTGGGCCAACCAAACTTAGTCGTCCTGCTGTGATAATCGAAAGTTCGACGAAGTTTCCTGGATGGAAAGTATACGTTTTGACTAAGACAAAGTCAAAACAGGTATAAGTTCCGATCAGGTTGCCGCTGAGCTGACTGCAACTGCCGTGACTAGTTTAGCAGCCCAGGCAACCTATCCCCTCCCCTGCGAACAGTACTGGCAGGAGGGATGCCCAGTCCCTCCTGCCGGACACCCCCGAAGCTGCCCGCAATGATCACTGGCAGGAGAGATGTCCAATCTCTCCTGCTGACACCCCCCATCCGATAGTTCACCAGTAGGAGGGATGCCCAGTCCCTCCTGTTGGACACCCCCACCCCTTGAAAGGTAGCCCACCCGGAAGGGGCCTATGGGATCTGGCCAATTGGAATCTTAGGCCAAGCCCTGTGCATCCCAGAATGCATTGGAAGATGGGCCTAAAATTCCAGTTGGCCCAGGTGCCTAAGGCCCCTCCTATAGGCAGAAAGCTGGAATTTGGCAAATAGATCAATGACAGGTCTGGCTGGATTCCATATGAAACCTTTTGTGAATGTTTCAACTTACCTCCTATTTGCAACTAGCAATGGATGCAGTTCAAACACTCCATTCAGGCGTTTCTGAATATTAAACTCCTTCACTGATAAGATTCTAGCCATCATCAAATTATGCTCTTCAATATCCTTTAAGAACAAGGAAGCTTACCAATGGTACAAAATATTTAGACTCAAGAAAGCTCAAAGACACGCAGATATTGAACTCAAATGGAATAAGGAGCTGAACATCGATTTCACGAGTGATACCTGGCAAAACATTCTTCTTTCTACTGCACAGGGCCTATTGGACTAGTCATCTCTCGAAATTCAACTCTAAAACTGATAATTGTTGCTGGTCTTGGGGTAATGCAGAGGGCACACTGTGACATATGTTATATGATTGCCCGCTTGTCTGTGGCTACTGGCGCAGGATATGGTATGATATCTGCCTCATATTCAAGATAAACAGCCCCTTAACATATGCCACCTTTATCACTGGTGGATATGATGCACAACTTTCTTTATCTGAAGACAATAATAATCTGATACACATACTAATACTTATTGCAGTTAAAATAATCCTCTCCAATTGGAAAAATCTAACTGCTGAGGATACAGGGCATGGTGAAATATGGTCTGCCTTGTAGCCAAATACGAACGAATTGTTACTGAGACATCACACTCAATAATGAAATTTGAGAGACTCTGGGCCCCATTACTCCCCAGTATTCTCAATGGAGAAGCTTAAATAATGGAGTTCACTATATCATACAACCTGTCACTGTAAAATTCAACAAAATCTGTATACACTGATCATTCAAATCACAACCCTCCTGGGAAAATGATTAAATCTAGTGAATAAGGCACTTTTTTTCTATCTGCTATGGTATTTTATTGTCCTTATGAGATGGCGGGGATGTCACTAGTGAAAACTAGAAGAAGTCAGAAATTGCTTTGATAAATAATATATGAACTGACTTCGCATTCAACACAATACCTGTCTATGAAGTGTAATCAATATGTTTTAAGTTGCTCAGAAATGTGAAACTCAACAAGGGGGGAACGCACCCCCCTAGAATGGGAACAGAGTTTACCTCCCAGTCATTGCAACTGTTTCTGTAGAGATCACACTTCAAGCCAGGATGTTGGTTAATAAAGATTGTTACAGTCTTTGAAATGATATAAAGTATAGGATTTTCTCCTTTCTTCTTATACTTGTTTTATACTTGTCAGAACATCACTTATGCATGATTAATAGAATCATAACTTAGGCTCAATGAGGGGTTTGGGGGTCCCGACGCGGGCCCCGTTATCGTGTCCTTCGTCAGGAGACCCACTCACGATTGCTGGAAAATTGGCTGTAGTCTTTTAAACTTCAGTTATGTTAAAGTTAGTGATACGACAACATTTCTGCAATACAAAAGTCATTTACAACATCAGGTGTGAGTAAAAATCCATAACCACACCTCAATGAAAAGTATTACTTTTTAAGGCTAAACTATAGGAGGGAATGCACAAAATACATACCAAAACTGAAAAGCTCTCACACCACAAAGTGTATTCAAACTGCCAGAAAGGACACAGCAGTACACTCCCGATTTAAATAGAGAGAAGGGGGAGGGGTTTGATGACATCATCATGTGGCTGATGCAATAGTCAAAACTGTAAAGAAAAGCTGTAAAGCAGGAAAACTGTAAAATGTTGTAAAAAATAAATAATAAATAATAAAACAAAAATAATACAATGATCTGCAATGTTGCCACCTGGCCAAGGAACAAAATAATATTGAAAGTCATAGAAACGCAATCCACTCCATCTCGCTGTTCAGTCCATGTGGGTGCAAGGTGTTGAGAATAAAAATCCACTTCTGTTCTTGTTTCCAAAGCATCCTTGCAACATCTCCTCCTCTAGTAGGAACTATGACATTGAGAATAGAAAAGAGGAGGTCCGTGGGTGCATGTTGATGATCCAACCAATGCTGTACTAGGGGGGCCTCTTTCACTCCTGTGCGAATCCTGCTGATGTGTTCTCCAATCCGGGTCTTGATACTTCGGGTAGTGCACCCTACATAAAACAACCGACATGGGCATTGAATGATGTACACTACTTGTCGAGAGTCACAATTAGTAGCGGGGCACTTGATATGACTAAGATGACTTAGACAGGTAGACATTTGTTGTAAAGTGACACAATGTTTGCATATTTTGCAACGACCACACTGCAAATGTTGACCTGATGTTTGTGTCCGTGGTTGTTTAATAAACTGGGAATGGACCAAATGCTGCTTCAAGTTGCGCTGTTTGGAGAACGCAAATCTGGGCACCTGTTGGAATGCCTAATGAAATTGCATAATTCCCCAGTGTTGTTTAATGATATGTTTAATATCAAACGCCCGAACTGAATAAGGGAGGACACATACTAGAGAGTTCTCATCTGATTTTGATGGTGAAGACAGTAATAAAGTTCTATTTGCATATAAAGCTCGCTTATATGCTTTCTGTATCACTGAGTGAGGGTACCCCCTTTGCTGAAATCTGAGTTTCATTTCACCAGCTTTTATTTCACCCCTCATTGAGCTAAGTTATGATTCTATTAATCATGCATAAGTGATGTTCTGACAAGTATAAAACAAGTATAAGAAGAAAGGAGAAAATCCTATACTTTATATCATTTCAAGGACTGTAACAATCTTTATTAACCAACATCCTGGCTTGAAGTGTGATCTCTACAGAAACAGTTGCAATGACTGGGAGGTAAACTCTGTTCCCATTCCCCTCTTGTTGAGTTTCACATTTCTGAGCAACTTAAAACATATTGATTACACTTCATAGACAGGTTTGTGTTGAATACGAAGTCAGTTCATATATTATTTATGGTATTTTATTGAGCAAGTTCAATCTTCACCATAGCAATTCTGCATAACATTAAAAAGAACAACTATTTTAGAGTTATGCTGACAAAGACATAAGTACAAAGCTTGAGGTGTTTATTTGACCTTCTTGGGCTGCAGGTTATTGGTGTGACCCAGTGGCGTACCTAGGGTATGTGGCACCCGGGGCCCATCATTTTTTGACACCCCCCCCATGTAAAAAAATATTTTTTGTAATGACCATGAAACGGAATAAATGGTCAGAATAGAAACAGGTAGTGAAAATTTTCTTATATTCCAAACATAACATAACATAAATTATGTCTGAATTGTCATGACATCAGAAGTACATATGGAGTAGTTGCAGGTGATGCTTGGGACAGTTCTGATTGTGTTAGTTCGGTTTTATGTGTTTTTTTGAATAGAAGGATTTTTATTTCTTTTTGAAGGTTTTGCAGTCTGTGGTCGATGTCAATTGGTTGTAGAGTTAGGGGTCGAGTGTTGCAGCTCGAATGGCTAGGAGGTTGTCGAACAGTTTTTTTCTTTTGACGTTTTTGGTTGGAGGGTGTGTGAATGGTGCGTGAGTTCTCCTATGTCTGTTTGAAGTGGATTGAATTATTTAGCTGAAGAAATTAGTTACCCCCTCATTCCACACACATTAATTCTCTTCCATTTTTGTTCCCATTATAAAAAACACTGATAAGTTCCCAGAAAAAAAATACATTAAAATAAGAAGTGAAAACAAAGGCCCCTACAGATGAGAACATAACATAAGAATAGCCTAACTGGGTCAGACCAATGGTCTCATCATGCCCAGTAGCCCATTCTCATGGTAGCCAATCATGGTAGCTATGCTATAAACATTATAAAATACATTATTATATTTTCTTATAAAGCACATATTTTAACTGAACTCTCTGACATCCTCAGCCTTTCCATTCACAAAAATAGAAGGAAGAAAAGTTCCCATTTCCTGCTGTCTCATGTCCCCGGCCTATACAATATTTTTTTTCTGCAGACCCTTCAAAAGTCTGACCAAATCCTCGTTTCACTTGCATTATAAAGTACTGAGGATGCCATATCTCCCCAATACCAGGTCCTAAAGTCTAAGACGCAAACTAATGCTGCCAGATTCAGGAAAAAAAATTTCGATTCGATTCAGCCTATTGAATTGGTTTTTCAATTTGATTTTCCTGCACAGTTGGGTGATTTTTTTCAAAACTCCTGGTGGGTTTTATAGCTTTTTCACTCCCTTTGGCTTCTCCTAACCACACTGGCACTGTGGTGTAAATAAAATAAAGAAACAAAAAGGACTTTTCCTTATCTTCCTTATCTTAGATTTTGGCTTTCACATTCTCGATGGTGTCAATACACTCAACCTCAAGGGTTATAGTCTTCACTGTAAGGGTCTTCACAAAGATCTGCATCGTAACACAATGTGTTAACTTCTAGGCGCTCCTCAGATACTGGGCAATGAGAAAAGGCATTTTTAAAGGAAGAAAAAGCCTCAGGTCCCCGTCTGCAGCCAGAACTAATCTTGCATTCAGACTAGAAAGAGGACCAACCTCATCGGCTCAAAAAACCTCCGCTTCCACCTTCTTAATGTTAATTAATTGTAAGTGTTATTAAGTAAAAGTGTTCTTGTTAGTTAACAGCACACCCTGAAAGATTCAATAATTTAGTGTTTCATTTGATTAATCTTTCAGAACTTCCTTTATCAGTCAAATACTGTTCAAACTATGCACAAAACCAGTTGCATATCATGTGCAGGTTCTTCAAAGGTGTGCTGATGATGGCAAACTAGTGTTTGGCTTACTTCTGCTTCAGGAATTTGGAACCTATCTTCTATGGATAAAATAAAGTCAAATGAAACTGCTTCTTAGATCTTTGGCAGATGCTATTTTAGGTCCGCAATTTACTTTCCATTGTTGGGTGCTTACTTACTGCTAATCAGCATCTTCCTCCGTGCTCACTCTCCCGGCAAACATGGCCGCAAGGCTGTAAAGACTCGTTTTGAATCAGCGGGTGTACTCTGATGTCATCCAACCTCACTGTGTACTAAAACACACTTTGCAAACCATAAAAATCCCCAATAGGAAAATTTTGGCTAACTTTTCAAACTCAACAAGTTTAAAGCTTTCAGAAAAATTAAAGAACTTCAGTGAATTTATCTTGAACTAATCACAAAATCCAAAGGATTATTCATAATAGAATTGTTCATTTTGCAACTGCTTGCTGGGATCGCGGCTTTTTAACATATTTATCAATGATCTAGAGATGGGAATAACTAGTGAGATAATTATATTTGCTGATGACACAAAGTTGTTATATCGCAAGAGGATTTTGAAAAATTGCAAGAGAACCTGGTGAGACGGAAGATTGGGAATCAAAATGGCAGATGATGTTTAATGTGAGGAAGTGATGCATGTGAGAAAGAGGAAAACCAAACTATGGCTATATGATGCTGGGTTGTGTTAGGAGTCACTGCCCAGGAAAAGGTGTCATTGTTGAGGATACGTTGAAACCCTCAGCTCAATGTGCAGCGACTGCTAAGAAAGCAAATAGAATGTTAGGAATTATCAGGAAAGGAATAAAAAACAAAGATAAAAATGTTATAATGACCTTGTCTTGCTCTTTGGTACAGTTACACCTCAAATACTGTGTGCAGTTGAGGTTTCTCTATCTCAAAAAAGATATAGCGGAATTAAAAAAGGTACACAGAAGGACGACAAAAATGATAAATGGGATAGGTCGACTTCCCTATGAGGAGAGGCTAAAGTGACTAGGGCTCTTCAGCTTGGAGAAGAGATGCCTGAGGGGTGATATGATAGAGGTTTATAAAATAATGTGTGGAGTGGAAAGGGTAGATGTGAATAATTTGTTCACTCTTTCCAAAAATACTAGGACTAGGGCACATGTGATTAAGCTACTAAGTAGTAGATTTAAAATAATCCGGAGAAAATATTTCTTCACACAACGTGTAATTGAACTCTGGAATTTGTTGCCGGAGAATGTGGTGGAATCATTTAGCTTAGTGGAGTTTTAAAAAGGTTTGGCTAATTTCCTAAAAGAAAAGTCCATAGGCCATTATTGAGATGGCTTGGGGAAATCCCATGCTTAGGATAAGCAGCATAAAATCTGTTTTGCTACTTGAGATCTAGCTAGGTACTTGGTACCTGGGTTGGCCACTGTTGGAAACAGGATACTAAGCTTGATGGACCTTCAGTCTGTCCCAATATGGCAATTCTTATGTTTCCATGTTTTTTTGTGTAGTGCTGGTGCTTCCACTTTATGGAATAATCTTTCCCCAGATGTTATTTTTAACATTTTTGTAAGCGATATTGCTGAAGGGCTGTCTGGTAAAATTTGCCTCTTTGCAGATGATACTATAATCTGCAATAAGGTAGACACCCCTGATGGTATGGATAACATGAAGGAGGATCTAGTGAAGCGCGAGGAATGGCTTGAGATTTGGCAGCTAAAAATTTAATGCTAAGAAATGCAAGGTCAAGCATTTGGGTTGCAAAAACCCAAGGGAACAGTACAAGTTTAGGGGTGAAGAACTTTTGTGCATGAAAGAGGAGCAGGACTTGGCTGTGATAGTATGAGAAGGATGCTTGAGTGCATAGGAAGAGGAATGGCCAATAGGAAAATGGAGGTATTGATGCCCCTGTATAAGGCTCTGGTAAGACCTCACCTACGAAAAGATATAAACAGGATGCAGCCGGTCTAGAGGAAGGCTACTAAAATGGTCGATGGTCTTTGTCATAAGGCTTACAGGGACAGATTCAAGTAGTGAGATAATTAAATTTGCTGATGACACAAAGTTGTTAATCAAAGAGGACTGTGAAAAATTGCAAGAGGACTTTGCGAGAATGGGCATCAAAATTGCAAATTATGTTTAATGTAAGCAAGTGCAAAGTGATGCTTGTGGGAAAGAGGAACCCAAACTATAGCTATGTGACACAGGGTTACACGTTACCGTGTTTCCCCAAAAATAAGAGAGTGTCATATTAATTTTGGGTCCATAAAATGCACTAGGGCTTACTTTTGGGGATGTCTTTTTTTCATGTACAACAATTATCTCTCCCTTCCTCTCCTCCACCCCAATTCTTCCTCTTTCCTCCCCCCTCCCATGTGCAGCATCTTTCCTTCCCTCTCACCCATCCCCTTGTATAGCAAAACACCACCGACCCTCCCACTGTGAGACTGACACCTCTGCTCTGAGACCTCCTAAAGCAGCAGGGGTGGGGGTTGCTGAATCAACGAGTCAAATTTTTTTTTCCAGCATATCAAGCAGCACTAGTGTCAGGGATGGAGTCAGGGAGTGTCGGGTACATTCAGGGGTGAGGGGGGCTTTGGGGGTCAATCTTAATTAGGGCTTATATTAGGAGCATCTTTAAAAACCATGCTAGGGCTTATTTTCAGGGAAACAGGGTAGGAGTCACTGTCCAGGAAAAGGATCTAGGTGTCATCGTTGAGGATACGTTGAGATCTAGGTGTCATCGTTGAGGATACGTTGAAACCCTCAGCTCAATGTGCAGCTGTGACTAAGAAAGCAAATAGAATGATAGGAAAACAAAGATGAAAATGTTATAATGCCCTTGAATTGCTCTATGGTATAGCCGCACTGTGAATACTGTATGCAGTTCTGGTTGCCATATCTCAAAAAAGATATAGCAGAATTAGAAAAGGTACAGGGAAGGGTGACAAAAATGATAAAAGGGATGGGACAATTTCTCTATGAGGAAAGGCTAAAGCGGCTAGGGCTCTTCAACTTGGAGAAGAGACGTTCAGGGGTGATATGATAGAGGTCTATAAAATACTGAGTGGAGTGGGAAGGGTAGATGTGAATTATTTGTTCACTTTTTCCAAAAATACTATAACTAGGGGCATGCGATGAACTTACTAAGTAGTAGATTTAAAATTGTAGAAAATGAGGGAGAGGAATCAAGATGGCGTCACAGTGAGTCATGTCGTCAGTGGCTCCTGCACTCTTTGGCAAAAATTTCTAAAAAGTTCTTCTTTGGAATTTTTTCTTTACCTACCGAGATGATGAAGTGCAGGGGTATGCAGAGGAATGATCTTCCTGCCTCCTCTTCCACTTCGTTGACGCGACAGACAGCGATAACGTCTTTTGTTGTCCCTGTTGCAATGGCTGTCTCTGCTGACCAAGGTGGGCAGACCTCAGTATTGGAGGGTGACGTTTCACTGAGCCCCACTGGGCCTGGAACTCCCCCGCATCCCGGGGCGATGTCAGTTCAGGAAGCCCCGAAGCTGTTGTCTCCATCGATGCTGCAGGTTTCACCCTTGACCCGGGATGAAGATTTAAACTTGCCAACTCCTCGGTAGTCGGTGTTTGCAGCTGGAGAGCTCATTGCTCAAAGTGTGACAGGGAAGGAAGGTACTTTTTCTCAATCTTTGGAACTGATTCCGATAGCGATTTCAGCGATTTCTCTCCCTGCTCCACTGATAAGAGCATCGGTGGTGGACGTGGATGCTATCTGGAGTGCCATTGAAAATTTACATAATGTTTGCACCCATTTCATATCTACAGTTCAAAATACCTCAATTCAATTTAAATATTTTGAATAGAAATTTCAACAGGCTTCTAAAATGGATAAAGTTGACAATTCAGTTGCAGAGTTAAAAGTTGCCTCTAACTTGTAACTAAAGGATAAAAATTTACTATCTAGGAAAATTGAGAACCTGGAAAATTTAAACAGAAACAAACTTAAGATTATTGAATTTTCCCGTTTCTAGATTACATTCTTCCAGGGACTTATTTCAACTATTCCTTACCTCAGTGTTAAAATATCTGGACAATAACATACCACCGTTACAAAAATTATATTACTTAAATGTGCCGAAAAACAAAGATAAGATGGAAGAACAACCAGGAGACTTGGATCTCACTGGTATCTTGGAATCATCCCAGACTGAGATTACAGCTAGAGCTACTTTATTAGTAACTTTTGTGTTTCTACAAGATAAAGAAGCTATTCTTCGTCTGTTCTATAGGACTGATAATGTTGAATTTTACAGAGGCAAAATCACAATTTTTACTGATGTTTCTAAGTGGACACAAGTCAGGCTTAAAAAATTCCTGACTTATCGTCAGCCAGTATTAAATTTGGGTGCAACCTTTCAATTACGTTTCCCCTGTAAATGCTGCTTTACATACCAAACTAATAGGTATATCTTCTATGAACCTGAACAGTTGCAATTCTTTTTGGAAGGTAAAGCAGCAATGAGAATGCCAGAAGCTTCTGTTGAAATCACCATCCAGGCTGTATAATAGAATTATCCAACAGTCCTCTGTATTTCTTTAATCGTTTTTGCTTTTCCTTGAAGTACAACTTCCCTTGGAAGTGATTGATTTCTCTCCTTTGGTTTGTGGACTATAATCATGGTATTTGTTATATATAATTACTGTTTATTATTCTTATGAGATTATTTAATTTCCTGTCAAGTCATGTACTTTCAACTTGTCAAAAACAAATAAATTAATAAAATTGTAGAAAATATTTCTTCACACAATGTGTAATTAAACTTTGGATTTCTTTGCTGGGGAATGTGTTGAAATCAGTTTGCTTAGCAGAGTTTAAAAAAAGGTTTGGCCAAATTCCTAATAGAGAAGTCCATAGGCCATTATTGAGATGGCTTGGGAAAATCCACTGCTTATTCCTAGGATAAGCAGCAGAAGATATATTTTACTATTTGGAATCTAGCTAGGTACTTGGGACTTGGGTTGGCCACTATTGGTAAAAGGATACTGGGCTCAATGGACCTTTGGTGTGTCCCAGCAGTGGCATACCAAGGGGGGACGGGGGGCGGTCCGCCCCAGGTGCACGGCTTCAGGGGTGCACAGCCGTCCAGGTACGGGTCCTACTGCCCTACTACATGGGTCCTCCTGCCCTCCTGCCAGGTCCGGGTCCTCCTGCCCTTCCTTTCCCCCGGTCTGCGCAGCTGCAATCTTACCTCCCCGCTGCTGCTGCTAATCGCTGACAAGAAGTCTTCTTTCCGAAGTCAATTCTGACGTCGGAGAGGACATTCCGGGCCAGCCAGGCAGTGATTGGCTGGCCCGGAACGTCCTCTCCAATGTCAGAATTGTCGTCGGAAAGAAGACTTCTTGTCGGTGATTAGCAGCAGCAGTGGGGAGGTAAGATTGCAGCAGCGCAGACCGGGGGAAAGAAAGGAGAGAGGTGCTTTTTTTTTTCTGCGGCAGGGAGGAAAGGATGTAGGCAGCCAAGCTGGCTGGCTTTAGCGTGGCAGGGAGGGAGGGAGATAGGTAGGCAGGCAGGTAGACTTTGGGGGTGGACAAAATCTGGAAGTGGGGGGACATAAGGAGGCACTGGGGGCACTAAGGACACAGGAAGGGGGCACCATGGACACAGGACGGAGGCACTGGGGGCACTAAGGACATAGGACGGGGGCACTATGGACACAGGACGGAGGCACTGGGGGCACAAAGGACACGGGAAGGAGGGACTGGGGGCACTATGGACACAGGATGGAGGCACTGGGGGCACTATGGACACAGGACGGAGGCACTTGGAGCATCATGAACACAGGACGGAGGTACTGGGGCACTATGGACACGGAAAGAGGCTCTGGGGGCAATAAGGACACAGGACTGGGGCACTGGGGGCATTAAGGACATGAGAAGGAGGCACTGGGGGCACTAAGGACACAGGACAGAGGCACTGGGGGCACTAAGGACATGGGAAGGAGGCACTGGGGCACTAAGGACATGGGAAGGAGGCACTGGGGCACTAAGGACATGGGAAGGAAGGAGGGAGGGAATAGAAAAGGACAATTGTTGGGCCTGAGTGCAGAAAGAAAGAAATGAAAGAAAAGATACACAGTCAATTAATAGATGTCCCCTTTTGATGAAAAAAATAAATGGTCACGTTACCTCTAACTTACTTTCTCTGCAGCAGAGTCAGCAGCTGCACTGAGGTGCAGGAAGGTCCTGCGATGACTCATCTGCCGGCTCTTCTCCAGAAGAAGTAAGTTACGTCGGAGGGGGTGAACCCAGCAGAAGCAGTCATTGCAGGACTTTGCCACAACTCCCTGCATCTGCCGGGTCCACCCCCTCTGACGTAACTTACTTCTTCCAGAGCAGAGCCAGCATGGGACCTTCCAGCATGCAACTGCTGAGTCCTCTCCATAGCAAGTACATCGGAGTGGGGTGGACTGGCAGCCAGCAGCTACAGTCATCGTGGGACCTTGCTGCATGAAGGGAGAGAAAGGAGCAGGACTGCTGAAATGGAAGAGTGGAGGAGGGAAAGAAAGGGGGGCAGGGTGGTATGGAAGGGTGGTGCTGATGGAATTGATGTACAGAGAAAGGGGAGAGACATAAGGGAGAAGGATATTGGAGGGAAAGAAAGGGGGCAGATGCTGATTGAAAAGGGGTGGATGGCGAGAGAAAGTGCAGACATTGGATGGTAGTGGGGAGCCTATGCTGGACGGAAGTGCAGATGGGAGAGATAAGGGAGCAAATGCAGAAAGGAATGGGAGGAAAGAAAGAGGGGAGCAGATGCTGGATGGAAGTGGACAGAGAGAGGAGAAGATACTAGATGGAAGGGTTGGAGAAAGGGTACATGATGGAAGGAGGGGATAAATAAATGGAGGGCACATGATGGGGAAAAAAGGATTGAATTAGGGAAACACTGGAGGGGTGAGGGAAAGAGGTGGCAAGCTTTAGATAGACAGTAAAAAAGGGCATTGATGAGAGGATAGTAAGAACGTAATCTAGACAGATGCAGAAAATAAATTGAAAAAGAAAATGAGGGAAAAAAGGGAAAGGGATTGCAGAGGAGAGGTGTGGGAGAAGGAAGGAGAGGAGAGAAATGCCAGACCAATGGGGGTGAAAGGAGAGATGGAAGGGAGAGGCATACAGTTTCTGGAAGGGGCATAGAAGGAGAGAAGATGCCATATAGGGCAGACAGTGGATGGAAGGAAGAGAGTTACAAGAAGATGAGGAAAGCAGAAACCACAGAAGACAAAAGTAGAAAAAAATTTTCTATTTATTTATTGCTTTAGGAGACATGTGTTACTGTTTCTGTGGTGCACTGTATGCAGAGTCCAGCTTATTACTGGTTCAATTTAACCTTTGTCTATGTATTTCTATTTTATTCCCCCTTTTACAAAACTGTGGAGCGTTTTTTAGCGCCAGCCGTGGTGGTAGCAGCTCTGATGCTCAGAATTCTATGAGCATCAGAGCTGTTACTACTGTGGCTAAAATCCACACTACAGTTTTGTAAAAGAGGGAGGGGTTAGTTTGTGATTACATATTCCATACTAGGCAAAGGTGTTTTCTGTGTTCTGTGTGTTCGAAAGACATGGTTTTTTGTTAGGACTGACTGCAGGATTGATCTGTACTAGTCAACCTCAGGAAAAGTTTCACTAAGTCAAGCACATCAACCAAGGTCCTCAACTTTAAGGGCACAAACTTCAAAAGCATGGGAGATTTCGTCCATCGGGCACTGCAAAACCATGCCGAAACAGATAATGTAGAGGTAATGTGGTCAACTCTGAAATCAACCTTACACGAAGCAACCAACCACTAAGTCAAATCAGTAAGTAAACAGTGAAGAAACAATAGACCACAGTGGTTTTCAGCGGAGATCTCAGACTTCATAAAAAAGAAGAAAAGAGCATTCATCCTCTACAAACAATCAGGGAAGCGAGAATCCAAGATAGACTATCTGGCAAAGTCAAAAGCGGTCAAAACAGCAGTCAGGGAGGCCAAACTCCGAATGGAGAAGAACCTTGCGAAGAACATCAAGAAGGGCGATAAATCCTTCTTCCGGTATATTAGTGACAGAAAAAGAAACACAGATGGGATAGTACACCTTAGGAAACCCGACGGTAACTATGTAGAATCGGACTCCTACAAAGCCAAACTTTTAAATGAATATTTCTGCTCGGTCTTTATTTGCGAGGCACCCGGATCCGGCCCTCAGCTGCCGACGAGGGAAAACTCAGAAGACCCATTTTGAAATTTCGAGTTTACGCCCAGCAGTGTCTATGAGGAGTTATCAAGACTCAAGGTGCACAAAGCTATGGGACCGGACAAACTACACCCCAGGGTGCTTAGGGAGTTGAGTGACGTTCTGGCGGAACCGTTATCCGCGCTCTTCAATCTTTCCCTAAGTACAGGGTTAGGGACTGGCTTAAAGGTAGACTTCAGAGGGTAGTGGTAAATGGTACCTTCTCCGATACGACGGAGGTGATCAGCGGAGTGCTGCAGAGCTCAGTCTTGGGCCCGATCCTATTTAACATCTTTGTAAGAGACTTGGCTGAGGGGCTTCGAGGTAAAATTACATTATTCGCCGATGACATCAAACTATGCAACATAGTAGGCAACCACACAACAGATGAAAGCACAGTGCCCGAGAATAATAATAATAATAATAACTTTATTTTTGTATACCGCCATACCCAAGGAGTTCTAGGCGGTTTACATTTGATTAACAAAAAAAATTACAAGTATTTTAAAAACAATTGAACACTATTAGAAGCAAGCAATAAATTACAAGTGGTTCGAAACAATTGAACAATATTAGGAGCAAGGAGGTAGTTGAAGTTAGAGAGAGAGGGGGGAGTGTAGGTCAGGGGGGGTTGGAGGTGGGTAGGTTGGGAAAAGAGAGGTGGAAGGGGGCAGGAGGAGATTGTTATTCATTGGAGAGGGGTGTTAGGTGTCTTGTCCATGGAATAGGTGAGTTTTGAGAGATTTTCTAAACTCGAGGTAGGTGGGGGCCTCAAGGACAATTTGGGCTAGCCATGGGTTCAGTTTGGCAGCCTGGAAGGCGAAAGTTTTATCAAGGAATCTTTTGGAGTGACATAGTTTTAGGGAGGGGAAGGCGAAGAGCTGAATTCTGCGGGAGGGCTTGTTTATGCGATTAAGGTAGAAGTGAGGGTTTAAGTAGCTTGGGGATAGGCCAAATACTGTTTTATAACAGAAGCAGGCGAATTTGAATAGGACTCTGGATTCAAAGGGTAGCCAGTGAAGTTTGTGGTAGAAAGGGGTGACATGTTCCCATTTTTTCAGGCCGAATATGAGGCGGACCGCAGTGTTCTGGATCATTTTAAGTCTTCTAGTGGTTTTCTTCGTGGAGCTCAAGTAAATAATATTGCAGTAGTCTAGTATGCTAAGGATGGAGGATTGTACTAGCAGGCGGAATGAGGTCTCGTCAAAGTATTTTTTAATGGTACGGAGTTTCCATAGCACCGAGATGCATTTCCTGACTGTGATATCTGTGTGTTTCTCCAGGGATAAATGTTTATCTAGTGTGACTCCCAGTATTTTTAAGGTTTGTTCGAGAAAAGCTCAATCCCTGACAGTATGACGCAGGACCTACTCCTGCTGGAGCATTGGTCAAAGACTTGGCAACTAAGTTTGCTTGCTATTAATGGCTGCTTTACTTACATGTTAATGTGATTGATTGTGAGGGATCTCCATTTGGGTTGACTTTCTTTGCCTCCCACTTTTGCTTATATATTTTCTCTCTATTTGTGTTTAGTTGTAACTAAGTTTCAATGCCATAAAATGCAAGGTCATGCACCTTGGCGACAAAAATCCATGCAGGACTTACACCCTAAATGGTGAGATCCTAGCAAGGACTGTAGTAGAACGTGACTTGGGGGTGATCATTAGCGAAGACATGAAGACTGCCAATCAAGTGGAGAAAGCTTCATCCAGGGCTAGACAAATCATGGGCTGTATCTGTAGAAGTTTTGTCAGCCGTAAATCCGAGGTCATAATGCCGTTGTACAGATCCATGGTGAGACCCCATCTGGAATACTGTGTACAATTCTGGAGGCCACATTATCAAAAAGATGTGCGGAGAGTTGAGTCGGTTCAGCGAATGGCCACCAGGATGGTCTCAAGTCTCATGGATCTCCCATATGAGGAACGACTGGGTAAGTTGCAGCTGTACTCACTCGAGGAACGCAGAGAGAGGGGAGACATGATTGAGACGTTCAAATATGTCACAGGCCATATCGAGGTGGAAGAGGATCTCTTTTTCCTTAAAGGACCCACGGCAACAAGAGGGCATCCATTGAAAATCAGGGGTGGGAAATTTCATGGCGACACCAGAAAATATTTCTTCACCGAAAGGGTGGTTGATCGCTGGAATAATCTTCCACAACAGGTAGTTGAGGCCAGCAGCGTGCCAGATTTTAAGAAAAGATGGGATTGGAATGTGGGATCTTTTCATGGAGGTAGTTAGGGGGTGGGCCATTAGTGTGGGTAGACTAGATGGGCCGTGGCCCTTTTCTGCCGTCATGTTCTATGTTTCTAGTCTGGTTGTTTAGTTTTACAATGGGTGTATTGAAATTGTACTGCTCACTGCAGTATGTAAGATGCTGCCTTTTCCTAGGTACTCATGTGTGATGTGTAGCTTGTTACTAAAAATGATGGGCCCCGGGTGTCACATATGCTAGGTACGCCACTGTGTCCCAGTATAGCAATTCTTATCTTCTTATGTTGATGATACATTGAAACCTTCAGCACAGTGTGCAGTGGTGGCTAAAAAAGCAAATAGAATGGTAGGAATTATCAGGAAAGGAATGGACAACAAGGATCGCTCCTTGGTGTGGCCTCACCTCGAATACTGTTTGCAATTTTGGTTGCTGCATCCCAAAAAAGATAAAGCTGAGTTAAAAAAAGGTTCAGAGAAGGGCAACAAAAATGATAAAGGGGGATGGTACAACTTCCCTATGAGGAAATACTAAAGTGGCTAAGGCTCTTCAGCCTGGAGATGAGACGGCTCAGGGGAGATATGATAGAGATCTATAAAATACTGATTGGAGTGGAATGGGTAGACGTGATTTGCTTGTTTAGTCTTTCCAATAATACTAGGACTAGGGAGCATGAATTGAAGCTACAAAGTAGTAGGTTTAAAACAAACTGAAGAAAATTATCTCTTCACTCAGCAAATAATTAAACTCTGGAATTTGTTGTCAGAGAATGTAGTGAAAGCAGTTAGTTTGGCAGGTTTTAAAACAGGTTTGGATGATTTCCTAAAAGAAAAGTCCATAAGCCATTATTAAAATGGATTTCAGAAAATCCACTGTTTATTTCTAGGATAAACAGCATACTGTAAAATCAGTTTTATTCTTTGGGATCTTGCCAGGTACTTGTGACTTGGGTTGGCCACTGTTGAAAACAGATACTAGGCTTGATGGACCTCTGTTTATCCCATTATAGTAACTCTTTATGTTCCGTGAGTTAATATCTTGAGGAACTGGGTTCTATTCCAACTGTAGGTCATTGTGACCCTGGTCAAGTCACTTAACCCTCCATTGCCCCGGGTACAAAAAAACACCTTAGGTTGCAAACCCACTAGGGACAGAGAAAGTATCTGCATATAATAAGTACAAGGCTGCATATATCTAGCAGCACTGTAGAAATGATAAGTAGTAGTAGTAGTATATCTATACTAGATTGTCTGCTATAGTTAGAGGCCACCAACTCAATGACAAGCTCAATATGGTAATGGATGCTATTCTACCTATACTGTGGTACCCAAAAGGAAAGCATCTTTTAGTTCATCCTGGAGCTCGGGTAGGTCAATGCATCTTTTCCTATCCCACATTTTCAAATGATATCCCGATGGTTGGTTATACTAATGGTAAGAAAAGAATTTCTCACTGCCCTGTATCTAATTTAGGCATACCAGTTTCAGATTCTACTATTTGGATTGGTTGTATCAAATATCTTCTCTAAAGCTAAGATGGCTATAGTATCTTTCCTCCTATAGAAAGGAATTCTGGGGTATCTTTTTCTGCAAGCTGTGGGGAGGATAATAAACAGGACTGAAAAAAAGTTAAGATCCTCGCAGGCTCTAGAATACCTTAGGGCCTATTTCAACACCAGGCTAGGCAAGGTTTTCATGACCATTGCCAAGATTAGCAAGTTGCATTCTCAGATCTAAGGGTTGCTAGAATCATGGAGCTCAAAAGTATAGGTTTCATTCCTTGACTGTAGGGACTTGTACCCTACAAGAATCTATTTTCACCATATGGTTGCTATTGTGCTGAAACTAAAGATTCAGCATGGTCCATCTTGTCTGGCCAATAAGGTGGCTAGAATTGTATGTGTTGTTTCATGCAGGTTACACCCTCTATGACTTATTTGAAGGGTGAAAGTCATAAGGAAATTGTTTTTTCATGGAAAGAGTGGTGGATGCCCAGAATACCCTCCCAGTGGAGGTAGCTGGGACCAGAACAGTGATGGAATTCAAAGAGGTATACAATAAATGCTGATTATCCCTATATACGAGTAGTAAGAAAATGGAAAGTCAATTATGGTTGCTTTGATTTCATTTTCTTGCTACTCATATATAGGGATAATGTTTCTTGTTAGTATACTCAATCTGCCTCGGGCTTCTAGTTGTTTAAGCTACTGTCCCTACCTCTTTTTGTTTTTTTTTTCCTTATTGCTTTTGACTCTGGCAACACATTATTGCTAAAAATTGCCCTGTAACTTCATTTCTAATTGTTTTGAATGAATATGGAAAAGACATTTCACTTGCAATGCAGACTTCCATAATTTGAATTTAAATAGAATGCATAATTTCTATATACATGTATTCATGGTTTCATCTAACATATACGTTCTTTACTGCAGATTTAAATAGCAACATAGGAAAACAGAAGTGCAAAAGCTGATGGCAGGTAGAGACCCTATCAAACTTAATGCCTGTGCTCATTTCCCCTACCTGGTACAATGTTAAAGACAATTAAATCAAGACAATTGGACATAAAACAATAGACGTAGAAGTAATAAAATAAACTGGTGCCTTACTACTACTACTACTATTACTATTTATTATTTATAAAGCGCTACCATGATGCATACAGTGCTGTACGACAAACATGCAAGAGACGGTCCCTGCTCTAAGAGCTTACAATCTAATTAAGACAGACATGGGGTAAAAATGACTTATACATGTTGCTTAGGAGGGGGGAAATGCAATGGACCAGTGATAAGGGACTAAAGATGGAATGACAACAGATATGGGTGCTTTACAAGTTGTCAGGGTAGGACATAAATGCAGTTTCAAAAAAAAATTTGGGTTTTAGTTTGGATTTGAATACCACAAGAGAGGGGGTCTTATGCACTGAGTCAGGCAGGATGCTCTAGGCATCAGGCGTAGCAAGGCAGAAGAGATAGAGCTGGGAGCTAGCAGTAGAGGAGAATGGTATCAACAAAAGAGACTCGCTTGATGAACGGAGCTTCCTGGGCGGAGTATAGGGAGAGAAAGGAAGGAGAGATACTGAGGAGCTGCAGAATGAATATACTTGTAGGTCAGTAAAAGGAGTTTGAACTGTTTGTGGAAATGGACAAGGAATCAGTGAAGCAATTTGAGGAACATAAGAATTGCCATACTGAGATAGACCAAAGGTCAATCAAGCCCAGTATCCTGCTTCCAAGCACCTAGTTAGATCCCAAGTAAGAAAACAGATTGTATGCTGCTTATCCTAGTAATAAGCAGTGGGTTTTTCCAAGCCATTTCAATAATGGCCTATGGACTTTTCTTTTAGGAAATTAGCCAAACCTTTTTTAAACCCATTCTAAGCTGACTGGTTTCACTATATTCTCCGGTAAAAATTCCAGAGTTTAATTACACATTGTGTGAAGAACTATTTTCTCCAGTTTGTTTTAAATCTACTGCTTAGTAGCTTCATCGCATGTCCTCTAATCATATTTTAGGAGAGCGAACAAGTGATTTACATTTAACCTTTCCACTCCACTCATTATTTTATAGACCTCTAATGTATCACCCCTGAACCGTCTCATCTCCAAGATGAAGAACCCTAGCTGCTTTAGCCTTTCCTCATAGAGAAGTTGTCCCATCCTTTTTATTATTTTTGTCACCCTTCTCTGTACCTTTTCTAATTCTGCTATATCTTTTTTTGAGATATGGCGACAAGAACTGCACACAGTATTTGAGATGTGGCCATACCATAGAGCAATACAAGGGCATTATAACATTTTCATCTTTGATTTCCATTCTTTTCCTGATAATTCCTAACATTCTATTTGCTTTCTGAGCAGCAACCGTTGCACATTAAGCTGAGGGTTTCAACATATCCTCAACAATGACACCTAGATCCTTTTCCTGGGCAGTGACTCCTAACACAGAACCCAGCATCACATAGCAATAGTTCAGGTTCCTCTTTCCCATATGCATCATTTTGCACTTGCTCACATTAAACATCATTTGCCATTTTGACACCCATTCTTCCAGTCTCACAAGATTCTCTTGCAGTTTTTCACAATCCTCTTTTGATTTGACAACTTTGAACAACTTTGTGTCATCAGCAAATTTAATTATATCACCAGTTATTCCTATCTATAGATCATTGATAAATATGTTAAAAGCTGCAGTCCCAGCACATTACCCGAGGGAACCCCACTATCTACTTTCTCCATTGAGAATATTGACCATTTAAACCCACTCTCTGTTTTCTGTCTTTAAACCGGTTCTTAATCCATAAAAGGACATTACCTCCTATCCCATGACTTTCTAATTTCCTCAGAAGTCTTTCATGAGGCACTTTGTCAAATGCCTTTTGAAAATCCAAATGTACAATATCAACCGGGTCACCTTTATCCACATGTTCATTCACCCTTTCAAAGAAATGCAGTTGATTGGTGGCTTTCTCTTATTAATCCCTGCTTATGTATATGTTCTGTCATGTCAGTATTTGACAGCTGTCACAGGGTGGACCCCATGATGGAGAAGGGTAGTAGGAAAACGTCTGTGCCCCGGGCTAGGCAAGGGAAAATACTATCCCAAAATGAAAGAACACTACCAACACCTCAACCCAGAACCAGAACCAGCCAGGAAAGGGTTAGTCATGAGCAGCAAAATACCCATTTGTTTTCACCTAGGTTAAGAAATGGGTAACAAAATGGAATCAATAGTGCTGGGAATATTGTTCCTAGGAGGAAGGTTTATGGGGTAACTTACAACATTCATGGGGGACCCAGTTCGAGGCAACACCAAGAACATTCTAGTTTCCACTTTAGCCAGGAACAAGCCATACCTGCAGCTTGTTATCAGGAGGCTTATAAGGGCTAGCAGCAGTGCTCACAAGGCAGGCAGCTACTAAATCAACCCAAGCAGGAGAGGAAACCTTGTAAAGAAGCTAGATCGGGTCCTAGGACCAGGAGCAGTTTACCTCAGCCAAAGGTACAGGTCAAATCTACTCATAATGATTTTGAAATGCTAGATGAAGTGCTTGATGAAACTTCCGAGAAAAGGAATGTTTAGACTCTTCCGTCACTGACGCCTATACTCACTCTGTCACTCCCACAGAGCTGTGCGGCCGTGGGGCATTTGCTAGGTCAACCCACTTCGATAATGCGAGTCGGGCTGTCTTAGCAAAAGCCCTGAGGCTGCAAAGCCTAGCGGATGCTGGACAGGGAGAAGAGAAAGGAGAAGGGGTACTATTGGACAGGGGAAAACAGGGAAGGGGTGCTGCTGGACAGGAGGGAGGTAAACGGAAAGGAGAAGGCCTACTGCTGGACATGGGGAGCAGGAAAGGGGTGCTACTGGACAAGGGTGAGGTAAAAGGAAGGGAGCAGGGCTACTGCTGGACAGGTGGAGCAGGGAAGGGGTGCTGCTGGACAGTGGGGAGGTAAAAGTAAGGGAGAAGGGAAGACAACAGGGTGAGAGAGACAGGAAAAAAAAAGATAGACAGATAGACAAACTGGGCAGAGAGGGAGACATAAAGAAAGAAAGACAGACAGGGGGCCAGTGAGTGAGACAGAAAGAGGGCAGGAAGAGAGAAATAAAGACAAACATTCAGAAAGAAATAAAAAAAGAGAGAAATGCCTAAATCTACACATATATTCTAGCACCCGTTAATGTAACGGGCTAAACAACTAGTAATTTTATAATCTTTCTTTTCCTCCTTCCAACCCCACTTCAGTATGGCTATCTTTTTACAATAACCTTTATAAGGTTTATTTCCATGCATTATTTTATTGAAAGAGACTAAAGTGTTACTTTGTTTTGTTTGTTTGTTTTTTAGTCTGTTCTGGGAGTGGGAGAGAAATTACTGTCTTTAGTTAATACCTAAATCTTGAGGCATGTTTTTCCCTTTTCCATTCAAAAATCCTACCCATTACATAAACATACTCATTACAGCAGTTCAGCACTAAGCTGGGGATCTGAGATAAATGAGAGGGGAGGCTTTCACTATGTTTTCCACTTAATAGCTCTTTGAGATTCTGGCTTCTCATATGCCCTTAACTGGCATTTGGTATCATTGTAAACCATTGTAAGCCTTGCTGATTTGAAACGTTCTCCTCTGATCATCTGGTCCACAAAAAACTTTTTCCAACTAGAGAGTGTTGTAGGGACAAAGATTCATTTCCATCCCCTCACCATCCTTACAGTGAAGTGCATTTTTCTTCCCTGTTCCTTTACCATCACTACATTTTTCATCCCTGCCCACTCACCGTCCTTGCAGTCTTAATTTTCTTCCGCACATCTTCCCGCTCAAAGCAGAAATATTATATACAATTTTACGACCTTAAGGCATTTCAAATAAACATTTTAAGCCATACCCTCACCAAATATAGAACAAGGGGTCACAAATTAGAAACAAAAATAAGTAGACAAAAATTGAACTGGGAACCCCTAAAAGTTAAACTCAGCAGGTAACACTGGAGAAAAACAGAAATGCATTTCCTGTTCTGTTGAACACAATACAAAGACATCTGCTCTACACATTTCCCAAAGCTAACATTATATTTCAGTCAATAAATTCAAAATAAAATGATTTTCTATACCTTTGTTGTCTAGTACTAGGACTTCTAGACTACTGCAACATCCTCTATCTCCCCTGCCCCGCAGTCATGATAAAACAACTACAAACAGTACAAAACATAGCCCTGAGACTGATTTATTCGCTGAAGAAATATGACTACATCACTGCCGTATACCTCGACTCACACTGGCTCCCAGTACAAGCAAGAATACAATTCAAATTTTACTGACTACTATTTAAAGCAATCAATGAAGACAGCCCAGCCTACTTGAACAACCGCCTTATCCAAACTGACACAACCAGGCAAAGGAGAATCCAAACACCATTCACACACCCCACACCTCCAATCAGAGGTGTCAAACGCAAAAAAATGTACGATGGCCTAGTGGCCATGCAGGCAGCGAAACTTGACCACCAATCTACTGATGATGACACCAGACTACAAAACCTTCAGAAAAGAAATTAAAACCCTGCTATTCAATAAATCCATCAAGACTAATTCCACAGGAAGTATCTCAATCCCCCGAAGTAACCCGCTCAACTATGTAGTCTCTTCTGGAATTGTCCAGATAACCTTGAACCGCAAGGTAATGGTGGATTAAAAGTCACTAATGTAATGTAACTTATTTTTCCATCACATTGGTTCCAGTTTCTCCTATTTTTTTTGCTTTCCTGCCTCTCTCTCCTCCACCCCCATGTGCAACATATCTCCCTTTCTCTCTGTCCCTTTCTCCTCCCAGCTATTCTTCCCTGTCTTCCCCAACCCCCCCCCCCCAGCCCATTCAGCAGCTGTTCTTTCCTGCCTTCCCTAACCCCCCCCAGCCCATTCAGCAGCTGTTCTTCCCTGCCTTGCCCAATCCCCCAGCCCATTCAGCAGCTATTCTTCCCTGCCTTCTCCAACCCCCTTTCAGCCTGTGCAGCATCTGTCCTTCCCACCCCAGCCCTTTCAGCATATGTTATTCCCTCCCTTCGCATCCTCAGCCCCCCAGCAGGATCCTGTGGCACGACCTCTCTCTTCAACTCCCGACTTCCCCACTTTCCTCCTCCCCGGGAGCTGTAATTTTAAATCTTTAGACAGCCAGTAGTGGCAATGAGGTGAGCCTGCTGCTGTCGGTCTGACCACAGAAGTCTTCATTCTACAGAAACTTCCTGTTCCTGCATAGGTGGGATGGTGCAGAATAAAGTTTTCTGTGGTCAGGCCAACAGCAGCAGGCAGAGCCAGATTAAAGGGTACCCAAAAATATCAGGGGGCCCCAGGGCCAGCATTAGGAGGGAGCAAACAGGGCAGCTGTCCTGGTCACCACAGTTGCAGGGGCCCCCGACTGCCTGGTGAGGTGAGGTCAGCTTCCCTTCCTTTCACTCTTTCACTGCCCTCTCACCCACCGCCCGTAAGCGAACTGAACCCAGGCAGCAGGGGTCTAACACTGCACACGCTGGCTTCCATTCTTCTCCCTCCCCCTCATAACATAGGAAGAAGGAGAAGGAAAGCCATTGCACGCAGTGTTAGAGCCCCGCGGCCTGGGTTCAGTTCACTTATGGGTAGCGGGCAAAATGGCAGCGAGGGAGTGGAAGGGAGAGAAGCTGGCTTTGCCTCAGCAGGCAGTCAGGGGCCCAGGAGGAAGAAAATAATTTGTGAGAGGATAAGAGATGGGCCAAAGGGGTCTCTTTACCATGAGTGGCTCCTTTAGCTCCAGGGTGGGCAGACGAACATGTTAGGAGCAGCCATAGCGACAGCTTCCAGCAGTGGCAAAAGTCACAATTGGCTGCTCTTGCTGGCATTGGGAATTCCTCTCTGCTGAGTCCCATCTACCTCCTGTTTCCGGCAGTGAGAAACGCCTGAAGCCAGCAAGAACAGCGAGTTATGAAGGCTGCACTGCTTGGGTGGGGGGAAGAGAAATGCTGCTGCACCCAATTGGGGGGCGAGAGAGGGAAGGAGGGAGAAGGAAGACCAGGTAGAGGAGAAGAAAAAGAGATGCCAAGACTATGGGAGGGATTGGAAGGAAAGGAGATACCAGACCATGAAGGGAAGGAGACAGATGCCAGACCAGGGGCAAGTAAGGAGGGAGGGAGAGAAAGAAAGGAGAGGAGATGCCAGATAATGGAGGGGGAGGGAAAGATAGAAGAAAAGAAGAGCATAAAGATGCAGGTCATGGGGGAGGGAAGGGAAATAAGGAGACAGATGCCACACCAGAGGGAAAGGAAGGAAAGGAGATGCCAGAGCATGGAGGGGGAGGTACAAGACCATGGAGGGAAGGAGACAGATGCCAGACCAGGGGCAAGGAAGGAGGGAGGGAGAAAAAGGAAGGGTAAGGGGAGGAGATGCCAGATAATGGAGGGAAAGATAGAAGAAAAGAAAAGCATAAAGATGCCAGGGCATGGGGGGGAGGGAAGGAAAACTAAGGAGACAGAGGGAAAGGAAGGATAGGAGATGCCAGAGAATGGAGGAGGAGGGAGAGATAGAAGAGAAGGAGAGGAGAGAGATGCCAGGCCATGGGGTTGAGTGGGAAGGAAGGAAGGAAAGGAGAAGAGAGAGATGACAGAGCATAAGGGAAGAGGTGGAAACAAAAAATGGAGAAGGGGTAAAGCTGAATCATGTACAGAGAGAAGGGGCATAGGACAGAAAGTTTATTGAAGGGACATAGAAAGACGGAAGATGCCATATGGAAAGAGAAAGAGGGCGGACACTGGATGGAAAGGGAAGAGAGGGAAGACACTGGATGGAAAGGGCAGAGAGAGGGTGTGGACAGATGCTGAATGGAAGTGTGGGGGCTGAGAGAGGGGGGACAGATGCTGAATGGAAGTTTGTGGGGGGTAAGAGAGGGGAGCAGACACTGGAAGGAAGTGGGGAGGAGAAAGAAAAAAGGGCACATGTTGGTTTGGGGGAAGAGGATAGAGTTAGATACTGGAAGGGGTGAGGGAAAGAAGTGGCAAGCTGTAGGTAGACACAATGAAAGAGGTACATTGAGGACTGAATAGTAAGAAAGAATTTAGACAGGCAGCAAATAAATTGAGAAGGAAGACCAGGAAAGAGCAGGAGGAAGGGAGAGGAGAGAGAGATGCTATAGCAGGGGGGAAGGGGAGGAAACAGATACCAGACTTGGGAGGAAGAAGGAGACAGATACCAGATCTGAGGGGAGGAAAGGAGGAAAGTGAGAGATGCTAAAATCTGTTGGAAGAGAGGGAGAGATGGAAGGGAAGAAGACAGATGCCACACCATGGTAGGGGGGGAGGGGAGCAGAGAGAAGTATATGGATGCCAGACCAATGGAAGTGGGTGGGAGGGAGAGATGGAAGGGAGAGGCAGAGAGTTTCTGGAAGAGGCATAGAAAGAGATCAGATGCCATATGGAAGAAGCAGAGAGAGGGCAGACAGTGGATAGAAGGAAGAGAATGATGAAAAGATGAGGAAAGCAGAAACCAGACAACAAAGGTAGAAAAAAAATTATATTTTATTTATTTTTTATTTAGGATAAAGAATTATTGTAGCTGTATTGATAATCATTTATTAATAGAAAATGGAAATAAGATGATCCTGTTTATTGGACTAATTTTAATACATTTTTTACTAATTCAGAGTCCATAAATCCATTCCTCAGGTCAGGACCGGGATACTGTAACAGCAGTACATTATAATTTTCTGACCTGAAGAAAGAGGTTTTAACCTCTGAAAGCTAATTGAGAAATGTATTAGGCCAATAAGCTGACGAGCACTAAATTTTCTTCCCACCATGCCCCATGCTTTCTACCCAAATGCAAAATATAAATTGATGGGCTTCCCAAAGTCCAGCCAGCTGAAGATCTCTTCCTCTACGAAGGAAGGGGGCATTTGTTCAGAGATGTTTGGAGGTTGCATGGAAGAAAAACTATACACTGGCATTGGTATGGTAATCTTTGTGGTTTGTTTTGAATTTCAAAATAAAAGAAAAAAGTGGAAATAAAGAAGTAAATAAGAAAATGGGTAAATAAATGGGGCGGGGCAGGGGTGTGTGACATGGGGGCGAGGCATACAGTGTGGCTGGGGGCCCAGTGGACTTGTGTGCCTAGGGACCCTTGACGAATTAAACCTGCCCTGGTAGCAGGCTCACCTTGTAGCTGCTGAAAGAATTAAAATTACAGCAGCCAGGGAGGAGGTAGGTGGGGGAGTTGGGAGAGTCATAACTGATTCTTCTGACTTCCAACCATCAATTTTTGGGGAAGCTATGGCCCCTGTGGCCACCCCTGTTCCAATGCCTAGGCCTGTACAACCTTAGCTGATTCTCATCCACTAGGTAATACTATAATGTCTGAATTTATTTAAAGGATCTCCTTTGGTCTTTGGTTGAAAGACAATTCAAATGAATTTCTATTTTAGTAGTGTCTGGCATTACCACACAAATTTGTCACACAAAAATGTGTAAGTTAAACAGTTCTTTATCCAGTAGTTTAGTCTTCGGTATTATAAGACATATCAGACCAGATTACTCACAGATTTATTTAACTACAGTGATTGAAGTTCTTTTCTCAATCTGCAGGTTTCTAAACTGCTATTTCTGATTCTCCACTAGTATCAAGGATATGTTTATACAGTTTAATTTAATAGTGTTGCTAAATCTAGCTAGTCCTGTACACATGGTGGCTCAAGAACACTAAATAACAGTGCCAGACAAGCAGAGACAAATGGTAATGGTGAGCTAATATGAATAGAGTTTTAAAAGATCAAATAGTATGTTGTCTTGTTAGCAAGAATTATCATGAGGTATCCAGGGATTTTGCATCTAAAAATACATGCATTCCTGTCTTTTGTCTTTATTTTTAATTCATTTTGGGACTTTAAAGATCTGTTATAACAGGGCTCTTGTTACATTTAATATGTGCCATGTTGATTGGCACATTCTAAGTAGGCTTTCCAGTTTGCCTGTGGGGAAATTTAATATAAAAACATTCAACATTCTTTTATTAGTGTATTTTTTAAACTATTCCCAGTCCCATCAGACCTTTGGTGCAACAGTGTGTTATTGAAAAGCTTATCTGTAAAAAGTGAGCCAAGGGGAAATTCAGCTTTTATTAATATTGACATCATGTTCCCACACAATGGCTGTCTAGAAAAAAAAAAAACTTTTCAGCTGAATTGCAGCTGCTTTCATAAAGTGTAAATGGAGGCAACTGAAAGCATTATTTACCATGGTGAAATGCACTGAACAATACTATGCTTTCCCTAACCAGTAATTTAAAATATAGCATGGTATAAGTTTTAAGAAAATAACTCCTTTTGACCTATAAAATCTGAAGAAATAATTTAGGGCAGGGGTGCCCAATACGTCGATCGCAATTGACTGGTAGATCACAAAGGCAAAGTGAGTCGATCGCGGAGTCCATCCCGGGCTCCGTGTTAGACTCACATTGCCTTCACAATCTACCGGGCCGATCAGCCTTCCTCTCCCCGACACCAATTCTGTCATCAGAGAGGAAGTTCTGGGCCAGCCAATCACTACCTGGCTGGCCCGGAACTTCCTTTCCGACGGCAGAACTGATGTCGGGGAGAGGAATGCTGGTCGGCTCGATGCAGGGAAGCAGGGAGAACTTGGGGCAGCGGTGGATTTGGGGCCTGTTCCCCGATGGCGGTGGTTTGGGGGCCTATTCCCTGATGGTGGCGGCAGTGGCTTGGGGGAGGGCAAGGAGAAAGAAAGGGGGCAGGCAGGGAGACAGAAGGAAAGAAGGGGAAAAGAAAGAAAGAAAGAGGCAGGGAGAAAGAAAGGACAGGGAGAGAGGAAGAAAGAGTTGGGGGAGGAAATGAGGTCTGGAGGAGAGGAAGCATACAGGCTGAAAGAAGGGAAGAAAGATTGGATGCACAGTCAGAAGAAGAAAGTGCAACCAGAGACTCATGAAATCACCAGACAACAAAGGTAGGAAAAATGATTTTGTTTTCAATTTAGTGATCAAAATGTGTCCGTTTTGAGAATATATATCTGCTGTCTATATATTGCACTATGGTCCCTTTTTACTAAACCGCATTTGCGGTTTTTAGCGCAGGGAGCCTATGAGCATTGAGAGCAGTGCAGGGCATTCAGCGCAGCTCCCTGCACTAAAAACTGCTATCGCGGTTTAATAAAAAGGGAGGGGGGTATATTTGGCTATTTTTGTATGGTTGTTACTGAGGTGACAGTGCATAGAGTCATCTGCCTTGACCTCTTTGAAAAAAAACCCAGAATATAAATGATAATTAACATTTTCTCTGCGTAGAGTGTGCTTTGTGGGTTTTTTTTAAATTTCATTGTTGGTAGATCATTTTGACTTGGTCATTTTAAAAGTAGCTCGCAAGCCCAAAAAGTGTGGGCACCCCTGATTTAGGGCAAAACTATTGCGAATTTATTCATGGGACATTTTGAAGAACAATTCATATATCCCTCTTGTTTTTTCAGAGAGATTTTGGGGTGGGCCCGCTTCATAGACAATATTATTTTGTCTGTGGAAGGGGTCCCTGGAGGAATTGTTCAAATTTAGAGAATATGTGAATTCTTGTCATACTGCTTTGCATTTTGAGATGACATATGGGACACAAATCTCATTCCTAGATGTGAGATTGGAGATCATGGATGGACATTTTAACACCACTATCTTTGTGAAGAATACGGATCGCAATTCCCTTCTAGAATTTAGCAGCATGCACCCGTACCCGTCTAAGACCAGTATACCTTTTGCCCAGTTTCTCCGCTATCGACAGATGTGTAGCTCCAATGCCGAATATAGGCACCAGTCAGTAACATTGATGGAAAAGTTTCTTCAGAGAGGATATCCAGAAACTATTGTGTCTAGAGCAGCTAGATGGGCTCTTTAAAAGTTTCATCAGATGTCCCCTTGGGTGAAACGGGTCATGCAAACACATGTTGGGCTCCTGTGGGTTCACCCCTGTTTTCAGGATACTAGGATCCTTTTTTCTTATGGAAGGAACAGGAATTTATGTGACATCTTGAGCCCTAATATATTACCTGCAGTGGACAAGGAGGGTGTTCAGAATGGTGAACGGGGACACCACAGTTGAAGTAGATGCTCTGTGTGCTCTCTGATGTTAAATATCACTGAATTTGTGCATCAGGTTTCAGGACAAAGGTTTAGACTGAAGAGCAACACTTCCTGCATTACAGAGGGGGTTATTTACATCATCATATGCTCCTGTCATTTGTTATATGTGGGACAGACCTCACGGAAATTGAGGGTCAGATTACTGGAGCACAAGTCATGTATACATACTAAGAGAATGGAAGAACTCCTGGTGGTGCACTGCCTTGAAGCCCAACATGCTTTTAGTTCACTGCAGTGTGTGGTGATTGATCATCTCCCCTGTTCTGTGAGACATGGTGACTAGAGACGTCAGCTATGTCAGAGGGAACAAAGATGGATCTACAATCTACAAACCGTCCACCCAGATGGGCTGAATGCCCGAATTGAATGGGTGGCGTTCTTTGGTTGAAGCTGGCTGGGGATTGGTCTGACTGGAAGGGGGAGGAGTCTATACTCCATTTTGAAGACACTGGTTGCTGGAGAATCCCACGCCTCAGCTTCTATGTGTGTGGATGTGAGCAGTTGGAGCACTTGGAGAGCCTCTACAGTTGCTGGTGGAGTAGGCTGGAATCATTCCCTTGACGCAGCTCAGCGAAACGGAGGTTTCCCCGTCGGGAAAGAGTGGCTGCGGGGCCAGGTAGGCTTGCACTTTTTGGATGCATGGAAGACAGCCCTGACACCGTCTGCAGCTAAGTGTTTGTTTTTTTCCTGCTTACCATTGACTGTATTTGAGACTCATATGTGCTGCTGCCTTTACTTACATTTTTTAAAGTTTTGTAATTTGGTGTGCTAGAGTATTTTTGAGGTGGTTCATACGAGAGCTACTATAGTGTTTCTCACTGCTGAGTGAACTGATACATTTTGGACCTTGCTTAATGGTTGTTTATAAGTGGAGGCTTTTTCTCCACATTTTTTCTTGTTTTTTTTGTGTTAAGTGAATAAATGGGTCTTTGTATGAGTGCAGTGGGTATACCTGGTAGTGTCTAGGTAGGTCCCTCCTATGGTTTCCAATAAGGCAGTGGTTCCCAAACCCTGTCCTGGGGGACCCCCAGCCAGTCAGGTTTTCAAGATATCCCTAATGAATATGCATGAGAGAGATTTGCATATAATGGAAGTGACAGGTATGCAAATCTCTCTCATGCATATTCATTAGGGATATCTTGACAACCCGACGGCTGGGGGTCCCCCAGGACAGGGTTTGGGAACTACTGCAATAAGGCATAATTTATTAGTTTTAGGTGTTTTGTATGTCCTTCCTGAGATTTTATTTTGGGTGATTTCAATTACCCCAACATTGACTGGTTAAATGTTACATCAGGGAGTGCTAGGGAGGTAAAATTCCTAGATGTCATAAATTACTGCTTCTTGGAGCAACCGGTCTGGGAACAGACAAGAGGGGGTGCTATTTTAGATTTGGTCCTTAGTGGAATGTGTTGGGTCCACTGGGAAACAGTGATCATAACATGATCGAATTTGAGCTGATACCGGGAGTAACGTCCCAAAAGAAATCTACTGTAGGGGCGTTTAATTTTCAAAAGAGCGACTATGATAAAATGAGGAAAATGGTTAAAAAGAAGCTAAAAGGATCGGTTGCAAAGGTTAGAACTGTAAACCAGGCGTGAATGTTATTTAAAAATACCGTCATGGAAGCCCAGACCAGATGTATTCCACGTATCAGCAAAGATGGAAAGAAGAGGAAACGCGAGCCTGTGTGGTTAAAAGGTGAAGTAAAAGAGGCTATTAGAGAAAAAAAAAAAAAAAAATCCTTTAAAGAACAAGAAAAGGATCCGAATGAAGAAGCATAAGCACTGGAAAGTTAGATGCAAAGCATTGATAAAGACAGCTAAGAAAGAATATGAAGAGAAACTTGCAAAAAAGGCAAAAATTCAGCAACTTTTTAAGGTACATCAGAAGCAGAAAACCTGTGAGGTAATCTGTGGGACCGTTGTATGACCAAGGAGTGAAAGGGGTGTTCAGGGAGGATAAGGCCATAGCGGAAAGACTGAATGAATTATTTGCTTCGGTCTTTACAGAAGAAGATGTAAAAAATCTACCTGAACTGGAAATGGTTTTCAAGGGCAATGAGGAGGAGGAGGAGGAACTGAAAGAAATCTTGGTATATCTGGAAGATGTACTGAGTCAAATCGACAAGTTAAAAGGTGTTAAATAGCAAGGACTGAATAGTATACATCCCAGGGTACTAAAAGAACTCAAACATGAAATTGCTGACCTGTTAGTGATTAGTGATCTGTAATCTGTTGCTAAAATTGTCTGTAGTACATGAAGATTGGAGGGTGGCAAATGTTACACCAATTTTTAAAAAGGGCTCCAGGGGACATCTGGGAAATTACAGACCAGTAAGCCTCACTTCGGTGTCAGGCAAAATGGTAGAAACGATTATAAAAAATAAAATTGTGGAACACATAGACAAACATGATTTAATGAGACAGAGTCAACATGGGTTCAGCCGAGGGAGATCTTGCCTCACAAATTTGCTTGACAACTTTGAAGGTTTGAATAAACATGTGGATAAAGGTGAGTCGGTTGATATAGTGTATCTAGATTTTAAGAAAGCTTTTGATAAAGTTCCTCACAAAAGGCTCCTGAGAAAATTAAAGAGCCATGGGATAGGTGGCAAAGTTCAGTTGTGGATTACGAATTGGTTATCGGATAGAAAAGAGTGGGTAGGTTTAAATGGTCATTTTTCTCAATGGAGGAGAGTAAACAGTGGAGTGCCGCAGGGGGTCTGTACTGGGATTGGTGCTATTTAAATTATTTATAAATGATCTGGAAATTGGAACAACGAGTGAGGTGATTAAATTTGCAGATGACACTAAACTGTTCAAAGTTGTTAAAATGCATGCAGATTATGACAAATTGCAGGCGGATCTTAGGAAGTTGGAAGACTGGACGTTCAAGTGGCAGATGAAATTTAATGTGGACAAATGCAAAGTGATGCACATTGGGATGAATAACCTGAATCACAGTTGTCTGACACTAGGGTCCACCTTGGAGGTTAGCGCCCAAGAAAAGGATCTGAGTATCATTGTAGACAATACAATGAAACCTTCTGTCTAATGTGCGGCGGCAGCCAAAAAAGCAAATGGGATGCTGGGAATTATTAAGAAAGGGATGGTTAACAAGACTAAGAATGTCATAATGCCCCTGTATTGCTCCATTGCAACCTCATTTGGAGTATTGCATTCAATTCTGGTCTCCTTATCTCAAGAAAGATATAGTGGCACAAGAAAAGGTTCAAAGAAGAGCAACAAAGATGGTAAAGGGGATGGAACTCCTCTCATATGAGGAAAGACTAAAACAGTTAGGGCTCTTCAGCTTGGAAAACAGATGGCTGAGGGAAGATATGATTAAAGTCTACAAAATCCTGAGTGGAGTAGAACGGGTACAAATGGATCAATTTTTCGCTCCATCAAAAATTACAAAGACTAGGGGATACTCGATGAAGTTACACGGAAATACTTTTAAAACCAATAGGAGGAATTTTTTTTTTTTTTTCCCACTCAGAGAATAGTTAAGTTCTGTAATGCGTTGCCAGAGGAGATAATAAGAGCAGATAGCGTAGCTGGTTTTAAGAAAGGTTTTGACAATTTCCTGGAGGAAAAGTCCATAGTCTGTTATTGAGAAAGACATGGGGGAAGCCACTGCTTGCTCTGTATTGGTAACATGGAATATAGCTACACCTTGGGTTTTGGCCAGATACTAGTGACCTGGATTGGCCACCGTGAGAGAATGGGCTACTGGGCTTGATGGACCATTGGTCTGACCCAGTAAGTCTGTGCGCTGTGATGAACGCAGGAACAGCAGGGCAGGGGTCCCCTGTCAGCCCCAGCTCCAGCAGCGCCAGCACACACCGACAATCAGCACCGGGCGGCTTTTCCGCAGAGGAGGAAATCTTGCAGTCACCGTGGGCCTCATCTGGGGCAGCCTCCTTGGAGCAGCCGTTCACGGTGGTGGCAGGGGCACGGGCAGTGTGTCGTGGGAAGGAATACATGGATAGGAGACCATCGCAGGGGAGGAGACATAGGCATCCTGGGACTGTCAGCCAAGTCTCTTCCCTGAAGAAGCCCTTTTTCTGGGAACATCATTGCTCCTCCTAAACTTATTTGCTCCACTTCATCAATGATGCTGAAACCGTGGATTGAAGACAATGTTTTATTTTTATTTTTCTTTCCAGCTTATGAATTATTTTTAATCTTATTTATTGTTCTGCCTCTTGTTTTTGTTTTGTTCTATTTCTATCATTTAAATTTCTCCAGAATTCTATTGTTCAACGGTTCCCCCTTCTGCATCTATTCCTTTCTCTCCTCTCTTCTACCTTCCAAAGTATTTAGATCAATGCAGTCTTGTTAAAATGTTTATTTTCTTATTTTTTCCTCTATCTCTACTTTTCACATCTTTATTACTCTCCAGGTACTTTAGTTAGATTGTGAGCTTTCGGGACAGTAAGGGAATTTTTAAGTACCTTTCTTATTTATAATTTTAATGTATATTTTCTGTAAACCGCTTAGAACCTAACGGATGTAGCGGTATATAAGAAATAAATTACATTAGAATTACATTACATTCTTATGTATTTATTGGGAAAATGCCCTTAGGCCCCTTTTTATTGAGTTATGTCAGGGTTTTTTATCATGAGTCGCTGCGGTAAAAGCTCCGATGCTCATAGGAATCCTTTGAGCATCAGAGCTTTTACCACAATGGCCTACAATAAAAACCTCCTGATGCAGCTTGATAAAAGGGGACATTAGAAATTTATTCATCCAGTTCCAAAGTGAGTGCTGGCTGCTGGGTAGTTAACGCATTACTCATTACTCTTCTAACCATATATTTAAAAAAATATTATATGGATAATATCAGGAATTTAAATTCATAAATGGCTAGTTACGGTCATATGATTAAAGACTGGATTAGGGGCAGGGTGGAAGTGACCTTAAAAAGTATCTGTTAACTGATGATAGTCAACTAACAAACAAGCTGTTTGAAGTTTAGGTTTAACGAATAGTAGTCATAAATTATATGGCTAGTGCTAGTATATGCACTCCATTAGATGTACATTCACTGGTGTACATATGGATAATGGTACTGAATACACATATTAAGTCTATATGGTGACCATACTGGCTAAAAATTGACCCTATAAGGATTGATATTCAAAAGAATTTAACTGGGCAGAAAAAGGCTCCTACCCAGTTAAACCTCACTGAACTGGCTGGCTGCAAACAGTGTCTCACTTCCGGCTCACCACACAATTGTTTCCCCCCAGGACCCCCCCAGGGACCCCTGAAGAAGACTTTTTGTCGAAACGCGGACCTTGTTGGGTCCTGTATCCCTAGCGGACTAGGTCCTTTAAGGCTTTTATGTGGATGATTCATTTTTATGTGGATGAAATTATTTTATATGGATGATTTCAGTGTACCTTTGGAACTTTGACACTTTCAAATAAAGTCCATTTAGGAACATCGTCACTCCACAGAGTTTTTTTGTTTTTTTCTGCCGATGTTCAGTGGCACTTAAACAAGTAGTGCAGCTGAATATCTCTGCTAAATAGCCATTCCTAACTGGCAAGGTTAGGGGCAGCTCGGAGTTGGAGCTTGGGTGGAACCATCACTTAGTTGGCTAGTGCCAATATTCAGTCCCCTAACCAGCTAAGTAAGTGCATAAAGTTAGGACAGCAAAAGACATGTCATGCATGCCCTGGCACTGAACATCAAGGGTTAGTTCAGCCCATGGCTAGAAGAGGCTTACTTCTTTCCTCAGGTTGAATATTACCCCTATAGTTTTCAGTCTCTCTTAGACAAGTAGCAGGATATATTTGAATTTTCTCTCTTACAAAGTGCAATTTTCATATTTCTCAGTGTGAGGAAGTGTATAGGAAGAAACTGGTCTCTCTTAAGCACACACCCTCACAAGGCCACATTAAGAGGCCTAGGCTGGGCCTATGCTCTGTGTGAGAGGTATGGTTCAGCCAGGGGAAATGAAAGCCCAGGTTTGGGGAAAACAGGGAGGCATTAAGGAAGAAGAAGCAGACTCCAGAGTACATCCACTAAATATACGTTTGAAGGACTGGAGATATAGCTGTGACGTAGGAAAAGCTTTTACCTTGCAAACTCTGCACAATGGCTCTTCTGCAGTCTACTAAGAACCAGGCCTTTTTCTCTGAGTCTACTGAACATGAATCTAATTTATGCACAGCAGTGTTCTTTAACCTTTTTATACCTATGGACCAGTGGAAATAAAATTAATTATTTTGTAGACCGGCACCGGTCCACTGACTGGCGGTTGAAGAGCACTGTGCTAAGTCGTGGGCTAGAACATGCCCATCTCCACCCCAGACCCCGCACCTATAATAGTGCCAACATTTTTTGAGGTACAGGAAAGGGTGTGGGGGGGGGGGTCGGAGAGGGGTCACGGGTCAGTGGGGTGGCCGATCGAAGTTTCGGAGGGGCAGTCATTGGGGGTGTTGCATCGAGGGCAGGAGGGCCTGGGATCCCTCCTGCCCGTATTATAGTGGGGGGGTGGGGGTTAGAAGGGGTCACAGGCCAGGAGGGCTTGGACTCCCTCCTGGCTGGAACGTGTGGTGGGGGAATGGGGGAGATCGCCGGGCCAGGAGGGCTTGGGCTTCCTCCTGTCCGGATCGTGTGGTGGGGGGAAGGGGGGAAGATCGCCGGGCCAGGAGGGCTTGGGCTTCCTCCTGGCCCCAACGAATTCGGCCCGGGGGGGGGGGTTTGGGGATTGCGGGACAGGAGGGCTTGGGCTCCCTCCTACCCCGATCGTGTTGGGGAGGTCGGGGGTGCCGCAGGGCAAGAGGGCTTGTCTTGCTCTTGCCCCGATCGTACTCGGTGGGGCCAGGAGGGCTTAGGCTCTCTCCTGGCCCGATTGGAGGGGTGGATCGCTACAAGAGAGATGGGTCATCTCTCCTGCTGCTTTAGCGATCCCAAGTGCCGTGTTTGGCAGCACTAGGTGGTATCGCTATTGCGGCAGGGGAGATGACCCATCTCTCCTGCCCCGATGGTTGCGGTGGGGGTGGGTAGGTTGCCGGGCCGCTGAGCTGATTACGCCAGCCGCCATCAGCTCAGCGGCCCCTTTTTTGGCACTTATACCTGTTTTGACTTGGTCTAAGTCAAAACGTATAAGTGCCGACTAGGCAACCTGTCAAATGTTTTGGTTATACCTGCTGTACGCCTAGGTCTAGGTCGGCCCACCTCCCGCCCACCGCCCGCCCTTTCCCCTCCTCTAAAAACACCTCTTTTCTCTCTGTGCGTTTAGAGGCAGGGGAAAGACCTAAGCTGATTTTAGATACGTCTAAAACCAGCTTTGATTATGGGTACTTGGACAATCAGACTTTTTGATCGTCCAAGTAGCCATTTAGGCCACTTTTTAGACGTTTTGGGTTTTTTTTGATTATGAGCCCCATAATATCTTATTAATTCATAATGATAACCATAAAATTTTAAAAATCTACAAAGCACACTATACGCAGAGAAAATGTTAATTATCATTTATATTTGGGGGCGTTTCAAAGATGTCAAGCAGATATAAATTCTCAAAACTGACACATTTTGATCACTAAATTGAAAATGAAATCATTTTTCCTACCTTTGCTGTCTGATGATTTCATGAGTCTCTGGTTGCATTTTCTTCTGACTGTTCATCCTTTCTTTTATTTATTTCTGCACTCAGGCACAATAATTGCCCTTTTCTATTCCCTCCCTCCTTCCTTCCTATGTCCCCAGTGCCTCCTTCCTATGTCCCTCTCACTGTCTTCCAGTCTTTGTTCCACCCCCTCCCCTGAAGCTAGCCAGCCTACCTCCCTCCCTCCCTGCCACGCAAAAGGATGTTTGGCTGTTTATGTTATATCACAAAGGCTTTAAGCACTGAACCATACTCATTGTAGTTTGCTCACGGCTTTATTTTAAGTTGTTTAAGGAATTCTATAGGCTCACGGTTTATCTACTTCCTGGTTTGTTTGTAAGTCTTTGCTTTATCAATTACTTTTATATATGTTATTTTATACTCTTAAATCGTTGTTTTAATTCACTTGTTAATTTACTTTCATACATGTTATCTGTTTTTTTATATTTGTTCAGTTACCCTAGTTTTAACGATTTTAAAGTTAAAGTTTCATGGTTTACTTTTATGCAACTATTTTATATTATTTTAATTATTTGATTAACATCTAATTTTGTTGTGTTTCTATCCTTTAGTCTTACCCTTCCATCTTGAATCGCCGCCGCAAAGCGGCGGCCCGCTGGACACGCCTCCTTCCCAGCCGGTACATGCGTATAAATTCCCTTCCTCTTGCGGCGCAGTGTGCTACTTTGGGGGCAATCTCATTATCTATGTTATATTTTTTTCCCTCTTTTGGTAGAATACTTTTATTGCAATTTTTATTTACACATCTGGATTAAAAAATTGCCTTCCAAATTTTATATTTATTTCATATTAGTTTGTACACACACCATTTACGCATCAATGGACTCAAATCCAATCCCAGTATTTTGGGGTCGTAGATTTCCCCAATTAGACTCAAAGTCTACACCTGACTCTAATAACATGGTTAACCTTACTTTTAATAAATCTTCCCATATATTTAGTTCTATCTTACCTAAAAGAACTTATCCCTCCTCTTTCAGTTCTCTAAAAATAGGCTTAATTAACGTTAGATCCCTACGGTCAAAACATCATATCATCAAAGATCTTGTAAGTCACCAACAATATGATCTTCTCTGCATTGTGGAAACCTGGCTATCAGAAGGTGAGGAAGCCTATCTTTCTTACGCTACCCCTCCCAACTACAACTTTTGTTTTAACCATCGTAAAAACAAAAAGGGTGGTGGTCTTGCTGTCATTTATAGATCCAATCTATCATTAGTTGTGGAAATAGGTCAAGCCATAGAAACAATAGAATACATTCAATTTAAAATTAGAACAAACCCTAATATTAAGCTACTCTTATTATACAACCCACCACCCATTAATCAATCTACCTTTTTTCAACTATTATCAATTGTTTCAAATTTTGTCACTACATCAACATTTCCAATTCTATTGGGGGATTTTAATCTCCATTTGGACGAAATATCTAATCCATATACTTCAGATTTTCTTCTTCATACAAGTGATCTTAGCCTTAAGCCATTAAAAACAGGAACAACTCATTTAAAAGGTCATACCTTAGATATGATTTTTACTCCAGAGGAACTATTTCCTAATTTTTCAGAACCTGAAACCTTAAAAGTTCCATGGTCGGATCATAGCATTATTCAAACAGTTTTAGAACTAAATCATAACCACGATTTACCACAATCAACTAAAGTAGTTAAGATAAGAGATTTTCAAAAAATCGATGATTCTCAAATCACTTCACCAATAACTGATTTAGACAACTTTAAATCTTTATCAATAAATGATCAACTATTCATGTGGAATAATAATTGTCAATCACTTCTTGACAAAATAGCTCCTATAAAATTGCTAACTATCACTCCCAAGAAGCAGAAAAACCCTTGGTACAATTCTTCCCTTGCCTTATTAAAACGACAGCTACGTTCAATTGAACGTAAATGGCGTAAAAATCCAACTCAAATCAATCAAGATACTTATAAACAACAGTCATATCATTACCGTGAAATGATCAATAAAACAAAAAAACAATATTACACGCAAAAAATTTCTATGACAAAGAACTCCTCAGCGCTTTTTAAAATGTTAAAACAACTTACAATATTTAAACACAAACCTATTATTTCCTCAACTGATACCCCCTCAGCTAACGGTTTAGCCAACTTTTTCTACAACAAAATAATATCAATAAGAGCAAACATAACCAATAATGCCAGTGCATCTTCACCCAAAGATTTCACGGATAATTTAGATTTAGATGAAGATCAAAAATTAAAAACCAGGTCCCTACATGCCACTTGTTCCAACTTTACCCTTCCATCTTTAACAGAAATAAAACAGCTTTTTCAAGGTCTAAAACTTAAAGGGTCTATATCTGAACCCTTTCCACCTTTTCTTCTCAAACGTTACTTCTCTGTATTTGGTCCAGCTATCCTTCAAATTATACATACAAGTCTGTCCACCTCATCAGTTCCAACGGATTGGAAGCATTCTGTTCTACTTCCTATTATCAAGGATACCAAAACCAGTTTGTCCGACTGCTCTAACTATCGTCCAATTTCGAGTCTTCCATTCTTAGCCAAAATCATTGAAAAAGTAGTATTTCAACAATTATCAGAATTCATCGACAAAACTCAGGTACTACACCCTAATCAAACAGGATTTCGTAAAAATCATTCGACTGAACATTCATTATTAGGCCTGGTTACAACTATTCACTATTTTCTGGATCAACATAAATCTGTTATTCTCATATCCCTTGACTTAGCTGCTGCATTCGATACAATTGATCATTGTCTATTACTTCATCGCCTTTCCTCTATAGGTCTCACAGATCAAGTATACGAATGGTTCCGTTCTTACTTTACAGATAGATCTTCCAATGTTTTCTTTAAAAATTCCTTTTCTAAGCCTAATCAAAAAATAATTATGGAATACCACAAGGGTCCATACTTTCACCATTATTGTTTAATATTTATTTGGCCCCATTATTAACACTATGTCAATCCATAGGCTTCACAGTATATGCATATGCAGATGACTTCCAACTCCTGCACACCATTGACCCCAATAGTTTGCAAGACATAACAGAAATTAATAAGAAGTTAGCAAAAATTCATGAATGGTTAAACAATAATCAACTTTCCTTAAGTATTAATAAAACCACAACTGTACTCTTTTCAGAGAAAGAAGGAGTTCAACTTACAAGTCCAATTATAATTGATAATAAACCCCTCATTCAGACCATTAATACAAAAATCTTGGGGGTTTTAATAGATAACAATCTTACTTTCCGAGGACATATCAGTGCAACGGTTAAAAACTGTTTTTACAGATTAAGAATGATCCGTTCACTTGCTCCCCTTCTTGATTCATTTTCTCTTAATACACTGATCCACTCATTAGTTATCTCAAAATTGGATTATTGTAACTCCTTACTAAAAGGGGTTTACCAAAAGGATATAAGGCGTCTTCAACTCGTTCAAAATACTGCAATAAAGATAATCTCAGGTTCCAAAAAATTTGATCACGTCACACCCTTACTTCAAAGTGCTCATTGGTTGCCAATATCTTATAGGATTACTTTCAAAATAGCTCTTTTAGTTTTTAAGACATTAAAATCCAATACTCCGGCTTTCATAGATAGGCTCTTGATCCCATACAGTTCATCTAGAACTCTCAGATCATCTTCACAATGTACTTTAAATGTCCCCTCTTTAAAAATTATTGGAACCCGCCGTGCTTCAATTTTCTCCGTTACGGCACCAATGTTATGGAACTCTCTTCCTTTGTATTTAAGATTAGAACAGGATTTAAAAATATTTAAAAAGAACCTTAAATGTCTTCTTTTTAAAGAAGCTTTTAATTGACAGATTACAAATTCTCATTTTTCTAGACATCCTTTCGGTCTCTCATTTTTCCCCTTATCTCCCCAATGTGTTTCCCTTTTATGTAATCTTTAAATAAATATTGTATTTCCTCCCCACCTTCCCATTGTTATCAGCTGTCTTCTTGTCTAAATTTGTTTCCCAGTTTGTTTATATGAATAGTAATTGTATAAGTAAGTCCACTTTATTTTATTTATGTAAAACGCTTTGAAATTTTAAAAGCGTTTAATCAAACAATATAATAAACTTGAAACTTGAAACTTAAAGCCAGCCAGCCTGCCTGCCTCTTTCCCTCCAGCGCCGAAGTCGAAGCCTGCCCCCCCCCCCCCCCCGGCCCGGCCCCCATTGCTGCTGCCTACTGCTGCTTCAAACACACACACATACCCCCGGTCTACTGTTGACCTCCGAAACTAAAGCAAAGTAAGTTCCAGGCGCCGGCCCACAAACCTTACTGACGTCAATTCTCCGGATTTGACATGGAGAGGGCAGAGGCAGTTCTTGAGTTGCAGAAGGAATGTGTGACCTGAATGGCTGATGTTAGTCTAGTTGAGTTTTCCCCATATAGATACCCCCTAATTCGAGAAAGTTGTGCACCCAAATTTGTAACCATAGTGCAATTTTGCACACGTGTTATAGAATAAAAGTAGCTGTATGTAACTTAATTGAATAATGAGCTGATAATTGGTGTTAATGGACAAATAATAGGCTATATAACTGGTCTTAACTGGAACCAATAACTATGAATGTAATTGTCCTTAGTTGCCATTCTATGGGTCCAACAGTGAAAACTCTGGTGCTAGAGGCAAGAGCGCCTATCCCATAGAGCATGAACAGTGCCGAAAACTAGCCCCTCCCTCCAATTCCCAAAGCAAATGGGATGCATATTTTATAAATGCTAGTAAAGCAAAACCAAGGGGGAGGAATGTGACTGATGCAAGTACACAAGAGCTGCGCTTAGCCTTCCTTTGTGCCCCAGTGTCAACAGGCAGCACTGGGAGGAAACAGAGAAAGGGCTAGAGGAGGTTTGTCCAAGTTCAGTCCTTGAGGACTGCAAACAAGGCCAGGTTTTCAGGATATCCCTAATAAAACAACCTCAACATTAAAGTCTTAACCAAGCACTCCACCCCTCACCTAGACCTTCTAGCCTGCCAACACTCTGCCAACTCTCTCACAGGACCTCTCATCTGCCTTCTATGCTATGTCACACCAGGAAAATGGAACACCTCTAAACAAGAACTCGAAGAATTTATCTTCCAGAATTCCCTATCTTCCACACATAACCTGATCCTAGGAGACATTAATCTCCACCTAGAAGACCACACCTCCAAACAAGTAGCGGACATACTTTCATTCCTCAACAACCTATCTTACCAGATACTCAATCCTGAACCCACGCATGAAAATGCCGATCAACTTGATATTGCCGCTTACGCATCCCCCAACCTCAACACACAAAACATCCATATCACCAACAGCTCATGGCATCCTACCTTATGGTCCGACCACTACAAGTACACCTTCACCATCAACTGGGTGCACAATAACATCAAACCTATTCCAAGCATAACTAGTTTCAAGTCCAGACAGAAAATCGAACCTACCACCTTCTGGGACACAGTAGACTCAGCAATAGATTTAAACAACCCCAAGGAATTCATAAACACATGGCGTGCCATTAGTGAATCCACTTTGAACAAACTAGCACCACTAAAAACAAAAAACAAAATATGCAGACCATCAGACAAATGGTTTGACGCCGAACTCCTACACCTAAAAAGGCAATGCAGACAACTAGAAAGGACATGGAAAAAACAGAAACAAGTCCACAATAAAACAGAATGGAGATCCCAAATCAAACAATACAAAATCAAACTGAAGGAAAAACGAAAAGACTACTACTCCAAACTCATTGGCACCGAAAATCCAGACACCAAAAAACTTTTCAGCATTGTAAAAAACCTCACAGATACCAAACCTTTCCTCGCCACCCAAGGAACCCAGACTCTTATAGCTTCACAACTATCGGACCACTTCAAAAATAAAATCATCACAATCAGAACCACATTCAACAATTCACAAAATATCATAGAAGAGATACTAATAAAACCCACAATAAACAAAGCCATCTCAGCAGATAGGACCTGGACCACCTTCCCAACGACACAATGGTCAGACCTGGATCGGCTGTACAAAAAATACAGCAAATCCTCATGTGATTTGAACAACTGTCCTCCTTACTTACTAACCGCAGCATCCACTAAATTCATAGCTTGTCTCACGCTATGGTTGCAAACCACCATCAGGGAAGGACAGTTCCCTCCGGAACTTGGCGAAATCATAATTACCCCCATACTAAAAGACCCCAAAGGCCCATTAGACAACCCAATAAATTATAGACCAATCGCTTCTATCCCATTATACATCAAACTCACAGAGGGTCTAGTAGCACAATATCTGTCCAACTACCTAGAAGACCACCACATTCTGCATCCAACTCAATCTGGTTTCAGAGCTAATCACAGCACAGAAACTCTACTAGTATCTTTACTAGATATAGCCCGACAGCACCTCAGCAAAGGAAATAAATTACTAATCATCCAACTCGATCTTTCAGCAGCATTTGACTTAGTAGACCATCCCATACTTCTCCAGTTACTAGATGCCATAGGAATTTCAGGTAAAGTTCACAACTGGTTCCAAGGATTCCTTCAAACAAGATCATACAGAGTTAAGTCAAAAGATCTTTTATCCGACCCTTGGACAAACCCCTGCGGAGTACCACAAGGATCTCCTCTATCGCCCTTACTATTCAACCTCTTCATAGCTTCATTAGGCACTGCCCTAGAAGACCTAAACATAACTTCTTTCAGCTACGCAGATGACATAACCATCATCCTCCCCTTTGACATCCAAGACCCCATATCCAAAGGACGCCTGAAAACAACACTGGAAACTGTGGAAAAATGGATGATGAACCATAAGCTGAAACTGAATGCGGAGAAAACCAAATTCCTACTACTAGAGAAGGAACAAAAACCATCACTAATAGAACTGGAAGTAAACACAATCAAATATCCTATACAGAGCACTCTCAAAATTCTAGGAATACAATTAGACAGACGCTGCAAAATGCAGACACAAATACACAAAATCATACAAAAAGCATTCTTCACCATGCGAAACCTAAGAAAAATAAGAAAATTCTTTACCAAAGAACATTACAAGATCATTGTACAATCCCTCACACTTAGCACCTTAGATTACTGCAACAGCCTCTACCTACCATGCCCAAACAACATGATAAAACAACTACAGACCGTTCAGAACACAGCCATCAGACTCATCTACTGTCTCAGCAAATTTGACCACATCATCCCCGCCTATGTAGACTCTCACTGGCTTCCGATAAAAGCAAGAATTCAATTCAAGTTCTATTGTCTACTATTTAAAGTAACCCATGGTACTGCCCCCTGTTACCTAAACAACCGCCTATACCGCTACCACTCACCCAGATCAAGGAGAACTCAAAATCTATTCACCTTCCCCCCTCACAATGGTACCCGACGTAAGAAACTATACGACAGCCTTCTAGCGACACAGGCAGCGAAAATTGACCCCACCATCACCAAACTGATGATCAAAACAACAGACATCAAAGTGTTTCGAAAAGAAATCAAAACATTTCTATTTAAAAAACACGTCACCACTAACTAATCTCCTCCCCCTTCACACTAGCTCACTCTCTAATACATTAGTCAACTCCTAGAATCTTACCTTCCAAAAATATTCTGATTCCTAAATAAGCATCTACCTTCAGTAACCAACAAACTTCCTCCTTCATTGTTAGGTAACTTTTTCTTCTGTAACCAGTATATACTGATATTCTCCACTGAACCCTGTTATTACTTGATTCTCTACTTTGAAATTCTTTCGGAAAATTCCAGATATCCTATAATTTATAATCCTCTACCACACCATGTAAAGTACATGAATCAATGTTAAGTACATGAATCAATGTTTTGTAATGTAATTCTCTCGGTAATGTCCAGATCTCTTCTAATTTGTAATCCGCCTAGAACCGCAAGGCACAGGCGGAATAGAAATCACTAATGTAATGTAATGTAAATATGCATGAGAAGATTTGCATATCCAGTATATCCACTGCATGCAGATCTCTCGCATGCTTATTTATTAGGGAAACCTGATCTGCTTGCAGCTCTTGAGGACTGAACTTGGACAAGTCTAGCTACACCAACTGTCTAGAGGTCTAGACCTAAAATCCAACTGAGGGGGAGGAAGAGAGGTACCCCAGACCATGTCAAATAGCAGTGATTTTATTGGGAGGGGGAGGAGGTTAATGCTTAAAGGGGATGAGGTGAAAAAAGGAAGATTATTTAAAGGAAAGTGATGCAAGAGTGGATGAACATAGGTGTGGTGAGAAGGGGTAAATATTTAAGGGGAGATAAAGGTAGGATTACCATATTTGAAAACTATAGAAAGAGAATACATGACCCCACCCCTCCTCCACCCAAAGTGCCCTGTCCCATTCCTGCCTCCCACTAGTCTCGCCCCCTAACCCGCCCCAGCCCCCATTGCAGCCTCTATCTCTCTCCAGCCCCCCACCCAAGTTTCCCGTGTCCCAATGTACTTCCTCAGAGAAGGTATGTACTCTTTCAATAAAATTTTGGGGGTTGGTATGGGATCAGTAACCATTGGGGAAGTCAAAACTTAATCATCTGGTCATTTTGGGTACCCTTTTACATTTAAATGCTTTTAAAACAGGTCTAGCTCACAGCATTTAAATTTGGTCCAGGAAATCTTGGGAAAGATTCAATTATTACTGCAAGACATATTGTAGGCGTGTTCTGGGTGGCTTTTGGGCAGGATTTAAGCCTGCCCAAAGGCCCCCCAGAACACGCCTACAATATGCCCCCTTTAATTCTGGACACACAGGCCCAGAGTCTATATAAAATGCCCAGTCTCAGAAGCTACCTAAGCGGCTTTTGAGAATCGCATAATGGCATCCTATAGAGAATAGTGCTTAAGCATACCTAAGAACCCAATTCTCTAACCGACATCCATGTCACAGGCGTCAGAGAATTGGGTTACCGCTCAGCTTATTGCGGCAAGAGATCTTCCTGCTGCAATAATTTTATGGAAACCCATCCCACCCCCCACGAAGATTACTTGTAGAAGGGATGCCCAATCTCTCCTGCCAGAAGCCCCCACCCCACATGGCAGGAGGGATGCCATGTCTCAGCCAAATCCCTCCTGCCAGCAGCCCAATCCCTCCTGCTAGTAGCCCAATCCCTCCTGCCGGAAACTCCAACCCCATATATCGCAGCAGGAGGGATGCCCTGTCCCTCCTGCTGGACCCCTCCCCATACATTGTGGACATCTCCCCCTCCCCCACCTTAAATTGTTGGTCGGCCAGAAGCATCCTTCTTGCCTCCAGCCAATTGGTCTGTCTTCTCAAGAATGGCGGGCCTGACCCTTCCCAGTGCATAGTGGGATGCACCGGGAAGGGGCCTTAAGCCCTGATTGGCCCAGGTGCTTAAGGTTCCTGTAGGAGGAACCTTAGGCACCTGGGCCAACCGGAATCTTAGGCCCAATTCGCAGTGCATTCTAGGATGAACTGGGAGTAGCCTAAGATTCCAATTAGCCAGATCCATTAGGCCACCCCATGGTATAAAGCAGGTATCCCAGTACAGGCCCTGGGGATCTCCATTATTTACTCTTATCCATTGAGAATATCAACCTTTTAAACCTACTCTCTGTTTCTTGTCTTTCAACTAGTTCTTGATCCATAATAGGGCATTCCTTTCTATTTTATGACTTTCTAATGTTCTCAGAAGTTTTTCATGAGGTACTTTGTCAAAATGTCTTTTGAAAATCCAAATACACAATATCAACCAGTTCACCTTTATCCAATATTCATTCATCCCTTCAAAGAAATGCAGTAGATTGGTGAGGTAAGATTTCCCTTGACTAAATCCGTGTTGGCTTTCTCTCATTAATTCATGCTTATGTATATGTTCTTCAAAGAAACAGGAGATACCAACTTCTCAGGAAAGCCAAAAACAACAGCAAAGGTGACCGTTGGTGCTCTGTCATTTTATTGTATAATAAGACTCAACACGATCGTGTTTAAGCTGAAAGGGCCTGCCTCAGAAGTCTGAAGTTTAAAATAACATATTTAAAATCACATAGAAAGCATATAAATTAGATATATGTCATCTTAATAAATTGTGTAAAGCATAAATGTAAAAAGGTTGAATTGATATGAATATCACAAATAGACATCGTTAGTTGAATAATAATGTTCTGTCATTTTGTTCTTTATAATAGACTCTAGTATTTTGGCTGGAACCCTTTTAAAAATTGGTGTCGTTAGCCACCCTCCAGTCTTCCGGTACTATACTGGATTTTAAGGAAAAATTCAAAATTAATAATAACTCTGTAAATTTATTTTTCAATTCTATCTGCACTCTGGATTGTATACAATCCATTCTGTTCAGTTTGTCAGATTGACTCATTACATCTTCCAGTGTTACAGAGATTTGTTTGAATTTCTCTGATTCATCAGAATTGAATACCATTTCTGGCACCGGTAACTCCCCCACATCTTCCTTAGTGAAGACCAAAGCAAAGAAATTTACTCTCTCAACTATGGCCTTGTCTTCCCTGGGAGCCCCTTTTATCCCTCTGTTGTCTAGCGGTCCAACTGATTCTTTTCCTGGCTTCTTGCTTTTAAATATACCTAAAAAAGTTTTTTACTGTGTATATTTTTTGCTTTATTTAATTCATTTTCTATCCCGTTGTCCCCAAAGAGCGCAGAACACGTTACAGGTTAAACATACATATTATCAGTACAAGATTACAATGCAAGTTTTCATCCTAGTTGGTACATATTAGGTGTGGTTATCCTTACGTGACACAGACTGATTCAGTTACCAATATACAAATCTTTGTAGTCCATGGATCAAGAGCAAGGGCCAGATGATGAGGTATGCTTTTATTGCTTTTGTGAAGTTGAGGAGACCTTCAAGAGATCTGATCTGTGATGGCAGTCGATTCCAGTGGCTCGGTATGAAGTGGGAGTAGGACCATTGCTTGGCGGTTTGTAGTTGAGCATGACCAGGGGGCATTTTGAGGCATATTTCATCCTGAGAGCGGAGGGACCGGTTTGGCACCAGAGTCCCAAGGAACAGCAGTGGAAATCAAACTTCTGGGTTACAGGCCACTGAACAAACCATTAAGCTACTCTTCTGTTCCATGGCAATACACAGAACTATCCCTGTGCCAGCTTGATGGTGCCATGCAGGGTTACTTCAGTTCAATTGCATGACATGCTGCCTTATGTAGGAGCTTTTGAGAGAGGGTGGATATCCAGTGCAATCTTCTTTTCAAGTTCTCTTCACCTTCCTTATTAGCACCTTGCATTTGACTTGACATTCCTTGTGCTGTTTACAATTCTTTTCAGTCAGATCCTTCTTCCACTTTCTGAAGGATTCTGTTTTAGCTCTAATAGCTTCCTTCACCTCACGCGTTAACCACACTGGCTGCCATTTAGTCGTTCTTCCTCCTTTTTTAATACACGGAATATATCTAGTTTGAGCTTCCAGGATGGTATTTTTGAACAACATCCATGCCTGATGTAAATTTTTGATCTTTGCAGCTGCTCCTCTAAGGTTCTTTTTTACTATTCTCCTCATGTTATCATAGTCTCCTTTTTAAAGTTTAAATGATGTTCTATTGGATTTCCTGTGTGAACTTATTCCAGGGATTATATCAAATCTGGTCATGTTATGATCACAGTTATCAAGTGGCCCCAGCACCATTACCTCCCGCACAAATTCATTGTACAGCACTAAGAACTAGGTCTAGAATTGCTTCACCTCTTGTCAGTTCCTGAACCAGCTGCTCCATAAAGCAGTCCTTGATTTAATCAATTTGCAATCTTTAATATCAGCCTGCTCTGTATTTAAGGAAACTTAATCTACTGTGGCCTGTATTGCAATCTCACTATCGGGATGGTCTGTTTTACCTTTTGTGATTACATCTTTTAAAGGTACCTTGTTCTGAACTAGAGAATGACACGGTGGTTGTTACCCGTGGCTAGCCGCGGGTAACCCGCCGAAACGGTGACAAAAAAAAGGTCACTGCGAGTATGGGGACAAGGCCATTCACCGCCCTGTGGAGCGGTGAATGGTCTTGTCTCCACAGTTGAATGAGCGCTGAACGAGCGTGCGGTCCGGCAACCCCTTCTCGCCCGCCAGCCGGCCGTACATCTCCCTCCCTCACTCCCTCCCTTTCCCTTACCTTCTCTTTGTGGCAATTTCTATAAGGCTATCCGTTGTATTGCAGCTGGAGCCTTGAAGTTACGTCGCGTGTGGCTGCTGGAAAAGTCTCCTCTGATGCAACTTCCTGTTTCTGGTTGCATTGGAGGAGACTTTTCCAGCAGCCAACATGACGCGACTTCAAGGCACCGGCTGCAATACAATAGATGGGGAAGAGAGTGGGGAGAAGACGCTGGGAAATGGAGAAGAGAGAATGGGGATCAGACGCTGAGGAATGGTGAAGAGAGAATGGGGATAAGATGCTGGGGAATGGGGAAGAGAGAGTGGGGAGAAGACGCTGGGCAATGGGGAATACGAGAGTGGGGAGAAGACGCTGGGAGGGAAATGGGGAAGACAGAGTGGGGAAAAGACAGAGATGCCAGACTATGTGGGAGCGGAGGGAAGAAGATGGGTGCCAGACCAATTGGAGGGGGGTGAAGGGAAAGGCACAGTAACAGAGCAAATGGAAGACGCTGAGAGAAGACAGGTGGGAAATGGGGAAGAGAGAGTAGGGAGAAGACGCTGGGAAATGGGGAAGAGAGAGTAGAGAGAAGACACTGGGAAATGGGGAAGAGAGAATGGGGATAAGACGCTGAGAAATGGGGAAGAGAGAGTGGGGAGAAGACGCTGGGAATTGGGGAAGAGAGAGAGTGGGGAGAAGATGCTGGGAAATGGGGAAGACGAGAGTGGGGAGAATATGCTGGGAGGGAAATGGAAAAGACAGAGTGGAGAAAAGACAGAGATGCCAGACTATGGGGGGAGCGGGGGGAAGAAGATGGGTGCCAGTCCAATTGGAGGGGGGTGAAGGGAAAGGCACAGTAACAGAGCAAATGGAAGACGCTGAGAGAAGACAGACAGTGGATGGAAGGAATTGAATGAGATGATGAGGAAAGCAGAAACCAGACAACAAAGGTAGAAAAAAATTTCTATTTATTTCCTTTTTTTTTTTTTTGCTTTAGGATAAAGTAGTATATTAGTTGTGTTGATAAAAATTTATAAACAAAGCCTTGCCAGCTGTACATCTCTTTCTCTAGTTCAGCAGCCAGAACTTTGTTTTATAGGGAAGGAATAAGCTAAATTTTTCAGTACTGAGGCATGTATGGATGCTGCGGGGACGGCGTGAAGGGGACGGCGGGGACGAGGCAGTGACGGGAATGGTGGTCTGGGGATGGGTCAATGACAGGGACAGAATTTTTCCCCGTGTCATTCTCTATTCTGAACCATGCTCTTTTGAGCAAATGTTGTACTTTCCCCAGTTTCTAGTATAAAAGCTGCTCTATCTCCTTTTTAAATGTTGGACATCATCAGCCTGGTTCTGTCCTGATTAAGGTAGAGCCCATCTTTGTGAAATAGGCTCCCCTTCCCCAGAATGTCACCCAGTCCTAACAAATCTAAAACCCTCCTCCCTGCACCATTGCTTCATCCAGAGCACTGTCTATCTCTTGGGTCCTGCACATGGAACAAGGAGCATGTCTGGAAATGCTACCCTTGAGGTTCTGGATTTGAACTTCCTACCTAAGAGTCTAAATTTGGCTTCCAAAACCTCCCTACCACACTTTCCTATGTCATTGGTATTCATATGTACCAAGACAGCAGACATCTCCCCAGTATTATCTAAAATCTTGTCTAGGTGACGCTTTTGCACCTGGCAGGAAAGTGACCAAGCGATCTTCATGTCCACCATCTTCCCAGCTATCTAATCTAATCTAATCCTTAGGTTTGTATACCGCATCATCTCCACGTTCATAGAGCTCGATGCGGTTTACAGTAGGAGAAATAGGAAGGAATTACAACAGAGGGTTAGAGGTAGAAGTGTGAAGAAAATTTAGAGGACTTGGGATGCCAAGATATAAGAGTTTCCTTGATTCCTAAGTTGGAGGGAGACTTACATTTTTTGAGAAAAGCCAGGTTTTCAGATGTTTGCGGAAAACTTGGAGAGAGCTCAAGTTCCGAAGAGGGGAGGTAAAGTTGTTCCAGAGCTCAGTGATTTTGAAGTGGAGGGAGGTCCCTAGCTTTCCTGTGTGGGAAATGCCTTTTAGCGAGGGGAAGGATAGTTTTAATTTGTGGGAGGATCTGGTGGTATTAGGGTTTGAGGAATTCCAAGAAAGAGGGATAAAGGGAGGGAGGATAGAACAGTAAGGTAAGATAGAACAAACACAGCACACACAAGAAGTAGGCAGTAAGGCAAGAAGCAGGTGCAGAAAGAAGCAGGCTCACAAGGAACAAACGCACAAAGTATAGTAAGGTAGAGCGTAGGCAACACACACAAGAAGAAGGCGCAGAAGGAAGCAGGCACACAAGGAACACGTAGTCTTAAGTGTTATATAAAAGTAGGAACAACTATGGAAGCAGAGGGAAACCAGAAGATGAGCTTTCCAGTGTTCTGCACCGACTATCATATGTATGACTACCTCCCCTCGGGGAGACAGTCGTATGTATGCGGTCGGTGTCAGGAGCTGGAAAGCTTGAAGAAGGAAGTCAAGCGACTAGAGGACAAGATACAGGAGCTAGAAGGACTTTACACCACGGAGGACCCAATCAGGACAACTGAAGACTTCATGAGCGAGAGGCACATCGAGGAGGAAGTCAGGGAACTCGAGAAATTCATTGAGGAGTGTGACCAGCCAGGTATTCTCCCTGCCCAGGTCCCAGTTAGGACAAAAGAAAATGGAGGACAAAAGAAATCCCGGAGAGGAATTGGGAAGGGACAGGTAGCTTCTGAGCTTGATAATTACATTGACCACTGGGGGAGCTCAAGAGGCCCTTGGAACACTGCCAGGGCTGACACTGCAGGGCGTCGCCCCAAGATATTTAAACCTGGTGCAGAGAACAGGAAAGGAAGTCAGCTAGGGAGAACCTTTAAGCCCTTTCTCCCTAGAGAGCCAAGGGAGCCAAGCAGGTACAACAAGCCTATTCCTATGGAGGTGATAGAGGCTGGCCAGGCTGAGGAATTCAATTTTCCAGAAGAACAGGACATGGAATTTGAAGAAGGTTTGACAGAGTTTGCTCCTGAGCTTACTGAAGCCATGCAGGTGGACTGGGCCTCAAGCTGCAAACAGTGAGTTTGTTTGTTTTTTCCAAGTAACTGTTTGCTGGCTGTGTTTTTTTTTTAATGTTATTTGCAAAGCTAAAGAGTGTCATTGTGGGGAGAGGTTTTGCTATCACCCAGGGAGGGAATTTTTGGAAGCAATTTGTTGTGCTTTTGACTTGCAAAACCTATGGCACTCTCCTTTACCTGGCAGTGATATTTTAGACTGCCAGAGGCTTTAACTTTGAGCACTATAGTTTGGAGAACAAGTGCCCTGACCTTTATTTGTGTTTGTGCAACTATCTGCTGGGAAGCAGGCAGAGCTAGCTCTGAGGAAAGCTGGAACCTCAGGTGCAGCTGGGACTAAAATTAGTGCTCACAGAAAGTTTGGACTTTATTTTGTGCTGTTTATTGTTCAATCCTTTTGGCATTTTTGTTTTGATGCTGTTTGAGAATTCTGACAATTCTGCAGCTGTAATAATGAACTACCTACTTTCATGAAAGAATGAGTAAAGTTGAATTATTTGCCTATGAACTTTAATTGTGGTGCATTTGATTTTGGTTCCTGTCTAAGAACAGTTCAGTCCTGCAGGGTGACTCCATCTCGGGTCACACGCTGGTGTTCTATTTTTGTATTGCCACTTGGAGTGCTGTAGAGCCCTGGTCTGGGCTACAGCGGGCTACAGGAGGCATACAGAAAGAGGGTGGAAGAGAACGAACTTCAGATGAAAGAAGAAGTTACAGCAACATCGAAGGGAGAGCAAGAAACAGAAGACCACAAAGAAGACACCGCCGGAGGAAAAACGCATGAAGGCGAGAAATTGACCAGTCGATGCCCAGAGGAAGAAAGAGAGAAGCATACCGAGGACATCGACCTGAGACCAAAGCGAACATTGAAGAAGGGAAGGTCAGCGATCCTAGTGGGGGACTCGATCCTGAGGCATGTGGACAGCCACATAGCAGGAGGGAGAGAGGACCGACTGGTGACCTGCCTCCCGGGAGCGAGAGCCAAGGACATCGTGGACAAAATTAGAAAGATCCTGGAAGGAGCGGAGACGGAAGAGACTACAGTAATGATCCACATCGGGACGAACGATGTCAGCAGGAGGGACTATAGAAAAAACACACTGATAGAACAGTTCAAGATTCTGGGAAGGAAGCTGAAGATGAGGACCCAGAAGATAGCGTTCTCAGAGATCCTACCAGTGCCGAGGGCAGATGTGAAAAGGCAAGAGGAACTACAATCAATAAATGCATGGATGAGGAGATGGTGTGAGGAAGAAGGATTCCACTTCGTGAGGAACTGGACGACATTCTGGGGCAAGAGCAAGCTCTACAGGAGAGATGGACTGCACCTGAGCGCAGCGGGAACTAGACTTCTAGCAAACAACATCAAGAGAGGAATAGAACAGGCTTTAAACTAACAAGAAGGGGAAAGCCGACAGTCGACCAATCGTCGATGATTCGGAAAAAGGTATCTTGTGAAGATACTAAGGAGAAAAAAGGCTGGGATGAAACAAGGGACAAATTACAGGAGTCGACTAACAAAGGAGAGGAGATTAGAAAGATCATAACCAAAGAGAAGAATCTAATGACCGAAGCACAGGGAAAGGAAATGAAGGCAATAAAATTCCAGGAGCTAAATTGCATATATACTAATGCAAGGAGCCTAAGAAACAAAATGGGAGAATTAGAAGCCATGGCCATTGCAGAGAACATAGACATCATTGGAATCTCCGAAACATGGTGGAATGAGGAAAGCAGATGGGATACAGCACTGCCGGGGTACAAACTCTATCGCCAAGACAGATTAGGACAGAAAGGCGGTGGAATAGCACTATACATAAAAGAAAACATACAATCGACAAGAATGGACATAGCAGAGACGGCCAACAAGCTAGAATCGCTATGGGTTAAAATACCAGGAAGGAAAGGGCCTGAAATAAAGATAGGTCTATACTATCGTCCACCCGGACAAACCGGAGAAATCGATGAAGAAATGGAAGCCGAGATGAAGCGAGAATGCAAAAGTGGTAACACAGTTATTATGGGAGACTTCAACTACCCTGGGATAGACTGGAGTCTTGGAAGCTCAAGATGCGCCAGGGAGGCAGACTTTCTGGAGGCTGTACAAGATTGCTTCATGGAGCAGCTTGTTAGAGAACCGACAAGAGGAAATGCCACTCTGGATCTAATCCTAAATGGGCTAAGGGGACCTGCAAAGGAAGTGGAAGTAGTGGGACCGTTGGGAAACAGCGATCATAATATGATCAAGTTCAAGGTGGAAATAGGAATACTGAAAGGAAAGAGAACCATAGCGACAACTTTTAACTTCAGGAAGGGAAACTACGAAGCAATGAGAGGAATGGTAAAGAAGAAACTTAGGAACACTTCCAAAAAATGGCATACGGTAGAACATGCCTGGTCCTTTTTCAAGAATACAGTGAGCGAGGCGCAAAATCTGTATATCCCCAAATTCAGAAAAGGGTGCAACAAGAGTCGAACAAAAGACCCGGCGTGGATAACTAAAATAGTGAAGGAAGCGATAGGCAATAAGAAAAACTCAATCAGAAAATGGAAGAAGGACAAATCTGAGGGAAACTGGAAAGATCACAGAAAGTATCAAAAAGAATGTCACCGTGTGGTTCGAAAAGCCAAAAAAGAGTATGAAGAGAGGCTAGCCAGGGAAGCACGAAATTTCAAGCCGTTCTTTAGATATATTAAAGGGAAACAACCGGCTAGGGAGGAGGTGGGACCACTGGACGACGGAGACCGGAAGGGAGCGGTGAAGGAAGAGAAAGAGGTCGCAGAAAGACTTAACATGTTCTTTTCATCGGTATTTACAAGCGAAGACAAGGGAATCTTCAAGGGAAATCTTCAAGGGAAATCAAGCACAAAAGTTAACATCCATGGAAGTGAGCCTTGATGAGGTGCGCAGGCAGATAGAAAAACTAAAAACTGACAAATCGCCGGGTCCGGATGGAATCCATCCAAGGGTTCTGAAGGAACTAAAGGAGGAAATAGCGGAACTAATGCAGCAAATTTGCAACCTATCTCTGAAAACAGGTGTGATTCCGGAGGATTGGAAGATAGCCAACGTTACGCCCATCTTTAAAAAGGGATCAAGAGGGGACCCGGGAAACTACAGACCGGTGAGTCTGACCTCGGTTCCGGGGAAAATGGCGGAAGCACTGATAAAAGAAAACATCGATGAACATTTTGAAAGAAACGAACTTCTGAAAACCAGCCAACATGGTTTCTGCAGGGGAAGATCGTGCCTGACTAACTTACTGCACTTCTTCGAAGGAATTAACAAACAAATGGACAGAGGAGACCCCATAGACATCATATACCTAGATTTCCAGAAAGCCTTTGACAAGGTGCCTCATGAACGTCTACTCCGGAAACTGAAGAACCATGGGGTGGACGGAGACGTGCATAGATGGATCAGAAACTGGTTAGAAGGTAGGAAACAGAGGGTAGGGGTGAAGGGCCACTACTCAGACTGGGGAAAGGTCACGAGTGGTGTTCCGCAGGGCTCGGTGCTCGGGCCACTGCTTTTTAACATATTCATAAATGATCTAGAAACAGGGACGAAGTGTGAGATAATAAAATTTGCGGACGACAGCAAACTATTTAGTAGAGCTCGGACAAACGAGGACTGCGAAGAATTGCAAAGAGACTTGGACAAACTAGGGGAATGGGCAGAGAGATGGCAGATGAAATTCAATGTTGGGAAGTATTGCATGTGGGAAGCAAAAACTCGAGGTATAATTATGCGATGGGAGGGATGTTTTTGAATGAGAGTACCCAAGAAAGGGACTTGGGGGTGATGGTGGACATGACAATGAAGCCGACAGCACAGTGCGCAGCTGCCGCTAAGAGAGCGAATAGAATGCTAGGTATAATCAAGAAAGGTATTACAACCAGAACGAAAGAAGTTATCCTGCCGCTGTATCGGGCAATGGTGCGTCCACATTACATTACATTAGGGATTTCTATTCCGCCATTACCTTGCGGTTCAAGGCGGATTACAAAAGGTTAATTTAAAAAAACAGAGTTACAATGATTAGCTAGAGAGGTAAGTTGTAGATCTTATAAACATTTAGCGGGTTGTTGAGGGTGAGGTGGTTTGTAAGAGAGTTAATAGGTGGTCATAGTGGAGATTCTTTTGTTATTATTAGTGCAGTAATGGGTAGATCAAATGTCAGTTTTAGAGTTACTAAGAGGTCGTGGTGTTATTGCTGCTTCAGGAATTTCTTGAAAAGTGTGGTTTTTATTTCTTTTCTGAACGTCCTATAGTCTGGGGTGGTCATCAGAAGGTTGGAGATCTGGTTGTCCAGCCTTGCGGCTTGAGTGGCTAGGAGGCCGTCGTGTAGTTTTGTTCTTTTTACTTCCTTGATTGGGGGGGGTATGAATGGGGAGTGCGTTTTTCTGTGTCTGGTAGTGGGTGCTTGGATGAGGCGATTGTTCAGGTATGATGGGCTGTCTCCGTGTAGGGTTTTAAATAATATGCAGTAGAATTTGAATTGGATTCTTCTTGGATTGGAAGCCAATGTGAGTTGATGAAGGCTTCAGTGATGTGGTCATGTTTTTTCAATGAGTAGATGAGTCTCAAAGCTGTATTTTGGATTGTTTGGAGTTGTCTTATCGTAGTTGCAGGGCAAGGAAGGAAGAGGATGTTACAGTAGTCCAATATACCTAGTATTAGGGATTGTACTATAAGTTGGAATTGTGTTCTTTCAAAGAATTTTCGGACTTGTCTCAGATTTCTCATGACTGCGAATGATTTCTGAATTGTTTTATTTATTTGCGGTTGCATAGTGCAGCATCTGTCTATGGTCATGCCAAGTAGTTTTATGGTGGTTTGGATGGGATATTTGATTGCGTTTATATCTAGGTTGGTTGTGGTTTGGACCTTGTCATTTTCGAGGAGGATGAATTTGGTTTTGTCTTGGTTGAGTTTAAGGTTTGTGATTTTTCAATCCAGGTTGTGACTGTTTCAAGTGTTTGGTGAAGTTTGTCTGTCATGGTAGGTTTAGAATGATCGTATGGGATGAGGATGGTGATGTCATCCGCATAAACTATAGGTGGTTATGCCCAGATTGTCCAGATTGCGTTCCTAGAGAAGCAGTGTAGAGATTGAAGAGGGTAGGGGATAGTGGAGATCCTTGTGGTACGCCGCAGGGGTTTGACCAGGATTCTGACTTTTCTTTGTTTGATTTTACACTGTAGGGTTCTGAGTTTTAGGAATCCTTCAAACCAAGAGTATACTTTATCTGAGATGCCTATTGCATCTAAGATCTGTAGAAGGATGTTGTGGTCCACTAAGTCGAATGCCGCAGTTAGGTCCAGTTGTATGAGAAGCATTTTTTCCCTGTACTAAGTTGTTGTCTGACGGTATCCATAAGGGAGCCTAGTAGTGTCTCTGTACTGAAGTTTGTTCTGAAGCCTGATTGCATGGGGTGGAGTAGGTTGTGGTCATCTATGTAATCGGTGAGGAGTTTGGCTACTAGGCCTTCTATAATTTTGACATATAGCGGAATTGAAGCTATAGGTCTAAAGTTAGATGGGTGGTTTTGTGGTGCTTTTGGGTCTTTTTGGATTGGGGTGATGACGATTTCGCTGAGGTCAGCAGGGAATGTGCCTTCTGTGAGCGTAAATTGAATCCATTGTAGAGTTATGGTGCGGAATTTTACACTAGAGTTGGTAAGGAGATATGAGGGGCAATGGTTGAGGTCACAGGAGGCATGGCTGTATTTTTGTAGAATTTGTTGAATTCTGACCATTGTATGTTGGGGAATTGAGTCCAAATTCTGTCTGCTGCGGTTGCCTCTTTTCCTGTAGGGGTGGATTGTGATTGGGTTTTGATGGGATGGGGTTAAGGATGAGAGTGGCTCTGGTGTTGGTAATTTTGTTCTTGAAGTGTTCTGCTAAGAGGGTGGGTGATGGTGGAGGGGTGTTCGTGGTGGTAGTGTATGGTTTGGTGTCTGTTAATTCTTTCAGGATTTGGAATATTTTTTGGAATCTTGGGTTTCCGTGCCTATGAGATTAGTATAGTAGCTTTTCCTCTTATCCCTTAGTAGATTTTTGTATTGTTTGTTGATTTTTTTCCAGTCGGTTTTTGTTTGATCTTGGTTCTTTTTTCTCCATTTTCTTCTAATCTCTACACTGTCTTTTGAGTTGGAGTAATTCATTATCAAACCATTGGTCTGATTTCCTGCTGGTTCTGGTTTTGGTTTTGGTAGGGGGGCCCAGATCATCAAGGATGTTGGTGGATACATTTTTCCAGTGGGAGATGAAGTTTTTTGGGTCGCAGTCTTGGATAGTTTCGTCTACATTTGACCAAAAAATGGTTGGATCGATATGTTTGCGTGTGGTATATGTGGTTTTTTTTTATTGAGGTGTGTGTTTGGTCTTGGTCCAATTGATGTTGAAGTTGTATGTGTAGTGGTCTGACCATAGGGAAGGGGACCATGTTCCGTTAGGAGTTTGGATTGCTGGATTGGATGGTTGGTGAGACATGAATGCAGCAATGTCCAGTTGATGACCTTTTTCATGGGTGGTTTGTGAGTTTAGGATCTGGAAGGATAAGGCATTGAGGAAGGATAGACAGTTATTTGCTGGTGTGGAGGTTGTGTCTTCTAGGTGTAGGTTTAGGTCTCCTAGGATGAGGTTATATTCTGCTGTTAATGAGTTTTGGTAGATGAAGTTTTCAAATTCAGGTCTCACTGTGGTCCAGTTTCCTGGTGTTATGTAGCAGAGTAAGCAGTTTAGTGAGTTTTTTAGTGTTGGGTTTGTGAGTTGACACGCTAGGAAATCCATTTGCGGAGTGGATGTTTTTTCAAGTATGTTTAGAGTTAGGGAGTTCTTGATTATTATTGCTAGTCCTCCTCCTCTTTTTTTTTCTCTGCAGGTTACTGTTATTTTGTATCCCGGCGGGCATACTTCTTTTATTCTAGGGTCTGTGTCTGAGGTTAACCAGGTTTCAGTGAGGAATAGGCAGTCAAGTTTTTCTGTTTTTATCCAATTTTTTATGTTTTCTGTTTTGGGTCCTAGTGCTCTGATGTTAACATAGGCACATGTAAGGGAGTCGTGTCGGTCTGGGGAATGTAAGTTGTTTCCGGGTATATGAGTGTTGTGGGAGTTGGATGAGATTTTGTTTTCGGAAGTGTTGATCTTCTTCTCCAGGTAACAGTGATGGAGTGTTGAGTGCTGGCATGGTGGTTCGAGTTTCTTGATGTGAGTATTCTTCTGTTGGGAAGTTGGAAGTTGGTTGTACTGGAGGATGTGGTTGTGGTGGGTAAGTTGTTTGCTGCTGCTTTCCAACTAGAAATGAGGAGGATTATCAAAAGGGTGGCTAGTGTGTGTGTATGCAGGGAGAGCTTCATTTTTTATGTCTGGTTCGGAGTGTTAGGTAGAAGGAATGGTTCTCCCTTAGAGTCCCGGCTGGATCGGGAGTGGCTGGTTTTTTCGTGCTGGGAGGAGGGGGAGGAGCGGGGATCTCTCGCTCCTTACCTTATATTGGAAGTCGGCTAGGAGGTCCTGTGGAGTGGTCCTTTGGGGCGTTGGGTGTTCCCGGTTCCAAGGTACCGCTGGTGAGCTCCTCTCAGGTGCTCCACGAAGGCGCTCACTAAGGCGCAGGCGCCTTTGTCGTGCGCCTTCGTCGGCACGCCGAACGGCGGCGCGCCGTTGCGCTATGTCTTTTTAATGAATTTGTCCTCCTGCGGGATCGGGGGGGCGGAGCAGGGCTCCCACACCGGCCCGGTCATGCTGGAAGATGGAGGTGCTGGCGCTGTGTCTTTTTAATGAAATTTGTCCTCCCTGCGGGATCGGGGGGGGCGGAGCAGGGCTCCCACGCCGGCCCGGTCGTGCTGGAAGATGGAGGTGCTGGTGCTGTGTCATTTTTAATGTAATTTGTCCTCCTGCGGGATCGGGGGGGGGCGAGCAGGGGCTCCCACGCCGGCCCGGTCGTGCTGGAAGATGGAGGGTGCTGGCGCTGTGTCTTTTTAGTGAATTTGTCTCCTGCGAGATCGGGGGGGGGCGGAGGCAGGGCTCCCCACGCCCGGCCCCGGTCGTGCTGGAAGATGGAGGTGCTGGACGCTGGATCTTTGTTAGTGAATTTGTCCTCCTGCGGGGATCGTGCGGGGGCGGAGGCAGGGCTCCCACGCCGGCGCCGGTCGTGCTGAAGATGGAGGTAGCTGGCGCTGTGTCTTTTTAATGAATTTGTCCTCCTGCGGGATCGGGGGGGGGCGGAGCAGGGCTCCCACGCCGGCCCCGGTCGTGCTGGGAAGATGGATGGTGCTGGTGCTGTGTGTCTTTTTAATGAATTTGTCCTCCTGCGGGATCGGGGGGGCGGAGCAGGGCTCCCACGCCGGCCGGTCGTGCTGGAAGATTGGAGGTGCTGGCGCTGTGTCTTTTTAGTGAATTTGTCCTCCTGCTAGATCGGGGGGGGCGGAGCAGGGCTCCCACGCCGGCCCGGTCGTGCTGGAAGATGGAGGTGCTGGCGCTGTGTCTTTTTAGTGAATTTGTCCTCCTGCGGGATCGGGGGGGCGGAGCAGGGCTCCCACGCCGGCCCGGTCGTGCTGGAAGATGGAGGTGCTGGCGCTGTGTCTTTTTAATGAATTTGTCCTCCTGCGGGATCGGGGGGGCGGAGCAGGGCTCCCACACCGGCCCGGTCGTGCTGGAAGATGGAGGTGCTGGCGCTGTGTCTTTTTAATGAATTTGTCCTCCTGCGGGATCGGGGGGGCGGAGCAGGGCTCCCACGCCGGCCCGGTCGTGCTGGAAGATGGAGGTGCTGGCGCTGTGTCTTTTTAGTGAATTTGTCCTCCTGCGAGATCGGGGGGGGGGCGGAGCAGGGCTCCCACGCCGGCCCGGTCGTGCTGGAAGATGGAGGTGCTGGCGCTGTGTCTTTTTAGTGAATTTGTCCTCCTGCGGGATCGGGGGGGCGGAGCAGGGCTCCCACGCCGGCCCGGTCGTGCTGGAAGATGGAGGTGCTGGCGCTGTGTCTTTTTAATGAATTTGTCCTCCTGCGGGATCGGGGGGGCGGAGCAGGGCTCCCACGCCGGCCCGGTCGTGCTGGAAGATGGAGGTGCGTCCAGTATTGGTCACCGTACCTTAAGAAGGATATGGCATTGCTCGAGAGAGTTCAGAGGAGAGCAACACGACTGATTAAGGGGATGGAAAGCCTTTCATATGCTGAGAGATTGGAAAAACTGGGACTCTTTTCCCTAGAAAAGAGAAGATTAAGAGGGGATATGATAGAGACTTACAAGATCATGAAGGGCATAGAGAGAGTAGAGAGGGACAGATTCTTCAAACTTTCAGAAAATAAAAAAACAAGAGGGCATTCGGAAAAGTTGAAAGGAGGCAAATTCAAAACTAATGCTAGGAAGTTCTTCTTTACACAACGTGTGGTGGACACCTGGAATACAATTCCAGAGGAAGTTATAGGGCAGAGTATAGTACTGGGGTTTAAGAAAGGTTTGGACAAATTCCTGCTGGAAAAGGGGATAGAGGGGTATAGATAGAAATTTACTGCACAGGTCCTGGACCTGTTGGGCCGCCGCATGAGCGGACTGCTGGGCGCGATGGACCTCTGGTCTGACCCAGCGGAGGCATTTCTTATGTTCTTATATAGGATTTTGAAAGTTAAACAGGCGCATTTATAGTGGACCCTGGCGATTATCGGAAGCCAGTGGAGCTTGGCCAGGAGCAGGGAGACATGGTCAAATTTACTTTTAGCGAAGATGAGCTTGGCCACGGCATTCTGAATCCGTTGGAGTCTGTGGAGGTTTTTCTTAGTTAGGCTTAAGTAGATAGAGTTGCAATAGTCCAATCTGGAGAGGATGATGGATTGGACAAGGAGGGTAAAATGTTTTTGATGGAAGCAGGATCTAACTTTCCTCAGCATGTGAAGGCTGAAAAAGCATTTTTTTTTTACCAAGGATTGGAGGTGGTCATTGAAGGACAATCTACATGCCTAATGACTGAATCTCCCACTATAACGGCCATTCTAACCCTTCCTTCCTGGGCAGAAGCCCATGGAGATATCCTCGGTATGAGAGGACATTGTATCCGGTGGACAGTTCCTATCTATAGGATTGCCTCCTACTTCACCAGGATATGCTCTCCTTTAAGAAGAACCTCCCTTCTCTGAGACAGCACAGTGACTGCCAGACTGGAAGAGTATTGCCCCGTCCTCCTATGACACCAGGGTTTGAGCCACCTATTGGAAGTTCTCAGCATTGTATAATTTTTCCTCTCCCCTTTCAAAAAGTAGGAAGTACTTCAGGAAAAGCTACTGTGTGTACCAAAGGTTTAAACTCCTTCCCCTAGTTCCTGAAAAGCTCTTTGCTCTACAAATGGTTAGGTCATTTGTTCCCAGCATCTCTCTTCTTTCACCCTACTCCCTCCATGATCACTGTCTTCCTTCCACCCCCAAGCAGGCATATTCCCTTTCTTTCCATCCCTTATTCAGCATCTCATATCCCCCTCCATCCAGCATCTTCCCCTTGTCTCCCTACTCTCTATTCATATATCCAGCATATCCCCTGTGTGTTTTCCTACTCCCTCTACCCATGTCCAGCACCTCCCTTCTGTCTTCATACGCCATCCTCTTGTGCCCAGCATTTTCCATGTCAGTCTGCTCTCTGCAAAGTCTAGCATCTGTCTTTGTGTCCCTATTCTTCCTACTCCCACCCAATTCCAATAACTGCCCTCCCCCAAGCTGATCCATCATCTCCCTTCTATCAGGCTGATTCTCCTGTGTCTACCATCCTCTTTCCCCTCTCCCTTTCTATAACAAGCATATCACATTTTTCCCTCTCCCCAAAATCCAGCATCTCTTTTTTTTCTTTCCGTGGCTGGCTGACTGACCTTGATCCACTTCCTTTTATTCTTTGCCTCTTCCAACATTTGGGTTGCCTTCAGCCCTACTTTTGGCCCTGGTCCTGCTAAACCGGGCAATAATAACAAAGACAGAAGTCACCAGAGCTTCCCTCTTGTCTGCATTGCTATTTGTTATAGGCTCTGCCGGTCTCGATCCTGCCCTTCAGAAACAGGAAGTCACTTCAGAAGGGGTCAGTATAGAGACCGGCCTATAGCGAAGCAGGCAAGAGGGAGGGCCCCATGGCTTCTGTTTTTGTTATTGCCACCCACTTTAGAGAGAACAGGACCGAAGGCAAGTCTGATGGCAGCTGAGTGAGATGCCCAGACCACGGGGCCCCCTGGAGATGTGGGGCCTGGGGCAGCTGTCCTGTTTTCTCCCCCTCTAATGTAGGGTTACCAGATTTTACTTTAATAAAATTTGTACCCCTTGACCCTCTGCCCAGGCCCACCCAGTTCCACCCATCCCAGCCCTGTTACACCCCAGTCTTGCCCTAGCCCCGCCTCCTCCACTGCTTGCTTTCATCGGGCAGGAGGGCATCTGCGCAAGATGGATGTGACGCAATGATGTCACGTGCGCATGATACTATATTGAAGGCAATATTGAAAAGTTTTTAGACCAGTGATTACACCCCTCAAAGCACATTCACGTATTTGACTATTAGGGTTGTGGGGTGATAGTGTCTGAAGATCTAAAGGCGAAAAAACAGTGTGACAAGGCAGTGGCTGCTGCCAGAAGGATGCTGGGATGTATAAAGAGAGGCGTAGCCAGTAGAAGGAAAAAGGTGTTGATGCCCCTGTACAGGTCATTGGTAAGGCCCCACTTGGAGTATTGTGTAGTTTTGGAGACCGTATCTGGCGAAGAATGTAAGTAGACTTGAAGCGGTCCAGAGGAGGGTGACGAAAATGATAGGAGGCTTGCGCCAGAAGATGTATGAGGAGAGACTGGAAGCCCTGAATATGTATACCCTAGATGAAAAGCGGGACCGGGGAGATATGATTCAGACGTTCAAATACTTGAAGGGTATTAACGTAGAGCAAAATCTTTTCCAGTGAAAGGAAAATGGTAAAACCAGAGGACATAATTTGAGGTTGAGGGGTGGTAGATTCAAAGGCAATGTTAGGAAGTTCTACTTTACGGAGAGGGTGATGGATGCCTGAAATGCACTCCCGAAAGAGGTGGTGGAGAGTAAAACTGTGACTGAGTTCAAAGAAGCATGGGATGAACACAGAGGATGTAGAATCAGAAAATAATATGAAATATTGAACTAAGGCCAGTACTGGGCAGACTTGCATGGTCTGTCGCTGTATATGGCCGTTTGGGGGAGGATGGGCTGAAGAGGGCTTCAATGGCTGGGAGGGTTTAGATTTACTATGTTACTATTTTACTATCTTTTGTAGTTAACAAATAGAAAGAAAACAAAATTTAAAAAGGAATCTAAAATGATACCTTTTCATTGGGCTAACAATACATTTCTATATATTTTTTTTCTTTGAAAGCTAGTCAAAAAATGTATTTAGTCCGATAAGAGATCATTTTATCTTCTTTTGTTGTTTTGTGTTTAAATCTCTTTATCAGCTTTAAAAATGGACTAACACAGCTACCAAGCCAATTTATCCTCTATAGTTAAAATTTATTAGAACTTCAAGTACAGAACAGACCCATTTGGAGACATAACCATATGAGAGGTTGGAATCATATCAATGTGCCCTTGGTTATAAGAGGTATTTACTCCTGTTATATACACCTGAAACTAACCCACTGTGAGATAAGGCCTTTGGAATTGCAGTACAGCAAATGTTCAAATAAAAAATAATAATAATAAACCCCCCTAGAAACATCATCTGCCTTAAATAGTCTGTGTCCTGAAGTATCCAAATCAACAAAGGCATATTAATATCTGAACCCATCATTGTCAATTTATGCACAGAATGGCACTAGAACTAGGAGACAGCCATATTTGGTTGCTTTTTTTTTGTAATAATGGCGGCACTTTCTTTTTTCATACTCTTCAAATGGAAGTCTAAGCTGGCTGAAAAAATGTGGATTTCTATCTGAGTTAAATAAGAATAAACTTGGGAAATGAGCAAAAATCTAGGCTGGGACCAACTAATCATTTTTACTTCTAAGTACAGTACTTGATTTAAATTGTAGTTGATATATGGTCAAATCCCTCTCTCCTTTTATGCACTGTACTTCCTGAAAGGTATAATTGTGCATGTTAACTGCTGGTTAGGGGATTCATTCGATCATATTTCTGTTATGTCCACAGTATCCTAATCATCCTTGCAGATTAATGATTCCAGTTTCCTTAATTTACTAGTCCACACTGTACTTCTTATCATTGTACTATGAGTTTTTAGCTTTACATTTGAATCATTTTTTTTTTCTCTCTTAATTCATCCATGTTCTCTACATATTTTCTTATCAGTGATAAGCCAGGCCTCTGTTCTCTTCTCTTCCCATAGCTGCATGAAAGGCCACAAAATCATCTAAAGGAATTCCTAATTTCTGGTTCAATCACTTGTGGGAGATCAAGGTCCAGAGTATTAAGAGATGTGGAAGCGGTGGTGGGAACCCTATCTATCCCCTACCATAGCCTGTGCCAGTTCTAGCTTGGGAAGAAGCATAACATATGTGTCTTCTTCATCTGCTACACAATATGTTGAACACAATAGTGTTATATGTTGAACTGAGTACCTGTATAGTTTCTTGTGTGTTCAAAGCATGATACTGGCCCCAGGCAGTAGAGGCAGAGAATGACACCTGAGATATTGCCATGCCATCGTCATTTTCCTATAACCAAGCTGAGATGGGAGTATAAGAAAGGAGAGAGTGTTTGAGGGGATGTGAAGGGAAAAGGAAAACAGTGAATGAGGAGATGAGAATGAATGATAGAATAAATTATGGGACTGAAGAATTTGAGTGAGAGGACCAAAAAGGAGAAAATGAAAGGATCAGGGGAACTGTGAGAGGGTAGAAAGAGAGAGTAAGTAAGGGGATAAGGTAGGTTCAGTAGGCTGAAGAGTGAGTGAGTGGATTGAAAATGGGGAGTTGCGATAAAATGAATGAAAAGCAGCGGCCTTAGGGTATGAATATGGTGACAGGACAATTGCGTGCCAGACACCAGCGCGCTGACAATCGAGCGCTGACAATTCAGCGCAAGACACAAGTGCGCCGCGGTAAAACTTAGTTTTAAAGAGTTCCGGGGTATGTGTGGGGGGAACCCCCCCCCCCACTTTACTGCATACTGTTTGCACTGCCATTGGTGGGGTGGGGGGTGCAACCCCCCACATTATAGAGAAAACAGAACTTTTCCCGAAAAAAATTGAAAAAGTTCAGTTTTCGCTATAATGGAGGGTTCCAATCCCCCAACCACCCCCTCAACAGAAGCACAAACTCTATGCAGTAAAGTGTGTGTGTGTGTGTGTGTGGGGGGGGGGGTTCCCCACTCACACCCTGATTCGGAGCTCTTTAAAACTGTTTTTCCGTGGCGCGCTTGTGTCTTACACCAAATTGTCTGCCCTCCATTGTCGGCGCACTGGTGTCTCGCGCACGACTGACTATGAACCATGAATATGATATCACTTTATCTACTTCTTTATTTTGTTTTTAGACCTATTTATTGCTTTTAAAAATAGACTAATGGCCACCACAGTCCACACCAATGTATCCTCTATAGTTAAAATTTGTAAGAACTTCATATTCAGATTGAACCTATTTGGAGATGTAACTCAAAGAAAGTAATTTGAGAGATTAGAGCCATAAACAATATGCCCTTGATTATGCGTGAGGATGAATAAGTGGACTGAAGGTATGGAGAGGTGGCGTGTGAATGGATCAGAGGGGTTATGGGGTGTGAATAGATTGTCTTCCCTCTCCTGATCCATGTACCCCTGTCCAATCTAGGATTCCCTTCTTTCTTATCTCACTGGATCCCTATCTTCCTCTTCCTACCCCATCATTTCTTTGCTTTTTTCCATCCTCTTCCTGATTTTCCCCATCTTCCTTACCTGTATTTCCTTCACAGTCTTCTAGCCCTCTACCCCTTCTGTATAAGATCTCTTACATTTCCTTCTACTTCCCCTTTTTTCTGTCCTCTTCCACCATTCTAAGCATAGATAGCTAAGATCTCTTTACCCATTCCTTCTCCCAAAAGGACCAAATAAATCAATTGGACATAGATTAGGTGGTATAAAAAATTTAAATAAACTTGAAACTTGAAGATCACCAATATGTGGCTTCTGTGTCCATAAGAAGGAACATTCTGGAGTTTCTGCTCCTACTGTGACCTGCAGTATGAGATAATGGAGGGTGGGTTTGACTATCAGTCACGGGCAAGAGGAATTATTCTTTTTCTTAGTTTGGAAGGAAGTATAAAGGATCAGGAAGGAGAAAAAGTGCTCAGAACAGTGAATGGGCCTTGTGACATATGTGTAGATGAGTCTCGAGTGTAAAAGAGAGATCTGGTGCTGTGGTGGAAGAGATCTGTCGGGGGTGTCTCTCACTTCCTGGTCAAGGAGTATACAGTACTTCCTCCTTGGGGAAGAGAGCAATTATACCCCATTTATACATATTTCCACCTTGCAGATGTAATACTTTTTAGGTAGGAAGATTTAGATGAATTTTAGGCTGTCATATTGTCCAGACATTTAAGAGTGAATTTTTAAAAAAATTATTTTATGGGCATGATTGTGATCTTGTGTGAATGGCTGAGCTCTTGCTTGATTTTATTGGAGTTCTTTTCATCTTTCATAAAAATTGTTTTTATTTATGTAAATTTTAACTGCTAAATACTAAAAAATGGTGAAGTGGTAAAATAAATGTTTAACAAACATAAATATTAGATGCTTATGGTGCCTAATAGAGGTGCCAGGCTGTCTGAAGGTGTAAATTTCAGTGTCTTAACTAAAAAAGACCTAAAAAGGAGTAAAGAGGAGTGAAGTATCCATTTTGAGACTCACAAGGGAGTGCCTTAAAGGAAAGAGCTAGATAAGTGCTTTAGATCTGATGACTTTGTACTAGAGAAGGACACAGGTGAAAAAATTTGTCCCCGTCTCCGCCCCATCCCCACGAACCTGGTTCCTATCTCTGCCCTATCCCCATGAGTTCAGTCCCCATCCCCGTGAACTCAGTCCCCATCTCTGCCCTGTTCCCATGAGCTCAGTGCCCGTCCCTGCCCCGACCCACCAACCATCTGATCCCATCTTTGCACAAGCTTCGAATAGTTTTATACTGAACTTATAAAAAGAAACAACATTCTGTACAATTGTCATTTTATAAATCAGAGCTCTGGCTGCTGAATTAGAGGAAGAGATCTTCAGCTGGCACATCTTTGTTTATAAATGTTTATCAACACAGCTACAATACTACATTATCCCAGAGCAAAAAACAAAATAATAATTTTTTTTTCTACTTTTGATGTCTGGTTTCTGCTTTCCTCATTCTTCTCATCATTCTCTTCCTTCCATCCATTGTCTGCCCTCTCTCTGCCTCTTCCATATGGCATCTGCTCTATTTCTATGCCTCTACCAGAAACTGTCTGCCTCTCCCTTCCATCTCCCCCCTCCTTGCCCAATTGGTCTGGCAACCATTTTCTTCCCTCTGCCATGATCTGGCATTTCTGTCTTATTCCTTTCTATCTCTCCCTCCGTCCTCCAGGTGGTTTTTAGCATATCTCTCCTCCTTTCAGATCTGGTATCTGTCTCCTCCCCCTCTTCCAATGCTCTGGTATCTCTCTCTCTCCCTTCCTTTTCTTCCTTCTTAATTTGTTTTCTACCTCTTGTCTACTTACTTTCCAGTCCTCAATTTCCCTCTCTTTGTGTCTACCTACAGCTTTCCACCTCTTTCCATCACCCCTTCCAGTATCTCACTAAATCTATCCTCTTCCCCCAATCTAGCATGTGCTCTTTTTCTTCCATCTGGTATGTGCTCTCTCCTCTCCATTTCCTTCCAGAATCTGCTCTCTTTTCTCTCCTCCCCACTTCCTTCTAGCGTTTGCTCCCTCTCTCTCATTCTCGCTCCCTTCAGCATCTGTTACCCTCTCTCACTCTTCCCTTCAAACCAACATCTGCTCCTCCCTCTCTCTCCACTTCCCTTCAGCGCCACTCAACCTCTTCCCCTCATTGGGCTTCCCTTCCCAGTTTGGAGCCCTCCTCGCGATCGCAACACTTGCTCCTTTCCCACCACAGGCAAAAAAAAAAAAACCCAAAACAAAAAAACATCTGTTCATCTCTTTCCTTTGTCTAGCCATCTCCCTCCCTTCCTCTCACCTTCATGGGTGCTCTTCAACAGTTTTCTCTTTCAGAGGTGTCGGGATGTGGTCACCATTCTCACAAGTCCCGTATGACAGCCTCAAAGCCTCTCCTCTGACACAAGCCGCCCAGGCAGAAACAGGAGGTACATCAGGGACTTGTGAGAATGGTAACCATATTCCGACACCTCCGAAAGAGAAAACTGTTGAAGAGCTCCCGCAAAGGTAAGGGGAAGGGAGGGAGATGGCTAGACGAAGAAAAGAGATGAACGGATGTTTTTTGGGTTTTTTTGCCTGTGGTGGGAAAGGAGCAATTGTTGCGAATTGCGATTGCAAGGAGGGCTGCAAACTGGGAGGGGTGGGAAGGGAAGCAATGTGGCACATACTTTACTGTGGGGACAAGGCCATTCACCGCTCTACTCATGGCGACCAGTTTATTTTACTCCCCGTTCTGGTGGGTTACCCATTGCTACCCGTGGCTAGCCAAGGGTAACAGTCACTGTGTCATTCTCTACTTTGTAATCTTTTTTTTTTTTTTTAACTACTTTTGTTTTTGACAGTGCATTTACCATTTCATTTTATTTGAATTTAGCTCACATCTTTCATTAGTAGCTCAATTGTCGGGTTCACCAATAAAGATGTTTTTTTTAAATTGAATTTTATAACATTAAGTACATTAATACCCAAAGTAAAAAATAGAACAAGCCTAGAACAGTTGGGATAGAGAAAAATACAGATACAATATTATAATGGAATCTGTAAATCAATTCAAATGAAGCGTGACAAATATTTTGTCCCTTTCTAAATAAATCCTTAGCTACTGTAAATTACTGATAGATCCAAATCTATTTCACTTTCTTATAGCAATCATTCAAGTTGAGCTGGATCATAAAACATATAGGGACCTTTTTACTAAACCATGGTAAAATGTTTTAGCAACCATGGCTTAATGCATGAGTTTACCACAAAGTAGGTTCATCTTTTAATATGACACCTATTTGGGATGCACCCACTATTTTCTATGCATTCACATTCAGAGTAATGTGTGGTACCTGCTTCTGGTTAAAGCAGAAACACTTAACCCCACTGTTTCCTCTAAGCTGAGCAGTTCTTCACATATAGTCCTGCCAGTGGAGGGTGCCTTTTCACTATCACATTTTCAATAATAAGGGATAGACAAGTTCTGCAGAACTCCAGGGAAACTGCTTGTCCATAGCAATTCAAAACACAATATTATATTTGAAGCACCACTTCCCATTGGCAGCAATGCAGTTGGAAGACTCCGGCTCAGGTTAGAGGAAATAGTACTTAGCATCTCTTATTTAGGAGGTGGTAAGTGATCCTGTGTTAAACTGCATATTAAACAGTATGCTTAAGAGCAGGATGCTAACTTCCAAATGCTTTCCATGCCCATGCCATGTTCCATGATACAAAACACACTTCATGTGTGCTTTATTGTGTGCTAACCATGAAAATACCACAAAGCCCTTTAATGTGGCTCTGTGCTAGTAGTTGCCGTGCAGTAAAATATGTTATGTGCTTTCTGCATTTTAGTAAAAGGGCCCCAGAGTTAGATTCAGAAAATTTAATCTCTGAGAAGAGGACATTTCTCTGGGTAAATGAACATTATTTTGCTCTACGTATTGGTGATTTAAAGATTGGCTTAAAAGAGAAATTATAGATTCATAAATAAAGACAGCTTGAATTAAAAAGAACAAACTTTATTAGTTTCTATAGAGTAAAACCCTTTCCCTATAGTTTTAAACTTGAAATTTCTGCCAGAGGTAGAAACTTAACTGTAACAGCCTAGAGAATTAAGAGAGAGCCTCTAGAAGACACAGCAGGGCCTAGTTTAATCTTTATTCTCACCCACCTCCCAAAATGGTGATTTTTGAGCCAATCCAGGGCCTTCAGCCCCTCCTACTTCATTTAATCTCTCTACTATGGCCTTGTCCTCCCTGCATGCTCTTTTTATCCCTCAGTCATTTAGTAGTCCAACTGATCTTTTTACATGTTTCCTGTTTCTAATATACCTAAAAAAGGTTTTACTTTAAATGTTTTTCTGCCTTCAACAAAATCTTCTTTTCAAAGTCTCTTTGCATTCTGTATCAGCCTTCCTACACACTATGGGGCTCATAATCAAAACTTTAAAATGTCCAAAAAACAGCCTAACCCCTTCTTCTACGAAACCGAGCTAGCGGTTTTTAGCACAGAGAGCCGTGCCGATTTTTCCCGGGGGGGAGAGGGGGGGGGGGGCGGCGCTGCCGAAAGGAAAAAAACAATTGGAGTTCTGTTTGTTTCTTCAGCGGGTCCCCCTGACAACTTCGGGCCCTAGGCACGTGCCTCTTGGGCCTATTCATTAATCCAGCCCTGCGTATGCCTTGACATCTCTCCATCCCCCTCCATAGTCTGATATCTCCTTTCCTTTCCCTCCCTCCCAAGGACTTGGCATCTCTGGTTCCTCTCCCTTGTCTTCCTTCTCCCTCCTTCCCTCCGTCTCCCCAATTGGGTGCAGCAGCAGCAGCATTTCTCTTCCCCATCCCCCCCACCCCCCCCCACATCATCAGATTTGCTACAGGCTAAGGTGGGAGATAGGTCAGCGATGAAGGGAAGCTTACAACTTACTGCTCTTGCTTGCTTCGGGCCTTCCTCACTACCGGGTCCTGTCTTCGCAGAAACAGAAAGTAGGCAGGACCCGGAAGCGAGGAAGGCCCGAAGCAAGCAAGAACAGCAAGTTGTAAGCTTCCCTCCCTGCCCTATCGCCCACCTTAGCCTGTAGTGAATTGAACCCATGCTCTGGGGCTCTAACGGTAACACTGTGTATGTTGGCTTCCCTTCTCTTCCCCCCCCCCTTGGGATATAACTTCCAGTTTCAGAGGAGAATAAGAAAAAAAGCCGGCATGCACATTAGAGCCCTGGAGCATGGGTTCAAGTCACTTGCTGGCGCTTTAAAAAAAAAGTCAGGCGGGAGTTGAACACTGAACTTCCAGCTTGGAGAGGCGAGGTAGGCTTCCCTCCCTTCGACTCACTTGCTATTGTCTCTCCTGCAGCTGCCACAGCCTGTAAACAAATTTAACACGTACCGCACGGCTCTAACACTGCGCATACCGCTGACGGCTTCCCTCATGACGTAACTTTCCCTTTCATTGATGGAGGAGGAGGGAAGCTGGCAGCGGCACGCACAGTGTTAGAGCTGTGTGGTACATGTTAAATTTGTTTACAGACTGCGGCAGTGGCGGGAAAGATAGCAAGTGAGTCAAGGGGAGGGAAGCATACCTCGTCTCACCAGGCAGTCGGGGGCCCCCTGTAACTGTGGGGTCCAGGGTAGCTGCCCTATTTGCTTCTCCCTAACGCCGGCCCTGCACGGATTGCTTGCAGACAATGAAAACTATAGGGGGCTCTAACTCTCTCTCTAAGGTGGGAGGAGCGTGCGCTCAGAAAAGTATTTGGATTTCTGTAACACCCGGATTGTGGGAGGGATTGAACACCTAGCGTACTGAATCTGGAAGGGACGTAACAGAAGCAAATTTATGCAAATCTGCCATATCATAGCCACAGAATTTCAGAAACTTTTCGGTAGAATTTTGCTTTCTTGCTACAGAACCTACCCTTGAACTGACACAGGAAACTGGGGACTGTGGTCATAGGGCTACTCAAAGCTACGTTTGTCACATTTCCTGGACCTTGCTGTTTATTGTCTTTGAAAACACAAGTCATTTTCCTTTTCTATTATCACTGTACCAAGGCTTTAACCTTCAAGTGGTTTTTTTTGTTGTTGTTGTTGTTGTTTTTTAAGGTCATGTTGTGCCATAGATAGGTTTAGACAAGGGTGACCAGATTTGTGTGATACTGTTCCACCCCTTTTCGTGAATCATTTGGAATTATGGTGGCAGTGGGGAAACCTTGACAAGTATATGAAAGCAGATATGTTATGGCCCCTGTTTTCATTAATTATTGAATAAGATTCATGCTGGCATTCATTTATGCATCCCGGGCAGTTGAATAATCTGGAGAAATGCATATCACTTCTGATGAAGCAGCACTATAATCTCTTATGTTAAGCACAGTGCAGGGTTTACAAAGTGTTTAAAATTGAAGCATAAAGAATGAGTGGCTTCAGATGTATGCACAGAAATTTAACAGATATAAGCTTATTATTTCTACTTTTTGATCATGTTCTTGTTTGGTTGAGGGGGTCCCCACCACTGTTCCCTCTAAGCTGTGAGCTTGTGTGCGCGCACACAACTTGCCGAACCCACGCACACAAATTTAAATAGCGCGCACAAAAAAATAAATTTTTGCCTAAAATGATTTTCACTGCTAAAATGAAATGTTGCAGAAGACCAGCTGTTCCAATTTCCCATTTATCACATTTATTGAAGCGTTATAATATAAATTTTAAGTCATTCACGTGATTCTGTTATCTTTGGCAGTTGAACTTGAAACGTCACGTGCCCCATAGGGCCATAGCCTATGGCTCATAGGATATGAAACACTTCCGATTCTTTGACTTCCTGAAGTTCCGCCATATTGTTTATTTCGTGGAATCGTAGTGTGCAGCGTGGTACTGCGGTTGTATAACTGTATTCGTTTATTAAATTGCAACCAGATATAATTCTTAAAATGTCTAAACCGCGAATGGTGAAAAGTGTAAAATGCAAGAGAGCTGCAACAGCTTTTAGGTCTGAATGGCTTGAAGAAATTGTTGAAACAGAGACACCGGAATCTCAAAATATAATGTGTGTTCGACTGTGTGAAATATTTACCTATAACGAAGACGATGGAGTTGTGTGTTGTTATTGTCAAGATGCCAAAGCAATTCTCTACTGGAAAAATATGGGATGATGTTTGGAAACTGGACTTTCTGAAACGCCATCTATCAAGTATTTATTTATTTAGATTTATATCCCGTCCTCCCAGTAGCTCAGAACGGTCTACAAGTAAACATACACAATGGAAGTAATTAGACAAATAAGATGTACAATAGGTTTAGATGCTTGGACATACAAGACTATGCAGTATTTATCAGAGTACAAACAATTTTTCAGAGTACAGACAATTTATCAGAGTACAGACTAAGAGAGGACTATACTGAAATTTAGGGAGAAGTTAAACAGGGGAGAGAAGAGAGAGGTGGGGTTTAAGGGGGGGTGTAGACTGAGGGAGACCTTTAGTTGAAGAGGAGGGTCTTTACCATTTTACGGAATGTCAATAAAGAGTTCTGTTGCCTGAGTTGGGGGGGGGGGGGAGTTGATTCCAGAGATGTGGAATGAAGTGGCTGTAGGATCGTTTGCGGGCAGTTTCTGAGAGGAGGGACCTTCCAGGTGGAATGCATAGGCGTATTTCCGATTTTGAGCGGAGGGTGCGAGTGGGGGTGTAGATGGGAAGCTTGGATTTTATGTAGGAGGGGGTGGTGGCATAAATTCTCTTGTGGGCTACTGCTAGGGCCTTGAAAGCACAGCGCTGGCTAATTGGGAGCCAGTGTTCAGTGCGGAGTGCTGGGGAGACGGGATCATGGTAGTTGAAGTTGTGTAGGAGGCGGATAGCTGCATTTTGGACACGTTGGAGGTGTTTGAGATTATTTTTTGTTAGTCCATTAAATAGGGAGTTACAGTAATCCATTCTGGAGAGGACATATGCGTAGAGGAGTTGGGCGAGGTCAGGTGTGGAGATGTAGGGTTTGATCCTTTTCAGTTGGCAGAGGTAGTAGAAGGAGGTGGAGATTACTTGGGATATGTGGGCAGATAGGGATAGGTGTCCATCTAAGGTTACTCCTAGGTTGCGTACCTGATCTATTGCTGTTAGTAGAGTGGAGTCCCATGCTAGGGTAGGACGTGTGAATTTGGTGCTTTTTTTCCTGATCCATAAGAGTTCTGTTTTAGAGGCGTTTAGTTGAAGTTTGTTGTTTGACATTCAAGTTTTCATATCAGAGAGGCAATGTTGGAGGTTAGTAATTTGGGACGATCGGTTCTCGCCTAGTGGGAGGAGCAGCTGGATGTCATCTGCATAAGAGTGGATTTTAATGCTATATTTCTGCGCTATATCAATGACAGGCCTGATGTAGAGGTTGAATAGGAGGGGGGATAGAAGGGCGCCTTGAGGAACACCATATTGGATAGGCTTGGGGCGAGATTTGTGTGTTCCTAGTAGGACAGTCTGGGTCCTTTGATGGAGGAAGGAGGTGATCCATTGGAGGGCTGTGTCCTTGATTCCGAGGTCATAGAGTCTGGATGTGAGGAGGTGGTGGTCGACTGTGTCAAAGGCAGCGCTGAGGTCAAGTAGGACTAGTAGGGTATCACTGCCTTTGTTGAGTATTGCCCAGCTGTCAACAGTGATATCAAGGAGTACTGACTCTGTGCTGTGGCCTTTTCGGAAGCCGGACTGGGCAGGGGATAGAGCAGCTTGTTCTTCAATGAAAGGGTGAAGTCGGTGGAGCACAATTCGTTCAAGGAGTTTGGAGACAAATGGGAGGTTGGAGACTGGGCGATAGTTGCCGGGTTCGTTAGGATCAAGAGTGGGTTTTTTGAGAGTGGGCTTGATAATAGCTGACTTCCAGCTGAGGGGCACAGTCCCAGTGGTTAGAGAGGTGTTAATGATGGGGAGGATGGATTCTGCCATGGCGTCTTCTGTGGACAGCAGGAGGCTGGATGGGCAGGGATCGAGGATGGTGTTGGAGGGTTTGAGTTCTCTCAGGGTTTCGAGAACCTCGGCATGAGTGGCCGTATGAAATTGGGAGAGAGCGGTGGAGGGTGGGGTATTTGGAGTCGGTTAGGGCTGAATAGGAGTGGGTTTGGTGTTGGTGTCAAGATTATCTCGGATGGTTTGTACTTTGGACTGGAAGAAGTTCGAGAGAGTCTCGCTATCAAGTTCTGTTTGGTTGTTGTGACTTTTTCTTTGGGCGCTGGTGAAGAGTTGGTTTGTGAGGGTGAACAATTGTTTGAATCTAGAAGGGGCTAGTTGTAGGAGGCGAGAGTAGTAGGTCTTTTTTGCTTCTAGGATGGCAGCTTTGTAGGTGATGGATATGTTATTCCAGTGGGCTTTGATTTCTGAGCTCGGGTGTTTGACCCAGATCCTTTCTGCTTTCCTCCACGATCGTTTTATGGATCGGAGGTCACTGGTGTACCAGGGAGCAGGTGCTTTGTTGGTGATTATTTGGGTTGTTTTTGTCTGGGCGAGGCTATTATAGAGGGATTGGATGTTGGAGTGCCAGCGGAGGCTGCCTGGTCAATGGAGTGGGGATGTTGGGTGCAGGTATCATTTAGGGTGCGAATGCCCGCGGCCATGGCTGGAGGGCTGACTGAGTTAGGGAGTTGATGTAGGGTGGGTGGGGTAGGGTAGTTTTGAGTGGGAGTTCGAATTCAATGAGGTGGTGGTCTGACCATGGGACTGGTGTGGTGGTATAAGTTGTTTGTTGGGGCTTTGCAGTTGGGCCACTGAGGGTGAAGAGCAGGTCTAAGATGTTGCCTGCTGAGTGCGTGGGGGTGGTTATAGCCTGATGAAATCCCAGGTCGGTGAGGGAGGAGAGGAAGTTGTCAATTTGTCCTGAGGTGTTGGGGTAGTCTGGGAAATTGAAATCTCCCAGGATGGTCACGTATTTGTGTGAGATGGATAGTTCAGTGATGAATTTGAGGAGGGTCTCTAGGGTATCTGCTGGGGAGCTAGGGGTATGAGGAGTATGAGGGCAATTTTGTGTATGTGGCCTATGGTGAACGCAAGTGCTTCTAGGGAGGGAATATTGATGGAGTTTATCAGTTTTGGTGTGGCGGAGGTCTTGACAATGGTAGTCACTCCACCTCCTTTCCCAGAGGTACGTGAACAGGCTAGGGCCTGGTAGCCTGGAGGACATAGTTTGCCTAGTGTTATCCCATCATTGTCTTGGAGCCAGGTTTCAATGATCATGAGGGCGTCCCAAGTCTTGTCACAGATGAGGTCGTAAATCTCATACCGACAGTATTAGGAAACTCAGAAGTAAAAATCCGAATTTAAGAGGGGGACTGGTTAATATGTTGCTTGAAAGCCCAACCAAAAAAGAAAACAGGCAAATTAGTAATGAACGGAAGCGTTCCAGTCCTGATGAAATTAAGGTTCTTGTCAACAGTGTTGTGCTGGCCATTAAGATGAATATCTCAATGCTCTCTGTTCAAGATATCAATGAGCATATGGCAAAGTATAGTATATCTGATAGTTAGTATATCTGATAGCTGGAGAAGCAAAAACTATGCGTTTGAATTTCTTGGAATTATCAATGGCATCGTGCAAGATGATCGTATGACAGAAATTAAATTAGCAACGTATCATACATTAACTGTTGATGAAAGCACAGACATTTCTGTCAACAAGTACTTAATACTCTAAGTATCGGCCAGTCAATTCAAATGAGTATAGGACATCATTTGATGGGATGCTACAGTTGGAAGCATGTGATGCTACATCAATAGTAATAGCAATTAGGGAATTCTATAGGAAACATGAACTTGACCTGAATAAAATGGTTATGTTCACCTCTGATGGTGCCTCTGTTATGTTGGGCAAAAAAGATGGTGTTGCAGCACAGCTGAGAAGACATTTTACATTTAGTGCAGCAACATTGTGTTGCACATCGGGAAGATTTGGGACTTTCTGATTCATAGAAAGAAGTAAAATTGATGAAAGAAGTAGAAACTGTAATGAGAACTGTGTACACGGTGTTCTGTCAGTCTTCTACTAAATGATGCAAATTTCAAGAAATAGCAGATGCATCTGAATGTGAATCAATTGCTTTCAGACCTCTGAATGAAGTGTGCTGGTTATCTAGACATTTTGCATTTAAAGCAATTATTCAAAATTATGATCCCCTGTTAAAATATTTTGAAGAAGACAAAGATAATGATCCTATTGCAAAGTACTGCTATAAGAAGCTGAACAGTGAACAATTTCATATTACACTTGAAGTTTTGAATGATGTCTTATCAGAACTGGCTTCCTTAACCATGGCATTTCAAAAACGTGGTTTGATACCATTGGAAGCTTATCATCTTGCACAGGGTAAATTGAACAAACTTCGAATGCAATACTTAGGCGACAAAGTGGAGTGATAAAGTCAACAGTCTTCTTGACAACAGGATGAGGTCTGGAGAAAAAGTTTCAGTGGATACTAATTCCATATTAACCTTCATCAACATCCTATGTTTGCATCCTGAAAATGAAGTTGAGGAATGGTCTGCTTTTGACTGTACAGCAATATCACAATTCGACTTTGACTTCGGAAATGGACATATTAGATCTCTTTGTTTAAAGTATAAACAATTTCTTCCGGAGGAAAGTGTTACTATTCAGCAATACATTGACTTTAAATTCCTTGTTGCAGAAAAAATCAAAAGCAATCTGATAAACAGCTTTCCAGATATGACAAAATTTGCATTTCAGAATGATCAATTTGCAGATTTAGCAAAATTGATGGACATTGGTGCCACATTCTTAGCATCTAGTTCAGATTGTGAGTGTGGTTTTAGTCTAATGAACAATTTTAAGACTAAACAAAGGAATTGTTTACATTTAAAGCATTTGGAAATGCTGATGCGTGTTAAGAGTCACCTTCAAGATGGAGGCTCAACAGATCTTGACAAAATTTATTCGGACAGGGAAAAACTTTGAAAACTAAATTGCTGCTGTTTTCTAAATTTTAAGTATAAAGTACAATGATACCTTATTTATAGGTAGCGCTCAATGAAACATTTCAATGAAACATAATTTATGTTTATTGAAATGAGACTTTATGTTACATAAAGTGTAATTAACATCAAGTGTAACTAAAATTACATTGTGTTTTCATTAATTCAGACTAAACTCAAAGACCTGCCCATAAATGCCCTTAACTGAACTCCGGGCCCTCTGGCAATCATTTTTATAGCGCACACAAATTTAGTTTTTCTTTAAAATGCACACAGATGAAATTTTTTGCGCACATAGCCTATGAAAAATTAGAGGGAACAATAGTCCCCACCCCCTTTTTTTACCTTTTTTAACTATACAATATTACCTTACCATTTCTAGAGTGTACATCAAACATTTCTACACTGTACACCAAACATATTTGACAGAGTCCTTACTCGACAGGGCTTTACAATTTAATCAATACAAACAAACAGGACAAATAATGGATTAGGACATTAAGGTGGAATGATTAAGACAAACATAGATATTGAACAGGTGAATAGGAGTTAGGAGTTTAAAGCAGCCTCAAAAAGGTGGACTTTTAGCCTAGATTTGAATACGAATACGGCCAGAGATAGAACTTGGCGATTGACTCAGGAAGTCTATTCCAGGCATACGGTGCAGCAAGTTAAAAGGAATGGAGTCTGAAGCTGGCAGAGAAGGGAGAAGGGTAAAGACAAGAGAGGGAGGATCAGAGGATGCTGGAATCTGCCATGGTGCTTACCTCCCAAAGTACAGCCGCTATATCAAAAGTTTTGATCCAGCAAATTTCTTGGTGTTAGGTGGCCCTCACTGATGGGCTCACTCAGTGTTGGCTATAACACTACTTAAGATAAATCCAGAAACGGTGGGCTCAGTAGGTTGAGGCAACTGCTATTAGGGTCCAGAGCAAATGGACTTTGCTCTTGCTCTCAACAGACCACCAGAAATACAGATAGGCTTGTGAAAGGACTATGGCAGGGATAGGCAATTCTGGTCTTCGAGAGCCACAGGCAGGTCAGATTTTCAGGATATCTGCAATAAATATGTATGAGACAGATTTGCATCTCAAGGAGGCAGTGCTTGCAAATCCATCTCATATACTGTATATTCATTGTGGATATCCTGAAAATCTGACCTGCCTGTGGCTCTCGAAGACCGGAATTGCCTACCCCTGGACTATGGTGATGCCAGGCTGGGGGGGGGGGGGGGGAGAAGGATTACATGGAGGATCAGAAAACCTGGTGATGCAGGTCCTGGCTGAATATTGGCCAGGACCACATAGCATCTGGCAGCCAGGAAAAACAAAATTAGCTTTGGATAGTCAGTATCAGTACTCGCACATGTCTAATTGAATATTTTAATGTACACTGCTGTGTATGTCTAGCAGCGCTATAGAAATGATAAGTAGTAGTAGAAGAAAACAATGACTTAAAAAAATGCTGACTTACGTTCCCTTTGTCTTTGGTTTTGTCTGTAGGGGCGAAGAAGGGGCATGAAGTATAAATCAGTTAGTGCATCCACATTACTGTGCACTAATTATTTAGGCCCGGATTCTATGAACAGCGCCTGGATCTGCAGCTGCCCACAAAAGTGGTGTCGATCGCATTTCAATCACACGATTGTGCCATTTATATAATCGTAGCCACATCACAGATAGGTGCCGGAAATGTAGGCCAGGGTTTTCAAGGCTTACATTTCTGGCACGTGTATTAGAGAATGACACGGTGAAAAAATTGGTCCCCGTCACCGCCCCGTCCCCGTCTCACCATCCTCTGCACCGCCCCGTCACCGCCATTCCCTTCACCGCCCCGTCACCGCCACTGCCACCCCATTCACCGCCCCGTCACCGCCACTGCAACCCCATTCACCGCCCCGTCACCGTCACCGCTGCATACATAAAAGCCTCAAATGGGTACGATTTTATATACTTTTCTAATATCTCCCCTATGTATCTGCCATTGCCCCCCCTGTGTCCATATTCCATCCCCATGGCATGTCCCCTTTTTGTCTCTGTCCCTATGCCCCATGCACATAATTTCCCCTCTTTCTGTTACCTTCCTGTGTCCAGATTTCCCCTATCTTCCTCTTCCATACCAGTGTGTCTCTTCTTTTCAACCCCATCTAGCTTTTTTCCCTCTTTCTTCCCCCCCCCCCTGCTTCTAGCATCTGGCTCACCTGCCTGTCCTTCCCTTTCTTTCCTGCTGTGGGTTTTTCTTTCCGTTTTCATCACCTTGGCCCAGAATCCTTTTCCCTTTCACTCCCTCCTTACAGTCTGAGCCGGGAACACTAGCGATCGCACGGTCCTCGCAGCCCCCACCCGCCTGCCCAATCGATCCTAGTGTTTAGCCAGCTCTCTCCCTTCTCCTCACCTTAATTTGCAGGCTTTCTTTTTCAGCGACCTGCACGCTTTCCCAAAGAGCCGCACACGCGCGGCTGCTCAGTGTTCAATCTTCTGCTCTGCTGCAACTTCCTGTTTCCGGTTGCGTCAGAGCAGAAGATCGAAACTGAGGAGCAGCGGGTGCGCGGCTCTCTGATAGCGTGCGGGTCGCCGAAAAAGAAAATCTACAAACTAAGGTGAGGAGAAGGGAGAGAGCTGGCTAAACACTAGAATCGATTGGGCAGGCGGGTGTGAGCTGCGGGGACCGCGCGATCCTTCATGCCTCACTGCGGGGACAAGACCCATTCACCGCCCCGCGGGCGGTGAATGGCCTTGTCCCCGTCGCCGCAGCGACTGCTAGTTTTCTTCCCCGTTTTCGGCGGTGACCCGCGGCTAAAATGCGGTGGCCGCGGGTAAACCGCCACCGTGTCATTCTCTAACGTGTATGTGATGAGAATCGTGACTACAGAGTCGCTTACCAATGCCTAAGGGTACTTTTGGCGTTAACCACACCTATTTTACCCTTAGTCACTGGTAGGTACCTCTGTAGTCGCGGGTTCCGGCCTCATTTGTGGAGACGTAGTCTTTTTTTTTTTAATGATGGCTTAATTGCTTTTAAATAACATGATCAATTATAGCGTAGATTAAAGGCAATTAAACCAATTAAGTTAGGTGCAAGTAGGGTTGCTACCACCACCTAACTTTCAACGTCTGTTTTAGAATCCGGCCCTTAGTGCATGAGCCCTTAGGAGTAAATTCTCTATTAGTACGTTTAACTTAGGCGTGCTTTGGACGTCCGGTAAACGTAAATACCAATTAACTATATTTAGGCGTGAGATAGACGTCCCGCAAAATAGACGTGCGCAAAATAGACGTCCCTCGTCGCCCAAAATAGACGTGCTCAAAATAGACGCAGGTTTCTGAAACGTCTCCAATGGACCCGTGATAGACGTGAGTACGGGTTTTTTTTTTCTTATTTGTTTTTTTTTTTATTATACTTTATATATACTCTTTATTATCACACATTCAAGCATTGATAAGTATAGGATGATGAAAAACATAACTAAAACACAGTATCAGAATTGTACAGTTTACCATTAATACAAGGAAAAAAAATATGTTATGTTTCAAAGGAAAACTAGAAAATGAAACGTACCGAGTGGGTGTTGAACTTACATTATCAGTATGGAAGGTGGGAACCGGTAGATGTGTGCTACACAGAAAGCTGTACAGGAATGTCATACTCACCTCCTATTAGAAGTGGAAAGGATAGGACTTTGAACACCATATAGACTTTTTATAAACATCGTTTAACTTCCACAAAGACTGGCAGGAAAGGCACCCTAAGTCATCCAATAAGCTTTCTCTCGATTTGCCAGAGACATTATTTCACTAGTTTAGAAGTGATATCTTGCTCGAAAGAACACTCTCCTGGTCTTAAAACATTGCAACAATCAGCTCATTCTTCACAACAAGAAACAGAATCAAAACACAGATTAAACCTGAATGTGGCTTCCAGTTCACAGGAAGAGGAAATAGCAAGCAGCACAATGCTGATCTCATTGTGACATCATCAAGGTGCACCTGGAAGGTAGATATGCCACAAGTAAAAGACAAGCCGGGACTTGAACTCACAACCTACAGATGATCGATATAGTGCTTTTACTCACTCACCTACACCTGTGTCTCTAATTCCCCTGTCATAGCATACCTTAGTAATGTGCTAAAGTATACTCTACTTAGCTATCATATCACAGTCAGTTGAGGCAAAAGACTGGTAGCTCAATGGTGTAAAGCACTGTTGTCACGGATGCAACACCCATATTCTTAAGTATGGTTCAATAAATGTAATACAGAGTCAAAATTATGCTGTTTATTTTATCAAACCCAAGCTCAACTTTGTAATGTATTGTGTATAGTCTTGCTAATGTGTTTGTGATGAAACTTAGATGCGATACGTGTATATATATAAACCCTAGCCACGCATGCGCACATACCTGCGTGCTTCTGTGATCTCTGCTCTGTGATCAGTAGGTCTGTGGCCAGCAGGAGTGCAGATGCAGCAGCCAGGTGACTCCCCCCCTCCCTCCCTCCCTCCCTCACCACCAAAATCACCACCGCCAAAGCTTCCTCCTTCTGGCCAGCCGGGAGGAGGGCTCTGAGTCGCTGAAGACTGTCCCAGATCGCTCAAAAATTAACCTTTTCATCTGAGGTGCGAGGCTGCGGGGACCTTCCTCCCCGGCTCACTAAGGTTTCATCTTAAGAAATTCAAATGCATTGTAGAAAATGCAAGTGACTATTCTTTGTCATCCTATACACCCCTGCAACACCCCAACAACACACTCCTGCAGCATAAACCCCTCATGTTATAATCAAGTAAAAGACAAGCTGGGAGTTGAACTCACAACTTATGGATAACTGGTACAGCATGTTTACTAACTGAGCTACCGAGCTACTTAACTGTAGCCCTAACCCTAACCATAAAGTAGCATCTGACATTATAGAAGCCGTTAGAATTTTAAAATCGTTTTGGACGTTCATTGGGTGTTCTCAGATCAAATACACCTGTAGATACTTGCAATGATTACCCCTTGTCAAATCTTGTACCTAAAGCCATTTCTGGAGACTTCCATTCCCAAGTCCCCAACATAGCTCAGTGCTTAAAAGCACTGCATGTATGTTGCAAAGGTCAGGGGTTCAAGTCCTGACTAAGGTTACCAAAGGCATAATATTTTTTTTTTTCCACCCACCCAAACATGCATAGCTAAGCATGTGAACCTCTTCATTTATTTAATTTATAACGTCATTGTGTTTGGGGGGGGAGGTGAAGTTTCATTAGGTTTACATGGTAAGCTTCTAAGCTTGTACCTAAAGCCATTTCTGGAGACTCCCATTCCCAAGTCCCCAACATAGCTCAGTGCTTAAAAGCACTGCATGTATGTTGCAAAGGTCAGGGGTTCAAGTCCTGACTAAGGTTACCAAATACATAATATTGTTTGTTTCCACCCACCCAAACATGCATTATTTAATTTATAACGTCATTGTGTTTGGGCCAGGAGAAGTTTCAATAGGTTTACATGGTAAGCTTCTAAGCGTTCTGCTGTACATTTTTGTATAACAGCGATATCGGCGTCATTGCGCATGTAATGAACAGTATTGATGTAGAGTGGAGTAGCTGCTTCACGTACGCCCATGAGGCACAAATACGTCATTGCGTTTTTGTTTTTTTTTAATACTGATCATAGAATCGCTTGTTCTTCATATGCAGTTATTTCCTATAAAATGGCAGCCAGGACACAGCTAAACCAGGCTCTTCCTACCAAACGAGCATCACTACTTTGTAGTGCCTGGCCATCACAGGTCATATCTGCAATTCAGAAACTCCTGCATTTGCCTGACCTGGCGGTATAACAGAAGAGCCTCATGTCCCAGGGAAGTGGAAATGATAGGACTTTGAACACCATATAGACTTCATATAAACTTCGTTTAAGTTCCACAAAGACTGGCAGAAAAGGCACCTAAGTCATGCAATAAGCTTTCTTTCGATTTGCCAGAGACATTATTTCAGAGAGGATAGTTTAGAAATGATATCTTGCTCGAAAGAAGACTCTCCTGGTCTTAAAACATTGCAACAATCAGCTCATTCTTCACAACAAGAAACAGAATCAAAACACAGATTAAACCTGAATGTGGCTTCCAGTTCACAGGAAGAGGAAGTAGCAAGCAGCACAATGCTGATCTCATTGTGACATCATCAAGGTGCACCTGGAAGGTAGATATGCCACAAGTAAAAGACCAGCCGGGACTTGAACTCACAACCTACAGATGATCGATATAGTGCTTTTACTCACTCACCTACACCTGTGTCTCTGGTTCCCCTGTCATAGCATACCTTAGTGATGTGCCAAGGTATAATCAGCTTAGCTGACACAAAAAAGTGGTAGCTCAATGGTTTAAAGCACTGCTTTCACTGACTCGAAATCCATATTCTCAAGTATGGTTGAATACATAGTTCAAAAGTGCTGTCTTGATCACACACAAATTCAACTTTTCAAATGTTTTGTATCTGGTATTGCTAATGTGCTGTTTCAGATGAAAATGAGATGTGATTGGTCTGTATCTTGTAATTTTATTCAAATGAGTATTGTGTCAGCTGAAGGAGTTGAGGGTGTTAAAACCGAACTGTACTACTGAATGAATCTATTCCGTTTAGGCGCTTAACATTCGCCGTCCTATATGCTACAATAATGGCATTCCTTTGATAAGTAATCACAACATCCTTAAGTGGTTTAAGATTTTTATTGTAGAATATTATGTCATTTCATTGACACTCAAAAGTCCAGAAAAGCGGTGTGAAATTGTAACACATGCAACTGCAGTTTGCTGAGATGGATCACAGCTACACCGGTATACAGAGTAAGCCACTCCTAGGTCCAAATCAACTCCCAGCCTACAGGAGGAAAGGGTACAATGTCAGTGCCTGTGAAATATTAAGATTTCCTCATCGTAAGGTAAGGCAGGATGTAGGAAAAAGACAGGAAAGTAAGGAGGTCAGAGAATAAAGGCCAGAGGTTTATGCCAGAGAAGCAAGGGAAATAAAAGCCATCCTCCTTGTTACAGAGTCCATATGTGAGCTAATAACCTACACACACTGGTTGGAATGTTGAAGGTTAGTAGAAGTGAGCACAAATGTCTCATACCTACCTATGCACAAGTATCAGGAATACGTCACAGGATCCGCCTGTATCACAGGAACAGCTTCACGATGAGATGCTAGCCACATGAGGAGGAGGAGGAGATCAGCTGGGCCCGAACACCTGCAAAGAGGGGAAGCATGTTAATACATTGGAAAAGTCCCCCACCTCAAACTGTCACAATACCTACAGTTACCCTATAGCTTCAGTTGAACTTGAAGTACCAGCATGGAGAAGGGAGGGGGGGGGTGCTAGTCTTATGCTACACAGAAACATGTAGACCCATACCATCATTAACTCCTACAAGGTGTGGAAAGCTGAGCAGCATATAGGCTTCTGATAGCCATAGTTTTAACATTTTAGCAGTATAACTCATCCAATCTGCTTTCTCTGAGCTCCCAATATAGATGTCATTTATACCTAAAACTAAGGGGGTGTTCAATCAACACACATGCTAACCTAACACCAGCATGTGTCGATATACAATTTGTTGTTAGTAAAACAACAAAAAACCAAGAGGTCCTAAACTGCTAGCTCATACCAGGCCATCGAGAAGCACATTACGATGCCCTTGTATGGTGACGATGAAAGTCTTGGACATCCAACCTGCAACAAGAGTATGAAAGCTGTTAGCTATTTGACATGTGGGCAATTCATCATAAAGCCTGCTAATGGAATGATATACAGGAGCAACATAGTGAATGAGGCCAAAAACAAAGAGAGTTTACCTATTATTCTACCTTTAATACTTGAGCTGCTACCAATAACTTCTTGCTTTGCTGGTCAGGGACATCTGAACTTTAACTTCAGCCTAGAGAAAGAGGCATCATCACATTCACTCACATGAGACAGAGACAGACAGAGAGAGAGAGAGAGAAGCTGTTTGGGGTTCACATAAATATACTCACCATTATCCCAAGAAATGGGCTCTTATTAGGTTGTCCCTTACCACCTGCCCTCTCCTACGCTCTTTTTGCTCAGGTAGAGGCCTGCGTCTAGCTTGGATGTCCTCATCATTGTCACTGTCTTGGAGCGGCTCAGGAGGGTCTGGCATCCGTCTTCTCAGTGCTAGGTTATGTAGCATGCAGCAGGCAACAAACATCCTGGACACCTTGTCGGGCCTGTACAGCAGTTGCCCTCCTGAGCGGTGTAGACATCTAAAGCGGGACTTGAGCAACCCAAACGCACGTTCCACGATGGTCCTTGTGGTGTTCAGGGCCCGGTTATATCGCTCCTCCTCTGGCTGTTGGGGACGCACAATTGGGGTCATCAACCACGTCCTCAGGGGATAGGCACGATCACCTGCAAGGAGAAACAATATTAGAAAAGGGGCACATATCTGTTGTCCATTGTTCTGCATCACCTCCAAAGTTAGCCATGACCCTGTGGTAAAATGAGAGAAAGGCGGTTAATGTAACAAAGCTTTATCTGCAGTAGTACGTTAACTCACCAACCAGCCATCCACCTTGGATTTCACCCCTCTGGAACCTGCCACCTAGGCCGGAGTGGGCCAGGATATAAGCGTCATGGCAGGACCCTGGGAAGCTGGCACACACATCTGTCACCTCCATGGTAGCACTACAGACCACCTGCATGTTCATGGAATGATATGCCCTCCGGTTCCTAAATTGCCTTTCAGTTTCAGCAGGTGGTCTGAGTGCTACGTGTGTGCAGTCTATAGCTCCCAGGACAGAGGGGAAATGTGCCAGTTGAGCAAAACCCCTCATTGTGCGTCGCCGCTCTGCCTCACTCATCGGAAACTGGATATACATAGCAATACGCCTTAAAAAGACATCCAAAAACTTATTGATTATCCTGGATACAGACGGTTGACTGATGCCAGCCCCAGCTCCCAGGGGCCTTTGGAAGGTTCCTGTAGCCAAAAACCCCAGGGCTGTAGTTACTTGTACATAAACTGGAAGGGAATGTCCCCTAAGAGTGGTGCGCTCCAAATCCACCTGCAGTTGCTCACAGAGATGAACTATGGTCTCCCGATTAAATCTAAAGAGACCAATACACCGCTCATCTGTCATATCAAGGAAGTTTGCCCTGGGCCTATATACCCTGGGGGCCTGGCGTCGGCGTCGGCCTGGGCCTCTGCCTCCAACCTGGCCACGCCCCAGGGCCACAGCCGGACCTCTTCCTCTACCTCTAACCTGCCCACGCCCCGGGGCCGGGGCCAGGGCCGGGGCTGGGGCCGGGGCCGCCACCAGACCCCTTCCTCTGCGCAGCAATCTATCATGGGCCACCACATGTAAGACAAACTCAAAGTCATCAATCATCTCTCAAACCAATACCAGACCAAAGACACAACTGACAAGTACACAACAAAAGGGAGAAGATGGGGGAAAGGAGAAACAATACAATCACAGTACAAAGTCACACTATCACAAATCAACCACCAGAAGCACGAACGCACGGGAGTCTAAAGGAGACAAAATAATGGTTTTTTAAAGATCCTTATATACTCTCGACGCCGATGTAGCGTCTGACGTCATAACCGTTAGAATTTTGAAATCTGTTTGCACAGTCATTGGGTGTGCATAGATCAAATACACCTGTAGATACTTGCAATAATTACCCCTTGTCAAAGCTTGTACCTATAGCCATTTCTGGAGACTCCCATTCCCAAGTCCCCAACATAGCTCAGTGCTTAAAAGCACTTGCATGTATATTCCAAAGCTGAAGGGTTCAAGTCCTGACTAAGGTTACCAAAGACATAATATTCTTTTTTTTTTCCACCCACCCAAACATGCATAGGTAAGCTCAAATATGTGAACCCAATCTTCATTTCTTTAATTTGTCATTGTGTTTGGTGGACGTAAGCTTTTAAGCGTTCTGCTGTACTTTTTTATATAACAGCGATATCGGCGTACTGTACAGTATTTCTGTAGCGCGGAGCGGCTGCTGCAAGCACGCCCAAGCGGCACAAATACGTCATCGCGTTTTTTTGCGTTGTGACGTCATAGAATCGTCCGTTCTTCATACGCAGTTATTTCTCATAAAATGGCTGCCAGAAGACAGCCAAATTTTACCACACAGGACACCAGGCTGCTAGCCAGGCTGTTTCTCTCCCGGGAGCACCACTATTTTGTAGTGCCTGGCCATCGCAGGTCATACCTGCAATTCAGGGAGTCATGGAGCCGCCTGACCCGGCGGTACAATCGCAGAGCCTCCTGTCCCAGGGAAGTAAGTATTCCAAGTCAGGCCCTCACAAATAATCATGTAAAATGTAATGATGGAAACCTGTCTCAATCAAATTGTTCATGTTTTGTGTGTAAATTTTGATTCCTTTTAAAAACTACAATTGTGCATAATAAATCTTTTACATTGAATACTGAAATTAAAGCACATCCCAAAGGAGCAGTAGTAGGATTTCAAATGACAAATTCAGCTCCTAGAAGGCATCTATTCCATTCACAACATGCACACAACTAATTTTTGGGTCACAAGCTTCACATTTGTAATCGAAACATCTTGACATCAACTTTGCCAAAGTGCTGCTATGTCATTTCAAATACCTTAAACTCAATCTGCTATGTCATTTCAAATACCTTAAACTCAATCTGCTGGTCTAGGGAGATAGTGGCATGACGTTTAAAGTGACAGCGTCAGTACCCTGACGTCAGGGGTTTCAAGCCACGCTGCTCCTTCTCACCAAACTATTTTATTGCCCCTGCTGCATGATTGTAAGCTCACCAGGACATGCTGTAATGTGGGGCAGTGCTGATAGGCTACAGCCTCAGCACCCTGGGGTTGTGAGTTCAATCCCACCTCCTCCTTGTGATGCTGTCCATGTCACCTCCCCCCCCCCCCTCCCCCCCCCCCCCACTGTCCCAGGTACAGTAGAGAGATAGCGATGCCTCCAGCACAGAAAGGGGAAATGCTGGAGTACGTGAATAAATTCATGTAAAACATGTGGCAGAAGGGGGTGGAGGCAGACAGCAAAGCGGATAGGGGCTCTTGGAGGGCAGTGTACTCCATTTTTATGTGCTTATAGAGGTCAATACTTAAGTAAACATGTTATGCCATAGTGCTAGATGGCACTCATCATATCCCTCCCTCTCTGTTCTTTCTCTCTCTCTATTATCCAGGTTGAGGATCTCAGGAAAAGGGGGCGACTGCTGAGGCGCCAGGAGCGGGCCTTCCTTGAGGGGGTGAGGGAGGAATTGCGTGCAGAAGCCGGTGAGTAATGAGTCCAGCGTGTGTTTCTTTGTGATCAGCCTACCAGAATAAATAGATGAAAATGCTTGAGTAGCTGTAAACCATTCTTAATCATAAAATCTGCAGTAAAGCTGCTATTGTGATATCATGTCACAATGGCTTTATGGTGTTCTACTTGCCTCACTTACTTACGCTACATTTTGATGTTGACAGTGGAGTAGGTGCTTTGCATCCTGTTATTAGCATTTGAAGAAAATAACGTAGTAAATAATGTCATGTTCAAAAGTGTTGTGGACATATCTGACTGTATCCTATTTCTCTCTTGTCAAGCAGCAGCGCAGGCACCCCCTCAGGAGGCCCCGCAGGTGATGGAGGGAGCCCCACCCTGGTCCTCGGCAGAGGAGGAAGAGGAGGAGATAGAGGAGGAGATAGAGGCAGAGATGGAGGAGGAGATGGAGGAGGAGGAGGAGGCCTGGCAGCCCTCAGGACCACCCACACCACCACTGCCCCCTGGACCTCCACCACTGCCCCCACCACTGCCCCCTGGACTGCCTGCCCCACCACTGCCCCCTGGACCCCCACCGCCTGCCCCACCACTACCTCCAGGACCACCACCACCATCCCCTGTTGGACCTTCCCCTTCCCCCACCCATAGCCCTTCCCCTCACTCTCCTGCCCTTCCTGTTCCCATCCCACCCCCTTTCCTTGCTGTTCCCCCCCAGGAGCAGCCCGACCAGCCTCAGGAGGGGGTGGCCAGGGAGATGGCGGCCTACTCTGCCATCTTGGAGGAGGTGCAGGTATTGAGAGGGTGTGTGGAGAGGATGGAACATGCCCTCTTGCGGCTGATAGCCGAAAGAGGGCATGGTGCCAGCAGCCATACACCCTCTCAATGACTGCACCTCTTCCGCCCCCCTCGCCTGAGGTAGCTCAAGCTGCTCTTGGGGGGCACCCACCCTTTTTCCCTGCGTTATATGTTATGTTATATATGTAAATAGTTTTTTTAAAAAGTTTACATTTTTAAAAGTTTTAATAATTTAATAAAAATATTGGTTTATATTTACTTTAAACTTTCCTGTGTGGTTTTAGCCTTGTAGCATCATCAGCTTAGTGGACAGAGTCCAAGGTAGATAGGGGTTCAGGAGGGACTGCTGAATGGGCCCTTTTCACTATAACAACAAGGTGACATATAGAAAGTTTGACAATCTTTATTGGGGTCTGTCATTCATTCTATTACCTGCTAGCCACTCTGATGTCAAATCATTGCAGAATCTAGGAAAAAAGCAAGTGAATGCAAGGGTATATGCAACTGTAGGTAGATGACGACATCTCAGCTATGATGTGCAAAGTAAGCCAGTCCCTGTTCCAAAGTAAATGGCTACATAAGGAAGAGAATATAAGTCACTGTGGTAGATTTGTTGTTAAGGAATAGGGTTATTTCTAGTAAGAGTTGGCTCCACACCAGGACAATCCAAATGAGACATGTGGGTTTTTCTTCCTTTCAATGAAGGTGATGGAAGTAAAGGCCAGATCCCTCAATCTATCCTCCTGGTTCTTGAGCTACACTATTTTGGTAAAGCAGGTGTGGAAACCACAAAGATGCTCACAGCTGCACTGCTCTCAGTACTATAAAAACTCCATCTGACAATACTGCAGTTGCCTGTGTAAGACACCTGAAAACTGAAAAGAGGAGAAGCTGGTTTACACAACGTTCACAAACAGGGGGGTTCAACCCCCAAGGTCCTCCCTTCCCTGAAGCAATGTGTTAACCTCATATATGTTGAGCTGCTTAGATGTCACCGTGGTATAGGTGTTAAGGCAATAACCTTAACTTGCTGATGGTGTGGGTTAGTATCACCTGTAATCCTCCACTGCTACTGTTTAGAACTCATGTGAGGGAATAGACTAACTGAAAACAAAAAGTTTGTGTGCATATAACAGCAGGAATGCGTGCCATGGTGTTCTATGAGGCCAACAATATCAATTTACTATTGTTCCTGAAAGTCATCAAGGATACCTGTGTGAAGAGAACAATAGAAGTGTGAAACATTTATTTCACTCATCAGAAGAGTGACTCAAGTGAAGAATAGTAGAGTAAGCAAATAAAGGTTACCATATATATTCTCACCTACAACTGTTTGGCTAGGTGCAAACTGGTGTGCTGAGCTGCTGCTCTGGTCTGAAATGAAGAATAGAGAGAAACTGTTAACAAAGACCTATGTCTCCTAAATTAAACACTGAAGTTGTGGCAGAACACACACCTAGAAGTAACAGAGCTGCTAACATACCTTTAGACTCCTTATTAAAAATGGCAGCCATTAGCCACTCATTAGGAGTTTTCCACCTGAACCATGTTGATTGGATATCCATTGAATGGCAGTGTTCCCCCCCCCAACATACCCGACCTATTCTTATCAATGAGTTAGTACACAGAACCATTCCTCACCTGATTTTAATTTGCCTGTAATTTGATTCTACAAAGAATTAACTTTAACTCTGAGTAAACCCTCTCAGATGTATGAACACATCCATTTTACTTACATATCCATTTGTGTACCAGCAAAATATATACCAGCATGGTCTTTATCAGTCTTCTCAGTCATTTTTATCAGCCCTGTGGAATGGAGAGTAGGAGATATCAGAAATAAAATAACTAGTATAAACAATAGCACACAATGAAAGGCCATAAAGAGAAGTCAGTTTTTGTTGGTTGGTTTCTTTAGTTCTATGATAGTTCAAAGTAGCTTACAAAATATCATTCTCACCTGGACTTACTATCTGAGCTGCTTCTAGAAAAGATAAAACAACATATTAGAATGGCCAGTATTAATGGCTCTGTGGAATAGAGGGAAATGGGAGGCAGAGATAGGGAAAGAAATGTAAAAGACTAAGACAGAGTAAAGTCTCAAACATCTGCATAAGCAATAGGATAGAATAGAAAGGAAACACTGCTCACCTGGACCTTCTTATACCCATGCACGCCTATGTAGCGTGTGACGTCATCATAGCAGGAAAACTTTCTCTATGCCTATTGGGCGCCGTTCGGGTGCGGTTCCTTAGCCCGCTTCCTAACCACGCCCATCACACCTCATTGGTTGTTGTACAGGGGGTGTGTTTGAACGTGTTCTACAAGTAGCCTGAAAAGATGGCTACACCTTGCAACATGGCTTCAAAGCGAAAATCGAATTTCTTGCATGGAGAGTTGCAGATCCTTGTGGCCCAAGTTGGAGCCAACTATGATTCCCTCTTTGGGAGGGAAGCTGATAGGATTGGGATAGAAGGCCAGCATGCTATCTGGAGAAGAATCTGCAGTGACATAGATGCTGTACACCATCAGGGCCGTGATATAGAGGCTCTGAAAAAACGGTGGCGTGCCCTGCGGAGAGAGGTCCGGCGGAAGCAGGAACGAATTAATGCGCAGGGTCCTTGCGGCAACCTCCAGCTGACTGTCCTGGAGAGTGAGGTGATGGACATAGTGGGTCCTGGAATAGGTCCTGTTGTGGGAGCCATTGATACTTCCCTGGGGCACCAAGGTAAGATCACTTTACATAGAAGCCATTGACTTGTTGGTGTTTTTACTCATATTTTATATCTTTCTAAACTACAACAGTACTATACAACCAATGCAATTCATAGTAATATAATAAAAGCCATTGCCTGTTTTGATACTCTTGGAAGCCTAACATGTGGAATACGTTGCTAATGTTCCATATGTTAGCCTGCATAATACCTTGTAAATGACCAGATGTACAGTATTGTGACCTGTGATGCAATTCAAATGATGTTCTCAGATGTTACCGCTTTCAACTAATACCAATGTGTATTTTCTTGTCTTTTTGCAGAGGCGTCCCATCCTCCTTCTGCTGCTGATAGGGATGAAGGGGATGAGGAGGAGGAGGAGGAAGCAGTGGCAGGCACATCATACGCCACCCCTCCTCCTCGGAACACTCATGCACAAGCTGCACCGGCGCCCCCCCTTCATCCCCATGATGACAACAGGGCAGTAGAGGAGGGGGAAGAGTTGGAGGAGGAAGAAGAGGTGGATGAGGTTGGAGCCCTGGGGGAGGAAGATTTCCATCAGGGTGATGAGCTGGAGGCCCCCCCTGATGAGCTCCACCGTCAATTGGTGGAGGTGGGTGACCACCTCCACCAAAGACAAACTTTGCTCATCAGGGAGGTGGCTGAGATAAAAGAAGCCACACATGTAATGAACCAGCACCTGGCCTCCCTGGTGGCCGAGCAGTCTGCAACACGTGCTGTGCAGACTGCAATCCTGGAAGAGCAGGCAGGGACTCGCCGGGCGCTGGAGAACATGTGTGGCATTCTTTCACAACTTCTCCCCCAGCTCATCACCCAGACTGCCTCCCATGGGGATCCTGGACCTCAATCCACCTCCCAGACCTCCTCCAGCCAGGCTCCCACCACGCAAGGTTCCCCCCCGGCCACCCGTGGCCGGAGTCGAGGCCGGGGAAAGGGAAAAGGAAAGGACCCCCATTAGGACCCACTATGTCCTCTGAACACTCCCAGGCCAGTCATGCCGCATGGACCCTGGGGCTCCGCTGGACCTCCTCTGCATGTACACGCCACAGCCTCTATATCACGGTTCAGTCACTGCAGATCTTTCATCCAGATAGCATCCTGGCCTGAGTGCCAATCTTCATCAGCTTCAACTCCCATCGAGGGCATCATAGTTGGATAATAACTATTACACCCTTCCAAGGATCTGTAGCTCTCCAGGAGCCATGTTGCCGACTTCATCTTAAGGTGCAACCCGTTGCCATCTGTTGGCAGCCTGGACATTTGCCTGACTTCATCTTAAGGTGCAACCCGTTGCCATCTGTTGGCAGCCTGGACATTTGCCTGATTTCATCTTAAGGTGCAACCCGTTGCCATCTGTTGGCAGCCTGGACATTTGCCTGACTTCATCCTTGTCACAGGAAATGAAAGACTTTTTTCTTTGAACCAGGAAGCATTTAATTATGAATTGCACACAGCACAGCGGGTTCTCTGAAGAAGCCTCCTTGCCAAAACGCGTCTGAACCCTGCCGGACCATCGCTGTATGGACTTTGAAGTTAAGTTTGCTTGCACTTTTTGAAACTATATTTTTTTGAATCATTGAATACTCACCTATGTTATGGACATGCTAAACAGAATGAAGCACTTTCAATGACCAATCTCTTTAGGGGTTTGTTCCCCATCCTGAGTTTTTTCTATTCCATCCGTGGATTCTGAGCACCATCTGAGTTAAATAAGGTATTAAATACTTCTTCAGGCTTGTTCCCTTTTGTTTTTTGTGGTTGCATCCTATATTATGCATATTTCCATCTATTATGTACAACAGCAAGTCAATGGATATATGTTTTACAATAAAATCCATCAAATAAATGAAACATATATAGCTGACAGTGTGTTTGTGTTTCAGCTTATATTGTATTCGTTAGGTGCTTCCCAGAGCTACATTGCTGTATCATGTGGTTTACAGAGGTATGTCCCAACAGTGTCATGAACGACCACTAGGCCAGTTAAGGGTTTGAGGATACCCGTAATGGATATGCATCGTGGTAGATTTGATGGCTGACACCTCCATTAGATGCAGGTCTCTCATGCATGCTCATTAGCGCTATCCCTTACAATCCTCTTATCCCACCTTTCACAACCTAGCTCCCTATGCATCAACATCTGTCCCTCTCTTTTGTTATTGTCTTTGATGCATACCAGGGGAGGGGAGGAGAGGGCTGGAACCTACATGCCATCTCTCCATTCCACCTCAAAACCTAGTGTTACTCCCTAATCTCCTTCCATCCCCAGTGGCAACCTTTCACCCTTTCTGTTTGCAAATACCCTTGCATCCCTAATCTCTCCTTGCCTCCATGACATCCTCCACCACTTGCTTTTATCTTTTCTCATTCAAGACTACTATCCAGCATATCTCTGCTCCCCCCCCTCCCCCAAGTCTGCCCATATCTAGACACCTCTCCTGCATTCAAGTTAAGAATCTCATTAATATGTATCCCATCTGGTGCAGTAGCTGCCTTGGTTGATGACATATTTCCCATATTTAAACAAAGGTTCCCATCCATTCCACATGGAGTTAATTGAAAGTTGTAGGCCCCCTCTGCTCTTTCTTTTTGGTGTACTCTGCTAATATGGAAAATGGAGGTGGGGCAGACAATGACATTATGAAAGCAGGGAGAGTGGTGGGTGTGGGCATCTGTGTGTAACCTGACCTGGCCCCTTCTTTTCCCTAACAATTTATTCCCCTCCACACTTAACACAAAACCTAAGTCCTCAACAATCCCTCACACCAACACCCAGAAAAATCCATAAACTAAAGAAATACAGATAATGGGGGTGGGGAGGAGTGTCAAAGGCAGAAGGGAGTATAAAGGAGAACAGGCAAGTCATAGCACAAAGTTTCATCATTGAGGAAACGGAACACCACAAACACCAACTCACATGAGGGGGTCTTACAAAGGAAAAATGGCTGTGCCAAAGCTTTCTATATACTAAGCACGCCTAATTAGCGACTGACGTCATAGGAACCGTTAGGATTCAAATCTAATTGGATGTGCATTGGATGTGGTTTTGCAATATACAGCTGTAGTGACATTGTAGTAATTTCCTTCACATCTCTAAGCTCTATGTTCTAAACAATGTTACCTCTATAGCTCTATGCCTTAATGCATTGCTTTTCATCTTCCATACATCAGGGGGTTCAAGTCTTGAGTAAGGTTAGCAAATAGTTTATATTCATTTCTCAGCCAGGACACCTGGTAACTCTTTAGCCTTGCCTTTACATATCAATATTTTGCTTCAGCTTTTATTATGTGCAGCCCATTGTCTAATATTTAATGCAACCTGTTCTCTCTCATGCTGAACACCCTCCCCCCCCTAACTGGATCATTCTTCAACACCTGTCCAAGCCCTCTGAAGTTTGATTTAACTCATAGCTGTTGCCCAATGCCTATATTGCATCAAAAGAAACACATTCCTACTAGAATGGCTTGCAGTTAGGAGCAAATGAAAATATCTCATGCACCTGTGGCTGCAGAATGCTGAGGAGAAACAGCAAATTCCACCACTTCTGAGAACTGTTAGGATGCCAGGAAACAAAAGTGAACAACAAACAGCAGTGCAATCGGCTCTCTTTTGAAAGCAAAGAAAAACCAGCACACATTATCAGCACTTAAAAAGAGAATAAACAGATACACACCTTAACATTCCAGCTTCCCTCATTGCAAAATGGAGGTGTTCAGTTGCACAAAACTGACCTCATTGTGACCTCATCAATCTGCATTTTCCAAAGTAATATGACACAATTAAAAGATATGCCAGGTGTAGAACCCACAACCTCTGGATCTTAGGAGCACAGGCTGGTTCCTAAGCCACAGAGCTACAGCTGCTTGACTGAGCTGTCTGTGCTTCATTAGGAATCATATCAGGATGAACTCAAATAAGTTTAAGCAAAGGAATGCCTAAAGATTTGGAAAGTTTTCAAGTAGAAAACAAATATGAAATATGTATTAAAGAATTGCAGCACAAAGAACGCCTAAACGGAACAGATTATTTACAGTCCTATATATGCATTAGTACAGTGCTTAAAATGAAGATTAGCGTGTGAGAAAAACGGAGCTCCACCTCACATGCATTCAAGCACACTTGGGAATATGGGTTTGGGGCTCAAGGAAAGCAGCGCTTTTAACCATTGAGCTACCACTTGTTTTGTCTCAGCCTACTATGACATTATAGCTAAACTCCTTTTCCCTTAGCACTTCACTAAGATATGATATGACAAGGGAGCCAGAGGCATTGTAGCTGTGGGTCAGTGAGGAAAGGCACTCTCTACCAATCTTCCGGGCTTTGAGGGTTCAAATCCCAGCCTGTATTTTACTTGTGGCGTATCTGCCTTCCAGGTGCACTTTGATGATGCTTTCCACTTCTTATAGGAGTTGAATATAACATTTCTCCTTTTAAACATGGCATACTTTGTTAGTTTTTATCGTGGTAAAGTATACATTTCTGAAATGGTGAAGAAACAATAAGCGGTATAAGCAAATCCAAACTGCTGTAAGCACAAGAAAGCATGTGTAGCTCAACATGCTAATGCTCCTCTTCTGAGCTCTGACCTCTGAAACTCCCCGGTTCGACTCCCACCTTTGCTCATTTTAATAAGGTCCTAGTTTTTTCCTGTTAGCTCTTATAACATTTCCCTTTGCAGGCAAACCTATTTTCAACTTACCATGGCTCGGACATCCTACGCAGTGATGAGAGCACATTAACCAGGCGATCCACAAATGTCATCTTGCTGTCAGAGGAAAGGTTTCTCTCATCACTGCGTAGGATGTCCGAGCCATGGTAAGTTGAAAATAGGTTTGCCTGCAAAGGGAAATGTTATAAGATCTAATAGGAAAAAACTAGGACCTTATTAAAATGAGCAAAGGTGGGAGTTGAACCGGGGAGTTTTAGATGGCAAAGCTCAGAAAAGGAACATTAGCGTGTTGAGCTACAAATGCTTTCTTGTGCTTATAGCAGTTTGGATTTGCTTATACCGCTTACTGCCGTTGTATATTATTGTTTCTTCACCATTTCAGAAATGTATACTTTACCACGATAAAAACTAACAACGTATGCCATGTTTAAATGGAGAAATGTTATATTCAACTCCTATAAGAAGTGGAAAGCATCATCAAAGTGCACCTGGAAGGCAGATACGCCACAAGTAAAATACAGGCTGGGATTTGAACCCTCAAAGCCCGGAAGATTGGTAGAGAGTGCCTTTCCTCACTGACCCACAGCTACAATTCCTCTGGTTCCCTTGTCATATCATATCTTAGTGAAGTGCTAAGGGAAAAGGAGTTTAGCTATAATGTCATAGTAGGCTGAGACAAAAGAGTGGTAGCTCAATGGTTAAAAGCGCTGCTTTCACTGAGCCCCAAACCCATATTCCCAAGTGTGCTTGAATGCATGTGAGGTGGAGCTCCGTTTTTCTCACACGCTAATCTTCATTTTAAGCACTGTACTAATGCATATATAGGACTGTAAATAATCTGTTCCGTTTAGGCGTTCTTTGTGCTGCAATTCTTTAATACATATTTCATATTTGTTTTCTACTTGAAAACGTTCCAAATCTTTAGGCATTCCTTTGCTTAAACTTATTTGAGTTCATCCTGATATGATACCTAATGAAGCACAAACAGCTCAGTCAAGCAGCTGTAGCTCTATCGGTTAGGAGCCCAGCCTTTGCTGCTAACATCCAGAGGTTGTGGGTTCAACACCCACCACATCTTTTAATTGTGGCATATTACTTTGGAAGATGCAGATTGATGAGGTCACAATGAGGTCAGTTTTGTGCAACTGAACACCTCCATTTTGCAATGAGGGAAGCTGGAATGTTAAGGTGTGTATCTGTTTATTCTCTTTTTAAGTGCTGATAATGTGTGCTGGTTTTTCTTTGCTTTCAAAAGAGAGCCGATTGCAGTGCTGTTTGTTGAGACAAAAAAGGGGGATGTAAAAGCCATGTGAAAATTATATTATGGTTTGGGCTGAAATGTGGTTTGTTATCCATGCAATATAATGTGTTCCATTGTTATGGTGTCATTATATTTATTAGGACAGAGAAAATATGAAAACTACCTATTGAAATTCACTATTGGAATTATTGATGAAAAAACACAGTGGACGTCTGCCTCGCGTGTAACAAAGAGCCGCAATTACGATAGTTGAAACGGCATTGAAATCCAAGTTAGACCAGGGTTTCTTACGTCTACATAATTCACGAGATTTAGACGCACAGGTTCGTCCAGGTAGCGCCTATCCAGCGTCCCCGCGTGGCACGCCCATGGAACGCCCATGGAACGCCCACGTCCAGAGCTGCAGACGGGACTATGCTTTCGATAGACGTTAGTTCGTTATGTACTACCTAGGGACGTCTATGTGTCGTTCATTACCCAATTAACATTAATTAAGACCCTTAACTCCGTGATTATTCACTTATATCCGACGTCCAAAGCACGCCTAAGTTAAACGCAGTAATAGAGAATTTAGGCCTTACTGTCTACAAAATAGGTAGTGATAAGGGCTCACACACTAGTTTTTGATAATGGTAACATTAGTGCATGGCCATTAATTTGCAAAATTGGCATTCTCCAGCTATGATAAAGATAGCCTTAGTGCACTGGAAATACCTGAATAAGGGCACACTAAGGTAACTTTTTACTACAGCTTAGTAAAAGGACCCCATGTATATTCATGCATATTCATTGTTGGATATCCTGAAAACCAAACCATTTGTAGGATCCCCAGGACAGGCTTCAGAAACCCTGGACTAAGCCCTTTGAAAACTATTTCAACAGAGTACAAGTCTGAGGACTGTCAGAATAAGTATACGAACAAGATGATGTGACTGAAAGGAAAATAAAGACCTAGAAATGAATAGGAGAGGTTCTGAGAAAATTATGCAGACTATGAACTTTATGGAGGCAAGAGGGGAGCCCAGAGTGGCTTTTAAAAGATAAATCTAGTGATCTCTATTAGGAAATGGAGCATTGTTGCATGAAAAGCTTGATTCAGTGTTGATAAAGAAGAATTTTTTTTTTTTGGTGACGTTACAGTATAGGTTTGTTGTGCTTACACCCTTTTTTTTTTTTTTATCCCAAGCATAAAATCATTTTAAATCTGTCAAAATTACTCCCATAGAATTAATGAGAGCTGCATGACTCCCCTTTGCTAGATTTACACTGACCCTTAGGAAGGGTAGTCGATTCCAGAGGGAAATAAAAACCACATGAAGGTCTTTTTACAAAGGTGCGCTGCCAAGCAGTGCATGCTAAATGCTAAGCTGCCCATTCTTATCCTATGGGAGGCTTGGCATTTAGCATGTGCTGCTTGGCAATGTATCTTTGTAAAAGCCCGCCATAGGTTTTTGATTTTTTTTTTTTAATTATTTGTAGCTGTGAACAGAAAGTGTTAATTCAGCTTAGGTTGGTTCCTCCTCTTATATACACAGAATATGGTTTGTTTGTTTTTTGGAAGCCATGACAAATATTTATTACATTTGATAAAGATCTCCTGCATATCTGCTTTTATAATAGTTTGCCGTTCAGTTTTTCTTTCTTTTTTTTTTTGGCTGACAGTGAACTGAGCCCATGGGCTATTACATTGTGACAGAAGGTTTCCTTGATCACTGGGACAAATAACCACTTAAAAATGAAGGACATGTTTAAAAATCACAGTAATTTACAATGATAAAAATACACACAATAAAGCTTATTGTTCACAAACTAGGATCACGGTCAAAGATTGTAGTGGAGGATAACAAAAAGTCAGAAAGAGTATTGTCTGCAAAGGAAAGCGAACCTTAAACAATTCATTTATCCTCTGGAAAAACAAAAACATGAAAAGAAAGGAAAACTATGAAGTCATTCCACACACAACACACCCGGCTGGGAAGCCAGCTGCCTAGGTATGAAGCAAGAGCTGGGATTCTTGATCTCTAGGAGTGTCTAATTAGAAAACAATGTACTAAGTTGTTCTCACAGAAACTCTAACAAAAAAAAAAAGAAAGAAAAGAAAAAACAAGGTTATCATCATATGAAGCCTCTCGGGAATCCTGGCAAGGAACAAAGTCTGAAACACTGCAAGCAATAAAGACATTTTACCACACAGTTATGACACCAATTATGCTTAAACAAAGGTTCCAATATATCCACAAACATATGTATTTATTCTTATTAAACAGGTACCTAACAGTGCCATACTTTCACATTTTGAAAATATCATTTTGCAGTCTGTGTTTGTCAATAAAAAAGGCATATATATGCCATCTGGTATAATACATAGCCTCCAGTTGGTCTCTGCCATCTCTTAGGGTAGTGGTTCCCAAATCAGTTGTGGAGTACCCCCTTGCCAGTCAAGTTTGTAGAATATCTATAATGAATATTCATTAACTTGATTTGCACATACTTCCTCTATGCATATTCATTGTGGATATTCTGAAAACTTGACTGGCAAAGCGGTACTTCAGGACTGATTTGGGAAACATGGTCTTAGAGCTCCTAAGTACTTATTCCTATTTTTGGTTCCAACACCTCAACTGGGAGGCTTTTTCTTGTATCCACCACCCTATCTGAAAGCTGAGAGGAATTCAAGGTTGAAGTTTTGGTTAGAGTACTAAAATCCTTGCGCCAGCATTGCCTAAAACTTCTAACTTGAAAAAGCTTTCATTGTTTTCCATTATTTCCATGTACTGTAGGTATTTGAATGCTTCTATCATATCCACTGTCTCGGCTTTAGAGTACTGTATATAGAGTATATTTAGGGGTTACTATTCAAATGATTTAAGTGGGCAGGAGAGGCTCCTGGCTGATTAAATTTCAGTAGCACTTAACTGGTTAGTGCTGCTGAATATCAACACTAACCACTAAAGCTATAGTTGACTATTCTGTGAGTAGTCTTGCGATGGAGTTGACACTTTTGCAGTTAAGTGCCAATATTCAGCACTTAACCACCTAAGGGCCCCTTTTACAAGTTGCAGTAGTGATTCTTCTGCAGGAAAACCCATAGGAATTGAATGAGCTTCAATGTATCTACCGTGGCAGCATTGCTACCAAAGCTTTGTAAAGGGGCCCTAAGTTAACCAGACAAATCAGACTACATAAAACTCAGCCCTATCTTTATCCAGTTTCACTTAGGCAGTTAAGTACTGAATACTGCATTTAACCGGATAAAGGACAGACAGCTACACAATCCTGGATATTCAATGTAGGTGCCCAGACATGACCCAGCATTGAATATTCAGGCATAATGCTGACAGTGACCAAAAAAACACTGACCATCATCAGCTGAATATTTATCCCTAAGTTTCTAAAGGTCCTCTTGTTCGAATCCACAAAAAACAAGATCTGAATTAACTCTTGGATTATTTACATCCCTTAGCTAAATCTTTTCATGCATTCCTATTTGGGGCAACATGTAAGACAAAAAATACAGTGGTACTTTGGTTTGTGAGCATAATGCTTACATTCATAGGAGTAAAAACCTGGAATAACCTGCCAGAAATGATCGGACAAGAAACTAAGCATACAACATTCCGGAAAAAACTGAAAACCTTCCTCTTTGACAGTGGAAACTAGTTGACTTCTCAGAAATCAATCTTTCCACCCATTCCCTAGATGAAGCTCCTAGACAACGATTTTCCCCCTTACCCTCCCCCCTTTCAAGGCCCCCTTATATTCCCTCCTCCTGATCCCCTTTCAACCCATCTCTGAATGTTGCCTAAGGCCTGAATAGGTATGTGCGATACACAAATAGAAGATTAGATTAGATTAATTTGTTCCAGAAGTATGCTCGTAAACCAAAGCGCTTGTATATAAAAGCGAGTTTCCCCATAGTAAGGGAAATTCCGGTGATTCATTCCACATCCCAAAAACAGACCCACCCCCCACCCCCGCACACACACAAACACACACCCTGAGGCCACTGGTGCTGCTTGCTTCCACCCCACCCCGGGAACCAGTTTCTCTCCCCCCAATGTCTACCCCCAAATCCTTAACTCCAGCGGACACCGGCGCACACACCAACCCACAGGACATATGTGTGCCAGTGCTGAAAGAGCTTGCCGCTGATGTTCTATTCTGGGCTGCTGCAGGGCCTTGAGCATCTGCGTATGCTCAAGGCCTTCTGGCTTCCACCCTCTCTGAGATTCTCATGAGATTCTTGCTTGCCCTATTCTTTCTGATATATGATGGGATGCATCAGTAGTGTACCTGTATTGGTTGCCACCTGGGGCAGAGCATCCTCCAGGCAGTGAAGTATGTGTATGGTGGTCGCAGGGCTGCAATCTGGTGGTTGAAGTTGTTAGTTTTGCCAATCCCTTGAACAAGAAGCACCTGTGGCACAGTGGTTAAAGGCACTTCTTCCATCTTTCACAGGTTATGGGCTCAAATCCATCCCCACCCCCGAGTACCTTAACAGCTTCTGGGGTGCTCAGGGAAGATAAGGCCATAGCGGAGAGACTGAATGAATTCTTTGTTTCAGCTTTTACGGCAGAAGATGTAACAGATTTACCTGAACCAGAAATGGTTTTCAAGGGTGGTGATGAAGAGGATCTGAAAGAAATCTCGATAAATCTGGAAGATATACTAAGCCAAATCAACAAGTTAAAAAGTGATAAATTGCCTGAACCATATGGTACACATCCCAGGGTACTAAAAGAATTCAGACATGAAATTGCTGACCTGCTGTTAGTGATCTGTACCCTGTCACTTAAATCATCTGTAGTACCTGAAGATTGGAGGGTGGCCAATGTTACACCAATTTTTTAAAAGGGTTCCAGGGGAGATTTAGGAAATGACAGACCAGTAAGCCTGACTTCAGTGCAGGGCAAAATAGTGGAAACAATAAAAAATAAAATAAAATTGTAGAACACATAGACAAACATGATTTAATGAAACAAAGTCAGCATAAGTTCAGCTGAGGGAGATCTTGCCTCACCAATTTGCTTAACTTCTTTGAAGGTATGGATAAAGGTGAGCCGGTTGATGTAGTGTATCTAGATATTTAGAAAGCTTTTGATAAAGTTCCTCATGAGAAGCTCCTGAGAAAATTAGAGACATGGGATAGGTGGCAAAGTTCAGTTGTGAATTAGGAATTGGTTATCAGATAGAAAACAGAAGGTAGGGTTAAATGGCTGAGTCTACAAAATCCTGAGTGGAGTAGAACAGGTACAAGTGGATCAATTTTTCACTCCATCAAAAATTACAAATGAAATTACAGGGAAATACTTTTAAAACTAATAGGAGGAAATATTTTTTTACTCAAAGAATAATTAAGCTCTGGAACATACTGCCAGAGGTTGTGGTAAGAGCAGATAATATAGCTCATTTTAAGAAAGGTTTGGACAATTCAGGAAAAGTCTATAGTCTGTTATTGAGAAAGACATGGGGGAAGCCACTGCTTACCCTGGATCAGAAGCTGGACCACGTGTTCCACTGCTGTCCTCCCTTCAGATTTGGACAGAGCTCATATCATCCAATCATCCATGTTTGGATGCACTTGTATCCCCTTCTTGCATAGGTGCATTACTACTATGACCATCACCTTGGAGAAAGTGTATGGCACCATGGCTAGCCCAAACAGATTTGAAAACTGACAGTTTCAAGTTTTTATTAAAATTTGATAATATTGCTTATTGAATTTCTAAGCGAGATACAAATTAAGAATATGCTGGGGACGACAAATAAAAAATAAAATATGTCAAAAACAATAATTTAAAAAGAAAAACAATGAAATTCAAATGGCGTAACTAATCAAAGACAACTGATACATGACTTACTGAGACAAAAGGGAAGAGGGGGAGAAGTACATTTGAAACAGGATAGAAAACAGGTATGGAACCTCAATAACTTTCAATAATTTGGGGATATGCAGATAGGACTTTGCCAAATCCAGAGAGGCTAGAAATTCCCCTGGTACCACAGAGTCAATCACCAACCCTTATTGTTTTCAAGCGGAAGGGTGGTATCTTGAGGGCAGCATTGACTGATTATGTCTTCTGAGTCTATTTTGGGCACAAAGCATATGGAGTATGTGCCTAAGCTCGACTCAGTCCACGACGATTTCTATGTCTGCTGACCTCTTTCTCTGGCTTTTCTTCTGAAGAATACACAAAGAGGTCCAGAAGGGGACAAAATAACTCGAGCTTGTACCCCTCTGAATAATTTCCAGTACACAACAGTCTGAGATGATCCTCACCCATGCCTTCCAATAAGCTGACAACCTCCCTCCTATCTTTAGTGATATGGCTCTAGATCTAGCATCATAACTGCTTCTTGGGGGGCCACTGAGGGTGGGATCCTGATGACTCGGGACACTTGGCCCCCAGAAATCTGTCTCGAGCCCTGAAATAATTCTGGACTGAAGTTCCTCCCATATACTGGCGAAAGTGCCTAGAGCCACAAAAATTACCTCGGCTTGACCTCTTAGGGGCCCTTGGCCTGATATCTGGTAAAGACTTTGGCTTACGATCCTATATGCTGGCCATGAGATCATCCAGACCCTTAAAAATGAGCAACTGTCCTTTAAAAGGAAATTTGCTTAGAGTAGCCTTAGAGGATGAACCTTCCACTTGCTGTCTGATCCAAAGCATTCTATGAGCATAAATAGCATATGCAGAGACCTTGTTCAGGACCTTGAACAGATCATAGAGAACATCTGTCACATAATTCACTCCTTTCATAAGGAACTGGGGATCCATGTTTGTCTCCACTCCCAGAGCACGACATAACTTTGAGTGGCAAGCAGGTGCAATGTATGATGATGATGATGCCTTCAACTCCAATGCCGTGGACTCAAATTGCCTCTTATGTACAAAATCCATCCTGCAGTCCTGCAGATATTTCAACAACATTCCCCCTTTACTGGGGACAGAGGTACACTTAATAACCTGCACCACTAGGGAATCCACCTTCAGCAGAAGAGCAGATGATGAAAATCAGTGACCACTGGGTAAAGTTTCATCATGATCTTGGCCACCCAAAGTGGTTCCTCCAGTCCAGTTACTTCCCTAAGGTCTGTCAACATCTTATTAATACAAAAATACAAGAGACCACCCTCTATTGAAAATAGAAATCCTAATAGCACGTGTCAGTAGTGCTCAGAATCAATTCAATGGTATAAAGATCACAAACAGGGTTAAACCCTGAAAAATGTGCCTTTAGTATACAGTCATTGCACTTTGACCACTTTGAAGATTGCAGCAATCCAATATTTTATATGGTGAATAAATCATTCAAAGACTTGTACTGAACTTAGGTGTCCGAGCTCTTCCAGGTTCTGACGCGTTTCGCCAGACCAGACTTCCTCAGAGAACCCACCATGAAATGCTTCAAACAAAACGTGATCTACAAAACATAAAATACAATTAAAAAAAACATGTGAACCAACCTGTATAAAAACTCATTTCAAAAAAACTTTCTCAGCGGTGCTGGAAGTTACCTCATGTTCTTCCCTTCTTAACTTCCTTCTACATAAGATACTCCCCAGCTGACATCTATTTACCCACGCTCCACCGGAAGTGAAGTCATAGTAGTTAATGGTGGAGATATGCCCACCACTGCACCTCCCGATTCAACCTATGCGGGATCACATAAGAACATAAACAGTGCCTCTGCTGGGTCAGACCAAGGGTCCATCATGCCCAGCAGTCTGCTCACGCGGCGGCCCATCAGGTCCAGGACCTGTATAGTAATCCTCTATCTATACCCTTCTATCCCCTTTTCCTTCAGGAAATTATCTAGTCCCTTCTTGAACCCCAAAACTCTACTCTGTCCTATCACACCCTCTGGGAGCTCATTCCAGGTGACCACCACCCTTTGGATAAAGAAGAACTTCCTGGCATTGGTTCTGAATCTGTCCCCTCTTAATTTTTCTGAATGCCCTCTCGTTCTTGTAGTTTTCGGACATTTGAAGAATCTTCCCTCTCCACTTTCTCCATGCCCTTCATGATCTTGTAAGTCTCTATCATGTCCCCTCTAAGTCTCCGTTTTTCTAGGGAAAAGATCCCCAGTTTCTCCAATCTTTCAGCATATGAAAGGTTTTCCATACCTTTTATCAATCGTATCGCTCTTTTCTGAACCCTCTCGAGTATCGCCATATCCTTCTTAAGGTACGGCGACCAGTATTGGACACAGTACTCCAGATGCGGGTGCACCATACAACGGCAGGATAATTTATTTTGTTCTGATTGTAATACCTTTCTTGATAGTACCCAGCATTCTATTCGCCTTCTTAGAGGCCGCTGCACACTGTGCCGACGGCTTCATTGTGTTGTCTACTATTAACCCCAAGTCCTTTTCTTGGGTACTTTCACCCATTACCAGCCCTCCCATCGTATAGCTGTACTTCAGGTTTCTGTTTCCTTCATGCAAGACTTTACATTTCTCTACATTAAACTTCATCTGCCATCTCGTCGCCCACTCTCCTAGTTTGTTCAGGTCCCTTTGTAAATCCTCACAGTCCTCTTTAGTCCTAACTCCACTAAATAGTTTGATGTCGTCTGTGAATTCTATTACTTCACATTTCGTCCCTGTTTCTAGATCATTTATAAATACATTGAACAGCAGCGGTCTGAGTACCGACCCCTGCGGAACACCACTCGTGACCCTCCTCCAGTCCAAAAAGTGGCCCTTCACTCCTACCCTTTGCTTTCTACTCGCCAACCAATTTTTGATCCATCTATGTACATCTCCTTCCACCCCATGGTTCTTCAGTTTCCGTAGTAGGCGTTCATGGGGTACCTTGTCAAAGGCTTTTTGGAAATCTAAAAATCCAAGACTGTTCTTTCATCCACAGCCAGGTTTTTAAGTTGCCTTCCTGGAGCATGACAGGAGTCTCCAAAACTACACATTTCAAATCATGTTCAGAATGACCAGCGTCAAGCCAATGTTGAACTAGTAGGGCACTAATTTTGCCCCGATGTACCTTACTTAAATGTTCCATGATTCTAACTTTAATCATCCATTTGGTGTGCCCAATATAAAAAAGATTACATGAACACTGGATGAGATAAAACCCCAATGGAATCACAGGTAGTATATTGAAAAAGATGATATGAAAGGTTCAAACGAGGGTGGACCACTGTGTTGGTTACAATTACATGATCACATACAGTACAATGACTGCATCTATAATGACCCGGGAGATTTACATCTACTTTTTTCACACTGGATTGAAAGTAAGATTTGCTTAATAATTGTAGATTTTTTGAACGAGAGAACGCAAATCTTGGAACAGATTGAAAAACCTCATGATGTTGTAGAATGTGCCAGTTCTGTTTAATAATCTGTTTGATTTTAAACGCATGTCTAGAATAAGGTAACACACACACTAGAGCAGGGTCCAATGATCTTGTAGAAGATTGTAACAACAACTCCCTCTGTGCGTACAGTGCTTTTTTATATGCTTTCTTGATTACCCCACTAGAATATCCTCTTTCTTCAAATCTTGTGCGCATTTCTTCAGCCTGTAATTTAAACTCTACGTGAAGAACATAATCTTCGTAACCATAAAAATTGGTCAACAAGAATGTTTTCAGGCAGATGTTTATGGTTACAGGATCCGTGGCAACATAGTTTTACTAAAGTTAAATCGTGCCAGATGAATCTTATTGAATTTTTTTGAGTGGGTGACTGGAGAATTGGATCAAGGGCATATGCTAGATGTAATTTATTTAGATTTCAGCAAAGCCTTTGACACGGTTCCTCATAGAAGGCTCTTGAACAAACTTGATGGGCTGAAGTTAGGACCCAAAGTGGTGAGCTGGATTAGAAACTGGTTGACGGAAAGTTGCCAGAGGGTGGTGGTTAATGGAATTCACTCAGAGGAGGGAAAGGTAAGTAGTGGAGTCCCTCAGGGATCGGTGCTGGTTCTGATCCTATTCAATATGTTTATGAGCGACATTGCCTGAGGGTTAGAAAGAAAATATTGCCTTTTTGCGGATGATACCAAGATTTGTAACAGAGTAGACACCAAGGAGGAAGCGAAAAAAATGAAAAATGATCTGCAAAAGTTGGAAGAATGGTCTAATATCTGGCAACTAAAATTCAATGGAAAGAAGTGCAGAGTAATGCATTTGGGGATTAGAAATTGGAAGGAGCCATATGTGCTAGGAGGTGAGAGGCTGATATGCATGGATGGGGAGAGGGACCTTGTGTGATAATGTCTGAAGATCTAAAGGTGAAGCAACTGTGTGACAAGGCGGTGGCTGTTGCCAGAAGGATGCTAGGCTGTATAGAGAGAGGCATGAGCAGTAGAAGAAAGAAGGTATTGATGCCCCTGTACAGGTCGATGGTGAGGCCCCACTTGGAGTATTGTGTTCAATTTTGGAAACCGTATCTGACAATGGACATAAAAAGACTTAAAGCAGTCTAGAGGAAGGCGATGAAAATGGTAGGAGGTTTGTGCTAGAAGATGTATGAGGAGAGACTGGAAGCCCTAGAGCAGGGGTAGGGAACTCCGGTCCTCGAGAGCCATATTCCAGTCGGGTTTTCAGGATTTCCCCAATGAATATGCATTGAAAGCAGTGCATGCATATTCATTGGGGAAATCTTGAAAACCCAACTGGAATATGGCTCTCGAGGACCAGAGTTCCCTATCACTTCCCTAGAGGAAAGGAGGGACAGGGGAGATATGATTCAGACATTCAAATACTTGAAAGGTAGAACAAAATCTATTCCAGAGAAAGGAAAATGGTAAAACCAGAGGGCATAATGTGATGTTGAGGGGTGGTAGATTCAAGAGCAATGTTAGGAAATTCTACTTTACGAAGAGGGTGGTGGATGCTTGGAATGCGCGGTGATTGAGTTCAAAGAAGCATGGGATGAACACAGAGGATCTAGAATCAGAAAATAATATTAAATATTGAACTAAGGCCAGTACTGGGCAGACTTGCACGGTCTGTGTCTGTATATGGCCGTTTGGAGGAGGATGGGCTGGAGAGGGCTTCAATGGCTGGGAGGGTTTAAATGGGCTGGAATAAGTTTTAATGGAGATTTCGGCAGTTGGAACCCAAGTACAGTACCGGGTAGAGCTTTGGATTCTTGCCCAGAAATAGCTGAGAAGAAAAAATTAAAAAATTAAATTGAATCAGGTTCAGCAGATTGGATGGACCATTTGGGTCTTTATCTGCCATCCTCTACTATGTTACTATAACTCCAGGAATCTTAGGGAAGTTAAGCAATCGAAAATTCAAATATCTATTAAAGTTTTTCATCTGCTCAGTTTTTCTGTGCATTGCTAAATTATCTTTAATCATTGATTTTAAATTGTACTTGATCCTGTAATTACCTGACTTAGTAAGATCCTCCTTTACAGACTTAACAGTCTTAACCAGATCCTTGAATTTATTAATCATAGATGTCGCCTTTCTTGTTGACTTGGCAATTGTGGAGTCCATTCTCTGAAGCATAGTCCAAATTGAAGCCAGGGTTACCCTCTGGGGGTGCAATAGGAATACCTGCTGCTCCTAAATTCAGATCCTTCAGCGTTCCTTTAGTCAACATGGAGCCCTTGCGGAGAGTTGCATATACCTCCTCAACTGATGCCACCAAGATTATTAGACATGGAGTATTAGAAATTGGGGGTGGCAGATATATCATTTCCCAGTGAGAAAGATGCTCCTTCACCATTCCTCCCAGCAGAGCTAAATGCCCCATCATCTAAAGAGAGGATCACACTGTGATGAAATCATTGGATTTTTTTGCTATGCGGGGGAGGAAGTAGAAGCTGGTTGGGGAACAAACTTCAACATTCCCTTTCTTTTTTATATCCAGCATCACTTAACAGGTAAAATAAGAGGAAACTTAACATCAGAATTCCCTAACTGCTCAGACTGACAGACTCACATTGCTAACGTCTTGGCCACTCCCCCCAGTAAGTTGGTTTTGATATCAGGTTCTGCCTGCACTGGGTTGTCTTTATTTAGAAACTATGACTCTTTCTGCGTTATCTTCAGTCGCAAGGTGGGACCGCGGCAGAGAGAAGGCAGCTCGGAAGACCCGATGGCAGCTTGCAAAGATCACTAGCACTAGCGATCTTATCCAGGCTGCTGAAATTAGGTAAATTGATGCCGAGAGGCCAGGCGGGAAGCTGGACAGAAGCACTTCCTGACTGACACTTCCCACTCGCCCTCTAAAGCAGGAGTGGCAGCGGCCGGCCAGCAAGAAGCCGCGCTGCTGATCCTGCTTTAGGGGGCGAGGGGGGGAGGGTCAGTCGCCAAATCGGGAGGCCAATTTTTTTTGTTGGTGTTGTTTTTGAATCGATTCGAATCGATTCACTGATTCATTTCGTGAATCGGGCAGCACTAGTACAAACCAATGAGAGCTCTGAGATATGAGAACCGTTTGTTGCTTGATACCAGCAAAAGGTATACAGTAAAATATGTAAGTACTAGAAATCTGTGCTTCTCTACTGCTGGGCCTGATTTATGGAATGCCCTTTCTGGTATTTTGAGATTCTGTGGGAACTTATTACAGTTTAGAAAATTATTGAAGACCCATTTTTTTGCCCAAGCTTTTATCTTGGTATGAAGAGATTAGATTTATTTTGGCTGATGTATTTTTGATATCCTTAATGAGAATGTTCTTTTCATTTGCCTTCCACAGTTTTATTGTTTTTGTTTCTTAATTACTATTGCTATTGTTATGTATTTTTACTGTGTATTATTTATTGTGAACCACTTTGGTTTAAAGCAGAATATAAATGTTTTAGTCAATGTTTATTTATTGAATTTTTACAAAATTACAAAGTATGGAATAAAACAATCCATAATAGTGGAAAACAAAAGATATGCCAATGAATGGAATCAACAAATACAGAAAATGAAATGCAGAACATGAACATGGATTCGTACATTCCTTAAGAAATTTCTTCATAGCATATCTAATACAACAAACTGTATCCTAACTACCTAAACAAGCACGTTCCAGGTAAAATAAAGGGAGAGAGAGAAATAAGTGTGAGAAAGAAAGAGAGAAAGAGAAAGAGGAAAGAAAAGAAAATAAATAAATAAACAAATGAATGAGTAAGTAGATAGACGAATAAGTAGATGAGTAAAAGAAAAGGGGGGAAGGGAGAAGAAAGACTAGAGAAGGGTCCACTCAAGGGAGAGAAGAGTGCAGGTGGAGTTTCAGTAGATTCCATCTGAGCTGGAAACGAGGAATGTTTTAAATAAATCAATCAATAGTTCCATTCTTTTTCACTTTTACTTATCAGTGCTTTTAATAGGCATGAGACCTTTCCTTGTTTCAGCTGAGGTATATAGAATTGCCAGAAAAATGTTATGGGATGCAGAGTGCCTGAAATGATCACTGGCTGCCAATAATTCATAACATACAAGCATTTCACATAAACATTTAATATTGCTAATGCATCAGTCCTCAGAGTGAATAAAAAACAGAATAATAACACAGCTTCCTCATGAATCAAAGTCTGCGCATGTTGCTTACACAAGCAGACACCGAGAATAGAGAAACTTTAGTGTTACATTTAGGCAAAATAAATACACTTAGCTAGAATGTTCTTTTCTGCCACCTAGCATCTGGTGCTAATATTTACATAACAATGATCATACTGCAATTATGTCAGACCTTTGTCAGGACTGACTGGGAATACCTTTTGCAATTATGATTCCCACAATGCAGCCAAGCTATTCAGCAAACCCGAAAAAAATAAGAAAGGGCCTCTAGAACAATACAGAACTTTTAGAATCGGTTACTGGTTTGAAAGTAAGCCAAGCTATCTCCCTTAATGATTGTATGTTATGCTGAATCAGTTTACAAGGAGCTCAAATTCTGGCAATATTATTCTGCCCCTCATTTCTTACCTCATGTCCAGCATGGCTTCCCTCTGTCCCCCACACCAAACCAGCATCTCTTCTTTATTTATCTGGCTTTCTCAGCATCCTTATTCCCACTTTTTGTCTCTGGTGCTCTCTTCACACATCTTCCTGTTCCCTATGGCAGCTCCCTCCCCTGCAGCCCTCACCAGATCACCAAAAGATGCAGCTAAGACCTTATCCTTTAAAGGCAGTGTGGAATCTCCCAGCCATATCATGTTGATGGCTCTAAAGCATCCTGTCCTCACAGGAAGTCATCACACCCTACTAAGACACTGACTTCCTGTGAAGGCAGGAGGCTGCACAACTATCTGCAGGACATAGCTGAAAGGACCCACGCTACCTTGTAAGGATAAGATACTGCTAGATTGATATATGCCAAGGTAGCAGCACAAGATAGAGGAATCAGGAGGCTCAAGTCTCCCTGTGGCTATGCCCCTGAATGCAAGTCTATCCTATTAAATTTGAGCCTGATATTCTTATGTAGGGTCTACTGAAATTCCCATCTTTAATCTAAAACCTTGGAAGATTGTATAGCTGATTGTGTTTTCAAGCCACTAATCACTGTTGCATTACTTAGAGAGACAGTGATAAATGATGAACAAATCTTATGAAGAATTTCCCATGCTGACCAGATAAAGTAGTGTGATCAGTTGGTGTATGCAAAGGCTGTAATGTTGAAATACACAGATCAAATTCTTCCTTAGGCAATTGACTTGCAGCTATACCAGAATTAAGACCCATGAAGTGATAGCTGGAATCTCCATTTCCAACACTTTATTCAAGTTATCCTGCTTACTCCCCTGCAGCATTGGTGTTATTGTCACACCTGATGCAGAAGATTCTTGCATTAATTTCCACAAACTGCACCGATACCCGTTCCTCTTTAGCAGGATTGAAGATATGATGTATCACTTCTACCTGCACAGTGTCACTGTAGCATGATATGATTAATCTTATGGGGTATCTGAATCTAAGGAAATTATAGCTAAGAATAAAATGTATTTCCTAACTTGACCTCTGCAAAACTCTAGCCATCTTTCTGAAAGCCTGAAACAGAGGTTAAATACTCCTTCCAGTAAATACAAAAGATAGCTGGGTTTGGCAGCAGTGTCAAACAGAACTCTGTCCTCCAAACCATGAACAGCAAACAGAGGCTGGAGTAGAACAAAAAGACACAGGGTCTAGAGCAAAAGTGTAACTTACCTAAGCCATCAAAAGCTGGGATGAAACAAGAAGGATACCATCTATCTGAAACTCCCCAGGTAATGACCCTATTAAAATCTAATCACAGTTTTGCCCTGATAGTAATCATATGATCAGCCAAATTAGATGACATCACCCATCCAAAACAGAAAACAGTTTAAACTGAATTCCTGTTGTGATTGAACACTGTACCTGACTTGTGATTGGACCTGACTTCAATCTCCTATGGTCCATAAAAAGGGGAGATTCACCTAAGCTCCTCTTCTTTGGATCACCTCTGGATATCTGCAATACACCTTGCTGGAATCTCCTCTGCATGTAAATCTCCATATTCCACTCTCAGATAATTTGCAACTGAAGAAATTTTCTTCCAGCAAGGATATCATCTCCTCCAGCCACCCTCTATTAAAAGACCTCTTTTACCCTTCTAATCAGAAGCAACAATATGAAGAAAGGATACTTTGGGCCTTTATCAGAGTGAGTTGCTTTTAATCCAGCTTAACAATATTTTATCTTATGGCACATTTCCCTTGTTTAAAGATCCCTAAATTGTAACTAAAATTACTGCGTTGCCTGCATAATCTTGTAAATAAACTTGGCTGTGTAAAAAATAAAATTCTAGTTCATCTTTAAGTGCTCTAAGTATCTGTTCTTGAAAATTACATATACATATTTTTCTCATGTTAAATAACTAGAGCCTTGCAGCGCCAGGGAGGGGGGTAGAAAGACCTTATGGACTAAGCTAAGCAAAATCTTGCCCTCTATCTCAGGGCTTTTCCCTGCCAAGAAAACATTAGGGACAACTATTGATTTATTTATTTAAAACATTTATATTCCGCTTTAAATCAAAGCGGTTCACAATACATACACAGTAAACACACAAAACATACACAGTAAAAAAATACATAACAATAGCAATAGTAATTAAGTAACAAAAACAATACTTTACATTACATTACATTACATTAGGGATTTCTATTCCGCCTGTGCCTTGCGGTTCTAGGCGGATTACAATAAAGATGAATCTGGACATTTCCAGTAGATTTACATTACAGGAGAAGAGTAGATTACAAGTAACTGTGAAGAGTTATAATACATTCAACATCGCAGCAGAGATAACATAGCCTCGGATTACAATAAGGAAGATATCTGGGCATTTCCAGTAGAATTACATTACAGGAGAAGTGTTAATTACAGGTAATAGTGAAGAATTACAGTACATTCAATATCACAGGAGATGTTACATAGCAACTGAGTCAATTTATAACTGGTGGAGAATAAGAATTACAATATATTCTAGATTACAAAAGATGTTACATGAGATGAGTCAAGTTTCTTCGGATGGAGAGTAGCATCATATGCCTATAAGTGGAAGTGTATTTATTGTTCTGATGATTGCATGATGTTGGGTAATTAATGTTGATGATATGGACAGTGGGGGTATTTAGTTTGGGTTGGATAAAGAGATTCTATTCACAAGGAATTGGTTGGGAACTCATTAGATGGCGGTTTATATTGATGGGAGATATTTTTTGAACAGTAGTGTTTTTATTTCTTTTCGGAACTCTTTTATGTCTGTAATTTCGATCAGTAATTTTGAGATATCGGAGTCAATATTAGCTGCCTGTGTCCCTAGTAGGTTGTCATAAAGTTTCTTACGTCGGGTACCATTGAGAGGAGGGTAGGTGAAAATGTTCTGTGTTCTCCTTCTTCTGGATAAGAGGTAGTAGTGAAAGCGGTTGTTTAGGTAGCTGGGTGCCGCGCCGTGGGTTACTTTGAATAGGAGACAGTAGAGTTTGAATTGTATTCTTGCTTTTATTGGTAGCCAGTGAGATTCTAAGTATGCATTGGTAATGTGGTCGTATTTGCTGAGTGAGTATATGAGTCTGAGGGCTGTGTTCTGGACGGTCTGTAGTTTTTTTATTGTGTTGATTGGGCAAGGTAGGTAAAGGCTGTTGCAGTAGTCTACCATACTTAGTACGAGGGATTGGACAATGATTCTGAATTGGTCTTTATTAAAGAATTTTCTTATTTTTCTCAGATTTCGCATTGTGAAGAATGCTTTTTGGATGGTTTTATGGATTTGTGTTTGCATAGTGCAGCATCTGTCTAGTTGTATTCCCAGGATTTTGAGGGAACTCTGTATTGGGTACTTGATTGAGTTTACTTCCAGTTCAGTTAGGGATGGTTTTTTGTCCTTCTCTAGTAGTAGGAATTTAGTTTTGTCCGTGTTCAGCTTCAACTTATGATTTGTCATCCATTTTTCTACTGTTTCCATTGTAGTTTTCAGGCGTCCTGTGGAGATGGGGTCGTGGATGTCGAATGGAAGGAGGATGGTTATGTCGTCCGCATAGCTGAATGATGTTATGTTTAGGGCATCTAGGGTGCTGCCTAGGGAAGCAATGAATAGGTTGAAAAGTGTGGGAGAGAGGGGAGCGCCTTGTGGCACTCCACAGGGGTTAGACCATGGTTCTGATAGTATTTCTTTTGACTTGACTCTATATGTTCTTGTTTTAAGGAAGCCTTGGAACCAGTTGTGCACTTTACCTGAGATTCCTATTGCGTCTAGAATCTGGAGAAGTATGGAGTGGTCCACTAGATCGAAAGCCGCTGAGAGATCAAGTTGGATGATTAGCAGTCTGTTTCCTTGGCTGAGGTGTCTTCGGGCTATATCTAGTAAAGATACCAGGAGAGTTTCTGTACTGTGGTTAGTTCTGAATCCAGATTGGGATGGATGTAGGATGTTGTGGGCTTCTAGGTACATGGATAGCTGTTGTGCCACTAGACCTTCTATTATTTTGACGTATGTAGGGATAGAAGCGATTGGCCTGTAATTTGACGGGTTATTTATTAGACCTTTGGGGTCTTTCAGTATAGGGGTTATTATGATTTCTCCAAGGTCTGGTGGGAACTGGCCTTCCCTGAGAGTGGTTTGCAACCACAACGTGTAGCTAGCTTTGAAGTTGGTGGAAGCTGTTGCTAGTAGGTATGATGGGCAGTTGTTCAGGTCGCATGAGGACTTGCAGTATTTTTTATATAGCCTGTTTAGTTCTGACCACTGGGTTGTAGGGAAGTTGGTCCAGTACCTGTCTGCTGAGATGGCTTCATCTGTTGTGGGTTTTATTAGGATATCTTCTATGTTGTTTTGTGAGTTATTGAATGTTGTTCTGATTGTGGTGATTTTATTTTTGAAGTGATCTGCTAATTGAGAGGCTGTTGGTGTTAGGTTTCCCTGGGTGGCTAGGCATGGTTTGGTATCGGTGAGGTTTCTTACTAGGTTGAAAAGTTTTTTTGTGTCTAATTTGTCAGTGCCAATGAGATTGGAGTAATAGTTTTTTCGTTTTTCCTTCAGTTTGATTTTGTATTGCTTGATTTGGATTTTCCATTCTGTTTTGGTGTTGTCTTGTTTCTGTTTTTTCCATGCCCTTTCTAGTTGTCTACATTTCCTTTTTAGATGTAGGAGTTCCGTGTCAAACCATTTGTCTGATTGTCTACATATTTTATTTTTTGATTTTAGTGGTGCTAGTTTGTTCAAGGTCTGTTCGCTGAGAGACCGCCAGGAATTTATGAATTTACTAGGGTTGCTGGAATCTATTGCAGGATCCACTGCTCTCCAGAATGTGGTGGGATCGATTTTCTGTCTGAACATAATGCTTGTTTTGGGAGGAGTGGGTTTATTTTTATTGTGCTCCCATTTGATGGTGAAGTTGTATTTATAGTGGTCTGACCATAGGGTGGGCTGCCAGGCGCCATTGGTGATTTTGATATGTTGTGTGTTGAGATTAGGGGATGAGTATGCTGCAATATCGAGTTGATGACCTTTTTCGTGTGTTGGTTCTGGGTTGAGGATCTGGTACGATAGGGTATTGAGGTATGATAGCATTTCTACTACTTGTTTGGAGGTGTGGTCTTCTAAGTGGAGGTTTAAATCTCCGAGGATCAGATTATTTGTAGAGGAAAGAGAGTTCTGGAGGATGAACTCTTCTAGTTCTTGTTTAGTGGTGTTCCATTTTCCTGGGGTGATGTAGCATAGAAGGCAGTTTAGATTTCCTGTCAGTGTGTTATCTGAAAGTTGGCAGGCTAGTAGGTCTAAGTGAGGTGTGGAGTGCTTGGCTAGGACTTTGATGTTGAAGTTGTTTTTTACTATGATTGCTAGCCCTCCTCCTCTTCTGTTGTCTCGGCATACTAATTCAATTTTGTATCCGTTTGGACAAATTTCGATAATGTGAGGGTCTGTGTCTGCTGTGAGCCAGGTTTCAGCAAGGAAGAGGCATCCTAGGTTGTCTTTAATTAGCCAGTCTTTGATTAGTTCTGTCTTTGGGCTTACCGATCTTATATTTAGGTATGAGCATGCTATTGATGTAGTTTTTGTGAGAGGGATAGGTGTAGGATCTATATTTGTGAGTATTTTTTGTGATGTCTGTAGTCTTTGTGAGCTTGTCTTGGCATTTGTTGTATGTCTTTTTCCCCAGATTGAGGGTATGCTTGTATGGCTGGATGATGAACAGAGGATTAAGGTTCTTGGGGTTTGGAGTTTTCTGGTTTGTAGGAAGGGTTTGTGTGGTACTGTGATGATTGGGATTGATTGTGTGTGGTATCCTGCTGTTTTCCATTTTTCTGTGAAGAGGGAAAGCAGTAGTAGGGCCAGGATGAGTTTGGGTGTACTTGTATCCATTGTGTGAGTGGTAGAGAGTGGTTGTTGTAGGGTTTGCTGGTACTTTTGAGGGCCTTAGTAGTTAGATTTCTAGTTAGTGTTAAATTGCTATTCTCTCTCACCTCAAGTTAACTTGTGATTGCTGCTTAGGTTAGTGCTGTTAATTTAAATGGCTCTCTTGCTTAGCATAGTTGGTTGGTGATTCAACTGTGGGGGGGGGACTGAGTTAGTTGGGGTATGGTGGGGTAGGGCTAGGGTAGGGTGGAATGAAGTATTCTGGGGGTAAGTGAAAATCCTTAGAGTGGAAAAGTAACACCTACCTCAACAGTAAAGGGACAGTAGAGACATTTTTGATAACAGCAGGGGAGAATCCCTTCACGGTACTTCCTCTTGGTACCTCTGTTACTGTTGGTAATATGCACACTCGATACACTCCAGGGAATTAAGTGTCCAAAAATCTCAAAATAATATACACCAAAATAATAAAACATATTAAACAGAACACCGTTTGCTTTATTCTAGAAATATATGCAGGTACTTTATTACTTGACTCCCATTCAGTCCTACCTTCCCAATCCAGAATCTTCTTGTTGGCCATGTGAACAGTAGTGTTCAACAGCACAGTAAGAGAATTCCTGTAAGTAATGGTGGCCAAAATAATTTGCTTCTTAGTTATTGGTAGGTTGCCAAATGACCATCATGCTTCAAATCTACTGCCCTTTTGTTTATTGCTGAGTTATCAGACTTGTTTGGAGTATGTATTACCTGCATTAGCCGTACCTTATGGTTAGAACAAGCTGAGAACCAGGGAAAACAGTGGTCAAATCCTACTGCTGCTCCTTGAGAACTTGAACAACTCACTTAATCCCCTCAGGCGCAAACCTAGATTGTAAGCTCTACAGGGATGGGAAAATAACTATTGTACCTGAATCTAACTCACCTTGGGCTCCTTTTACTACGCTGTGGTAGCTAACTCCGCGCTATGCGGCTAGAACTAACACCAGCTCAACGGTGGCATTACGTCTAGCACGTGCGGCAGCGCAGCTTAGTAAAAGGAGCCCCTTGACGTATTACTGAGAAAAACATGATCTAAATTAAAATCCAAAATCCATATTGTGAAGTCATATAGAGTAATTCTACCACACCATAAAATCACTAACTTCCAGGAGCCACACAGCAAGGTCATAACTAAGAAAATCAGCAGCTTAAATATTGAAGTGGGAACAATATTTACACTGCTGCCTTTTCCTAGAGCATCAATACCTCTAATGGAAATAAACAAGATACATTCAGTGCTAACAGAATACCTGGTCTCTTTCAAATACCCAGAACACAGACAGACCCTCACCAAGTACATAATAAGTAGCCATAGACTAAAAACACAAATACTTATATTCCTCCCATAACTTAAAGTTCAAGGTGGATTCCAGCAATATAACTAGGCATATCTCAGATATGCAGTTAAATATAAATCAAATTATCTTCAACCTATATTCTTAAAAATACACACGTATGGTTTTAAGAACATCTGAAATTAAACTGAACTCTGCATACAAGGAAGAGAAAACAGTCAAGACAGGATTAATTCTTCGAGGGCCCCTAGGCACACAAGTACAGTGTGCTCCCTAGCCCTGCCCTCACCCCTGCCCTACCCCCATTTATTTACTTCTTTATTTTTATTTGTATTTCTTTTTTTTCTTTTATTATAAAATTCAAAACAAACAAAGATTACCATAGCAGTGCCAGTGTACAGTTTTAGTTCTATGCAAGCCCCAAACATCTCTGAACAAATCCCCCCTTCCTTCCCTTCCCATCTACTTGCCCAGGACTTTAACTCTGAACCCTTTCCATACGTCTATAAAAGTGTTCAAATGCATTGTAAAGCAGTAATACTACTATCCAAAACATAAGTCTATATTAATAACCAAGTTTGCAACTCCTCTCAACTACCTCACTCTGTCATCCAACATTAACCCATATGTATGTATAAACAACCAAATCTGTAACTCCTCTGGTACGTTCCACTCCTTGTATGCTAATTTGTAACAAAACAACAAGGCAAGTGGTCCACCAAAGAATCCAACATAGAACAAAAGAAAATCAGCAGACAATAAGGAGTTTCAAGTCAGGTTTATTAAAGGTGCTCCCAGGAACTATGCCTCATGCATTTCGCCAAACAAGGCTGGTCAGTACTAACAGATAACCATGTCTTTCATACACACAGGACAAAGAACCACCCTCACCCAATATGGAATAAAAAATCACAAACTAACCCCCCCCCCTTTTTTTAGCACTGGCTGGCGGGCTGAATGTTCTGCACTGTTCTGATGATCATAGGAATTCTATGACCATCGGAGCAGTGCAGAGCATTCATCATGCTGGCTTGTGCTACAAACCGAAGGAACAGTACAGTTTAGGGGGTGAAGAAACAGTGGTGCGTATCCCCCAGTACTGAACAAGATATAAAGATAGCAGATGTAAATTTGAAAAAAAGAGAAATAACAAATCACTTTACAAATTAACAAATAAAACAAAAAATGGAAAATAAGATATTTTATTGGACTAATTTTAATTTTAATGCATTTTTGACTAACTTTTAGAGGTCAAACCCTCTTTCCTTAGGTCAGTAAAGTATACTGCTGTTACAGTATCCTGTCCTGACCTGAGGAAGGAGAATTTGCCCTCTAAAAGTTAGTCAAAAATGCATTAAAATTAGTTCAATAAAATGATCACCATATTTCCATTTTCTATTTATAAACATTTGTCAACACAGCTATAATACTACTTTATCCTATAACAAAAAATAAAAAAATAGAATTTTTTTCTACCTTTGTCGTCTTGATTTTCATACAGGCTCTCTATCAGCTGAATTATGTGTTTGGGTATTACCATTTGCACTACAGTTCTCCATAGTTTATTGTAATCCATACAGTCAAAAGCTTTGCTGTAGTCGATGAAGCAAAGGTATTGGTGGTTTTGGTGTTCTTTGCTCTTTTCCAATATTCATCTAACATTGGACTAAGACTCGAGCACGAGTTGATGGTACCTAACAACCTTTGTCTCCCAGTTTCTGCTTTCCTCATCTTATTTTCTTCCTTCCATCCACTGAATGCCCCTTCCAGAAACTGTCTGCCAACCCCCTTCCATCTTTCCATTCTCCTCCTGCCCTTCCCCTGCCCCCTTGGTCTGACATCCAACTTCTTCCCTCTGTTCCCCTCATGGTCTGGCATCTCTCTCTTCTCATTTCCTCCACTCAGATCTGATATTTCTGTCTCCTTCCCCCTTTCCCCCCATGCTCTAGCATCTCTCTCTTCTCTATTTTCTGCTTCTGTCTAAATTAAATTCTCTCTTACTATTCAGTCCTCAGTTTCCCTCTTTTCACTGTGTCTACCCACAAATTGCCTCCCCTTTCCTTCATCCCTCCACTATCTCACTAACTCTCTTCTTCCCCCATCCAGCATATGCTCTTTTTCTTTATCCCCTCCTTCCATCCAGTATGTGTTCTCTTTCTCCACTTCCATTCAGCATCTGCTCTCCCCTCTCAACTGACAACCATCTGCCCTCTTCTTTACCTTTATTTTTATTTAAGTTTTTGATTAAACACTTATCCAAGAGTACAAAGCGTTGTACAAAATATTTAAAAATAGCTGGAAGATAAACATTTCAACTTATTAGACATACATAAACTAATTATTGGACATACATGAACAATGGGAAAGGGGGGGAGAACCACAATTTTTATGGAAAAAAATACATGGAAGGAAAATACAATAAGAGACGGGAAAAAGTTAAAAATTGTTGGAGTAAATACGAGTATAATTATCAGTTATAGGCATCTTTAAAGAGCAAACACTTTAGACTTCTCCCCACTTCCATCATCTGCCCAACTGCCCATTTCTCTCCCACTCTGAGCCTCCATCCCAGGTCCATCTCCCTCCCTCCCTTCCCCTCACCTTCGCGTGGGTCACCACTTACTCACATTATTCTTTGGAGGGTTTGCGGCCTGTAACCCTCTTCATCACCACCTTCTCCTGTTCCTCCGAGGGTTTCCGACCTCTGCTCCTCCACTTCTCCCTCTCAGCTCCTCAGGGTACTTGTAGCCTGCATTCCTCTCCAGCTCCTTCTTCCCCACTGCATCCAGCCCCTGCACCCCCTCTATGGACTCCTTGGAGGGCCTGCAGTTTGTTGTACCCTTCGTGCCACCAGTTATTCCTCTTCCTCCATCCCCACTGTGCCCAACACCTGCAGCCAACACTCCCCTCCCCCGGAACTCCCTCTTCATGCATCCTGGAGCCGCCCCTCCCATGGCGCTCACCTGCTGCGGAGGCTCCCGCTTCCATCCCATAGACATAGCGAAGAATGCTCGTACAGCCAGTGGGCAGCTAGATGCCCCCCCCTGGCATCGACAGCAAGATCAGCCACAGCACCTGCAAGCGGTGCTTTGCCCAAAACTTCCCTCTGGTGCGAACTGCCCAGGCAAAAACAGGAAGCTGCGTCACAGGGGAATCTTTGGGCAGAGTACCGCTTGCAGGTGCTGTGGCTGATCTTGCTGTCAATGCTGGGGTGGGGCCCAATCTTGCTGTCATGGGGGGGGGGGGCGATCTTGCTGTCATCGGGGCTACTGGGCCTATCCTTTAATCCGGTCCTGAAAACAGTGACACATGACCCCTGAAATTGTACAAAATATAAAAACAGCAGGTGTTAATTTCAAAAACTAATGTATTTAAATCACGTTACAAATTAACAAACAATAAATGGAAAATAAGGTGATATATAATATATTTTTCAGTCAGGTTTCAGAGGCCAAAACCTCCTTCCTCAGATCAGGACAATATTCCATTGTTATAGTGCCCTGTTCTGTGCTATGGAAAATAGTTTTGTCTTCTGAAGGCTAGTAAAAAAATGTTTTGTTAGTCCAATGAAAAGGTATCACCTTATTTTTCATGGAACATGGCTGCTGCAATATATTCTAAATTACAAATATACTGCTTTTTATACCTTTTTTTTGTCTATTTTACTTTTCTAATCATGTTGGTCTTAATTTCTGCTTTCTTGTCTTCTCTTAACTCGCAAGTCAGGGTTTTGTGTCCATTTATAATTTTTTCTTTCCTCCTGTTTTCATGTCCTCTACTACATTCATTTCCAACACTGATCTTTTCTTCTATTTCTGTCTCCCTCTGTTCCATTCATCCTTACTGTATACAGTGTATAGCCTTTAATTTTCCTCTTTTTATTGTGTCTACCTATAGCTTTCCATCACTCCAGTCTTGCCATTCCCGTTCCTTCTATTCCCCAGTCTTTCACTAACTCTATCCTCTCCCTTTTATCTAGCATGTCCTTCTCTATCCCCCCTCCATCCAGCTTCTCCCCTAATCCCTCCACTCTCCACCCAGCATGTCCATTTTCTCTCTCCTCCTTATATCCAGTGTCTCCCAATCTTTTTCCCTTCCATCCAACATTTTCCTTCTCTGTCCCCCTTCCATTCAGTGCCTCCCTCCCTCAATTTCCCCTGCTCTCTCTTTCTCTCTCTTCTTACTTCCACCCCGTGTCTCCCCTCTCTGTATCCTTCTATGCAACATCTTTGCTCTCTCCTCTCTCCATGCCAACATACATTATTTTTTCTTGCCTCTCCCCTTCCAGTCATCATCCGGGTCCAGGAAAGGAACAAAGAGAGAATCCTTTTATTGTTATAGAGTGGTTTACTGTAAGATTTCTAGAATTTTTGTTTTACTTTCAGCAGCATTTTATTTGTCTGGAACGATGACGTCTGTGTTACATGATAGTAAAAGGAGATCTACATTTGATATTAGTCACAAGAAGCATACCAATGTATGCGTTTATGTTTATTGAAACTTGATATGTCACCAAGCTTAAACAGGTCATGGCAGTTTACAATTATATGGAAAAGGAATGCCAATTGAATAGAATCCAATATAATACCAATAAAAGGCAATTTTGGGAACCTGAAAAAGCAGGGCTTCTCAAAATAGTGGTACAATTTGAAACACAGGTCCCGATTCTATAAACGGCACCCAAAAACATAAGTGCTGAGCAATGCAGCGTATAGTGACTGTTAATCTTGAGTTAAGCACTGTTTATAGAATCACGCCTAAATTGGACTTAGGTGCTGATAGATATCAAACCTTAGGTGTCCCCTATTTATGCCAGGAGTTTACATCAATTTAGATGTCAACATACAAAACATGTCCAAGATCCGCCCCTAACATATCTACTTTCTGATAGGTGCCTGCCCGGAAGTTGTAGATGCCTACCAAATTAGGCACTTATCATCTAATTACTTGTTTTTAACCATTATTTAATTGTGATTTTTCAATTAACTGTACTGATTAAATCTAACTGAATAATTAAGTTAGGCACCTAGATTGACTATGTGTGCCAATCTAGGTGCCTCCGGAAAAGATAGGCACCAGAAATGTAGGCCAGGGTTTTCCAGGCTTACATTTCTGGCGCCAATTTTTGGCATGATTGTGCCAATGGAGGCGCCTACTGATGTCTATTGCCTCTTCTGGTGTTAGCTACACCTATAGTGGAATTAGGCGTGAATTCAGTGCCTTATGTTTAGGTGCCGGTTGGCGCTTTAAATTTTACATTGATTGTTGTTTCAAAGCCATTTGCTAATTAACTTAGGTGCCGGTAGGCTGCCTATAGATGAACATGCTTAACACACATATAGATTTTATTAGAAAATGGGTAAAATAACAATGCATTAATGAACCCCACACTATTACTACTAATAATTTCTGTAATGCTATATACAAGTACTTTCTCTGTCCTTAGTGTTTTTTTACTTTTTGTACCTCGGGCAATGGAGGGTTAGGAGACTTGCCCAGGGTGCTGAAGTGGGAACAGAATCCAGTTTCTCAGGCCACTGCACTAACCACTAGGCTACTTCTCTACACATGAAAAAAAGCTTTTGGTTGTGATAATATAAACTCAATATACAAGGAGAAATTTGACCAAGTAATTGATTGGTTATAAATAAGCAAGAACAAACCCTTCCCATGAATGGATGCATGAATAACAGGCAGGATGCACTATTGTGATCAATTAGGCTATCACCATCTTTTATGCACTTACTTATTTAGATCAAACTTGATGCAGCACATAATTTAATTGATTCCTCTGAACTTATGACAAACCTGCAAATCACTACAGACTTGAATTTGTCGTTTCAATGCCATATCAAGTCAATATTTAGTACTTTTAATCAGCCTTTGTATGTTAACAGAAATTAGTCAGCTCTCTGAAAGACACATCCTGAATTTTACCCATTAGAAAAGGCTACTGTGACAGTAATTTCTTAATTTATGGCCTTCCGGAGAAAATGCAGGCAGAACGATGTTGTCAGAATTTGAGCTCCTTGTAAGCTGATTCAGCATAACATACAATCATTAAGGGAGTTGGCTTGGCTTACATTCAAACCAGTAACTGATTCTTAAATAGCCTTGCTGTATTTGAGAGCATAAAATTTAGGATCTTTGTGTTTCAGTACTGACTTATACTGTCTTTGTAAGAACTCCAGCAATATTTAAGGTCCTTTTTAAAATGGGTCTTTTGGCTTTAAAATGGTCAAGATAAAAATTACGGTAATAGGTGTATATGCTGCAGTACCACAAATTCTCAGCAGTTTTCTCTGGTTGCTATGGACTTTAATCATCTGTAATCTGGTGCTGTAAGCCTTCATTTACAACTATCTCTGGATTCCCCCCCCCCCCTCCATTTTATATCCTTTTCCAACAGTCCAAAATTTGGAGAGAAGTTTCTTCTGGAGCCTTGCAATGGTGGTCTTTAAATCTAGATACTACTAAAGAATTGGCTAAGCCTCCTTAGACCTGAAAAGAAAAGTCTAGCAAAATAATTATTCCTTGGAAGAACACTGGGATTAGAGTAAAGGACATCAGTATGAGCCCATCGAGAATCTCGTCAACCTCTGGCTCAGGCTAAATCTCAAAGGTGACTAGCACTTTTAAATCTACCACTAGAATCTGCCATTGCATGATGGTTAGGGACTTTATTTTTATTTACAAAATCTTGATATACCGCAAATCACATTGAAAAATGCAGCAAAGAGGTTCATTCTAACATAGGGTCCGTTCTACCAAACTGCAGTAAAAAGGGGCATCCCCATAATTTTATGCAGGTCATTCCTGTGCACTAAGGTCTATTTCCCACATGGATAAAATAGCCATTCTTTCTATTTTTAAAATTAATGGCCATATGCTAATTTTCCTACTGGCACATGCCAGTTAGCATGTGAATCCCCACCTATGTTATAAATTGTTAAAGTTCATACACTAATTACACACTAATCATTAACACAAGGCAATATAACTGTGCTAACCAATTAGTACAGAACATGCCTACTTTCTGCCACCATTAAAAAATAAAGTCTTTTTTTAGCAAGTGGGAAGTGCACGTGGATTACAAATTATCTGATGCCTGACCAGGGTTGTCCAGAAAAACTTAAAGTTGGAAAAACTGCAAATTGAAGTTTTTCCCATAAATTTGATTTTGCTTATTCAGAAAATAATTTTTAAAAAATGTTTAAAGCCCGTCTGGGGGGTCCCTTAAAGCAGTGTTTCTCAAATTCTTCAAGCCAAGTACCCCCTAAGTCTAACAAATATCAACTTAGTACCTCCGCCCAGGCTCCGCCCCAGACCTGCCCAGGTTCTGCCCCTGACTCCACCCCCATAATAATAGTACTAATTGTAATGCAATTTCTTACATCCATTTTTCATATACACACAATATAATCTTATTCATATATAATGGTAAGCACAAAAAAAACCCCAGCAAAGTACACTGTATTCAGAGAAAGTGTTAATTATCATTTATATTTGGGCTGTTGTTTTTTTTTTTCAAAGAAGTCAAGGCAGATTACTTTAAAATATGCAATGTCACCTCAGTAAAAACTATAGAAAAATGGACAAATATAGTGCAAAATATGATTTCATGAGTCTCTGGTTGCACTTCCTTCTGACTGCATCCAATTTCTTTCTTTCGTTCTTTCATTTTTTCTTTCTTTCATTCTTTCCTCTCCTCTCCTCCAGACCTCATTCTATTCCCCAACCAACATCTCTCTACCTCTCCATGAGTCCAACTTTCTTCCTCTCTTATCCCCAGATCAATTTTCACCACTGCCCATTTCTCCTCCTATCACCCCTTTCCAACATCATGCCACATCTCTCCCTCCATCACTATGCCCAACTTTCCTCCTCCTTGCATCCCCTTCACTCTATCCTTCTGTTCCCTCTCCACCACCATATCTATCATTTCTCCCTCTTCTCCTTCTATTCCCCATGCATCTCTACCTCACTCTCTCTATGCCCAATTTTCCTCTTCCTTTCCCCATGTGCACCATCTCTTTCCCCTCTCAATCACACACTCTAGGCCCAACAATTGTCCCTTTCTGTTCCCTCCCTCCTTCCTTCCTATGTCCCAATTTAGTGCCCCCTCCCTCCTTCCTTCCTATGTCCCGTTAGTGCCCCCTTCCCCCATGTGCCTAAGGCCCCACCCACAGGAGGGGCCTAAGGCTACTGGGCCAATTCCGGTTGGCCCAGGCGCCTCAGGTCCCACCTGTGGGCAGGGTTTGAGCTGCCTGGGCCAATCCGGCCCCATTCCTGGGATGGCTGGCCTGCTGGATGGGCGGGCTTAGCACCTGTCTGTCTGGCCAATGATTTTAATGTAGGGGGGATTGGGGGTGGGGGGATCAAGGGGTCGGCAGGGGGGGTCTTTTGGGTCAGCAGAGAGTCTGAACGGGTGTTCGGGGGGCGCATGGGAGGGGGGGTGTCGAGGGCAGGTGGGCCTGGGATCCCTCTTGCCCCGATCGAGTCGGGGTGCTCCAGGGTGCCGCGGGGCAAAAGGGTTGGGCTCCCTCTTGCCCCGATCGTAGTCGGTGGGGCCAGGAGGGCTTGGGCTCTCTCCTGGCTCGATCGTTGTGTGTGTGTGTGTGTGTGGGAGGGGTGGATTCTGTAACCAGTGTTGTTTTTGACAGACACCGGTTACATAATCCAGCTTTTAGGCGAAGGACTGGCTCCTCTTTTGTCTAAAAGCTCTTGTTTTGGGCATTTGGGAGTTAGACTTTTTTTAGGTTGATTATATGTTGTTAGAGTAGACGTAGTGGTGGTCTGTGCGTTTAAAACAGCTGAACGTAGAGGCAGGCCATTATAAAAAAAAACCTCCTTTTGGATGTTTTTTTGATAATGGACATTTTTCCTGCTTCTACTTTCAACGTTTAAAGCCTTAGGCCAAAAGGGGACTTAGACTTTTTTTTTATTATGCCCCTCCTCGAATGTTATAATGCCTCTGTATCACTCCTGCAACCTCACCTGGAGTATTGTGTTCAGTTCTGGACTCATTTATCTCAAAAAAGATATAGTGGTACTAGAAAGGGTTCAAAGAATAGTGACCAGATGATAAAGGGGATGGAACTCTTTTTGTATGAGAAAAGACTAAAAAGGTTAGGACTCTTTAGCTTGGAAAAAAGACAGCTGAGGTGAGATATGATTGAAGGTCTACAAAATCCTGAGTGGAGTAGAATGGGTTCAAGTGGATCAATTTTTTACTCCATCAAAAATTTATAAAGACTAGGGGACAGTTGATGAACTTACAAGGAAATACTTTTAAAACCAGTTTGGGACAATTTCCTGGAGGAAAAGTCCATAGTCTGTTATTGAGACAGACATGGGGGAAGCTACTGCTTGCCCTGGATCGGTAGCATAGAATGTTGCTACTCTTTGGGTTTTTGCCAGGTACCAGTGACCTGGATGGTCACCGTGAGGATGGGCTACTGGGCTAGATGGACTATTGGTCTGACCCAATAAGGCTACTCTTATGTTCTTGATACCCCTATATGCAACTGTTACTTCTTATCTTGATTATTCCAACATTGTTTATGCAGGTCTGCTTAACTGTCTCATCAAATGCTTACAATCAGTACAGAATACGGTCATCTGGATGTTATGTAACACAGAAAGAAGACTTCTCAGAAGAAAGGTCACAAATTTATTTTTAGAAAAAGGTTCAGTTACTGTAAAAGACACTTAGGCATACACTCAGAATATGTGTAGTCCGACCAAGAGCCAAAGCTCCTATAGCCGAACCCACCGTCCCATCACTGTGTATGGCTATTAAGTGTTGAAAATAAGGTGTTTTTCTGAAATATCTAACTAAATTTTTCAATGGCAGGAAGGATAAAGAAATCCTACTTAACTTAAATTTGTTAGGAGGTCCCGACATGGGCCATCTTTCGTGGTCTTTTTCAAGGAACCCAGAGGGAAGAAATGGAAAAAGTTCCAATGCCAAAGAAAAGCAGGGTGATGTAGACAAGAAGATAATTCTAAAAAATAAGAAGAGATAACAAAGCTTTAGAATAATGGCTATGCATAAATTCAAGGCTGTGTATGAGAGAGAACAGTAAAGACTGCACAGGGAGGGTACTTGCCATAAATTTAAGAAACAGCTTCGTGGCGTGATGCCGAAGCTTCCAATGCTTCAATGGAATGGCAGCAGAACGCCGCGGGGTTTAAATGTCAAAAGGTAAAAGGCTAATCAATAACGGAGTCACGTGAATAGAACAACTGACAAAAAGCTGATGCAATAGTACATTGTTATAAAAAAAACAGAACCACTAGAGGGAGCAATAGTACATTGTTATAAAAAACAGAACCACTAGAGGGAGCCAGAAAACAGACTGAAAGGACAGCTAAAAAATCCTGAAAAGAAATAGAAAATCCTGAAAAGAAAAAGACAAAAAAAGTGGGGTTATAAAAAAGCATGCCACTTCGATTTCACTATTGAGGCCATATGGGTGTAAAGTATGTAGTTTAAGAATTAATCTTTGTTCCTTTGCCCATAAAGTGTGAGATAAATCGCCGTCACTTGAAAGGTAAAGGCACTTCTACAACAGAGAAGCGCAAATCTTCAATAGTGTGCTCATTTTGCAACCATGCTGGACAAGTGGGGCTTCCAATTTTTTGGTGCGGATTTTGCTGAGGTGCTCGGCGATCCGCAATTTGATGAGGCAAGTGGTCTGGCCAATGTACCAAAGTGGACAGGGGCATTGAATGATGTATACTACTCCCTGTGTCTCACAGTTAGATGTATGTGAGGAGGCTTTCTTTTTCATCAGTTGGGAAGGGCCAGTTCTGAGAGAGGAACACTATACTTACAGAACTTGCAGTGACCATAGGGTCGATGGACCACTGTGGGCATGAGGCATACTTGGAGGTATGTATTGGGAGTGTACTAGTTTTTGTCTCAAGTTAGATCCTTTAGAAAAGGCAAATCTTGGAGGGTCTTGAAATTCAGGATGATACTGCATTACACTCCAATGAGTCTTGATGATGCGTTTAATTTGAAAGGGCGTATTTAGAATGAGGCAAAACACATACCAAAGAAGAGTCCTGCTGATGTTGTTGAGAATATAAAAGTGTGGTACGAGAGACATTGGAAGCCCTTTTATATGCATTCTTGATGAACTGAGCCTGGATAACCATGCTCTGAGAATCTAGCAACAAGGTCTTGAGACTTGTTTTCAAAGTCCTGTCTTGTAGAGCATAATCTTCTAATCCTGAGGAATTGTCCAGTGGGAATATTGTCTCTCAAGTGTCTGGGAATGAAAACTCAATATATACATAGATGGAGTGGGTTGCTAAGAATAGCATTATATCTCCAAGAGATACGTAGCAACGGGGAGTTCAGATTTTGACCTAGAGTATAGAGTGCTCATTTCGGGTCTGGTCTATTCGATCATTATATTAGCCCTGCTATGTTCGTCTATTCGTATATATTTTTTTTTTTATATATTTTTTTAGATATCTTTTTATAATCTTTTTTGTTGTATATTATATCATTTAAAATTATATTAAACTAATACTTAGTTTTAGATCAACTTAGCTATTTGCGTATCTGCATTCTGTGATCTACTGGTTCTCCCAGTGCTGTCCCAGCATTAGATACATATTCCCCCATGCCAACGCGATTTCGCTTAGCTTTGTCAGGGCCTGGGGCTAATCTGGCGGGAAACATAAAGCAACAGAGTAACCTTATTACATGTAAGGTAGTAGTTACATAAAGCAAAGTATCCATAAAGTGAAACATCTTATCCATGTTTTAATAAGGTGGTTTCTATCAGTCTGTTTCCTATGTATGGTAGTGGTAAAAGAACCATGTTGAAAATTGATTGATAAATCTAAAAAAGAAACTTGATGATGGTGAGTATGCGCGGTGAACTGTAAATTGGAGTCACATGAATTAATCCAGTACAGAAAAATCTCAAGATTGGCAATAGTACCCACCCAGATAGCAAGAATGTCATCTATGTACCATTTCCAACATAGTATGTTCTTGTAGTGTTCAGAAGGGTACAGAAGGGTACAGAAGGGTACAGAAATTTCTGTTCAAAATTAGCAACATAAAGACATGCTATTGAGGGGGCCATTTTGGCCCCCATAGCAGTGCCTTTAACCTGTACATAGAACTCAGGACCAAATTGGAAATAATTATGATTGAGAGCTATCTGGGCAAGTTGTATCAAGAGTTGTGTTCTGTTTTCAGACAAATCCATACATGACAGATGAGTTCTTATAACATTGACAGCTTCAATTTGAGGGATGTCTGATGTCCAATGTCACTAGAGGTCGCATGAGCTGGAACATCATGAAGTTGTTCTAAAAGATTGATCATGTCGTTAGTATCTATAACAAAAAGAGGAAATTTTAGGAACCTCTTGTTTGAGGTAAGAGTCGATAAATTCAGACAAAGGTTCCAAAACTGAATCAATACCAGAAACTATAGGTCTATCAGGAGGATTCTCAAGAGAATTTGTGTATTTTAGGAACAATGGTAGATAACCGGAATCTTGGGGTGTGTTTTCTGATAGAAATTTAAATTTGCGGTCTGAAATAGACCCTGTTTCGAAGGCTTGAAGTAAAAGGTACTGAAATTAGGTCTAATGAGAGTGTTGGTAGTATCATGATTGAGTAAACGATAATATGTGGTATCAGAGAGTTGAACGACGGACTTCCTGAAGATATTTACTAGTATCCAGGATAACAATGCCACCGCCCTTTATCAGCGGGGCGAATGGTAATGGAAGAATCTTGTGCTAGAAGAGTGATAGCCTGTCTCCGATCTGGTATGAGGTTAGAAAAGGATCTTAAATAAGATATTCCATCTGATGAATGTCTCTTTCCACTAGTTGTTGAAATACCTTTATGTGTGGATCAAATTGGACCAGGAGGGCACCATGTGGATGGTGTTTTTTAAGGTGGTTATAGGAAGGTTAGAGGTATCTTTAAAAAAATGACGAAGCATGTATTTTCTAAGAAAATTTGTAGAGGGAGATCTGAGTTCACTACTATCATAAGCGGTAGTAGGGACAAAGGGTAGAGCCCTTTACTTAAAACTGAAAGTTGAGTGTCAGGTAAGTGTTTTTGGAGGATAAATTGAATACATTTGTCATGGTTTCTGAACTCCTTGTTCCGCGTCATCTGGTATTGGTCAGTTTTGGACCTGTGGCTAAAAAATTATTTTGTGGTGGTCTAGTGTAATTCCTGGAGGTGGAAACGGATCTTTTGGTAGTTGACTTCTGATGGTGTCACTAGATGTTTAGTGTGTAAGGCGGGTTGTTTAAACCGTCTACCAGGTACTGGATTTTGTCCATACATGGGTAGACTTATCCCTTATTCTTATAAAGTCTGCACGCATTGCACTGCAGTTTTTTGATTTTGGTCTTGTGGAGTTCCATCTAAAATCTCCATGTTTCTGATTAAAGTCCTGTAGCTGGCTGGTAAATGTATCTATTGAAAGGAGAAGATTTGATGCTTTGTAGATGTGTTTGATATTCTTGCTTGTATTTTATCCATCTCTTTTTGGTAGTTTCTATGATCAGAAGCATAAGGTCCAATGAACATTTGTTTCAAAATGGCGTTCCAATTTATCAAAAAATGATGGATGTTATGCCATGCTTCCAAGTTTACCAAATAACCCCTTTTGTCTTACACCACCATTGGTCACATTCCCTTTTAGCAGTGCTTCCTAAACCTGGTCCTGGGGGGCACCCAAACCAGTTCAGATTTTCAGGACATCCACAAGAAATATGCATGAGATATGTTTGCATCCATTCCCTCCAATTGCATGCAAATCTGTCTCATGAATAATCATTGTGGATATCCTGAAAACCTGATAGGCTTAGGTGCCTCCAGGACCAGGTTTGGTAAACACTGCCTTGTAGGATCCAATTTAAACTACTTACAATACTACATAAACCTCTCTACTCATGAAGTCCATCATATTTAGCTGCTCTGGTAAGCTACCAGTGGTAACTCCTTTTTTCTTCTCTTCTCTGTTCTTCACATGGATACTGTCTTATAATTCCTCCATCCAGCTTGGCATGTCTTGAGTCTTTGCTGGATAGAGCATTCTTTTTGCTTTTAAGATCCACTTGTTTTCCAAGGTATACAAAGATGCCACCTAGCTGGGAACACCTGCAACTGGCATATTCCTGCCACCCTATCCTCCTCCATCTTACATACTCTGTTTTTCTCCTTTCTAGTTCTCTGAATTAATTTTATATTGTACCCTGCATTGCTGCATTAATTGAAAGTCTGTATATTAAAAACCAAATAAACCTAAACATACTTAATTCCTCAATTCACTATTAATGGGTATGATCTTTAGGAAATCCCTGGAGACCACATAACTTGTATTACATAGCAAGAGGTGTACTAATGGTTCTAAATAAATAATGCAAATAAATGAATTAGTAGGATGAAAACTCAAATGGAAATAAGTATGCTGTAATCAAAGTTTAAATATTTTGAAATGGAATTTGGTGATGCATGTTTGTCCAAGCTCTAAGTTCATTTATTTTTGATATACTGCCCATTAGTACAGCCAGCTGAGTAGTTACCAATTGTTTTACAATCTAATCTGATACTCTGAGTATTTCCCTGTCTATCTGGGGCAATGGAGGGTTAAGTGTCTTGCCCAAGGTCACAAGGAGCAGCACTGGGCTGGAATGCACAATCTGAGGGTGCTGAGGCAGCAGCTCTAACCACTAGGGCCACACCCCCACTTCATTATTTGCAAAGACAAATATTGTGCAATTGCATGTAGGCTGACCAATTTGTGTACTGTACATATATATTTTTGTATTATGTAAAACACTGTAAAACCTTAGTATAAGGCAGTATATCAAGTAAATAAATCCAGTGCAATACAATAAGATAATAAATTCATAACAAAATCCCTCATTCTTTTCTCCCATATTTAGCTATCTGGCTATGGACAAAATGAAAACCTAAGAAACAGATCATTTTAGAGAAAAAAAAAATAAGTTCATTTTCAGAAATATCTCCATGTATATTGGTGCTAATTTATATGACCAAAGGAGCCATCTCCTTTATTCTATAACTTGACTAAATTTACATGCCAATTGTGTGTGTAAATTTAATAGAAGCACACAATAAGCATTAGTCTATCAGTGATGACAGGGAGCATTCATAGGGGAAGAACATGGGCTAGATCAACATTTACATTTAAAGAAGTATGACTGTTTTACTGATTTTTATTGTCAACTGCATTGGCTTCCAGTTGAGGCACGAGTTAAATTTAAGCTGGGCTCTATTTGTTTTAAGGCACGGACAAGCTTAATTCCTGAGTGTCTTATGGAATCTTTTATTATCAGCAAATTCTAAACATTCCTAGGGAAAACTCAGTCATTGTTTTCTTTCCCTTCTGTGAAAGGATTGTAAAATACAAGAAATTTTCGGAACAGCTATTATCTTTTCAAGCAGCCTCATGGACTAGGGATTTAACTTATATGTTTATCTTCTTTAAATGTAAATGTTGATCTAGCCCATGTTCTTCCCTATGACATGCCCTGTCATCACTGATAGACTAATGCTATTGTTGAAACCTTAAAAATGTATCTTTTCAGGGAACACTTTGGAAGTTAGAATCAGATGTCTATTCATTTGTATTTCTAGTCTTTGTGAAACCACATAGAACATTAATGGTATTTGCAGTATACAAGTGAGTTTTGTTATGTTATGTTACATGCATAACATACAGAATATTAAGGGGCTCATAATAGAAAAGAGAAAAACGTCCAAGAACCAGCCTAAGTCGGCACTTAGGACGGACATTGTCCAAATACGTCCAAGTGCCGATAATGAAAACGGGTTTTGGATGTATTTCAAAATGACTTAGGCCTAGGACAGGTTGTTCACCCTCTCCAAGGTAGGGAAAATGAGAGGGCACTCTCTAAAGCTGAAAGGGGTATAGATTTCCGTACAAACGTAAGGAAGTTCTTCTTCACCCAGAGAGTGGTAGAAAGCTGGAATGCTCATTCCGGAGGCTGTTACACGGAGAAATACACCCTCCAGGATTCAAGACAAAGTTAGACAAGTTCCTGCTGAACAAGAACGGGCAATGATAAGGCTAGTGTCGAATAGGGTGGCTGGGTCTTTGACCAGAGGGCTTCCGTGTGGAGCGGACTGCTGGGCATGATGGACCACTGGTCTGACCCAGCAGCAGCATTCTTATGTTCTTATGTTCATAGTGCTGCTGAACGACCAAGCTAAAACGGTAGCGGTTTCAGGAGGAGTGTCGAGGGCGGGATTGGCAGGCCGGCTTAGACTTAGTCGTACAGCATGTATAACCGAAAGTTATACAGCCCAGCATAGACAAAATTTGAATGTTGTGACTTAGACCAGGGGGTCCCCAACCCTGTCTTGGAGGACCTCTAGCCAGTCAGGTTTTCGGGATAAGCCCTAATGAATATGCATGGGATAGATATGCATTCCTATCATCTCCATTATATGCAAATCTCTTTGATGCATATTCATTAGGGCTATCCTGAAAACTTGACTGGCTGATGGTCCTCCTGGACAGGGTTGGGGACCACTGACATAGACCATTTAAAACATGGTCTAAGTCACAAAAAACCAGCTAAAGTCACCAGATAAGCACTGCAAACATATAAAATAGACCCTCCACACACTAACTCAGTGATCACTGACCCCCCCCAGCCCCATAAAAATCGTAATCACACCTTTAAAATTCAGCCTCCAGACCATCATCACCTGGCAGCCTGGCATAGGAAAGCCTAGTCGTCCTGCTCAGAGGCGGCTTAAGTCATCTTGGGGGTGGGTTAGGGACTCATGGAGAGGAGGACCCATGCCCATAAGCACCTGTAATCATTGCATTGATACTTAAACATGTGCACTCCCCTATAAACCCCCAAAACCCTTTTTTACTGGCATATAAGTGACTCCTGCAGCCATAAGGGCTATTGGAGTGGTAGATAAGTGGGTCTAGGGGATTCTGGAGGTGGGTTTAGGGGGCTCACTGTGACCTATAAGGAAACTGTAGTGAGGTGAAGACATGGCACCCTTTTTGTGAAGTTCACAGCAGTGCCCTGTAAGGTACCCCACTATTTAGGTGCCATGTCTGGGTGTTCAGTCCATCACTTTGCAGACCCCTCCCATGTCCAACAGGGCTTGTTCTTGGCGTTTTTGACTTCGATGAAAAGTTGGATGAAAATGTGGTATAAAGATGGACGATTTAGTGAATTGGATGATCAGATTGGCAGGATGTATAATTAGAAGATTTTCGAAAGAAAAAAAAAATTTGGATGTATTTTTCGAAAATGTGTCCTAGGCTGTTTTTTACTTTGGACGACTTGCGACTTAGACGTTCCTTTTGATTATGCCCCTCCACGGGGGAAAAGTTTTGCCCTTTACTGCACTTTGATGCCCTGCGGAATTCAGAATCCTCCAGGATGCTGAATCCCATCTTAGAGGAATAACAGTGCTTGTGAACCACTTCGCAAGCAGCATTATTCCAGTGTCCCAGCAGCATTGGGTGGCAAAGTCGCAGCTTGATGCTTCTGGCCTGCAGTTCTGAATCCCCCTCCAATGCAACCCCACTGATATAAGGCCCCTCCAGGCCCAGCCCCTAGACTGAACTCCCTCAAAAATGCCCAAATGTAAGTCCACCAGGCATGCCCATCTCCCTTAGTGGCTACCTGACATAGAATGTTGATGGTCTGGGGAGTCCAGGGGGGTCATGTGGGGACTCTTCAACTAGAAGCAATGCCCAATCACTCCTGGCCATTCTAGGCACAGTCCTTCCAATAGTGTCCCCAGCCGTAATCTTGCTTAACTATCACTGGAGGTCATATTTAAAAGCAAACTAAAAAGCTATCTTTATAAAGATGCATATGAATCTTAGATCAGATAATCTTTTTTGATTTTCCTATTTACTTCTAGATTAAACCTGTTTTTAAACATTTTTTCCAAACCAAATTTCATTAAAAAAAATTTTTAATACCCTTCCTGATGTTGTTCCTTTCCTAAATGTTTTTTTTATTTTTGTTTTTTCTTTTAAAACAAATGTAGCTTTTCCTGATATTCCTTATGTATCTTTAATTAACTATGGATTAGGTTTGTATGTTTATTGTCTCAAATGATTTTATTTGTTCCCCAAATTTTATTATATGTTATACGCATTGAAAATACTTGATATTGCGTTTAAATCAAAACTACAATAAACTTGAAACTTGATATTTCAAAAAAGCTGGTGTTATTTTAGCATGCTTTGGAGGCCCTAATGCGGACTGTGGTGTACCACCACAAGTTGCATTAGGCCAGGGGGTATCAAAGTTCCTCCTCGAGGGCCGCAATCCAGTCAGGTTTTCAGGATTTCCCCAATGAATATGCATGAGATCTATTAGCATGCAATGAAAGCAGTGCATACAAATAGATCTCATGCATATTCATTGGGGAAATCCTGAAAACCTGACTGGATTGCGGCCCTCAAGGAGGGACTTTGACATCCCTGTATTAGGAGTATACATTTTTAAAATAAATAAATAATTTGCATATTTGGCATCTCATTAATCACTATGCGACTTAAATATTGTTGTACAGGAAGTCCCCGAGTTACAGACGTCCGACTTATGTATGACTTGTACTTAAGAACGTGTTTGCAGCTTCATTTGATTTCACTGAGCAGTATATCCAGTGGCATAGACTCCTAAACTTTTCCTGTAGTAGATTCACATGGCCACATTAAGAACAGTGTGTGGTTGTACATGCTGTACCTTAGAGAGAACACTGGTAGGGACAGCTGGCTCTTTTGTCAGCTGGGAGCAGAGGTAAGCAGCAAGAATCTTTAAATCCAAAAGTTCTGAGTTATATACAAATCTGACTGAAGAACAGCTATAAAAACATAACTTAACCCAGCTATAAAAACATTCTTAACCCAGGGACTGCCTGTATTATTAAAACCATAACACTGATTGATGAGTTACCCCCAAAGTTACTTGCTAAAGTGGGTACACCTAAATGTAGGCATGTTGCTCCTGATTTACACTAGGAGTCTATAAAGAAATCTTGATGCCTTAGGTTGTGAGTTTGATCCCAGCCTGCTCCCTGTGACTCTGGCCAAGCCAGGTACCACACCTAGATTATGAGTCTGCCAGGACAGATAGGGAAAATACTTAAAAGTACCAGACTAGTCAACGCATTGTAAACAACTTTGTGGTGGAAATCTCTTCATAAAAAAGGCCGGTTAATAGTCTGCCCAAAAGTCACATTCATTCTCAAGGCAACAAATCAGTAATTATTAATTTTACTTGCTAAGTTTCAGTATAAGATGTTTTTCCCTTCCCCGCCCCCCAAGATAGATAAGACCTAAACTCAGATGATTTGAATGATTTGCTCTTGATCCTTATTGCCACATATGGGTCTGTCCTGCATCGGCTACACAGTCCCATACTACCCCACTGCTGGAGTCAACATCACAGCTAACTCCAGTCCCATCTCCCCAATCCGTCATATCATATATGGGACATAGACCGTAGAAGTTAGTCTATCATCAATAGTAACATAGTAGATGACGGCAGATAAAGACCCGAATGGTCCATCCAGTCTGCCCAACATGATTCAATTTAAATTTTTTAAATTTTTTATTCTTAGCTATTTCTGGGCAAGAATCCAAAGCTCTACCCGGTACTGTGCTTGGGTTTCAACTGCCAAAATCTCAGTTAAAACCTCCAGCCCATCTAAACTCTCCCAGCCATTGAAGCTCTCTCCAGCCCATCCTCCCCCAAACAGCCATATACAGACACAGACTGTGCAAGTCTGCCTAATACTGGCCTTAGTTCAATATTTAATATTATGTTATGATTCTAGATCCTCTGTGTTCAACCCTCGCTTCTTTGAACTCAGTTATCGTTTTCCTCTACACCACCTCTCTCGGGAGTGCATTCCAGGCATCCACCACCCTCTCTGTAAAGTAGAATTTCCTAACATTGCTCTTGAATCTACCACCCCTCAACCTCAAATTATGTCCCCTGGTTTTACCATTTTCCTTTCTCTGGAAAAGATTTTGTTCTACGTTAATACCTTTCAAGTATTTGAACGTCTGAATCATATCTCCCCTGTCCCTCCTTTCCTCTAGGGTATACATATTCAGGGCTTCCAGTCTCTCCTCAAACGTCTTCTAGTGCAAGCCTCCTATCATTTTTGTTGCCCTCCTCTGGACCGCTTCAAGTCTTCTTACGTCCTTCGCCAGATACAGTCTCCAAAACTGAACACAATACTCCAAGTGGAGCCTCACCAATGACCTGTACAGGGGCATCAACACCTTCTTCCTTTTACTGGCTACGCCTCTCTTTATACAGCCCAGCATCCTTCTGGCAGCAGCCACCGCCTTGTTGCACTGTTTTTTCGCCTTTAGATCTTCAGACACTATAACCCCAAGGTCCCTCTCCCCGTCCATGCATATCAGCTTCTCACCTTCAACATATACGGTTCCTTCCAATTATTAATCCCCAAATGCATTACTCTGCATTTCTTTGCACTGTATTTTAGTTGCCAGACATTAGACCATTCCTCTAACTTTTGCAGATCCTTTTTCATATTTTCCACTCCCTTTTCAGTGTCTATTCTGTTACAAATCTTGGAATCATCTGCAAAAAGGCACACTTCCTTCTAACCCTTCAGCAATGTCACTCACAAACATATTGAACTGGATCGGCCCTAACACCAAACCCTGAGGGACTCCACTACTCACCTTTCCTTCCTCCGAGTGACTTCCATTAACCACCACCTTCTGGCGTCTGTCCGACAGCCAGTTTCTAACCCAGTTCACCACTTTGGGTCCTAACTTCAGCCCTTCAAGTTTGTTCAACAGCCTCCTATGAGGAACTGTATCAAAGGCTTTGTTGAAATCTAAGTAAATTACATCTAGCATATGTCCTCGATCCAGCTGTCTGGTCACCCAATCAAAAAATTCAATCAGGTTCGTTTGGCACGATTTACCTTTTGTAAAGCCATGTTGCCTCGGATCCTGTAACCCATTAGATTCAAGGAAGTACACTATCCTTTCTTTCAGCAACACTTCCATTATTTTTCCAACAACCAAAGTGAGGCTCACCGGCCTGTAGTTTCCCGCTTCATCCCTGTTACCACTTTTGTGAATAGGGACCACATCCGCTCTCCTCCAATCCCCAGGAATCACTCCCGTTTCCAGAGATTTATTGAACAAGTCTTTAATAGGACTCGCCAGAACCTCTCTAAGCTCCATTAGTATCCTGGGATGGATCCCGTCTGATCCTATCACTTTGTCCACCTTCAGTTTTTCAAGTTGCTCATAAACACTCTCCTCCGTGAACAGCGCAGAAACTACTCCATTTTCTCATGTAACTTTGCCAGACAATCTCGGTCCTTCTCCAGGATTTTCTTCTGTGAACACAGAACAGAAGTATTTGTTTAGCACATTTGCTTTTTCCTCATCACTCTCCACATATCGGTTCCCAGCATCTTTTAGTTTAGCAGTTCCATTTTTCATCTTCCTCCTTTCACTAATATATCTGAAAAAAAAAATTTTCTCCCTTTTTTACATTTTTAGCCATTTGTTCTTCCACCTGTACTTTCGCCAGACGTATCTCTCTCTTAGCTTCTTTCAGTTTCACCCTGTAGTCCTTTCTGCACTATCTTCTATTTATGGATCCTTTGTGTTTATTCCATGCATTTTTTAACTCCGTCACTGTTTTTGTTTCTACCAATAAATAAATTCAATCTCAGTTCTCACTTGCATTTCAGTACAGAATCTGTTGACATAGAGCCTGTTCTAAAATACAGGGAAATGGGGTGACCATACGTCCCGTTTTCAACGGGACCGTCACGTTATTGGACCGACCATTCCAGTGTCCTGACCCCACCGCTTCGGGATGCCCGAAATGTCCCGTTTTCAGGGACAGCATCCCAAAGCTGTGTGGGGGGACAATGGAACCGGCGATTTGCTTCTCCTCCCTCACTCCTTGCCGATTCAAACACCCTGGTCCGCCGCCACTGCTTCTTGCTGCCCAGAAACCTTATTTCCTGACATCAATTCTGACGTCGGAGAGATAGTTCAGGGGCCGCCAGGCAGCGATTGGCTGGCCTGAACTTCCTCTCTGACGTCAGAATTGATGTTGGGAAGAAGGATCTGGCCATCAAGAAGAAGGTGCAGCGGTGAGTGGGCGGACGGAGGTTTGAATCGGTGCTGGAGGGAGGCTGGCAGGCAGCAGCGGCAGACCTGGGGGTGGGGGTTGAATCGGTGCTGGAGGGAGGGAAGGAGGTAGGCAGGCAGGCAGAGCTTTGGCACGGCAGGGATGGAGGGAGGCCAGGCTGGCTGTCTTCGGGGGAGGGGGGTGGGACAAAGGCTGGAAGGCAGTGAGGGGGGATATAGAAGGTAGGTACTGGGGGCACTAAGGACATAGGAAGCAATACTGGGGGCAACTAAGGACATTGGAAAGGGTACTAAGGACATAGGAAGGAGGCACTGAGGGCACAAAGGACATAGGAAGGAAGCACTGGGGGCACTACAGACATAGGAAGCGCCACTAAGGACATAGGAAGCAGTGCATTGGGGGGCACTAAAGACATGGGAAGGAGGCACTAGGGGGCACTGAGTACATAGGAAGGAAGGAGGGCGGGAATAGAAAGGCACAAATGGTTGGGCCATGAGTGCAGAAAGAAAGAAAGGATGCACAGTCAGAAGGAAACACAACCAGAGACTCATGAAATCATCAGACAGCAAAGAGTAGGAAAAATGATTTTATTTTCAATTTAGTGATCAAAATATGTCAGTTTTGAGAATTTATAGCTGCTGTCTAATAATTTTGCACTATATTTGTCTATTTTTCCTATAGTTATTGTGGTGACATTGCATATTTTAAAGTCATCTGCCTTGACATCTTTGAAAACCCCCAAAATATAAATAATGATTAACATTTTCTTGTGTATAGTGTGCATTGTGTTTTTTTTTAAATTTTATGGTTACCATTATGAATTAAGATATTAATGTGTACATGAAAAATGAATGGAAGAAATTGGGGATGGGATTGGGGCGGGGCTAGGGTGGGATTGGGGGCTGGACTGGATAATTAATAGAATGTCCCGTTTTGATGGAAAAAAATAAATGGTCATGCTATGTATATGTGTCATGGTTCATGCAGCATAAATCCATAGAAAAATGTTTAGATATAGACATTTTGAAAGCTGGCACATAACCTAGGACTGCAAAGATAATTGACTATGTTCCAGTACATAATCTGTTCTGTTCGCATTGCTATCACAATGACCTGTTCACCTTTCTGGTTTGGCATTTGGGAGCAAAAAAGCAACTGAGGGATTAAGAGGGCAACCCCGTAATTCCTCCAGTGGAGTGCTGTTCAGAAGTAGCTGGTCACTAAATCCTAAATATGCTTGGAAGCAGGTGTAACACCTGATGATGATCTTTTAGGACACAGACAATTTACTTCCCTTCTGAAATGGGGACTAAGGGCTCTGGCCTGCTTAAATCACTGATCAGCATCCAAATACTGATATTCAGTGCACTAAGCCAGGCAGTGCTGCTGAATATTGACTCCAACCAGCTGGTCAGCAGTGGGCCAGGGGCACTGCACGAGAGGAGCCAGGGTTTTATGCAGGATTAGGGTTGCCAGATTTTCCCAATTGGAAAATCTGGACCCCCTAGGCCCGCCCCCCAGGCCTGCCCAGTTCCGCCCATTCCAAGCCCTAATCCTGCCCCAGTCCCACCCTAGCCCCGCTCCCTGCCTGCACAACATTGTCTGCAAATCACGACGGGCAAGTAGGAAGCCGTGCATGCACTGACTTCCTCAATGCCCAACACGAATTGAGGAAACTTTTCAAAACCCAGACAAATTGCTGGGTTTTAAAAAGCCTTCCGGAACCCCTGAACATGTCCTCAAAAGGAGGACATATCTGGGGAAATCCAGATGTGGGATCCTGCGATATTCAGCTGGGGCCCCTATAAGATGAGTGGATAAATTTAGGACAGCTCAAAAACTGTCCTAAATTTGCTCACTCATCTTATATGGGCCTGGCTACATATCAGACCAAGGTCCACATAAGTATTTTACATGATGTAAAAAAAAAAGTGCCCCTTACTGCCCCCTCCCACCACAAATGCTTCCTATATCCCCCTCCCCCACCTGCTCCCTGGCTACATAAGTAGTGGTCCAATGGGCAGTCTTCAGGGGTAGAAGTGCAGACCCCTTGCGGTGCCTCTTCATAATGGTTGCCACAATCTCTTGTGACAGCTTGTGGTATATCAAGTAGTATTGTGAGCTGCTGCGAGAGGTCATAGCAGCCATTTTGAAAAGGCATCACAAAGGGGCAGGAGCGAGAAGGCTGCAATCTTGCTCCTGAAGACCCTTTGCTGGACCACTAGGTAAGTAGGTACAGGGGCCTAGCTACACATGGAAGGGGATGGGGAGGTGGGGGAAAGACTTTGAAATCAGCAGGGGGAGGGGAGAGAGGAGACATTTATTGATGGGGGGTGGCACTTTTTTATAAGATGCAAAAAATACCTATTCAGGTCCTGCCCTGATATTCATTCGGGGCCTACATAACTCTTATGCAGGCCCAGTGAATATCGGCCGGGCACACATAGACCACACCGCCCAGACTTAACTCCAATCAGTGCCACTGCCAGTGCCCGGACATGGCCCGGCACTGAATATTGGGAACTAAATCAGCCGGTGACAGTCAGCATTTTATAAATGTCCTGACCACCATTGACTGAATATCAGGTGGTAAATGTCTATGAACTTTGCCATGCTCTTGACCTGGCCAAAATATGCCTAGACCATACCCCCCTTGCCATTTTCATGCACTTGGGCCTAATACATGCACATCCCAGGCTTTGTGAAATGGGAACTTAGTTTATGCACAATAAATGTTAAAGTGCTGGTTTGCATGGTATTAAACCCAAGTAGGGCTTGCAAAATGAATGCCATAGCATATACGCATTTGTATGACCTATTCCTACATTAAAATCTAATGAGTCAGATATATAAAACACTTTTATAAGCACATTCTGTAAATTGTTCCTGGTTAGAAAGAAAAAAACAGTTGTTATTACAATACTAAAAATCCTCAAAGCACTCTGAGATTAGTTATTTCTAGCAATGTGTGACAGGTTTATGAAGAGGTTTATAACCTATGTATAATACTATTTGAACTATTTAACTTTTGATATCTCATAGACAATCCAATCTGTATTTATTCTACCAGATTTGTCCATGGATCTGCTCTAGTATTCAAGGAATGTCTCATGCTCACATTTTTAAAACAGGCAAGTTCCAGAGATAAAGTTAGAAGTATTTTAAGCATGTTATAACATACCATAATGGTCAAATGTGCCAACCATATTGTGCATTGTAAAGTTCATAATCTGGAAAGACAGGGGGAAAAAAATAAAATTTCTATGTGCTAAGTGCTATGTTGGGTCTGATTCTGATTTAGTCCCTTGTAGTCATATTATGAGTATTATCAAAATGAATATTCTGAAACATCTCAATGCTTAAAAAATACAGTACCTGTTTAGTTAAGTGCATTATAAACATGTGTTTATGCATACTTTTTACACTAGATAGCAATGCCATATTATGGTAGTATAGGCTTGTAAACACATTAATCAGTAAATGTTATAAAGCAGATATTAGTGAATACTGTATTAAGTTTCAAGTTCAAGTTTATTAGTATTTTCATATACCGACCATCACATGTATCTGGTCGGTTTACAATAGTAAAAAGATAAAAATAGAAAATAAAACATTTTTTAATAAAAGTTCAATCTAAGTATAGGAGAAAATAAAATCTCTATGGAAGTAGGGGAAAGAGGGTCAAGACAAAGGGGTCCTTTTATCAAGCCATGGTAGGGGTTTAACGCGCGTAATACTGCGCATGAAACCACCTGCCACACTAGCCGCTAACGCCTGCATTGAGCAGACATTAGTTTTTTAGCTGGCCGCAGGGGTTAGAGCGTGATGAAATGTCCGACGCGCTAGGCTTGATAAAAGGACCCTAAAGACTTGATTACAAAGGATACGAAACAAAGGAAAAAGAGGGGAGGGGAAGATTTGTAAATTACATTGTATAAATAAAAATTAAAAAAAAAAAAAAGGGAAGAAGGGGAGGGTAAAATGGAAGAAAAGGACAGGGTGTCGCTTCCTAGAAGCATTTTTGTTTTCTCATGTTTATATGGGGATTCAGTTGGAGTTTTGATAAGCTTCTTTGAAAAGGAATGTCTTAAGGAGTGTCTTAAACTTATTTAAGGAAATTTTCAGATTGAACATTTGCTGGTATTGCATTCCAAAGGATGGGCGCAACAACAGAGAAAATCGTATTTCTAGTATAGTAGATATCCTTAATAGATAAATTAAAGCATATTTACCATGGCTGGCAATATATGCAAAATACTGGCTGGCAATTATACATTGGTGTTGCTACTGCTGTTACAGCTGTTGCAATACCAAACCATTTCCTCCATGGAAAAAGACCATGGCTCAGCAACCTTCCTTCCTACCTTTCCCTAAAGATGGACCAAAGCCCTCCAAGAATGTCCTCCAATCCCCTCTTCCATCAATCCTTCCAGAGACCCCCCCTGTAAAATGAATCTACCGATCCCCCCCTCCTGTCGATCCCCCAAAAGAAAACCCTAGTGGTCTTGTGGGTTGGGCTGGGTCAAGCCAGGCCAGTCCCCCCCAGCTCAAGGACCCTCCCCCCCACCTGGACAAATGGGCTGGGACCCCCCCAATACCAATTCCTCCTGGTATCTTGTTTTAAAGACTAGCAGCAGGGAAACCCACTCCCTCTTGCATCAGGGTTCGCCTCTTCAAAATGGCAGACTTGCCTCTGTCCGGTGCATCCTGGGATGTACTGGGAGGGACCTAAATAACACATAAGGAAGGAGAGTTCTTGAGCTGGGGGGGCCCGGCCCAACCCACTAGACCACCAGGTGTTTCTTGTGGGGGCTTTGTGAGATGGGGAATCTGGAGCAGTTTTGGGGGGTTCAGGAGCAACAGGAGGGGATTGGGGTCACCACTGGACCATAGGGTCATTTTTTGATGGCTCAGGGGGATCAGGGGACATTTTTGGAGGGCTTAGGAGGGTGGGGGAACAGTCGATGTGTAGTAGCTTCAGGGGAGAGGGGTCAGGAGGGGGTCCACTGGACCACTGGTGATTTTTTGCAGGTCTAAACTCTCCTATTAATTTCCTGTCAGTGGCTGAGCCAATCAGTGCTCAGGCACTGACAGGACAGTAAGGCTTCAAGAGCTCAGACTTGCCGTAAAAGTATGCATGCTAAAGGTAAAGAGGTAAGAAGGAAGCTGCTGGAGCAGGAGAAGAGCGGAGAGAAAAGATGCTGGACCAGAGTGCAGAGATGTCAAGACTCTAGAGTGGTCCATCCTAAAGAGTAAGAATAAAGGCCAATGAATGAGATTTTCTTCCTGGTGCATTTGGGGTATAAATTTGGCATAGGTGGTGAAAGGCCTGAGGCTTGATGAAGGGTTGCTGGCAGTGGTGTAGCTAGGGAGGTTGGTGCCTGGGGTGGTTGTGCCTGGTATTGCTGTGCTATGCACCCCCTTCCTGCTCTTCCCTGATGCTTGAGTGCCCCTACTTCTTGCTGCTTGAGCGCTTGTCTCCTGCCCCCCCCCCCATATACCTCTTGAAATGTTTGCCAGCGCGAGCAGCATCTTCCACCTGCTGCTTGCGCTGGCCTCGGCTCCCTTTTAGAGTCAGAGAGGAGCTAAGGAAGTGACATCAGAAGGAAGCCAGGTGAAAGATGCCTCTCGCGCCGGCAAACATTTCAAGAGGTTTGCAGGAAGGCAAAGACACACTGGTGCCAGCGCACCCATGATGATGATGCCCAGGGCTGTCCACCCACCTTTACTATGCCACTGGCCACTGGCTACTGGTTACTTTTATTGACAAGTAATGCTTTCTTGTAAACCTAAAAATGGATTTCTGTATTTTGGCATGTTTCCTATTTAGAACAATTGTTTCCAGCACTTACTAACACTAAACTACATACCCAGCTATGGAAACAATTCAGCTGTATTTAAAAACCCCTTGCGAGGCAGTATCTATAATTTAAACCTGATCAGACAAGTCTGCTATAACATAGGAACCAACTTTCCAAAATTATTGGGGGTGCCCAATGTCCCCCCTCCGCTGGCCACCACAAAAAATGAATGCTAGGAATGATTAAGAAGGGAATCATGAACAGATCGGAGAAGGTTATCATGCCGCTGTACCGGGCCATTTTACCCTACCCTTTGTTTTCTATCTGATAACTAATTCTTAATCCACAATTGAGCATTGCCTACTATCTCTTGACTATTTAATTTTCTCAGGAGCCTCATATGAGTAACTTTATCAAAAGCTTTCTGGAAATCTAGATATACTACATCAACTGGCTCACCTTTATCCACATTTATTCACACCTTCAAAAATGTCAAGCAAATTGGTGAGGCAAGGCCTCCCTCGTATGAACCTATGCTAATTCTAACTCATTAAATCATGTTTGTTTACATGTTCCACAATTTTATTTTTATAATTTTTTCTACTATTTTGCCCAGCACTGAGGTCAGGCTTACCAGTCTGTAATTCCCCAGATCTCCCTTGGAACCCTTTTAAAAAATTTGTGTAACATTGGCCATCCTTCAATTTTCATGTACTACAGATGATTTTAGCAACTGGTAACAGATCAGCAATTTCATGCCTGAGTTCATTCAGTACCTGAGTTGTATACCATCTGGTCCAGGTGATTTATCACTCTTTAACTTGTTGATTTGGCTTAGTACATGTTCCAGGGTCACCAAGATTTCTTTCAATTCCTCTGCCTCATTACCTTTGAAAATTATTTCCAGTACTGGAAGATTTCTTAAATAATATAACATAAATGTTTATTTATATACTGCATTAGCCTTTTGGTTCAAGGTGGTGTACAGGGTAGTAAAAAACATAAGGAACAGTCATTTTTAACAAATTAGAATAATACAGTTTTACAAAAGCATAAAAACAATAAACAAAAAATTGAAAATGCACCTTCTTCCTTAAAGACCGAAGCAAAGAATTCATTCAATCTCTCTGCTATGACCTTATCCTCCCTGAGTGTACCTTTTACGCCTTGACCATCCAACAGTCCCACAGATTCCCTCACAAGTTTTCTGGTTTTAATGTACCTAATAAAATTGTTACTATGAGTTTTTACCTCTTTGGCAAGTTGTTCATATTCTTGCTTAGCTTTCTTTATCAATGTTTTGCATCTAACTTGCTAGTGCTTATGTTTCTTCTTATTTTTTTTTTCATTAGGATCCTTTTCCCATTCTTTAAAGAATGTTTTCTTGACTACAATAGCCTCTTTCACTTCACATTTTAACCATGCTGGCTCTCGTTTTCTCTTCTTTTCAACTTTTTTAATACATGGAATACTTCTGGTCTGGGTTTCCATGATGGTATTATTAAACAACATCTATACCTGGTTTACCCTTCTGATATTTGCCATAGACCCTTTTAGCTTCTTTTTGACCATTGTCCTCATTTTATCGTAGTAACCCTTGCGAAAATTAAATGCCGCTACAATAGATTTCTTTAGTGATATCATGCCAGTTAGTTCAAATTTGATCATGTTATGATCACATTTTCACAGCAAACCCAACATAGTTACCTCCCATACTATGTCCTGCATTCCAATAAGGACCAAATCTAAAATAGCTCTCCCTCTTGTCAGTTCCTGGATCAGTTACTCCAAGAAGCAGTCATTTATGACATCTAGGAATTTTACCTCCCTAGTACTCCCTGATGTAACATTTATCTAGTCAATGTTGGGGTACTCATATACAAACAACAGCAGAAGCCTATTACCTTTGGTACTTTGACACTTACAAGCAGAAAAATTGGGAGAAAAAGGCCTCAGATGAGCTTCATGGGCCAAATAAACTCCCAATTATATTCATGTAAATTCCCTCGTGGATCTTGCTTTAACAAAATATCTTAAGTCAAACTTTAATTGCATACATTTTAGTATTTAAATCAATCTACATAGCACTATGCAAGCAGACGTACCCCAATATCCAAAAACAGCAAAAATTTTAAAGCCATGCTTCAGCAGTCTGTTTTCAAACTGCAACACCTTTTCTTCAAGAACACATGCAGAGATCCAACAGGGTCATCCCCGTTTCACCCATCCGGGTTCTTCAGGAATCTTCTGCACACATATTCAAAAAAGTACAGCTTAAGCAGCCAAAAAACCTTTAAATTTATGAATGACGCTGAGCTACTGGCACACCGAGGGAAACACTTCCTGCAAAGCTTTACTCCTCCTTTCTGCCTACGGACGTCCAATCACACATCTCTTACTTATTCTTCCTTATCTACATGTTCACTTTCATTTAAAGAAATGCTGACCATTCAATATGGGCATTTAAACCCTGTGGATGAATTTTCTTCATTTCAAATATCCAGCGTTGTTCATGTAGTAATTTATTCTGGCAGGCACCATGCCGGGAAGATTCCTGCACATGATCCAGTCCCACACATCATAAAGCACTAAAGTCATTATGAAACTGAAGACAATGTGAAACTAATGGCTCCTCCACTCTCCTTGTATTCAAACAGGAACAATGTTATGGAAATAGGTTCCTTTCTGAAGTGAATCAGGACTCCTAGTAAGCTATTGATCATATCAGGCCCAGAAAGCAGCACATTGTTGAGGGTGACTCCTTGGTGTTGAACACTGGAGACAAATACAATCCCAATCTGGTTTGGCTTTTGTGGATGGTACACGCTAAAGATAGGTAAGTACCAGCATTCCTCATTCTGCAGGTCATTGTCCAGCATGTTCTGCATGAATGTTATAAAGTGCTGTTTTGTCTCTGGTTTCTTTTGCAAAGTTGTCTGTAGTAAAGTGAGTCATAATAGAGCTTGCTCTCTATTGTTTGGAAGTTGTATTCTGGATATCCGAAAAGATAGAGGAGCCACCCAACTGTTGCTCACTCCCTCCTGCCAGCAGGCCCGCCTCTTCACAATGGTGGACCTTAGACACCTTCCTAGTACACCCTGGGATGCATTGGGTTTGGCCTAATGCCCTGATTGTCCCAGGCACCTTCCATTGGAGGATTCTTAGGCACTTGGGCCAATCAGGGCCTTAGGCCCCTCCCAATGCATCCCAGGATGCACCAGGAAGGGGAAGGCCCACCATTGTGAAGAGTTGGGCCTGTCGGCAGGAGGGAGTGAACATCCCCCTTGTCAGCCTTCCTATAAAGGTATGGGGTGTGGGGGGGATTTGTATGAGGTGTATGGGGGGGAGTGGGGTGTGTGTGGGGTATGGGATGTGGGAGGGAGTTGTATGAGGGTTATGGGGGGAGATGTATGGGGGGGAATTGTATGAGGTGTATGAGGGGAGGGTTGGCGGGGTCTTTTAGGCAGGAGGGAATGTGCATCCCTCCAGTCAATGTTGGGTGTAGGGGCTTTCAGGGCGGTCATTCAGGCAGGAGGAAGTGGACATCCCTCCTGCTGATGCCGGGTGTGGGGGGATGTTAGGAGGGGGAGGGTCTTCCACTCGCTGCAGCCGGTTGAGCTGATTGTGGCAGAGGAATGTCCCTCAATCATCTGAACCAGTAGGACTCCCTAAAGCTGCAGTATTGGCAAATCTGCCAGCTCAGCTGATCTGAAGAAATTTACATTATATTATATTACATTATATTCTATCCTGCCAATACCTTTCAGTTCTAGGTGGTTTACAACAAGAGTTGGCCTGTGTATTTCCAGGCAGAATACATAGTTAATAGATACGTCGGGATCTGTGGAGGGTCGATCAGGTTTAGTTAGATCATTTGACAAATTTCTTGAATAGAAAAGTTTAAAGTTCTTTCCTGAATGTTTTGTAGTTAGGTATCATAGTTAGCAGATTGGAGAGGTGGCGGTCTAGTTTCGCTGCTCTGGTGGCTAATAGTTTGTCGTATATTTTTTGCTTTGTATACCTTTGATTGGGGGGTGGGTAAAGTGTGCATGAGTTCTTCTTGGTCTGGATGTGTTTTTCCTGATTAGGCTGTTGCTCAGATAGCTTGGTCCGTTTCCATTTAGGGCTTTGAATAGGTTGCAATAGAATTTATATTGTCTGTATGCATGTACTGGGAGCCAGTGTGAATCTTGGAAAGCGGTGGTAACATAGTCATATTTTTTCAGTGAGTAAATCAGTCTAAGAGCTGTATTTTGGATTGTTTGTAATTGTTTTAATTGGGCATGACAGGTATAGGATGTTACAGTAGTCCAGGAGTCCTAGCGCTTGTACCAAGAGTTTGAATTGTTCGTTGTTGAAGTATTTTCAGATTTGCCTTAGGTTGCGCATGGTTGCAAATGCCTTCTGGAACATTTTGCTGATTTGAAGTTGTATGGTGCAGCCTTTGTCTATCATTATTCCCAGCAGTTTTAGGTTGGGTTGCATGGGGTATGTGATGGAGTCTATTTCTAGGTTTGTTATGGTTGTGATCAGCTGATGGTAAGTGTGGTCTAGTGGCAAAGATAGGCGATGGAAATGTAGGACAGGGTTTTCTGGGCCTACATTTTAGCTGCCTATCTCATGCCCACATAGGTACTTTAGGCCTCCTAATGCCACTTCTGACATTACTTCTGACATTATGACAATATGCCTGATGCAGACTGGAACTCATTTTCAGCGACAACCAGCGGTAGCAGGAGGCTCTTAACCTCCATAAAGGGAGCACGTCTCAAACAAATGGTAACGGAGCCCACTAGGGCCCAGGCGATCCTAGACCTGGTACTCACCAACGGGGAAAGCGTCTCAGAGGTCTCAGTAGGAGATACGCTAGCCTCCAGCGACCACAACATAATATGGTTCAACCTTAGGAAAGGCTTCCCTAGATCAAACACGAAAACAAAGGTACTCAATTTCCGGGGCACAGACTTTGCACGCATGGGAGATTTCGTCCATCAGACGCTGCAGGACCAAGCGGAGACCGATGATGTAGAAGCTAAGTGGTTAACACTGAAATCAACCATACATGAAGCAACTAGCCGCTTCATAAAATCAGTAAATAAACGACAAAGAAACAATAAACCCCAATGGTTCACCGCGGAGATCTCGCACCTCATTAAGGAGAAGAAAAAAGCATTTCTCTCCTACAAGCGCACGGAGAAAAGAGAGGCAAAAGTAGAATATAGGACCAGGTCTACAGCGGTCAAAATGGCAGTTAGGGAGGCAAAACTTCGAGTGGAAGAAATTCTGGCAAAAAACATTAAAAAGGGGGACAAATCCTTCTTCAGGTATATTAGTGACAGAAAAAGGAACACAGGCGGGATAGTACACCTTAGAAGACCGGACGGAAGTTACGTGGAAGCAGATTCCGATAAAGCCGAACTACTGAATGAATACTTCTGCTCAGTCTTCACCTGTGAGGCACCGGGACACGGTCCGCAGTTGAAGGCAACACAAAGCACAGAAGACCCGTTTCAGAATTTTGAGTTCACACCAGGTGAAGTTTACAGTGAACTGGCAAGACTCAAGGTGAACAAAGCCATGGGACCAGACAATTTGCACCCAAGAGTGCTCAGAGAATTGAGCGATGTCCTGGCGAAACCGTTGGCTGAGCTATTCAATCTCTCCCTAAGTAAGGGGAAAGTTCCCCTGGACTGGAAATTAGCTAATGTCGTTCCTCTGCATAAAAAGGGTTGCAGGGCAGAGGCTGCGAATTATAGACCGGTGAGTCTCACATCAATAGTGTGCAAACTCATGGAAACACTAATTAAAAGCAAATTGGACACGATCTTGAATGAAGGGAATCTTCGGGATCCCAGTCAGCATGGATTCACCAAGGGTAGGTCCTGCCAATCCAATCTCATCAGCTTCTTTTACTGGGTAACAAGAAAGTTGGACTTGGGAGAGTCTTTGGACGTCGTGTACCTGGACTTCAGTAAAGCTTTTGACAGTGTCCCACACCGCAGGCTGCTAAGCAAGATGGAATCGATGGGGTTAGGAGAGACACTAACTGCATGGGTCAATGATTGGCTGAGTGGCAGACTTCAGAGGGTGGTGGTTAATGGTACCCTCTCTAAAACATCGGAGGTGACCAGTGGAGTGCCGCAGGGCTCGGTCCTGGGTCCACTCCTTTTCAACATATTCATAGGGGATCTGACTCAAGGGCTTCAAGGTAAAATAACACTATTCACCGATGACGCCAAACTATGTAATATAGTAAGTGAATGCAGTTTACAGAATTATATGGCGCAGGACCTGCTTACATTGGAAAGTTGGTCCTCAACCTGGCAGCTAGGCTTCAATGCTAAGAAATGTAAGGTCATGCACCTCAGAAGCGGAAATCCATGCAGGACGTACTTCTTGAATGGAGAAACTTTAACTAGGACTTCAGCAGAACGAGATTTAGGAGTAATCATCAGTGCAGACATGAAAACTGCCAATCAAGTGGAGAAGGCTTCATCTAAGGCAAGGCAGATATTGGGTTGTATCAACAGAAGTTTCGTCAGCCGAAAGCCTGAAGTCATAATGCCGTTGTACAGGGCCATGGTGAGACCTCATCTGGAGTACTGTGTGCAATTCTGGAGGCCACATTACAGTAAAGATATGCGCAGAATTGAATCGGTTCAACGGACGGCCACCAGGATGATCTCGGGGCTCAAGGGTCTCTCGTACGAAGAGAGACTGAACAAATTGCAGCTCTACACTCTTGAGGAACGTAGGGAGAGGGGAGACATGATCGAAACATTTAAGTACCTCACGGGACGTGTCGAAGTGGAAGATTATATTTTCTTTCTCAAGGGACCCTCGGCCACAAGAGGGCACCCGCTCAAACTCAGGGGTGGAAAATTTCATGGCGACACCAGAAAGTATTTCTTTACAGAGAGAGTGGTTGATCATTGGAACAAGCTTCCAGTGCAGGTGATCGAGGCAGACAGCGTGCCAGACTTTAAGAATAAATGGGATACCCATGTGGGATCCCTACGAGGGTCAAGATAAAGAAATTGGGTCATTAGGGCATAGACAGGGGGTGGGTAAGCAGAGTGGGCAGACTTGATGGGCTGTAGCCCTTTTCTGCCATCATTTTCTATGTTTCTATGTTTCTATGTAAGCTTTTACCACTTCTATGGGTGGTAAAGAGTTTGGCCCCCGTACCTCGTGATGCACCTACAAAACTTCCCATTGCCACGGTTCCCTGTGTTATTATTTTCTTCCTACCACCATTTTTATGGGGGACCATGGCCCCCCATGACCCAGCCATAACAATGCCAATGCTTACAGTTACTTGCAGCATGGCACAAACACAGGCCTGGCTCCAGGTCAGACCTCTTAAACAGGATTCTTGTATAACCAAAGTTAAAGTTAGTTTATCTTAGCTGGTCTTTAGCAACTTAACATAATTTATTTATTCAATTTTCTATATTGTTCTCCAGGAGAGCTCAGAACGGTTTACATGAGTTTTATTCAGGTACTCAAGCATTTTTCCCTTTCTGTCCCGGTGGGCTCACAGTCTTTCTAATGTACCTGGGGCAATGGGGGATTAAGTGACTTGTCCAGGATTAATTTTCCAGTAGCCTCCTTCAGTTTACTAGTCCTGACCTGGACTTAAGTACAGTGTCCAGCAGAAATAACCCTACATGCTATGATTAGCTTCCTGAATGCGTGCCCCCAGTCTGCCAAGCAGCAAACAAAAAGCACTGTAAGGACACTGCAGACTGGCAGGAGTTATGTGCTTTTATATGTAAAAGCAAGCTTGTGAAGCTTTTTTTGCACACCGTTTTTTGTAAAATTCAGCATTAATGAGCTAATGAATGATTTGGCATCACAGAAGCTAATTAACAATGAATTTAAAGAAATGTTCATACATAGACTACACATCAGTGTTTATTATAGTGAAGGCCAGTTCTGCAAAATTCATTTTATATAGACATGGAAAATGTAGAAATAGCAATATTTTGACTTTTTTGCCCATATTTGGGTATTTTGCCCAGTGCTACATATGTAGCCACTCTTGTGAATTGTTCATGCAGTTTAGTTCTTCAGCCCCAAAGCTCTTTATAGCATTTTAGAAAGGGAATAAGAACAGGATAGATATATCCAAAAGCCTCTAGTAGGCTGCAGTTTTTAAGGGATTGGTTATCTAATCTGATTCCAAGAAAGATGTGAATAAAAATAAATAATGACATAAAAAAGAAAAGATCCAAGATTAAAACCAGAAACAGATTTGTAAAAGATCAAAAGAGATTTATTAACCTTAAAAGACTTTATAAATCACAATAACCTCCTGCTCTGTAGTGAAGATCATTATTATAATTGTGAACATAATTCTAATAATCATGCAAGTATGTAATTATAATAAAATAGTACTATTTCCAATTATAATGCTAATAAAATAAATCTGGTATATGTATTATACTGTATATTTGGACTGGATTGGATTTATTACTTGACTTTTCTAAATCTAAGCTCATAAGAGAATTTATAGTCCAAAATACAAGAGTGCATGATATAAACAACAACCTAATCAGCTCACACTTAAATGGGGGCAGCACACCTATTAATGGTTACCTGACATTTACGGACTCTTTTACAAAGCTGTGCGGCAACAGCCCCGAAGCCCTTTAAATCTCTATGGTTTTCAGGGCCGCTGGCACAGTGCAGCTGCTAGCATGGCTTTGTAAAAGAGGGCCGTTAGCGGAGGTTGCATACAACCCCACTCCTGAATGCTAGAAAAATATTGAAGAGATATTTATAGTTACTTTTACTTTTTTTGGAGTCACTTGAATGATCCAAAGATCACTTTAGACCCTTTTTACTATGCTACAGTTAGAAATGAGCTTAGTATGCCTTTATGCAAGCCTTTCTTGCATACTAAGCCATTTTGACACTTCTTCCTATCACTTACATATCTAAAAAAATGTTTTGTCCCCCAATTTTATCTTATCAGCTATCTTTTCTTCCATTTGCATCTTTGCTTTTCTGACAGCTTTTTCTACTTCTCATAGTTTTTCCACATATTTTTGTCTGTCTTCCTCTTTATGTGATGTCTTGTAATTTATGAGGGCTAACCTTTTTTCATTCACCTTTTCAGCTACTGCATTTGAGAACCAAAGCGGTCATCTTTTCTTTTTCCTTTTATGTGCTGTTATCAGAGGCTGTCTACAAAATGGCCACCAATTGTGTGTCAATCATGCAACAGCACGGTTTGGAGAATCGTGGCTATGTGAAAAGTAGGCACTGGAAATATAGGTCAGGATTTTAAAGGCCTACATTTCCAGTGCCTACCTTCTATGAAAATCGTGCCTACAGAGATGCCTATGGGCACAAGGCCACTTCAGGCATTAACCATGACTATTTAGTTGACACAGAAGTTCTGTTTTTGGAGGTGCCTCCATTTTATTTTATGACGTTTTAATTGGCACAATTAGTGTGCTGATTGAACCGGGAGGAATTGGACACCTGCTTTAAGATGAGTAAAATTATTGCTACACTAATGGTAGTTGGGATACTTTTTTGACCACTCAAGTGATTAAAAGTGCAGTGATTGAGCATAAAAGGCACAGCTTATAGGATAATAACCCCGCTTTTTACACTTTGGAGAAAGTGGTGTTATAGTTATTAAAGTGGGCAATCTTTTTCTTGATAATAATATTTCACGTATTATCCATGTGGTGCTAATTAATTTTCCCATGCATTGTTTTGGGTATCTTGCTTTATAAAACATGGCCTTTCACATCTACTTTATATGTGAGCAGGTGTAAAAGTCCATAGCTTCTTTTTAGCCATGATCTCTCTAGTTTTTGTGAGGTAGATTTATATAGACATATGAAGAGGCTTTTTTTTTAAGGTTGTCCGAGTGAGAATAATGACATCCCAAATTGATGTCTATCTCACATGTATTTTTGAACAGGAAATTTGTCAAGATTTCTTGTTCATAAAATATGTAAGATTGATGCCCATACATTGGAAATGTCTAGCATGGACATCCATTTTATAAACTTGAATATCCAAATTCCAAGTATGAATAGAGAAAACAAGGGACAAATACATCTGTATGACAGCATTCTTTGAAAATGGCCACATGTTCATCCATGTAGAGCAGAGGGCCAGCCTAGTTATTAGTGCAGTAGACTGTAACAAGGGACTTGGATTCAATTCCCACTGTAACTTTTATTTTGTAATTGAGAGCCCTCCAGAAACAGCACTATACTTGTAAAGTACCTGAATTTACATCATTTTTATAGCCTTTGTGCTTGCGAGCAGGGCCGCCATCAGAAATTTCAGGGCCCCTTACTGAGCAATCCTATTGGGTCCCCCACGCACCCCTTCCCCCCCGACCCCCCCTTCTTCCATGGGCCGAATACACACATACTTTTCTCTGTCGCCGCACTCTTTGACCAAAAGATTTGTAAGCCTGCAACCACGTCAAGGTAGACTCTTTCAGCAGGGCCCTAACCTAACCTAAACTAAACTAATCTATACCTATCTATTCTAAATTAACATATGTCTAATACTGAACTAATAACAAACTAACAAACATCTGTATAATAAATAACTAATAAATAATAGTGCTAGTAGCTATAATTCACTTTTGAATGTAAAATCTCAGTTAAGGATTTCTTTTGACCTTTGTAGGCCAGAAGTAGATCACAATTGCACAATATTTTTTGTAACAAGTATTAAATGTGTTTTTATAAATACTGTAAGCTTAATAAATATATCAGAAAAAACTAAACATCTGAGCGCATATCTGAACATACACATCTGTATGATCCCATCCTCCTCTGCTTGCCTATAGCTGCATCATGCATGTTAAAAATGTACGATATGTTGATATGTGCACCTTCTTTCCTTCCCATCCATCCTCCTCAGCCTGTCCTTACACATCCACAGCTGCATGTTAATGATGATGTATATGTTATGATGATAAATAAGTGCATATGAGCACATCATTAACATGCAGCTATGGATGAATATAAAAAAGGAACAATATTCTGTACAATTGTCAATTTATAAATCAGCGTCTTCTCCCCATTCTCTCTTCCCCATTTCCCTTCAGCGTCCTCAGCCCACTCTCTCTCCATTTTCCTTCAACACACGCACATAAAAACAAGCAAGTAATTTATATCATTTTCATTCTACTCATTCATAGAAATTAAAGTCTAAATAATGCTAGTCACATAACAAAACATGATTTTACAAAAATAATTCCCTGCACAGTCAAGCCTTCAAGGATTACTAGATGTCTTTCAGCAGTTCCCCTCCCTCCCTCCCCCTTACCTTTGTGGCCAAGTCAAAATGATCTACCAACAATAAAATTTTAAAAACACAAAGCACGCTGTACGCAGAGAAAATGTTAATTATCATTTATATTCCGCGGGTTTTCAAAGAGGTCAAGGCAGATGACTTTATGCAATGTCACCTTAGTAACAATTATACAAAAATAGACAAATATTCCCCCTCCCTTTTTACTAAAACGCGATAGCGGTTTTTAGCGCAGGGAGCTGCGCTGAATGCCCCATGCTGCTCTCAACGCTCATAGGCTCCCTGCGCTAAGAAACGCTATTGCGATTTAGTAAAAGGGGGCCATAGTGCAAAATATAGACAGCATATATAAATTCTCAAAGCAGACACATTTTGATCACTAAATTGAAAATAAAACCATTTTTCCTACCTTTGGTAATTTCATCAGTCTCTGGTTGCACTTTATTCTTCTGACTGTGCATCCAATATTTCTTATATTTCTTCCCTTCTTTCAGCCTCCTGTATGCTTCCTCTCCTCCAGACCTCATTCCCTCCCCAAACTTTTCTTTGGTTTCACTCTGCCCCTTCTTTCTTTTTCTCTCTCTCCATACCCCCCTTTCTTTCTGTATGTGTTTTTCTCTCTCTCACCCTGCCCCCTTCTTTCCTCTCTCCACACCCTCTTTCGTTCTGTATGTCTGTCTTTCTTTCTCTCTTTCCGTGCCCCATTTTTCTTTGTTTCACCCTGCCCCCTTTCTTTCTTTCTGGCTTCCTGTCCCCCCTATCTTTCTTTCTCCCTGCCCTCCCCTATGCCACCACCATTGGGAAAATGCTGCCACCGCCACTGGGGAATAGGCTGCCACTGCCACTGCCACCATCGGGAACAGGCCGGCGCCGAGTTCGCCCTGCTTCTCTTCCCCGCGGGGCCGACCAACTCTCGCCACCCGACATCAATTCTAATGTCGGAGAGGACATTCTAGGCCAGCACAGGCAGCGATTGGCTGGCCCAGAACGTCCTCTCCGACGTCAGAATTGACGCGAAGTGGCGAGAGTTGGCCGGCCCCACAGGGAAAAGCAGGGAGAACATTGGCGCCGGCCTGTTCCCGATGGCGGCGGTGGCACTCAAGTGGCTAAAGAGCCGCAGTTTGCCGGCCAAGGGAGAACACTGGAGGGTGGCCAGCTGTGCACCCCCTTGGGACGTAAACCTGGGGCGGGATGGACCGCCCCCCCCCCCCCACCCTGGTATGCCACTATCTGTACCTCACTCCCTCCCTTTGACCAAAAATTCTCCTTTCTTCTATTCCCCGTATACACAACCATCTCTTTCCCTCCCTTCCTCTCTCCCAAGTCCATGCCTTCTGTGTCCAAAAACTCATTCCCTCCCCCACCTCAGCATCTCTTTCCCTCCCTTCCTCTCTCCCAAGTCCAAGCCTTCTGTGTCCAAAAACCCATTCCTTCCCCCACCTCAGCATCTCTTTCCCTCCCTTCCTCTCTCCCAAGTTCATGCCTTGTGTCCAAAATGCACTCCCTCCCCAATTTTGTGTTCCGCGTTTGCCTCCCAGCCCATCTTTGCAACTTTCTCAGCAAAACGAAGCTCAAGCCGCGAGGCTTGTCTTCTGTTTCCTGCCTGCCCTGCCGCGCACAAATAGCCGACCGGAAATATTCTCCGACGTCAGCGCTGACGTCGGAGGGCAGGCTTTGCTTAAGCACTCCCTCCGACGTCAGCGCTGACATCGGGGAACACTTGCGATCGGCTATATGTGAGCGGCAGGGCAGGCAGGAACAGAAGACGAGCCTCGCGGCTCGAGATGTATTGAACTCCGCGGGTCCCCCGTCCAGCTCTCTCCTGTCCATGTGGGGCGGACCGCCCCTCCCCCTAGACTGTGGCCTAGGACCCTGGGGGAGCCCGGGCCCCCTGTCAGCTCCGGGCCCCTGAATGCAGGACTGGTGGTACTGCCCTGATGGCGGCCCTGCTTGCGAGTGTCATATATTTAGGTACAGTAGATATTTTTTCTGCTTCTGGAGGGCTCACAATTACAAAAAATATATAAAAATGCAAAAAGAACTGAAGTGAGTTGGAAATCTTGGTCACTTGTTTTACAGTCCACTGCACTAATCACTACAGAATCCTTTATAAAGCCACGGTAAAGGTTTCTACTGCATGCCGATGAGGTAAATGCTCTGACGCTCATAGGAATTCTATGAACATCGGAGCATTTACCTCACTGGTCCATGGCAGAAACCTCTACTGCAGCTTTATAAAAGCCAGTGTAAGATACTCCTCAGACTTACTTTGTGGTTTATTAAAAATGCTCACAATACTGAAACCTGTCATGAAGACTTTTGGTTTCACTTTCAGAGTAGAAGGTGGTGGACTGCAACCACTGGGGAATTAAGAAAGTATCATGCCTTAATTCCTAGGGTTACCAGATGTCCAGGTTTCCCCGGACATGTCCTCTTTTTGATGTCTCTCTAGGAAGTCCGGGTAGCTTTGCTATTTTACTATTTATGTTGCAACATTTGGAAATCCTACAGTAGTCATTGCAAAATCTGCACACCTATCTGGAGTCCCCTGCTCACCGTCTTCATTGCAAGGCCGGTACACCTATCCAGAGTCCGCTGCCTCTCCCCCTGGAAGATTTAGTGCTTGCTCACCGTTTTCCCAGTGGTGCTGCTCTAACTCTTTGGGCCACAGGCAGCATGATTGAAGTAAAAATGTTGCTTTCAGTGACCCAGAAGCTTTTCCTCTGCTACTGCTTCCTGCCCCTGCATAGGCAGGAATCAGATAAAGTATACTCATGGTTTGAAGGTTTCTTAAAATCCAGAACATACAAAGTAAAATCAGACAAAGAAAAATCCAAACCTTGGTCCAACCCCTGCGGCGTTCTACAAGGGTCCCCACTGTCCCCTACTCTCTTCAACCTATATACGGCCTCTCTTGGCGTTTACCTGAACAAACAAGGCCTATCCTCTTATAGCTTTGCTGATGACATCACCATCCTCATTCCTTTCGACCAACCAATGCTCTTAATGTCAGACACACTACACAGAACTCTAGCTACAGTTACGACTTGGATGGAAGACCACAAACTGAAACTCAACCCAGACAAAACTAAATTCATCCTCCTAGAAAATAACAAAATCCCAACCATAACCAACTTAGAAATCAACTCTATCAACTACCCTTTGCAAACCACCCTAAAACTTCTAGGTATGACTATTGACAAAGGCTGCACCATGCAACCACAAATTAACAAAACAATACAGAAATCTTTCGCAGTTATGAGAAACCTTAGACAAGTTCGAAAATTCTTCAGAAAAACACAATTTCAGCTCCTAGTACAATCTCTAATCCTAAGTATCCTAGACTATTGCAACATCCTCTACCTCCCCTGCCCTGCAATAATGATTAAACAACTACAGACAATTCAGAATACAGCTCTGAGACTCGTCTATTCATTGAAAAAACATGATCACATTACTGAGGCATTCATCAATTCTCATTGGCTTCCAATCCAGGAAAGAATACAATTTAAATTCTACTGTATACTATTTAAAACTATAAATGGAAACAGCCCAACCTACCTAAACGACCGCCTCATCCAAACCACCTCTACCAGGCATAGAAAAACACACACCCCATTCACTTACCCCCCAATCAAAGAAGTAAAACAGAAAAAACTATACAACGGACTACTGGCCACTCAGGCAGCGAAGATAGACAACCAAGTCTCCAACCATATCCAAGCGACCGAAATGCAAGGGACCTGGGGAGAGGAAGAAGCGATATGGATTGCTCTGAAAAGAGAAGATGGAACTTCTATCTACGTGGGTGTAGTCTACAGACCTCCGACTCAATCGAAGCAAATTGATAAGGATCTGATTGTGGATATCCAAAAGTTTGGAAGGAAAGAGGAGGTTCTGCTGTTGGGAGATTTCAACCTGCCGTATGCGGACTGGAATGTTCTGTCTGCGGAATCGGAAAGAAGTAGGGAGATTGTGGATGCCTTTCAAGAGGCTCTGCTCAGACAAATGGTGACGGAACCCACAAGGGAAAAAGCGATATTGGATCTGGTCCTCACAAATGGAGAGAGTATCTCTAATGTTCGAGTGGGTGCTCACCTGGGTAGTAGCGATCATCAAACAGTTTGGTTTGATATAACGGCTAAAGTGGAGAGCGGCCGCACGATACTTAAAGTCCTAGATTTCAAACGTACGGACTTTAATGCAATGGGAAAGTACCTGAAGAAAAAGCTGTTAGGATGGGAGGACATAAGAGAAGTGGAAAGACAGTGGTCTAAGCTGAAAGGAGCGATAAAAATGGCTATGGACCTTTATGTGAAGAAAATCAATAAAAACAAGAGAAAAATAAGCCGATATGGTTCTCCAACCTAGTGGCTGAGAAAATAAAGGCGAAAGAGTTGGCGTTCATGAAATATAAAAAAAACCTAGAAGAGGAGAGCAGAAAGGACTACAGGGTGAAACTGAAAGAAGCCAAGAGAGAGATACGTTTGGCGAAGGCACAGGCGGAAGAACAAATGGCTAAAAATGTAAAAAAGGGAGATAAAAATTTTTTCAGATATATTAGTGAAAGGAGGAAGATAAAAAATGGAATTGCTAGGCTAAAAGATACTGGGAACAAATATGTGAAGAGTGATGAGGAGAAAGCAAATGTGCTAAACAAATACTTCTGTTCTATGTTCACAGAAGAAAATCCTGGAGAAGGACCGAGATTGCCTGGCAAAGTTACATGAGAAAATGGAGTAGATTCTGCGCCGTTCACGGAGGAGGGTGTTTATGAGCAACTTGAAAAACTGAAGGTGGACAAAGCGATGGGACCAGACGGGATCCATCCCAGGATACTAAGGGAGCTCAGAGAGGTTCTGGTGAGTCCTATTAAAGACTTGTTCAACAAATCTCTGGAGACGGGAGTGATTCCTGGGGATTGGAGGAGAGCGGATGTGGTCCCTATTCATAAAAGTGGTCACAGGGATGAAGTAGGAAACTACAGGCCGGTGAGCCTCACTTCAGTTGTTGGAAAAATAATGGAAGTGTTGCTGAAAGAAAGGATAGTGTATTTCCTTGAATCTAATGGGTTACAGGATCCGAGGCAACATGGCTTTACAAAAGGTAAATCGTGCCAAACGAACCTGATTGAATTTTTTGATTGGGTGACCAGAGAGCTGGATCGAGGACATATGCTAGATGTAATTTACTTGGATTTCAGCAAAGCCTTTGATACAGTTCCTCATAGGAGGCTGTTGAACAAACTTGAAGGGCTGAAGTTAGGACCCAAAGTGGTGAACTGGGTTAGAAACTGGCTGTCGGACAGACGCCAGAGGGTGGTGGTTAATGGAAGTCGCTCGAAGGAAGGAAAGGTGACTAGTGGAGTCCCTCAGGATTCGGTGCTGGGGCCAATCCTGTTCAATATGTATGTAAGTGACATTGCTGAAGGGTTAGAAGGAAAAGTGTGTCTTTTTGCAGATGATACCAAGATTTGTAACAGAGTAGACACCGAAGAGGGAGTGGAAAATATGAAAAAGGATCTGCAAAAGTTAGAGGAATGGTCTAATGCCTGGCAAATAAAATTCAATGCAAAGAAATGCAGAATAATGCATTTGGGGATTAATAATAGGAAGGAACCGTATATGCTGGGAGGAGAGAAGCTGATATGCACGGACGGGGAAAGGGACCTTGGGGTGATAGTGTCCGAAGATCTAAAGGCGAAAAAACAGTGTGACAAGGCAGTGGCTGCTGCCAGAAGGATTCTGGGCTGTATAAAGAGAGGCGTAGTCAGTAGAAGGAAGAAGGTGTTGATGCCCCTGTACAGGTCATTGGTGAGGCCCCACTTGGAGTATTGTGTTCAGTTTTGGAGACCGTATCTGGCGAAAGACGTAAGAAGACTTGAGGCGGTCCAGAGGAGGGCGACGAAAATGATAGGAGGCTTGCGCCAGAAGACGTATGAGGAGAGACTGGAAGCCCTGAATATGTATACCCTAGAGGAAAGGAGAGACAGGGGAGATATGATTCAGACGTTCAAATACTTAAAGGGTATTAACGTAGAACAAAATCTTTTCCAGAGAAAGGAAAATGGTAAAACCAGAGGACATAATTTGAGGTTGAGGGGTGGTAGATTCAGGGGCAATGTTAGGAAATTCTACTTTACGGAGAGGGTGGTGGATGCCTGGAATGCGCTCCCGAGAGAGGTGGTGGAGAGTAAAACTGTGACTGAGTTCAAAGAAGCGTGGGATGAACACAGAAGATTTAGAATCAGAAAATAATATTAAAGATTGAACTAGGCCAGTTACTGGGCAGACTTGTACGGTCTGTGTCTGTGTATGGCCGTTTGGTGGAGGATGGGCAGGGGAGGGCTTCAATGGCTGGGAGGGTGTAGATGGGCTGGAGTAAGTCTTAACAGAGATTTCGGCAGTTGGAACCCAAGCACAGTACCGGGTAAAGCTTTGGATTCTCACCCAGAAATAGCTAAGAAGAAAAAAAAAAAAAATTTAAGTTGAATCAGGTTGGGCAGACTGGATGGACCATTTGGGTCTTTATCTGCCGTCATCTACTATGTTACTATGTTACTATGTAACCTCAGACTACAAGATGTTCAGAAAGGAAATAAAAACTATACTCTTCTAGAAATCCCTTAATAAAGCTTAATACCATGATAAAGATTAACCCCCCTCTTACCATCCCCTCCCTAACCCCAGATCCTACTTTTCCCTCTCTTGAAAACCTTCTCTGATCTAACGTTGTAACCCTTCTTCCATAACTCTTTCTGTAATCCGCTTTGAACCGAAAGGTAATGGCAGAATAGAAATCTGTAATGTAATGTAATAATCACTCTTGTGAGTCCAATTCAGTCCAAAATATGCCCAGAACACACCCCTTTGTTATTTGGACATATTGCAGTGTTGGACATCCCTTTTCTGCCTTTGCAAAATAGCTACTTGCATGTTTCAAGCAGATGGACATCTATTTCAGCCTTTTGAGATGTCCTTAGGCTTTGAAATTAAGTGCATAGGCACCTAGAAAATAGGCCCAAAAATATGTTCTCACTATCTAGGGCAGGGGTGTCAAAGTCCCTCCTCGAGGGCCGCAATACGGTCGGGTTTTCAGGATTTCCCCAATGAATATGCATGAGATCTATTTGCATGCACTGCTTTCATTGTATGCTAATAGATCTCATGCATATTCAATGGGGAAATCCTGAAAACCTGACTGGATTGTGAGCCTCAAGGAGGGACTTTGACACCCCTGATCTAGGAGATCTATTACTTAACTCTCAAAGGTTACAGGCAAAATACACACCAACTTCCAAGTAAGTTTAAATGTGTGCACCAAAATTTGTTTACCATTGGAACTGATTCTGGGAACCTGTTTTGCACAAGTACAAAGGCACTTAGGTTGCATTTATAAAATCAGTAATAAAATCAGGCCCTCTATGTTTAAAACCACACTAAATTAGTAAAGAAGAGATGAAATGAATTACTAATATGAGTTCAATTTATTGAAAAGATCAATAAGAAACATAAGTAGGTCTGATGACATTCAAGTTATTTGTCGAGTAACTCAGCATATATCTAGTCAATAGCTAATTCTGGAAATGGCTTCTGTTTCTATTCATCTTTTCTCACCTCATTGATTCAAGTCACCCTTGCAAACACATAAATTACCAATAGTGTCTTATACATGCTAAAATAAAAGCTTGCCAGTTCTCTCATTATATCTTTTGTTACAATTATAAACTGTAAAAAAATCACTGTAAAACACTCAGTTTCATTACCTGCTAAATTCACTTGTTAGTCTGCAAGCTTTTTACATATAAAATGCAAGAGTACATTAATTGTTTAGTATAGAACATTTATTATGCCTGCTGGAGCATATATTACCATTTGGTGTATTTTTGAGTCACTGTAGAAGAACTGAATATGATGGATGAACCATCTGACATAATTAAGAAGAAATTTATGATGGAAACAGTAAAAAGAAAGCATTTCAGGGAAAACAGCATCATCAAATTATAAACATGCTTTACCTAATAGAAAATAATCACCATCATTTTGAATACATTTTGTTAGAGAGAGAGAGAATAAAGAACTTTCTTGTGATTGCCTTCACTGAGCTCTGCATGATATAATGAAGAGGGCTCCATAATCTCTCATTTCAGATGAGCAAACTTGTGTGGTTCCTGTATAAGCCCATTTAGGTTTATAGAAGTAAAGGTCATATGAAGATAGCATAAATCTTAAAGCTAGTTGCACATATGTTCACCTATTAAAACAGTATCACCTTCAACTTCAGTTTTGACCTTTATTTCAACACATCTGATGAATACATCCTTAACAGACATTGCCATTCTCCAGGATGTATACTGTAAACGTTTCAAATAATGTAGGTACATTTTACAAAAAGGCAGAAATAAAATTAAGTAAAAGATCTTCTTTTGTAAACACCCACAGCTAAGCTTTATGTTTATAGAAGAAAATGATACAACAAAAAGGAATTACTATTATATTATCTAACTAGTATTATAGCCCGTTACATTAACGGGTGCTAGAATATATGTGTGTGTCTGTCTTTATTTCTTTCTCTCTCTCTCTTTAGCCGCTTTCTGTATTTCTGTCTTTCTTTCTTTCTGTCTTTCTTTTTCCTTGGCTGTCCACCACCACCCCTTGCCTGCTTCCCCTGTCCATTGTCCCTTCCTTTTACCTCTCCTTATCCAGCAGCAGCCCTTCTCCCTTTGTTTTACCTCCCCCTGTCCATCAGCAACTCTTTCCTTCTCCCCCTGTCCAGCAGTAGGCCTCCCTTCCTTTTTCTTCACCCCCCTGTCCATCAGCACCTCTTTCCTGCTCCCCCTGTCCAGAAGTAGGCCTCCCTTCCTTTTTCTTCACCCCTCCTTCTTCTTATCCATATGATACACTTACCTTGCTCTGCCCCTGATCAGAGGTTCCCTCTGCCGACAGCCGCCTCAAGGCCCACCCAGATGCACCCATTGGGAAAGTTTCCTTTGCCGCATCCCGCACCCCTCCAGACGCGACTTCCTTTTTCCGACCTGACTGCTGCTGCCAAAGATAAATTTAAAGGTAGGACCGGGTGGGACGCTGGACCGGGGTAGTGGATTTAGAGCCAGAAAGCCTGAGAGCCTTTCTTGATCCCCGCTTGCATGTAAAGGAGCCTGAGCCGGCGAGACCACGAGAGAGGAGCCTGCACGGACCGAACAGCCCGAGCCCCGACCATCCACTTCCCCTCCCCCCCCCCCCCCCTCCCCCTTCCCAGCTGGAAATCACCTGTGAAAAAAAAATAAAACTCCGCTGCCATTGCAAGTGTTCCGGAGCCGGCAAGCCCGCTGTGAGCTTGTTTAACTTTCCAGCGGCTCCTCTCACGATCGCCGCCTTCTCCGACGCAGAAGCGGCTCGTGAGAGAAGCCGCTGCAGCGTCTTTTAAGTTAAAAAGAAACTTCGGCCGGTAGGGCCGTATTGCATGAGGTGGAGAGCAGGGAGGCTTGTCTGGCGCGCATGCACATTCCTACTGCCACAGCCCGACAGATCAGATCTCAGGGAACACGCGATGAGAGTGCGCATGCGCGCTTAGCATTTTATTAGAAAAGTGGATTATTTGTATATCAGCAAAAGGCACATTTCTGTTTGTTGATTGGTATATATACTAGATATGAACACAGCCAGAAAATTATTGGTCTATTTTTTGGAATTTTCAGAATTTTTTTCAGGTTTTGGGATTTTTAAATATTTTCTTTCACACATTTGATTTAATAAAAATATGTTAACACATATTAGACATTTTTAATGCACACAAAGTGATTGCATGTGCATTAAGTTATAAGTTCATGTGCGTGCAGGGGGCAATTTTATAAAGGGCAATAAAGGTTAGGCACCCAAAATCAAGGCACTAGGCTAGTTTTCTATAACAGCAAATTTGTGCACCTAGGGACAAATTCTATATACAGCTGTTTTTGGTTTACTTCCTATCTCATGGGTCGCTCATTTTGTGTTCAGGAGGAATTGTCAATTTCTAACAAGAAGGCAGTTAGGAAAGGTGTGCCTCAGAGGTCTTCTTTGTCTGCTTTGCTATTCAACATCTTTTTGTCAATAATAATAATAACTTTATTCTTTTATTCCGCCATAACCAAAAGTTCTAGGCAGTTTACACTAAAAAGAGCTGGACAATCAGCAAAATAAAATAATACAGTAAAAAATACAAATATTTGTAAAATAGAATTTCAATAATAAAACTCACTAAGTAGTGAACTTATCGAACAAAGTAGTCTTAATTAATTTCCGAAAACTGCAATAGGATAACATAACATTTTCATACTTGACTGACAAGCACAGTTTGACCCCAGTCATAGATCACTGTTAATTCTGAGTCTCCCTGCTCATACCACAGTCTTGACACAGCACAATGCAACATGAAGTAGCTGGCTGCCTGAGGCCTTTTCCATTTCCCAGAGGGGGGTGGACAGGTTTCCAGGACCAGGACAGCCTGGTCACAGGGGAACTTGTTGGTCTCCCTCTCACTGACATTCTCTCTATAAACACAGGCTATTGGTGAGGTCCATGAACCATGGCCCAGACCTATACAATATATATGCTGCACTGGAAATCACCCTCTCCCTCTCTTGTAAGGGATTCAAGACAAAGTTAGACAAGTTCCTGCTGAACAAGAACATGCGCTGGTAGGGCTAGTCTCAGTTAGGGCACTGGTCTTTGACTGGAGGGCCGCCATGTGAGTGGACTGCTGGGCATGATGGACCACTGGTCTGACCCAGCAGCGGCAATATTTATGTTCTTATGTACAGTTTGTGAAATAGAGCAATAAATAATATGGGCAGCACTAATGGCTTCTTCAGCAGTCACACAGACTGCAGTTGAACAATGGTGGCTGCACACCTCTCCATTCACATATGGGGATAGACACATACTTTGGCACAGGGATATGTTCTTCTATGGTTTTTAAAATCATACATGGGCTATTCACGTCTATGATTCCTCTATCTTTGAATCATCAGAGATCTTATGATTCAAGAAACTCTCAGAAATTTAAATTGTCCTTTTCATCTTTAAAAGAAATGAAATCTATTAGTAATATTACTCGATCTTTCTCATATACTTTTACAATGATGTGGAATGGGATTCTCTCTTGTGTTAGAATTCTTCTCGCCTTCCAGATTTTCCGTAAATCTGTAAAAACACTGTCATTTCAACAGTTCTTAGAAAATTGTTCTAAGGAAAATTAGTTACCTTTTCTCTAAGATGTCGGATGAGGGGCTTCATTAACAAGTTATTTTTTCTAATCTAATAATAATAATAATAATTTATTTTCTTATATACCGCCCCACCAGCAGTTCTGGGCGGTTCACAACAAGAATAAAACTGAACAGTTCAGTGAATAATATACAATTCCACAGTGGTAAGTACTTTCACTTCAATTATTGATTTTTATGTGAACAGAGTCGAGCAGATGACATGGTATATAAATCCAAGATTTAGATTAGATTAGATATGTGGGTGATAATGGGTCTAAGAGAAGGGATATATGGGAACTGAGAAATAGACAGAGGTGGGGCAAATGAGAGTACATCAGATAAGCAAGGACAGAATGTACATGAATATGTTGTAACCCTTCTTCCATAACTCTTTTTATAATCCGCTTTGAACCGAAATGTAATGGCGGAATAGAAATCTGTAATGTAATGTAATATGTTCAACAGTGTGCATTAAAACACTATGTTCAACATTACTCCTCATTGTGTATTGGTCTTTAATTTTTTTCAGGGAGACCTGCCAGAGATTCTAGCTGGATTTTTTTCAATCATTAGCTCAGTGTATCGCAAACTGTGTGCCATGGCACAATAGTGTGCTGCAGCGAGATTCTGGGTGTGGCATGAGACACCGGGGAAGAGGAGAGGTGTCGGCACTGGTTGACTGCCTACAGAATATGTCTCTCATGGCAAAATAAAATTCCTAAATGCCTTTTAAATCCTTTATGTTTTTGACTTTTTCTTATATTATTATTTTTATATTTATATATATGTGTGGACCTTCAGACTGCATCCAGGCAATAGGCTGCCGATTGTTATACTCTTCGTGAGTCCAATCTTTATTAAACATGTGTTGTACTTAATTTATAAGCTTTTCATTTTGAAATTTTTCATTTTCATTTTCAAATACTACAGTGTGAAGAAAATCACTTAACTTATCTGTGATAATTTCTTCTTTCACCCCTAACGACATGCATGTTTCAAAGAACACATTTCATGGTGAAAAGCATGTTAACTGGTGCCAGCGCCTCTCCTCCTCCCTGGTGCCTCTTCTTTTCCAGCTCAGGGCCCCAGCTAGAGGGCCTTTACACATGCGCAGACATTGATGTGATGATGTTACACATGTGTGTGATGTCATCACGACAATGCACATTTCTGGATGCCCTCAAGCCGCAGCCCCCAGTTTAGTGTGCTGTGGTTTGGCAAAGTTTGCGAGACACTGCATTAGCTTATCAATATTATGTTACTCAAAATCAACTCTTTCTAGGCATTCCTACTATACAACAAATTACATCTAATAGAATGCTGCAAAATAATTGATGTTATTTCAATGAATTTTTTGTACATCCTTGAAAATGCTCTAGTATTTTATTTGTACCCTGCATTGAACATTTTTGGTATTTGTGGGTAATAAGTTCTTAAAGTGATGTGATGTAACACAGTGTGAATCCCCAATATATGATACAGCACTTACCTTGGTCGCTAATTAGAGGAAGTGCAAATTTGAATACACAGCTCTGACCATCAAAATGCATCCGGGTGCCAGATCTGCATGGAAAAATAAATCTTATGTTATGTACTGATGTATTAGAACACATCTTCACTTCCTGGAGACTTGAACCAATCACCCATGAATGACAGGGCAAGTGTTCTTAACCGCTGGGCTATCTCATCTCTTCCATAGCTATAGTTCCCTGTCATCTGGACTACAGGAGACAGGCAGAGCTCTGGAATCTCAATGTATACATGAGACAATGGTGCAGGGAGGAGGGTCTTAGATTTGTTATGCACTGGACAGCATTCTGGGAAAGGGGGAGCCTATTTTGGAAAGATGGGCTCCACCCTAACCAGGCTGTTGGTATCAACATTTAAAAAGGAGGCGATAGAGCAGCTTTTAAACTAGAAACTGGGGGAAGGCTGACAGTTGATCAGAAGCATATGGTTTAGAATAAGGATCTTTAAAAGATTTTACCAAAACAGAAGATAGGGCATCCCAAAAGTGAGGTTGAATAGCCCTCTGAGTAAAAGGAACCTCTAGCCTGCAAACAAAAATCATGAGGTCCTCTTGATGTCTGTCATACAACAGTCCACAGCCCAACCTTCTATGAAGCAAAGGAGAGTATGGGAAAATAACATAGAGCAGGGGTGCCCACACTTTTTGGGCTTGCAAGCTACTTTTTAAATGACCAAGTCTAAATGATCTACCAACAATAAAATTAAAAAAAAAAAACACAAAGCAAACTGTACGCAGAGAAAATGTTAATTATCATTTATATTCCAGGGTTTTTTCAAAGAGGTCAAGGCAGATGACTCTATGCACTGACACCTCAATAACAACCATACAAAAAAAGATACCCCCCTCCCTTTTTACTAAACCACAATAGCAGTTTTTAGTGCAGGGAGCTGCGCTGAATATCCAGCGCTGCTCTCGACGCTCATAGGCTCCCTGCGCTAAAAAACGCTATTGCGGTTTAGTAAAAGGGGGCCATAGTGCAAATATAGACAGCAGATATAAATTCTCAAAACGGACACATTTTGATCACTAAATTCTTCCGGAATTAATCCAGGTACTCTCCTCCCTTGTAACCAAAAAACCCCCCAAAACTGTTGTAACTTCACTGGAAATGTCCAGTTAGCTCTTTTGTAATCCGCCTTGAACTGCAAGGTATAGGCGGAATAGAAGTCCCTAATGTAATGTAATGTAAATTGAAAATAAAATAATTTTTCCTACCTTTGTTGTCTGGTGATTTTATGAGTCTCTGGTCGCACTTTCTTCTTCTGACTGTGCATCCAATCTTTCTTCCCTTCTTTCAGCCTGTATGCTTCCTCTCCTCCAGACCTCATTCCCTCCCCCAACTTTTTCTTCCTCTCTCCCTGCCTTTTCTTTCTCCCTGCCTCCCTTTCTTTTTTTCTCTCTTCATGCCCTCTTTCTTTCCTTTTGTTTCCCTTCTTTCTTTCTGTCTCCCTGCCTGCCTCCTTTCTTTCTTTCTCCCTGCCCTCCCCCAAGCTACTGCCGCCGCCATCGGGGAACAGGCCCCCAAGCTGCCGCCATCGGGGAACAGGTCCCAAAGCTACCGCCGCCCCAAGCTCTCCCTGCTTCCCTGCGTCGGGCTGACCAGCATTCCTCTTCCCGACGTCAATTCTGCTGTTGAAGAGGAAGTTTTGGGCCAGCCAGGCAGCGATTGGTTGGCCCGGAACTTCCTCTCCAATGGCAGAATTGACGTCGGGGAGAGGAAGGCTGATTGGCCCGGTAGATTGTGAAGGCAACGCGAGTCTATCATGGAGCCCAGGATGGGCTCAACAATTGACTACTGGACGATCGTGATCGACCTATTGGGCACCCCTGACATAGAGGATCCTTTATCTAACAAAAGGACCATGTTATACACATTCACATGCATCTTTGTTTCCTGGGGATTTGAATGATAGGACAAGTGTTCTTAATCACTAAGCCACCTCATCTGTTATAATTCCTTAACATGTGGACTAATACCTTAGCAGAGCATAGCCACCTCTGAGTGAAAAAGTGTAGTGCCCTCTGGAGAAAGAGACCTTTAGTCTGCAGGCACAAAAAATGAGGTCCTCTTGATGTCTGTCATACCCAACCTTCAAGGTGGGAATGGAGAGGTTGGGAAAATAAAAGGACCAACAAAAGGACCATCTTACACATACATCTTTGTTTTAGGGAGACTCAAATCCACCACCCGTGAATGATAGAAATAGTGTTCTTAACCACTACACCACCTTATCTGTTTAGTTGAAGGATATGTCCATCTCTGAGTGTGACGGTACATTGAGCCCTGGAGAAAAGACTCTACAGGCTGCAGACACAAACAATGAGGTCCTCTTGACATGTTTTTAGCATGGCTCTATCAGCCTAATATCAAATAGCCTCCTAGACCTTCCAGCACACTTATTACTGTGAATAAACTGTAACAAAATTCCTCATTACCATATTATTCAGACTCATGTATTTATTACTCAATATAATGTATACAACACACCAAAAGAGACATGTAGGAAAAGTACGCACAGCACTGTGCCTTGAAATTATGACAGCTTTCAGGAAGACTAAATATTGGCATAATTGGTTGGTCCTTATGTGGCCTAATTCACACCTAAGTAGAAACCATGCTCCTATCTTTCATGCCACTGACTTTTTTGTGTAATGTCTAATTATTAGGCAGACTATTACATTAAGTTCATTAAGGGACATGGACCTAAATTGCAATTTATGCCAATTGATGCTCATAATGCCGCTATATAGAGCAATGGTTAGACCACACTAGGAATACTGTGTCCAACATTGGTCTCCGAACCTAAGAAAGGATATAAAACTGCTGGAGAGGGTGCAGAGATGAGCAATGAAGCTAATAAAAGGTATGGAGAACTTGGAATATGAGGAATGACTGACTGTGAGGGGATATGATCGAGACCTTCAAAATAATAAAAGGAATCGACAAAATATAGCAGGAAAATAAATTATTTACAATGTCCAATGTGACACGGACAAGAGGACATGGACTTAAGCTAAGGGGGGACAAGTCCAGGACAAATATCAGGAAGTTCTGCTTCACGCAGTGAGTGGTGCACACCTGGAATGCTCTCCCAGAGGAGGTTATTGTGGAATCCACCGTTCTAGGATTTAAAAGCAAACTATATGCACATCTCCTTACGAGAGGCATAGAGGGATATGGGTGACTTAATTTACACCAGGTGCACACCTGGCAGGGCCTCCGTGTGTGCGGATCGCCAGACTTGATGGACCATGAGTGATGGCAGTTCTTATGTTCTTATAATTGCTAATTATTGGTGCTCATTAAGCCTTTAAATGAATTAAGTTAGGCACCTACATTGGCTAGGCATATCAATGTAAGTGCCTAACTTTAAGTGGACTTTATAGAATTTGAGGGCTAATACATTATAGAATATTACCGTAAATCGGTTATTAAGTGCCTGAATTTAGGTGCTACCACTTACACCTGTTCTATGGTAGGTTTAACTGTGAGTGCCTTAATGGAGCAGCTAGGTACAGTGGCGTAGCGAGAGTGAGGTGCCCATTGTGGTGGTGCCCTTCCTCACCCTTGTCTTTGTTTCCCTCCTTTCCTGATCCCAGCTGCTATGCATGCCCCCCGCTCCTTTCCCAATCCCGCCTGCTGCATGTGCCCCCTTCCCTCGAACCTCTAGTTGAAGTTGATGCTCATGGTGGTCAACAACATGCTCCTCGTGACCCTGTCAGCTCTCCCTCTGACATCACTTCCTGTGGGCGGCACCCAGAAGTGACATGAGTGGGAGAGCAGACGGGGTCGCGAAGGGCATGTTGCTGACTGCCACTAACAACAACTTCAACTAGAAGTATGGGGGGAAGGGAAAGGGGGGCGCGCGTTTAGAGGGGAAGAATGGGACGAGGTATGGGGAGGGGCGGAAAGGAGGAGGAGTGCCAGTGCCCCCACCAACATGGCGCCCAGGGCAGACCATCCCCATCACCCCACCCCCCTTACTATGCCACTGGTTAGGTACCTAACTGACAGTATTCAATAAAGTGTGCGGTGAAATAGAACGCTCATGACCTGCCCATACTACTACTGCTAATTTCTATAATGCTGCTAGATATTTGCAGTACTGTACATTAAACATGTAAGAGACCTGACAGAGTTTACAATCTAATCAAAACAGACAAACATGAAAAATAGGGGTTAGGGAATTGCTTACGATGGGAATAATTAAAATAGACATGGGTACTTTAGAAATGAATAGAAGTTAGGAGTTAAAAGCAGCCTAAAAAAAGTGGGTTTTTAGCCTAGATTTGAAAACAGCCAGAGAATGAGCTTGATGTATTTACTCTGAAACTCTATTCCAGGCATACAGTGCTGCAAGGTTGAAGGAATGGAGTCTGGAATTGGCAGTAGAGGAGAAGAGTACAGATAAGAGAAACTTAACCAATGAATGGAGTTCCCAGGGAGGAGTATAGGGAGAGATAAGATTAGAGATTATGCCTTTCCCACATCCCATTTTGTCACTTAATTACCATTCATTTCTGTTTGAGTACCAAAAATTGAATGCCTAACTAGTGCCTAACTTTTGATGTACTATATAGACTTACCTCCTTGGAATTCTATATATGGTGTTAAAAAAAATCAGCACTGAAAAACACCTCTGAGTGGTATTCTATAAAGCATGCCTAAAGTTAAGCACGGTTTATAGAATAGCGCTTACACCCGGGACCTGCACCTAATTTTAAGCACATCCATTTGCATCAGCTGAAACATGGTGTAAATCCTCACACCTAACTTAGGCACAGATGCCCCTTATTTGAGAAATGCCTCTGACTTGCCCATAATCCTCTTATTTCTGCACCCCTTTTGGCACTGCATACAAATTTTATGTGCAAACTCTGCACCTAAATTTATGCACATAAATTTAAATTAAAATCAATTAACACTTCGCATTGCTTAAGAAGCCAACCATCAGCACTAATTGGCTTGTTATTCAATTAAATTTGCACAGAAATTGGGCACATGCCCTAATTTGCACGTGCAACTTAAAGCTCCATATAGAATTCAGGGGTAAAATGGATTTTGCATGCTCTAACTTTTTAAAGGGGTGCAATTGAATCCAATGTGTGCTAACATCCCTAATGTTCATAGCTGGAAGAGTTCATTTCCAATATTCCTGTACAGCATAATGTATTATACTTCAATAAATTACTATAGTAATGCAGCTGAGAACATTAAGCTACTCTGTGCCAGTGGTATAAGTTTTTATCAAAAGTTTCCAACCAAAAATCTGGGAGAGCTCCTTCAGGGCAGGGAGTATGTTGGTCTTCTTCTTCCTTGGATCCTCTGCACTTCAGATACTCCATAGGCAGAATTTATGATACTATTGTATTCTGTCTCCTGCTAAAGCCCACCAATAATTAATTTGTTATTTCTGTAGTGACATACAAAGAAAATCAGAGCTCCTCTGATACATCACAATTTCTTTGTTAACACTGTCGTGTTTCCTAAATCTGTACAGTTGCAGACACAAAGACAAATTACTTCCTCCATTTCACATATGAAAAGTGTCTCTAAATAAGTTTATTTCTATTTATGGTAGAGTTGGTGATTATCCTTTCCTGCCTATATTTGAAAGCTAAAGACATCTGCTTATCTGAACTGTACAAAATAGCTCTCAAGTCTTCACCATATAAAGGATTTCAAAGGCTTTTATTCTGCTTTGAAGACACAGAAATCAAAGAGAAAAATTATCAGAGGTAAGTTTTTGTTTTCCAAACAATGAGAAATGACAAAGTATATCTTCCTTCTCATGTTTAAAAGCAATCAGAATTACACTTCAAAATCAAAGATGTAACAATAATTAAAACAAAAATGCAGCTTGACAAGAAGAAACCAAGGCTTGCAATCTTGTAACAGTGAGGGCATTTGGTTCACTCTTTCCACTATAGTACATAATATGCACTTGAATCAAACATGAGAACAATTTTAACTTCCACCTCTTCATCCAAGAAATATTCAGAGTTAAAAAGATATACAACCTATGTAGTGAAAATGTAACAGATTAGAGAGAATGGATGTTGAAAGCTGTTGCTTCATGAAAATTGTCAGTGCTCCACATCTGTCAAAGACACCACTTTCACACTTTTCCAAGACAAGTGTAGTAGTTAGAGTGGGTTATAGGCCTAAGTTCCCATCTCTATGGTTGACTATACCGCCCACTAGGCTACTCCAGAGAATTGCTTCCTTCTGTACTAAGACTGGCCATGATATCTGAAGCTATCATATAGGTAGGTATGTTCTGTTTTATTTACATCTTTGGGGGGGGGGGGATGGGATCAGTCACTACTGGGGAAGCATGTGTGGGGGTTATGTTTCCATCCCTCCAGTGGTCATCTAGTCCAGTGTTTTTCAACCTTTTTTGGGCAAAGGCACACTTGTTTCATGAAAAAAATCACGAGGCACACCACCATTAGAAAAAGTTAAAAAATTTAACTGTGCCTAAATTGACTATATATAAATATATAGGAATCAAATAAACACAAAGAAAGTATTTTATAATGCTGCCACTGCCACTGGGGAATAGGCTGCCACTGCCGCCATCGGGAACAGGCCGGCACCGAGTTCTCCCTGCTTCTCTTCCCCGCAGGGCCGACCAACTCTCGCCACCCATCGTCAATTCTAACGTCGGAGAGGATGTTCTAGGCCAGCCAGGCAGCGATTGGCTGGCCCAGAACGTCCTCTCCGACGTCAGAATTGACGCGAGTGGCGAGAGTTGGCCGGCCCCACAGGGAAAAGCAGGGAGAACTTGGCGCCGGCCTGTTCCCGATGGCGGCGGTGGCACTCAAGTGGCTAAAGAGCCGCAGTTTGCCGGCCTAGGGACAACACTGGAGGGTGGCCAGCTGTGCACCCCCTTGGGACGTAAACCCGGGGTGGGGCAGACCGCCCCCCCACCCTGGTATGCCACTATCTGTACCTCACTCCCTCCCTATGACCAAAAATTCTCCTTTCTTCTATTCCCCGTGTACACAACCATCTCTTTCCCTCCCTTCCTCTCTCCAAAGTCCATGCCTTCTGTGTCCAAACACTCATTCCCTCCCCCACCTCAGCATCTCTTTCCCTCCCTTCTTCTCTCCCAAGTCCATTTCTTCTGTGTCCAAAAACCCATTCCCTCCCCCACCTCAGCATCTCTTTCCCTCCCTTCCTCTCTCCCAAGTCCATTTCTTCTGTGTCCAAAAACGCATTCCCTCCCCCACCTCAGCATCTCTTTCCCTCCCTTCCTCTCTCCCAAGTTCATGCCTTCTGTGTCCAAAAACCCATTCCCTCCCCCACCTCAGCATCTCTTTCCCTCCCTTCCTCTCTCCCAAGTTCATGCCTTCTGTGTCCAAAAACCCATTCCCTCCCCCACCTCAGCATCTCTTTCCCTCCCTTCCTCTCTCCCAAGTCCATTTCTTCTGTGTCCAAAAACGCATTCCCTCCCCCACCTCAGCATCTCTTTCCCTCCCTTCCTCTCTCCCAAGTTCATGCCTTCTGTGTCCAAAAACCCATTCCCTCCCCCACCTCAGCATCTCTTTCCCTCCCTTCCTCTCTCCCAAGTTCATGCCTTCTGTGTCCAAAAACCCATTCCCTCCCCCACCTCAGCATCTCTTTCCCTCCCTTCCTCTCTCCCAAGTTCATGCCTTCTGTGTCCAAAAACCCATTCCCTCCCCCACCTCAGCATCTCTTTCCCTCCCTTCCTCTCTCCCAAGTTCATGCCTTGTGTCCAAAACGCACTCCCTCCCCCCTTTTGTGTTCCGTGTTTGCCTCCCAGCCCATCTTTGCAACTTTCTCAGCAAAACGAAGCTCAAGCCGCGAGGCTTGTCTTCTGCTTCCTGCCTGCCCTGCCGCGCACAAATAGCCGAACGGAAGTATTCTCTGATGTCAGCGCTGACGTCGGAGGGCAGGCTTTGCTTAAGCCCTCCCTCCGACGTCAGCGCTGACATCGGGGAACGCTTGCGATCGGCTGTATGTTAGCTGCAGGGCAGGCAGGAACAGAAGACGAGCCTCGTGGCTGGAGATGTATTGAACTCCGCGGGTCCTCCGTCCAGCTCTCTCCTGTCCACGTGGGGCGGACCGCCCCTCTCCCTAGACTGGTGGTACTGCCCTGATGGTGGCCCTGACCGTACGGCACACCAGGCAACATCTCGCGGCACACTAGTGTGCCGCGGAACAGCGGTTGAAAAACACTGATCTAGTCAGTTTGGGCATCTTTTTAGCACTTATTTGTTATTAAAACAAGACTAACCCCAAATGTCCAAACTGTGCCCTAGATGTATTTGAAAATGATTGATTATGGCAGAAAAATGGCCAGGTCATAAGCCTGTCCTAGTCCTGCTCACACCACATTTTTGGAGAGAGGTTAGGACGGGAGGTGGACGGCATGTGACTCGTCCAAACATAGTTGTCCGGAAGAGATAATCAAAAGTTTGATGAAGTTGCCAGGATGGAACTTATATGTTTTGACTTAGATGAAATCAAAACAGGTATAAGTTCTGGATTGGGCCACTGAAATTGGCTCAGTGGCTCAGGCAACTTGTCCCCCTGCCCCTGTAATGATCACAGCAGGAAGGATGCCCAGTCCTTCCTGCCCGTACCCGCTATGACCCCCCTGCAATGAATGCGGCAGGTTCCCAATCTCTTCTGCAGAACAGCCCCCTGAACCCTCGAAAGTTCGCCGACAGGAGAGATACCCTATCTCTCCTGCCAGACACCCACCCCAAACCCCTGAACGTTCACCAGCAAGAGAGATGACAAATCTCTCCTGCTGACACCCCCTGTGAAAGTTCACCAGCAGGAGGGATGTCCAGGCCCTCCTGCCAGACACCTCCCTCCCCCCCAAAGGTAGCCCACCTGGACCCTCTCCCCAAATATAGCCCACTCCCACTGGACCTCCCAAGCCCACCTGGACCCCCCTAAACTTTTTTAGATGGCTGGCCAGTTGGGTCCTTCCTGTATCCAGCCGGCAGGCCAGCCTTCACTGGAATGGCAGGCCTGCCCCGTCCCGGTGCATCTTGGGATGTACCGGGGAGGGGCCTAAGGCCCTGATTGGCCCAGGCACTTAAGGCTGCTTCTGTAGGAGGGGTCTTAGGCACCTGGGCAACTGGAATCATAGGCCCGTCTCCCATTGCATTCTGGGATGTACTGGAAGTGGCCTAATATTCCAATTGGCCAGATCCCCTATGCCCCTCCTATGGTGGGGGTGGGCTTGGGCGGTTCAGGTGCGCTACCATTGGAGGGGTGGGGGATGTCTGGTAGGAGGGACTGGGCATTCCTCCCACCGGCAAACTTTCAGGGGAGGGATGGAGGGTGTCAGCAGGAGTGATTGGGCACTCTCTTTCTAGTGAAATTTTAGGGGTTCAGTGGGTTGTACAGCAGGAAAGATTGGGCATCCCTCCTGCCGCAATCATTGTGGGGGGGGGGGGGGAGAATGGTTCCATGATTCTTTTAACAGCACTTATGACAGACGCTGGTTAGAAAATCATGGTTTTAGGCGAAGGACTGGTCCCTCCCACATCTAAAAGGTCTTGTGTTGGGCATTTGGGACTTGTGTGAATTTTTGTTCGGGAATAGGGCTTAAAGATATATGTAGTGGCGGTCTGGGTGATTAAATACCTGAACATATAGGTAGGCCATTGACGAAAAAAACCACGTCGGACATTTTTTTCGAGAATGTACATTTCCTTGCTGCCTACTTTGGGTGCCTAGCGCCTTAGGCAAAAAAGGGACTTAGATATTTTTTTCAATTATGCCCCTCCATATTGATAACATCATTAAATAATATTTCTCACTAAATCACCCAGATGAGACTAATTGGTCTTGCATGTGGAATGCTTTTAAAGCCTATATAGGAGGGAGTATAATATCATTCTCTGCTAATATACTGTATACTAGAAAAGGAAAAATGACATTGATATGTCAGAAGATATAAAAACTAAAGAAGAAATACATCAAAAAAATCACTCAAATATGTCAGTCTTAGTAGAATTACAAAAACTAAGATTAAACTATAATACACTTTTGAGTAACTCTGCAGCACAAACAGTATTCATACAAGCTGCCAATTATTACTCAGATAACAATAAGAGTAGTCATTTATTGGATTCTTATTTGAAGAAGAAATCTGACAGTCTCTGTTGCCACCATAAGAACAAAAGATAGCACTATACTGACCCAAACAGAAGATATTCTTGGATGCTTCAAAGCTTTTCACCAACAACTATATTCTACTGAAATTGAAGACATAGTGACTCAATGTGACTTTAAAAGACTTACCTCATCCTTTTCTGAATGAAGAGGATAACGCATTATTAGAAACTAAAATAATTACAAAAGAAATAAAAGTATGGCCATTAACAAATTTCCAGGATCAGATGGCCTTATGGTTGAATTTTACAATGCATTCCAAAACAATTTAGCCCCATATATGCAGTAGCATAGTGAGGGTGACCAGCACCCGTGAAAGTGGCCACCCCTCTCCCGCCCTCTTCCCTGACCCCCTGCTGAATGTGCACACCTGCACCCCTTCTCCATACCTTTTTAATTTTGGCACAAGCAGCGGAGAACTTGCTGCCCGTGTCAGCTTTGGAGGTTTCTCTGACATTACCACCCATCCTTAAGGAAATAACAGGACAGTTCACAAAACAACAAAAACTAAAAAATTTGAAAATGAACTACAATTTATGAGAAAAAAAAGGACAGCACAGGAAAAAAGGGAGAGCAAAGAAAAAAGATAGAATACTGTACAATACTTTACAAACTGCATCCCTAGTAGATCCCTGCAACCTCAGTTCCATGTAGCCGGATAGAAAAAGCTTTCTCAAAAAGATAGGTCTTCAAAAGAATTGACACAAAAATAATTCCCACTCAACTTGACATGGTGGGGCCATTTTGATACTACATAAATGATGATAAAACCAAAGATAAATTATATGCTTAATATGCTGCCATTCATGCTAAGCCTTGAAATTAAGAACTTATGAAGGTCCATAAAGCCTAGTATCCTGTTTCCAACAGTGGCCAAACCAGGTCCTCAAGTACCTAGCTAGATCCCAAGTAGTAAAACAGATTTTATGCTGTTTATCCTAAGAATAATCAGTGGATTTCCCCAAGCCATTTCAATAGTAGCCTATGGACTTCTCTTTTAGGAAATTATCCAAATCTTTTTAAAAACCCCACTAAGCTAATTGATTTCACCACATACTATGGCAATGAATTCCAGAGTTTAATTATGGAAAGCAAAACAACCTTGCATCGCTCTTAAGAAACTTAAATGTTCTAAAGATAAGGGAAGAATAAATTTCCTGAGTTTCTATGATTATCGTCTTGTCTTTTTAATGAGGCAAGGTTCCATGTGGATAATAGAATAATCTCTACATGAAACTCCTGTATGGCTACAACTTGAACAATCCATAAATGGACTCAGTTGCTTAAAACTCATCACAAACATGTCTCTTATTAAGACTGAAAAATCTAATCATATGATTACTTCAACCAAACTAAGATGGCCAATTATTTACCAAATAGATCTCTGCATTCTGAAAACTTAGTCTTATTAAAAACAAACGCTACTCCAAAATATGTTGAGACCAGTAAAATGACCTTCTGCTATGTGGGGGTTAAACTGTGGAACTCACTTGTCAGTCAGTTCCGAAAATGCTGTGAAAAGGGCAGTTTTAGAAAATTACTCAAAACGCAGTTATTTGTAAATGCATTTCTCTAGATACTGATCCCTCATGATTGTTTTTTGCTGAACAATTTTTATATGATTCCTTTATAGTCGATCTTCTCAGGATTATTTGTTCATGTTTGTTTGATCTTATTTGTTTTACTGAATTATGTATGTAAAGATATGTAGGTTTAAATGATATAGAAAATTTTAAAATAAATAAATATATAATCTTTCCAAACATAAATGGTCAGACTCATTGCTAACTACAATATGATCCATTGACTCAATTAGAATTCAAGACTTAACTATTTCTTGGAAACGATGGCAACAAAGTGGCAACGAGACTATAAACCAACTGATAAAACAAACAAACATTGGTTGAAATTCTCTGACATTCACAAAATTTATGACCTGCCTACTAGCCAATATTATAAATGGATATAGCGCCATCACTATTTAAAATCCATCTTTCCAGATATCTCTTTCCTGTATGCCACTTCTGAAATGCTTGTCTCTCTGTATCAAGTTCTCTGTCAACAGAGGCATTGCTTCTTAATGGTACAAGCACATTTGACTCAGGAAATTTACTGCTCCTCATGCTATAGAAAAAAACACGGAAATCTGAAATGGACACATCTTTCAAGCATGAAACTTGGGCTCAAATTTGGATACAAACTTTAATTTAAAGACAAAAAATATGGATTGCTGCAAATCTACAATTCTCTGTGGTTAACAATCTACATACATAAAATACATTGGAAAAACAACGTTAGTTCTTATAACATACAAATATAAAATCAATGATTCTTATTAATAAACCAAAATAATATAATCTTACAGGAACGCTTGAGAAAGCAGGTATGTTTTTAAAGATTTTCTGAAGCCATTTAATTAATCAATCTTAAGTCTTTTGGAAGTGTGTTCCATAATTGAGGTCCCACAACCATAAAGATTAATTTTCTATATATCTCTAATCTTATTTGCTTGAAATCCAGAGGATCAAGTAATGTATGGCTGCTTGAATGCAGAGGCCATCCTGGAACATGAACTTTTAAAGTTGCAGCCAAACAGAGGTTGCTGCTCATGAGGGATTTTAAAGATCAATGTCAAGATTTTGAATTTAATATGCCAATAAACAGGCAACAAATGTAATTATTTAAGAATTGGTGTAATATGATCGTAATGAGGACATCCTGAAATAAGCTTTGCAGGATCATTTTGTGCAATCTGTGTAGCTCTAAAGGGTCCTTTTACTAAGGCGTACTAACCTATTTAGCACACGCTAACTCATTTAGTGCACACTAAAGATTAGTTTGCGCTAAATGCTAAGATTAGCATGCCTTAGTAAAAAGACCCCTTAGTTCTTCCTAACTGACCAGCTGACCGTTGTGAGAATTAAGGCATGACCTCCTTTAAATCCCTGGTAGTTGCTGAACCCATCAACAACCAAAGATGTGACTGTGACGGTACATACCAGGCTCTGTGACAGCTTCAGATATTGTGACCATTTCTATTAGAGCAGCAAGCTGGTCCCAGGAGTAGGCCAGTGGTCAGTGTAGTGGACTATAGAGAAAGGGACCAAGGTCCATATCGCACTCTAACTAGTATACTTGTGGTAGAAATTATGAGCCTTCTGTACCTATAGATGGGAGACAACTGCAGACCTGAGGTCTTTTCTAGTGGTGTACAATTAAATATAACAGCTTTTTAGGTGTTCCTGGAGGGCTCACAATACAAAATAAGGGTTTTAAGGTAAGATTTGTACCTGGGTCCCTTTATGTGTAGTCCAATGCACTGACCACTAGGCTGCCCCTATGCTCTGCTGGGATGTCTGTATGGCCAGTTTACTAAGAATGCTGCCACAAAACCATCCCTATGAATTGTTTTATGCGCTTTTCTCTAGAACAATTTTTTTAAAAGGTAACTAAAGAAATATATGAGTGCTGAGCACAAAAAGGTCTGGAAAATATTGATTTTCAAAACAACAAAAAAAAAAAAAGATGTTTTCTTGGTTCAAAAAGTGCTATATTCAGGATGAGATTTTTGGATGTTTTCAGCAACATGTCTACAATTGGACTTGAATTCATATTGAAAATGCCCATCCACTTGTTTGTACAATGTTTGTTAATGCTATGTTATTGGATTTGGCTCCTGCCTTTTTCAATAGTAGCTCAACATAAGTTACACTCATCTATAGTGGGTATTTCTTTATCCCTGAAAGGCTCATAATCTAAGGGTTAAGTGACCTGCCAAAGTCACTAGGAACCACAGTGAGATTTGAGCCAGGCTTCTCTGGTTCTCAGACCACTGCTTATCAATTAGGCTATTCCTCCTGTCCTATTAATATAGGCTCCTTGTTATAAAACTACTCTCAGAATTGGAAATAGCATTAGTGAATCAACCTCATTTTTTTCTATAAGAATAACATCTGAAATAAATGTCCCCTCCTGCTTTTATATAACCTAATGAACTGAGTGAAAACAGTGTTTCTTGGCGAAAACAGAAAGATCTCTTTTAACTTTGTATATCTGTCATAAACTGTTTCAAGTTAGCACTTGCTTTGAGACTGTGTTAAAATAACACAATTACAAGGTGTGATAAACTTAAATGACATTATAATAATTGTACAATGGTTCCCACTTGCATTAAGTGCAGCCTTATAATTAGTAGGCCCACTTTGTGTTATATATAGGGTGATACTGCAGAAAAACAATGAAAATGTATTGATTAATTGCAAAAATGGCACTCGATGCTGTTAAGCATTGCTAAAAGGCTTGTGAAAAAGAAAATAAATAATATGCTAGTTACCTTAAATTATTCTGTCTGTATTTTTATTATTTTACATTTATTAACTGGCTTTTCATGAAGAGATTCACCCAAAGTGGTTTATAATTCATTGAACAAGCAAAAAATGCACAAAGAGTTCCACAGGATGTCAACAAATGAACAAAGTGGAACACTATGAAGTCCAAAGCATCTTTAATAAAGCATAAAACAGTCCAAATAATAAGTTGCTTTCTGGGAGAGCAGACTCAATTGAAAGCAGCCACTTTCTCTCAGTTTCAAGCAGTCTCTTTCTCTCGACACGGCCGCGTTTCAGCTGGTACACCAGGAGAAGTAAAACACATTTTCAACATTTTGGTGTGTGATTGTTTTACTAGCTACAGCTCATTTTCTGTGATTAGGTCTCTTTTTGAACTGTGTTCTAAACATCAGTTGATATCATCTCAACCAGTGAGTGTTAAGACGTGATTTACTTCTCCTGTTGAAGGCATACCAGCTGAAACGCGACCATGTCGAGAGAAAGAGACTCTTGAAACTGAGAGAAAGTGACTGTTTGAACTGAGTCTATTCTCCCAGAGAGCAACTTATTATTTGGACTGTTTTATGCTTTATTAAAGATGCTTTGGACTTCATAGCATTCCAATTTGTTAATTTATAATTCATTGAACAGTAATCAGGTACTCTTAAGTATTTTCTCTATCTGTCCTGGCAGGCACACAATTCAGACGAAAAAAAACTGCGTGATCCACACCAACACGGGTTCACCCAGGGAAGATCCTGCCAATCTAATCTGATTAGCTTTTTTGACTGGGTTACTAGACAACTAGATGCCGGAGAGTCACTGGACGTGGTATATTTGGACTTCAGTAAAGCATTTGATAGCGTCCCTCATTGAAGATTACTGAACAAGCTGAAATCGATAGGATTAGGAGACACTCTAACTACATGGGTTGGGGATTGGCTGAGCGGTAGACTTCAGAAGGTGGTGGTGAACGGTACCCCATCCGAAGCATCGGACGTGATCAGTGGAGTGCCGCAGGGCTCGGTCCTGGGCCCGATTCTATTCAACTTATTCATAAGAGATATGATGCAGGGACTTAGAGGAAGGGTATCACGGTTCGCCGACGATGCCAAACTTTGCAACATCGTAGGTAGAAGCTTATTACCTGATAATATGACACATGACCTACTGCTTCTGGAACAATGGTCGACTACTTGGCAGCTAGGCTTCAATGCTAAAAAATGCAAGATAATGCACCTGGGTAAGAGAAACCCGCGTAGAACTTATGTACAAAATAGTGAGACCTTGGTTAAGACCACGGCGGAACGCGATCTAGGAGTGATCATTAGCGAGGACATGAAGGTTGCCAATCAAGTGGAAAAGGCTACCTCCAGGGCAAGACAAATGATGGGATGTATCCGCAGAAGTTTCGTCAGCAGGAGACCTGAAGTCATAATGCCGTTGTACAGAGCCATGGTGAGGCCTCACTTAGAGTACTGTGTTCAGTTTTGGAGACCACACTACCGAAAGGACGTGCTGAGGATCGAGTCGGTACAGCGAACGGCCACCAGGATGGTCTTGGGGCTCAAGGATCTCACGTATGAAGAAAGACTAAAGAAATTGCGGCTGTACTCACTTGAGGAAAGAAGAGAACGGGGAGATATGATTGAAACGTATAAGTACATCACGGGACGCATCGAGTCAGAAGATGATATCTTCTGGATCATGGGACCCTCGACCACCAGAGGGCATCCGCTGAAAGTCAGGGGAGGGAAGTTTCATGGCGACTCCAGGAAGTACTTCTTCACCGAGAGAGTGGTGGATCATTGGAACAGACTCCCACTCCAGGTGATAAAGGCCAGCAGCGTGTCGGATTTTAAGAGAATATGGGATACTCACGTGGGATCTTTAAGGGAGTAAACTCAGGGGGGAGGGATACTTGGAATGGGCAGACTTGGTGGGCTATAGCCCTTTTCTGCCGCTTTTTTCTATGTTTCTATGTTACCTGGGGCAATGGAGTGATAAGTGACTTGCCCAGAGTCACAAGAAACAGGTTGAGATTGAACTTGCAACCTCAGAATGCTAAAGCAAGAGCTTTAACCATAAGGCCACCTCCTCTACTCTTATATACTTGTAAAATGACTTGCATTGAGAAGAACAGGATAGTTACAGTCACCTGAATATGGCCAATGAAAAATTGCAGTTTGGATGCTAAGATTAATCTTCCATGGGGATCATAGTGTCTGCTCCTGGTGAAGTTTGAGTAAAGTCTTCCAAATGAGAGGTATTGGAGGGAATGCATAGAGAAATCTGTTCTCTCAATAGATGAGGAAGACATTTGACTCCAGGTGATTGGGGGCATATAGTATGGAACAGAAGAGTGGCAGCTTGTGATTGTGGGAGGGAGCAAAGAGGTCTTTGTCCAGGGTCTCATGAGGCTAAAGGAGTTTGCTGAGTCTGTCTGCTAACACATTCTGCTTCCCTATAAAATAAACTGCACTGAGAAGAAATTCCATGAGCAATTGCCCAAGTTCAAATCTGGATTGCTTCCATGCAAATAGGATAGTATCCTGTGCCCCCTTGTTTTCTCAATGTTTTTGATTGGGAGACTGCAGATGTTCTTGAAGAGACCTAGAATGCATCAAAAGCAGCTCGAGCCATGAATTTTCTAGTTGTAAATAAGTTCTTTGTAATTTGTTGAAACTGTTTTAACTGTTCTGGAGAAAGATACTGTTCAAAATCTGAGTACTGGGTCAGGAACTGGAAGGCAGAAGGCGACAGAGGGTAGTAGTCAATGTAGATTGCTCAGAGGAAAGGGATGTTACCAGTGCCTCAAGGTTTGGTTCATGGGCCTGTTCTTTTTAACATTTTGTAAGTGATATTATTGAAGGGCTATCTGGTAAGTTTTGCCTCTTTGTGGATGATACCAAAATATGCAATAGAGTAGATATCCCTGATGGTATAGATAACATGAGAAAGCACCTAGTGAAGCTTGAGGAATGGTCCAAAATTTTGTAGATATTTAATGCTAAGAAATGCAAAGTCATGCATTTAGGCTGCAAAAACCCAAGGGAACGGTACAGTTTAGGAGGTGAAGAACTTTTGTGTATGCAAGAAGAGTGGGACTTGAGTGTGGTGGTATGTTATGATTTTAAGGAAGCCAAACAGGTTGAAAAGGCAACAGTGAAAACTAGAAGGATGCTGGGCTGCATAGGGAGAGGAATTGCCAATAGTGAAAAGGAAACATGATAGCAGATAAAGGCCAAATGGCCCATCTAGTCTGCCCATCCATAGTAACCATTATCTCTTTCTCTCTGAGAGATCCCACATGCCTATCCTAGGCCCTCTTGAATTCAGACACAGTCTCTGTTTCCACCACCTCTTCCAGGCGACTGTTCCATGCATCTACCAATCTTTCCATAAAAAAATATTTCCTCAGATTTCTCTGGAGCCTATCACCTCTTAACTTCATCCTATGTCCTCTCATTGCAGAATTTCCTTCAAATGAAAGAGACTCGTGTACAGCTGAAAGATACTCGTGTACAAATGAAAGATAACTCCTATACAGATACAGCTCTCTGTATAATCTTCAGGTTTTTGTGCTGAAGCAAGGACTTCTCTAAGTTACTGGCCACTGTAAGAGCTTCCTGTTCAGCCAACCCCTAATTCTTTAATCTTTGATGTCACCAGTCAGACTCTGAATCAATTGAACAGTTCTTTAATAATGAAGAAAACAACTTACAGTTAGATGGTAGTTTAATGCAGTTTAAGCCTGTACATTCCTTCTCACTCTACTAACAAATCAGGACTACGCTAGGAGTCTCCACTTTGTGGCAATGACACCATTCTCCAGACTTAGAAGTAATCTAAGCTGTATTTGATTGTCAGAATTGAAGGGGTAAAAAACATAGTGGGAGAACACCACACTCAAGCTCTCATTCTGGCATTTACTCAGCAAATATGGCCACTGCTCTCCTCTGACTGAAGAAGGAGACAGGCTCATGCTCTGTTGAAGCAAAGCCCAGTCCACTGGAAAGCAAAGCCCTCTGGATAGTTGAGTCCACAGAGCACCCATAGCTAATACACATCTAAACAACATTAACTGAGTAAATGTCCATATAACATGGGGGCATAATAACTCAACTCATGTACATTTATATTACGTAGATATTAAACGTCTCTATCATAGCTCCCCTCTCCCGCCTTTCCTCCAAAGTATAGATTGAGATCTTTAAGTCTGTCCCCATATACCTTATCACGAAGACCATCCACCATTTTAGTAGCCTTCCTCTGGACCAACTCCATCCTTTTTATATCTTTTTGAAGGTACGGACTCCAGAATTGTATACAATATTCTAAATGAGGTCTCACCAGAGTCTTATACATAGGCATCAATATCTCCCTTTTCCTACTGGCCATACTTCTCCCTATGCAACCTAACATTCTTCTGGCTTTCACCATCACCTTTTCAACCTCTTTGGCCACCTTAAGATCATCACATACAATCACACCCAAGTCTCGCTCTTCCGTTGTACACATAAGTTCTTCACCCCCTAAACAGTACCGTTCCTTCTGGTTTTTGCAGCCCAAATGCATGACCTTGCATTTCTTAGCATTAAATTTTAGCTGCCAAATTTCAGACCATTCTTCAAGCTTCGCTAGGTCTTTCTTCATGTTATTCATACCATCCAGCATGTCTACTCTATTGCAGATTTTGGTACCATCCACAAAGAAGCAAATCTTACCTGACAGCCCTTCAGCAATATCATTTATAAAAATGTTCAAAAGAACAGGCCCAAGAACAGAACCTTGAGGCACACCACTGGTAACATCCATCTCCTCAGAGCGATCTCCATTGATCACTGCCCTCTGTTGAATAATAAAGGAGAGAGGATAGAACCTTGGGGTACCCCATTTTGACTAGTAAAGAGATCAGATGATGAGTTATTAAATAAAACTTTAGGTTGGAACAAATAGGCCTGAAACCAATTGAGTACTTGATCTGAAATTCCAATGGATTTGAGTAAGAGGAGAGAATGATCTATAGTATCAAAGGCAGAGGAGAGATCGAGGGAAATAAGAACAATGGAGTTGTGATGATCTAGGTCAGTGTTTTTCAACCGCTGTTCCGCGGCACACTAGTGTGCCGCGAGATGTTGCCTGGTGTGCCATACGGTGCAGACACTGATTAGGCCTCAGGCCGGGTCCCGCACGTGCTCCCATGAGACTCCCCCGGTCCCCTCTGCGACACCTTCCACTTCCACATCCTACAGGACAGCGGCAGGCCGCTACGTAGTGCGGGCGGGAGTCCCGGCGGACGGCTCAATGGAGTGCTGCTCTGAGACACAGGCTTGAGACACAGGCGAGTTATGTTCGTAGGTGTACAGCGCTGCCACATCGCCATCTAGTGGTGAGATTGAAAAAGCCTATATTTTTTACAATAAAATTTACACACGGTTGTTAGTATGACTGTGGTAGGTAGGACATCATCTTCCAACTTCCTTCCAGGCCTAGCACAGTGTGGAGACAGAGCTGTCATCTGGAGCTGTCATCCGCCGGCTCATCAGGGATCGATCAGAAGAGTGCTGAGTGTGACGGACAGCGGCTATCTGGAGGAGACAAGCGCAGTAAGTCCTGAGTGACAGTGAGATACTGCAGTGATGGACAAGTTTTTGAAAAGGAAAGAACTAGACTCTGAACAAAATTTGGAGCCAGATGAGAGCCCAAGTATGAGTGGGGGTCAAAAGAAAGCAAAGATGGTTAGCGCAAGCAAATTTTCTGGCGCAAGGCAATATAGCGAAAGCTATATTTCAGTTGGATTTACTTTCACTGGAGATGCAAACAAACCAACTCCACTGTGCGTGGTGTGTGGTGAAAAGCTAGCTAACAGTGCTATGGTCCCAAGCAAACTTAAACGCCATCTCCAAACGAAACACCCTTCGCTTCAAAACAAGAATGCGGACTATTTTGTTCGCCTGCGTGACAACACGGAGAAACAGGCAACTTTCATGAGAAAAACCACAAAGGTAAATGAAAGAGTTCTTAAAGCTAGCTATCAAGTTGCTGAACTTATAGCCAAGTCAAAAAAGTCGCACACTGTGGCAGAGACATTAATACTTCCTGCCTGCAAAGCTATTGTAGAGGAGATGCTCGGACCTGAAGCAGCTAAGGAAATAGCCAAAGTCCCTCTCTCAGACAACACAATTTCCAGACGTATTAATGACATGTCTGCAGACATCGAAAGTGTGGTTTTGGAAAAGATCCGTATCAGTGAGAAATTTGCATTGCAACTTGATGAGTCTACTGATATCAGTGGACATGCTCAACTCTTGGCCAATGTGCGTTTTGTTGATGGTGATGCAATTAGAGAAAACTTCTTTTTTTGCAAGGCATTGCCAGAAAAAACAACAGGAGAAGAAATTTTTCGGGTCACATCAGAATACCTTGAACAAGGAGGACTTAAGTGGGAAAACTGCACAAGTGTCTGCACCGATGGAGCTGCAGCCATGGTCGGGCGCACCAAAGGCTTTGTAAGCAGAGTGAAGGAAAGAAATCCAGATGTGATTGTTACGCATTGTTTTTTACACCGCGAGGCCCTCGTAGCCAAGACTTTACCAGCAGTCCTAGTTCATGTGTTGGATGATGTTGTGTGCATGGTAAACTTTGTAAAGTCACGACCCGTGAAAAGTCGCATATTTGCAGCTTTGTGTGAGGAGATGGGAGCGAAGCATAAAACCTTGCTGTTTCATACGGAGGTCCGGTGGTTGTCGCGTGGCAAGGTCTTGGTTTGTGTGTATGAGCTGCAGGAGGAACTTAAAGTGTTTCTGACAAATGAGAGGTCAGATTACGCAAAGCAGCTTGCAAGTGATGAGTGGTGTGCAAGGCTGGCATACCTGGCAGATATATTTTATCATCTGAATGAACTGAACACACGAATGCAAGGCCGAAGTGAAAACCTGCTTACAAGTACAGATAAAATAAATGGATTCCGTTCAAAGGTGCAACTCTGGCATCAACACGTGGAAAGTGGCAATCTTGAAATGTTCACACTCACCAAGCAATGGCAAGGTGTTCACACTGCTGCACTGTGTGAGATAATAGTTAAACATTTAAAAACTCTTGAGGAGAAGTTGTCATTTTATTTCTCTTCAGTCTCCACTGAATGCCTTGACTGGGTTAGAGACCCTTATAGCTCAGCATCAGTTGGTGGAAAGGACATGACTTTACAGGAGCAGGAGGAACTAACTGAACTGAGACAAAATCGTGGTTTCAAGCTAAGATTTGCTGATCTACCTTTGGACAGTTTTTGGTTGGATACCGCCAAGGAGTTCCCCCTTCTGGCAAACAAAGCTATTTTGACATTGCTCCCATTTTCCACTACATATCTGTGTGAGATTAGCTTTTCAAGCATGATTGCTATAAAAACCAAATACAGAGAGAGACTGAGAGCTGTTGACGAAGAGCTACGTGTGTGTCTTTCTTCGATTCCAGCCAGAATATCAGCTTTGTGTTCAGCCAAACAGGCCCAGGTTTCGCACTGAATAAAGTATTTTATAATTTTTCACTATTCTGTTTACTTAATATTTCATAATAAAGTAATTATAAAATACTTTCTTTGTGTTTATTTGATTCCTATTCAAGAGAATTACTTTATATATAGTCAATATAGGCACAGAGTTAAATTTTTTAACATTTTCTAATGGTGGTGTGCCTCGTGATTTTTTTCATGAAACAAGTGTGCCTTTGCCCAAAAAAGGTTGAAAAACACTGATCTAGGTAATAAAGTAAAATATTGTCATCCCCAGGAGGCAGTGTTCTGTTGAGTAGTTTGTCCTGAAACCTGTTTGGTGAGGGTGTAGAACATTTGTAGAGTTGATGAATTCTGAGATCTGATTAAATACTAGTTTCTCAGTCATTTTTGCCAGAAACGGAATATGTATACTTTGCAGGAAAGGCAGGAGAGGGAAAATTTGATAGAGATATTTAAATGCCTATGTGACAATTGAGAGGAAGCTATGTAATGAGTGGGCATAGATGAAGGTGAATGGGGATAGATTTAGAAGTAACCTCAGAAAATACTTTATCACAGAAAGGATGGTGAATGCTTGGAACAGCCTCCTGGTGGAGGTGTTAGAGATAAAAAGTGTATCTTGATTCAAGACAACTTGAGATAAATATATTGGATCTCTAAAGAAGAGGAGGGGACTAGTGGATGGCATGGTTGAGCAGACCAGATAAGCCAGTGGTCTTTATCTGTCTTTATTTTTCTCTGTTCCTTTGTTTCTCTGTTGCAGAGGAGAGCGATAGGTTGAGGATGTGACAGATAGGAGGGATGACAAAGCGCAAGATAGCACAGAGTAGGTGAGTGGGAATCGGATTGGAGGAGCAGGTAGTGGGTTTAGAGGATGAGAGAAGATGTATGGTTTCCTCCACAGTGATCTAAGAGAAAGAGGAGAGGGTGACAAGTGTTGAGGGGAGGATAGTAGAAGGGGCAGATGGAGGGAAGGGAGAGGGAAGCAGCCTGGTTGAGAGTTCAAGGTGAATCATATTGTAGAAGAACTCTGGGAAGAAATTGAAGGAGGGATAGGCAGCGAGGGTGCTTTGAGTAGAGAGTTTAGTGTAGTAAAGAGACAGCGAGGATCGGACCTAAAAGAAGTGGTTAAGTGGATATAGTATTCTTGTTTAACCAGCGAGATGGCAGACTGGAATGATGTCAGCATTAATTTAAAGTATATGAAGCCGGTGAGTGCATGGGATTTAAGCCAGAAACGTTCAGCATAACGGGCACCATTAACCTTTAGACTTCCTTCCCTAGAACTGTAAGTACAAGTTCTATGTTAGTGGTATCATTCTTATTATGATGTTTTAAGAAAAACATTAGATATAAATTACATATACTTAAAGAATCATACCTATCAAAGCCCTTAAAAACACACCCCTTCAGGTTTCCCCATTACTAGGTGTTGCTAGGCGCCATGAACCCAGGTGCTGGCCCAGAGGCTGCCTAGTGGCACCTAATTTATTTCTAATATGATTTTAATTGGTTTTTAATGGGGCAAATCAATGCTTCTCCAAGCAGTGAAGCCTGTTTCCCTGCATACAGAGAGGTGTGAAACCCAAGTAGTTCAGGGGGGCAGTAGTAGATTAAAAAAACACAAACCAGAGAAAATATCTTATCACTTAACGTGTAATTCAACTAAGGAATCTGTTCCTAGAGAATGTGGTTTGGATAATTTCCTAAAACAAATGTCCCTAAGCCATTATTAAGATGGCTTGGCAAAATCCACTGCTAGGATAAGCAGCAGAAAACCTGTTTTACTCCTTGGGATCTTGCCAGATACTTGTAACCTGGGCTTGATGGACCTGTGTTCAATCCCAGTATAGCAAATCTTATGTTCCTATGAGTTGAGCCCCCAATATGAAGGCAGCCCCTGTATCCACTAAGATACTACCAGTAATTCATCATATCAGCACTGTGTTAGATAGCAGCATTTTTCCACTAGGAGGGCAGCACGTAAATCTCAGATTTTATGGGTATTGCCCCAAAAGATAGAGACAGGGGCAAACAGTAGCGTACCAAGGGGGGGGGGACGGGAGGGGGGGGGGCGGTCCGCCCCGGGTGCAAGGCCCAATGGGGTGTTCAGCTGGCCACTTACCAGGGAATAGGCTGCCGCCAGGGAAAGGCTGCCATTGCTGTCATCAGAAAGAAGCCGGCGCCAAATTCTCCCTCCCTGCTGCTTCTCTTCCCCGAGCCGAGCAACTCTAGCCGTCCGACGTCAATTCTGACGTCGGAGAGGACGTTCTGGGCCTGCCAATTGCTGCCTGGCTGGCCCGGAACGTCCTCTCCGATGTTAGAATTGACGTCGGCAGCCAGAGTTGGTCGGCCCACGGGAAAAGAAGAAGGGCAAATTCGGCACCGGCCTGTTTACGATGGCCAGTGACAGCCTTTCCCCGGCGGTGGTGGCAGCATGGTTGTGGTAGTGGTGGTGGCATGGGGGAGGGAAGGGAGAAAGAAAGAAAGGGGGGAGCCAGGGAGCCAGAAAGAAAGCAAGGGGGGGACAGGGATCCATAAAGAAAGAAAGGGGGCAGGGTGAAAGAAAGAAAAAATGGGGCATGGGGAAAGAAAGAGAAAGACAGACATAGAGAAAGAAAGGGGGCATGGAGAGAGAAAGAAAGAAGGGGGCAGGGTGAAAGAAAGAAATGGGGCACAGAGAGAGAGAGAGAAAGACAGACAGACAGAAAGAAAGGGGGCATAGAGAGAGAAAGAAAGAAGGGGGCAGGATGAAACAAAGAAAACGTTGGGGGAGGGAATGAGGTCTGGAGGAGAGGAAGCATACAGGAGGCTGACAGAAGGGAAGAAATATTGGATGCACAGTCAGAAGAATAAAGTGCAACCAGAGACTGATGAAATTACCAAACAAAGGTAGGAAAAATGATTTTATTTTCAATTTAGTGATCAAAATGTGTCCGTTTTGAGAATTTATATATGCTGTCTATATTTTGCACTATGGGCCCCTCTTACTAAACTGCAATAGCAGTTTTTAGTGCAGGGACCATCGAGAGCAGCGTGGGGCATTCAGCGCAGCTCCCTGCGCTAAAAAACGCTATCGCGGTTTAATAAAAAGGGAGGGAGTATATTTGTCTATTTTTGTATAGTTGTTACTGAGGTGACATTGCATAAAGTCATCTATCTGCCTTGACCTCTTTGAAAACCCGCGGAATATAAATGATAATTAACATTTTCTCTGCGTACAATGTGCTTTGTGTTTTTAAAATTTTATTGTTGGTAGATCATTTTGACTTGGCCACAACTGTAACGGGGAGGGAGAGAGGGGAGCTGCTGAAAGACATCTAGTAATCCTTGCAGGCTTGACTGCAGGGAATTATTTTTGTAAAATCATGTTTTGTTATGTGACTGGCATTATTTAGACTTTAATTTCTATGAATGAATAGAATGAAAATGATATAAAATTACTTGCTTGTTTTTATGTGCGTACACTGAAGGAAAGTGGAGAGAGAGTGGGCTGAGGACGCTGAAGGGAAATGGGGAAGAGAGGGTGGGGAGAAGACGCTGACTTATAAATTGACAATTGTACAGAATATTGTTTCTTTTTATACTTTAATATAATAAGTTCAATATAAAACAATTCAAGGCTTGTTGGATGGAATCAGGTGGTTTGTGGGGCTGAGGACCGAGCTTACGGGGATTAGTCCAATAAAATGGTATTTTCATATTTCTTATTATTTGTTAATTTGTAAAGTGGTGATTGTTATGTATCAGTTTTTCAAATTTACATCTACTGTCTTTATATTTTGCACAGTATTAGAGGACATGTATTACTGTTTTTGTGGTGTTGTGGTGTTGCATTGTATGCAGAGTCTGATTTCTTGGCAGTTCAGTTTAACTTTTGTCTACATATTTCTATTTTTAGTTTGTGATTATTCCATATTGGGCAAAGGTGTATCTGTCTGAGTGTATGAAAAGGACATGGCTTTCTGATAGCATCGACTGTACTGGATCAACTGACTGTGCAGGATCTGGTTTGTTTAGTTTTACAATGTATGTGTTGGTGTTCTAGTGCTCACTGCAGTGTTTAAGATGCTGCCTTTTCCTAGGGACACTCTTGTTGTGCGATATGTAGATTGTTACTAAAAATCATATTTTTCCATATAGATGGGGATGATGGGCCCCGGGTGTCACATATGCTAGGTACGCCACTGGAGGCAAAAGTAGAGATGTCATATCATACTGCTATATGAAATTTGTCATGCACTCAAACTGCCCCTCCCTCTCTTCTCCCATTCTCTCCATACAGGTGGAAAACCTCAGGAAATGAGGCCAGCTCCTGCTGCAGCATAAGCAAGAATTCCTCCAAGGGGTGCAGGAGGAAACGTGTGCTCAGGTAGGTGAGTACTGAATCTGTTTCATAGACCATTTCTATTGCACATCTATGCCAGTTGCTAGGTGCTAATGTCAAAGGCAAAGCCAGTGCTTGGTCTCTAAACCCCATAATCATCTCCTAGGTGACTATGTTCATGTCGGAATATGTCATGTTCAGATGTGTAGGTGATGAAGTACCTGACTGTAATCTACGAGGGATCTTCAAAAAGTTTCTGCATTTTTATATTTTTTAATACTATTTATGAAATATTTCAAAAGCAGATTCCATCACTTTTGCACATAATCACCTTGTTTGCGATACATTTTTCCTGGCATCCTATTAACTTACTGCCATAAGAAAATAATGTTTTTGGTTGAGCATGAAAATATCAGCGTATGGAAACTTTTTGAAGCACCCCCTGGACATGCTGCCACATGCACTGGCCCTGGTTTTGGAGGAGGAAGATGAATTTCTTTGCAATTCTGTTTTGAACTGGTGGATCTTTTTTCGCATTCCCAAATGTTGCCTATCAAAATCCTCCACTGTGATGGATACCTTTAACTCTGGAATTTCTGTTCAAGATTGGCTTGTAACATTGATGTGCTTTCACATGTCTTTTCTGTGATCAGCACCATTAAATTTAAAGAGCATTTATTCAGAATAGAAGCCCATTTCTTCAAAACTTCTTGATGTTCCAAAAATAGTTTGGGCTCTTTAACAACCTGAATACCCCTTGGAACGTATTCCCTCTTACAATATTCTAATAAATCTATGTGTACCAATTGTTTAAATTAATTCAAAAAATTATCTCAAGTCAGATCATCACAAGTAACTTTATCATCAATTAGAAAAGTTTATGGACTCTGGAGCATGTTCAGAAAAAAGTCAGATTCAAAACTAATTCAAAACTGTTGATGCCCCTGTACAGGTCATTGGTGAGGCCCCACTTGGAGTATTGTGTTCAGTTTTGGATACCGTATCTGGCGAAAGACGTAAGAAGACTTGAGGCGGTCCAGAAGAGGGCGACGAAAATGATAGGAGGCTTGCGCCAGAAGACGTATGACGAGAGACTGGAAGCCCTGAATATGTATACCCTAGAGGAAAGGAGAGACAGGGGAGATATGATTCAGACGTTCAAATACTTGAAGGGTATTAACGTAGAACAAAATCTTTTCCAGAGAAAGGAAAATGGTAAAACCAGAGGACATAATTTGAGGTTGAGGGGTGGTAGATTCAGGGGCAATGTTAGGAAATTCTACTTTACGGAGAGGGTAGTGGATGCCTGGAATGCGCTCCCGAGAGAGGTGGTGGAGAGTAAAACTGTGACTGAGTTCAAAGAAGCGTGGGATGAACACAGAAGATTTAGAATCAGAAAATAATATTAAATATTGAACTAGGCCAGTTACTGGGCAGACTTGCACGGTCTGTGTCTGTGTATGGCCGTTTGGTGGAGGATGGGCAGGGGAGGGATTCAATGGCTGGGAGGGTGTAGATGGGCTGGAGTAAGTCTTAACAGAGATTTTGGCAGTTGGAACCCAACCACAGTACCGGGTAAAGCTTTGGATTCTTGCCCAGAAATAGCTAAGAAGAAAAATTTTAAAAAAATAAAATAAAATAAAAAAATTTAAATTGAATCAGGTTGGGCAGACCGGATGGACCATTCAGGTCTTTATCTGCCGTCATCTACTATGTTACTATGTAACTCTGCTGCAATCTATTCATCATTGAAAAAAATCCAGCCAAAAAAAGCTTACAAAGCACAACAAACCAAAGCAGGAGGAGCAATTCAACCTACAAATCCTCACATACAAAAATAACCCTCCTATGGAGAATGAAGGGAAACTATCAATGAATATTTCATAAATATAAGGAGGAAAAGCCTCAGATCCCTGTCTGCCGCCAGATTTTCTCATGCAAAACAGACTTGAAAAGGAAAATACCTTATTGGCTAATAAACCTTCTTCCCTCCCCACATTTAGGGCTCTTTTCACTAAGATGCGCTAGAGGTTTTATCGCACACACCGGATTAGCGTGAGCTATAGTGCGCGCTAGCCAAAAATCTACCTCCTAGGTGGTAGCGGCTAGCGCACGTGGCAATTTATCATGCGCTATTCTGCCCGTTAAGGCACTAGCGCACCTTTGTAAAAGGAGCCCTTAGTGTCAAATATTTTAAACAGTTCAAAAAATGATCAAAATCCCATGTATTATGATAATCAAATTTGCACTTGTCTTCTCTAAAGAAAAAGAGTTCTAACAAGTTTGTATTCCACAATCCAATCATTAAAAAAAACACAAAAAAAACAGTTATCTTCTCTTCTCATTGCTGAAGAAGTCAGAACATTTAATTCTACACAGCCCAATTGTCCAACTGACAATGGCCAGCCAGCTTTTCGCCCCTAAAGCTAAAACACCAGATTTCATTAACAAAAATTTTTTCTTACATCTTTGTGTCTCATGTGCTAAGTCTGGAAACATGTTAACTTTAAATCCCCAAAATTATTTTTGTTTATTTTTGAATAACATTCGTAAGAACATAAGAATTGCCGCTGCTGGGTCAGACCAGTGGTCCATCATGCCCAGCAGTCTGCTCACGCGGCGGCCCTTAGGTCAAAGACTGAGACTAGCCCTGAGACTAGCTTTACCTGCGTACGTTCTGGTTTAGCAGGAACTTGTCTAACTTTGTCTTGAATCCCCTATAACTGTCAATAGTAAGGTAGTAGGGACAGCTGTTTCCCTATCAGAAGCTTCTAATAAAGCTGAAACATTCAATGAGTCCTGGTTTTCATTTTGTTGATTATTTTGCACCTTACTTGGAAGGTAGAAAACTTGTGTGAAGGGAGATAATGAAGCCTCAGGGACTTCCAATATTTCAATCAAGTAATGTTTCAACATTTCCCTAGGAGTTGTAGTAATCCAAGGGGAATAAATCAATATAAGATTATTATTTCTAGAAGCATTTTCAAGTGATTCAAGTTTTCTTCTTAGATTTATATTATCTTTGATTAGCGTCTCTTGTATTTATTTAGAAGATTTTATCTCTTGCGGCAAATTTTCTACTGCAGTTTTAGAGTCGCCAGTCGATTGCTTTAAGTTGGCAATATCTTAAGAACATAAGAACATAAGCAGTGCCTCCGCCGGGTCAGACCATAGGTCCATCCTGCCCGGCAGTCCGCTCCCGCGGCGGCCCAAACAGGTCACGACCTGTCTGAATCACCAGAAGGGGCTCCCTTGCCACCTTGGTTTCTCATTGAAGTCCTATCTTCCCATCGTAGTCCTAACTCTCCGGTCTTGCACATGCACGACCTGTTGGGTTTCTATACTTATTACCTGGTTAGCTTTCTATACCTGTGTTACATCCCAGCACCTCTCTCAGTATCCCACGATCCCTTTATCCCTCAGGAATCCGTCCAATCCCTGTTTGAATCCCTGTACCGTACTCTGCCTGATCACTTCCTCCGGTAGCGCATTCCAAGTGTCCACGACCCTTTGGGTGAAAAAAAACTTCCTTGCATTTGTTTTGAACCTATCTCCCTTCAGTTTCTCCGAATGCCCCCTCGTACTTGTTATCCCCTTCAGTCTGAAGAATCTGTCCCTATCCACCCTCTCTATGCCCCTAATGATCTTGAAGGTCTCTATCATATCTCCCCTGAGCCTCCTTTTTTCCAGAGAGAAGAGCCCCAGCCTATCCAACCTCTCGGCGTATGGGCAGTGTTCCAGCCCTTTTACCAGTTTCGTTGCTCTCCTTTGGACTCTCTCAAGTACCGCCATGTCCTTCTTGAGGTGTGGCGACCAATACTGAACGCAGTATTCCAGATGTGGACACACCATCGCTCGATACAATGGCATGATGACTTCCCGCGTCCTGGTTGTTATGCCCCTCTTTATGATGCCCAGCATCCTGTTGGCTTTTTTCGAGGCTGCTTCGCACTATGCAGATGGCTTCAGTGATGCATCCACCAGCACACCCAAGTCTCTCTCAAGTCTGCTGTCTCCCAACAATGCCCCCCCAATTTGTAGTTGAACAACGGGTTCTTTTTCCCTATATGCATGACCTTGCATTTTTCCACGTTAAAGCGCATTTGCCATTTGTTTGCCCAGTCTTCCAGCTTGTCCAGGTCCCTTTGCAGGTCCTCACACTCCTCCCTGGACCTAACTCTACCGCACAGTTTGGTATCGTCTGCAAATTTTATAACCTCGCACTTTGCCTCCTTTTCCAGGTCATTGATAAATATGTTGAAGAGTAACGGCCCCAGAACCGATCCCTGTGGCACACCGCTCGTGACTCCCCGCCAGTCAGAATATTGGCCCTTCACTCCGACCCTCTGCAGTCTACCCGACAACCAGTGCTTGATCCATCTGTGCACATCCCCTCCCACCCCATGGTTCCACAGCTTCCTAAGCAGCCTTTCATGTGGCACCTTGTCGAAAGCCTTTTGAAAATCGAGATCATGTTCTTTATCTCCAACCTTCTGATAACCACCCCAAACAATAAGATATTCAGAAAAGAAGTAAAAACTATACTCTTCAAGAAATTCCTGAAACAGCTTTATCATGTTTATCTTTATCCTGAAAATTCTTTATCATGTTCTTTTAATCTCCCTTCAATCTGTTGGAATTGAGGATTAATAGACTTAGCCAAATTAGCCACGAGATCCCACAAAGCATCCAGTGTTACTTTGAGGGGTTTTTGAAATTGAGAAAACTGTAAATGTAAAGTACTTTGCTTATCCATTGGTAAGTCTTGTCGATGTTCTGGCTGGGTTGATCCAATTGCTGATGTTATCAATTCTTCCAAATCCATATTCAGACTCCCTTGTAAAGACTGGGAGTCTGAGTCTCTAGCTCCTGCTAGCCTCCGAGGGAAATTGTGTTCTGACTCCTGGAAGCTCCTCCACCCGCGGGGAGCTGGTCATTTGTGGATGCGGGGGCGGTGCTCTCATGTCAGGACTAAAAATTGTTTCCAGACTCTGGGAACTCTGCCACATTTCGCTTCTCTGCAGTGTCTCCAGTGGGGAAGTCACTGACATTGCTGGTATGCCCTGCATGCGCCGCATGAGTTCCTCTATGTTACATTACATTAGAGATTTCTATTCCGCCATTACCTTGCGGTTCAAGGCGGATTACAAATTATTCTTTAATGGGGGTTACAATGGAAGAACAATTGTCATTTCTAGAGTTGTGAAGAGTAGATCATTTGTCATTTCTAGAGTTGTAAGTAGTAAGGTTATTTGTCAAGTGATAAAAAGTGGTGTAGAGTAGGTAGATATTTATGAATGGAGGGTAACAAAGGAAGATCATTTGTCATTTCTCAGGTTGTACAGAGAAGATCACGTAGTTTCAGTGTGCCAGGAGGAGGGAGGGGGGAGTGGCGGAGTAAGTGAGGTTAGGGCTGTTTCAGGAATTTCTTGAAGAGTATAGTTTTTACTTCTTTTCTGAATATCTTATCGTTTGGGGTGGTTATCAGAAGGTTGGAGATCTGGTTTTCTAGTTTTGTGGCTTGAGTGGCTAAGAGGCCATCGTATAATTTTGTCCGTTTTACTTCTTTGATCGGGGTGTGTGTGAAAGGGGAGTGCGTTTTTCTATGGTCTCGTTGAGGATGATTGGATGAGTCGGTTGTTCAGGTATGATGGGCTGTCTCCATTTAGAGTTTTAAATAACATGCAGTAGAATTTAAATAGTGTTCGAAGATGGTGGTCCCGGAGTGTCATGAGGCACTAGCGGCACTTCTCCTCCCTCCTCTTCAACATTTTTCAAGAAAAAATATCAAGTTAAATGAAGAAAAAGCAAATTTCTAGAACAAACCCACAGGAGCATGTAACTCAGCACTCCTATCCAGTGGCCATCTTGGATCAACTCAGCAAGTTCAAAAGGACCACTTTAACCTAAAGAAAAATACATACACATTAGAAAACCCTCAAATTTTATATACATACCTATCTGTTTACCCCACTATTTACCCTTCTCCATTGAGAATATTGACCATTTAACCCTACACTCTTTTTTGTCTTTTAACCAATTCTTAATCTCTCTGCAACTAAAATACTTCAAAGGCGTTCGGCCAGTTGGGGTTGTGCTGTCTTTGCTAGATTCCCAACTTCCATTTCCTATACTTCTAAGGGATATCCCTCTGTTGGTTTTGGCTAAGTTTCTCTTTTCCTCTTTGGGATCCTTCCAAGGGTCAAGAAAATGGGTATTTTCTTTTAATCTTCCCATTCTCCCATTTTCAGCCTTAACATAATGCTCCATTAGTGTAGTAGCTTCTTTGAATGTTCTTGGGACTTCTCTAGAAACCCACATCTGTAGTGGGGAGGGTAAATATTTATAAATTGTTATAGCATTCAGTATCTCAACTGGTGTATGTTTCTCTGATTCCAGACATCGGGAGGTCCAATCCAACAAATTTTGGGCGATTTCTCACAGTCATCTTCTGATCTGGAACTATTTCTTCCTAAATTTATTTCTGTAGTGTTCAGGAAACAATCATAACCTATCCTATATCTCCACATGAACTTGGTGATAGTCCAGTGCCTTATTGCCATCCAGTGCTTGGTCGACAGCTTGCACTTCTCCTTCAAATATGGAGCCAATCTAATGGCCCATTGCTTATCCAGTCAACGGGTTACTGTAGCCACCTTCTCAAAAGTGATAAGGAATGCTTCTAGATCATTTCCAAGTTTCCAAGTTTATTATATAATTTGATTAATCGCCTATTCTACATTCTAGGCGATGTACAAAATGGTTAAAAATATCTAAAAACATGGGTAACATATTACATAGACATACAGGAGTAAATTCTCTATTAGTACGTCTAAGTTAGGCGTGCTTTAGACGTCCAGAAACGGCAGGGCCAATTAACCGGTACTTAGGCGTACGGTAGACGTCCCGACAATCTAGCCGCGTAAAATAAACGCAGGTTTCTGAAACGTCATTAAGACGTTTCCAATGGACCCATGATAGACGTGGGTAAGGTTTTTTGGACGTCTCCAATGGACCCATGATAGACGTAGGTACGTTTTTTTTTTTTGTTTTTTTTTTTTTTAAAATTATACTTTATTTATACTCTTTATTATCACACATTCAGCATTGTAAGTATAGGATGATGAAAAAGATAACTAAAACACAGTATACCATTTTCTAAACTATATATTAGTTAATCTAGCAGAGAACACTTCTGTGTTGTATCTTTTTCCTCTAGGATATCAGAATTGTACAGTTTACCATTAATACAAGGAAAAAAAATATGTTATGTTTCAAAGGAGAACTAGAAGATGAAATGTACCTAGTGGGTGTTGAACTTACATTATCAGTATGAAAGGTGGGAACTGGTAGATGTGTGCTACACAGAAAGCTGTACAGGAATGTCATACTCACCTCCTATTAGAAGTGGAAAGGATAGGACTTTGAACACCATATAGACTTTTTTTATAAACTTCGTTTAACTTCCACAAAGACTGGCAGGAAAGGCACCCTAAGTCATCCAATAAGCTTTCTCTCGATTTCACAGAGACATTATTTCAGAGAGGATAGTTTAGAAGTGATATCTTGCTCGAAAGAACACTCTCCTGGTCTTAAAACATTGCAACAATCAGCTCATTCTTCACAACAAGAAACAGAATCAAAACACAGATTAAACCTGAATGTGGCTTCCAGTTCACAGGAAGAGGAAATAGCAAGCAGCACAATGCTGATCTCATTGTGACATCATCAAGGTGCACCTGGAAGGTAGATATGCCACAAGTAAAAGACAAGCCGGGACTTGAACTCACAACCTACAGATGATCAATATAGTGCTTTTACTCACTAACCTACACTTGTGTCTCTGGTTCCCCTGTCAAAGCATACCTTAGTGATGCAATGATTACCCCTTGTCAAATCTTGTACCTAAAGCCATTTCTGGAGACTCCCATTCCCAAGTCCCCACCATAGCTCAGTGCTTAAAAGCACTGCCTGTATCTTCCAAAGGTCAGGAGTTCAAGTCCTGACTAAGGTTACCAAAGACATAATATTTTTTTTTTCCACCCACCCAAACATGCATAGCTAAGCATGTGAACCTCACTTCCCAATCTTCACTTATTTAATTTGTCATTGTGTTTGGTGGAGGTGGTTCATTCTGCTGTACTTTTTTGTATAACAGCGATATCGGCGTGGTTTAGGATGTAATTAACAGTGTTGATGTAGTGCGGAACTGCCACCGCAAGCACGCCCAAGCGGCACAAACACGTCATCGCGTTTTTTTGCGTTGTGACATCATAGAATCGGCTGTTCTTCATACGCAGTTATTTCCTCTAAAATGGCAGCTAGGAGACAGCCAAATTTCTCCACAGAGGACTCCAGGCTGCTGGCCAGGCTCTTTTTAGGGCATGAGCACCACTATTTTAGAGTGGCAGGCCATCGCAGGTCATACCTGCAGTTCAGGGACTCCTGGACCCGCCTGACCCGGCGGTTCAATCGTAGAGCCTCCTGTCCCAGGGAAGTAAGTATTCCAAGTCAGGCCCTCACAAATAATCATGTAAAATGTAATGATGGAAACCTGTCTCAATCAAATTGTTCATGTTTTTGTGGGTAAATTTTGATTCCTTTTAAAAACTACAATTGTGCATAATAAATCTTTTACATTGAATACTGAAATTAAAGCACATCCCAAAGGAGCAGTAGTAGGATTTCAAATGTCAAATTCAGCTCCTAGAAGGCATCTATTCCATTCACAACATGCACACAACTAATTTTTGGGTCACAAGCTTCGCATTTGTAATAGAAACATCTTGAAATCAACTTTGCCAAATTGCTGCTATGTCATTCCAAATACCTTCACCTTTCCTGGATCAATCTGCTGGTCTAGGGAGATAGTGGCATGACGTTTAAAGTGACAGCGTCAGTACCCTGACGTCAGGGGTTTCAAGCCACGCTGCTCCTTCTGACCAAACTATGTTATTGCCCCTGCTGTATGATTGTAAGCTCACCAGGACATGCTGTAATGTGGGGCAGTGCTGATAGGCTACAGCCTCAGCACCCTGGGGTTGTGAGTTCAATCCCACACTCCTCCTTGTGATGCTGGCCATGTCACCTCAAACCCCCCCCCCCCCCCCACTGTCCCAGGTACAGTAGAGAGATAGCGATGCCTCCAGCACAGAAAGGGGAAAGAGCTGGAGTACGTGAATACATTCATGTAAAACATGTGGCAGAAGGGGGTAGAGGCAGGCAGCAAAGCGGATAGCGGCTCTTGGAGGGCAGCGTACTCCATTTTTATGTGCTTATAGAGGTCAATACTTAAGTAAACATGTTATGCCACAGTGCTAGATGGCACTCATCATATCCCTCCCTCTCTGTTCTTTCTCTCTCTCTCTATTATCTAGGTTGAGGATCTCAGGAAAAGGGGGCGGCTGCTGAGGCGCCAGGAGCGGGCCTTCCTTGAGGGGGTGAGGGAGGAATTGCGCGCTGAAGCCGGTGAGTAATGAGTCCAGCGTGTGTTTCTTTGTGATCAGCCTACCAGAATAAATAGATGAAAATGCTTGAGTAGCTGTCAACCATTCTTAATCATAAAATCTGCAGTAAAGCTGCTATTGTGATATCATGTCACAATGGCTTTATGGTGTTCTACTTGCCTCACTTACTTACGCTACATTTTGATGTTTACAGTGGAGTAGGTGCTTTGCATCCTGTTATTAGCATTTGAAGAAAATAACGTAGTAAATAATGTCATGTTCAAAAGTGTTGTGGACATATCTGACTGTATCCTATTTCTCTCTTGTCAAGCAGCACCGCAGGCACCCCCTCAGGAGGCCCCGCAGGTGATGGAGGGAGCCCCACCCTGGTCCTCAGCAGAGGAAGAGGAGATGGAGGAGGAGGAAGAGGAGGAGGAGGCCTGGCAGCCCTCAGGACCGCCCACACCACCACTGCCCCCTGGACCTCCACCACTGCCACCTGGACCTCCACCACTGCCCCCACCACTGCCCCCTGGACTGCCTGCCCCACCACTGCCCCCTGGACCCCCACCGCCTGCCCCACCACTACCTCCTGGACCACCACCACCATCCCCTGTTGGACCTTCCCCTTCCCCCACCCACAGCCCTTCCCCTCACTCTCCTGCCCTTCCTGTTCCCATCCCACCCCCTTTCCTTGCTGTTCCCCCCCAGGAGCAGCCCGACCAGCCTCAGGAGGGGGCAGCCAGGGAGATGGCGGCCTACTCTGCCATCTTGGAGGAGGTGCAGGTAATGAGAGGGTGTGTGGAGAGGATGGAACATGCCCTCTTGCGGCTGGTAGCCGAAAGAGGGCATGGTGCCAGCAGCCATACACCCTCTCATTGACTGCACCTCTTCCGCCCCCCTCGCCTGAGGTAGCTCAAGCTGCTCTTGGGGGGCACCTACCCTCTTTCCCTGTGTTATGTGTATGTAAATAGTTATTTAAAAAAAAAGTTTTAAGTTTTTAAAAGTTTTAAAAAGTTTATATTTTAATAAAAAAGTTGGTTATAGTTTAAACTTTCCTGTGTGGTTTTAACCATGTAGCATCAGCAGTTTAGTGGACAGAGTCCAAGGTAGATAGGGGTTCAGGAGGGACTGCTGAATGGGCCCTTTTCAATATACAAGAAGGTGACATATAGAAAGTTTGACAATCTTTATTGGGGTCTGTCATTCATTCTATTACCTGCTAGCCACTCTGATGTCAAATCATTGCAGAATCTAGGAAAAAAGTAAGTGAATGCAAGGGTATATGCAACTATAGGTAGATAACGACATCTCAGCTATGATGTGCAAAATAAGGCAGTCCCTGTTCCAAAGTAAATGGCTACATAAGGAAGAAAATATAAGTCACTGTGGTAGATTTGTTGTTAAGGAATAGGGTTACTGCTACTAAGAGTTGGCTCCACACCAGGAGAATCCAAATGAGACATGTGGGTTTTTCTTCCTTTCACGGAAGGTGATGGAAGTAAAGGCCACATACCTCAATCTATCCTCCTGGTTCTTGAGCTGCACTATTTTGGTTAAGCAGGTGTGGAAACCACAAAGATGCTCACAGCTGCACTGCTCTCAGTAATACAAAACTCCATCTGACAATACTGCAGTTGCCTGTTTAAGACACCTGAAAACAGAAAAGAGGAGAAGCTGGTTTACACAAGGTTCACAAACAGGGGGTTCAACCCCCAAGGTCCATATCTATCCTCCCTTCCCTGAAGCAATGTGTTAACCTCATTTATGTTGAGCTGCTGTTTGTGTGCATATAACAGCAGGAATGCGTGCCATGGTGTTCTATGAGGCCAACATTATCAATTTACTATTGTTCCTGAAAGTCATCAAGGATACCTGTGTGAAGAGAACAATAGAAGTGTGAAACATTTATTTCACTCATCAGAAGAGTGACTCAAGTGAAGAATAGTAGAGTATCATTCTCACCTACAACTGTTTGGCTAGGTGCAAGCTGGTGTGCTGAGCTGATGAGCAGAGTTAACCTGAAATGAAGAATAGAGAAACTGTTAACAAAGATCTATGTCTCCAAAATGAAACACTGAAGTTGTGGCAGAACACACACCTAGAAGTAACAGAAGTGCTAACATACCTTTAGACTCCTTATTAAAAATGGCAGCCATTAGCCACTCATTAGGAGTTTTCCACCTGAACCATGTACACTGATTGGATGTCCACTGAATGGCAGTGTTTCCCCCCCCCCAACACACCCAACCTGTTCTTATCAATGAGTTAGTACACAGAACCATTCCTCACCTGATTTTAACTTGCCTGTAATTTGATTCTACAAAGAATTAACTTTAGCTCTATGAGTAAACCCTCTCAGATGTATGAACACATCCATTTTACTTATATATCCATATTTCTACCAGCAAAATTTCTACCAGCATGGTCTTTATCAGTCTTCTCAGTCATTTTTGTCAGCCCTGTGGAATGAAGAGTAAGAGATATCAGAAATAAAATAACTATTATAAACAATAGCACACAATGAAAGCCCATAAAGAGAAGTCAGTTTTTGCTGGTTGGTTTCTTTAGTTCTATCATAAGGACACCTAAGTAGCTTACAAAATATCATTCTCACCTGGACTTACTATCTGAGCTACTTCTAGAAAAGATAAAACAACATATTAGAATGACATGTAGCTTGTTAATGGCTCTGTGGAATAGAGAGAAATGGGAGGCAGAGATAGGAAAAAAAAAAAGTAAAAGACTAAGACAGAGTAAAGTCTCAAACATCTGCATAAGGAATAGAACAGAATAGAAAAGAAACACTGCTCACCTGGACCTTCTTATACCCATGCACGCCTAATTAACGTCTGACGTCAGTAGGACGGGAAAGGTTTCTCAATGCCTATTGGGCACCGTTCGGGTGCGGTTCCTTGGCCCGCTTCCTAACCACGCCTATCACACCTCATTGGCTATTCTATGGGGGTGTGTTTGAACGTGTTCTACAAGTAGCCTGAAAAGATATCTTCACCTTACAACATGGCTCCAAAACGGAAATCGAATTTCTTGCATGGAGAGTTGCAGATATGGAAAATGGAAGTGGGGCAGACCATGACATTTTGAAAGCAGGGAGAGTGGTGGGTGTAGGCATCTGTGTGTAACCTGGCCTGGCCCCTTCTTTTCCCTAACAATTGATTCCCCTCCACACTTAACACAAAATTTAAGTCCTCAACAATCCCTCACACCAACACCCAGAAAAATCCATAAACGAAAGAAATACAGATAATGGGGGTGGGGAGGAGTGTCAAAGGCAGAAGGGAGTATAAAGGAGAACAGGCAAGTTTCATAGCACAAAGTTTCATCATTGAGGAAACGGAACACCACAAACACCAACTCACATGAGGGGGTCTTACATAGGGAAAATGGCTGTGCCAAAGCTTTCTATATACTAAGCACGCCTAATTAGCGGCGGACGTCATAGGAACCGTTAGGATTCAAATCTAATTGGATGTGCATTGGATGTGGTTTAGCAATATACAGCTGTAGTGACGTTGTAGTCAATTCCTTCACATCTCTAAGCTCTATGTTCTAAACAAAGTTACCTCTATAGCTCTATGCCTTAAGGCATTGCTTTTTTTTCATCTTCCATACATCAGGGGGTTCAAGTCTTGAGTAAGGTTAGCAAATAGGTTATATTCATTTCTCAGCCAGGACACCTGGTAACTCTTTAGCCTTGCCTTTACATTTCAATATTTTGCTTCAGCTTTTATTATGTGCAGCCCATTGTCTAATAGGTAATGCAACCTGTTCTCTCTCATGCTGAACACCCTCCCCCCACCAAAAACATCCCCCCCCCCTAACTGGATCATTCTTCAACACCTGTCCAAGCCCTCTGAAGTTTGATTTAACTCATAGCTGTTGCACAATGCCTATATTGCATTAAAAGAAACACATTCCTACTAGAATGGCTTGCAGTTAGGAGCAAATGAAAATATCTCATGCACCTGTGGCTGCAGAATGCTGAGGAGAAACAGCAAATTCCACCACTTCTGAGAACTGTTAAGATGCAAGGAAACAAAAGTGAACAACAAACAGCACTGCAATCGGCTCTCTTTTGAAAGCAAAGAAAAACCAGCACACATTATCAGCACTTAAAAAGAGAATAAACAGATACACACCTTAACAATCCAGCTTCCCTCATTGCAAAATGGAGGTGTTCAGTTGCACAAAACTGACCTCATTGTGACCTCATCAATCTGCATCTTCCAGTAATATGCCACAATTAAAAGACGTGGTGGGTGTTGAACCCACAACTTCTGGATGTTAGCAGCACAGGCTGGGCTCCTAACCGATAGAGCTACAGCTGCTTGACTGAACTGTCTGTGCTTCATTAGGTATCATATCAGGATGAACTCAAATAAGTTTAAGCAAAGGAATGGCTAAAGATTTGGAACGTTTTCAAGTAGAAAACAAATATGAAATATGTATTAAAGAATTGCAGCACAAATAACGCCTAAACGGAACAGATTATTTACAGTCCTATATGCATTAGTACAGTGCTTAGAATGAAGATTAGCGTGTGAGAAAAACGGAGCTCCACCTCACATGCATTCAAGCACACTTGGGAATATGGGTTTGGGGCTCAGTGAAAGCAGCCTACTATGACATTATAGCTAAACTCCTTTTCCCTTAGCACTTCACTAAGATATGATATGACAAGGGAACCAGAGGAATTGGAGCTGTGGGTCAGTGAGGAAAGGCACTCTCTACCAATTGTCTGGCCTTTGAGGGTTCAAATCCCAGCCTGTATTTTACTTGTGGCGTATCTGCCTTCCAGGTGCACTTTGATGATGCTTTCCACTTCTTATAGGAGTTGAATATAACATTTCTCCATTTAAACATGGCATACGTTGTTAGTTTTTATCGTGGTAAAGTATACATTTCTGAAATGGTGAAGAAATGGCAGAAAGCGGTATAAGCAAATCCAAACTGCTATAAGCACAAGAAAGCATTTGTAGCTCAACACGCTAATGCTCCTTTTCTGAGCTTTGCCATCTAAAACTCCCCAGTTCGACTCCCACCTTTGCTAATTTTAATAAGGTCCTAGTTTTTTGCTATTAGCTCTTATAACATTTCCCTTTGCAGGCAAACCTATTTTCAACTTACCATGGCTCGGACATCCTAAGCAGTGATGAGAGCACATTAACCAGGCGATCCACAAATGTCATCTTGCTGTCAGAGGAAAGGTGTCTCTCATCACTGCTTAGGATGTCCGAGCCATGGTAAGTTGAAAATAGGTTTGCCTGCAAAGGGAAATGTTATAAGAGCTAATAGCAAAAAACTAGGACCTTATTAAAATTAGCAAAGGTGGGAGTCGAACTGGGGAGTTTTAGATGGCAAAGCTCAGAAAAGGAGCATTAGCGTGTTGAGCTACAAATGCTTTCTTGTGCTTATAGCAGTTTGGATTTGCTTATACCGCTTTCTGCCATTTCTTCACCATTTCAGAAATGTATACTTTACCACGATAAAAACTAACAACGTATGCCATGTTTAAATGGAGAAATGTTATATTCAACTCCTATAAGAAGTGGAAAGCATCATCAAAGTGCACCTGGAAGGCAGATACGCCACAAGTAAAATACAGGCTGGGATTTGAACCCTCAAAGGCCAGACAATTGGTAGAGAGTGCCTTTCCTCACTGACCCACAGCTCCAATTCCTCTGGTTCCCTTGTCATATCATATCTTAGTGAAGTGCTAAGGGAAAAGGAGTTTAGCTATAATGTCATAGTAGGCTGCTTTCACTGAGCCCCAAACCCATATTCCCAAGTGTGCTTGAATGCATGTGAGGTGGAGCTCCGTTTTTCTCACACGCTAATCTTCATTCTAAGCACTGTACTAATGCATATAGGACTGTAAATAATCTGTTCCGTTTAGGCGTTATTTGTGCTGCAATTCTTTAATACATATTTCATATTTGTTTTCTACTTGAAAACGTTCCAAATCTTTAGCCATTCCTTTGCTTAAACTTATTTGAGTTCATCCTGATATGATACCTAATGAAGCACAGACAGTTCAGTCAAGCAGCTGTAGCTCTATCGGTTAGGAGCCCAGCCTGTGCTGCTAACATCCAGAAGTTGTGGGTTCAACACCCACCACGTCTTTTAATTGTGGCATATTACTGGAAGATGCAGATTGATGAGGTCACAATGAGGTCAGTTTTGTGCAACTGAACACCTCCATTTTGCAATGAGGGAAGCTGGATTGTTAAGGTGTGTATCTGTTTATTCTCTTTTTAAGTGCTGATAATGTGTGCTGGTTTTTCTTTGCTTTCAAAAGAGAGCCGATTGCAGTGCTGTTTGTTGAGACAAAAAAGGGGGTTGTAAAAGCCATGTGAAAATTATATTATGGTTTGGGATGAAATGTGGTTTGTTATCCATGCAATATAATGTGTTCCATTGTTATGGTGTCATTATATTTATTCGGACAGAGAAAAGATGAAATATACCTATTGAAATTCACTATTGGAATTATTGATGAAAAACACAGCGGACGTCTGCCTCGCGTGTAACAAAGAGCCGCAATTACGATAGTTGAAACGGCATTGAAATCCAAGCTAGACCAGGGTTTCTTACGTCTACATAATTCACGAGATTTAGACGCACGCGTTCGCCCAAGTAGCGCCTATCTAGCGTCCCCACTTGGCACGCCCAACGGAACGCCCACGGAACGCCCACGTCCAGAGCTGCAGACGGGACTATGCTTTCAATAGACGTTAGTTCGTTATGTACTACCTAGGGACGTCTATGTGTCGTTAATTACCCAATTAACATCAATTAAGACCCTTAACTCCGTAATTATTCACTTGCAGCGGACGTCCAAAGCACGCCTAAGTTAAACGCAGTAATAGAGAATTTAGGCCACAGTGTTCCAAAAAAAAAAAGCAAATACAATGTCGAAACAACAGGGAAATTATTTAAAGGTTACAATCTGTATTAAATTTAATATTTAAAGGTAAAAACGTTAGGAGGGAAGACAAACATGATAAAAGAAATATAAGATAAAGATAGATTGAAGAATCATTTATTCACTAAAAGCATCATTAAAAAAGAAACTTTTAAGCTTAATCTTGAATTTGTCTAAATTATTTTCTTCTCTTATATAGAGTGGGAGATCTTTCCAAGACTGAGGAGCAGTCACTGAAAAAATAGTATGATGCCTCGTATTAATGACTCTCAGTGAGGGAATGGCCAATAAATGTTGATTCTGTGATCTCAGTATTCTAGAAGTAGTATAAGGAATTAAAACTCTGAAAATAAAGGCGGGGGTTTGAAATATTAATGATTTAAAAGTGAGTAAACATATTTTAAATAAAATGCGATGTGCAACAGGTAGCCAGTGTGCCTCCTTGAGTAAGGGTGAGACATGATCAAATTTTTTAGCTTTGTGAATTATTTTAATAGAGGCGTTCTGAATAATTTGAAAACGTCTGATTTCTTTTTGCGGCAGCCTTTAAATAAGACGTTACAATAATCAATTTTGGAGATGATTCTGTTTCTACTTTACTCCCTATTTAATAAGCCACAGTAGAGGTTTCTATCATGGCCTGGAGCACTACAACCTGGATCCTCTAACCGGCACTGATATCAGTGGCCATCTTAAAAGAAGCTGCTGATTGTGTATCATTTGCACATTGGCACTGGTTTTAGAATTGCGCGATACAAAAGATAGGTGCCATAAATGTAGGCCAGGTTTTTCCAGGCCTACAAAATCCTGAGTGGAGTAGAATGGGTACAAGTGGATTGATTTTTCACTCTGTCAAAAATTACAAAGCATGAGGGACACTCAAAGTTACAGGAAAATACTTTTAAAACCAATAGGAGGAAATATTTTTTCACTCGGAGAATAGTTAAGCTCTGGAATGCATTGCTAGAGGTTGTGGTAAGAATGGAAAGCATAGCTGGTCTTAAGAAAGGTTTGGAGGAAATGCCCATAGTGCTATTATTGAGAAAGACATGGGGAAGCCACTGCTTGCCCTGGATCGGTAGCATAGAATATTGCTACTCCTTGGGTTTTAGCCAAGTACTAGGGACCTGGATGGGACACTGTGAGAATGGGCTACTGGGCTTGATGGACAATTGGTCTAACACAGTAAGGCTATCTTTATGTTCACCTATCTTCACATAGGCACTTTAGGCTCCCTTACACCATGTCCGACATTGGCCATGCCTACTTTGCCATTTAACATCCTAAAGCACCTACATAGGCATGATTCTGGTGCCAATTTTCTAGGCACTGGTATGTGCCTCAAATCTTGGTTAAAAATGCAATTTGGATGGTGTTTATAATGGAGGTATGGGCACCTACCGGCATTGATTCAAGAATCTGGGCCTACATACTCTGACACTGTTCCAACACACATAGGAATTCTATGAGCATCGAAGCCACGTTGGAGCATTTAACACTCCAGGCCATGGCAGAAACCTCTACTGTGGATTAGTAAAAGGGGGAAGGGGGTTAAGTCAGGGACAACACTTTAGTTCAGTCTTCTGATCCAGTATTTCCCTATCCCACTTCAGTGTCCAGCTACATAACTGCTTTCTAGATTCCATCTGCTAACCGATGAAGTTCCTTTGTCTGCATTTCCATTATCTGCATCAATGGTTGTTGTTTCCATTGCTTTTCCATGGCCTGTACGAAACTTTGCTCCATGGCTTCCTGATGGGTTTAGAGTTGGTCAGCCTTCCACTTTAAAGTGGCTTTGGACACCATCCCCCTGCTGGAAGAATAAGAACAATATCTAAGTGCAGATCAGCCAAAACTGGACCAGCCCCTCAAGTACCTTTTCCTCAGCTTAGGTACTGTTTACTTGTAAGTGCTGGGTATCAGCATCTTCCTCAAGGGGATACAATCCAATGTTGAACAGGCAGTTCCTTGGATCCCACCACTGCCACAAAAATGTGAGGTTGACTGTCTGTTCTGGTCACTCTGGTCCATCTGGCCACATTCGGGCCACTTCAGTTACTCTGAGTGATCAATACATCTAAGAAAAAGCTCAGAGATCACTCTCTTAAACAATAGGCCAAAACAGAAGTCCTATCCTTGGTACCTCAAAACAATTATGGTGAGTCAAATTCCTACCCACTGGACAGGCCACTGATCACCTTGTTGTAGCTCCAGACAAGTCCTGTGCCTCTATGCCAGCCTCAAAATAAAAAAGTAACAACATAAGGTCTTTAAAGACTAGGGCCTAGATTCACTAAAGCTTCCAATCCTGACCCAATTCACTAAACTACTGTGTGATGAATCTCTGACCTGATCCGATCTACTCTGGCAAATTAGTAAAACACCATGCAAAATAGCCAAGCAATTGATTCACTAACAATTGCTTGGCTATTTTGAATCAGGTTTTACTAGCCTAAAACCCGACTGCTGCAGACCTGTCAGTAACTGTGCTACTATCAATAAATGTTCAAAAGTACGTCTGGATCAATGTACGATTTTAATCGCTTATACTAAATTCAAAAAGGACACCTCAGCCCCACCACTCCACCGCATATAATGTTTTCTATAGCGGGAAGTATATTGTGGTGCTTCATCATTGGCTATCACTTTTTGTTATTTCACTGCTGTTTTTAGTTATTTTTTATATATATATATATTTTTTGTTGGTTTTTATATCAATAGTTTAAGAAATAAATATTTCCTTCACACTAAACATTCTCAGTGTCATAGTGTATAGTTTAAAAAGTAAGTAATACTTATCTCAGCCAACACCCAGGGAGTCTGACCCGACATGTTTCACACAAACAAGTGTTTTATCAAGGGTCTCCCTGTGGAATATAAAGCAGAGGGTGTCACATATACTTAAGTGGCACCTCTCCCCTATCAAGATTATGTTCAACGATTATGTTTTGCACTCACCAAGGCTGCCGCTGTCATCCGACTCCGTATCTAAGTGAGAAAAGATGGCGTCGGCGTCCCTGAGCCAAAGTTTAAATCCTCCCTCTCAAACAATCATAGTACTGAGAGTACAGAAAAAGAGTTGTGTGTTAAAGTTAGTAACATCGAAAATGAATTACAACAACGACAGGACACCAGTGACTTTGATCAAAAATTGCAAGATCTGAAAACATCAATGAAAAAGTTCAGAGGTGAAATTAGGACCAACAAAATTAAGAAGTGGAAAAGGGACCAAAGGGACTACCTACAGGATCGGGTATACTCATGGCAAAGGAAAACTTCTATTGTTTCACAGAAGAAAAAAGTATCATTTGATAGTTCATCTGGTGAGTCCGACACCACCAGTGAAGGCTCTATTGAAACAAATGCTGAGAAACCAGGGGAGCCCATCGATACGGACGCTCGTGGACGGGGATGGACAAGACATCAACGCACAAGGGGCAATGTCCAACAAACAACGCACAAAACTCGGACGACAACCTCTCGTCAGTGATTAATTTATCATCTTTGTGCCTCACCAACTCACAAAAGGAGATTTTGGAGAATGGTTTAGGGTTTGTGATGTCTCACCCCCCTGATTTTTTTAAACTTCATGTGGCATTACATGCCTTTGTGAGGAAGATGCAATTGAAGGTCTTTTTTCATGATAACATGAAAGAAGAACCCCAATTAATGGAGGAAGAACAGATACCTCAGGCATCAACGAATAGGAATTCTATTACTGTATGTAAGGTTAGGTCCTCTTGGATTCCCCCGGGCCCTATGGATCCTCTTATTTTCACCTTTAAGGAGTTGATCATTACGGAACTCAAAGACCTTCAGAGAAGTTGGCAGAATAGAGGTCCCCATAATACAACTAAAGGACAAAAATATGGTTTCCAGGATCTTCTGGAAAACAAAGATATCATTATTACCAAAGCTGATAAAGGAGGGGCCACGGTTATACTCAATCGGGAAGATTATAATGCGGAAGCAGCACGCCAACTAGCAAACACGCAGGCTTATAGCCTTCTCCAAGGGGACCCTACTACAGCATTAGGGGTAGAAATATTACAATTCCTGAATGAACATCGTGAAAGAGGCACGATTACTATGAGGGAATATAACTTTATGTTTGAAAAGAATCCAAAAGTCCCTAAAATTTCATTTGTCCCCAAAGTACATAAGACTCTCAGGAGTCCTCCAGGTAGACCTATCGTTAATACCCGATCCTCTATTTTGGAACCTTTGTCAAAGGTAGTTGATTTCTTCCTTAGGGAGGAAGTCCCAAAAATTAAATCATATATCAGAGATTCTTCCCACTTCTTAAGAAATTTGGACAAGTTACAACTGAATATGAAAGATAAATGGCTGGTGACCCTGGACGTGATCTCTTTATACACACAAATTCCTCAGGATGACGCTCTTCAGGTTATAAGAGAGTCACTCCAGAGAAGAGACACCCACCTAATTTCCACTGAATTCTTAATGAGCTAGCCTTTTGGGTAATTAAAAGGAATTATTTTCAATATCATCAACAGTTTTTCCAGCAAATACAGGGGGTGGCGATGGGTGCCACTTTGGCCCCCTCTGTGGCTGCCCTATATATGGCAAGATTTGAAGAGACTTGGGTATATACATCTCCATGGAGTTCCTACATTGGATTCTGGGGCAGATTTTTGGATGATATTTTTTTCATTTGGGACAGTACAAAACAAGATCTAGATTCCTTTGTGGAATTTTTGAATTTGGTGGATTTAAACATTAAATTTACTATGACATGCCATCAGACAGAGATAGGTTTTTTAGATATCACTGTTCAAGTTCAGGGAGGTAACATTAATACTACCCTTTTTAGGAAGCCGGTCACCCGTAACACTATACTGCATTTCAATAGTTTTCATCCGTTTAAATTACGTTTTAACTTACCCATAGGGCAATTTTTACGTATACGTAGAATCTGCTCCTCTTTGGGGGAATATAGAACACAAGCAAAAAAACTAACGGACCGCCTTCGGGCGAGAGGCTATCCAGAAAGAGCTATAAAACAGGCTTTCATTAGGGGAAAATATGCACAGAGGGAATTACTCCTACAAGAACCATCCCATATTAAAAGTGAGGATGACCAACTTACATGTGTTTTGCCTTTCTCAAGAGCAACTAAAGGCGATGGTGAACATGTTTAAAAAATACTGGTTTATTGTACAACCTCACAAACCTTTGGAACTTTTCCCCAGGATTGCATATACCCGGGGGAGCATGTTAGGTCAAAAATGTAACTTCCAGAGATATGGTGTTCTCCCCGATAGGGGGGAGGGGGGACACCATGGAGCATGTAGACGGTGCCAATGGTGCCCCGCCACCATCCGGGGGGATTTTTGGAGGGTTCCGGGTAGACCAGTTATTTTAAAATCTAAACATGTTACTGACTGTAATACTCAGGGGGTGATTTATATCATTCTCTGTCCATGTGACCTCATATATGTGGGTCGAACTAGCAGGAAAATCAAAACACGGCTGACAGAACATAAATCCCGCATAGTTAATAAGACGTTGCTAGCCCCCTTAGTAGATCATTGGCTGAGGGTTGGACTTACTATTGGGGACCTGAGATGGCGTGTTATCAAAAAAGTGACGGGGTGGGATTGGGGATGTGACCAGGTTAAACTTAATGAAAGCGAGCAAAGGCTTATTTTTTCACTTGACACAATTGAGCCTCATGGCCTGAATAGCGAATTAGAATGGGATTCTCTGATGTAACCTAAGTTTGGACCAATGAACTGCAGGGGGCGTGTACTATGATTGTTTGAGAGGGAGGATTTAAACTTTGGCTCAGGGACGCCGCCGCCATCTTTTCTCACTTAGATACGGAGTCGGATGACAGCGGCAGCCTTGGTGAGTGCAAAACATAATCGTTGAACATAATCTTGATAGGGGAGAGGTGCCACTTAAGTATATGTGACACCCTCTGCTTTATATTCCACAGGGAGACCCTTGATAAAACACTTGGTTGTGTGAAACATGTCGGGTCAGACTCCCTAGGTGTTGGCTGAGATAAGTATTACTTACTTTTTAAACTATACACTATGACACTGAGAATGTTTAGTGTGAAGGAAATATTTATTTCTTAAACTATTGATATAAAAACCAACAAAAAATATATATATATATAAAAAAATAACTAAAAACAGCAGTGAAATAACAAAAAGTGATAGCCAATGATGAAGCACCACAATATACTTCCCGCTATAGAAAACATTATATGCGGTGGAGTGGTGGGGCTGAGGTGTCCTTTTTGAATTTAGTATAAGCGATTAAAATCGTACATTGATCCAGACGTACTTTTGAACATTTATTGATAGTGCTTTTTGGACTGGACAAAATATTTACTTCAACCATATTGCCATTGTTAAAGTAAATAACTGTGCTACTGACAGGTCTGCCGGTCTTTTGACAGGTCTGCCTGTCTTTTTATTCATTTTTTTCCATTAAAAAATGAATAAAAATGACAGGCAGTTCTGTCAAAAAACAGCCACTCCCAACCCCCCGTTAGATATGGCAGGAGGGATACCAACTCCCTCCTGCCATTGGGACCCCTCCCGAACATACCCAATGCTGCTCCCTACCCATCTGTGCGAATATGTTAGAAGGGATGCCAACTCCCTCCTGCTGTCAAATCCCTCCCCCTACCATCTACCCATGCCCCCCCTTCCCTTCGCATACCTTTAAATATTTGGAGCAGGAGGGGTGCTCAGTCCCTCCTGCTCTGTAGGCCTCCAGCAATCTTCAGGAGCAGGAGGAAGCCCAAAGTCCTCCTGCCCCGACACAATGCCAGGCTTAGGCCCCGCCCTGGTGCATCATGTGGTTCAGCCCTAAGGAAATCCATGATTGGCTCAGGCACCTCAGGCCCCTCCCACGGGAAGAGCTTGAGGTGCCTGAGCCAATCAGGGCCTTAGGCCCCTCCCCGTGTATCACATGATGCTGGAGGCCTACAGACCAGGAGGTACTGAACACCCCTCCTGCTCCCAATGTTTAAAGGTACGGGGAGAGGGGCACAGGTCAATTGCGGTGGGGGGGGGGGGGTTTCAATGGCAGGAGGGAATTGGCATTCCTCCTGCCATATTTGCGCGGATGGGTAGGTGGCAGCATCGGGTAAGTTCAGGAGAATGGGTCCTGATGGCAGGAGGGAATTGCCATCCCTCCTGCCATATTCACGCAGGCTGGGAGGGCAGCCTTTGGTGTAGCGGCTGATGGCAGGAGGGAGTGGGCATCCCTCCTGCCATTTTTGTTGAGTTGGGGGTGCTGTCAGGGTGGAGGCTTTTTTTAATTGGCAAGATATTTTGCATGTGTAATCCATGCAAAATATCTCTGCCATAAAAAAAAAAATGAACCCCCCCTTCAAAAAAAAAACCCAACACCCGGCAGAAGCCCTGACAACAGTGACAGGAGGCTGCTTCTCCTGTCACTACTGTCAGGGCTGCTCCGACTCAATCACTCACTGAGCGATTGAGTCGAGGAGTTTACATGCAAATGATTTGCACCTCCGTACAAATCATTTGATTGCAAAAAAAGATAGTGAATCAATTGCTTTTTCAAAATCAGCCAGAAATTGGCCAACAGTGAATGAATCGCTGTCTTTAGTGAATCTGGCCCTAGGTTTCTTAAGAGTTCATATTGTAAGGAAAGCAGCTCAGCCACTGGAATCATGGGTTATCAGTCTGTCTTTCTTCCTTCAAAGCCAAGTGGTTTTGTTATATTGTTTCCTCGCTAGGATCCCCATCCCCAGGTCCCCAGTATCCCATGATGGGATGTACACTCCATCACTTGTAATTTAAAAATTAGAATACACCACATACATCATAGGGGCATTGGAGGAAGCAGGAGACAGCATTAAAAACCAAGGGCTCCTTTTACTAAGCTGCAATAGTGGTTTTAGCGCACGCTGCATTGCCGCACGCGCTAGACCTTAATGCCAGCATTGAGCTGGCGTTAGTTCTAGCCGCGTAGCGCGGGTTTAGCGCATGCTAAAAACGCTATCGCAGCTTAGTAAAAGCAGCCCCAAGTATCAAGGATTTGTATCATTCTTTGGAGCTATGCAGGGTACCTGCATAGCTCAAGAGGAGATGAATATATTTATTTGCTGTGTTGAACAAACATGTTTTTGAAAAGAAAAAAAAAGTTTGGAGGTCTGAATGTAGCTGAATCAAAGCCTTTGTTTTTCTGTCTTTGCATGTCTCTATTTTTCTGGGTGTGTCTATTTTCTCCATCCAAAATCAACATGGCAATCCTCCCATTGTGAGTTATTTATCCACTCTAAATAATTGATAGTTACATAACTGCCAGCAATTTGAGGTATTGTGAGAGATTTCTGTTTGCCTCTTTAATTAAGCGATTGTTCACAGGTGCACAGTTAAAACAAAATTAATTGATAGCTTTATATCACATTTCTTGAGCCCTCTATTATTTGATGTTTGCAGACACTGCCAGTAGTTAGGCCTTATCTTGCATTTAGGGAACATTGCTGGTTTGCCTGCAATGAATAATTGGAAAGGTTGATCTAAATTCTGAAAAATCCTATACATGTGATAGTAAACCTGCTGAGGCAATTTTGCAGGAAAAAAATAAAAAATATATTTATTGAACATTTAGCAGAGATAAAATATTTTCTTATTTCTTGAAGTGCTGATCTTTAACCTGAGAAATCTATACCACCAGAAAGTGCTAGATCCACATGCAAGAAATTCAGGATAGTACCTTTTAATACCTAGCTGTCTTTTTTGTTCTCCCCAGCCATTGTTTTTCTTTCCTTTCCCCTCTCTTTCTTTTCCACACTTAAAACTAGTCATATACATTCATTCAACCGCTCTTAAACCTTGTGTAAAGGACGATATATAAAGTAAATGAATAGAATAGTGATATGCAGGGAGAGGAACTATGAAGGCAAAATTAGGGAATATCCGTGAAATAGCCATTTTGGTGAAACATGTTGGATCAAGTTAATCCTCGGCCAACATTACTATCACAAAAACAGATATATGCAATTATCTCATAAGATACCGAGTTATTGTTAAAAGCACTTGTTGAATGACGTTCACAGTTAAAACCAAATTAAAATAAAATAATACAAGAAGCGGATCAATGATGAGTGCGTGTAAATCCTATTGGCACAAGAATATAAGCTGCATGGAAGGCATATCTGAAGATTCTGCTCGATTAGTTTGAATGGTTTATAGTTTGAACATTATAAATACTAAAATCATAAAAATCATAAAATCAAGATATTGTGGACACTGCGAGCCAGATTCTGTAAAGGACGTCTAACTTAAGGCATCCACAATCTGGACATCCATCAACTTAAGTGTCCAAATAAAATGGATACTAAGTCCAATTAATGTCTTTAACAAACATTAATTGGAACTTAGACATCTAAATGCTGGACGCAATTCTACAAATAGACGTCCACAATTTTGTGAATGCCCATCAGAAAAAGCTACACCTAAAAAATAGGCGTGGGTGTGGCATTGAAGTGGCTTTGATTTGGACGTCCATTTACAGATTTGCGTACTGCTCAGTGCCTGAACGCATCTACCTAACACCTAAAATGTAGATATTCCAAAACCAGGTCTAGGTAGGGACAAGTTAGGTAGATGCAACTTAGGCGGCACTTAGGCGTACCATAGGCGTCCACTTATAGGTGAATTGAGCTTTTATTTTTGGGGTATAGAGGACTCCAGGTTGATATTAAGGTCAAAATATGTTTAATCATGCATTACTTAAGCAAAGCACATGAAAAAATATACATATTGCATACTAAATAAGTAATGCATGATTAAACATCATTTTCTATTATTATCAAATAGGAGTCCTCTTTATCCCAAAACTAGAAGTTTAGTATGCAATATATATATCTTTTTCATGTGCTTTGCTTAGTAATGCATGATTAAACATCAAAAAATAGAATCCCTGTTTACCTATATGCGGACGCCTCCAGCACGCCTATGAGATGCCTAAGTCACGTCCACCTAACTGAAGCTTATCTAGCGCCCAACTCATACTAAAAGCAGACATGCTTTTGCAAGCAGTCCTCTTACTAAAAAAATAGAGGATTTAGAATGCAATATATATATATATATACACTTCCCCCTCCCCATTCGCGGTTCCTGCACTCGCGGTTTCATATAATCGCGATTTTTTCTGGGGAGGTGGAAAATAAAATAGTCTTAAGGTTAAAAAAATCCATCTTTTTTTCCTCCCTGCCGCCTTCCCGGCCTTACCTGGTTGTCTAGAGGGCTTTCGGGGCAGGAGCGATCTTCCTACGCTCCTGTCCCATGCAGATCGCCATGAGGAAATGGCTGCTGGGAGTTCCCATAGTCTCTCGAGACTACGTCGGGAACTCCCTACAGCCATTTCCTGATGGCGATTTGCACAGGACAGGAGCATAGGAAGATCGCTCCTGCCCCAAAAGCCCTCTAGACCACCAGGTAAGGCTGGGAAGGCGGCAGGAAGGTGGGGGTGGGTCAGAGCGGGATAATCGCGGTTTTTCAGCATTCGCGGTCTGGCTCTGCCCGTATCCCCCGCGAATGACGAGGGAGAAGTGTATATATATTTTTCCCCATATACTTTGAGGAACATAGAAGCCAAAAGAGGAACTGGACAAGTGTTGAAGGTACATGTTTAATATTTATCCTAGAGAAATGACTGTTTGTAAAACATGAGGATATAACCTTGGCTTTGGAATTGACATGTGGTTTAATGGCTGAGTGTGTGGTGCAGTGGTTAGAGCTACAGCCTTAGCACCCTGATGTTGCTGGTTCAAACCTCCCACTGCTCCTTCTGATCCTGGGCAACTGGAAAAGAAGAGAAATATGATAAAGGAGCCAAATTTAAATACCACATATGATATAAGTGGTATATAAATAATTAAAAAATAAATAAAATATATTAGTAATGCCAGCCTTTTACTGCATACAATTTTAATGTAGAAAAACAGCATAAAATCGCTATTCTAATGACATTATAACGCTAACACATGGTAACATTATAGATGTTATTTGGACGTCTATGTAAGGCCTAAAAGGTGATTCTGCATAGGACGTCTAACAATATAGACACAGTGTTCCTTTTACTAAGGTGCGCTAGCATTTTTAGTGTACGCTAAACCCGCGCCATGTGGCTAGAACTAATGCCAGCTCAATGGTGAAGGGTGAGAAAGGGGGTCAGGATGGTATGGAATCATGGTGAAGGGTGAGAAAGGGGGTCAGGGTGGTATGGAAGGGTGTGGAGGGTGACAAAGGGGGGTCAGGGTAGTATGGAATCATGGTGAAGGGTGAGAAAGGGGGGTGAGGGTGGTATGGAATCATGGTGAAGGGTGGGAAAGGGGGTCAGGGTGGTATGGAATCATGGTGAAGGGAGATAAAGGGGGCAGATGCTGATGGAAGTGGGAGGAAGGGAGAGGAGAGATTGAAATGCCAGACAATGGGGGTGTGGGAGAATGAAGGAGAGGAGAGAGATGTCAGACCATTGGAGGAAGGAAGGGAAGAAGATGGATGCCAGCCAAATGGGGGTGAAGGGAGAGATGGAAGGGGAGGCATAAAGTTTCTGGAAGGGGAATAGAAGGAGAGAAGATGCCATATAAAAGGGGCAGAGAGAGGATAGACAGAGGATGAAAGGAAGAGAGTGACAAGAAGATGAGGAAAGCAGAAACCAGAGAAGATAAGGTAGAAAAAAAATTATATTTATTTATTTATTTTTTGCTTTATGGGAGATGCATTGCTGTTTCTGTGGTGTTGCATTGTATGTAAAGTCCAGCTTCTTGGTGCTTCAGTTTAACCTTTGTCTACGTATTTTTATTCTATCTCCCCATTTACAAAACTGTATAGCGTTTTTTAGCGTTGGCATCTGAGCTGTTACCATCATGGCTAAAAACCACACTACAGTTTTGTAAAAGGGGGAGGAGTTAGTTTGTGATTACATACTAGGCGAATATGTTTTCTGTGTGTTCGAAAAGACATTGTTTTCAGTTAGGATTGACTGTGTAGTACTGATCTGTACTAGTCTGGCTTGTTTAGTTGTACAATGGGTTTATTGACGTACTGCTCACTGTAGTATGTAAGATGCTGCCTTTTCCTAGGTACACTCTTGTGTGACGTGTGGATTGTTACTAAAAATCATGTTTTTCATACAGATGGGGGTGGGTGTCAAAAAATGATGGGCCCCGGGTGTCACATATGCTAGGTACATATGCTAGGTACGCCACTGTTGGTAAGGGAGAGACATGGGCAAGTCAGGGACATTTCTAGGGCAACTGGGCAAGTCAGGGACATTGCGTGCAGTGTTAGAGTCTTCAGGAGATCCATGTCTAGTTTAGGTGTGGGATTTACAGCAGAGGTCAATTGGTATAAATCCTTGTGCCCAAAACTGGGCATGGATCCCAGTGCTAAGCAACTTTGAGTGTCATTTATAGAACAGTGCTTAATGTGCATTTTTTTGTGTGCCTAAATTTGGGCCCTCCCCCCCCTCCATTTAAAGGGAGTGTGTGGGGCAGTGGTTAGAGCTACAGCCTCAGCACCCTGAGGTTGAGAGTTCAAATCCCTTGATGCTCCTTGTGACCCTGGGCAAGTCACTTAATCTCCCCATTGCCCCAGGTACACTAGATAGAATTTGAGCCCACCAGGAAAGATAGGGAAATATGATAAAGTATCTAAATGTAAAACCGTATTAGGTTATAAGTGGTATATAAATAAATTTTCAGTGAAACAAGTATACCAAATCACTTCTCAATACAAACAAGAAAAAATAAATTAAAAATCTAAGTGGTCTGGTTCAAATAAGACATATTTAACATTTACTAATGCAATTAAAACTCTTGGAGGGACATTTTAAGAAAAAATAGCTCCTAGTGCCAAGACTCTAAGGGCTCCTTTTACTAAGCTGCGGTAGCGTTTGCTGTCCCCTGTGCTATGCGGCAATGCAGCACGTGCAAAGCGTGCGTTAAAACCGCTAGCGCAGCTTAATAAAAGGAGCCCTAGGTTTTAGTTGAGGAAATTATGTCTCAATTGTGTTATCCTAGACCAGGTCCTCGAGATCTACTGGCAGGCCAGGTTTTCAGGATATCCACAATGAACATGCATGAGAGAGATTTGCATACCAAGAAGGGAGTGCAGGCAAATCTCTCTCATGCATATTCATTGTGGATGTCCTGAAAACCTGGCCTGCCAGTAGATCTCGAGGACCGGACTTGAGCAGCGCTGCCCTAGACACTTCTGGTAACTAGCAACAACTGTTGAAATAGAGTAACTTTTAAATAATCAGCTTTCTATTGCTCCAGCTCAGTCTTAATTGTATCAATGATAAGCAATATGAGATCCAAAGTTAATTTTGAAATGTGATTTTTGAAATGTGATTCACAGTTGTATTTTGATTCAAACTTTTGCTGATCATATTAAAGAAGTTATGATGTTTTTTGGGTTTGCTGAAGCAGCCATCAAGCAAAACATGGTGGGACTTGAAGCCTCAATGAAGTTGTATTTTTCTATACAAAGTTTTTTGGATCACTGTTTATTATGTTTGGTTTTCTAATGTAAACATGAAAAATAGAAGGCAATTCCACCTAAGGATTAGATTAGATTAGATCTAATACCATAAATAACATTTGAAGAGTTACAGTTTGAGGAATGTCTTAATATGTATTCTCTATTCATTCCTGGGTGTTTAAAACATAGAAACATGATGGCAGATAAAGGCCAAATGGCCCATCTAGTCTGCCCATCCACAGTAACTATTATTCTCTTTCGCTCTCGAGAGATCCCACATGCCTATCCCAGGCCCTTTTGAATTCAGACACAGTCTCTGTCTCCACCACCACATATAATGCAATGACTACAGACTGAGCAAGAACCACAAGAGCAATGACCTAAAAATTGTTGTTCTTGTGCAGAACCAAGTGCAGGCAATAGAGACGGTACTAGCTTTTCCTACAGATTTTTATTATGAGCAAATTCAATTGTTAAGCTATTTGTCTTTGAAACAAACATGGAGACAGAATATGCCAATTCTTATTAATAATGTTAGACATTATGGGGTGAATTCTATAAATGGCGTCCCGATTGTAGGCAGTAGTAGGCATCCTACCGCTGTCTAACCAGCCAATCGGGATGCACATTTTCTAAAAAAAAATCCCTGAGGCAGGCACCTAAACTGTAAGCGTCTGTAGCAATTAAAGGACACTTAAGCTTGCCCGAGGCTGGGCATGGGCATTGTTTTACCTGGAAGTGGCCTTAGGTGCCTCTCTAGGGTTATGATAAATGCCTGAAAAATAGGCCAGCACAATCCTAGCCTACATTTCAAATAGACACTGTTGCTGAGCTGATCACGGTAATGAAATCTCCCTGCCACAATCAGCTGAGCAGCTGCAGCAGGAAACCTACCCTGCAAAGTCCCCCAGTAGGAGGAATAACCACTCCCTCTTCCTGCCAACCACCCACACCCCCCACTATGCCGGGCAGGAGGGATGCCCACTCCCTCCTGCCCCCAAATCCCCGCAGTATGCTAGGCAGGATGGAAGCCTATTCCTTCCTGCCCTTGAACCCCCACCCCCTATTGAAGACCGGCAGGATAGATGCACTGGGAAGGGGAAGGCCCGCCATTCTGTGGAGGCAGCCTAACTGAAAAAGGGCGTAAACATCCCTCTGGTCGGCCAATGAAAAATCAGTACTGGTGGGTCCGGGTGGGCTTTGGGGGTTTGGGTGGTGGGCATGTCTTTAGGGGGGAGTTCCAGCAGGAGGGACTAGGCATCCTTCCTGCCAGTTATCTTAAGGGGGTGGCGATGCTGGCAGGAGGGTCTGGGCATCCCTCCTGCTGGTGATCTTTAGGGGTGGGTAGGTTTCCGGCAGGATTTAAATCAAAATATCTCTGATACAAGAGCACTAGTTGTTAATCCATGGCATGTTATTCATATTGAACTTAGATATGTTGACCCCCCCTCCCTCAACACACATAGAAACACCCAGTAATGCAAATAGTAGTATTACAGATCCTAGATACTGTATAATCTGAGAGAAGGCAGAGGCAGAAGACCCCAGTATTTTTCAGAACACTACATACTTGAATGAAATTGACTACTTCATATCCCAGGACTAAGCTGGTGCATGAGATGAATGATTATACAAACTTTTGATGGTTGAAAGTTTGTTATCTCATATCATGACAAGGCGGTGGCTGCTGCCAGAAGGAACACAGAAGATCTAGAATCAGAAAATAATCCACTATAATAAAACCCTTAGCGCGCATGCACACTTCAATCTTCTTGATCCCTGCGTCCGTGATCCGTGCTTCCATGCTACACATGTGCAATAGAAGGAGCCAGCGGCGATTTCCCCATCACCCTACCTCGGTGATACTGGCTCCTTCGACTGAGCATGCAGAGGCACAGACGCACGGAGGCGGCGACCATGGCGATGACTCCCCCCTCCTGCCCTCACTCCGTCTAACAGGACCGAGAGCACAAAAATAACAGAAGCAGTCTGAGCAGGAGAGAGCAGGAGAAAAGCATCTACATAGAGAGGCAGAGGGAGGGAGAAGCCAAAGAGGAAAGCAGATAAAACAGCAGGAGAGAGAAGCAGAGGCAGGAGACCAAGAGGGGAATCGGTGAGAGTTAGCTCCACACCCCCTCCCGACGTCCACCACCGAAGCTCCGCCTTAAAAGGGGAGGGGCCAACGGAGCAGAGCTGATCTGAGCAGGAGAAAAGCAGTTACATAGAGAGGCAGAGGGAGAGAGAAGCCAAAGGAGAAAAAGCAGATAAAACAGCAGGAGAGAGAAGCAGAGGCAGGAGACCAAGAGTGGAATCGGTGAGAGTTAGCTCCACCCCCCCCCGATGTCTACCACCGAAGCTCTGCCTTAAAAAGGGGAGGGGCCAACGGAGCAGAGTTGATCTGAACAGGAGAGCAGGAGAAAAGCAGCTACAGAGAGAGGCAGAGGCAGAGAGAACAAAAGGGGGAAAAAAGCAGATAAGAGCAGGCGCAACCAGAGCAGACCCAGAAGGCATCCGCAGCAGACCGGCAAGCAGACAGCAATGGAAGCAGCAGATGGAAGCAAGATGTTGAGCTACCCAGTTTTCTGCATCTTCTGCCTTATGTATGACTACCTCCCCTCTGGGAGGCGGTCTTACGTATGCGCCCGATGCGGAGAACTGGAGAGCCTGAAGAGACAAGTCAGACTCCTGGAGGGCAGAATATTGGAACTGGAGGCACTTGAAGCAGGGGAGAAGGGAGACAGAGCTGCAGAGAACGTCCAGAGGAAGCAGAGAACAAGACAGAAGACACCATCGAGGAAGAAGTCCGAGAGCTGGAGAAGTTCATAGAGAAGGCATACAGGGAGGCCGTGGAAAATCACCAGCAACAGTGGAACTGCCAAAAGACACCTACAGAGAGTGTGGACACCCGACAGACAACCACCAGGAAGAAATGGGTGATACAGTAGCAAGAACGAAGGATACGGACCTGCGGCAGGAAAGATGGACATACACCAGGTACAAGGACCTGAGGCTGGAGAATCAGGAGACGATAGAGAGGACAGCAATCGTCGTGGGCGACTCCATCATCAGACAAGTTGACAGCCACATAGCGGGAGGAAGACTTGATCGGCTGGTGACCTGCCTACCGGGAGCCAAGGTAGAAGACATAGTGAGCTGCATCAACAGGATCCTCAACAGTGTGGAAGAAGAAGATACGGCGGTGGTGATCCATGTGGGGACGAACAACGTGAGCAATAGGAACTACAACAGGGAAGTACTGAAGGACCAGTTCCGGATGCTAGGAAGGAAACTGAAGACCAGTACGCAGAGGATAGCATTCTCGGAGATCCTGCTGGGCAGATGAGAAGGGCAGATGAGAAGAGGCAGATGGAGCTGCAAGCAGTCAACGGGTGGATGCGGCGCTGGTGTGAGGAAGAAGGATTCCACTTTGTGCGCAATTGGACAACGTTCTGGGGGAAGAGCAAGCTCTACAGGAAGGATGGACTCCACCTCAGCAGAGGCTACTTGCAAGCAATATCAAGAGAGAAGTGGACAAGTTTTTAAACTAGGAAGAAGGGGAAAGCCGACAGTCAACAGAGAGAGAGAGTCGATGGTTCGGGAACCGGTATACCCAGAGGATTGGTCCAAAACGACAGCCACGGCACTGAACTTCCGAAAAGGGAATTAGGAAGGGATGAGACTCATGGTAGGGAAGAAGATTAAGAAGAGGATAAGCACTGTAAAAACACTAGAGCAAGCTTGGTCCCTTTTTAAGGACACAGTCACCGAGGCGCAAAATATATAGAAGAAAGACTCACCAGATTACAGGCAAGAGAGATCGAAAAGGACACAAGAGGGAAGGAAATGCAAGTAAGGAAAAAGCTGCAAACTCAAGTGTATGTACACAAACGCAAGGAGCCTTGCAAATAAGATGGGTGAATTAGAAGCCTTAGCACAAAAAGATAACGTTGACATCATAGGCATCATGGAAACATGGTGGACTGAGGAAAAGGTCTGGGACACTGTGCTACCGGGATACAAACCATACCGCAGAGACAGAGTGGCTCAAAAAGGTGGGGGCATTGCCATATACATCAAAGAGGAAATTGAATCTGCTGGAGAGAACACGCCACAACTGACGGATAAGTTAGAGTCTCTATGGGTCAAAATTCCAGGAACAAATGGCCTGGAAATGAAGATCGGCATCTACTACCGACCCCCAGGGCAGTCCAAAGAAATTGATGGAGAAATGACAGACGAGATTAAACGCAACTGCAAGGGAGGCAACACAGTTATCATGAGTGACTTCAACTATCCGGGAATAGACTGGAACCTAGGCATCTCCGGCTGCATTAGAGAGACCAAGTTCTTGGATGCTGTAGGCGATTGCTTCCTGGAACGACCTGTCAAGGAAAATACTAGAGGAAATGCAATTCTGGTTACTTAATTCTAAATGGCCTGCGAGGACCAGCACAAGATGTAGAAGTAGAAGGGATGCTGGGAAGCAGTGATCACAATATGATTCACTTTGATCTGGACGCAGGGGAGAAACATTGGTCCAAAACGACAGCCACGGCACTGAACTTCCGAAAAGGGAATTAGGAAGGGATGAGACTCATGGTAGGGAAGAAGATTAAGAAGAGGATAAGCACTGTAAAAACGCTAGAGCAAGCTTGGTCCCTTTTTAAGGACACAGTACCGAGGCGCAAAATATATATATACCGCATATCAACAAGGGATCCAAGAGGAAAAAGAACAAAGAACCGATGTGGCTCACTGTAGAGGTGAAGGAAGCGATCAGAGACAAGAAAACTTCATTTAAGGAATGGAAAAGGTCAAAAACGGATGAAAACTGAAACAAGCACAAACAACATCAACGCAGGTGCCATAAGGCGGTAAAAAGGGCCAAAAGAGACCACGAGGAAAAAATAGCCAAGGAGGCGAAGAACTTCAAGCCGTTCTTTCGATATATTAAGGGGAAATGACCCACAAGGAACTGGTGGGACTGTTGGATGACCATGAAATAAAGGGTGCACTAAAGGAGGACAAAGCAATCGCTGACAAACTGAACACATTTTTTGCATCTGTATTTACCTTAGATGTGCACAGCATACCGGAACCCATCAGGCTATATGCTGGAAACAAAGACGGAAAGCTGACAGGATTGACGGTCAGTCTAGAGGAGGTATGTAGGCAGATTGATAGGCTTAAGAGTGATAAATCCCCGGGACCGGATGGCATCCATCCGAGGGTCAACAAGGAACTGAAAGGGACCATAGCTGAACTGCTTCAACTAATAGCCAATCTGTCGATCAAATCGGGAAAGATTCCGGAAGACTGGAAGGTAGCAAATGTTACACCTATCTTCAAGAAAGGTTCGCGGGGAGATCCAGGGAACTACAGACCGGTGAATCTGACCTCTGTACCGGGAAAGATGGTAGAGTCACTGATAAAGGACAGCATCATTGATCACCTTGACGGAAACGGGCTGATGAGGACCAGTCAGCATGGTTTTAGCAAAGGCAGATCATGTTTGACGAACTTGCTGCACTTCTTTGAGGGAGTAAACAGACAGATAGACAAGGGCGATCCAGTCGACATTGTATATCTGGATTTTCAGAAGGCGTTCGACAAGGTTCCACATAAACGACTACTTCGGAAAATTGCAAGCCATGGAATTGAGGGTGAAATACTCATGTGGATTAAAATCTGGCTGGAACATAGGAAACAGAGAGTGGGGGTAAATGGACAATACTCGGACTGGAAGAGCGTCACCAGTGGGGTGCCGCAGGGCTCGGTGCTTGGACCCATGCTCTTTAACATCTTTATAAATGATCTGGACATAGGTACGATGAGCGAGGTGATTAAATTTGCGGATGATACGAAGTTATTCAGAGTTGTAAAGATGCAGGGGGTTTGCGAAGATCTGCAATGTGACATAATCAAGCTCGAGGAATGGGCATCGACATGGCAGATGAGGTTCAACGTAGATAAGTGTAAAGTGATGCATGTCGGTAACAAAAATCTCATACACGAATACAGAATGTCCGGGGCGGTACTTATAGAGACCTCCCAGGAAAGGGACTTGGGAGTTCTGATCGACAAGTCGATGAAGCCGTCCACACAATGTGCGGCGGCAGGAAAAAGGGCAAACAGAATGCTAGGAATGATAAAGAAGGGGATCATGAACAGATCAGAGAAGGTTATCATGCTGCTGTATCGGGCCATGGTACGCCCTCACCTGGAGTACTGCGTCCAGCAGTGGTCGCCGTACCTGAAGAAGGACACGGTACTACTCGAAAGGGTCCAGAGAAGAGTGACTAAGATGGTTAAGGGGCTGGAGGAGCTGCCGTACAGCGAAAGATTAGAGAAACTGGGCCTCTTCTCTCTCGAACAGAGGAGATTGAGAGGGGACATGACTGAAACATTCACGGTACTGAAGGGGATAGACTTAGTAGATAAGGACAGGTTGTTCACCCTCTCCAAGGTAGGGAGAACAAGAGGGCACTCTCTAAAGTTGAAAGGGGATAGATTCCGTTCAAACGTAAGGAAGTTCTTCTTCACCCAGAGAGTGGTAGAAAGCTGGAACGCTCTTCCAGAGGCTGTTATAGGGGAAAACACCCTCTAAGGATTCATGACAAAGTTAGACAAGTTTCTGTTGAACAAGAACGTGCGCTAGTAGGGCAAGTCTCAGTTAGGGTGCTGGTCTTAGACCAGAGGGCTGCCGCGTGAGCGGACTGATGGGCATGATGGACCACTGGTCTGACTCAGCAGTGGCAATTCTTATGTTCTTATGTTACCAACGCTCAGCATCCAGATTGTGGTTGGGGTTGTTCAGGTTGGGGTGGAGGCAAAAGGAGTGATTTAAGGTTAGGTGGGAGAGGGGGGCTGGCGCTGAAGTGTCTCAGCGCACGAGAACAAAAGACAGAAACACAGAAAGACAGCGGGCAGGGAGAGAGACATACAGAAAGAAAGACAGACAGGGGGCCAGGGAGACAGACAGAAAGAAAAACAGACAGGGGACCAGGGAGACAGACAGAAAGAAAGACAGACAGACAGGGGGCCCGGGACAGAGACTGACAGAAAGAAAGACAGACAGGGGACCAGGGAGAGAGACAGACAGAAAGAAAGACCGACAGACAGGGGGGCGAGGGAGAGAGACAGACAGAAAGACCGACAGACAAGGGACCAGGGAGAGAGACAGACAGAAAGAAAGACCGACAGACAAGGGACCAGGGAGAGAGACAGACAGAAAGACAGACAGACATGGGGCCAGGGAGAGAGACAGACAGAAAGAAAGACAGACAGACAGGGGGCCAGGGAGAGAGACAGATAGAAAGAAAGACACACAGACAGGGGGCCAGGGAGAGAGACAGAATGAAAGACAGACAGACAGACAGTGGGCAGGGAGAAAGACAGACAGTGGGCAGGGAGAGAGACAGACAGAAAGAAAGACAGACAGCTGGAGGGAGAGAGACAGACAGATATATATTCTAGCACCCATTAATGTAACGGGCGTAAACACTAGTAGTAAATATTGAACTAATGCCAGTACTGGACAGATTTGCACGGTATGTGTCTGTATATGGCCTTTTGGTTGAGGATAGGCTGGGGAGAGCTTCAATGGCTGGGAGGGTGTAGATGGACTGGAGTGAGATTTGACGGAGGCTTCGGCAGTTGGAACCCAAGCAAAATACTGGGTAGAGCTTTGGATTTTTACCCAGAACTAGCTAAGAAGAAAAATTTAAATTTAAAAAATTTAAATTGAATCAGGTTGGGCAGACTGGATGGACTATTTGGGTCTTTATCTGCCGTAATCTACTATGCTACTATGTGTCATATGCATTCTGAATGTTAGAGTGCTGATATTGATGATTAACCTGTTGGGAAAAAAAAAGCTGTGTTATACTAGTACAGTGGTAGGCAATTCTAGTCCTCGAGAGCCGGAGCCAGGTCAGGTTTTCAGGATATCCACAATAAATAAGCATGAGATAGATTTGCATCTCAAGGAGGCAGTGCATGCAAATCCATCTCATACATATTCATTGTGGATATCCTGAAAACTTGACCTGGCTCCGGCTCTCGAGGACCAGAATTGCCTACCCCTGTAATAGTATATAGTATCAGTTATAGTTCTGAACAGCTTTAGTTTCTGAAACCTAAGAGCAATGGAGTTTTTGTATAAAGCTGAATGAAATTTGTTAGGGACGTCCCAAAAATTAATGTGGCTATTAGAGACTGCAAGATTATTGAATGGTTTAGAACAGGGATCTCAAAGTCCCTCCTTGAGGGGCACAATCCAGTCAGGTTTTCAGGATTTCCCCACTGAATATGCATGGAAAGCAGTGCATGCACATAGATCTCATGCATATTCATTGGGGAAATCCTGAAAACCCGACTGGATTGCAGCCCTCAAGGAGGAACTTTGAGACCCCTGGTTTAGAAGGTCCCACTCTTGCATGTCTGAATGGCCAACCAGGAATGATACGAATTTTAAAAAGTGTCCAGACTGCTACCAGCTGGAATGTTTGATAGTCCAGTGCACTTGAGGGTATGGGACGATTGATGGGGTACCAACTTCCATACTCTCAGGATGCACTGGATGAAGGACTGTTTCAATAAGCACTCTGTTATGAGAGGCTTGTACCTGTACCCAGGTGTAGTAGTATGAAATATTTAAATCATGAGTTCTCAAGCAAGGTCCTTGGCATCATTATCGATTCTTCTCTCTCCCTCAATGACCACCTCAACTCCTTGGCTAAATCATGCTTTTTCAGCCTCCACATGCTGAGGAAAGTAAGATCCTATTTTCGCCAACAACATTTCGCCGTCCTTGTCCAATCCATCATCCTCTCCAAATTAGACTACTGCAATGCCATCTACTTAAGCCTATCAAAAAAAAGGCTTCAAAGACTCCAGCTAATCCAGAATACTGAAGCCAAGTTGATCTTTGCAAAACGCTAGTCTGACCATGTTTCCCCACTCCTAGCCAAACTTCACTGGCTCCCAGTGATTTCCAGAATCCATTTCAAATGCTCCTGCCTGGCTTTTAAGATCATTCACGGCATCCTTCCTCCATTAATCCCACTATCTTTTAACTCCTCGAGTCCTGACTCTACCAGACCCACCCAAAGGTATAAATTATTCTTCCCCTCTCTACACGGTATTCGCTATGCAGGCAAACTATGAAAATCCCTTCTCTTCAGAATCACAGGTCTTTGGAATGACATTACTAGCCCGCTGCGGAACCTGGGCTCCCTCCAATTATTCCGCAAGCAACTGAAAACCTGGCTTTTCACTAAAATATAATTCTATCCCCCCTTACTCTTCTCTTCAATATATAAGTTCATGTAAACCTTTTTTTTTCCTTCTCTTCCTATATTTTAAGTTTTTGTAAACCGTGCCGAGCTCCACAACATCCGTGGAGATGATGTGGTATATAAACTTAAGGTTTAGTTTAGTTTAGTTTAGTAATAGAACAAAGTTATGATTTTAGTGTGACAAAGTGTTTGAAAAATTTGTTTTTAAACAAAATTTTTATTTTTGCCTGGGCAAACGTAATTAGGGTTAAAACTGATATTTGAGAATCCCCTGGGAGCCATGGGCTATCAGGACCCAACTGCAGGATCGGCACGGTAGATTCTGCAGTTCACAGATATGGCACAGCATTCATGCCTATGGTGGGCCACTGAAGATCAAAGGGAGGCCAGGAGGGGAAGATATGGAAAGCCAGCATGCTCATGCCCAATTTTGATGCTTCTGTACATGTGCGTGACATCATAGTACATGTCTTGTAATGATATTATATGTCACACATGTGTGGAGCCTTGAGGTTTTGGCTGGGGCTGGAAGAACAAAGAGAGAGAAAGGGTTAGGGAATCCCAACTCATATTAATTTCAATAACATTATGCTAGAGAAGACCCTGGGGAGGACCCGAGTTGGATGATGGGGTGCCATGATATCTCCCGCAGACTTCACAATTATGTATGTGTGACTGTGGGAGAGCAATGTAAGCCCAGGAGAATGCTGGGAAAATGAAAGAGGGAGAGCCCAAAAGCAGTGGTTTTTGCTGAATATGCTCAGTTGAATCAAAGGACACCTGCACTGATACCTGTCTTTAACAAACATTAATAAAACCTTCTCTGATGGGTTTAGAATTATATGAAAAATAGTCAGGGTTCTGAGTTGTTGTGCATATGGACTATACCTTTAAACAAGCTCTAATTTAGTGCAGAACACTGGAAACAGAGAGGGTCCCATTTTGCAGTCTGGGTTCCAGAAAATTGCTGATTTTGACATAATTCAGGTTAGCACTAGTGCATAATCTGTCTTAGGGGTTTAAAAAAAAAAATATCGAAATTTTAAAATATGTATTTTAAATAAAAATAGGAGATAGACTGTTTGAACTCTTTTAAAAGCTCTCTCCTGATTGGCTGCCCTGCCCTATGAGGGAACCTATCACAAAAAGAGTTAGAGAAGAGCAAAGATGCTGAAGATAGGAGCAGTTGTATTTATGGGGAGCTGTTGTTTGTTTGAGGGAGTAACTTCTTTGGTTGCGATATCAAACCATGAAAGGGAGTGTCTGAGCAAATAAAATAAAGTTTGAAGTGAGTGCTGTGAGAAAGAAAAGTTTTAAACTTGGAAAATTTCTCATTTTTCCTTCTTCAGGTAGGATAGGGGTGAGCAACTCTGGTCCTCGAGGGCCAGAATCCAGTCGGGTTTTCCCCAATGAATATGCATGAGATCTATTTGCATGCACGGAAATCCTGAAAACCCGACTGGATTCTGGCCCTCGAGGACCAGAGTTGCCCACCCCTGAGGTAGGAGCTCTTTGAGGGACAGCTGAGGCATTAGTTTTAAAGTTACCTACTTGGGGAAATATACAAGGGGCCACTGAAAAGTTCTCATGTGGAGCCATGAAACTTACAAGTTATTCCACACTTTTCTTGACACTTTTCATTTCGTATCATTAAAATAAAAAGTGCCAACAAAAGTGTGGATTAATTTGTAAATTTCATGGCTCCATATCATAAAAGTAGGTTCTCCTGAACTGATGATTGAGTTCAGCAAATGTTTTAAAATCCTCCTTTGTGAAGGAAAACTTGTCTGTAGTTATTAGAAATTCAGGAGCTCTGATTTTAAGGGAATGAGCCAAATACAGTATCAGCTACATGAGATATTTCAGATATTTATTCCATTTAGTTTGATGGAATTAATGGAAATTTACTTCAGAAAATAATTTAAGGGTGTGAGGTTTGTGATTTTTGAAAGGTTTCCTGGCAGCCACTGAAGACTTCAAAACTCTCCCTCAGATAGTACTTATAAGGACCTTAGTGTAAAAGCTAGTGAGAAATTACGGCGAGGGAATTATTATATTTATTTTAATTAGTCAGAGCCAGTCCAAGTATCCTGTCCAGGCAGGCATTCTAGTAGAGTGCACACTCTCAGGAAGGGAGGCTTCTCTCCTTTTATTTTGAATTAAGCCAGGCTTAGGGGAAAGATCAAGAGAAGAAAAGAAAAGTAAAGACAGATGAAACAAGACTATCCAAGAAAGCCGGAAAATAAGTAATCTGAATAAACAAGGGTTTATTTGGACTTCTAAAGAGATACTTTTGCCTTAACAAAGCTACCTGTTTTTTGTCTGTGGCAAATAGCTGGAACAGTCACCTTAGAGATAATTTTAATTTACAAACTGGGCTTAACAGTGAAATTATTTAACCAGTTGAAAGTAAAAACAATAACATGTTACTTATTGATTTGAATTAAATATTTTCTGTAACTGTGAAATTGACATTCTGTACCCTAGTCTGTAGAAAACTGGCCATAGAATTCACTTTAGATTTTTAAAGTTGTAACAAATTTATTTTGTTTTTAGTTCAATAATGTTTATTAGAATTTTCATAAAACACAATACAGAAAAACAGAACAATGAGAACAAAACCTCTTTATTTGATATCTTTTAATAGGTGAAGGCAATAAAAATGTTGAATTGTTGAGATCAGAACACAAAAGTTTACTAACTCCTAAGGAAGCTTTAAATAGCAAAACAGCAGGGCTCCCGTTGGGACAAAGCAAAGTACTTTTGCTTTTTTATTGCTGATTTTCTCATATATTCTACAGCATTTGATTAGTTAAATAGCCTTACACGAGGTCCTGAATAACTTGTGATGATATTCATACCCCATTAGACACCTGTAATTTTGGGGTATTGGGTGTTTGAAGTTCACGGATTCACTCATATAGTGATATCAGTATATCTGGTTTTGGTAATTACTTGCTTCAGTGTTGTGACTAGTCAGACTCTGTGCCTGACATGTTCCCATTTAAAAGCCCCAGGAAAGTCAGAACTAAGGCCAGAAAAGTTGTTCCCAAGCCTAGAAAAGAACAGCAGCCTAGGTTCCCCAATTACACTACGGAGAACCTTGCTGAAAATGAGTTCTTTTCTGAGAGCTCAGAGATAGAGGAAATGGAAACTCAGCCAAGCTCTGAAAAGTTTGTCTCCAAACCTATTTACATAAGGTTCAGGCAAAATGCCTCTGTGAGAAAGCCTTGCACTTTCCCGGACATCCACAGGGGAGCCCAAGAGAACCTCAGAGAAGTACAGGCACACAGAGAGCAGGGCGTGGCTCACACACTGAAAAGCCAGCAGTGTTTGTTCCATAGTTGGAGAGGACAAGGAGAAGGAATGGTTCCCTCTCCACTGCTCAGCAGCCAACCAGACCAGAACAACCTAATAATCTGGAACTCATGGAGGTGGATGAGATAGCTCCAAGCCGGGAAGCTGAAGTCTTACCTCAAGAGGAACAAATGAAGATTTTTGAATAGGTATTTCCAGAACCTGAAGCTATGGAAATAGATGTTGCCTGTAAGCAGTGGCGTACCAAGGGGGGGAGGGGGGGGAGGTCCGCCCCGGGTGCACGCTCCAAAGGAGTGCACAGCCGGCCGAATCCTCCCACGCTGCTCCAAACGGCACCTCAGCGCGGCTGCCGTACTTATAACAGAGCAGAGTCGGCAGCCACGCTGAAGTGAATGAAGGTCCCGCGATGACTGCGCCGTCTACCGCCTCTGTTCCGGAAGAGGTAAGTGACGTCGGGGAGGGGGGGGTGGACTGGCAGCTGCAGTCATCATGGGATCTTGCTGCAACTCCCTGCATCTTCTGGCCCAGCCCCCTCCGACATCACTTACCTCTTCCATCCAGAGCAGAAGCAGTCATTGCGGGACCTTGCTGATTTGGGATGGAGAAAGAAAGGAGCTTAGTAGGGTGGTGAAGGGAGAGAAAGGAGGTCAGGGTGTTATGGAAGGGTGTGGAGGGTGAGAAAGGGGGGTTAGGGTGGTATGGAATCATGGTGAAGGGTGAGAAAGGGGGGTCAGGGTGGTATGGAAGCATGGTGGAGGGAGAGAAAGGGGCAGATGCTGATGGAATTGTGGGGAAAGACATAAGGGGGAAGGATACTACATGGAATTGGGTTGGAGGGAGAGAAAGGGGGCTTACCATTTATCAGCCCTTTTTGGACACCTTAACTCCCCACGCACACAGCCATGTCTTAATTGGTTGTCTTTTACTTGAGTTTTGCTGTCATTTCCCTCAAATCCCTGGTGGGGTTTGGGGGGATAGGGGTGGGGTGGAGTGGTTGGGTGAAGGGGTGTATAGTTATTTAACTTGTTTGTTTTTGTGGCACTGTATTTACTTTTTTATTTCACTGTATCTGGTAATTTCTCTACTGTGTTACATTGTATGCATCTGACTATATTTTCTCACAAATTGAATAAACATGATTGGAAAACAAAATACTAGGTGGCATTTTGGATCGTTCATTAACCTTCGAAGTTCAAATTGATTCCATGATTAGATGCTGATGGAAGTGGGGGGAAGGGAGAGGAGAGAGTGAAATACCAGACCATGTGGATGTGGGAGAGGGAAGGGAAGACGAGGAGAGGAGAGATTCCAGACCATTGGAGGAGGGAAGGGAAGAAGATGGATGCCAGACTAATGGGGGTGAAGGGAGAAATGGAAGGGAGATGCATAAAGTTTCTAGAATGGGAATAGAAAGAGAGAAGATGCCATATAGAAGGGGCAGAGAGAGGGTAGACAGTGGATGAAAGGAAGAGAGTGACATAAAGATGAGGAAAGCAGAAACCGAAAAGACAAGGTAGAAAAAATTATATTTATATATTTATTTTTTGCTTTAGGTGAGATGCATCGCTGTTTCTGTGATGTTGCATTGTATGCAGAGTCCAGCTTCTTGGTGCTTCAGTGTAACCTTTGTCTACGTATTTTTATTCTATCTCCCCATTTACAAAACTGTAGAGCGTTTTTTAGCGTTGCCATCTGAGCTGTTACCACTGTGGCTAAAAACCATACCACAGTTTTGTAAAAGGGGGAGGGGTTAGTTTGTGATTACATACTAGGCAAAGGTGTTTTCTGTGTTCTATGTATTCAAAAAGACATGAGGCTCTTTTTATCAAGGTGCGGTAGGTGGTTAATGCGTGGAATACCGCGCGTTCAACCGCCTGCCGCGCTAGTCACTAACGCTTCCATTGACGAGGCGTTAATTTTTTGGCTTGCCACGGAGTTAGCACGTGATGAAATGTCCGACGCGCTAACCCCCGTAGCGCACCTTGATAAAAGGAGCCTATGGTTTTCTGGTAGGATTGATCTGTACTAGTCTGGCTTCTTTAGTTTTACAATGGGTTTATTGATGTAATGCTCACTGCAGTATGTAAGATGCTGCCTTTTCCTAGGTATTCATGTGTGACATTTGGATTGTTACTAAAAATCATGTTTTTCATAGAGATGGAGGGTGTCAAAAAATGATGGGCCCCGGGTGTCACATATGCTAGGTACGCCACTGCCTGTAAGGCTTACTGACTGTAAAACTGTAGAGGGTTTTTTTTTTTCTTTTTGCTGCATGGGCTCACAGCATTGCTGAGGCCCGGTCTAAGGGGCAGGGCACCTTCTTGTGTTCTATAAGGGCTATTGCTGGAGCTCTCAGTTTTGTTTTTGCCTTGTGAGATTATATTTTTGTTTTGAATGAAGTAATTCAATGGAACTAAGAATTGTATATGGGGAGAAGTTTGTCAAGACCTTGGGCGGGATTATATGAATGTTTTGTAAAACAGTGAATACAAACTTGACAATTCTCCTGCCTCAGCTCAGGAGCAGAGCTGAGGGCTTCCTGAATATTTTCTGTTGTATTTGTGTTTTGGAAAGCAATGCAGTGAATGTTAATGTGCTGAGATAGCTGGACTTCAACTCCATTTTAAGTAAGGCCTGATTTGAGGGCCAGAGTAAGGCCTAGGCCCAGGTGAGGCCTAACTTCTGTGAGCTGTGCTGAAACTACTAGGGCACAGTGACTTTTCTTTTTGTAAATCCTGAACTGCTGTTATTAACCTGGATTTTTTTCTACAAGTTTGTGTTTGGTCATTTTTGTTTTTTGAAATATTGTGGAATTAAAATCCTGAACAAAAATCCTGCATGAATTGAAAACACAGCATTTTGTTTATGACTAGTTTCCTGGTTCCTTTTGATTCGGTTGATTGATACCTTGCCTATAGGGCTGGTCTCCATATTGAGCAGCGTGCCTGGAGCAGTGATCCTGTGGTCCACTTGGGGCACTATCAGCCTAACCAGGGCCCAGTGGCCACAGAGGGTGCAACCAATCTTTCCTGATGACACCCCCTGACCCCGACATCATGGCAGGAGGGATCCCAAGCCTTCATGCCGACACCCCCTGAACCAGACATCGTGACAGGAGTGATCCCAAGCTCTCCTGCTGACACTCCCGAACCCATTGCGGCACTCCGGACCTCCCCCACTACTCCGGACACCCCAACTACTCCAGATACCCCCCCACTCACCTCAAAGTTGGGCAAGGCCTTAGGCGCCCTGGCCAATCAGGCCCTAGGTGCATTCCACATCCTCAAAATGGTGGGCCTGCTGGCCAGATGGAGAGAGGACACATCCGTCCGGCCAACTTTGAGTTTAGTGTGTGTGTGTGTGTGTGGGGGGGGGGGTATGTGTGGGGTAGTGGGGGGGGGGTCTGGGGTGCTGCAATGTATTGTTTGAGGAGTGTTACATTGTGAGCCGCATCGACAGGATCGTTGACAGTGTGAAAGAAGAAGATATGACAGTGGTGATCCATGTGGGGACGAACAACGTGAGCAACAGGAACTATAAAGCACAGTTACTTACCGTAACAGGTGTTATCCAGGGACAGCAGGCAGATATTCTTAACGCATGGGTGACGTCACCGACGGAGCCCCGGTACGGACCTTTTTAACTAGAAAGTTCTAGTTGGCCGCACCGCGCATGCTCGAGTGCCTTCCCACCCGACGGAGGAGAGCGTGGTCCCCAGATAAGATAAGCCAGCTAAGAAGCCAACCCGGGGAGGAGGGTGGGACGTAAGAATATCTGCCTGCTGTCCCTGGATAACACCTGTTACAGTAAGTAACTGTGCTTTATCCCAGGACAAGCAGGCAGCATATTCTTAACGCATGAGTGACCTCCAAGCTAACAGAGAGGGAGGAGGGATGGTTGGTCATTAGGAAAATAAATTTTGTAACACAGATTGGCCGAAGTGTCCATCCCGTCTGGAGAAGGCATCCAGACAGTAGTGAATAGTGAACTTGTGAACTGAGGACCAAGTGGCAGCCTTGCAGATTTCCTCGATGGGCGTGGAACGGAGGAAAGCCACAGAAGCAGCCATAGCTCTGACCCTGTGGGCCGTGACAGCACCTTCCAGTGAGAGACCGGCCCGAGCATAACAGAACGCAATACAGGCAGCAAGCCAGTTGGAAAGCGTCCGTTTAGAGACAGGACGACCTAGACGGTTAGGATCGAAGGTCAGAAAGAGCTGAGGGGACGAGCGGTGAGCCCTGGTACGGTCAAGGTAGTATGCAAGGGCACGCTTACAATCCAGCGTGTGCAACGCCTGTTCCCCAGGATGAGAATGGGGTTTAGGGAAAAAGACAGGCAACACAATGGACTGGTTGAGGTGAAAAGCCGAGACCACCTTGGGAAGGAATTTAGGATGGGTACGCAGAACCACCTTGTCATGGTGAAAAACAGTGAACGGTGGATCGGCGACCAGTGCATGCATCTCACTAACCCTCCTGGCAGAGGTGATGGCAATGAGGAAAAGCACCTTCCATGTTAGAAGTTTGAGTGAAGTTGTGGCAAGAGGCTCAAAAGGGGGTTTCATGAGGGCTGATAAAACCACATTCAGGTCCCAGACGATAGGAGGAGGCTTCAGAGGTGGTTTGACATTGAAGAGGCCTCTCATGAACTGGGAAACCAGTGGATGAGCCGTGAGAGGTTTTCCGAGGATAGGCTCATGAAACGCAGTGATGGCACTGAGGTGGACTCTGATTGAGGTAGACTTGAGGCCAGCGTCGGACAGAGAGAGCAAATAGTCCAGTACAGTTTCCACCGCTAATGAGGTGGGATCGTGATGATGCAGTAGACACCAAGAGGAGAACCTGGTCCACTTCTGATGGTAACATTGGAGGGTGGCCGGTTTCCTGGAGGCATCCAAAATGCGCGGACAGGCTGAGACAGATTCTCTGGAGAGGTCAGCCCGAGAGAAACCAAGCTGTCAGGTGGAGCGAAGACAGATTGGGATGCAGTAGAGACTGACGTTGCTGCGTAAGTAGAGTAGGAAACACAGGAAGAGGAATGGGCTCCCTGGAGCTGTGCTGAAGCAGGAGGGAGAACCAGTGTTGGCGAGGCCACCGAGGAGCGATGAGAATCATGGTGGCCCTGTCCCTGCGGAGTTTGGATAACGTCCGCAACATCAGAGGTAGTGGAGGAAAGGCATAGAGGAACCGATCCGTCCAGTCGAGCAGGAATGCATCTGGGGGTCAGATGATGAGGAGAGAAGAGTCTGGAGCAGAACTGGGGCAGCTGATGGTTGTGAGGCGCTGCAAAGAGGTCCACCTGCGGAGTGCCCCAGCGAGCAAAGATGGAGTGGAGTGTTGAAGGGTCCAGAGTCCACTCGTGAGGTTGAAGGATGCGGCTGAGATTGTCGGCCAGGGAGTTCTGTTCGCCCTGGATGTAGACAGCCTTGAGGAAGAGATTGCGGGCCATGGCCCAGGTCCAGATGCTGAGAGCCTCCTGACAAAGGAGGCGAGATCCGGTGCCGCCTTGCTTGTTTATGTAGTACATGGCGACTTGATTGTCTGTGCACAGGAGAAGAACCTGAGGGCAGAGAAGGTGCTGGAAGGCCTTGAGAGCATAGAACATGGCTCTGAGTTCCAGGAAATTGATGTGATGTTGACGCTCCTGAGGGGTCCAGAGTCCCTGGGTGCGTAGATCTCCCAGGTGAACTCCCCACACATAGGGGGAGGCATCCGTGGTTATGATCATGGAGTGAGGGGGTAGATGAAAGAGTAGACCCCTGGAAAGATTTGAGGAGTTCAACCACCATTGAAGAGATTGCCGAAGAGACGATGTCACAGAGATGGGATGAGAAAGTAGATCCGTGGTCTGTGACCATTGGTTGGCAAGAGTCCACTGAGGTGTCCTGAGGTGGAGTCGCGCCAGAGGAAGCACATGGACCTTCGAGGCCATGTGGCCCAGGAGGACCATCATCTGTCGGGCAGGAATGGAGTGATGAAGGAGCACCTGACGACAGAGGTGGAGCAGGGTCCGTTGACGGTCGGATGGGAGAAATGCCCTCATTAGTGTGGTGTCGAGAACTACTCCAATGAACTGAAGGCGCTGTGTGGGAAGCAGATGCGACTTGGGGTAGTTGATCTCGAACCCCAGGAGATGGAGGAAAGATATGGTGTGATGAGTGGCTTGTAGCACAAGTGGAGATGCAGGTGCTTTCACCAACCAATCGTCCAGGTAGGGGAACACCTGAAGGTTGTGAGACCTGAGGAAGGCCGCCACCACAATAAGGCACTTGGTGAACACCCTGGGCGATGAAGCGAGGCCAAAAGGTAGCACTTTGTACTGATAGTGATGATGCTGTATCTGAAACCATAGGTAGCAACGTGAAGTCGGATTGATTGGGATGTGAGTGTAGGCCTCTTTGAGGTCCAGGGAACATAGCCAGTCGTGTTGAGAGAGAAGAGGGTAAAGCGTGGCAAGGGAGAGCATTCTGAACTTCTCCTTGACCAGACACTTGTTGAGGTCCCTGAGATCGAGGATGGGACGGAGGTCTCCTGTCTTCTTGGGAACCAGGAAGTAGCGGGAGTAGAATCACTGACCCCTTTGGTCTGGGGGTACCTCTCCGATGGCATTGAGAAGAAGAAGGGATTGGACTTCCCTCAGGAGGAGGGGGGATCGAGAGGAGTGAGAAACAGACTCTATGGGAGGATTGTCTGGTGGAAGAGTCTGGAAGTTGAGAGTAGCCGTGGCGAATGATGTTGAGGACCCACAGGTCTGATGTAATGACCTCCCAACGGTTGAGGAAGAGTTGAAGGCGGCCTCCTATCGGCTGAGGAAGAGGCAATGATGGCGGGAGACTGGCTATGCCCTGGAGACAAGAGTCAAAAGGGCTGAGATGGTTTTGACTGTGGGAGAGGCTTGGCAGGTTTGTGAGACTGTAAACGTGCCTGAGTTTGGTGCTGCTGACGAGGCCGGCGAGGCTGTTGTTGCTGAGGCGGGTTGAGAGGTCTGGCCGAGAACCTGCGTTGGTAGGAAGACTGCTGTTTGTAGGGGCGAGCAGGTGGAGTCTTCTTTTTAGGTTTGATTAGGGTATCCCACCTGGTCTCGTGTGATGATAGTTTCTGGGTAGTTGAGTCCAGGGACTCCCCGAATAGTTCATCACCAAGACAAGGTGCGTTAGCCAGGCGGTCTTGGTGATTAATGTCAAGGTCAGAAACTCTCAGCCAGGCCAAGCGCCTCATGGCAACAGCCATGGCAGATGCTCGAGAGGTCAGCTCAAAAGAGTCATAAATGGATCGCACCATAAATTTCCGTAGTTGGAGCAAACTGGAGATTTGTTGTTGGAAAACCGGGATCTTACGCTCAGGGATGTACTTTTGTAAGGAGGAGAGTTGTTGCACCAAATGCTTCATATAGAAGGAGAAGTGGAAGGTGTAATTATTAGCCCTGTTGGCAAGCATGGAATTCTGATAAAGGCGCTTGCCAAATTTATCCATTGTTCTGCCCTCTCTGCCAGGAGGGGTGGAGGCATAAACACTGGAGCCCTGGGTTTTCTTCAAGGTGGACTCCACTATAAGGGATTCATGGGGTAGTTGAGGTTTGTCGAACCCCGGGATAGGAATGACCCTGTATAAACTATCCAGTTTTCGAGGGGCACCCGGTACCGTGAGAGGATTTTTGTAAAAAAGTTTCCCGTAAGATGTCATGGACGGGTAACTTTAAAAATTCTTTGGGAGGTTGTTCGAAGTCCAGGGCTTCCAGGAAAGCCTGGGACTTCTTAGAGTCGGATTCCAAAGGGATCGACAGAGCCGCCGACATTTCCCTGAGAAATTTTGTGAATGAGGACTGTTCAGGTTTGGAACTGGTATCGACCATCGATGGTTCCTCGTCCGTTGAGGAAGCCTCATCATCGGTACCGGGTGGGGATTCTTCCCATAAGTCCGGGTCCCTGACGTCGGTGTGCGCAGGACGGGACGGTGGTGCGGACGGCTCAGTGTGGCGAGTCTTAGAGAGAGATTTGCCAGAGCGCATCGAGACGGTACCGGGGGAGGAAGATCGATGCCGGTCCTGGTCTCGGGGGGACTAGTGTCGGTCTCGATGTCGGGGAGGGTCGGCATCAGAGCGTGTTTGTACTGGAGGATTAAGTGGTTCAGCCGCGAGTACCGGCATGGAGGTGTTCAACGGTACCGATGGTGTCGACACCGGCGGTATGGTGTGAGGCTCGGGCCGGTCTGGTACCGGAAGGAGTGGGGCCAAAATTGCGGGCAACAAGTGCTGGAGTTGCTGTTGCAGTTGCTCTTGCAATTGGCTTTGGAGTATGGCCGCAATGCGGTCGTCCAGAGGGGGCACCGGTACCGCTTTTTTCTTTGTCGGTACCATAGGTGCCGCTCCATGCCCCGGCGATGAGGAGCCGATGACGAGGCACTCACCGAAATCGGGGCGGAGTGTTTGCGGGGTCGGCGTGATGCCGGGAGGACCAGCGTCGCCGGTGTGGCAGGAGGGCGCTCAAGGGAAGTGGAAGGCTTCTTAGCCGGCTTACCTGGTGCCAGCGACCCCGAGGAAGGATCAGGCGTCGTCGAAGTAGTCGGTGCTGACTTTTGCGGCGCCGTTGACGGCGCGGCCGATTCCATGGCAGATCCGGTACCGAAAAGGATATTCTGTTGGATCTGTCTATTTTTCAAAGTACGTTTTTTAAGAGTAGCACAGCGGGTGCAGGTGTCAGCCCGATGCTCTGGACCCAGGCACTGTAGGCACCAATTGTGCGGGTCAGTGAGAGATATCGGGCGTGCACACCGCTGGCACTTCTTAAAGCCCGGCTGAGGGGGCATGAAGGGGAACACGGCCTCTGCAAAATCAAAACCGGAGGCCTGTATGGTGGCAACAGGCCCCGCCGGGGCCGGCCCGAAAAATAAAGGTAAAACAAAGTAGTTTTTTTTGCAAGTTGGAACGAAAAACGAAATCCGAAGGAAAAAGAACAAAGAAAAGGAAGAAAAAGCGCGAGCGGGAAGGCAAAAACAGAGATTTCAACAGCCGTTGAAAGCACATGCGTCTTCTTCGCTCCGCGGAAACGAAAAAACTGGGGACCACGTTCTCCTCCGTCGGGCGGGAAGGCATTCGCGCATGCGCGGTGCGGCCATCTAGAACTTTCTAGTTAAAAGTGTCCGTACCGGGGCTCCGTCGGTGACGTCACCCATGCGTTAAGAATATGCTGCCTGCTTGTCCTGGGATAATATAAAGACAGTAGATGTAAATTTGAAAAAAACTTCTACATAACAGTCACCACTTTACAAATAGAAATAAAACAAATAATGAGAAATATGAAAATACCATTTTATTGGACTAATCCATTTTTCAATTAGCTTTCAGAGGCCAAATCTTTCTTCAAGACAGTACAGTAAACAGCTGTTATGGTATCCTGTCCTGATCTGAGGAAAGGGGTTTAGTCCCTCCCAAAATTGCCTTATTTCCATTTCCTATTGATAAATTTTAATCAATACAGTTACAATACTACTTGATTCTACGTAAAGCAAAAAAAATATTTTTTTTTCTACCTTTTGTCGTTTCTGCTTTAGTCATCTTCTCTTCACTCTCTTCTTTCTATTCAGCATTTGTCCTCATTCCCTTCCAGGCAACATCTGTCCTCTCTCTTTGCCCCTTCCACCCAGCCTCTACCCTCTCTCTACCCCTTCCATCTACTGTCCACCCTATCTCTGCCCCTTGCATCCACTGTCCACCCTTTCTGCCTTTTCCATCCAGTGTCTGCTCTCTCTCTGTTCCATATGGTATCTTCCCTCTTTCTATGTCTCTTCAGTAAACTCTATATCCTGTGCCCTTTCTCTCCTTTGTACATGATTTATTTCAGCTTCAACCCCTCTCCATTTTTTGTCTCCACCCTTCCCCTATGCTCTGGCATCTCTCTCTTCTCCTTTTCTTCCTTGCCACTCCACCCCATGGTCTGACATCTCTATCTCCTTCCCTTCTCTACTCCCCTCTCCAGTATCTGCCTCTCTCTTTCTCTCCGTCTTTCTTCTGTGAGGAGATCATGTTGATCTTGAACACTGAATAATTCTTCCATATTCCCCATATCACTGAACTGTAGTCTGGTCCAGCAGACTGCTTTGGCACTATTACATGCATCAGCTTTCCACACAGAATGCCACAAGTCTCTATTTCTTGTGCTGTGTTTACATCTGCCAGCAGCAGAAACTTGTGAGACAGATCCCTTGGCAATACTACACTTCGGAGCCCTTTGACTATCTGGTTCTGTATGGCTGAAGGCTTTAAAGCTCTGTTTACTGGAGGAGACTGTCCAGCATACATAGTTGCATCACTCTTAGGGATCTGATCAGAGATTACATTAGACAAGGTGGTATTTTTAGGCATGGAAAAACAGGACATGTTCTCCTCAATCTGCTCAGATGCCCTTTAATGTTCGTCTGATCTCGGGCTAAATCTTGCCTCCTGAGCTAATCTTCAAAGGAGAGCGGAGTGAGAGCCATATCGGCATATTTGGGCCGCATGTTGTGCAGGGCTGGACTAAGGCAAGTTGTAAGCTTCCTTCCATCGTTGATCTATCTTCCATAAGTCAGCAACGGAGGGAAGCTTACAACTCGCTGCTCTTGCTTGCTTCGGGCCTTCCTCGTTGCCGGGTCCTGCCTTTACGGAAACAGAAAGTAGGCAGGACCCGGCAGCGAGGAAAGCCCGAAGCAAGCAAGAGCAAGTTGTAAGCTGACCTGTCTCCTATAGTGAACCCATGCAACGGGGCGTGTGCATGCCGACTTCCCTTCTCTTCCCCCCTCGGGACGTGACTTCCGGTTTCGGAGGGAAGCGGCATGCACGTTAGAGCCCCGCCGGGGAGCATGGGTTCAAGTCGCTTGCTGGCGTTAAAAACTAAAAAAAAAAAAAAAGTCAGGCTCTTGCGATTCAGGCTGTGCCGAGTCAGCCCGGTAAATCTCCAAGCCGGTGAAAAGGTTTTTTTTAAAAATGTTGAGCAGAAGGCGGCAGCAGCAGCAGGATTGCGATCGAGATTACAGCCGGGCGCTCATCTAAATTAGCTGGGCGGAGCGCCCGGCTGAAAGGCCCTGGGGAGAACACTGATGTGGTATAAAGATGGACGATTTAGTGACTTGGACGATCAGATCGGCAGGACATCTAATTAGATGATTTTCGAAACAAAAAATATTTTGGATGTATTTTTCGAAAATGTGTCCTAGGCTGTTTTTTTACTTTGGACGACTTGCGACTTAGACGTCCCTTTTGATTATGCCCCTCCACGTTTCTAGGCATTTAAACTAGAAGGTGGGGGTGGTGTATGTATGAAGGACAATTATAGAGACCACCCCCGGCAAAAGAAAAGATGTGATGGTAGTAAAGATTGCAATGTAAACAATATCAGAAACTCACTTCTTAGCATTGCAACAGAAAGTGAAACGAAACAAAAATCTATACGAAAAAGGAGATTACTGCTGAAAAATAGCTGGAAAGCGATGACCACAAATGCTCGCAGTCTAAGCAACAAAGTTCATGATCTGCAAGCCCTGATGTTAGAGACAGATCTAGATATTGTCGCTATCACAAAGACATGGTTCAGTGAATCACATGGATGGGATGCAAACATACCGGGATATAATCTTTTTAGGAAGGACAGAGATGGTCAAAAAGGTGGAGGAGTAGCTCTCTATGTAAAGATCAATATCCAAGCGACCGAAATGCAAGGTACCTGGGGAGAGGAAGAAGCAATATGGATCGCTCTGAAAAGAGAAGATGGAACTTCTATCTACGTGAGTGTAGTCTACAGACCTCCGGCTCAATCGCAGTAAATTGATAAGGATCTGATTGTGGATATCCAAAAGTTTGGAAGGAAAGAGGAGGTGCTGCTTTTGGGAGATTTCAACCTGCCGGAAGCGGACTGGAATGTTCCATCTGCAGAATCAGAAAGAAGTAGGGAGATTGTGGATGCCTTCAAGAGGCTCTGCTCAGACAAATGGTGACAGAACCCACGAGGGAAAAAGCGATATTGGATCTGGTCCTCACAAATGGGGATAGTATCTCTAATGTTCGAGGGGATGCTGACCTGGGAAATAGCGATCATCAAACAGTTTGGTTTGATATAACGGTTAAACTGGAGAGCGGCCGCACGATACTTAAAGTCCTAGATTTCAAACGTACGGACTTTAATGAAATGGAAGAGTACCTGAAGAAAGAGCTGTTAGGATGGGAGGACATAAGAGAAGTGGAAAGACGGTGGTCTAAGCTGAAAGGAGCGATAAAAATGGCTAAGGACCTTTATGTGAAGAAAATAAATAAAAACAAGAGATAAAGGAAGCCAATATGGTTCTCCAAACTAGTGGCGGAGACAATAAAGGCGAAAGAGTTGGCGTTCGTGAACTATAAAAACCACCAAGAAGTGGAGTGCAGAAAGGACTACAGGGTGAAACTGAAAGAAGCCAAGAGAGAGATACGTTTGGCGAAAGCACAGGAGGAAGAACAAATGGCTAAAAATGTAAAAAAGGGAGACAAAATTATTTTCAGATATATTAGTGAAAAGAGGAAGATGAAAAATGGAATTGCTAAACTAAAAGATGCTGGGAACCGATATGTGGAGAGTGATGAGGAAAAAGCAAATGTGCTAAACAAATACTTCTGTTCTGTGTTCACGGAAGAAAATCCTGGAGAAGGACTGAAATTGTCTGGCAAAGTTACACGAGAAAATGGAGTAGATTCTGCGCCGTTCACGGAGGAGGGTGTTTATGAGCAACTTGAAAAACTGAAGGTGGACAAAGCGATGGGACCAGACGGGATCCATCCCAGGATACTAAGGGAGCTCAGAGAGGTTCTGGCGAGTCCTATTAAAGACTTGTTCAACAAATCTCTGGAGACGGGAGTGATTCCTGGGGATTGGAGGAGAGCGGATGTGGTCCCTATTAACAAAAGTGGTCACGGGGATGAAGTGGGAAACTATAGGCCAGTGAGCCTCACTTCAGTTGTTGGAAAAATAATGGAAGTGTTGCTGAAAGAAAGGATAGTGTACTTCCTTGAATCTAATGGGTTACAGGATCCGAGGCAACATGGCTTCACAAAAGGTAAATCGTGCCAAACGAACCTGATTGAATTTTTTGATAAGGTTACCAGAGAGCTGGATTGAGGACAAATGCTATATGTAATTTACTTAGATTTCAGCAAAGCCTTTGATATGTTTCCTCATAGGAGGCTGTTGAACAAACTTGAAGGGCGAAGTTAGGACCCAAAGTGGTGAACTGGGTTAGAAACTGGCTGTTGGACAGACACCAGAGGGTGGTGGTTAATGGAAGTCGCTCGGAGGAAGGAAAGGTGACTAGTGGAGTCCCTCAGGGTTCGGTGCTGGGGCCGATCCTATTCAATATGTTTGTGAGTCACATTGCTGAAGGGTTAGAAGGAAAAGTGTGCCTTTTTGCAGATGATACCAAGATTTGTAACAGAGTAGACACCGAAGAGGGAGTGGAAAATATGAAAAAAGATCTGCAAAAGTTAGAAGAATGGTCTAATGCTTGGCAACTAAAATTCAATGCAAAGAAATGCAGAGTAATACTTTTGGGGGTTAATATTCGGAAGGAACCGTATATGCTTGGAGGAGAGAAGCTGATATGCACGGATGGGAGAGGGACCTTGGAGTGATAGTGTCTGAAGATCTAAAGGTGAAAAAACAGTGTGACAAGGTGGTGGCTGCTGCTAGAAGGATGCTGGGCTGTATAAAGAGAGGTGTAGCCAGTAGAAGGAAGAAGGTGTTGATGCCCCTGTACAGGTCATTGGTGAGGCCCCACTTGGAGTATTGTGTTCAGTTTTGGAGACCATATCTGGCGAAGGACGTAAGAAGACTTGAAGCGGTCCAGAGGAGGGTGACGAAAATGATAGGAGGCTTGCACCAGAAAACGTATGAAGAGAGACTGGAAGCCCTGAATATGTATACCCTAGAGGAAAGGAGGGACAGGGGAGATATGATTCAGACGTTCAAATACTTGAAGGGTATTAACGTAGAACAAAATCTTTCCCACAGAAAGGAAAATGGTAAAACCAGAGGACATAATTTGAGGTTGAGGGGTGGTAGATTCAAGAGCAATGTTAGGAAATTCTACTTTACGGAGAGGGTGGTGTTTGCCTGGAATGCGCTCCCGAGAGAGGTGGTGGAGAGGAAAACGGTGAACGAGTTCAAAGAAGCTTGGAATGAACACAGAGTATGTAGAATCAGAAAATAATATTAAATATTGAACTAAGGCCAGTACTGGGCAGACTTGCAAGGTCTGTGTCTGTATATGGACATTTGGGGGAGGTGGGCTGGAGAGGGCTTCAATGGCTGGGAGGGTATAGATGGGCTGGAGTAGGTTTTGACAGAGATTTCAGGAGTACCGGGTAGAGCTTTGGATTCTTGCCCAGAAATAACTAAGAAGAAAAAATTAAAAAAATTTAAATTGAATATCGTTGGGCAGACTTGATGGACCATTCGGGTCTTTATCTGCCGTCATCTATATGTTACTATGTTACTATGTTGCAAATTACCTTTCTGGAGTAGTTTGTCTAATAGCTGAAATATTTGGCCAGACTTTCCTAGGCCTTACAAATTTGTTGACACTTCCTTCTCTGACCAGGAACTGGGGAGAAATGCTTTTCTCACTCCAGCATAAGCCTCATCCTCAGTAGGAGGATATCAAACTTGCCAAAGTTGGGCTTCTTTGCGCAGGTTGCCATATGTTCCTAAACCTTCATCACTGTACATGTCATGCAGAGGTATTCACAGTTGGAATCCTTGAAAAAGCCTGTTTAGGCGAAACGGGTCCCATCGGGCATACAATTATTGGGGCAAGCAATGTATACTGCAATAAAGGATAAGTAAACAATGATTGACTGGCTGTTGATTATTGAATTATAAAGAAGAAGCCATTTATAGATTGAGCAAATTTTGACTTTTTTGAAATATGGTGATTTAACCCTGATAAGTGAGGGAGTTTTTGCACTTTGGAGTTTTCCTATTTACCTTACTTTCTGTCTTCAACTTTTTTCACTTTAGTTTTTAGCATCACCCATGGCAGAAACAGCTCCGACGCTCATAGAATTCTTATGAACGTCGGAGCTGTTACCGCCATGGCCGGCACTAAAAACCATGCTATTATTTTGTAAAAGGTGTGGGGGGGGGGGAGTAAATTAAGATTATTTTGTAAAAGTGGGGGGAGGGGAGTAAATTAAGATTGTTTTGTAAAAGGGGGGGAAGTAAATTAAGATTGTAATGTAAGCGTTGAAAGAAGTTAACACACTAGACAAAGCAGCTTACTTCTAAGCAAGAACATTTTATTGGCACTTTAGCTGTCATATTTTATTCTATCATATACTGTTAATAGAAATCTCAGATCAATAAAAAAATAGTCATGTTTCAGTGGTTGAATGCAAATACATTATGTGCAAAAAAAAAAATAGCAATAATCTATGTTGATACAATAGTTCATTTTGCGTTACAGTCCTAGATGGGACAATGTTAAGAAGCAATTTAAATGAAATTCATTTAAATGTCAGCTCTCATGCTTGCGATTTTTCTGTAATTGGTTATTTAATTAAAATAATTCTCATAGTCATTAATTTAGACTACAACTTGCTGTGCACTGACATGTTTTAATTACATGGTATTAACAAAATTGATATGCTTAAAAAAAGCATGGTGAAATTTTAAACAAGAATAAATTAGAAATCTCATAGATCATCCTACTTAGAGTATTTATGAGAAAAGTTGATTACTTTAAATGTTAATAATAAACACAGTTCTGCCATTATTGAGCATATATTCCATTTCTATTTCCTTTATCTATGTAAAGCATCTGTTATGTTTACTGTGTACATCCATCTTTGGATTCTTTTAACCAGCACATGATAAGAAGGTAATGAAAAAAATTAATTATTAATAGAAACCACAGACATATAAATAGATGCTTGAATTGTATATTAGCTTTGATGTCATTCAGATTGCATATTAAGTACCTCTAAATGGCTATATCGCTCTATCTGTATTATGCTTGAAAATGAAAATCATATGGCTTATTATTTGATTGCTTTAAAACAGAAAAACAAACACTTTATGCAATCCAAAGGATATTTACTACAGACCTTACAGTTACAGCACAAATGGTTATGTTTATGCCATTCTCCTGCCTGACTGTAGTCATTGGCACAAGAACCTATATAAATGTCCCCTTTCTCATTCTAATTACATTCTGAGAAATTAGACCTCTTAATGTTTCTTCCATTCTGGAAATTAAGGTTGTGGGCTATATTGCTCTGACCTTTTCAATATTCTCTATTTTAATTGAGTAGCCATTCTACTTCTTCTCGGATGGTCAGCCACCAAGCTAATAAATCTATTAAAAAGGGTAATTTTTACTGAAACTCATATTAACATTCTCCATGTTCCACTTACCTCAAAAAACATTGGGTTTAAATATGTTATTAGGAAAGACACTTCCATGGGGGTGGGGGGCATTTCAAAATATGTTCAAATCGAGTCATCATGAATTGAATCACATAGGCCTTAGTTCAACCATGCTGGTATCTGAAAAATATTGCTAGCAAAATATATGTTTGCTTTCTTGATTAAATTAAAATGTTTGATTAATTTTAAGTGCTTTTATAGTGTAATATGATTGTATAATATGTTGCACTTATGTATGGCTTAAAATGAATAAAGATATTTCAATATATATATATATATATATATATATATATATATATATATATTTGTGTTCTCTTTAGAAAATACCCTGCACATCTCAATAAGGCTAAATAATCCTGTTTTAATGAGGTTTATAAACTGACTTCCATTCTAACAATGTGTAACATTTTAACAACTTCATTACAACATGCATGAGACTCATAATCCATTCTCTTATTGCCTGATTCTGTATAGAATGCTCAGTCTCATCAGCCACCTAAATGGCTTTTGAGAATCGCACACAGGCATCCTATACAGAATCGCTTAACCTCATCTAACCACCCTGATTCTTTAAACAGTGTCCATGTTACAGGCACCGTTTTAAGAATTGCGTTGCTGCTGAGCTGATCGTGGCAAGGGAATCTCCCTGTCACGATCAGCTGAACAGCAGTGGCAGGGAACCCCTGAACCCCCCCCCTCCCCCTCTAAGTTGGCCAGAAGGACAAATGCCCACTCCCTTCTGCTAGAACTCCTGAACATTATTTCTGGTATTTAAAGTTCAATCTGTTCACTCGCCCACTTTTATTGATAGATTTCTGTCCCCTTATTCTACCTCAAGGACGCTTTGCTCAACTCAGCAGTCTCTCTTTGCAATTCCTTTCATGCGTCAAATTGTGTATGATACTACACGTAAAACCATTTTCTCCGTTGTTGCACCCTCGCTGTGGAACTCCCTCCCTTTCAATCTGAGACAGGAACAGTGGTGTACCAAGGGGGGGGAGTGGTCCGCCCCGGGTGCAAGGCCCAAGGGGGAGCAAAGCTGGCCACTCACCGGGGAATAGGCTGCTGCCGGGGAAAGGCTGCCACAGCCGTCATCAGGAACAAGCCAGCGCCGAGTTCTCCCTCTCTGCTTCTCTTCTCCGCAAGCCCACCAACTCTAGCCGTCCGACGTCAATTCTGACATCGGAGAGGACGTTCTGGGCCAGCCAATCGCTGCCTGGCTGGCCCCGAACGTCCTCTCCGATGTTAGAATTGACATCGGGCAGCGAGAGTTGGTCGGCATGCAGGGAAGAGAAGCAGGGCGAACTCGGCACCAGCCTGTTTCCGAAGGCCAGTGGAAGCCTTTCCCCGGTGGCGGTGGCAGCAGCATGTTTCCCAATGGCGGTGGCATGGGGGAGGGCAGGGAGAAAGAAAGAAAGGGGGGGGAGACAGGGAGCCAGAAAGAAAGAAAGGGGAGGAGGACAGGGAGCCAGAAAGAAAGAAAGGGGGGCAGGGTGAAACAAAGAAAGAAAGAAAAAAATGGGGCATGTGGAGAGAGAGAGAAAGACAGATATAGAGAAAGAAAGGGGGCATGGAGAGAGAAAGAAAGAAGGGAGTAGAGTGAAAGAAAGAAAGAAATGGGGCACGGAGAGAGAGAAAAAGACAGACAGAGAAAGAAAGGGGGCATGGAGAGAGAAAGAAGGGGGCAGGGTGAAAGAAAGAAATGGGGCACAGAGAGAGAGAGAGAAAGAGACATACAGAAAGAAAGGGGGCATGGAGAGAGAAAGAAAGAAGGAGACAGGAAGAAACAAAGAAAATGTTGGGGGAGGGAATGAGGTCTGGAGGAGAGGAAGCATACAGGAGGCTGAAAGAAGGAAAGAAATATTGGATGCACAGTCAGAAGAATAAAGTGCAACCAGAGACTGATGAAATTACCAAACAAAGGTAGGAAAAATGATTTTATTTTCAATTTAGTGATCAAAATGTGTCCGTTTTGAGAATTTATATATGCTGACTATATTTTGCACTATGGCTCCCTTTTACTAAACCGCAATAGCAGTTTTAAGCGCAGGGAGCCTATGAGCATCAAGAGCAGCGTGGGGGCATTCAGTGCAGCTCCCTGCGCTAAAAAACGCTATCGCGGTTTAGTAAAAAGGGAGGGGGTATATTTGTCTATTTTTGTATAGTTGTTACTGAGGTGACATTGTATAAAGTCATCTGCCTTGATCTCTTTGAAAACCCGCGGAATATAAATGATAATTAACATTTTCTTTGCGTACAGTGTGTTTTGTGTTTTAAAATTTTATTGTTGGGAGATCATTTTGACTTGGCCACAAAGGTAGGAAGGGAGGCAGGAGAGCTTCTGAAAGATATCTAGTAATCCTTGCAGGCTTGACTGTGCAGGGAATTTTTTTTGTAAAATCATGTTTTGTTATGTGACTGGCATTATTTAGACTTTAATTTCTATGAATGAATAGAATGTAAATGATATAAAATTATTTGCTTGTTTTTATGTGCGTGCCCTGAAGGAAAGTGGAGAGAGAGTGAGCTGAGGATGCTGAAGGGAAATGGGGAAGAGAGAGTGAGGAGAAGACGCTGATTTATAAATTGACAATTGTACAGAATATTGTTTCTTTTTATACTTTAATAGAATAAGTTCAATATAAAACAATTCAAGGCTTGTGTGGATGGAATCAGGTGGTTTGTGGGGATGAGGACCGAGCTTACGGGGATTAGTCCAATAAAATGGTATTTTCTTATTTCTCATTATTTGTTAATTTGTAAAGTGGTATTGTTATGTATCAGTTTTTTTAAATTTACATCTACTGTCTTTAGATTTTGCGCAGTATTAGAGGACATGTATTACTGTTTTTTGGTGTTGTGGTGTTGCATTGTATGCAGAGTCTGGTTTCTTGGCAGTTCAGTTTAACTTTTGTCTACATATTTCTATTTTTAGTTTGTGATTATTCCATATTGGGTGAGGGTGTATCTGTCTGTGTGTATGAAAGGGACATGGCTTTCTGATAGCATCGACTGTACAGGATCAATTGACTGTGCAGGATCTGGCTTGTTTAGTTTTACAATGTATATGTTGGTGTTCTAGTGCTTACTGCAGTGTTTAAGATGCTGCCTTTTCCTAGGTACACCCTTGTGTGATATGTAGATTGTTATTAAAAATCATATTTTTCATTTAGATGGCGGGATGTCAAAAAATGATGGGCCCCGGGTGTCACATATGCTAGGTACGCCACTGGACAGGAACACTGTGGGCAGGATTCTGTATAGGACGGCCCAGGAGAGGCGTCCTATACAGAATCGGACCTACACTAAATCCTGTTACAGACGCCGGTTACAGAATCGGGCTACAGTAGACGCGGCCACTATACTTATCGCGGCAAGGGATCTCTCTGCCGCAATAAGTATAGCAGCCGCGGCTGCCTGTCCGATTGCTGGCAGCAGGGTGCCCAACCCCTCCTGCCGGAAGATGCCCCCACTCCCCCCGATACTACCGATCACCGGCAGGAGGGTGCCCAAACCCTCCTGCCGGAAGATGCCCCCCTCCTTACCCTCACCCCCACCCCCGCGCTAACAGCCCCCAAACCTCCCCCCCACCAAACTAACCTTTAATTGTTGGCCAGACGGGTCTTGTCTGTCCAGCCGGCAGGCCCGCCTCGTCAAAATGAGGCAGGCCTGCCCCTTCCCGGCCCATCCCGCAAAGCCTAAGGCCTGATTGGCCCAGGCACCTAGAGCCTGGGACAATCAGCCCTTAGGCATAGTGGGGATGGGCAGACCCATTATGCCTAAGGCCTGATTGGTCCAGGCTTCTGGAGCTTGGGCCAATCAGGCCTTAGGCATAGTGGGGATGGGCAGACCTGCTATGCCTAAGGCCTGATTGGTCCAGGCTTCTAGAGCCTGGGCCAATCAGGCCTTAGGCTTCGCGGGATGGGCCGGGAAGGGGCGGGCCCGGCTCATTTTGACGAGGTGGGCCTGCCGGCTGGATGGGCAGGACCCGTCTGGCTAACAATTAAAGGTTAGTTTGGTGGGAGGAGGTTTGGGGGCTGTTAGCGTGGGGGGGCGTCTTCCGGCAGGAGGGATTGGGCACCCTCCTGCTGGTGATCGGTAGTGTCGGGGGGGGGCATCTTCCGGCAGGAGGGTTTGGGCACCCTCCTGCCTGGCGATCGGTAGTGTTGGGGGGAGTGGGGGCATCTTCTGGCAGGAGGGTTGGGCACCCTCCTGCAGGTGATCGTGTTGGCACCCTCCTGCCGGCAATCGGACAGGCGGCCGCTGCCACTATATTTATAGCGGCAGAGAGATCCCTTGCCGCAATAAGTATAGCAGCCGCGTCTACTTACAAAGTAGACCAGCATTTTGCTGGCCTACATTGTAAGCATCTCTTCCTCTACTAGGGAGATGCATAGGGCCGCCTAGGTTCGCCTAAGGCCCTTAGGCGAGCTTAGGCGTCTTGCGGGCCTCCCTAGGCTCCCAGAGGCGCCTTCAATATAGGCGCCTACAGATGCCTAAAATCGGGACGCACTTTGTAGAATCAGGGCCTGTGTTTCAGGCCTAAAAACTTTCCTGTTCCAAGACACATTAATTATTTAAAGTATGTTTTCAATCCATGATTATTTATGTCAGCATTGTTCCTTTTTGTGGGGCCCTTTGCCCCTTCATGTGCCTTTTCTATCCTTTTGGTTTGTCCTTCCCCCACCTAAAAATTTAGATGATATATCCTTTACTGCTTTTCCTTTTGTATACATCTTTCACCTTTAGGGTGTCTTTTTGTTTGTCTCCCTATTTATTTTATTATGTTATAACCTTTAAAGCATTTGTTTCATTATGTCAAATACAATAAACTTAAAACTTGAACTTGAACTCCCTCCCCTGACTGCCCGCAGGAGGAGTGCCCAGTTCCTCCTGCTATTACCCCCTCCTGTAGCATCCCTCGGCATCCATCCATCAATCCCCTGAACACCTGACACTCCCTAACACCCACCCGACACTCACCTGACATCCCCCAACACTCCCTCACACCCCAACATCCCTCTGATATCTCCCGAACCCCCCCTAACTTTAGGATATGGCCAGCAAGAGGGATGCCCACTCGCCTACTCCCTCCTGCTGGCAGGCCTGCCTCTTCCAAAATGGCAGGCCCTTCCCCTTCATGGTGCATTCTAGGATGCACCAGGGAGGAGCCTAAGGCTCCAATTGGCCCAGGTGCCTAAGGACCCTCCCATAGGAAGGGCCTTAGGCACTGGGTCAACTAGAGTCTTAGGCCTCCTTCTCAATGCATTCTGGGATGCACTGGGAATGGCCTAAAACTCTGACTAGCCAGATATCAAAGGCCACTCCCATGGGAGTAGCTTTTAGTATATGGCCAATTAGAATCTTAGGCCACTCCCAGTGCATCCCAGAAAGTACCAGGAAGGAGGCCTAAGACTCTGGTTGGCTCAGGTGCCTAAGGTCCCTCCTACGGGAGGGTCCGTAGGCACCTGGGCAAATTGGAGCCTTAGGCCCCTCCCCAGTGCATCCTAGAATGCACCAGGTAAAGGAAGGCCTGCAATTTTGGAAGAGGCGGGCCTGCCGTCAGGAGGAAATGGACATCCTTCTTGCCAACCATCTCTTAAAGGTAGGGGGTTAAGGAGGTGTCAAGGGGGATGTTGGGTGTGAGACTATCGGGGTGTGTTGGGGATTGTTGGGGGATGTAAGGTGTGTGGCATGTGGGTGTTGCGGAGTGTTGGATATTTGGGAATCGATGGGGCCAGCAGCAGGAGGGAGTGGGTATCCCTCCTGTCAAGGACAGTGTCTGGAGTTTGGGAGTGGGCATTCCTACTGCCATCCGACTTTGTGGAGGATAGGGGACGGGTTCCCTGCAGCGGCCGCTGAGCTGATCGCCGCAGGGAGATTTCTTTGCGGCGATCAGCTCAGCGGCCACGTCTATTTGAAATGTAGACCAGCTTTTTGTTGGCCTACATTTCAGGCACCTATTGCAGTCCTAGGAAGATGCCTAGGGCCACTTAAGCTCATCCAAGGCTGGGTGTGATTTTGCCCAGAAGTGGCCTTGGGTGAGCATAAGTGTCCTTGGTGCCTCCCTGTGACATGGCCTAAGGGATCTGACCCAATCGGAAAGTTAGTGCACTCCCAGTGCATCCCAGAATGTACTGCGAGAGAAGCCTAAGAGCTTGCAAGTTATTATTCTAGGAGAGTTAACAAAACTTACAGAAGTTTCTGCTAACTTGTTCCTCAGGGCATCAGGATATCAACACATGAACTCAGTGGCGTACCAAGGGGGGGGGCGTGGGGAGCGGTCCTCCCCGGGTGCCATGCCCTGAGGGAGTGCTTCTAGTCCAGTCCGGTTCTCCCCCCCCTGCGCCGGGTGTCGCATCTGGAAACAGCCGGCAGCAAGATCGCGATGCCAGCGATCTTTGCCTGCTTCGGCTGTTTCCTCCGCCACGGTCCCGCCCCTCCTCTGATGTCAGAGGAGGGGGCGGGACCGCGGCAGAGGAAACAGCCGAAGCAAGCAAAGATCGCTGGCATCGGGGGATCTTGCTGCAGGATATTTCCCCAGGGAAATGAAGCGGTGAGGCCGGGGGAATAAGCAGTGCTTCGTGCTGGTGGTGGTGGTGGGGCCGAGCGATCCTTCGAGGTAGTGGGGGGGGGGGCAGCAGGCCTTCAGAGTGGGGCGGACAGGCAGACTTGTGGAGGGGGGGAGACAGGCCTTCAGGGGGACAAGCCTTCAAGGGGAACAGGCAAGCCTTCGGGGGGGTGACAGGCCGTCGGGGGGGGGTGCAGACCTTCGGGGCGGGGGACAGGCCTTCAAGGGAGGGCACAGGCCTTCAAGGGGGGGACAGGCCTTCAAGGGGGGACAGACCTTTGGGGGGGTGCAGGCCTTCGGGGGGGGACAGGCCTTCAAGGGGGACAGGCAGGCCTTCGGGGGGGGGTGACAGGCCATCGGGGGGGGTGCAGGCCTTAGGGGGGGACAGGCCTTCCAGGGAGGGCACAGGCCTTTAAGGGGGGGACAGGCCTTCAAGGGGGTGACAGGCAGGCAGGCCTTCAAGGGGGGGGAAAGGCCTTTGGGGGGTGCAAGCCTTCGGGGGAGGACAGGCCTTCAAGGGGGACAGGCAGGCCTTCGGGGGGGGGTGACAGGCCATCGGGGTGGGGTGTGCAGGCCTTAGGGAGGGGACAGGCCTTCCAGGGAGGGCACAGGCCTTCAAGAGGGGGACAGGCCTTCAAGGGGGGGACAGGCAGGCAGGCCTTCAAGGGGGGGACAGGCCTTCGAGGGGGGTGTAGGCCTTCGGAGGGGGTGTAGGCCTTCGGGGGGAGTGCAGGCCTTCGGGGGGGTGCAGGCCTTCAAGGGGGGGCAGGCCTTTGAGGGGGGTGTAGGCCTTCGGGGGGGCAGGCCTTCAAGGGGAACAGGCCTTCGGGGGGGTGTAGGCCTTCAGGGGGGGTGCAGGCCTTCAAGGGGGGAGCAGGCCTTCAGGGGGGGCAGGCCTTCAAGGGGAGCAGGCAGGCAGGCCTTCAAGGAGGGGACAGACCTTCAGGGGTGGGATGCAGACCTTTAAGGGGGGGACGTGCATATGCCGGACTTTGGGTGGGAAGAAATAATGGGTCTGAAAATAGAGGAGAGAGAGAGAGATGATGGACATGGGTTTTAGGGAGGGAAGGAACAGAAAGGGAGAGAAGTTGGACATAAGGAATGGGGTGGGGGGATAGAGATACTGGTTAGGAGGGTAGTTGGGAAAAGAAAGGGAGAGATGGTGGACCCTGGGGTGGTGGGGAAGGAGGGAGAGCTGCTGGATGAAAGGGTAGTTAAGAAAAGGTGGATCTGTGGAGGGAGACAAAAAAAGGAAAGATGCCAGACATCCGGAGGAGGGAAGGGAAACGGAAGGGGAGGACAGAGATGGCAGATGGATGGTTAGCATGGAGAAAGAAGAAAGAAGGAGACCCTGGCAAGCAAGTTATCAGAAGACAACCAGAGCCTTGGACCAACTAGATTTGAAAAATAACCAGACAACAAAAAGGTAGAAAAACTAATTTTATTTTCTGTTTTGTGATTACAATATGTCAGATTTGAAATGTGTATCCTGCCAGAGCTGGTGTTAGACCGCAAACGTGAGCTAGGATTTAACAGAGAGAGGAAAAGTCCTTTTTGTTTCTTTATTTTATTTACACCACAGCACCAGTGTGGTTAGGAGAAGCCAAAGGGGGGTGAAAAAGCTATAAAATAAACCCACCAGGATGTTTGAAAAAAACACCCAATTGGGCAGGAAAATCGAATCCATAAACCAATTCAATAGGCTGAATCGAATCAAAATTTTTTTTCCTGAATCTGGCAGCACTAGTTTGCGCTAATGTCTTAGACTTTAGGACCTGGGATTGGGGAGATATGGCATCCTCAGTACTTTATAATGCAAGTGAAATGAGGATTTGGTCAGATTTTTGAAGGGTCTGCACTCTGCAGAAGAAAAATATTGTATAGGCCGGGGACATGAGACAGCAGGAAATGGGAACTTTTCTTCCTTCTATTTTTGTGAATGGAAAGGCTGAGGATGTCAGAGAGTTCAGTTAAAATATGTGCTTTATAAGAAAATATAATAATGTGTTTTATAAAGTTTATAGCATTACTGGCCTACCCGGTGAGGTGTTCCTTGTGGTGGTGGCGGCAGCGTGTCAATGTGTTGAGAGGAAGAGGTGATCTGGGAAATTCTGCTGAGCAAACTCCAGGCCCATTTCCACCCCCCAGTTAGTCCACTCCACTCAACTGGTTCACACACTGAGTGGGTCTTTGGGTGTTGTTCCTGGGTAGTTGTTTTGGGATCTCTTCCAGTGGTTTGTCAGTATCTCTTTCTGGTCCAAGGAAGGAAACTTTGTTAACCTTAGCACTGACCTACAGAATAGAGAATGACACGGTGAAAAAATTGGTCCCCGTCACCGCCCCGTCCCCGTCTCACCATCCTCTGCACCGCCCCGTCACCGCCATTCCCTTCACCGCCCCGTCACCGCCACTGCCACCCCATTCACCACCCCGTCACCGCCATTGCAACCCCATTCACCGCCCCGTCACCGTCACCGCTGCATATATAAAAGCCTCAAACGGGTACGATTTTAAATACTTTTCTTTATTTACGTATAAAGGAAACATTCTTTAAAACTTTAAAACTTAGTTAAATATTTGGTAATAACTATACAAAAACAAACACGACATGTACTTTTAATGCTTACAATGTTAGCCTACATGGTAAGTAGACGCGGCCGCTGTACCTAATCGCGGCAAATCGTGTACCTAATCGTGTACCAAATCGTGTACCTAATCGCGGTCACTATGCTAATCGTGATTAGCATAGTGACCGCGGCTACGGCTGCAAGTCTCCCCTCCCCCCAGCGATCACGGCAGGAGGGCACCCAACCCCTCCTGTAGACCCCCCCCCCAACGGCCCTCCCGACAATCGCAGCAGAAGGGTACCCAACCCCTCCTGCCGGTCCTCCCAATGGCCTCCCCTAAGATCGCCGGCAGGAGGGTACCCAACCCCTCCTGCTGGACCCCCCCCAACGAACCCTCCCACCCCGGAACCCCCTTAGTCTTACTTTCCAAGTTGGACCGGACGGCTCCTCACACGTATGGCCAGCAGGCTTGCCTCCGTCCAAATGAGGCGGGCCCGCCCCTACCCCGCCCAACCCACAGGATCCTAGGGCCTGATTGGTCTAGGCACCTAAAGCCACTCCCGCTATAGGAGGGGCCTTAGGTGCTTGGGCCAATCAGGCCCTAGGATCCTGTGGGTTAGGCAGGGGAGGGGAGGGGCGGGCCCGCCTCATTTGGACGGAGGCAGGCCTGCTGGCCAGACGAGCGAGGAGCTGTCCGGTCCAACTTGGAAAGTAAGACTAAGGGTGGTGTTTCGGGATGGCGGGGTTTGTTGGGGGAGGGTCCAGCAGGAGGGGTTGGGCACCCTCCTATTGGCAATATAGGGGGCCGTTGGGGGGGCCGGCAGGAGGGGTTGGGCACCCTCCTACCAGTGATCATAGGGGGGCTGTTGGGGAGCTGGCAGGAGGGGTTGGATATCCTCCTGCTGCGATCGTCGGGAGGGCCGTTGGGGGGGGGGTTGGGGTAGGCAGGAGGGGATGGGTACCCTCCTGCCGCGATCGTTGGGGAGGGCTGGTTCTGTCGGCATGAAGGGCTGAGCACCTTCCTGCCGGCGATCGTCGGGGGGGGGGGGGCGGGTTCTATTGGCAGGAAGGGTTGATTTGACAAATGAGGAGCCAGTATATTGGGGGGCGGAGTCAATGCGGCAACGTGCAGGTGAAACACAGGTAAATAGCGGTTCCTAGAAGGGGGGACATTGGCCTGCGGGGACAAATCTATTCACCGTTTTTGCGGGCGGTGAAAGAATTTGTCCCCGCGTCTGCGGCGATTTGCTAATGAGGTCACCATAACCCGCAGCCAAACTGCAGCCACGCAGCGGTTCGCTGCGGGGATCGCTCCCCGTGTCATTCTCTACTACAGAATATGTTTGTAACAGCGCTGCTTGTGTGGCATTAGTCTATGTAGTGATCGAAAGAAAAAACCAGACTTTTGCACATTTTTGCACTATATGGTGGGTGTATGAGGAGATTCACATTTCCTGCACAGCTAAGTCCGTGTGAAGTTATCTTGTGCTGTATTTGACATCTAGCAAAGTCTCTGTTTGGAAGGAAAGATCTCAGCTTAAAATTGAAGTGGCCAGAAGTTATGGTAAAAGCAGATAGCATAGCTGGTTTTAAGAAAGGTTTGGACAAATTCCTGGAGGAAAAGTCCATAGTATGTTATTAAGACATGGGGGAAACATCTGCTTGCCCTGGATCGGTAGCATGGAATGTTGCTACTCTTTGGGTTTTGACCAGGTACTAGTGACCTGGATTGGCTTCCATGAGAATGGGTTACTGGGCATGATGGACCATTGGTCTGACCCAGTTAGGGTATTCTTATGTTATGTTCTCATCTGTAGGGGCCTTTGTTTTCACTTCTTATTTTAATGTATTTTTTTTCTGAGAACTTATCAGTGTTTTTTATAATGGGAACAAAAATGGAAGAGAATTAATGTGTGTGGAATTGGGGGGGGTAACTAATTTCTTCAGCTAAATAATTCAATCCACCTCAACCAGACATAGGAGAACTCACGCACCATTCACACACCATCCAACCAAAAACGTCAAAAGAAAAAAAACAGTTCGACAACCTCCTAGCCATTCGAGCTGCAACACTCGACCCCCAACTCTACAACCTATTGACCTCGACCACAAACTACAAAACCTTCAAAAAAGAAATAAAAACCCTTCTATTCAAAAAACACATAAAACCGAACTAACACAATCAGAACTGTCCCAAGCATCACCTGCAACTACTCCATATGTACTTCTGATGTCATGACAATTCAGACATAATTTATGTTATACATATATGAGGTTCAAGAAAAGAAAATTTTCTATTATGTTTCTATTATGACCATTTATTCAGTTTCATGGTTATTACAAAAAATATTTTTTTACATGGGGGGGGGGGAGGTGTCAAAAAATTATGGGCCCCGGGTGCCACATACTCTAGGTACGCCACTGCATGAACTGATGCTAGTGTGAATATTCTTATAGAGGCGGCAGTATTAAAACTAAGACAATTTTCTACCTTCTAGTCAATCCTTAATTGGGTAGAATTAAACATGTATTTTATCAAATTTGCATACACTATATCAGTAAGAGCACAGACGTTTCAACAAAATTATTAGAAAAATCATTGTACTATGTAGGGAGTGCACATGATAGGCTACAATAACTCACAGTTATCATAAACGTGGAGATAAACAGTTATCATAAACATAGATCACAAGCAATCTTTTAGAGCTTTTTATCATCATAGGTCAGAAAATCTCCACTCCATAGAGCTTACTTTAACTCTCAACAAAGTTTTCTTCAAATGTAAGGGTTTTTATACAAAAAGTATTTGTCTAAATTAGTATTTTAGGTTGCATTTCAGAACCTAAGATAAGATCAGATTAGACACAAATAGCAGTTGAGGAAAGTCTTTGTTTAGTGTTCAACATTAGTTTAAAATACAGCTAGAAAAAAGTAGCCCTACAGACAGGGCTGGATTAATGGATAGGCCCAGTAGGCACGTGCCTAGGGCATGAAACTGTCAGGGGGCCCGCTGAAGGAGGGCACACTGACTCAGCTTTCCAATTTTATTTGGTGGGGGCAATGAGCCCTCCCCCCAGCATCGATGGCAACACAGGGCTCCCGGCATCGATGGCAACACAGGAGGGGCCCCCTGGCATCGGTGCAACTGGTAGGTTGCTAGCTACCCGATCCCCACCGTCACAATTTCCTCTCTTTACAGGGGTGTCTAACCCATGACCCCACTTGAAGGTGATGTGGCATTTTCCTCTGCAGCCCAGGTGTGTAGCTTCATGTGGCTCCTCCTTCGTCTTGCTACAGTGTTTGCTCAAAGCCGCGGGCAGCAGCTTCTACATGCCTCCTGCGGCTGACCTTGAAGTGTTCTCTCTGACGTCGCGACATGGGGCATGATGGGACGGGACAAGTGGTTTGGGGCAGGGGGCCCAGTGGACTTGTATGCCTAGGGGCCCTAGACGAATTAATCCTGCCCTGCCTACAGATAATATTTTTTGCAAAGGCCTTTTCAGTTAGGCAGTTAGAAACTGCTATTTTGTTTAGTTGCCTTTCAGTTAAACAATAGAGCCTGATTAAAGGGAAAAATCAAAAGGTTAGGATCAGTGCAGGGTGACTCATCTAGAAGGTGCAGCTTACAAAACTTGGGAAAAGGGAATCCTAAAGCTAAATGGATGATCTCAAAAGATCATAGTTCATAACAAAGTACCTTTAAAATATATCATCAAAAAAGGGAAGACAGAACATCTCAATAGCAAAATTTCAATATAGGTCACAGTACACAAGGTTTCCTTAAATATAGAGCAGGCTAATTTTAAAGATTGCAAATTATCTATGCCAACTGCTGAGCAAATTGTAAATAGATATTTATTTATTTTAAAAATGTCTATTCTGCTGAAAACTTAAGCGGATTACAATAAAACAAACATAATTTCATATCAATAAAACATCAATATATTATAAACATTAAAACACTACAAGACAAGTAGCTGATAAACTTTCCTAAAACAGTAGAGTTACACTTCAAAAAGAATATGACAAACATTGTTTAAAATGTCAGCATGCAAATGCCAGAAGTCTAAGGGCTCCTTTTACGAAGCCGCGGTAGCGGCTTTAACACGCGTGACTTTTAAACACGTGCTAACCCCTGCGCTAGCCAAAAAACTACCGCCTGCTCAAGAGGAGGCAGCAGCGGCTAGCACATTCGGCGGTTTAGTGTGCACACTATTACGCGCGTTAAACCGCTACTGTGGCTTCGTAAAAGGAGCCCTATGAAACAAGATGGGAGATTTAGAATATATTATATATTAAAGGCATCTCTGAGACCTGGTGGAAGATAACCAGTGGGACACTATAATACCGGGGTATAAACTATATCGTAGAGATAGGGTGGATTGAATTGGTGGAGGCGTATATAACATCAGGGCATGCTATTGAGATAAAATTCCTTGATGAAATGAAGGACTGCTTCATGGAGCAGTTGTTTCAGAAATCAACAAGAGGCAAAGCAATTCTAGACGTAGTTTTTAGTGGAGCACATGAATTGGTGCTTGATAGCAGTGATCACAACATGATCAGATTGGATATAATCCCTAGAATATGTTCACACAGGAAATCCAATACAACAGCATCTAACTTTAATAAAAGGAGATTATGATAATATGAGAATAGTAAAAAAGAAACTTAGAGGAACAGCTGCAAAGGTCAAAAATTTACATCAGGTGTGGATGTTATTCAAAAAATACCATCCTGGAAGCTCAGTGTAGATATATTCCATATATTTAAAAAGGAGGAAGGAGACCAAATGGCAGCCAGCGTGGTTAACGAATAAGGTGAAGGATGGTATTAGAGCTAAAAGAGAATCCTTCAGAAAGAGGAAGAAGAATCTGACTAAAAATAATTCTAAACAGCACAAGGAAATGCAAGTCAAATGCAAAGCTCTAATATGAAAGGCAAAGAGAGATCAGTTGGATCGCTAGCTAATCAAGGGATAAAAGGGGCTCTCATGGAAGACAAGGCAATAGCAGAGAGATTAAATGAATGTTTTGCTTCATTCTTCACCAAGGAAGATGTAGGAAAGTTACCGGTGCCAGAAATTCTGATGAATCAGAGAAACTAAAACATATCTCTAACACTGGAATATATAATAAGTCAATTTGATAAATTGAACAGTAGCAAATTGCCTGGACCAGATTTATCAAATGGTCAAACTATTAGAAAACTCTGTCTATATGGATTAAATAGCAAATTTACTTTAAGAGTTTTAAAGAGTTCTGAGGAATTTGTACTTAACAAGATATAATTGTACGTTAACTAATTCACAATTCTGTATCCTTGTTTGTTTTATGTAAACTGCTGTGAACTTCCCTGAGGTATTAGCGGTATATACGAGAATAACAATTGTATTGTATTGTTTTGTATTTCTTTGAAGAGGTGAATGAACATGTGGATAAAGGTGAGCTGGTTGATATTGTGTATTTGGATTTTCAAAAGGCATTTGACAAAGTACTTCATGAAAGACTTCTGTGAAAATTAGAAAGTCGTGGGATAAGATGTAATGTCCTATTATGGATTAATACAAAAAACAGAGAGTAGGTTTAAATGGTAAATAGTGGGGTTCCCCAAGGGTCTGTGCTGGGGCTACTGATTTTTTAAAACATATTTATCAATGATGTATTGTAGAGATGGGAATAACTAGTGAGATAATCAAAAGGATGGGACAATTTCCCTAAGAGGAAAGGCTAAAGTGGCTAGGGCTCTTCATCTAGGAGAAGAGACAGCTCAGGGGTGATAAGATAGAGGTCTATAAATACTGAGTGGCGTGGAAAGGGAAGATGTGAATCGCTTGTTTACTCTTTCTAAAAAATACTAGGACTAAGGGGCATGCAATGAAGCTACTAAGTAGCAACATAGTAACATAGTAAATGACGGCAGATAAAGACCTTAACGGTCCACCCAGTCTGTCCATAAGTGATACTCATTTAAAAAATACATGATTTGATTAACTTGTCTCTTTGATATTTCTGGGCCGTAGACTGCAAAGTCTGGTATTGTCCTCGGTTCCAAATGCTAAAGTTGCCGTTCAGGCTCACTCCAGCCTATCCAACCATCCTGTTTGCAGGATATCTATCGTAAAGTCTGGCCAGCAACATCCTCATGTTCCATATTAGTGGAGTTCACATTGATGCCCACCCCAGTCCACCCTACACTGAATCACCATATATGGGACACAGACCACGTAGGTCTGTCCAATACCGGCCTTAGTTCTTTAATTTACATCCTTCATTTTCTAAATTTACATAATTCATTTTCTAGTAGATTTAAAACAAACTGGAGAAAATATTTATTCACACAATGTGTAATTAAACTTTTGAATTTGTTATCAGAGAATGTGGTAAAATCAGTTAGCTTAGCGGGGTTTAAAAAGGGTTTGGATAAATTCCTAAGAGGGAAATCCATAGGCCATTATTGAGATGGCTTGGAGAAATCCACTGCTTATTCTTAGGATAAGCAGCATAATATTGGTTTTGTTACTTGGGGTCTAGCTAGGTACTTGGGACCTAGATTGACCATTGTTGGAAACAAGATACTGGGCTTGATGGACCTTCGCTCTGTCCCAGTATGGCAATTCTTATGTTCTTATGATCCAAGACTGTGGTCAATAGGAAAATTGAAGATGAGTTAAATCTTCAAACAACAGTAAGTCTCAATTGTAGAGGAATGTGAGAAGTAAAAGGATGGGTGAGTCTAACCTGCATGAAATGACAAATAGTTAGGAAATAGTGCATTGGACCTTGCTGTGGAGTGGAGAGAAATAGAAAGCTGGGAAAAGTGAAAATGAGAAGCAGAACAGGTTAAAAAGATTTAGGGCATAGAGCAGGCCAAGAGCAATTAAGTTTCCTGTCCCCAAATAAGAAGCATCAAATTATGTCTACGCAGGAGGAGAAAAATTAAAAAGTACAAAGGAAGGATGAAGGGAAATGAAATTAGGAGAAAATGAAAATATTAGGGGAATAGAGTGTGGTGTAGATGGGCTGAGGGAAAAGAAGGGATTTGTTTGAGAAAAGTGCTTTAAATGGCTTGAAGGGAGAGAGAAAAAAAGAATGATGCTGACATGCTGGACCCTAGCTTTTGATTTGTCCACATTCTTGCTCCTGCTCTTGACATTTAGGGCTCCTTTTATAAAGTCGCGCTAGGGCCTTAACGCGCGGAATAGCATGCACTAAATTGCCACGTGCGCTAGCCGCTACCGCTTCCTTTTGAGAAGGCGGTAGATTTTCAGCTAGCGTGCGCTAATCCAGTGCGTGCAGTAAAAACACTAGCGCAACTTTGTAAAAGGAGCCCTTAGATACATCACTACCATTTGCTACCAGGTATATTTTGTATTTCCTTTTTTTTTGTTTACTGGGTGAAGGGAAATTTGTTGTGAGTTATGAGTTGAGCACCCCCAATCATCTTCAAACGTTGGCTCCTATACTTGGTATACAGTTCCCAATATATTCAATATTAAGTTTCCTTCTTCAATTTAATCCCACATACCTTAAATCTCATCTTACTGAATGCTTCTCATGTATTTTTTATTCTATGGCTTTCTTAACTGGATTATAAACTCCAAGAGCAGGGACTGTCCATAGGTAGGTTGCCTAAGCAGGGGAAACATATGGATGCAAAAAGCAAAAACTGTGGAGTTGATGTTCATGGCTGAAAAATGTTTAAAAATGTATTAATCCATATAATAAAATCCCAATGAGAGGGCTAAAATCCAATATATGTACAAATGTTGTAAATCATAAGGAGACAATGATATTAGTCAGAGAGGAATATGAATCCATGTAGCATGAACCCGACACGGTACATGTTTCGGCTAAAAAGCCTTCTTTGGGGGTCCTGTGAAAAATGTATGTATGTTAAATGCATTGTAGAATTAAAAATAATGATGAGAAACTGTGTGAGGGGTATGAACTGATGGAAATTATGAGTGGGTAAAAAAACACGGTGATAATTGGTAATAATGCTGATGTCTGTATTGAAAAAGTGAAAGGTGACGAGGAATTACATAATGAAAGTGAATAGAAATATACAAATAAAAATTTGGAAAAAATGGGTATGTGAGAAAATCTGTGTGATAGAATAAAATTAGTAAAGTAAGAAAACATGTTGCCAGTCATATGTGTAATAAAACAGAAAAACTATCATATTAGTGCAAAATTTTGGGGAGGAAAAACATTTTTTGAGAAAAAGTACATACCAACTTGAACCAAATGAAAACATTTTTTTGAACTGGGTCACCAGAAGGCACTTTGAACGTCAATGAAATCTAAAACATTAAAATAAAAAGAATATAGATTTAAAAGAGCATAATCAATATAAAACAACACAAGTGAACTTAAAATATTAAACCATGCACAATTAAATTACTGATGAAATAGAAGGAAAGGCAAGACTAATGAAATGCTAGTGGCTGACAGACATCTTAATAACAAATAATCTCATATATTATGATGTGTTTAAAAACTGAAGATTGTGCAGTTCAAGATAATATATATGAACTGTGCACATTATACCAATATCTTAGAATAAGTGACTTTGATCTATAATCTACTGATCTGCAAACAAATATTACCTCAATAAAAAAATATATCTAGATAAAACCAGATTAAAATGGGGTCCTTTTATTAAGGTGCGCTAACCGATTTAGCACACGCTAAATGCTAAGACACCTATAGAATATAATAGATGCCTTAGCATTTAGCACATGCTAAATCGGTTAGCACACCTTAATAAAAGGACCCCATAGTGATGGAAACCAAAATCACAAAACAGTAAATAAAATAAGTGCTTGCTAAGATGGGTTATGCCAATAACTTTAGTAAGATGGTAAAAATAAAAAAAAATGCTAAAGGCTTCTGTACTACATAGATAAAAACCCTATGCTCAATAAGAAAGCTAGAATTATCTAGTAAAAATGTACATATTAGAACTACATGTGAAACCCATGACTTATAAATACAGCAACAAATATGTCACAATAAAAATATGACCTGAAAGAAGAGACACCATACCAAAAACGAGAAAATGGAAACAATGGATGAATCAATATAAACCAACCTAAAACAAAAAAGGGCTAAAATGGAAACAAACCATAATGGGGTGTGCCAAAATCATTTAGACCTGGAGAAAACAAAAATGCTGTGGGACTCCGGATGATGGAGAAATATAGGCACCTGCTAATGATGTCATAAACCCATATCGTGGGATGGAAAAAGAGGGAGGACAAAAAACAACGCAATACTCATATAGTAAGGCAGCATGGATACAGATGCTAAAGGCACAGGAAACAAAGGAGAAGATGGTATAAACCTATGAGACAAACTCTAAGGTAAAAGATATGTGGGGAAGAGGAATAACGATAGTGTTGGAAATAAAACTTTAATATGTGAAAGCAACTTACTGAAAGATGTGAGACTAAAAGCCAGTGTGATTGAAAGTGTCTGCTATGTGTGAATAAGAACAGTGTGATCGATGATATGTGCTAGTAGGAAGTGAGATTAAAAGATGTGTAATGTGTGTGAAATAATATAGAAATAAACAAGTAATGATGTGTTTTGTTGAAATAGTGATATGCTCTGTTGAAATGACATAATAGAAGAAAAGAAATGTGAAAACTATGAACTAGGTATATTGCAGTAGGATAAAAATAATTAGTCAATGATAAAAATGAAATAAAATAAAGAAGTCATGGTAAAAATGCAGAAAGATATACCAGCACATAAGAAAAACAACTGAGCATAGTGAACACATAACATTAGCATTCACATTCTCACCAACAACAACCAATAAACACACGCTAATTTGTGGAACAAGTATTTGACCACAGCTTTATTAAATATTCACATCATTTTAACTGACAATTCAATCCAAATAAAACATCAAATACCCCAAAGTGGCTTCAAAATTCCAGAGAGCTATTCGGTGATGAAACTAGCTCCTTTTAATTTTGTACTTTTAAAACATCATACAAACATTACCTATGGTAACATCAGGCCAGCCATCCCCTCATAGTAATGTTGCCTATGACTGCTACATTTTAATTATTTATAAACCTGTCATCTCCCAGCTGCATCTGCATTTTCCGCCCTCACTCCACAGCTACGACCTCTCTACCATACCTCAAACCCCCGCTAACCCTCTACCCTATCCCAAACCCCTGCTAACCCTCCACCCCAAAGCCTATGTGCCACCCCAAGAACCACCAAATCCACGATAACTCAAAACAAAATACATGAGAGGTGGGTGGGAAAATTACAACAGGAGCCATCTAACTGTCTCTTTTCCTGTTCCTCACAGACTACTTCCCTTAAAGCTTGCCAAAAGCAGTGGCGTACCAAGGGGGTCCCCTTGGTCTGTCCTGGGTGCAGCCTTAGGGGGGGATTCACAGCCGGACAGGTCTGGAAAATTCCTGGGCTGCGACAGCACTCAGCGGCATCAGCGCCCCCCCCTCCGCGACGGCACTCAGCGGCATCGGCGCCCCCCCTGCCCCACGACAGCATTCAAGTTCGGCCTCCTTCTCCCGGCATCAGCAGAACTTCAGATCGGCAATAGGTGTTCAGTCAAAAGCTTCCCCTGACTGAACTGCCTGGGCGGAAACAGGAAGCTGAGTCAAGGGAAGCTTTTGACTGAGCACCTGTTGCCGATCTGAAGTTCTGCTGATGCCGGGATAGGGAGGCCAAACTTTACTGCTGTCGCGGGGCACGGGGAGCGCCGATGCCGCTGAGTGCCGTCGTGGAGTGGGGGGGACTTGCCGATCTTGTTGCCAAATCGGAAAGTTGAGAAAGGGAGAAAGATGGGCCTGTGGTGGATGGAGAGATTGAGAGAAGGGGCAGGTGATGGAAGGAGGGGGGAAAGAGAGAGAAGGGGCAGATGATGGCAGTGGGGAGAAGGGGTAGATGATGAAAGTGGGGAGAGAGAAGAGGCCAGATGATGGAAGGAGGGGGGAAGGGAGAGAAGGGGCAGATGATGGAAGGAGGAGGGAAGAGAGAGAAGGGGCAGATGATGGAAGTGGAGAAAAAAGGGAGATAGAAGAGGGCAGATAATGGAAGTGGGGGGAAGAGAGAGAAGAGGGCAGATGATAGAAGTGGGGGGGAAGAGAGAGAAGGGGCAGATGATGGAAATGGGGATAGAGAAGGGGCAGATGATGGAAGTGGGGAGAGAGAAGGGGCAGATGATGGAAGTGGGGGAAAGAGAGAGAAGGGGCAGATGATGGAAGTGGAGAGAAGGGAGAGAGAGAAGAGGGCAGATGATGGAAGGAGGGCATAAATAAAATGAGGGCACATGATGGGAGAAAAGGATTGAATTAGGGAAATGCTGGAGAGGGTGAGGGAAAGAGGTGGCGAGCTGTAGGTAGACAGTAAAAAAGGAAATTGATTAGAGGGTAGTAAGAACGTAATCTAGATGGATGCAGAAAATAAATTGAAAAGGAAAATGAGGGAAGAAAGGGATTGCAGAAGAGAGGTGTGGGAGAGGCAAGGAGAGGAGAGAGATGCCAGACCAATGGGGGTGAAAGGAGAGATGGAAGGGGAGGCATACAGTTTCTGGAAGGGGCATAGAAGGAGAGAAGATGCCATATAGGGGCAGAGAGATGGCAGACAGTGGATGGAAGGAAGAGAGTAACAAGAAGATGAGGAAAGCAGAAACCAGAGAAGACAAAGGTAAGACAAAATTTTTCTATTTATTTATTGCTTTAGAAGACATGTGTCACTGTTTCTGTGGTGCATTGTATGCAGAGTCCAGCTTCTTGCTGGTTCAATTTAACCTTTGTCTAGGTATTTCTATTTTATCCCCCCTTTTACAAAACTGTGGAGCGTTTTTTTAGCGCCAGCCGTGGTGGTAGCAGCTCTGATGCTCAGAATTCTATGATGGAAGTGGCTAAAATCCACACTACAGTTTTGTAAAAAGGGGAGGGGTTAGTTTGTGATGACATATTCCATACTAGGCGAAGGTGTTTTCTGTGTTCTGTGTGTTCGAAAGACATGGTTTTCTGTTAGGATTGATGGTGTAGAATTGATCTGTACTAGTCTGGCTTGTTTAGTTTTACAATGGGTGTATTGATGTTGTACTGCTCACTGCATATGTAAGATGCTGCCTTTTCCTAGATACTCATGTGTGACGTGTGGCTTATTACTAAAAATCATGTTTTTCATACAGATGGAGGGGGTGCCAAAATATGATGGGCCCTGGGTGTCACATATGCTAGATGCGCCACTGGCCAATCGCAGTTTGTTTATTTAGCTCCACCAATCCAGAATTCCGTTACATCTCTACTTCTATTCTTGCTATCTTTTCCATATGTACTGTCCTACATAGCCTTCACTGCCCACCTTTATCCCTCCCCCACACCAAACCCATTTACACAAATCTGACTTCCAGGTGCTCAGCTCAGCTAATGTTATTAACACACCAGATTAGTCTGATGTTTCTCCTAATACAAAACATGTAAACATACAGGTCACATAAAAATTAAGTATTTCCTTCTATTCAGCAAACATGCAAGCTAAATAAACCAATATGTTGTGCTTTTTTATACAGTCAACGTATATGCCTATATGACTTTTTTAATTAGCCTATCCAAATGCTCCTACACCTGCTCCTATACAGGAGTAAATTTTTATGTTTATGTTCAGTAGAAATCAGAACCATCTTCTTTATATTATCGAATGCTTAGAAAATTTTAAAGTTACCATTCACCGACCTCAGATAGCGTTGTACATAACAGCTGTAGTGCACATCAATATTAATTCATTTAGGGATTTTCAGATTACCACCCGAGTAATAATTTCAAGGTGGTAGAGATCCTCATTAATCCTGTCTTAATTTTTAAGTCTTATCATATCTATTTACTTTAAATATGCAGCATAGATAAGAGTTTAATAACTTAACTTGCATGCGGTTTATCCCCTTTGCTGACATGTTTCACTCAAACTTTATCAAGGACGGGGAAAACTGCAAAGAAGTATAAAAGATTTCATTTAACGTTTAACTTACTCATATAGTTCAAATTCATATTAGCAAGTAGAGTCTTCACAGAAATCTCTTACTTTAATGTGTATATTGCCTAACTCACTGTGGCTATCAAAGATGGCCACAGTGTACAAATAACGTCCTGAAGTAGGGAATCCCTCTGATGTCACCCCCCAATGAAATCCGACCTACAGCCGACAAACATAGTTAAAGGGCCCGGTCCTGCCCACTCGTATAAGGAGAAGGAGCCCCAGAAATTTTATACATTGAATTTTAGTTGAAATTCACCTGTGCCATCCAATCCGATGTTTCATTTAATCCATGCGGGGCCATAGAGTTAAGTTCAAACATCCACCTAAGTTCTCTGATATTAAGCGTCCGTTAAATATTTCCTCCCTCCCACCCAACAGTAATCAAATCTAGGACTCTCCATTTAAGAACTTTCAAAGTATGATTGCATAACTTCCACCGGCGAAGCAGAGAGAAGCCTCATTTAGGTATGGACACGAGATTTGTGCTCAGTAAGGCTAACTTTTATAGACTGTGTGGTTCAACCAGTTGGGAATTGGATCAAATAAATTATGTTGATGGAATTACATTCCATTTTATATCTGGACTGATAAATTTTACCAGTGCTTGGATGTACCCAAGTTTCCCCAGTTAATGTGAAAGGGCACCACTGGCATTGGCCGCATGGCGAGTGGTAACCTTGAGTTCTTGGGACTATTTCCCTTAGTATGCTATGATTTATATTTTCACCTATGTTTTTACCTCTTTGATAAGAAAAAAGAGGGCTATGACCAATCATAGGGTTTGCAAGCTTCACAATGTGCCAGTGTTTTAAAATAATTTAATTCTGTGGGCATGAGTGGAGTACTTTTGGATAAATGCGACATCCTCCAAAAAACTATTCTCATGCTGGGCATATTTGGCTCGGAGGTAGGCCTTCTGCACTACTTCTCTAGGGTATCCTCTTTGGTAAAAGCAGTTTTTCATATCTTTTGCCTGGATACGAAATTCATCTAGGGAGTGGCAGATTCTTCTAAGCCGAAGGAATTGGCTAATTGGGAGACTTTGCTTGAGTCCTATAGGGTGGAAACTATGAAACCGCAACAGACTATTTATGTCTATCGGTTTTCGATGAATAAGTTGGTAATAATGTATTATGATGTTTCATGATTTTTATGTCCAAAAACACAATTTCCTGAAATTGAGTTGTCACTGTAAATTTGATATTAGTGTCAATCTGATTCAGCCAATCCACAAAAGTTTTTAACTCATCTAGGGAGGAATCCAAATACAGAAAATGTCATCCAGGAATCTCTTCCAGATGATAACATGCCTAAATGCCTCTGCTTTATATATGTATTCTTCCTCAAGAGCTGCCATATATAGTGTGGCCAATGAGGGTGTTAAAGATGCCCCCATGGCAATACCATGCACTTGCTGATAGAAGTGGTCATGAAACCAAAATTACTTTTTGTTAGTACGAGAGTTGCCATTTCCATCAGCATAACTGCAGGGATGCGGGGCCGCACTGATTGCTTATTAAATATCTCCTGAAGCAGCAGCAATGCTTGATCTATGGGAATGGGTGACGGGACAAAAGTGCGACAGACAAAGCTGCGCCGACATTTGAGAGCAGACAATTACGCACAAGACTCCAGCGGGCCGCCATAAAAGTTTATTTTAAAGGGCTCCGACAGGGTCATTGTATATAATGCAGTCACTTTGAAGGTGACCAATATCCAGTGAGTTTCTACAATATGAATTTCTGATAGCATTTGCAGCATGTGGGTGGTATCCTTTATATGTGATTTAATGTTGATGATTTCCTTCCGTAGAAAAATGTCTAGAAATTTCGACAAAGGTTCCAGCGTTGAATTCTTCACTAATACGATGGGTCGTCCTGGAGAGTTTTGTAAATCTTTATGGATTTTTGGAAGAAAATAAATCTTGGGGGTTATATAGAATTTGGGTCTAAGAAAGGCCGCTTCTTGAGATGTGATCATCTTAGCTTTATAAGCCTTAGAGGCCAGGTTGGATATAGCCTGCTTTAATTCTCCTATAGGACTCATATTCAATAGTTGATAAAATCGTGTATCTTCAAGTTCCAGAATTTACGCCAGTTCTCCACCTTGGAGAGAAGGCAAAATACTCAATAAGTTTAGCCACAGAGTGTTCTAGAGTTCCATGCTGGCCAGCAGAATGCTAAACTATAACTTTTATATGACATTTTATCTAAAGTTGTTTAATGAGAAACTGTCTGTGAACAGTACATACCTTCTGAGCATCTCAATTCATTCCAGCATCTTTCAAATGACCTGCCTGAAGCAAGAAAATAAATGGTGCATTCCACCTTTGATGCAGCAGTGTCCATTGCCATGCTAAGGCAAGCATGGCTCAGGATTTCCTATCTTGATGCTAATGTGCATCTCAAATATTTTTTTCCTAGGAGATTATCTATTTGGAGATTGTACAACTGAAGCTACACAAAAGATAAAGAAAAATGAAGATTGCATGACCACCTTATCTTTCTCCAAGTCAACCCAGTTTCAACAGCCAAGAACATTTTGCAATACTGCTAGATGTTTCACTTATTATTCCAAGCATAGGTATAGCCTACCTTCCTCATTCTCATGAATTTCTACTCAGAGGCATCCCAGGCAGCAAAGAGAGCAAAAACATCAGTCACAGCCTGAGTCCAAGCAACAACAATCTTTTTGACTCTATACTAGAGAGCATAGTCAATATTTCTCAACTCTTTCCATAGAAGGTTGACTCACACATTTTCACCGATGGTTCCTGATAACTTCAGACCACTGTGTCCTCCAGGTGGTGAGCCAGGGCTATGCTCTTCATTTCCAAAAAAAACACCTCCAGTCCATCCTCCAAAAAAGTTGAGTTTCAATTCCCAACAGAAAACCCAGGAACTCTCAGCCCTCCTCCAGCTCAACACCAGAGTATACAAGTGCTAATGTGTGAGAGGGGCCAAAGGTTCTACTTAAAATATTTTTCATACCCAAGAAGTCTGGGGGGGTCTGTGCCTGATTCTAGACCTCTGTACTCTCAACAAATACTTAGTAAAGGAGAAATCTCATATGCTCTCTCTGGGAACCCTGTTACCAATGTTAAGAGAAAAAATATTAGCTCTGCTCTCTAGACCTCAAAGAAGCCTACACACATATTTCTATTCTCCCAGCCCCCAGGAAATATCTTTGCTTTCAAATAGGCACACATCACTTCCTGTACAGGGTTTTGCTACTTAGGCTGGCATCAGGAACAAGGGTACTCACCAAGTGTTTAGTAGTAGCTGCACTATTTTGCTTGTTCAGCCTTCATATGTTCCCTTACCTAGACAATTGGTTGGTCAAAGCCCCAACTCCTCAACAGGCTCACTAGGCCATGAATTCAACAGTATGTCTATTAGAACTGCTTGTATTTGCAATGAATTACGACAAGTCTCATTTCCATCCCACTCAAACCATGGAGTTCATTGGAGTGGTTCCAAATACAACTCAGACTCATGCCTTTCTACTCCAACACATACTCAACACTCTCATAAAGATCTGCCATAAAGTCTCCTCGCTGTAATGCATCTCAGGATACCAAATGATATGTCTCCTTTAAGGCTCCCTGAGATGTAGATGAGCAAAGGAACTCATGTGAAATATAGATATTTCACATGAGTTCCTTTGCTCATCTACATCTCAGGGAGCCTCAAAGGACACTCTACATACAGTGGTTTCAGGCCACTTTAATTCTCAGTGCATCCAGGTGATACAACCCCTTCATCAGTCTCTTCAGTGGTGGCTGTTACCAGATAATCTTTCCAAAGGTCTTTTTCATACTCTACCACAGGGGTCCCCAATGTCCCTTCTTGAGGGCCGAATCCAGTTGGGTTTTCAGGATTTCCCCAATGAATATGCATTGAAAGCAGTGCATGCACATAGATCTCATGCATATTCACTGGGGAAATCCTGAAAACCCAACTGGATTCGGCCAAGGAGGGACTTTGGGGACCCCTGCTCTACCATATCAGAAAACATTAATAATGGATGCTTCCATGTTCATTTGGGGAGCTCATCTCAATGGCCTCTACACCCAAGGCAAACTTCTAGAGCTTTGAGCAATTTCTTATGATCTTCGCACTAGATAATGACACAGTGGCTATTACTCATGGCTAGCCATGGGTAACCCACCGAAATGGGAAGAGAAAAAATAGTGGTCACTGCTGGGATGGGGACAAGGCCATTCACTGCCCTGTGGAGCTCCACAGTGAAGTAAGGGAACATGCGCGGTCACGGATCACACGGTCCAGCACTGCAGCCCTTCCCGCCTGATCACCGCATCCCACCATTTCCTTTCCCCTCACCTTATGTGCTGAATTTAATTTTTCTTCTCCCTGCGTCACGCTTCCAACAAGTCAGGTGCACGACTGCTTGAGATTAATCTTCTCTTATGTCGCAACCTGAAACAGGAAGTTGTGTCAGAGAAGAAGATTCAACTCAAGCAGCTGCACGCGACTTGTTGAAAGTGTGCTGCTGGGAGAAGAAAAATTTAATTTGCTACATAAGGTGAGGGGACGGGAGGGAGAGAGATGGCGGGACATGGAGATTGGGCGGGATCGAGCTGCTGGACTGCGCGATCCATGACCGCGTGTATTCCCTCACAGTAGGAAGAAGGGAGTGAAAGGGCAAGAGATGCTGGGCCATGCGGATGAAGAGGGAGACAAATATTGAACCCACAGCATGAAAGAGAAAGGGGAGGACAGGCAGGTGAGCCAGATGTTGGAAGCAGGGGGAGAAAGAGGAAAAGAAGCTAGATGGGTTGGAGAGGAGAGAGACACATTGGTGTGGAAGAGGAAGAGAGGGGAAATCTGGACACAGGAAGGTAACATAAACAGAGGGGAAATTATGTGCATGGGGGCATAGGGACAGAGACAACGGTGAGATACATGGGGATGGTATATGGATACAGTGGGGGTGGGGAATGCCGGACACAGGAGGGAGTATACAGATACAGAGGGGAGATATTAAAAATGGGGAAAATAGGAACACAGAAGGGAGATGGTTTGTGTGGATGGGATCAGATGGTTTGCAGGGATAGTATTGGGACCGAGCTTGAGGGGACCGGGCGGGGACTGAGTTTACAGGGACGGGGACCAAGCCCATGGAGACGAGCTCACAGGAACAGGGACAAACTTTTTCCCCGTGTCATTCTCTACTTCGCACCTTCCAAGATAGCCTACTCAATCAAGTAGTTCTCATTTGAACAGACAACCAAGTGGCCATGTACTATGTAAACAAACAAGGAGGCACAGAGTCTCACCCACTATGCCAAGAAGCACTTTGAATCTGATCTTGGGCGATTCCTCACAACATATTCTTGATAGTAGTCTGCCTAGCAGGGAAGCAAAACATCTTGTCAGACAAATTATGCAGACTCCTTCAACCACATGAATGGTTGCTAAACTCAATCATACTTTGTCAGATCTTATCACAGTAGGAGACCCCCGATATGGACATTTTTGCATCCCCTCGCTCACAACAACAAACTTCTAACCCTCTGTTCCTGAATCCACTCTCTGGATTGTCTGGAGTCAGATGTCTTCTTCCTTAACTAGAGGAACACGTTTCTTTATACTTTTCTTCCAATTCCCCTAATCAGGAAAACTCTCCTCAAACGTGACCAAGAACATGCCACCATGATTCTCATAGCACCTTGTCCATGTCAACTGTGATTCCATCTCCTCCTGCAACTCAGTGTAAAAGAACCCAGCACACTCCAAATCTTTCCAATGTTGCTGATGCAGAATGACGGATCTCTCCTACTCCCCAGTCTTCGTTTAGTGGCACTCACAGCATGGTATCTCTCTTCTAACCATGGTATCTCTCTTCTAACCAGTAAATATTTACTCACTATATGCACCAATGTCAGCCATCATTAAGGCTTCTAGAAAACCTTCCACGCAACACTGCTACCATTTCAAATGGACTTGCTTCACAGACAGGGTTCATCTCACTGCTATTAATGCTTTTCATACACCACTGGATAAAAAAAACCGTTATCTGTACACCCTTTAATATCTAGATTCATGAAAGGCCTTTACCATACCAAACTGCCTCTCAAGTCTCCCTCTGTGGCTTGGGACCTCAATGTAGTACATTTCACTTTCATGAAGTCTCCCTTTGAAACACTCTCAACTTCATCTTTCAAGCATATTACTTGGAAAGTAGTATTCTTTATATCTCACACATCTGCTTGATGAGTCAGTGAACTCCAAACATTTATGTTAGATCCACCTTATACAACATTCTACCATGACAAGGTAATTCTTTGCACTCATCCCATGTTCCTCCTGAAGGAAATTTCTGAATTTCATCTGAACAGATCTTAATTCTGCCTGTCTTCTTCCCAAGACCACATTCTCAACATGGTAAAACAGCACTTCACACATTGGACTGTAAACTTCAACTCAACTGTTCCTATCTTTTGATCCCAAATAAACTTGGAGCTCCTATCACCAAAAGGACAATCTCAGCATGGGTGGTGGACTGTATCTCATTTTGCTATGTTTGGGCTGGACTGATGGCCATATCATTGCACACAAAGTTTGATTAATGACAACTTTAACAGCTCATCTATGTTTCATTCCCATTGAGGACATTTGTAAAGCAGCCACTTGGTCTTTAATTCACACCTTCACATTCCACTGTTGTCCCTTACAGTTTCACCAGGCTCATGGTAATTCTTATTAACCTTCTTTCAGAGGCATGATCCTGACTGTTAGGGAGTCCCACTTGTGAGAATATACTGCCTGCTTGTCCTTGGATAAAACACAGTTACTCACTTGTACCAGGTGTTATCTGAGGACAGCAGGCAGATATTCTCACAACCCTCCCTCCTCCCCTTGTTGCCTTCTTAGCTTTGTTACTGAACTGTTGGTCACACGAGCTGGCATTGGGCGGGAAAGCACTGAGTGTGTGGCACTGGCGTGTGTGGCACAGGAGGAAAGTTTTAAAGTGACAGTACACTTTTTGACTGTCTGTGCCAGAGCTCTGTGGATGACATCATCCACATGTGAGAATATCTGCCTGCTGCTCTTAGACAACACCTGATACAGGTAAGTAACTACACTTTTTCTAATGCCTGTGTGTGTTTATGGCAATAAAATGCTGTAAATCAGACCCATAATATCCACAGCTAGCAATATGCAGATTCTGCAATCTTGCTTAAATTGGTTTAACAGTGCCACCACCATATGAACTGTATTTATCTATTAGACTCATGTATGCCACAAACACATTTGACGCATACTGTAACTTAGTAAATGCAATATACTTTATCACTGCTGCCTCCCAAATTTGGATAGTTATTAAATTATTTCTTCCTACTTTTTGAAAATTTACAGTTGAATTACATAGATTTGCTGACTTAAGCATCTTATGTCTCACCTTGAATTTCACATGTAGTGCAATTACCCCGTCTAACAGAAAGTAAAGTTGATGACACTTTAACATCAATCTGTCACTTATTTCTATGAACACTAGTCTTGAAAGGCTAAGCTACACTTACTGGTAGGATCTTATATAATGCATTGTGCACTGATTCTGTGATATCCTTAATCATGGGCAACAAGCCCTATTTGCCATGTACTTGTAAAAGAAATAGTACAGTAGTGTGCTGCACTTTCTGTATAATAGACACGTTTGTCAAGATGAAAGTAGACATTCAAACCAAACACCAATTGATTGTGTTTCTAGGTAAAGCAGTCAGATTTATTTAACGATTCAAAGTGGAGCTCTATAGCCAGGCTCACAAAATGGTAAACAGAGACTATTGGCTCCTGGTCCTGTTTTGAAAGATTATAACATTCTAATCTAGACTGGTATGGTAGCAGACTACTTTTGTCAGAAACTTTGCTTCTTTGAGTTAGTTGAAAAAAAGGATGTGCTGTGGCTGCCTGTTGTGGTGGAGGCCCATTTTGAATTGACTGCAGAATGTTCTTTTCTGTTACCTGGCCCAAGATTATACTGTAGATTTCTCTTTATGATGTTGACCCTAAAAAGAGATAGTGGTAAATTCTATATAAGTTTCTAAAAATTAGGCATCAAAATACTGGGCGCTAAGGTAGTACCGTATTTTCACGCATATAACGCGCGGTATACGCGTGAGCGCGCTATATAAATTTTTTTTTACATAGTTCCCCCCCCTGACGCACCCCCACCCCGAAGGACCGCTCGCACGCACTCCCACCCGCACCCCCACCCTGAAGGACCGCTCGCACCCCCACAGCCTCCCGACCCCCCCATCATGTAGAAGCTCCTACCGGTGTCCTGCTGCTTCCTCTTCCGGCGGTTCGCCCTTTCTCTAAGGTCAAGCCCTCTTGCCCCGCCGACTCCCCGACACGATCGGGGCAAGAGGGAGCTCAAGCTCTCTTGCCCAGTCAACCGCAGCACCCCCGACACGATCGGGGCAAGAGGGAGCTCAAGCCCTCTTGCCCCTGCCAACGGCGGCACCCCCGACACGATAGGGGCAAAAGGGAGCCCAAGCCCTCTTGCCCCGCCGACTCCCCAACTCCCCGACAATATTGGGCCAGGAGGGAGCCCAAACCCTCCTGGCCACGGTGACCCCCTACCCCCACCCCGTACTACATTACGGGCAGGAGGGATCCCAGGCCCTCCTGCCCTCGACGCAAACCCCCCCCCCCCCAACGACCGCCCCCCCCCAAAGAACCTCCAACCGCACCCCCCAGCCGACCCGCGACCCCCCTGGCCGACCCCCACGACACCCCCACCCCCCTTCCCCGTACCTTTGTGTAGTTGGCCGGACAGACAGGAGCCAAACCCGCATGTCCGGCAGGCAGCCAACGACGGAATGAGGCCGGATTGGCCCATCCGTCCCAAAGCTCCGCCTATTGGTGGGGCCTAAGGCGCCTGGGCCAATCAGAATAGGCCCGGGAGCCTTAGGTCCCTCCTGGGGGCGGGGCCTTGGGCACATGGTCGGGTTGTGCCCATGTGCCTCAGGCCCCGCCCCCAGGAGGGACCTAAGGCTCCCTGGCCTATTCTGATTTTCTTTGCATGCCATTCCTACTCATTTGCATGTGTGGATTGGATTGGATCAGGAGTAAGGTTAGTGAATCAGGTCGTAAAGTAGTCGCAAACTGGGCGGGACACGATCGGAGCTGTTCCTGGACAGTTAAATAGCACTGAATATTGGCCAGATAGTGAGCACAGAATAGGACTTGGGGGCCCTTTTACAAAGCTGCAGCCAAAAAGTGGCCTTAGTGCGCCTTTATGCGAGTCTTTCTTGTGCACTAAGGCCAATTTTAGTGCAGGGTAAAATAGCTGAATTTTATATTTTTCTATTAATGACCATTCACTAATTTTCCCATTAGTGTGGTCATAAGCAAGTGAGCCCCTACCGCCACCTGTTTTGTAGGTGGTAGGGACTCACTCACTAAACCTGCACTAATTGTTAGAGTATGGCAATTTACATTGATGCACCCTCCTTCTCCACCTCCTTGAAAAAATTGAAAAAATATTTTAGCATGCAGTTTGCACTTGTAAGTGCACATGTAAAACTTATTGCAGGATACTTCAGTGTGCCTCAATGGTACAACATTTTAAGCTATGGCAATCATGCTTTTAATCAGTGCATACCACAACTGGACCCTTAGATGGTTTCTCCTTATAACTCACCATTTTAAAAAAATGTATAATTCTGGTGTCACCTAAGTCAGAGTTTCTCAACTTCTTCAATCCAAGTGCCCCCTAAGTCTAACAAATATCAACCGAGTACTTCTGCCCAGGCTCCGCCCCTGACCCACCCAGGCTCGGATCCTGACCCATCCCTATAATAATAGTACTAATTGTAATGCAATTTCTTCCATCCATTTTTCATATTACCACAATATAATCTTATTAACACAAAATAATAACCATATAATCCCCCCCAAAGTACACTGTATGCAGATAAAATGTTAATTATCATTTATATTCATGTTTTTTTTTCAAAGAAGTCAAGGCAGATGACTTTAAAATATGCAATATCATCTCAGTAACAACTATAGAAAAACAGAAAAATATAGTGCAAAATATAGACAGCAGCTATAAATTCTCAAAACAGACACATTTTGATCACTAAATTGAAAATAAAATAATTTTTCCTACCTTTGTTGGCTGGTGATATCATGAGTTTCTGGTTGCAATTTCTGTTTTTAATTATTTATTCAATTTTAATTGAACATACAGCATATACCGGTAAATGCATTAAGAAACAAAAATCACAACGCTATAACAACAAGAATTCAACAAAGTATTTTCCTTAAGGAACCTGACAAGAAATATATTTCATAGCAACTTTCTCTATAAGTCCTCAACTAGAAATGGGGGAGAGGATAAGGAAAAAGAGGCACATCTCAAAAAGAAAAAACTTATATAAAATACTGATGGCATATTGTCAGCTAATTAAACTACAATCTTCCATTTTCCTAATGATCATCAATTTCTTCCCTCGGACCCGACACCTGAAGCTGTATTTTACGTTTATTCTCAAGAAAAGCCTCCAATTGTTTGGGATAAAAAAAAAGATACCTATTTGACTCATAAAATATTAAACATTTACAAGGAAAATGTAAAAAGAAATGAGCACCCAGGGCTATCACCTTGAGAGCGTAGAGCCAAGAATTGCTTCCTTTTCTCCTGTGTATCTACACAGACATCAGGAAAACCCATACTTTTCCTCCCAAAAACAGTTTATCAGAGTTACGAAAAAACATTCTCATCACCCAGTCCTTATCAGACTCAAAAACAAATGCAACTAAAAGAGTAGCTCTTATACACTCTTCTTCCAAAGATGTTACATTCAAGCTGTCCATAGATAGATCTTCCTGGGCAGAAGTCTGCTGTTTCTTCCCTGGCATAAAATAGACTCGAGAAAATGGGGGCACAGCTTCCTTTGGAACCCCTCAGAACTTCCATCAGATATTTCTTAAGCAGTTCAATGGGGGCTACAGTCTTGGATTGAGGAAAGTTGATAAAATGCAGATTCAACCTATGGGTATAATTCTCCATTTTTTCCACTTTATTTCTCAGTCCAGCCATACCCTGACCATAGGTATTAGATTTTATCTCTTTAAGACTTTGTTGAGCTTCCTCCACTCTTTTTTCGAGCTCAAAATTCTTTGCCTCCTGGGTGACAATACCTGTTTTACAGTCTTGTAAAGAATTATCCACCAAAACCTTATTTCCCATGAAAATCTTCTCCAAACGTGCTACAGCATCCCAGATAGAATCTAAAGTTACATGGGGAGTTTAACCAGTGGTGTAAAAGGCTGCTCACCAATATCCTACCGATGGTCTAATTTCTCAGTCCTGGGACTCTCTCCGTGCAACTCTTCTGCTCCTCCTACAGCACCTTAGAGTGCCAAAGGGAGCTCAGGATCCACTCCCATATTGTCTCCCAGCTCTCTGGTTTCTCCTCTTACGCTCTGGATACTCCTCTCCTCTGTTGAAAACACCGCCGTGCTGATTACAGCCTGAGGATTCATCGATTGTTCCGGCCACGTCACCATGCCTGGGCTCAGAGTGACGTTGAACTCGGGTAAGGCCACCCCTTCGCCAGCACCCGCTCCAGGGATACGCGCTGATCGGACCACAAACTTCTCAATGGTGGAGAGGGGAAGTGGTGAGGATTCGGAGGGGTAAGTCCTTACTTTCCCCTTTCTCTTACCCATCTTCTATACTTTTCAGAGCGATAAAGCAAAGGAAAATAACTTCCAAATAATAGCCCTTCTCAGTGTGATTTCCAGTGAGGCGCCATCTTGAATCCCCCTCCCCCCTGTTTGCAATTTATTCTGACTGTGCATCCAATATTTCTTTCTGCCTCCTGCATGCTTCCTCTCCTCCAGACCTCATTCCCTTACCCAACCAACATCTCTCTCTCTCTCTCTCTGTCCCTCCATGAATCCAACATTTCTCCCTCTCTCATCCCCCGGATCATGTGCAGCATTTTTCACCACTGCCCACCAGCCCCATGCCCATTTCTCCTATCACCGCTCTCCAAAACCATGCCACATCTCTCCCTCCATCACTCTCCACTACCATATCCAACATTTCTCTCTCATCCTTCTCTTCCCCATGCATCTCTACCTCTCTCCTCTCTCTGCCCAATTTTCTTCTTTCTTCCTTTCCCCATGTGCACCATCTCTTTCACTCACACACTCATGCCCAATTCTGCCTTTCTATTCTCTCCCTCCTATGTCACAAGTTAGTGGCCCCTTCCTCCCTCCCTTCTGAGTCCCATGTTCATGTCACCTCCCTTCCTTCTGAGTCGAGTTTGTGCCCCCTCCCTGACTTCTAGCCATTGTCCCAGAATCGTGCCCTTCTAATGCACTCCTTCCCTCCCCCCTTCTCCCTTTGTCCCAGAAAGATCATGTCCCCTTGCTTGTTCAAGCTGCACTCGCTCCATCTGCCTTCAGTGGCTTGTTGGGGGGGGGGGGGGTCGCACAGGCAGCGATTCATATGCTGCACGTGTCTGACCTATAAGCCTATTTGTAGCCTATTTTGTAAAGCTTAAACCGAATGTTGGGAATTATAAATAGTATATCATGCTTCTAATTCAAACATTTACTTACAATAATGAAGTCAATTACTTATATTTCAATACAAAAGACACAAACACAACCCACACCCCTGACGACAACATCTAAAAAATAAATAAAACTCAGTCCGATACTGATCTTTTTTTTATCATGAAATAGTCCCTTGAGGTATTCAAAATGGTTTATATTTCAAATCTTCTTTATACAACTGTATTTATAATGAACTAAATCTTCTTGTATCCTCGTTTAAAATTAGTCTTTGTAACAGTTGAAACCAGTCTTACTCTACACCACACTGTGTTTCGCTGAAAGCGTCATCAGGAGACAAGACTTATTTGTGGTATTCCTCGGGTCTATTTACCTTAGACAATCTTTATCAATTCAATTTTAAATTACCTTCGGGTTTTGAAGGAGAGCTGTAGGAAGATCTCCCTCCCTTAGCTGGTTGTCACAATAAAGATTGTCAAAGAGAGATTGCATGACGTAACCCAGAAATTCTTTCACAGGTCTAATATCAGATTTATATATATTTACACATTTAATCTATGTCCATAGCATAATGATAGCGTTATCACCTGTTTAGTGCAAAATTATCAGCTGATGTTAAGGAAAAAAGCCAGATTTTTGATGGTGTTTATATTCATTGGCTTTGAATGACCTTAGGATGGGCCTAAAAAATTGTACTAAAAAAGATTTTATGATCAAACACATACAAATTCATGGGAAAAGCTTCAATTAGTAGTTTCTACAACTTTAGGTTTTTCTGGATAACCCTAATTGGACATTATGACTGGACATCTTTATTCTGACTTGAACATACTTTTGAAAATGCCCCTCCAGCTGTCTTTATAACATATTAGGTATAAACCAGTAGAAATCATGGCTAGATGGAAGCTGCAGAAATATTTGCTTGCTTGGGAATATGTGTAAATATTAGCCCATAATGTATGAATGTACTTTGTGACTCTACCCCAGAATATGCCTACACATATAGCATAAAAGTGCATGCTTTTTTGTTACCATATATACTTTTATGAGTGTAATCCCTGGGGAAATTTTATAAAGCCCCTATCTGTGCTTAAACAGGATTTTAAATATGAAAAAAACATTTGTAAGCTTGCTCCTTCTGCATTTTTTGAAGCCAGGTTTACAAACCAACTTCATCAAGGTTCACTTAAGCACAGTTGACACTTGTCACCACCATAGAGAAGACACCATTAAAATTTGTTAGGATTTGGAGTTAATGTGGCTTAACATGGGATTCTCATACATATTAATTGCAAATCTAGAGTGATACTTTTTAAGGCATTTTCAGTTTTTAAAAAATTCAAGTTACATGTTGATGTTGTCATTAGCTTGCGGTATATGCTATGAGTTAATGTGGGAGTACTTATGTCTCCTATTTCAGAGGTGCTAGGAAGAGCTAAATGCTCTGGCATTACCTCTGCACTATCCAGTTAGTGTGTAACATGGAAACATTATCCAGCATTATATTTAAATATAATGCTGGATAATGTTTCCATGCTCATTCCCTGCTAATGACACAACTCTCTCCCAGAAAAATTCTTAAAAAATTGTGCAGTCTACCATTTTAACATATTTGTGTGGTAGCTTACTTGAGTGCATTAACTATGTATTAAGGGCTTAACTTCCTTTAGTAATACCACTAATAGTTTACAAAATTGGACCACATAAACCTTTAAAAATCTGAACTTCTAATCCCTGAAACTATTTTATATAAGTAGCCTTATCTGTCCCCCTTTATGGGTGAGATGATTTATCTAGTCCCTGCCACAACTTCTCTCCAAAGTCTTACCCTCAGAGAAAAAAAGTAGTTTTTGTTTCTTAGGTGGGCTTTTGCAAAAAGTACATTGCTGAGAGTGCATGCTAAATGCCGAGCTGCCGACAGGAATAGAATAGGCAGCTCTGCATTTAACCTGTGTTGCTTGGCAGCATATCTTTGTAAAAGAACCCATTTGTGTCTGCAATAATTGGACTGGAAGAAAAATTTGTTTGTGTCGGCAACCATGTGTCCATCAGTTTCTCTTAACTAAGCCTGCTTTATTAATGATGGCATATATTTTTGTTTTAGTTTGATAGACAGAAGAAAACATCTTTAAATGATTATGCACATGGCTGTATTACTCGTTGAGTAATCTGCTGCTATAGTGCCAGTACATACTTTATACAGTTTAGGAATGCATTCAGATGCTATTAAAGACAGTTCCATGAAGAATAAAATCAACATTAGTCAAATGAAGATAAAGTCAGTTTTAAGAGTAAAGTGAATCTAAGAAATGGCTTTTTATTGCTAGTGCTGGAATGGAAATTAAATTTTCTAGCTGTTGTGAGCCATTAGGGGAAAAGGGAAAATAGCATTATTGTATCTACTGGTGGCTGATAATATCATCATTCTCATAACATAAGGGTTGGTTATTTTCACATTTTTCTAAGAGTTTGCTCCTGAACAAACCTTTCAAAGTACAACCCTTTTTAAAGTATAAGGTGGAGAGCCCTTCACTAAGTGTGCTGAGCTGCCTCTAGACCTAGTCCTTTGATGCTCTTTTTTGTGTCCTGATTCCCTTTCTGAACATTAGAGAACATCAAAGGGAAAAGGTTTGAAGATAGAATTGTAATTTTGATAAAAGGATGCTCTCATCATATGGCAAGGAGGAATGCATTGTGAGAGGTGGAGATTGAAAAGAAGTTGAGGCCTCATGCACTAATATAACAACAAGTGTTTGAAATGTGAAGAAAACTATGGAAACTAGGTAAGATAAATGTTGTGCATCACTCTTTAAAGATTTTATGGAAGTATTTTTTGACAACTAGTACTTTTTTTGTCCCTAAGCATGCTTAGAAACATCTATAAAATGTCCAGTCACAACATAATTTCTATGGATTCTTTGCATAATTTTGGATAATTAAAAATATTGAGATTTTGAAGGGAATAATTTTCAAGGGACTTTTGCAGACAAGTGAACATTTAACCCTTTGAAAACTAAAGGTTTGGACAAGTCCATAATGTGCTTTTGAGACAGACATGGGGGAAACCACTGCTTGCCCTGGATCAGTAGCATGGAATGTTGCTACTATTTGGGTTTCTGCCAGATACTTGTGACCTGGATTGGCCACTATTGGAAGTGGGATACTGAGTTAGATAGACCATTGGACTGATCCAGTATTGCTATTCTTAACTGCACATTGTGTCATGCACATTTGAAATAGTATTTCCCATGTCTTTTTATGTTGATTTTAACTCAAAAATGACAGACTCTTTCCAATATATTTGTTTTTCCTTTGCCATTAATAGTATGTACAAGGGGCTGCTGAAAAGTTTTCAACCTAACCAACAAAGTTGGGGCAGTCTCCATTGAGGGCTATACACTTAGAGGGCATAATCAAAACCTTGAAACATCCAAAAACTAGCCCAAGTTGGCACTTGGACTTCCTAATAGCAGGGACGTCCAAGTGCCGATAATAAAAAAAAATTTTCTGGACGTTCAGCAGCACTTCTAAGCCGCTATATGTCCATAGCTCAAAGGGACGTGTTGGGAGGTGTGTTATGGGTGGGCATCAGGTGGGCATAGTTCTGGACATCCTGAGGAAATAACTGAAGCTTTCCTAGGCAGAACTTAGACGCATGAAATTAGACCTGTTTTCATTGCGTCTAAGTTCCCCAAAGGTGCACATACTGACAAGACCAATGGAGTGTTAAAGGCATGAACCTCCCTTACATCCCCAGTAGTCACAACTCCCACCCACCACCCAAATAGGACATCCCCCAACATCTCCCCACATCAATCCTACATCTCCCCCCAACCCCCAACCCCCAACATCGCCTCACATCTCCCGACAACTCCTGTACCTTCAGATGACAAATCGGCAGGAGGGAAGCCCACTCCCTCCTGTCTATAGGGCCACATGCTCAGAATGATGGGCCTTCCTTCTCCCAATGTATTTTGAGATGCAGTACGAGGGGCCTAAGGCCCTGATTGGCTCAAAATTGTGATTTTATTCCAAAAGAAAAAAAAAGAAACATAAAAATAAAAAAATAAAACAAGAAACCCCAGAAATGATATGGAAATCTTAACAAAATAAAATATGTTTGGTCTGTTCTCATCAGGTTGTCAACAGAGCTTATACTTTTCCCTGTGCAAGAAAAGGGATGTACCTGGGGGCTAGCCTTGCTCAGATACCTGCAAGGTATATAGGTTAAAACATTTTCGATATGACATCCAAATCCAAGTTTGAACATTTTGCAGAAGATGCACAAAAATCCAGTACTAAGCACACCCATTTTCAAAACTGTAAAATGTCTATTTTGCTCATTCAAAAATGGGTATTTTTCAGATGTGTGTCTATTTGTTGAATCATTAAAATAAAAGTCCAAAAGAAAAATGCACAGAACAAGCCATTGGGATGTAGGAGGAGACAGCATTTGTAGTAGACTGAATTCTACAGAGCAGTGAGGAACCTCAGAGGGCACTGTACTGAACTTCACATAAAAGGTCCCAGATATACATCTCATCATAATCCTCTTATATTGTGTGGCGAGCCCTCCAAAGCCTACCAAAACCTACTGGACCCAACTGTACACCACAACAATAGCCTTTATGCTTGAAGGCACCTATATGTAGGTTCAGTAGGTTTTTGGTGGGTTCACGTACTCCACTACAAGTGTTCTTAGTGGGATATGGGCCTAGGTTCCCTTCTCTGTAGTTCACTGCACTGTCCACCAGGCTTCTCCATGAATCTGCTTTTTGATCTACTTCTGCTTGTTGGCCATAACATCTGAAGCTATCATACAGACAGGTATGTGCTATTTCATTTACAACTTTGGGTGGTGGTGGAAAGGGGGGTCAGTGACCACAGGGGGAGTGTGTGGGGGGGATATGATTACAACCCTCCAATAGTTATCTAGTCAGTTTGGGCACCTTTTTGGTACTTTTAACTGGTCTAGCCACATATGTCCAAACTGTGCCTTGGATGTTTTATAAAATGTTTGATTATGGCATAAAAATGTTCAAGTCGTAATCTCTAGTCCTGTCCACACCACACCTCTAGCATGCCCCCTTGAGATTTAGACAAACTAATGATGAACAGCATAGAAATCTGTCTAGAAAATAGGTTTCAAAAATAGTGAATTGGAATGGTTTGCCCATGTGTACCTTACTTTGAAATTGGTTAATCTTATTCTAGTGAACTAGTTGGTGAATAATCATAGAGCAGAAAATTTCTGTTCATTTAAACCCAAAGATTCAACATTCTGCAGGAGTTATGGTAGCAGCTCCTACCAGGATGGCTCCCTTTCTCCAGGTCTAACCCAGATTTTCATAGGCATTTAGCTGGATAGTGCTGCTGAAAATCGTATTTAAGCTAATGGCATGGAATAGTTTATTGTATAATTTTCATCTATTTGTAGAGGTATTTTTTTTTTCTTATTGTGATCCACATTGAATCTTTATGGAAAAATGTGGAATACAAAATACTTGTGTGGTATAGTATAGGTAGACATCCTTGGCATTACCCATACAGTAGCAGGACAGTCTCTATATGAAGCCTAGGTGGAGCAGGGTATCCACTAATATTCAACAAATGGATCTGGAGAATTAACATCAAGAAATATAGCCTAGAGATTAAGACTGCAAGAAAAAACAATTATGGTATTAAGATAACCAGTTCATATACTCAAAGTAACGCCCTTTTTAAACTCTGGCGCTCACTAACTTCCCTCCCTATTTATCTCAGAGAAGAAAAGAACTTAGATAAATTTAAAAGTAAACTTAAGAGCTTTCTTTTCAAAGACACCTATGATATTTAGGAGTCCCAGCCTATTTTTGCTTATTTTCATAAGGCTACTTCTTTTATTTCCCTCCTATTGTTTTTTACCATAATCGTCCATTATTATTGTATTTCATTACCCTGCCTTTCCCTTTTTGTTTATTCTGTTAGTCATTAATTTAATATGTTTTGTCCAGTGTCCATCTGTCTTTTATAACCCCTGTATTATCTGTAAATTGAAAGATTTGTTCATCACTTAGATATTTGAGTAAGCGATTAATCAAATACTTAATAAACTTGAAACTTGAATATCAAAGCAAAACTGTATACCAACTGCAGAGGATTTATCAAAATTTTTTAATAATAAAATTACACTTATTAGAGACACTTTTCCTGCAATAGACCCTGATGATTTTCTTTTAAACCCTAATGGGCAAATGATAATTCCAGTGGATCATTTTTGGAATAGTTTTGATCCAGTTTCAGAAACCCAGGTTTTAGAATTGTGTGAAAAATTGAAAAAGTGTAGTTGTAAATTGGATCCTTTTCCTTCTTATCTTTTTGGGGGGTATCCCCTTACAGGCTATTAAATGGCTGACCTTACTATTAAATCACTTCCTTGAAAATGGTCATTTCTCGTTGGGGAACATTATCTTAACACCTCTGCTGAAAAGTACTGATTTGGATCCTTCAGTTTTTCCCATTACCGTCCAATCGCAAGTTTCAAGTTTATTAAAATTTTGATTAAATGCAAATCAAGCTTCTTTTTTTTATCTTTATTGATTTTCAAACTTTGATAGTGCAATCCAATTGATTAATCATGAATACTACATGAAACACACTAAGTATACAATTAATACATATGACGTGATTACAATATTATAATTTAATAATTTAACTCCACAAAGTACATTTCCCTCTCCCCACCCACCCTCCCTCCCTAAATGTGTAAGGACATCTCATGAAAAAGAAAGAAACATGATCTTACTGTATTGCAACAAGAGTAGTCAATGGACTCCATATATCATTAAAGGACTTACTAGTCCCCAGATGTTCCGCCATCATTCTTTCATATTTATATGTGGTACACACATTTACCCACAAAAAAAGCATAATTAATCCTGTCATGGTTCTTCCAATTATGTGTGATCAGTTGAACAACTATACCCATCATGATCAGGAAAAGGCAACTTTTATACTTATCTAAAGTAGGCTTAACATGAAGTAACGTACCACAAATTACAGCTTCATAGGATAAGGGAATAGATGACTCAAGATTGAGATTTATTTGTCCCCAAATTGACTTCCAGAAACTCAGTATAAGTGGATAAAAATATAACAGATGATCCAAAGTCCTTACATAAAAATGACAATGCCAGCATCTATTAGATTTAGAATTATCTATTTTTTGTAAACGAACTGGGGTCCAAAAAATCCTATATAATAAAAATAACCATGTTTGTCTCATAGATGCTGATGCTGTACATTTCAACTTCCAAGTCCAAATTTGTGGTCAACGAGACACAGAAATATACTGCTTTATCTCGATGCTCCAAATATCAAGCTTCTAAGCATTTTACAATTTATAATAAAGTAGGGGAAGACAGTACAAACAATCAAAACCACAGATTATACTTAATCAGACAGAAAACAATGGGGAATAAGGGGGAGCTACAAAGTAAAAAGTAAAGAATACATAAAAGGGAAGAGGGGAATCAAAATTATTGGGCTGCTCTGATTGAGTTCTGAATTTATTTAAGTATCATATGCGTCAAGGAATTACATTACATTACATTACATTAGGGATTTCTATTCCGCCATTACCTTGCGGTTCAAGGCGGATTACAAAAGGTTAATTTAAAAATACAGAGTTACAATGATTGGCTAGAGAGGTAAGTTATAGATTTTATAAACATTAACGGGTTGTTGAGGGTGAGGTGGTTTGTAAGAGAATTAATAGTTGGTCATAGTGGAGGTTCTTTTGTTGTTGTTAGTGCAGTAATGGGTAGATCAGATGTCGGTTTTAGAGTTACTAAGAGGTCGTGATGTTATTGCTGCTTCAGGAATTTCTTGAAAAGTGTGGTTTTTATTTCTTTTCTGAACGTCCTATAGTCTGGGGTGGTCATCAGAAGGTTGGAGATCTGGTTGTCCAGCCTTGCGGCTTGAGTGGCTAGGAGGCCGTCGTGTAGTTTTGTTCTTTTTACTTCCTTGATTGGGGGGGGTATGAATGGGGAGTGTGTTTTTCTGTGTCTGGTAGTGGGTGCTTGGATGAGGCGATTATTCAAGTATGATGGGCTGTCTCCGTGTAGGGTTTTAAATAGTATGCAGTAGAATTTGAATTGGATTCTTTCTTGGATTGGAAGCCAATGTGAGTTGATGAAGGCTTCAGTGATGTGGTCATGTTTTCTCAATGAGTAGATGAGTCTCAAAGCTGTATTTTGGATTGTTTGGAGTTGTTTAATCGTGGTTACAGGGCAAGGAAGGAAGAGGATGTTGCAGTAGTCCAATATACCTAGTATTAGGGATTGTACTATAAGTTGGAATTGTGTTCTTTCAAAGAATTTTCGGACTTGTCTCAGATTTCTCATGACTGCGAATGATTTCTGAATTGTTTTATTTATTTGCGGTTGCATAGTGCAGCATCTGTCTATGGTCATGCCAAGTAGTTTTATGGTGGTTTGGATTGGATATTTGATTGCGTTTATTTCTAAGTTGGTTGTGGTTTGGACCTTGTCATTTTCGAGAAGGATGAATTTGGTTTTGTCTTGGTTGAGTTTAAGTTTGTGATTTTTCATCCAGGTTGTGACTGTTTCAAGTGTTTGGTGAAGTTTGTCTGTCATGGTAGGTTTAGAATGATCATATGGGATGAGGATGGTGATGTCATCAGCATAACTATAGGTGGTTATGCCCAGATTGTCCAGATGCGTTCCTAGAGAAGCAGTGTAGAGATTGAAGAGGGTAGGGGATAGTGGAGATCCTTGTGGTACGCCGCAGGGGTTTGACCAGGATTCTGACTTTTCTTTGTTTGATTTTACACTGTAGGTTCTGAGTTTTAGGAATCCTTCAAACCATGAGTATACTTTATCTGAGATGCCTATTGCGTCTAAGATCTGTAGAAGGATGTTGTGATCCACTAAGTCGAATGCTGCAGTTAGGTCCAGTTGTATGAGAAGCATTTTTTTCCCTGTACTAAGGTGTTGTCTGACGGTATCCATAAGGGAGCCTAGTAGTGTCTCTGTACTGAAGTTTGTTCTGAAGCCTGATTGCATGGGGTGGAGTAGGTTGTGGTCATCTATGTAATTGGAGAGGAGTTTGGCTACTAGGCCTTCTATAATTTTGACATATAGCGGAATTGAGGCTATAGGTCTAAAGTTAGATGGGTGGTTTTGTGGTGCTTTTGGGAATAGATAGGTTTTTAAGTTGCCCTTAAATTTGTCTAAATTTGTTTCCGCCTTGATATGAAAAGGTAAAGGATTCCATATCATAGGGGCAGTAGTAGTGAAGAAAGTTGCTTGACATGTGCTGATAATTTTTAATGATGGGACATGAAGAAGGTGCTGAGAAGAGGATCTTAAGGCTCGCATAGATTCATGAGGAATGAGAAGTTTATGAATAAAAGCCAGTTCTTTGGTGTTTTATGTTTTGAAAGAAAGGATAGCTATTTTGTAGATGATGCGGTGTGGTATTGGAAGCCAATGAGTGGATTTTAGTAGGGGGGTGACGTGGTAAAATTTTTTTCTTGTAATAATTTTTATGGCGGTGTTTTGAATCATTTGTAACGGCGAATGTCTTTTTGACAGATTTCCTTGTAAAGTGCATTACAGTAATCTAGTTTTGATATAACCAGAGAATGGATTAAAATGTTGAGAGATGAAGGGTCTAAGATGTTAGCAAGGGATCGAATCATCCTTAGTCTAATAAAGCAAATCTTTAATACGGCGCTAATGTGTGGATGGTAGGACAGTTTATTATCTATTATGATGCATAAGATTTTGGTTGAAGACACGGAAGTGATAGGGGTGTTGTTTATTGTAATGGGAAATCTAAGCTGAATGTTATCTTTCCAGGGAAAGAGGACACATTTGGATTTAGATTAGCTTAGTGATAACATGTTTTCATGGAACCATTGACAAATTTTGTCAAGTTTAGAGTTGAGAAGAATAATGTCATCAGAATTGTTAGCATCAATAGGGTAAATGAGTTGAATGTCGTCTGCATAGGCGTAGGCAGTAGTGCTGCCCGATTCAAGAAAAAAAAATTTGATTCAATTCAATTCAGCCTACTGAATTGGTTTTTCAATTCGATTCGATTTGATTTTCCTGCCCAATTGGGTGTTTTTTTCAAACATCCTGGTGGGTTTATTTTACATCCTCTTCACCCCCTTTACCTTCTCCTAACCACACTGGCACTGTGGTGTAAATAAAATAGACAAACAAAAAAGACTTTTCCTCTCTCTCTTAAATCCTAGCCCACGTTTATGGTCTAACATCAGCTCTGGCAGGATACACATTTCAAATCTGACATATTGTAATTACAAAATGGAAAATAACATTAGTTTTTCTACCTTTTGTTGTCTGGTCATTATTCAAATCTTGTTGGTTCCAGGCTCTGGTTTTCTTCTGATAACTTGCTTGCCAGGGTCTCCTTCTTTCTTTGTTCTCCGTTCTAACCATCCATCTGCCATTTCTGTCCTCCCCTTTCGTTTCCCTTCCTTCCTCCGGTTGTCTGGCATCTTTCTTTTTTTTTGCCTCCATCCACAGATCCACCTTTTCTTAACTACCCTTTCATCCAGCATCTCTCCCTCCTTCCCCACCACCCCAGGGTCCACCATCTCTCCCTTTCTTTTCCCAACTACCCTTCTATCCAGTATCTCTATTCTCCCTTCCACACCATCCCTTGTGTCCAACTTCTCTCCCTTTCTGTTCCTTCCCTCCCTAAATCCCATTGTCCATCATCTCTCTCCCTCTCCTCTATTTTTAGACCTATTATTTTTCCCCCCCAAAGTCCAGCATATGCACATCTCTTTGAATCCCCCTTCCCTCCCTCTGTGTACTTCTACCCTTCCCCTGAAGGTCTGTCCCCCCCTGAAGGCCTGCAGCCTTGCGCCTCCCCCCTGAAGGCCTGTACCCCCATACCTGAAGGCCTGTCCCCCCCCTTGAAGACATACCTGTCCTCTCTGAAGGCCTATGCCACCACCACTGGCCTATCCCCTCTATGAAGGTCTGTCCCCCCCTTAAAGGTCTGCACCGTGCACCCCCCCTTAAAGGCCTGTTCCCCCCTTAAAGGCCTGCACCCCTCAAAGGCCTGCCCCCCTGAAAGACTGCCTCTCTAAGGACTGCCCCCTCCTGAAACACTGTGCACCCCCCGGGAAGGCTTCCGTGTTCCCCCTGGCCTCCCCAAACCATTTACCTTACAGCAGTGTTTTTCAACCTTTTTACACCCATGGACCAGCAGAAATAAAAGAATTATTTTGTGGACTGGCAAACTACTAGGACTAAAATTAAAAAACTCAGTTTCTGCCCTATCTCCTCGAGCTCGGTCCCTGCAAATCATCTGATCCCATTCACACAAGTCTCAGTTATGATTTTATATTGAATGTATTTTATTAAAGTATAAAAAGAAACAATATTCTGTACCACTGTCATTTTATAAATACAAATAATACAGAGCAAGGATCATCAAAACCCTTGTCTCCCCTCCCCTTCACATATATCCCCTCTACTATCAAGAAAACTGAACAAGCCAAATTATTACAGAATGCTACACAGAAATATCATGCTAACAGAATACTGCAGTCACACATGACAGGAATAGTTTTAGGGGAGTGCAACTAGGGCAACTGCCCCCTGGTCAGAGAGCACCCTAAGCCAGCTGGAAGCTAAAGAAGCACTGCCTGGGCTTTGCAGTCACCAGTTATATCTAACACCAGCTCTAGCAGGATATATATTTCAAATCTGATATATTCTAATCACAAAATAGAAATAAAATTATTTTTTTCTACCTTTTGTCATCTCTGGTTTCTGCTTTCATCTTCTTTTCACTCTCTTCCTTCCAGCGTCTGCCCTCTCTGTCTCTTCAGTACAGCATATGCCCCTTCCATCCACTGTCTGCCCTCTCCCCCTTCCATCCAGTCTGTTACCCTCTCTCCTTTTTACATTATTCATTCCAGCATCACTGCTCTCTTCATTTTTATCTCTCCTATACCAGATCTAGCATTGTTGTTCCTCTCTGCTTATTTCTCTGCTGACCCCTTCCCATCATCAATCTCTCTACTTTCTCATGCCTGTCTCTCCCCTTCCCCTCCTCTAATCTCCCTGCCAGCTGTTTTCTTCCTTTTTTCCTTCTCCCTCCCTCCTTCTCCTGTCCAGCAGTAACTCTCTTCCCTTCCTCCCCTCCCAGAAGTATCTCTCCTTCCCTCCAGGTCCAGTAGCAGCTATCCATTTTTTTCCTTTGCCCAGCAACTTACCAGACTCCTTTCCCTCCTCCCCTCCCAGCAGCATCTCTCCTTCTCCTTCTCTCCAGGTCCAGTAGCAGCTGTCCCTTTTTTTCCCTTGCCCAGCAGCTTCCCAGACTCCAATAGTGGCTTTCTCCCCTCCCAGCAGCTCTCCTTACTTCCCAGCACAGTGATTCAGGAAGGCAGCCTCGGGTCCTTTGTTGGATCGTGCCGCCTCTGAGGAAAGAGGAAGTTGCATCATCAGAAGCAGCCGCAACTCAGCAAAAGCCCCAAGGCTGCCTTCGTGAATCACTGCGCTGGTAAGTAAAGGAGAGCTGCAGAGAGGGGAGAAATCCACTGTCGGAGGATCCCCATGATCTCTCCAGCCCAGCGCAAACCAGATGAAAATAACTCGTCGATCTTGCCGGCCCTGTGTGGACCGGAAGGAAATTGAAGTTTGTCAATCTCGCTAGCCCTGCGCGGACCAACAGAAATTTCCTGCGGACTAGCACCAGTCCGCGGACCGACGGTTGAAGAATAGTGCCTTACAGCTTCAGCCTGCAGCCGAAGATTGCGGTTACAGCGTCTTTGCACTGCAGTGCTTTCAACTGTTTCCCCTGCTGCGGTCCCACCCCTCCTCTGACATCAAAGGCAGGATTGCGGCGGAGGAAACAGCTGAAAGCACTGCAGTGCAAAGACGCTGTAACCGCGATCTTCGGCTGTAAATGGTTCGGGGAAGCCAGGGGGAACACAGATTCCCAGGGGGGTGCGCAGTCTTTCGGGGGGGGGGGGCAGTCTTTTGGGGAGGCCAGAAGGGAAGCCGGATGCGGTACTTCCCGACTGACCCTCCTTCCTCGCCCTCTAAAACAGGTGCGGCAGCGGCCAGCCAGCAAGAACAGCGCTGCCGCTCCTGCTTTAAGGATCGAGGGGAGAGGGTCCAAATTGGGAAGCCGATATTTTAAAAATTTGATCGATTTGAATCGATTCACCCGAAGTGAATCGGTGAACCGATTTGAATCGGGCAGTACTAGTAGGTAGTGAGGCCGATCGATTGGCAGAGTGTTAGAAGAGAGACCAAATAGATATTGAAGAGTAATGGGGACAGTATAGACCCTTTTGGGATACCGAAGTTGTTATGTATGGGTGAAGATGTGGAATTGTTGAAGGAGACAATGGTAGAGCGGTTCGTGAAATAAGAAATAAACCATTGAAGGATTTGTTCAGACATATCTGCCGCTGCTAGTCTTTGAAGCAGGAGTTGATGATCTATCGTATCGAAAGCCGCTTGAAGGTCTAAGGAGATAAGAATAACTGATTTGTGTTGATCAAGGAAATATTGTACTGACGTGGTTAATCCTATGAGTGCATGTTCGGTAGAATGGTTTTTCTGGAAGCCCATTTGGTTATGGTGAAGGGCTTGTGTTTATCAAAATAATCTGATATTTGAATGAAGATGAGTTTTTCTATAACTTTATCCAGAAACTATATCCAGAAAGGTAGAAATATATCTTTACTTTCCAACTATATAGAGAAATTTTCTATTCTGTTACCATTCCAACATGGTTTAGATCAGATTTTAGCATGGAAACCTTTTTAGTGTCATTAATTTCAAAGATTCAAAATTTACAGATGCAAATATGCAGTACTCCTGCAATTTGACTTGTCATCCGCGTTCGATGTTGTCCATCATGATATCTTGATCCATATGCTATCAGATATTGGTTTAAATCAAGTAGTTCTAAACTGGTTTAGTAAATTCTTATCATTACGATCTTATGAGGTATATTTGGAGGGTGTGACATCCTCTTCATGGAAACTGAGCTGTGGACTACCACAGGGTTCCCCCTTGTCGCCGATACTGTTTAATATATATATGACCTCATTGAAAAACTTTTATCTCACACCTGTAGAGACTATAGTTACCTACGCAGATGATATCCTCATTTTACTGGAAATTGATCCCAATCTTAACAAATTAGGGCTCCTTTTACTAAGCTGTGCTAGCGGTTTAATGAACGTAATAGCGCATGCTAAACCGCCAAACGCGCTAGCCGCTACTGCCTCCTCTTGAGCAGGTGGTAGTTTTTGGCCAGCGTGGGGGTTAGTGCGGGATAAAAAGTCGCGCACGTTAACCCCACTAGCACGGCTTAGTAAAAGAAGCCCTTAGTCTCAAGTATAGACTTGTATTTCTAAACTTCAAATATGGGCACTTTCCATTCAAATGAAACTGAATGCTGCCAAAACTAAGTTGCTCTGGGTGGGGCCAAAATTGGAAAATCTCCCTGTCTCTGTTACACTAAAAACAGGTATTTCGTTACAGATAGATTTTTTTTCCAGAGTGTTAGGTATTGTCTTAGACTCATCACTCACATTTCATGAACAGATAAACTCTTTGGCAAAAAAGTGTTTTTTTAGTTTACATATGTTAAGGAAAGTTAGATCGTTATTTCATCAAGATCATTTTTCAGTGCTGGTACAGTCTATTGTACTTGCCCAGTTGGATTATTGTAATTCTGTATATTTAGGTATCACACAGGATAGTTTGAGAAGACTTCAGTTAATACAGAATACGGCAGCTAAACTCATCGTTGAAAAGAGAAAGTACGATCATGTCTCCTCTCTATTGAGAAAGCTCCATTGGCACCCAATCTGTTTTAGGACCCAGTTTAAATGTGCCTGCATCATTTTTAAGCTTCTCTATGGAATATTTGGTCCTTTGGTCCCTTTATACTGGAATACCCTTAGATCTTGCCATTCGAGGAATACACAGAGATATAAATTACAGTTCCCTTCCTTCAGAGGAATTAAATCGGCCGGGAAACTCAGTCAATATTTCGCTTATAAATTGGTAGAAATGTGGAATGGGCTTCCTGATTCTGTCAGATTGATAGGTCAGTTACAACAATTTCGTAAAGTCCTATAAACCTTATTATTTACACAATACTTGAACAGCTTAGCTAAAGATTAAACAAATTGATTGCCCTACAACACATTTTCTCCTATGCTCTTGTTTGCTTTTTTTTTTTTTTTTGCTGGTCTTTACTTTTAAATATTAATCAAAGACTAGATTAGATTAGATCAGAAAAAAAGCTGTTCTTAGTTAACTGGGTAGCTATCTAGCTGCTATCACTGGTATCAGAGGTACTGGGGTAAGTTCCAGTGACTGTCCAAAATCTGGATATTCAGTGCTGGTAGCCAGATATGGTCCAATAATCACTATCTGGGTCTAAATTGGCCTATATTTAAAAGCTTTTGACCACTATGGGCTGAGTATTGCCCAGAATTGAACAAATTAGTGCTGGGAAAGATGGATGGGTCACTTTGGTCTTTGCCTACCATCATTTATCATATTATTGAAAAGCTTAGTGATAATCTTTACTCAATGAATTTACATTAGAAAGAAGAGAGAGAAAAAAATGCATCAAAATTCCTCTGCAGATAGAGCTCTAAAGTGATTTGAAAAGTTCACTTCCCTATGTCTATGGTTTAGGTGATATTTCACAAGGCATCATAAAGCGATAAAGAATATTATCCATGCCTGCATGCAGATATGTAAAGATCAAGTACTTATGGACATTAGAAGGCCATGTATCTACATTGTACTCCATCAATATTTCTCTGTCCTCTTCTGGAAGATTATCACTAAGAACGAGAGCAAGTTTCATTTCCATTTTCATTCTAAACTAAACTAAACTAAACCTTAGGTTTGTATACCGCATCATCTCCGCAAGCGCAGAGCTCGGCACGGTTTACAGAGGTTGAGAGGAAAGGAACTACAAAGATGGGTATAGGAGAGGGAATAAGAAGTTAGGGAGGGAGCAAGGTACTAGAGAACGGGGGGTGATTAGATTTTTGAAAAGAGCCAAGTTTTCAGGTGTTTACGGAAGGATTGGAAGGAGCTAACATTTCTGAGCGGGGATGAGAGGTTGTTCCAGAGTTCTGTGGTTCTAAAAGGGAGGGATGTTCCAAGTTTTCCAGCGCGGGATATACCTTTTATAGATGGGAAAGATAGTTTCAGTTTTTGGGAGGATCTAGAGGAGAGTGGGTTAGAAGAATTCCAAAGGAGTGGGATAACGGGGGGTAGGATGCCATGTAGAATCTTGAAGGCTAAGCAGGCACATTTATAGAGGACTCTGGAGTATACTGGGAGCCAGTGAAGCTTGGAGAGGAGAGGGGAGACGTGATCAAACTTGCCTTTTGCAAAAATAAGCTTGGCCGCGGCGTTCTGAATTAGTTGAAGTCTGTGGAGGTTTTTCTTAGTTAGGCATATATAGATGGAGTTGCAGTAGTCCAGTCTGGAGAGGATGGTGGATTGAACGAGGATGGCGAAATGGGAATGGTGAAAGCAGGATCTTACTTTCCTCAACATATGGAGGCTAAAGAAGCATTTTTTTACCAGGGAGTTGAGGTGATCACTGAAGGAGAGGGAGGAGTCTAAGACGAAGCCTAGGACTTTGCTTGAGAACTCAAGCTGGAGAGTGGGGCCGGAAGGTAGTGGAATGGAGGAGGGTAAATGGTTTGAAATAGGGCCAAGCCAAAGTAGTTTTGTTTTGGACTCATTTAGTTTCATTTGTACAGATTGGGCCCAGGATTGGAGGTTCGTAATACATGAGGATATGTTTTCAGTGAGGTTAGAGAGGTTCGAGTCGGTCTCGAGGAGGATGAGGATGTCGTCAGCGTAGGAGTAGAGAGTTTCTAGGGGGGATAGATGAAGTAGTTTCAGAGAGGACATGTAGATGTTGAAAAGGATAGGGGAGAGGGGTGAGCCTTGCGGGACACCACATTTCGGCTTCCAGGGGGGGGATGAGGTACCGTTTGTATTAACGGTGTAGGAGCGGAAGCGTAGGAATTTCGAGAACCAGTCTAGGACAGTGGAGCTTATGCCTATTTCAGAGAGTTGGAAGATTAGGATGTCGTGGTGAATGACATCGAAGGCTGCGGAGAGGTCAAATTGAAGAAGAACAGCAGATTTGTTACACGAATGGAGTTGTTGCACCTTAGAGATTAGTGAGGCCAAGAGGGATTCGGTACTGAAGTTGGGTCTGAAGCCGAATTGGTGGGGTAGGAGGATAGAGAATCTTTCTAGGTAGGAGGAGAGTTGGGTGGATATGATGGATTCTAATAGCTTGGTTAGGAGAGGGATATTTGCTATAGGACGGTAATTTGATGGAATGGAGGGGTCAAGGTCGGCCTTTTTCAGTAAAGGGGACAATGAAATGTGACCCATGTCGGGGGAGAAAAGGCCCGATGTTAGGGCAGAGTTAATAAGTTCAGTGAGGGAAGCGATGGCCTGTGTAGGGATATTCTCGAATAAGTAGGAGGGGAAGGGGTCCAACGAGCAGTTACAAGTTTTTAATTTGAGGCAGAGTTTGGAGACTTGCGGTTCGGAGACAAGCTCGAAGGAGGTCCAGGATCTGTCGGCAGGAATGGGAGTGGATACGAGTGGGGTAGGGTTGAGATCAATAGAGGTCAAGGAATTATAGGAGACTGTGGGGGGGAAGGAGCGTCTTAGGGTGGTAACCTTTTCGTTAAAGAAATTTGCAAGGGCATCGCCTGAAAGAGATGGTGGGAGCAGAGATAGGGCTTTTTTTTTTGTAGTTAGTGAGCGCCAGATGTTGAACAGCGCACTGGTCTGGTTGTTGGATCTAGAAATCTTATCTCCGAAGAAGTTTTTCCTGGCTTTTTTTAATGCTGAATTGTAAAATTTTATATTAGCTCTCCAGGTCTGTCTATCAGAGGGGGATTTAGATTTTTTCCATTTGCGCTCCAGAGCGCGACATTTTTGTTTCAATTCTCTGTGGAGAGGTAGGTACCAGGGGGCCTTTCGGGGGTAGGAGATGGTTTTGGTGGTTAGTGGGGCAAGGGAGTGGTAGGTGGACTCGGAGAGGGCGGTCCAGTTATGCCAGTGTGATTCGGGGTCTGTAGGTCTAGGGTTTGAGGAGAGTTTGTTGAGGAATTTGGACCAGAATAGATTGCTCGAGGTTTTTTTGCGGAAGGTTATGGAATGAGAGGAGTGGGGTGGGGAGTGAAGATGTGACATGAAGATGGGGAGGCAGGTAGTCCCTAAGAAGTGGTCAGACCAAGGGACTTGTTCCCAGCGGGTGTCGTCGGTTGAGGTTTTGAAAGCGGTAAGATCAATGAAAGTGGTAAGATCTAGAGTATGCCCTTTTTCGTGGGTTGGGGATGGGGTGGGTGAGGGAAAGCCTAGGGAGGTAAGGAAGTTGTTGAATTCGGATGTATCATTGTTATTGGTGTCATCGAGGTGGAGATTGATATCACCAACGATTAGAAGTCTTTGGAATTTAAGGAAGGCAGTTGTTATAGTCTCATAGACGAGATTGGAAGATTTGGTCCAAGGGATGGGTGGTCGGTATAATAACAAGATGCCCAATGGGTGGGCGCGGAGTTCGTCATTAACTGAGGCAAGTAGATATTCTAGGGAGGCATGGGTGCCCGTCTCAAGGAGCTGGACGTCGAAGAAAGATTTGGAGATGAGTGCAAGACCACCACCTTTTCGATTGGGTCTGGGGGAGAAGAGGCCTTGGTAACCATGGGGGAGGAGTTCGTTTTGTGTGAATTGATCGTCTTTGGCGATCCATGATTCTGTGATGCACAGGAAACCAGGGTTGAGCTCATCTAGAAGGTCTTTCAGGATTTGGGTCTTATTGCACGCGGATCTGGCATTACAGTAAAGTGTCGGGACTGGGGTGAGAGAGTCCGGGACAGTGTTGGGAAGATTGGCAGGGGGTAGGGGCTTCAGGGAATCTTGGTTGACTTTTCGGGGGTTTTTCTTGGGAGGGGAGTTTCTGGTGCGTATCAGTGTGGGGATTCTGAGTCCGGGGCAGATGGTATTGGTGTTTGCGGGGTCGAGTAGGTTGGGGGAGGGAGGTTTCAGACAGAGGGAAGGAAAGAGAGGTGAGCAGAGTAGGAGGAGAAGGATCCAGAAGGATGGGTTCATGGTGGGGTGTTTGGTTTCAGAGAGTCTGCAGCGAGGGAGGATAGAGTTGGTTGAGGAAGGAGCAGGGGAAAATTTAAGTCGGTTGGCTAAGAGCAGGGGCAAGTAGGGGGAGAGCCTTATTTATTTTTTTATTTTTTATTTTTTTTATTTTATTTTATTTTTTTATTTTTTATTTTTTTAGAACTAAGGGGGGCTATATCAGAGGGGACAATTGGCGTCTAGGCGCTTTCTATGTGGTGCCTAGAGTGGAGAGACTAGGGTCAGTAAGTGGGTAACGAGGGAGAATTGCACAGTTAAGGTATGTGTGTAGCCCAGGATGTGCTAGGGGAAATGGGGCAACCGAGAAAGTGGGAGACTGGTAAGAAGCCTTTGGCCGAGGATACAGTTTGGTGCTGAACTAGGCAAAAACGGAGAAAAGTGTAGCATCTAAACAGGGGCAAGACAATAGTAAAATAAGGTACAATTTGGTGCTGGACTGAGTAAAAACAGAGAAAAGATTGGCATCTAAACAGGAGCAAAGACAATTGTAAAATATGGTACAGTTTGGTGCTGGACTGAGTAAAAAACAGAGAAAAGATTGGCATCTAAACTGGAGCAAAGACAATTGTAAAGTATGGTACAGTTTGGTGCTGGACTGAGTAAAAACAGAGAAAAGATTGGCATCTAAACAGGAGCAAAGACAATTGTAAAATATGGTACAGTTTGGTGTTGAACAAAGCAAAAGCGGAGAATAGTTTAGCAGGCAGTAGTAAAATATGGTACAGAAAAGAATAGTAAAATATGGGTTGAAGTAGAGCTGGCTTCAGAGTCAGCAGGGCAGGGCAGAACCTCCTGCTCGAATGGCGTCGGGTGGAGGAAGGAGGAACACGATGGAGGAAGCTTCCTCCTTCCTCTGCCTTGGAGGCGCTGGAGCGGAAAGAAAAAGCTTTCGGCGGCCCGCAGTGGGCTGAAGAGAGGCCGGGTCACGCTGGCCTTGTGCAGCCCTCGGATGGGCTGAAGTAGAGCTGGCTTCAGAGTCAGCAGGGCAGGGCAGAACCTCCTGCTCGAATAATTAGACTTTTTTTGCTAACTTTACTAACAAAGGTTTCAGGTGTGAAGTGGTACCTTTCATGGTAATGTACTCCTACTTCTATTAATTATTTCTAGAGTGCTACCAGATATACTGTGACAAACCAAGCGCCCGTGATGGTTTTGCACCTAAACTAAACTAAGCCTTAAGTTTATATACCGCATCATCTCCACGGAAGTGGAGCTCGACACGGTTTACAAAGTTTAAAAATATAAGAAGAGAGGGGAGAAGGGTTTACAAAAGCATATAAAAAGAGGGGATGTAGACAGAAGGAGAGATGTTATATGCTAGGGAAAAGCCAGGTTTTCAGTTGTTTTCGGAATAGTTGGAGGGAACCCAGGTTCCGCAGCGGGACAGTGAGATCGTTCCAAAGGCCCGTGATTTTGGAGAGGAGGGATTTTCCCAGTTTACCTGCGTGGAGGATGCCGTGTAGAGAGGGGAAGGATAGTTTATGTCTCTGGGCTGATCTGGTGGTAGCAGGCATCTGGGCGAGGAAGGATAGAGGGATTAGGGGCGGAAGGATGCCATGAATGATCTTGAAAGCCAGGCAGGAACATTTGAAATGAATTCTGGAAAGTACTGGGAGCCAGTGAAGATTGGTAAGTAGTGGGGAGACGTGATCAGATTTGCGTTTAGCAAAAATCAGCTTGGCCGCAGTATTCTGGATAAGCTGTAGTCTGCGGAGACTTTTTTTAGTTAGGCATAAATAGATGGCATTACAATAATCGAGTTTGGATAGGATGATGGATTGTACAAGGACGGTGAAATGTTTTTGGTGAAAATAGGATCTAACTTTCCTCAGCATGTGGAGGCTGAAGTAACAAGATTTTGCCAAGGAATTCAGGTGATCGTTGAGGGAAAGGGAGGAGTCGATGGTGATGCCGAGGACCTTGCTTGAGAACTCAAGGTGCAGAGCAGGGCCTGTGGGTAGAGTGAGAGGATGGGCAGGTGTGCTTGTTTTGGGCCGAGCCAGAGTAATTTTGTTTTTGATTCATTTAATTTCATCTGTATAGAGAGGGACCAGGCGTGAAGTCTCGTTATGCATGAAGTTATGTTCTCTTGGAGGTTTGTAAGGTTTGAATCTGTTTCGAGGAGGATAAGGATATTGTCTGCATATGTGTAGATTGTTTCAAGGGCGGATAGTTTGAGGAGCTTCAGGGAGGTCATATACATGTTGAAGAGAATAGGGGGATAGGGGGGAGCCCTGAGGGACACCACAGGATGGTGTCCATGAAGCGGATCTGGAGCCGTTTGTGTTGACAATATAGGAACGAGCGCGGAGGAAGTTTGAGAACCGGTTTAGAACAGAGGAGTCTATTCCTATCTCTGAAAGTTGGTAGATTAGTATGTCATGGTGTACGATGTCGAAAGCCACGGAGAGATCAAACTGTAGGAGAACAGCAAATTTGTTTCGGGCGTGTAGTTGTTGCACCTTTGAGATTAAGGAAACTAGGAGGGACTCGGTGCTGAAATTGGGCCTAAATCCGTTTTGGTAATGTTGGAGAATGGAGAATCTCTCTAGGTAGGAGGAGAGCTGAGTAGCGACTATGGTCTCTAGAAGTTTTGTTAAAAGAGGGATGTTTGCTTTGGGGCGGTAGTTCGATGGTGAGGAAGGGTCGAGATCGGCTTTTTTCAGAAGAGGGGATAAGGCAATGTGTCCATTTCGGTGGAGAACAGGCCAGATAGTAAAACTTTATTTATAAGGTTTGTAAGGGAAGAGATGGCCTGCGCAGGGATGTTTTCGTAAAGGTAGGATGGGAAAGGATCTAGGATACACTTGCAGGATTTAAGTTTGAGACAGAGTTTAGATATCTGGGTCTCGGATACAAGTTTGAATGTAGTCCAAGATCTGTCGGCAGGGATAGGGTCGGAGTCTTTCGGGGGAAGAGAGTTGTAGGCGATAGCTGAGGGGAACGAACTCTTTATGGTAGTGATCTTCTCGTTGAAGAATTTGGCTAGGTCATTTGGAGATGGGAGGGGGGAGGGGGGCGGAGTTGTTTTTAGAAGTTAGGTTCCGCCAGATGTAGAACAGTGTACTGTTTTGGTTTTTTTGACCTGGAGATTTTATCTCTATAGTAAATCTTCCTAGCTTTTTTTAGCACGGAGTTGTAGAATTTGATGTTTTCTCTCCAGGATTGCTTGTCTAGGGGGGATTTTGATTTTTTTCCATTTCCGTTCTAGGGCCCGACATTTCTGTTTTAATTCTCTGTGGTATGGGAGATACCAGGGAGCCTTATGAGAGTAGGAGATGGGTTTAGTGGCTAGAGGGGCAAGGGCACGGTACGTGGTTTCGGAAAGAGTCACCCAGTTGTGCCAGATTGAGTCTGGGTCCGTGTGATTGGGAAGAGGAGGGAGTTTGTTGAGAAACTAGGACCAGAATAAGAGGATCCTGTGCAGAAGAGCTGACCAGATCAGCTCTACTGACAAACTTGAATCTGACCTCCCTCGTCCATGTTATTGCAGAAACAGTAGACATGTGGCTTAGACGAAAATGGACTTAGACGTTCCTTACAATTATGCCCCTCCACGTCTTTACATGGTATTTTACCTAGTTATTTTATTGACCACTTTGAATGTGTTAATAGAAAACGCCTTAAATGAGGTTCATGGATATTTGTCTTTCCATCTATTAAGGGATGTGTTTACAAACGATTCTTTGGCAGAATTCTATCTTATCAGGCCGGTATATGGGATAAACATTTTGATAATTTTATATTAAGTTCCAACACCTATCTGGCATTTAGAAAATTGTTAAAAATATACTTGTTTGATTAATTTTTTAACTAATGGATTGTAATTCACTTTGAATGTACAGTATCTTTACTCTGTAAACTGCACAGAACTGAGAGGTAGCTATGGTATACAAGCATTTTGTTATGTTATATTATCTCATATGGAGAGGAGGAGATAGTGGATGTTGCTGATGGGAAGACTGGATTGGCCATTTGGCCTTCATCTGCCATCATGTTTCTATGGAATATAAGTTAAAAAAAATACAATGAAAGCAATCATAATACATATTAAAACATAAAAATCAGCAATATAATTGTATCATGTCAATATAAATGAATACCAATGTTTTACATTTTCATACATGCAGATTTTGTGTATAATATGCATTGAATAAAAGAATGATGACATGAATATCAGCCATAAAAAGACTTTTCAGAACATATAGCCAGAGATAAAGATAATGGAAACATCAATATCAGCATGCTTATATGATAACAAAGGTCCTCATAGTGCCATACAATGTTCTATTTTAGTAAAAGTACTGAATCAAACAGTGTGTGTGATCAAGTAGATGATGGCATCTACCTAGAGGGGAATACAATTACCCTTGTTTCCATCTAGTAAAGCAAATTGGCAAAATCTAAAACTCAAAAATCATTTTTTGAGCAAAACATACAGCCAAACAGAAATTAAAAGCAGATTAAAAAATGATTGTTACTTTCAGCCAGAAGTTTGTTCTCTTAGAGTGATGTGGCCTATTAAATTCGGAATCGCTACTACAGCTCTATAAAAGGGACCCTTAGTTTCACCAATCAGAAAAAAAAAACAGCCTAACTTGATGAATTAGGAAACTTATAGGAACTGTCGAAGAGGTCAAATGTTGAATTTCTGTGATGGTGAAGGTGTCCTGTTACCAGGAACCCTGAGTTCAAGGGAGAGAACTGTTGTTTAAGAGCCAAAGTGACCAGAGGGACCAGGCCAGATCACACTGAGTGGACCAGAGGTGGTCACAAAGACAAGGGACAAGGGACCAGAGCGCCGGAGAAGAGGAATGAGTGGACAAGGCAAACCAGATGGACCAGACCGGATCACAATCTCAAAAACTATAATAATAATAATAATTTTTAAAAATAGGTATGTGTGTCTCAGTTATGATTTTGTTTTATATTATGATTTGTTTTTATTGTATTTATTATAATTTTAGTGATGTTCATTTTTATTTTTATGTTTAACAGCTGCCCCTGATGCAGCTGTATAGGTGAAATGCAGGTCTCTGGTTATATTTGTGCATTAAAGTTTTGAAATTTGCTTCCTCTATGACTATGGGGTTTATTTTCAAAACAGATGAACATCCAAAAGATGGCAAGAACTGGCACTTGGACATTTTAATTGCCAAAATATTCACGTGCCGGTTTCTGAAACTGACTCTTTAGACATCTTGCAGGCCATTTTCACTCCAGTACATCTAACTATTAAGGAGGCATGTTAGAGGCATGATTTGGTTGGGATTAGGGTGACCTTGGACTTCTTGCAGGGATAAGACGTTCAGAGTGTCATTTAGACATTCGGAGGTAGACCTGTTTTAAAAGCGCATAAGGGCTACAAAGGTACCAAAACTGACCAGGTGATCACTGGATGCATGAAGGCTTGACCCTTCTACTTCACCAGTGGTCACTGACCCCCTCCCACCCCCCAAAGATGTGAAAGAAACAGTACATACCAGCTCTATGACAGCTGCAGATATAATGGGAAATCCTAGTAGAGTAGCAAGCAGGTGTGTGGAGTTTCCTGATGGGCAGTGTAGTGAACCATAGAGAGGGGGATCTAAGCCTAAATCCCACCCAACTACATTTATAGTGTGAGCCCACCACAGCTTGCCCCAAACATACTGTATTGCCATATAGGGGTGGTAGACAAGTGGGTATTGCCATATAGGGGTGGTAGACAAGTGGGTAAAGTAGATTTTGGAGGGTTCACCTTATATTATAAGGGGGTTATGGTGAAATTTGTACCTGGCACCCTTTATATGAAATTCACAACAGTGCCACCTAAGTGCCCCAATGCTCTGTTGGCATGCTGTGTGGCCAGTCCATTAAAATGCTGTCCCCTCCGATGTCCAAATGGGTATTTTGGATGTTTCAATTTTTGAAAATGGGCCAAAAAGATAGATGCACTAAAGGCTAACATGTTTAAATAGGTCATTAAAAAAAACCCACCAAAAAAACAAACAAACCCAAAACAAAAAAAAAGACGTCTTATGGTTTTGAAAATGGTCATTTTTCCAACCTGACTTTTGTACATCCTTGCAGAAATGTCCAAATTTGGACTTAAACTTCCTATCGAAAAAGCCTCTCTATATCTTCTATTTGGTGATCTACCCTGTGGATCCCTGTCTCCCACTGTTCCCCATCAACCATGAATATGCATGAGATAGATTTGCATACAGTGAAGGTAGTACATGTAAATCTTTCTCATGCATATTCATTTTGTATATCTTGAAAGCCAGACTGGCTTGGTGTGTCCTGAGGACTAGTTTGGGAACCCCCTAGTTTAGGTTTATTAGTTTAAGATTAAGTTTATTAGGATTTTATATACCGCCTATCAAGGTTTTCTAAGCGGTTTTACAATCAGGTACTCAAGCATTTCCCCTTTGGTATTTTGATAGAATGGATTGAAATGGCATGGTATTTAGTAAGTTTAAGAACATAATAACAAGACAAGCTATGCTGAGTTATACCAAGGTCTACTGAGCCTAGCATTCTCTCTCAGACAGTGACCAGTCTAGCTAACAGATTAGAATTATGATTGGCCATTTGTTAGTTTTATAATACACTGGGGGCCTAAGCCCAAGTAAGAGTAGAGGAGAGAACTATTCAATATGTTGGGGTTATTTTGTATTAATTATTGTATTTTTATCTGTGATGTAAACTGCTTTGTGTTCATTTTTGTGATATCTGGGTATTATAAATGTGTAAAATCTAATATAATTAAAATGGATTTGTGGGTGCATAGATACAAAGTACTAAGACTTAAGGACGTAAGAGCATACAGTATGTATTGCCATACTGGGACAGACCGCAGGTCCATCAAACCCAGTACCCTCTTTCCAACAGTGGCCAACCCAGGTCACAAGTTCCTGGCAAGATCCCGAAGAATAAAACAGATTTTATGCTGCTTATGCTAAAAATAAGCAATGGATTTCCCCCACATCCATCTTAATAATGTCTTATGAACTTCTCTTTTAGGAAGTTATCCAAACCTTTTTTAGCTTACAACAATTTTTTATTGAACACACCAGAAATAGAAAAAAAACAATGAATACAACAGATGACATAAGGGTTCAACAAATCTATACAGCAATTATCCCCAATCGCAATAGCCCCCCCCCCCTGCACAACAGTGACCATAATATACAAAAGTAGAAGAAGCTGCTAAAGGAACCCAACCCAAAAGAATGCAGTAGAAAATGCTGCCAATAGAACAAAAGAGTTACCACCGATAGGACAACAGAAAAAGAGCAAACTGCCCAACCCATTCAAAGGAGGTCTGAACAAGAATGAAGCAGAAGCGAAACCTTCAGGGCTCTGGACTCTGATGAGCTTCAAAGGATCATGTAGAGGACCTCCCAAAGAAGAAATAAAAAAAAAAGGGGGAGGTGAAGCTGGGGAGAGGCCACCCCAAGGCCATGAACCCCTCACTGCTCAATACAGATCAAACAGGCAAAATATTAAGAATCAAACTGTGCGTTCTAGGAGACAAGGAAGAAATATAAGGACCCCACACTTTGCAAAAAAAAACAAAAAACTTTGATTGGTCCAAACCTTTTTAAAATCCTGCTAAGATAACTACTTTCACCACATTATCTGGCAATGAATTCCAGAGTTTAATTACACTTTGAGTGAAAAAATACAGGTACTTAAGACTTTCCTATCTGTCCCGAAGGCTCACAATCTTGCTAAATTTCCTGAGTAACAATTGTTAAATAGTAGAGATTTAACAAAATTCAATAATAAAAAATATTAATTATAAATAAATAATTTCTGGAAATCAATATGGGGAAAAATTAATATGGTACTTGAGGTCTCGATACTATTGTCTTATGATGTAATCCTATTTGAGATATTGTTGAAAGCTAAGATTCCAATAGACATTTATAAAAGCAGACTTCTGATTATGACAGGGGTGGCCATTCAATTGATAACCAGAAATTGGAAGAACTGGGACAGATTAAATTTTTCATTTTGGTGGGGATCACTCTGTCTGTATTATAGATATGAAAGAATGAATGCAGAGCAATTGGGTAATAATAAATTTTTTTTTAAATAAATGGGGTCCATTAGAGGCATTTGTCAAATAAAAGACTGATTGATTGATTAACCTTGATGATTTCTATACACATCCAGGGAGGGTGGGGGGAGGGAGTATAGTACTTTGTTTCTTATTTGTTCAATGATAAGTGCTGTTATTTGTATTATTTGACTGTACATTTTGTTGGCACTTTGTATAAGTTCTGAAAATGAATAAAGATTATTTTTTTAAAAAATTATAAATAATAAAAAATTATAATAAAAATACAGCTGCATTATATGTCCCCTAGTCCTAGTATTTTTGGAATGAGTGAACAAACAATTCACATCTACCCACTCCACTCCACTCAGCATTTCATAGATATCTATCATATCTCCCCTGAGCCATCTATTCTCCAGGTTGAAGAGCCCTAGCCACTTTAGCCTTTCTACATAGGGAGGCCATCCCATCCCTTTTATAATTTTTGTCACTCTTCTCTGTACCTTTTCTAATCCCTCTATATCTTTATTGAGATGCTTAATTTCTGGGGAAACAGCCTGGAGGTGTTCTGGTCTTGCATCTCCATCCAGGCAGATTGCAGGGAAGAAAAAGGGAGGAGATGAGTCTGCAGCAACACAGAGAACTGTCACTCTGCTTTATAATCCAGCCCTTCTTCTCCTGTTCCTGCTTCCATTTGCCTGGCTGCCCCCTCCCCTGGCTCCAGAGTTCTACTTATTATTCTAGGGTTGTTGGGGTTTTTTTTGTCTACAAAGTAACCAGAAAGCTCCCCAAGAAGTTTGAAAATTACCCACTAAAGTTACATTATCTAAAATTTTGGGGTAATTCTCACACTGACCTAATTAACCCCCTCATTTTATCAAGCTGCACTAGCTTGATAAAAGGGGCCCTAAATTTATCACAGTTATTATAGAACCCAATTCAGCCAATAAAACTTTGTACTACTGTCTTCTATAGACCTGTGCCAATAAAATAATATTTGACAGATGGTTCATTTGAAAGTCTCAAAATTGCATACTGTAATTCTGCCATAAATGAATTCTTACCTTTTTTAAATCAACCATTTTTCTTTTGTCATTTCTATAGGAATGTTCCTTTAAAAGACATTTATGCTTTAGTACTCCAAGAATCATTTCTACACTTCCTGCAATTAAAGTGAAAGTTTTATAGTAGAAAGTGAACACCAAATGCACACAGATTCAAATATTTATCCTTGTTTATTAATATTTAGAAGGTTTTTAATTAACGTCTGTAGTGTGAAATTTTCATTCCACACAGTATACTGTATAGCAATTTGTATACTGACCTTTCCTCTGTTTGGAACAGGGATTAGAATAATACATTTGATCCATTTCAGTCACTTGGGAGAGGTGTTATTTCATGTCCAATAAATTGAAATATGTCTTAAGTGTCCAAAGGTTGAGGCTATGACCTAAAAAAATGTAACACTAAGTAACTCATAGGCTTATTGAGCCCTGTGTAACTCAAGGACATAGCCCCTTTACCAAACTTGTTATTGTTGTCTATGCATCACTTCTTCCGAAGCATTAAATAATTTTCTAACCATGAATGCAGATCTAATAAACAGCTAGAGTTTCCTCTTATATATTTTTTTATTGAAACAATTTGCTTGGACACTGCTATTCTTCCAAGAAAATATTTTTGTGTTATAAACAAAACAGGTTAATCTCGGTGCATTGTACATTATAGCAAAATTTATGGATGCATAAATTGTAGTATAAACTTTCAGAAAGACTAGTAATTACAGTGCCATTGATGGTCTTTGTTGCTTTAATTTTGAGGCAGCTAGAATGATTAAACTGAATCTTAATCGACTTCTTCATTAAAAATGCTGGCAGAAGAGCTCCTTTAACCTTTCTCATTGATTGAACACAACAATCACCATTCAATTATAATACAAAAGGAACATTTGTTATAATGTACAAAAGATGCATGAACAATTTCCTTTTACTCAAGACAATCAATTCAATGTCTCTTCCCTCAGAAGGTGAGAATACTGAAGCTGAAAGAATTTAACTATTATAGTAAAAATACAATCTACATCAGTGTATGGTTTTGAAAAATCTCCTATCGGAGTTAGGACATACACCTTCTGTTGATGAATTTTCCAAAATCATACACCCTCATATATAAGAACATATAGACCGATATTTAAAGCAAGTTTTGCATTCACCAGCAGGAAGTAAGCACATAATTTGCTTGCTGTATGAAGGGCTGCTGGAAAGTTCTCAGCCCAAACAACAAAGTTGGGATAGTCTCCATTGAGGGCTATACACTTCGTCCAGTGATTTTTCATTTTTTTCATTCTGCATTGTTCTAAAGGAATGAAAAAAGTGGAAAATCACTGGCCTAAGAGCCTGATTCTCTAAACGCACATCCTGATTGCGGGCAGCGGTAGGCATCCTACCGCTGTCTGGCAGCCAATCGAGATGCATGTTTAAAAAACAAATTGTGTGAGGAAGGATGCCTACATTGTAGGCATCTTTAGCACATCTATGGGGACACATTGAGACACTTAAGCACACCCAAGGCAAGTTGTAGGTGTGGTTTCAAGCAGGAAGTGGCCTTGGGCATGCTTAAATGTTACTATGCATCTCCATAGATGCAAGACAGATACCTTTAATGTAGAACTGAAAAACGCTGGCCTACATTTAAGGTATCTGTTCAGCAATGAGATGTGATTCTGTAAAGCAGTGTTCTTCAACCTTTTTAGACCCGTGGACCGGCAGAAATAAAATAATTATTTTGTGGACCGACAAACTGATAGGACTAAAATTTAAAAACCCCATTTACGCTCCATCTCTGCGAGCTCGGTCCCCGCAAACCATCTGATCCCATCTGTACAAGCCGCAATTATGATTTTATATTGAACGTATTTTATTAAAGTATAAAAAGAAACAATATTCTGAACAATTGTGATTTTATAAATACAAATATACAGAGCACGGACCAACAAAACCCCTGTCTCCCCTCCCCTTCACATATATCCCCTCTACTATCAAGAAAACTGAACAAGCCAAGTTCATAGAAATATCATGCTAACAGAATACTGCAGTCCCCAGTTATGTCTCTAGCAGGATATATATTTCAAATCTGATATATTCTAATCACAAAATAGAAATAAAATTATTTGTTTCTACTTTTTGTTGTCTCTGGTTTCTGTTTTCATCTTCTTTTCACTCTCTTCCTTCCAGCGTCTGCCCTCTCTGTCTCTTCAATCCAGCATCTGCCCCTTCCATCTACTGTCTGACCTCTCCCCCTTCCATATGGTATTTGTCTCCTTTCTATTCCCCTCTCCCCTTTCCATCCAGCCTATGCCCCTCTCTCCTTTTTACACAATTCACTCCAGCTTCACTGCTCTCTTCATTTTTATCTCTCCTACACCAGATCTTTGTCCCTCTCAATTTCTCTGCTGACCCCCTTCCCATCTCATTCCTATCTCTCCCCTTCCCTTCCTCTAATCTCCCTGCAAGCTGTTTCCTTCCTTTTTCTTCTCCCTTCCCTCCTCCCCCTGTCCAGCAGTAACTCTCTTCCTTTTCCTTTCCCTCCTCCCCTCCCAGCAGCATCTCTCATTCTCCCTCCCTCCAGGTCCAGTAGCAGCTGTCCATTTCCCCCCCTTGCCCAGCAGCTTCCCAGACTCCTTTCCCTCTTCCCCTCCCAGCAGCATCTCTCCTTCTCCCTCTCCAGGTCCAGTAGCAGCTGTCCCTTTTTCCCCTTGCCCAGCAGCTTCCCAGACTCCTTTCCCTCCTCCCCTCCCAGCAGCATCTCTCCTTCTCCCTCTCCAGGTCCAGTAGCAGCTGTCCCTTTTTTTTTCACCATGCCCAGCAGCTTTCTCCCCTCCCAGCAACTCTCCTTACTTGCCAGTGCTGCGATTCAGTAAGACAGCCTCGGGTCCTTTGTTGGGTCACACCACCTCTGAGGAAAGCGGAAGTTGCATCATCAGAGGTGGCCCGACTCAGCAAAAGCTCCAAGGCTTCCTTCCTGAATCGCTGCGCTTGTAAGGAGAGCCGCTGGGAGGGAAGAAAGCACAGTCTGAGGCTCCCCATTATCTCTCCGGCCCTGCGCTCCTCGATCTTGCCGGTCCTGCGCAGACCAAGTCACAAAAAATATACAGGGGTGACCAATTCAAACCGTTGGTATTATGGAGTGACTAAAGAGGTCAATGGAACAAAATAAAGTCACTACTTTATTTAAAGTGACTTTATTTTGGTCCTGCGCGGACCGGCAGGAAATTGAAGAAGTTGATCTCGCCGGTCCTGCGTGGACTGGCAGGAATTTTCTGCGGACCGGCACCAGTCCGCGGACCGGCGGTTGAAGAACTGTGCTGTAAAGGACGCCAATGACATACAATCAATGGCCGCTTCTTAGGCAGCCACTGATATTGATGCCCTTTAAAGAATCAGGCCCTAAGGTATGCCCAGTCCCTCCAGCTAGAACCCCCAACCTCTGAAATGTCCCTGCCGGCCAACTTTGCAGAGGGACAGGTTCCCTGGTGCAGCCGCTAAACTGATTGCGGCAGGGAGATTCCCTTGCCATGATAAGTTTAGTGGCTGCACCTATTTGAGATGTAGGTCAGCATTTTGCTGGTCTACATTTCAGGTACCTACCACAGCCCTATGGATATACCTAGGGCTGCCTAAGCTCGCCTAAGGTCACTTCCGGGTGAAACCATGCCCATGCCTAGCCTTGGGAAAGCTTAGGCAACCCTACGCATCTCCCTAGGCTCATGAAAATGCCTACAATGAAGTCTGCCTGCCTCGGGGTGTTTTTTTTTTTTTTTTTTTACATGTGTCCTGATTAGCTGGTAAGGCAACGGTAGGATGCCTACCGCCACCTACAATCAGAACGCTGTTTATAGAACTTCCCCTAAGTGTATAGCCCTCAATGGAGACTGCCCTAACTTTGTTAGTTGTGCTGAGAACTTTTCAATAGCTCCTCATATATTTTCATAAATTTTGAGGATTGTATCAGGCTATTGAAGGGAGAGGTTTACTAAGGTATGTTAAGGCAATAATGCATGTTATTTGTCATTTAATGTGTGTTAAAAAGCAATAATGTGCATTACATTACAATGGAAAACATAATAATGAGATGAAAATCAAGTAATGCTGAGTCAACCTTCAATATAATTTTGAAAATTGATTAATTTTTAGTCAATTATCCCAATTAAAAGAATAAGAGGGAAATTTGCCAACACAGGATATTTTCATCAGTAAGCGAGTTACCCAAAATAAATTTCTCTTATATGGAAGGCTGACCTAGAGGTAGTACAGTGAGAATACTGCCAGGAGTCAGTGGGTGCCATTCTGTACCCAGAGTTAGACAGAGATGGAGCAGAGTGGATCAATCCTTCTGCATCCACTAGACCACCCTAGATGGTTCCAGCTAAGAGAGGGAGGAAGGATCAGCTTGGCAACCCAGCAGTCATGACCAGGAAAATAGTAACATAGTAGATGACGGCAAATAAAGACCCGAATGGTGCATCTAGTTTGCCCAACCTGATTCAATCTAAAACTTTGTTTTGGGTTTTTTCTTCTTCTACTTAGCTATTTCTGGACAAGAATCTAAAGCTCTGCCCGGTACTGTTCTTAGGTTCCAACTACTGAAGTCTCCGTCAAAGCTCACTCCAGTCCATCTATACCCTCCCAGCCACTGAAGCCCTCCCCAGCTGATCCTCCCCCAAAGGCCATATACAGACAGTCTGCCCAGTACTGGCCTTAGTTTTTCAATATTTATTATTATTTTCTGATTCTAGATCCCCTGTGTTCATCCCACGCTTTTTTGAACTCCGTCACTATTTTCCTCTCCACCAACTCTCTCGGGAGTGCATTCCAGGCATCCACCACCCTCTCCGTAAACAAGAATTTCCTTACATTGCTCTTGAGTCTCCCACCCCTCAACCTCAAATTATGTCCTCTGGTTTTACCATTTTCCTTTCTCTGGAAAAGATTTTGTTCTACTGTACATTAATACCTTACAAGTATTTGAACATCATATCTCCCCTGTCCCTCCTTTCCTCTAAGGCAGGGTGCCCACACTTTTTAGGCTTGTGAGCTACTTTTAAAATGACCAAGTCAAAATGATCTACCAACAATAAAATAAAAAAAACCAAAATCACAAAGCACACTGTACGCTGAGAAAATGTTAATTATCATTCCTATTCCCGGTTTTTTTCAAAGAGGTCAAGGCAGATGACTCTATGCACTATCACCTCAGTAACAACCATACAAAATTAGACAAATTTTTACTAAACCACAATAGCAGTTTTTAGTGCAGGGAGCTGTGCTGAATTCCCAGCGCTGCTCTCGATGCTCATAGGCTCCCTGCGCTAAAAACCGCTATTGTGGTTTAATAAAAGGGGGGCCATAGTGCAAAATATAGACAGCAGATATAAAAATTCAGACACATTTTGATCACTAAATTGAAAATAAAATCATTTTTCCTACCTTTGTTGTCTGTTGATTTCATGAGTCTCTGGTTGCACTTTCTTCTAACTGTGCATCCATTTTTTCTTCCCTTCTTTCAGCCTTTATGCTTCCTCTCCTCCAGACCTCATTCTCTCCCCTAACTTTTTCTTCCTCTCTCTCTGCCCTTTCTTTCTCTCTGCCTCCCCTTTTTTTTTCTCTCTTCATGCCCCCTTTCTTTTTTTCTGTTTCCCTTCTTTCTCCCTGCCTGTCCCCTTTCTTTCTTTCTCCCTGTCATCCACTAAGCCACTGCTGCCACCATCAGGGAACAGGCCCCCCAAGCCGCCGCCACAGCCTTCGGGTAACTGGCCCCAAAGCCACCGCTGCCCCAAGCTCTCTCTGCTTCCCTGCATCGGGCCGACCAGCATTCCTCTCCCCGACGTCAATTCTGCCATTGGAGAGGAAGTTCCGGCCCAGCCAGGCAGCAATTGGCTGGCCCGAACTTCCTCTCCGACGGCAGAATTGACATCGGGGAGAGGAAGGCTGATCGGCCCAGTAGATCTCCAAGGCAAAGTGAGTCTATCAAGGAGTACGGGATGAGCTCCGCAATCGACTCACTTTGCCTTGGCGATCTACCGGTCGATCGTGACCGACCTATTGGGCACCCCTGCTCTAAGGTATACATATTCAGGGCTTCCAGTCTCTCCTCATACATAATTTGGCGCAAACCTCCTATCATTTTCATCGCCCTACTCTGGACTGCTTCAAGCCTTTTTGTGTCCTTCGCCAGATACCCACAACACAATACCCCAAGTGGGGCCTCTCCAATGACCTGTACAGGGGCATCAATACCTTCATTCTTCTACTGGTTACGCCTTTCTTTATACAGCCCAGCATCCTTCTGGCAGCAGCCACTGCTTGTTGCACTGTTTTTTCGCCTTTAGATCTTCGAACACTATCACCCCAAGGTCCCTCTCCCCATCCGTGCATATCAGCCTTTCCCCTCCCAGCATACACGGCTCCTTCCGATTATTAATCCCCAAATGCATTACTCTGCATTTCTTTGCATTGGAATTTAGTTGCCAGGCATTAGACCATTCCTCTAACTTTTGCAGATCCTTTTTCATGTTTTCTACTTCCTCCCCGGTGTTGAAGATATGCAGTTGCCAGTTGATACTCATGCCTGCACCTGCATAGCTAAGCTACCAAAGATACAACATCCATTTGTGAAGTTCTAACTGGCTGCTTAGCTTTATGGATACTGGCACTAAATACAACCCATGCTCATATAAGTGCTAGCTCCTTCCTGACTATCCAGTTATGAAATATGTGGTTAGATCCAATATTGCAGGAGGATCTTGGAAGACTGAAAGACTAGCATTCAAATAGCAGATGAATTTAATGTGGACAAGTGCAAAGTGATATACATTGGGAAGAATAACCTAAATTATAGCTATATCATGCCACATTCCACATTAGGAGTCATTGTCCAGGAAAAGGATCTAGGTGTAATTGTGAACAACACTTTGAAATCTGCACAGTGTATGGAATTGGCCAAAATAGCAAATCTAATATTAAGAATTATTAGGAAAGGAATCAGCTATAATAAAACCCTTAGCGCGAATGTGCACTCCAAACTCGATGGGTCCGTGATCCGTAGCACTGTGCCCCCGAATGCGCAGTGCCTGCCCCAGCTGATTTCCTGCCCCGATCTCTGACACCGATTCACTTCCTGCCTTCTGACTAGCTACTGGGATGCCTCTTCTTCTCACTCCTGGACCAGCAGCGTCCGGCCCTCTTCGATAATGCGATCTGAGCTGGCCTAGCAAAAGCCCCGAGGCTGCCTGGCCTATCGGATGCTGGACAGGGGGAGCAGGGAAGGGAGAAAGGGTACTAGTGGACAAGGGGAGCAGGGAAGGGGTGTTGCTGGATGGGGGGCGGTAAAAGGAAGGGAGAACGGATTCTGCAGGACAGGGGGAGCAGGGAAGGGGTGCTGCTGGACAGATGGGAGTTAAAAGGAAGGGAGCAGGGGTGCTGCTGGACAGGGGGAACAGAGAAGGAGTACTGCTGGACATGGGGGAGGTAAAAGGAAGGGAGAGATACAGAAATAAAGACAGACATAAAGAAAGAAAGGGGGCAGTGAGAGAGAAAGAAAGACAGACATACAGAAAGAAAGAAAGAGAAAGAAAGAAAGAAATGCCTAAGTCTACACATCTATTCTAGCACCCGTTAATGTAACAGGATAAAAACTAGTAGAGAATAAAAGACAAAAATATCCTAATGACTCTGTGTTTTTCCATTCTACAACTAACTGCACCTGAGTATTGGAGTCATTTTACTAAATGGTGTTAAACCTATCCTAATGCATGGTTAGTTTATGCTAAGAAGCTACCACAGAATGCATTAAAGCATTTCAGGATATTTTACTTCATTGTGCACACTAAACCATGCTTTGCAGATTTTTTAAAAAAATATTGTTTGAAGGGGGAGTGTCATGGGTGGAGAGTAGGCAATACCACATTATCCGGTTAGCGTACTACGATTAGCATACACTAACTGGATAATACTGAATTAATGTGGGTACACTTAGGGGTCCTTTTACAAAGGCATGGTAGCGGTTTAACGCGCGGAATACTACGCGCTAAACCGCCTGCCCCGCTAGTACCTAACGCCTCCATTGATGAGGCGTTAGGATTTTAGGCTGCCGTGGGAGTTAGCGTGTGATGAAATGTCTGATGCGCTAACCCCCTTAGCGCGCCTTGATAAAAGGAGCCCTTAGTACATCCTAAATAGGAGGTAAATGCTTCCTCATTAATTCTTTGGTGATACTACACTAATGAGAACATTAGCACATGACCTTGTACAATTAACACAATAGAAAAAGCCCTAAAAAGTGTCATTTTCTATCTGGGCTTACTATGAGAAAGTCCCTTGTTAAGGCCAAATTTTACCACAGCCTAGTAAAATTACCCCATTCTGTGAAATTCTGATTGCTGCATCTTAAAAAACACTGCAGAATTAAAAAAAAAAGGTACAGAGAAGAGCAATCAAAGTAATTTAGAGGTGTGACAATTCTCATAATAGTAAAGGCAAAAGAGGTTAGGACTTCTCATCTTGGAAAAGAAATGGCGGAGGGGAGATATGATAAAGGTTTATAATGGGCTTGTTCAATTTAGTCCTTGAGGGAAGCAATAAGACCAAGTTTTCAGGTCATCCCTAAAGAATATGGGGCTCATAATAAAAACAAACAAACATATAAAAAGTGGCCTAAATGGCTACTTGAAAGATCAAAAAGCCAGCCCATGTGCTTAAGGCCCCGCCCACAGAAGGAGCACAGAAGGTGCCTGGGCCTATTCTGGTTGGTCCAGGCACCTCAGGCCCCACCTGTGGGTGGGGTTTGAGCCGCCTGGGCCAATCCAGCACCATTCCTGCGCTGACTGGCCTGCCAGACGGGCGGGCTTGGCATCCGTCCATCCATCCAAAATTTTTTGAGGTACGGGGAAGGGGGTAGGGGTGGAGGGGTCGTGGGGTCGGCGGGCGGGTCACGGGTCAGCGGGGGAGTCAATCAGGGTTTCAGGGGGATGGCCATTGGGGAGGGTTGCGTCGAGGGCAGGTGGGCCTGGGATCCCTCCTGCCCGTATTTTAGTGAGAGGTGGGGGTTACAGGGGGTCGCGGTCTAGGAGGGCTTGGGCTCCCTCCTGGCCCCAACGGATTCGGCCCGGGGGGGTTGGGGATCGCAGGGCAGGAGGGCTTGGGCTCCTTCCTGCCCCTTAAATAGTCGAGGTGCCGCTGGGGCAAGAGGGCTTGAGTTCCCTCTTGCCCCGAACATAGTCGGGATGCCGCTGGGGCAAGAGGGCTTGGGCTCCCTCTTGCCCCAATGTCGACGAGGAGGGGGGGTGGATTCTGTAACCGGTGTTGTTTTTGACAGACACCGGTTACAGAATCCAGCTTTTAGGCGAAGGACTGGCTCCTCCTTCGCCTAAAAGCCCTTGTTTTGGACGTTTGAGGCTTAGGCTTTTCTTAGGTTGATTATATGGTATAAGTTTAGACGTAGTGGTCGTCTGGGCGTTTAAAAAGCAGAACGTAGAGGCAGGCCATTATTTTTAAAAAAACCTCCTTTTGGACTTTTTTTTGATAATGGACATTTTCCCTGCTTCTACTTTCAATGTTTAAGGCCTTAGGACAAAAGGGGACTTAGACTTTTTTTTGATTATGCCCCTCATTGCATCCTAACTAATCAACAGGTCTTTTCAAAATATTAAATAGCTTTAATAGATATTAATACCATTATATATAGAAAAAGCTATTAAACATATTAAACTATAAATATTACAATTTATTCTTAAATGTCAATTCATCAATTAATATAATAATTCAAAACAATATCATATTATAAAACAGCCCCATATGGTTACTAGAGGGGTTTTGTAGTATGAATGAGAGTGAATGAGGGGGGTTGTTTTATATTATGATCTTACCACAAAATTTAAGTATGTAAGCACACACTTAGAAAAAGCTTATTTTATCCTTACACACTTACAGAAGATTCTGGTAAGAACTGTTTAAGATTTTATTTTGAATGGTGGTTTTTGTTTATTGGTATCACAAGGTTCTCCCTTGTCCCCAATATTCTATGAGTGTTGGAGCAGCGTCGGAGCATTTAGCACTCCAGGCTGCAGTAGAAACCTCTACCATGGCTTAGTAAATTAGTAATTTGGAATGATCTTCCTATTTTAATTAGATCTGTAGGTCAAAGTATGTTTTTAGGAAGCTTTAAAATACATTTCTGTTCAGAAATTATTATTTTTAAATGTATTTTCTGTTGTCAATATTTTATACTGAATACACAGGTCAACACATCATTTTCATCAGAGTTAATGTTGGGTGCATTTTGTAGTATTTATCATGATGATTTCAAATCTGTGTTTAGGTTTTCACTAGCACGTCACATTTTTGTGATGAGGCTCATTATATATAATTATAAACGTTAATTGGGCGATATATCATGAATTTCTAGGATAAACATATAAGGAGGGTTAACAACAGTTGTCTTTGTTTTTTTTATGCTACAGATTATTTAAGGTGATTAATATCATGCCAAGACATTGTACTAATCATCCAGATAGTTTCTGTTATGTCTGTAGTTCATTCACTATGAAAGCATAAATCGCCCAATTACTATAGATCTGAAGAAGGCATACAAAGTGTACTATGGCTGTCCACTGGGTGACCAGAATAAATCTTGGGTGCCACATATCATCTGTACCAGTTGTTCCAATGGACTTCGTGACTGGCTCTATTGACAAAAGGCAGCAATATCATTTGCAATGCCAATGATTATGGAGGGAACCATGAGACCATATTAAAGATAGCTACTTTTACCTTGTGAACACAAGTGGATTCTTAGTTAAAACTAAGCACAAAATTATATATCCTACTCTGGTTTCTGCTATTAGGCCTGTTCCTCATGATGAGTCACTGCCTGTCCCTGTACCTCCACAAGATGGACTTGCTTCTGTGGAACATGATGAAGAATATGATGATAATAGAGCAGCTGGTTACAATCCAGATCCTGATGTGAATGATGAAGATTCAGAACCAGAGACCTTTACCCAAGCTGAGCTCAATTACCTTATTTGTGGTCTAAATCTTTCAAAAGAAAAAGCAGAACTTCTTACTTCAAGGCTTAAACAAAAGCACTTGCTTGCAAAAGATGCTACTATAACTCATTACAGAAACAGGACTCATAACTTAACAACATTCTTCACTGTAAATGGCTCATTGAAGTTTTGTCATGACATCAACGGGCTCTTCGACAGTTTGTCACAAGTGCATTGTCCAGATGAATAGCATCTCTTCATTGATTCTTCATAGAGAAGCTTGAAGGCAGTGTTATTGAATAACGGAAATTCCAAACCAAGTAAACTAATTGCCCATTCTGCTCATCTAAAGGAGTCTTATGAGAATATGAAGAATTTACTAGAAGCAATCACTTATAAAACACACCAGTGGAACATCTGTGGTGATCTGAAGGACATTGGTATGCTAATGTGAATGTAAGGATTCACTAAATATTGCTGTTTCCTGGAATGAGAGTATGATGACTGACTAATGCTGGATGTTGCACCGTGACAATCCAGACACAACTCACAAAAATAAATCATACTCTAAGCATTTTTGAAGAAATATTAGTTGCTAAGTGACACAGTCCAGTATAATTATACTATGCTGTGTGCTTATTTGACTTTGGACGAAGATACTGCAACATTTCTTTAAGTTGATGCTGCAATTATTAAAACCCTATAAAATAACATTTGTCATAACTTTAAAGTTTACATGACTGAAAAAAAACTAATAACAGATTTGAAATCAGCATGAAAAACTGATTTAGAAAAATGTGCTGTGTTGTTAGATGTTTCCCCCCAAATTTTTTTTGTTGTCTTGTGTTATTTGTCATTACATTATATTTAACTGGGCTTGTTTCCAGAAATTGAAATATATTGTTATCCACCATTAACTCTTAAGGGCTATGACGGATTATAAGTCAGAATGTAATGTAATATTCTCAATGAAGGGTTATGTGCAATGTAAAATTAAATACTAGAAAATATTTATTCTGCATCTTGCCAACAGTTTCCAAGTACAACAGCATTTCTTAATGCTTTGCCTCATTGAAGGCTGTTATCTTACCTTAAGTACCATCAACCTCTTTTAAAGCATCCCTCTAACTTTTACCACTCATTTATAAATTGCTTCATACTTTATTTACCTGTCAATATAAAATCCACTAGCTACATATTAAAAAGTACACCCACCCATTTCATTAATACAGATTGCTAGGGAGCAAAGAGGACAGAATTTTTAAGGCAATAACTCTGAAATATAAAACCAACAGCTATTAATTCTACAACACAGTGCTATGCAAATAGAACTTTCTCTTTTATATATGCTTGGGAGATAGAAAAAGAAAACAGAAGAGTAGGTAAGACTGTTAGAAGCCACACACACATGCATGTATATGTAAAGTATGTATAGATTTGTAAAGGGAGCTCAAAATTTCTGCCCCTTATCAGTGAGCTGTATCATCAACCATGAAATCAGAGAGGAAATGTGGTAGGTTTTTATGGCAGTCTTCATTGGGAAATGTCTAAAATTTTGTTCATTGAATAAAAAGGAGAAAACAATTGCTTCTCATCTAGCTTTTTCATCTCTGAAAATGCCTGGGTCTAGGGGTAGGAGCACCTTTTAACTCTAAGGGCTAGATTCACTAGCCTGATGATCGTGCCCGATTTGTGGCCAATCCGCAGCAGGCCAACTGATCCACAACGGGTCAGTATTTAAATGGGGACGATCGGAGGAACGCCTCCCTCCTACCACAAGGATCATTAGTGAGCAATCCTGAAGCATGCCCAGACCATCTTCTTTGCCTGTAGATGGTCTGCACATGCTTACAAAAGCAGCAATTTTTTTTCTTTTAGCTTCACTTTTGAGCCCGTGGTTTTAACCCGCTTTAAATCTGTGGGTTAAAACCATGGGCTTGCACTGCGGGGAAGGTTAGGAGATTGGGCTGAGAGCAGGAGATCGGGGCTGAGAGCAGATTGGGGCTGAGAGCAGGAGATCGGGGCTGAGAGCAGGAGATCGGGGCAGAGAGCAGGAGATCGGGGCTAAGAGCAGATTGGGGCTGAGAGCAGGAGATTGGGGCAGAGAGCAAGAGATTGGGGTAGAGAGCAGGAGATCGGGGCAGAGAGCAGATTGGGGCTGAGAGCAGGAGATTGGGGCAGAGAGCAGATCGGGGCTGAGAGCAGGAGATCGGGGCAGAGAGCAGATTGGGGCTGAGAGCAGGAGATTGGGGCAGAGAGCAGAAGATCAGGGCAGAAAGCAGCAGATCGGGGCAGAGAGCAGAGAAGCAGGGCAGAAGGCAGGGCAGTCAGAATGAACCTGAGTGACTGGTCCTCAGCAGTTGCTTATTTATGATCGTTCAGCCCAGTCGGTGTCCCTCATTTTTTTTAGTGAATCGCTGCCTGCCTACATTTGCATGCCATTCCCCCTCATTTGCTTGCACAGATCTGAATTGGATCGGCATAGAGGTTAGTGAATCAGGTCGGAGGAAAATCGGTTTGCAAAGGGGTCGCAAACCGATCGGTACAGATCGGTTTGCTTAGTGAGTCTAGCCCTAAGAGATAGAGTGGAGCTTAAGGTATGCTCTCATTAGGGTGCCAGGACTGGATTAAGGAATATGCTAGTGAGACACTGGAACAAGACACCAATTCACCGATTCAAATCGATTTACTGATTAACTTCAGTGAATCGATTTGAATCGATTCATTCTCCCCCCAAATTAGACTCACTGATTCAGGAACAACCCTCCCCCCCCTGGTCAGACCTGATATATCTCTGGGCCACCTAAAGCAGCAGCAGCCTCTGCAATGGTGGATGGCTAGCAGAAGCAATGTATGAATAGGCTGCTCGTGGCCTGCCTTGCTGGGGCCTTTCCTCTGCTGTGTCACTGATAAGATCACTGAGGATGTGGCAGAGGGAAGCCCTGGTGGGGCTGGCTGCAAATGGCCTGTTCAGAGCACTGCCTCTTCTAGTCATCTACCCCCACTGCTGCTGCATTAGGAAACCCAATGGTATGTCAAATCTCAAGGTGGGGGGTGGGTCGGTCGGTAAATGCTACACAGAGAGATGGGAGATAGACAATATATCATTGTATAATTTTGAGCATCTCCTTCTAGCTAAGTTGTATTTAAATTGTATTTATGAGAAGATTATTTATCAGAGGATGCTTTCACATCTGGTATGTTTTGTTTTATGTTTTATACCTTCACCTTGCCTGTTTCACTAGCTTGCAATGCTCTTAGCATCTGTATTGTTCACCTTGCTAGTTGTACTAGCTTGATATGTTTTCAGAATCTGTACTTTGTTCTCCATGAATGTTCATTTTACAGTTCTACAGTATATCATCTGCACAATCCTTTTGGCTTTCTGTTGATGATTCATTTGCATAATCCTCTTTCCTTTATATCTAGCTTTTTAAGTTACCTGTTGTGCTATATAATGTAGTGTAGATGTTAACATATAATTTTATTTTATTGTATTTTATTGTTCTTTGAATTTTTGTATAATATATGTGCTTTTTTTTAGTTTGATAGACTCTTGAGAAAGGCCTTTATGCCAAAACACTGTCAGTGTCAAGTCTACTGTATATCTGTATCTATCAATAAAGTGTATCTTGAATAATTCATGGCTGAGTATCTGACATCTCTTTCTCACAACTCCTTGGTATGCTTCAAGAAAAAGGATTGCTGTATTACTATGCCACTTGATTAGTATTGGAACATCAAATTTATCACTTGGAGTACTAAATATACTGCACTCTTATCAGGTATTATATAGCTATATGTAGACTACCTAACATACTTGTAGCTACATATGTAAGATCTTTTTGTGTGGACTTTCGGACTACAGTTGGGCACTAAAATAGTCCCACTGCTAAACTCTTCATCAGTCCACTTTAATTGAAAATGCCACTCTATTCTTGTTTAATCTTCTTAGTAAATCTTCAATTTCTTATAGTTTTTATTTATCATCAATTCTCAATCGTACTATAGTGCAATAATTAATATAAAATTCATTTGAATCAGCTTGAATCACTTAGCTCTGAGTGTCATTTTATACTTGTGGTCTCCTTTTCAAATATCATCAAAGCCACCTCTCCCAACATGCATGTTTCAATGAAACTTTCTTCAGGGTCGAAGGGAACTAAAAGTATAGCATAAACACACAATCTTACTATCATAGCTTTTTTTAAAAATTTAAGCTTTAAATATTATGCCCCCAAAATAGTCATTGAACTTTCATCCTTGCAACTGAGCAAAAATCATAAAGAATTAACATTTCAGCGCTTACCATTTGAGGGTGCTTTCTACTGGAATGAAACATGGCTGCGGTTTGTAAATCAGGCCCATTTTATTCAGCTGGGTTGATGCCGGGATTCCGTGCTCCAGTCACATGCTGACTGGAGCCAATCATCAAAGTGCAGATTATGCATTGAGCCGGTATATATCCAGCTGGGTTAAAATTATGTATCCCACACCATGTACTAACAATAGCCCGTGGTTAGAAAAAATATAGCATTGCTGGAAACCTGCTGCCTCGTGTTGAAATTCTCCTGCACATCACTCGTGTCCCCGCACCATCATCTCAGCTGATATTGTATAATGGAGGTATTTTATATGTCAATAGCGCTCTTCGATCAGCGATGTATACATAGGAGATCCTCATATGACAGATAGCCACTCAATTTCCTCATAGAAACATAGAAAGATGACGGCAGAAAAGGGCTATAGCCCATCAAGTCTGCCCACACTATTTACCTACCCTCTTAAGTCTACTGACCCCCTGAAGTATAATTGTAATTATACTGTCACTCTACTGACCCGCTCATTCAAGTCCTAGTGACCCTATCCCTTGGCATGACCTCGTAGGGATCCCACATAGGAAACCCATTTGTTCTTGAAGTCTGGGATGCTGCGTGCCTCGACCACCTGCACTGGAAGCTTGTTCCATTGCTCAATCACTCTCTCCGTGAAGAAGTACTTCCTGGCGTCTCCACGAAACTTCCCTCCCTGAGCTTGAGCGGATGTCCTCTTGTGGTCGAGGGTCCCTTGAGAAGAAAGATATCATCTTCCACCTCGACCCGTCCCGTGATGTACTTAAATGTCTCAATCATGTCTCCCCTCTCCTTACGCTCTTCGAGAGTGTAGAGCTGCAATTTGCTCAGTCTTTCTTCGTATGGGAGACCCTTTAGCCCCGAGACCATCCTGGTGGCCATCCGCTGAACCGATTCAATTCTGAGCACATCCTTACGGTAATGTGGCCTCCAGAATTGCACACAGTATTCCAGATGAGGTCTCACCATGGCTCTGTACAATGGCATCATGACTTCAGGTTTCCTGTTGACGAAGCTTCTCTTGATACAACCTATCATCTGCCGTGCTTTAGATGAAGCCTTCTCCACTTGAGTGGCTGCTTTCATGTCAGCACTGATGATTACTCCTAAGTCTCGTTCTGCCGTAGTCCTGGTTAAAGTTTCTCCATTCAGGGTGTAAGTTCTGCAAGGATTTCCGTTACCGAGATGCATGACCTTACATTTCTTGGCGTTGAAGCCCAGCTGCCAGATCAAGGACCAACTTTCTAAAGTACGCAGGTCTTTCTCCATAGCATCCTGTAGATTATAGCCGTTTATTATATTGCATAGTTTGGCGTCATCAGCGAATAAGGTTACCTTGCCTTGAAGCCCTTGAGTCAGATCCCCAATGAATATGTTGAAGAGGAGTGGGCCCAGGACTGAACCCTGTGGCACTCCGCTAGTTACCTCCGACATTTTAGAGAGGGTACCGTTAACCACCACCTTCTGAAGTCTGCCACTAAGCCAATCTTTAACCCATGCAGTTAGAGTCTCTCCTAATCCCATCGATTTCATCTTGTTCAGCAGCCTGCGGTGTGGGACGCTGTGAAATGCTTTGCTGAAGTCCAGGCACATGACGTCCAAGGACTCTCCTGAGTCCAGTCTTCTTGTTACCCAGTCAAAGAAGCTGATTAGATTGGACTGGCATGACCTACCCTTGGTGAATCCATGTTGGCTGGGATCCCGGAAATCTTCCTCGTTCAGGATCGTATCTAATTTATACTTAATTAGTGTTTCCATGAGTTTACACACTATTGAGGTGAGGCTTACCGGTCTATAGTTCGCAGCCTCAGCCTTGCAACCCTTTTTATGTAAAGGAACGACGTTGGCTGTTTTCCAGTCCAACGGAACTTTCCCCGTACTTAGTGAGAGATTGAAGAGCACTGCCAACGGTTCCGCCAGAACATCTCTCAATTCGCTGAGCACTCTTGGGTGTAAATTGTCCGGTCCCATGGCCTTGTTTACCTTTAGCCTTGCCAGTTCGTTGTAGACATCCCCAGGTGTGAACTCAAAATTCTGAAACGGGTCATCCACGTCTTGTTTTATCATCAACCGTGGTCCGTGTCCCGGTGCTTCGCAGGTGAAGACTGAGCAGAAATATTCATTTAGTAGTTCTGCTTTTTCTGAATCCGCCACCGCGTAGTTTCCATCCGATTGTCTAAGGCGTACTATACCGTCTGTGTTCCTTTTCCTATCACTGATATACCTAAAGAAGGATTTGTCCCCTTTTTTAATGTTTTTTGCCAGAGTTTCTTCCACTCGAAGTTTGGCCTCCCTAACTGCTGTTTTGGCCGCTGCAGATCTGGTCTTATATTGTACTTTAGTTTCTCTTCTCTGCGTACGTTTGTAGGAAAGAAATGCTTTTTTCTTCTCCTTAATGAGTTGCGAGATCTCTTCAGTGAACCACTGGGGTTTGTTGTTTCTTTGCCGTTTATCTACCGATTTTATGTAGCGATTAGTTGCTTCGCGTATGGATGATTTCAGGTACGACCACATAGTTTCCACATTGCCGGTCTCTGCTTGGTCTTGCAGCGTCTGATGAACGAAATCTCCCATGTGTGCGAAGTCGGTGCCCCGGAATTTGAGCACCTTTGTTTTTGTAATTGATTTAGGGGATCCTTTCCCAAGGTTGAACTATACCATGTTATGGTCACTGGAGGCTAGCGTATCTCCCACCGAGACCTCTGAGACGCTTTCCCCGTTGGTGAATACCAGGTCTAGGATTGCCTGGGCCCTAGTGGGCTCCGTTACCATCTGTCTGAGATGTACTCCTTTTATGGAGGTCAAAAGCCTCCTGCTGCTGCTGGTTGTTGCTGAAAATGTGTTCCAGTCTGCATCAGGCATGTTGAAGTCCCCTAGCAGTACAGTGTCGCCCCGTAGAGTTATATTCTCTATGTCTTCAATTAATTCTGCGTCCATGTCTTCCGGTTGTCTTGGAGGTCTGTATACCACACCAAGATACAGGCATTTTTTGCCACCTCTTGCCAGGTTTACCCAGAGGGACTCCCCGGTATACTTGACATCAGTGATCCTGGTGGTTTTGATGTCCTCTTTAATGTATAGTGCTACCCCTCCACCTAACCTGCCCTCTCTGTCCTGACGAAGTAGATTGTACCCCGGTATAGCCATATCCCACCCATGTGCGTCCGTGAACCAAGTCTCGGATATTGCCACCACGTCCAGGTTGGCATCCCTTATTTCAGTTTCCAGTTCTAGAATTTTATTGCCTAAACTGTGTGCATTAACATACATGGCCCTCCACACTTTGTGTTTGTGTTTGCTAAGTCCCTGTAAAGATATTCCTGACTGAGTCTGTGTGGCTCCTAGAGAACTGTTTGCAAATTGGGTCCTTACCTCAGAAACAGAGTGTCGACTCGTCCCATCAGGATAGTTCCTTTCCACACCAGTATATGAGTAGGTCCCCTCCCCCAACTTACCTAGTTTAAAGCCCTGCGAAGCAGGCGGGCTAGTCGGTGTCCGAAGATGTTCTTACCTCTGCTGGTCAAATGGAGTTCGTCTGGTCCCTGTAGTCCCTGCAGCGCCTCTCTATGATCCAGGAATCCGAAGTTCATATCCCGACACCATCCTTGTAGCCATTCGTTCGCTCTCAGGATGCATTCCTCTCTGGCTCTTCCCTTGCCTCTAACTGGGAGGATTGATGAGAAGACTACCTGCGCACTTGTCTGCTTCAGCCTCTCACCCAAGGCTCCGAAGTCTCTGGTGATGGTCTCTGGGGTGTTCCTGGCAGTGTCATTCGTACCTATATGGATAAGAAGCATCAGGCATTAGTGCTTTAAGACGGGATATCCACCTCTGTTCTTTCAGCGCTAAGGCTTTTTGAAAATTCCCTCCTACCCAACGGATACAGAATCCATTATTCTCCATCTGATGTCACTCCATGCATGACCCATTAATTGCCAGTGTTTTACCAATGGAGCCGTGTCATGTTCCATACGTACCCTCGATTTGTGTTCATTCAGGCGCACTTTAATTGATTGTATGGTACGTCCAATATAGATTTTGTTACAAGGACATTGAATCAAATAAATTACATAGGTAGAGTCACAGTTGGTTAATTCATGAGAGTAGTATTTCTTTCCTGTATCAGGATGTACCCAACAATCACCTACCATAGCAGATGTGTACCATTGGCATCTGCCACATGTAAAGTGTCCACCTCTATTATAATTATTGGGGGTATAAGGACTGTCTTTCACTATTTCCCCAATATTTCTTGTGCATTTGTATGAACACATAAGGATTCGGAAAGTGCCATCCTGGCAACATGCCAATGTTTTTGTACCAGCCTGGTGATCTTGGAAACAAGGGGGGTATATTTCTGAACAAAGATCAATCCCGTCTCTTCCCTTTCCTCATGGGGCTGCAGCAGCAATTCATGTTGAGCATATTTTGCTCGAATATATGCTTGTCGTATCACTTTCTTCGGGTACCCCCGTTGTTCAAACCTGTTTTTCATTATTTTTGCTTGTTCTTTAAAATCTTCAAATAAGGAACATATACGCCTTCAAATAAGGAACCAATTGGCTAATAGGTAAACTATCATGCAGCTGCTGTGGATGGAAGCTGTGATGGCGTAAGAGGCTATTCCTGTCAGTACTTTTTTGGTATAAAGTAGTTTTAAAACCATTTTCTCCCATATAGATACTAATATCCTGGAAATCAATCTCACTACTATTGATCGTTGCAGAAAATTTTATGTTAGGATCCAACCTATTCAGATCTAGAAGCTGTCCAGATGAAAAACATATCATCCAAAAACCTTTTCCACACCACTACTTTACTGAACCATCCTGAGGTACTTCTCCTCCTTGTCTGCCATGTATAATGTAGCAATCGAGGGAGCTACTGATGCCCCCATTGCTATTCCGTGAATCTGTTGAAAAAAATTCATCATTAAACCAAAAATAACTTCTGGTCAGAACTAAAGTTGACAAGTTCATCAAAAATTCCAGATATATTCTACGGTGCAGAGATTTCTGATTGAAAATTACATGTAGCAGTTGTAAAGCTCACTCCACTGAAATCATCGTGAACAGTGATGCTACATCTAAAGTTACCATTATCCAATTTCTTCCTACTTCTGTTATAGATGCTAAAATGGACAGCATATGGGTAGTGTCTTTAATATAAAACTGTACTTTCAAGACCTCCTCTCTCAAAAATATGTCTATAAATTTAGATAACGGTTCCAAAACAGAATTTCTCATAGAGACAATGAAAAGAACATAAGAACATAAGAATTGCCTCTGCTGGGTCAGACCAGAGGTCCATCATGCCCAGCAGTTCGCTCGCGCAGCGGCCCAACAGCTCCAGAACCTGTGTAGTAGTCCTCTATCTAGATAGAAGCAATAGATGATAACATCAAGAGAGATCTACCAACTCTAATTGATTGCAATCAAATACCAGACATTAGGGAAGAAATCCCTTTGCCTGAGGTTGCACAACATTATCCTCATTTACAACCAATAGCAGAACATCTGCAGCCAGTGGATACGAAGGCCAAGATCCTATTCTTACTAGGAAAAGATATACCAGCCCTTGTCAGAGTTCTTGGATCAAGAGCAGGTACAGCTGATGCTCTATATGCCTACTGACTCACCCTGGGATGGGTGATAGTAGGTGACGTCTGCCTCAATGGGCTGAAGAGACCAAATGTAGATGTATACAAGATGTGCATTTTGGACAATGGGCACACTACCTTGTTCATGCCTTGTCAGAACTATCTGCAAATAAAAGAAGTGTATAGCTGGGAAGAACCAGAACCTAGCTCAATTACCTATCAGAACACTTTATCACTAGAGCCAGAAGACCAATTGGGCAATACAGTGATTCAAGTCACCAAGGATGATGGCAATCCAACCTTTCATTGAAGATAGAGAGTTCCTGAAAATCATGGACAAAGAATTCTCCAGAGATGAGTTCAAAAATTGAATAGCTACTCTACCCTTTTGGACAACCAGAATACAACTTCCCAACAACAGGGAACAAGTTATTTCATGATTCACTGAACTGCAGAAGACCCTGTGATAGAAGCCAGAGACAAAACAGCACGTCATATCATTCATGCAGAACATACTAGATAAGGATCATATGGAAGCAGCTCCACCACTGAAAGATAATGAAGAATGCTAGTACTTACCTATCTTTGACATGCCTGATCAGGATTGTGTTTGACTCCAGTCCTCATATCCATGGAGTCTCCTTCAACAATATGCTTCTTTCTGGACCTAAGAAATGGAGCTGACATAAAATTGGGACTGTACTATCGCCCACCTGGACAAACGGAAGCAAACGACAAAGAACTGGAAACAGAATTGAGGAGAGAATGCAAAAGCGGAAGTGTACTGGTGATGGGGGATTTCAACTACCCCAGGATAGACTGGAGCATTGGGAACTCAAGCTGTGCGAGGGAAACAGAATTCCTGGAGGCTGTGGGAGACTGCTTCATGGAACAGCTTGTTAAAAAATCAACACGAGGGAATGCCACTCTCGACCTAATCCTAAACGGGCTAGGTAAAGGAAGTGGCAGTTGTAGGACCACTAGGAAATAACGATCACAACATGATCTGGTACAAATTAGAGGTAGCAACATCCAAAGTGAAGAGAACTGCAGCGACGACGCTCAACTTCAGGTAAGGGAACTATGACGCTATGAGAGCAGTGGTGAAAAAGAAACTCAAAAATTGCTCAAAACGGATGGAAACCATAGAGAAAGCATGGTCCATATTCAAGGACACGGTGCTGGAAGCACAAAACCTGTACATTCCCAGGTTTAGGAAAGGGTGCAAAAAAAATCGAACAAAAGACCCGGTATGGATAATGACAGAAGTAAAGAGGGTGATAGGAGATTTAAAAAAATTGTTCTGAAAATGGAAAAAGGACCAAACCGAGGAAAACTGGAAAGAACACAAAAAACACCAGAAAAACTGTCACAGAGTGGTTAGGAATGCAAAGAGAGAATACGAGGAGAAGCTGGCTGAGGAATCCAGAAACTTCAAATCATTCTTCAGATACGTCAAGGGGAAGCAACCGGCGAGGGAGGAAGTAGGACCGTTAGTTGATGGAGACAGAAAGCGGGTGGTAAAGGAGGAAAAAGAGGTAGCTGACAGGTTAAACAAGTTCTTCTCGTCGGCCTTCACGAGCGAGGACACATCAAATGTACCAGAACCCGAAGAGATCATAAGTGGAGATCAAGAAGAAAAATTGGCGCATATAGAGATAAGCCATGAGGAGGTTCTCCAACAGATAGACAGACTAAAAAGCAACAAATCACCGGGCCCGGATGGAATCCAACCAAGGGTTCTAAAAAAGCTAAGGAACGAAATAGCGGAAACTCTCCGACAAATTTGTAACTTGTCCTTGAAAACTGGGGAGATCCCGTAGGACTGGAAAATAGCAAATGTCACACCTATCTTTAAAAAGGGATCGAGGGGTGACCCAGAGAACTACAGGCCAGAAATGCCTGACTTCAGTCCCAGGCAAGATGATGGAGGCACTGTTAAAGGACACCATCTGTGAACACATAGAAAAAAATGGACAACTGAAAGTGAGCCAGCATGGCTTCTGCAAGGGAAAATTGTGCCAAACGAACCTACTTTGAAGGGATAAACAGCCAGATGGACAAAGGATAACCCGTAGACATCATCTATCTCGACTTCCAAAAAGCCTTTGACACGGTACCCCATGAGCGGCTTCTTAGGAAGCTGTGAAACCACGGGGTGGGAGGGGACGTACACAGGTTGATTAAACACTGGTTGGCAGGCAGAAAGCAACGGGTTAGAGTGAAGGGCCACTACTCGGCCTGGAGGAAGGTCACGAGCGGTGTTCCCCAGGGGTCGGTGCTCGGACCACTGCTGTTCAATGTATTTATAAACGACCTAGAAGCGGGGACGAAGTGTGAAGTTATAAAATTTGCGGATGACACCAAACTCTGCAGCAGGGTTAGAACCATGGAAGAATGTGAAGACCTACAAAGGGACCTAAACAAACTGGAAGAGTGGGCAAGTAAACGACAAATGCGCTTTAATATAGAGAAATGCAAGGTCAAGTTTCAAGTTTATTCGAAATTTGATGAATCGCTTATACATAGAATACTAAGTGAATTACATTAAAATCCAAGTTTGCACATACATTAAAATACAAAAGAATGATAATAACAAATCGAAAAAGGGGTGAGACCTACAGACCAACAGACATGACTGGATGTGAAGGGATGAGGGGATAAGGTTATAATATTAATCATTTTAAAAAGAGGGAGACAATAAGGGAGAAAACATTAGGAATGGTATCTTTTTTTTTTTTTTTTTTTAATTATTATATTTTTGATAAAAGGACTGCTGCACTGTGACTATTCCATACAGGAGGTAAAAGCATCTTTAAACAGGAAGGTTTTTAGATTACTTTTAAAACGGCTAATGTCTTTTTCGTCTCTTATATATTGGGGAAGAGAATTCCATACTTGGGGGGCTACTATTGAAAATATATCATGTCGTCTGGTACCGATCACTTTTAGGAAAAAAATCCCCGATGTTCAGCTACAATATGGGGGGATCAGTGCTAGGGGATAGTAACCTTGAAAAAGACTTGGGTGTGCTGGTAGATACTACAATGAAATCAACGGCACAATGTGCAGCAGCCTCAAAGAAAGCAAACAGAATGTTGGGTATTATTAAGAAGGGCATTACAACCAGGCCGAAGGAAGTCATCATGCCGCTGTATCGTGCGATGGTGCGCCCGCATCTGGAGTACTGTGTCCAGTATTCGTCACCGTACCTCAAGAAGGACATAGCGATACTTGAAAGGGTCCAGAGAAGAGCGACGAAAATGATAAAAGGTATGGAAAACCTTTCATACGCAGACAGATTGGGAAGGCTGGGGCTCTTCTCCCTTGAAAAGAGGAGACTCAGAGGAGATATGATAAAGACTTTCAAGATCATGAAAGGCATAGAGAAGGTAGAAAGGGACAGATTCTTCAGATTATTGGGAACCACAAGCACAAGGAAAAGCTGAAAGGGGAAAATTTTAGAACCAATGCTAGGAAGTTCTTTTTTACACAGAGGGTGGTGGACACCTGGAATGCGCTTCCGGAGGTTGTGATAGGACAGAGTACACTACGGGGGTTCAAAGAAGGATTGGATAAATTCCTGAACGATAGGGGGATTGAGGGATACAGATAGAGGTAGAGATAGGTTTTAGACAGAGTATGGATAGAAGGATAAAAGGGATCAAAGGGCTTAGAGAAGGATCACATTTCAGGTCATGGGCCTGATGGGCCGCCGCGGGTGCGGACTGCTGGGCACGATGGACCTCTGGTCTGACCCAGCAGAGGCAACTTCTTATGTTCTTAACATAATCAACAGCTTATTAGAAGTCCTGATTCACTTCAGGAATAAACCTATCACCATAACAGCAGGCATCCAGCAAATGTTCTACTGCTTTCAAGTGCATCCAGACTACAGAAACTACTTGATATTCCTGTGGTATTGTAACCACAGCTTCAGTCAGGAGATTATGGAATATAGAATGAAAGTTCATGTCTTTGGCAACAGTTTATCACCTGCAGTTGAAATATTTGGGTTTAGAAGGACAGCCCAAGAAGGAGAGAAAGAATATGACACAGCTGCCAGATCCTTAATTGAAAAAGACTCTTATATGTATTGAAATCCTTGCCTATAGCCAGAGAGGCAATTGATCTGCTAAAAAGAGTACAACCAATGTTGTCAGAGGCCAATCTCAGACTTCACAAAATCACTTCTAACAGTCAAGAAGTAATGCCAGCATTTCCTGCAAAGGATCATGCCAAGGATTTAAAAGATCTAGATCTCAGAGTAGACACCTCACCACTTCAGAGAAGCCTTGCTAAAGAAAGACATTTCACATTTCAAGTGTTTACCCCAAAAAAAAAACATTTACACACAGAGGTGTCTTATTGACAGCCAGTCAATAGTTTGTACGATCCACTGGGGTTTGTGGCTCCAGTAACCATTCAAGGGAGATCCCTACTAAGAAAAGTAGTGAGTGGGATGCTCCACTGTCATCAGAAATGTGACAAGAATGGGAGAAATAGAAAGATTCTCTAAGGACTCTTGAACAACTGCATATCTCATGCACTTATGTTCCTGCAGCACCTACCTATCACAAAGAAATATGCATCTTCTCAGATGCTTCTGAAAAAGCCATAGCAAAAGTGGCTTATTTGAAAGCTACAGATGCAGATGGAGTATTCCAAGTTGGATTCATCTCAACCTAGTCATGCCATTCCATGCTTGGAATTGTGTGAAACAGTACTAGTGGTAAAAATAGCAGAAATGATACTCAAATAACTTGACATTCAAGTAAATGCAGTCAATTCTACACTGAAAGCAAAGTCATCCGGGATACATCTACAACCAGGAGATGAATTCCACCTGGGATACATCTACAAATCAGGAGATTTTATGTATACATCAGCAACAGAGTTGAATGTACGAGGGTCTTTTCATAAATAAGGCACACTATTTTTTTAAATTTTCATGTTTATTTTTTTTTCAAGTATTTCTTTACAATCCTTCAATATGGTCTCCCTGCTTTGCAGTGACCGAGTCCCAATGTCCAGGAAGCTTCATTATTTCATCCAAGACACCGTTTTTATTCAGTTGCCGAATGATTTGGGTAATGGCAGAAGAAAGCTTTTCTAGGGATGCAAAATGATGTCCACGCATAGGTTGTTTCAACTTTGGAAAAAGGTCGAAGTCTGGTGAACTCATGTCTGGACTGGAGGGAGTATGAGGTAACACCTCCCAGCCGTATTTGCGTAGTTTTTCAATGATGACATTCCCTATGTGCGGGCAAGCGTTGTTGTGAAGAATGAGTGGCCCAGCCAAGAGCAACTGAGGTCAGGTTTTGTGCATTTTTCTGCATATTTTTTGCAAAAAAATCACAATAATACACTGCTGTGACACTTTTACATGGAAATTTGTCTGTGATGATGATGCATTCATGATCATAAGCATAAATCATGGGGGGTCACGTGATGATGCACTGCTGAGCGGTGGCTCTCTGCCTGAGCTCCTATCTCTCCCCGGTCCTTTCTTCTTTTATCTTGGCATGAAGTGATCAGTTTCGCTCTCATTTTCCCTCGCTAATGCTGCCTTGCTGCAGGCACCAGCTGGAGTGTGATTTGGCTTGGACAGAAGCGCATTCGAAGTGTTATGCCTGCTAAGCTCCTGCGGCCGCCAAAACTTCGGCAGACCATGCTCTCGCCCAAAATGGCGTTGGAGGGGACTCCGGTGCACACCACTGTTACCCTGCAGGAGGAGACGCTGCGGGAACTTACCAGACATCTGTCTGCCCTCATAGATGACAAACTTGCTAAATTTCAGGCTTCCGTCAACGAACTGAAAGACTGCATGGAACGACACAGGTCTCAACTTACCCAGCTGGAAAAGAATGTGTCGGCACAGGAGGACCGCGGTAATCAGGATGCTACTTGCCTGAGTGCCCTGGAGTCCCAATGCTCTACCCTGAAAGCCCGATTAGAGGACCAGGAGAATCATGGGCGAATAAATAATTTGAGGGTACTTGGGCTCCCGGAGAAGGTTCAGGAGGTGGATCTCTGGAACATCATGGAGCAGTGGCTGCCAACTCAGGTGGGCCTGGATATGGCGGGAACCCGAGTGGTGGTGGAGCGGGTGCATCGTATTGGGCCCTTCCGGCAAGGAGAGCCTAAACCTCGCCCTGTGATTGCCCGGTTCTTAAATTCAGCGCTCAAGGATCACATTTTGGCCCTGTACAGGAAGGTGGGCTCACTGGACTATGAGGGCGCCAAATTGCTCTTATTCAATGACTACTCGCCGGCTGTGGCCGCAAGTCGCTGCGCTTTGGCGCCTTATTGTGCTGAATTGCGCAACCGGGGGGGGGGGGGTCTGCTTCACTGTACTGTTTCCAGCAAAGGTTCGCATCCACGCAGAGTCTGGCCCTCATCTGTGCAACACCCTGGCAGAACTAAAGCTTTACACCGAGGGCCTTCGTGGAGGAGCGGTTCCTTGACCTGAATTTGCCGCAGGGCCCAGGATGGGCTGTTCTTTGAATCGTGCTTTCCTGCTGTTATCTTTGGTTTTGGTTCCCATTTTGATTGGGTCACCCCAGGACCATCTCTGTTGCGGTTATTGGAATTTCTTCATTGCTGGGGCCTTCAGCTCTAGGGATGAACTGTGGCGGGGCAGAGTGTGGGCTTCTCTTCTGCCTCAGCCACTTTCTCCTACTCCACATGCAGAGTTCTGGTGTTCTGTTCTGCTTCTGGGCTGCATGCGCCTGGCTATGTTTGCTTGAAGGAGACGGACCCTACCTTTTTGTGGACTGCCTGTGAGGGAGGACTGAGACTGCCGTGGGGCCTGATGGAATGGAGTGGAGTTGAATACCAGGGGCAATCGGGTGGTGTCTGGGGGACACTAGATGCTCTGCTGTGGGCTGCCTGACATTCTGTTGGGGGTTGCTGGAGAATCCCCGCTGGCCCTTTGCTCTGTACTTGTTGATTTTCTTTTTTCTTTTTATTATCTCTTCTTGGATTTACCGACGGGACGGCTGATTGCTGTTTTTTTTATTTCCTTCTCCTGCCTGCTGGATGTTCTTCTCTTCTATGTTTACTATTACTGATTGTGGTGCTCCTATGGGAGCTTTATTGCTGGTTTCATAGTTGTTCTTTCTTTATGCTGAGATATCTAATGGGTCTTCTTTTGGAATGGGAGGGGGGAGGTTGGGAGTGGGCATTTCTTGTTATTTTAATCTGGTTAGGGGAAGGGGGGTTGGTAGCAGTGGGGGGAGAGATGTGGCAGAGTTTGTATGGGGGATGGGGTATTTGGTGTTGTGGTGGGTTATTTTTGTATTGGGCTTTGGGTTGTTTGACTGGAGGGTGGGAGCGGGGGTGGGGGGGTGGGTGTGGGTTACCCTCAGCGACGGGTTTCTCCTTTTTCTTTCCCTGGGGGCTTGGCTGGGAGGCCCACTGGGGAAACTGTTTGCTGTTTCTATTTCTGATTGTTCTTTGTTTTTCTCATGGCTAAGGCTGACCTGACTTATATTTATGAAATGACCCTTGTATAAGAAATTCAACAAAACCAGAGCAGTGGCATTACATATCAAAAAATCAGAATCCAGCAGATTGTGTAACCAGAGCTGTGACAGCATATCAGAGGTGAACAGTCTTACCACCAGCATAGTGTCTTCAACTCATTGACCAGCTGATGAAGGACCAGATGCCTATCACTGAAGTGCCTCCAGAGAGACAAAGTTTCAGATCACCAAGAGCAACTTGGTACCACCTGGGAGCCTGAACATCAGACTTCCACAAAAGACAACACAGTTCTTCAGTAAAGGCATCACTGATCCAGTGATCTTTCTACATCATGAAGAAACATGATGACCACTAGTCTACTCCAGAGACCTGTTTGTTGCTGTAATAGGATTGGCCATAACATCTGAAGCTGTCATATAGGCTGTTATGTACTGTTTCATTCACATCTTTGCGGGTGGAATGGGTTCAGTGACCACTGAGGAAGAGTAAGGGATGGTCATGCCTTCATGCCTCCAGTGATCATCTGGTCAATTTGGTCACCCTTTTCATACTTGTTATTGAAACAGGTCTAGCTTCAAATTTTGTCCTAGATGTATTCTGCAGACTGCAATGTTCCATTATTGCAGAATAACATCCAAATCATAAGTCCAACCTAATCCTGCACAAAACACGCTCCCAAAAAATGTGTTTCAAAAATGGCACTAATCTGGTGTGTTAATAACATAAGCTGAGCTGAGTACCAGCAGGTTGGATTTGTGTAAATGGGGTGGGGGAGGGGTAAAGGAAAGTGACTTTGGTGGTGAAAGCTATGTAGGACAGTGAATATGGAAGAGATTACAAGAGTGAAAGTAGAGATGTAATGGAATTCTGGATGAAGCTAAACAGACAAACGATGGGATTGGTGGAAATTTTTGGCAGGCTTGAGGGATTAGTCTGTGAGGAACAGGAAAGGAGAGGGTTAGATGGCACCTGTTGTAATTTTCTTAGCCTCCCCCCCCCCCCATGTATTTTGTTTTCTGTTATGGTGAATTTGGTGGTTCTTGGGGTGGTGCTTGGGCTGTGGGGTGGAGGTTTAGCAGGGTTTTGGGGTGGGTGGAGAGGTTGCATTTGTGGGGTGAGGGGCATAAAATGGGGGCATTGTTCACAGGTGCAGCAGGGAGATGAGAAGTTCATAAATAATTAAAATGTAGACCTCTTAGTGACACAGCTATGAGGGGAGACATGACTTGAAGTTACCATGGGTCATGCTTGTATGATGTTTTAAAAGTATGAAATTAAAGGAAGCTAATTTAATCACTGAATAGCTCTCAGGGATTATGAAGCTGCTTTGGGATATTTTTTTTTATTATTATTATTTATTTATAGATTTTGAAATTTTAACAAGCATACCATCTTGTACAGAAAAGTGCAATCAAGAAAACATTTCTTTGATTATTCTCAAAATTGAAAATAAACCAAAATTACATAAAAGGTAATAATTCCAACTTAATCGTACACTAGACCTCAACAATGGATCCAAGATTCAGGAATTAGGAGTGAATATAGTACAATAACAAAATTAGCCAAAACACGTCATCTGTGCTGAAAGGGAGCTTAATAATTAAGACACCGATGTTTCTCCTTTTTCAAGGCGCTTCATGGAGAGGAAAGCAGTCAAATGAGACGGTTCAAAGAAAATATATTTGAGGGAATTATACCTTATTACACACTTACAAGGGTATCTAAGAAAGAACAATCCCCCCATCTGAGTCACACCTGGTTTTAACAATAGAAATTCCCTCCTTCTTTTCTGAGTTTCTCTCGAAACATCAGGAAAAACTTGAACATGGAAGCCAAGGAAATCTCTGGATCTATTTTTAAAGAAAAGTTTAAGAATCCAATCTCTGTCTGGAGCCAAAGCTACAGTCAGTAAGAGAGTGGCTGGACTAGCCACCTCTCTATCAGATTGTTCCAATAAAGCAGTAACATCCAAAGGATTTTCCTGTGGACTACCATCCTCATCTTTTTTTTGAGGTTCCTGATTTTTTTTTAATAAGCAAATAGTACACTCTTGACAATGGTGGCAGTGAACCTTCAGGAATTTTTAAGTTTTCCAGAAAGTACCATTTTATCATTTCTCCTGGAGGAATTGAGACAACCTTTGGAAAATTAATCAAACGTAAATTGTTGAACCGACTATTGTTTTCAAGTGCTTCTAATTTTCTTCTCAAATTAAGATTATCTTTCACAATCAAGTCTTGGTTGCTCTTAAACATTTTTAAGTCCTTCTTTTCTTCTTGTATCTCAGTTTTTATGACTACAATGTCCTGTTTCACATTTTTAATTTCTTCCTTCTGAAATTCTAATTCTTTTTCCAAATTCTTTATCTGAGGACTGAGAGAATTACCCAGACTAGAAACCAAGTCCCATAAAGATTCCAGTGTAACCTCTGGGGGTCGGATAGGGGCAAAGGAAAGTATTTGTGCACTGTTAATTGGTTCATCTGAGTGTTTTACCTCCCCTGTGCCTTGTAGATCCTTAAGCACAGTTGTCCCGGTTGCTGGTTCTTTAACAAGGAGAAATTCCCCTTGTGCTGTTCCCTGCAGCGAGCCCTCCACTTCACTGGCCTCTCGAGATGAAAACTCTGCCTCTTCGGACATGCTCTCATCCCTCGGAGAGCTGGCTCCCAGCGGCAACGGCTGTAAGGGAGGCGTCCTGACGTCGGGGCTCAGCGTGACGTCCAGCCCGGGGGTATCCACCGAGACACTCCTATCAGCCGGCGCTCCCAACGGGCGATTCCCCAACGGAATCGACTCACTTTGGAGACGCCGGAAAATGTCATCGACTGTAAGAACTGCGGGGCTCGAGCGCTGGGAGGCTCCACCAACGCTCCTACCCCTTCTCTTTGGCATTTTCCGATAAGTAGGAAAGACACTCTCTAGCGTCTTGTCAGCAACAGATAGCGGCAGCCATCTTGGATCGACCCCTGCTTTGGGATATTTAATGTTTTATTTGAATTGAATTGTGAGTTAAAGATGATGTGAATAGTTAATAAAGCTGCGGCCAAATATTTGTTCCACAAATTAGTGTGAGTGTATTTATTGACTGTTTGTTGATTATGCTATATACAGTATATGCAGGTGACATAATGTGAATGCTAATATCAAGCAAACAAAATGTCCAAATGTCGCTTTATGCCATTTTTGGACATGTTTCTCTTTTGAAAATGAGTCCCATAGTATAACAAATTTAATAAAGCAGAAGTGCAAAAACCTAATGAACTTTAGTAAAAAAAAACAAAAAAAAAAAACCCAGGTACAAAATAAGTAAAAAGTGGTATACAAGACCCATTCCTCCTTAAAGTCCGTGACCACATTTTAATGTGGTGTAAGTTTTTCTTGTTGCTTAGTATGGAATTCCAACACTCTTATTTATTCAAGGAAACTTTCAGTATCTGACAGAAACTTGAAATGATTCCATCTCTATTAAAACTAACATAAAGTTAAAATTTAATAACTGATTCGATCTTGGCATGCACTTGGAATGCTTTTTAGGAAGGAGCCCTAAAGATTAGCCTATCTACCTGAATTTCATGAATTATGGCCTTGGATTCCCCTTATGATAAGTGTCTTTAAACTTAATGTAAAGTAACATTAGTCATATTTTATAGACATATATTCCATCTTTTTTTTTTCTTCTAAGATCAAACATAAGGTATGTGGTTTGATTTAAAGACAGCTCCCTTTTGGCTGAGATTGAAAATATGTGAACTGTGAAGCTGGGGAGAGCAAAAAGATATGTAGGGGACAATTCCATAATTGGTTACCTCATTTTAGGCATCCTATTACTAGGCATCCAGACTCTGTTATAGAATACTAAGCATAATCCAGTGCACTTGCAGTTATGCCATATACCATAGAGGCATGTGTAACTTATAGTTTTCATTAAGTTAGACATATAAGTGGAAGCCCCCACATGTGCTCTGCATGTGAATATGCTCCCTATATCTATGCACTATCCCCAGATTCCATATATGGCTCCAAGATTTGGGTTCCCCAATTTGAATGTGCACCTGAGATGAGTACACTACTTAATTGGCTAAAGAACTGCTTCAATAATTGGATGCTAACAACCAGTTCTCCCTCTAAGGATTGGACAGGTGCATACACATTTTATTTTCTCATGTGAGTGACAGATGAAAAAAAAAAAAAATTTTTTTTGAGGAAGCAACAAGTTCTAAAAACCAACAATTTTCCAGATTTGCAAGTATGTTTGTGAGCGACCACATAAAATCTGTGAGCGACGCTCATAGAATTTATGAGCGATTACTCATGTGCTCAGCTTAGAGGGAACATAGCTAACAGCCAATTATCAACATTAAATTGGCACCAATTAGGATTTGCATGTGCCTCTAACTGTGTGATATTCTATAATGTTGAGTGCTTAAATCCCATAACATGCAACCCCATGGGAGGTTTGTAGGCAGGTCAGGAGCATTCCAAAAAGTTGGGCGTGGTGATATAGAATAATGAGTCTTCCAGCTGAACTTAGGCACCTAGATTTACATCAGGTTTCAGTAGGTGTAAGTCTGGTGCCCAGGGCAGGATTAATTCTTCGAGGGCCCCTAGGCACACAAGTACACTGGGCCCCCCTGGTCTTGTCCCGCCCCCATTTAGTGTTTTCTTATTTACTTCTTTATTTCCACTTGTATTTCTTTCTTTCTTTTTTTTTTTAAATTCAAAACAAAGATTAGCATACCAGTGCACAGTTTTTCTTCTATGCCACCACCAAACATCTCTGAACAAATTTCCATTCCTTCCCTTCCCACCTACTTACCCAGGACTTTAACTCTGAACCCTTTCCATACATATAAAAGTGTTCAAATATATGTAAAGCAGTAATACTATCCGAAATATAAGTCTATATTAATAACCAACAACACCTCTCAACTGCCTCACTCTATGTCGACCAACTATAACCCATATGTATGTATAAAAAATCAAATCTGTAACTCCTCTAGTACGTTCTACTCCATATATGTTATCTTGTAACGAAACAACAAGCCAAGTAGTCCACCAAAGAATCCAACATGAAACAAAAGAAGATCAGCAGACAATAAGGAGATTCAAATCAGGTTTATTCAAGGTGCTCCCAAGAACCATGCCTAATGTAACCATACGTCCCATTTTTAGGTACCCTGTCCCATTGTCCCCAAGCACAGCTTCGGGATGCTGAAATGTCCCGTTTTCAGAAAGATAGCAACTAGAGTCTAGTTGCTCTTTTTCTGAAAACAGGACATTTCGGCATCCCGAAGCTGTGCTTGGGGACAATGTGCAGGGATGCCCAAAAGGGGTTCATAGTCAGTCGCACACGAGTCACTAGCGCGCCGACAATCAAGTGCTGACAATTCGGCATAAGACACCAACGCGCTGCGGAAAAACTTAGTTTTAAAGAGCTCAGAAGCGGGGAGTGAGTGGGGTACCCCCCCACACTTTACTGCATAGTGTTTGCGCTGCTGCTGGGGGGAGGGGGTTGGGGGGTTGGAACCCTCCATTTTAGAGAAAACAGAACTTTTTATGATTTTTTGGGGAAAATTTCAGTTTTCCCTATAATGGGGGGGTTTGCACCCCCCACACCATCCCCAACGGCAAAGCGAACAGTATGCAGTAAAGTGGGGAAGTTCCCCCCACACCCTCATTGGAGCTCTTTAAAACTAAGTTTTCTCACGGCATGCTTGTGTCTTGCGCCTAATTGTCAGTGCTCGATTGTCAGCGCACTGGTGTCTGGCATGCGATTGTCCCGTCACTCCCAAAAGGAGCCCGGGATTTTTCCCTGCTGATGCGAGCAGCTGGCTGTGAGGGCCGAGATAGAATGCGCGGGGAGCGCTGAGCGCCCTGGGGACCTTGGCTTGTGCACTGTTTACAGCACAGAACGCTTTTGCTGTTGCACTGGCAGCTGCGTGTAGCGTCGGATATTTCCGGCCCTTTTGACTTAACCTTTCCCAGTTTCTTTCTAGTGACATTAGCCATTGAAATGCAGCTTGATGATGCTGGCCTCTTCCTCTTCAAAGGTACTCATGATGGCAACAGGGGTGTAACACCGCTTTATCACGCATTGCAGTTGACAGATTTGCTCACTGACTTTCCATTCTGCCATGGTGTGAGAAGGCCCCCCCACATCTGCACATTGGATGTGAGCAACCCAGGCTTCAGCGACTTCCCCCTCTGGCGCTGCAACCAGCATGTGGAATCGGTGGACAAGTGGCACTGTTCCCTGCAGGCTGTGCCCGATGAGATCTACCACTACAGCCGCAGCATGGAGGAGCTGCTGCTCCACACCAACCAGTTGCGGGAGGTGCCCAAACCCCCTGCAAATAGGAAAGATGGCCCTGAATGTCAGCGGCAGCCCTGCTCTAGGCTTAACGTTCTCCAAAGATGCAACAGGGGAGAGATTTGTGGTTTGAAAGAAAGGGGGGGGGGGTGCAGGGAGAGAGAAAGAAAGAGGGGAGGCAGGGAGAGAGAAAGAAAGAAAGAGGGGGACAGGGAGAGAGAGAGAAAGAAAGAGGGGGGGGACAGGGAAAGAGAAAGAACAGGTGCACAGTCAGAAGGAAGTGCAACCAGAGACTCACCAGACAACAAAAAGGTATGAAAAATGATTTTATTTTCAATTTAGTGATCAAAATGTGTCAGTTTTGAGAATTTATATCTTCTGTCTATATTTTGCATTATATTTGTCTATTTTTCTATAGTTGTTACTGAGGTGACATTCCATATTTTAAAGTCATCTGTCTTGACCTCTTTGAAACCCCCCCGAATATAAATGATAAATAACATTTTCTCTGCATACAGTGTGCTTTGTGGGTTTTTTAAATTTTATGGTTACCATTATGAATTAATAAGATACTGTGTGAACTGTACATGAAAAATGAATGGAAAAAATTGAGTCGGGCCTGGGGCGGGACTGAAAATTAGTAAATGTCCTGTTTTGAGGAAAAAAAAAAATGGTCACATTAACCATGCCTGATGCATTTCACCAAACAAGGCTAGTAAACGCTAACAGAAAACCATGTCTTTCAAACACACAGAACACAGGTAGACCGTCACCCAGTATGGAATAAGTAATCACAAACTAAAAATAAAAATGTGTAGATAAAGGTTAAATTGAACGGCCAAAAAGCCAAACTGCATACAGTGAAACACCACAGAAACAATGACGCATGACCCCTAATACTCTGCAAAATATAAATATAACAGATGTAAATTTGAAGAAACTGACACATTTTGATCACTATTGAAAATAAAATCATTTTTCCTACCTTTGTTGTCTGGTGATTTCATGAGTCTCTGGTTGCACTTCCTTCTGACTGTGCATCCTTTCTTTCTTCCTCCTGCATACTTCTTCTCCTCCAGACCTCATCCCAACCAACATCCCTCTCTGTCCCTCCATGAGTCCAACTTTTTCTTCCTCTCTCCCTGCCCCATCCCCTTTCTTTTTTTTTCTCTCTCTCACTGCCCCCTCCCTTTCTTTCTTTCTCTCCCTGCCCCCTCTTTCTTTCTTTCATTCTCTCTCCCTGCCACTTTCTTTCAGGCTTTCTTTCTTTCTTCCTGCCCCCTCCCCTTTATTTTTTCTCTTTTTTCACCCCCCCCTGCAGCCACTGCCGCTCCTGCTGATATTACCAAGCCACCGCCGTGATTTCTCCCTACTTCCCCGACGCGATGGGCCCACAAGCCTTCCCGCCTGACGTCAATTCTGACATCAGAGAGGAAGTTCCAGGCCAGCCAATCACTGCCTGATTGGCCTGGAACTTCCTCTCTGACGTCAGATGCCCAATCTCTCCTGCCCTCCTGCCATCCTGCCCTCGACGCACCACCCTCCCACGATTGCCCCCGAACCCCCGATTGCTCACAGCCTACCTGCGAGACCCCCCACCGACCCCTCAAGCCCCCCAATCCCCCTCCCCATACCTGTAGAAGTTGGCCGGACAGACGGATGCCAAGCCCGTCCATCCGGCAGGCCAGCCATCCCTCAGCCTGTGGCACCTGGGCCAACCGGAATCAGTAGCCTCTGTTAGTGAGTCTAGATGTAACATCTCTCTATACTTAAATACCCCAAGATGGAGCTTTAAAAGTTATAGAAGAATTCTTAGAGAATAGGCCAAAACCAGTTCTGATTCTGACAGAATTTTTGCTACAGCTGAGTAGGATTGCTATGAAAGAAAATTTTTTCTTGCTTGACCATCAATTATACCTACAAGTGAGTGGCGTTGCAATGGGAGTAACATTTGCCCCCTCAATTGCCAGTCTGTACATGAGGAAGTTTGAGAAAGATTGGATATTAAATTCTCCTTTCTCTGATGCCATATACCCATGGAAAAGATATATAGATGACATTATAATGTTATGGAAGGGTGATGAGATCCAACTATCGCTGTTCATCAAGTGGCTTAATTCTTGTGATGAATGTCTTGAGTTTTCAATGAACTGTTCAAAGGAAGTTGTCACCCGTCTAGATTAAAGAATAGTCTTCCATTTTCTCAATTTTTAAGAATCCGAAGTAACTGTTCTTCTCTTCAATCTTTCAAAAAACAAGCTAAAGATCTTCCAGCCAAATTTGTCTCCAGAGGATATCATTCATATGTAGTCAAAAAAGCCTACAAAAGAGCACTATATTATAATAGAGATTTTCTGTTAAGTCCAAGCAAGAAAAACTCAGAAGAGGCTATTCAAACCTGTGTGATACAATTTGGTCCCAAGGGCACAGAAATATCCCAAATTATCAGAAAATATTGGCCAGTGGTTCGTTCAAATGTAGTTTTTCAAGATTGCGATTTGAGGATTGTGTTTTCAAGACAATAGAATTTAAAAGAACTATGTGAGCTTTTTTCAGCATCGGGTTGGCAAATGTGATTGTCGCTACAGTTGTTAAAACAGGGTTAGTGATGATCGCTGGTTTTAGTGCATCTGGGCCCTGGATGCTGTATCTCAAAAAAGACATAGAGGAATTAGAAAAGGTACAGAGAAGGGCGACAAAAATGATAAAAGGGATGGGATGGCTTCCCTATCAGGAAAGGCTAAAGCAGCTAGGGTTCTTCAGCTTGGAGAAGAGATGGCTCAGGAGTGATATGATAAGAGATGTATAAAATGCTGAGAGGAGTGTAAAGGATAGATGTGAATCACTTATTTACTCTTTCTAAAAATACTAGCTTCATGTGATGAAGCTATTAAGGACTCCTTTTACTAAGGTGCTTGCGGTTTTAGCATACACTTAGCATGCGCTACAATGCTGCATGCGCTAAACACTAACGCCTCATTTAGCGCGTGGTTTGCGCGCACTAAAAACACTAGCGCACCTTAGTGAAAGGAGCCCTAAGTAGTAGATTTAAAACAACCCAGAGAAAATATTTCTTCATACAACGAGAATGTGCCAGAGAATGTGATGGAATCAGTTACCTTAGCACGGTTTAAAAAAGGTTTGGATAATTTCCTAAAAGAGAAGTCCATAGGCCATTATTGTGATGGCTTGGGGAAATCCACTGTTTATTCCTAGGATAAGCAGCATAAAGTCTGTTTTACTACTTGGGATCTAGCTAGGTACTTGGGACCTGGGTTGGTCACTGTTGGAAACAGAATACTGGGCTTGATGGACTTTCAGCCTGTTCCAGTATGGCAATTCTTATGTTCATATCCATATCAGGTGTTAGAACAAAAATAAAAACAAAACCCAAGAAAACTCTTTAATATACTGCTCGCAAGCTCTGGCGATTTGGAGCTGTACTGGGCCTGTGTTTCGGTTGGTCTGTATGTCTGTTGGTCTTAACTACTGTTTTAAAATTTTTAAGCATAATGTTAAATTAAATGTTATTTTTTGTTGTAACTCGCTTAGCAAAAATTAAATTAAGCGATTCATCAAATTAAAATAAAACTTGAAAACTTGAGCTGTGCCTACCGCTTAGCTCGAACTGTGCAGACACCAGTCACAGCTCCTCCCCTTCTTCCAGGCTACTTAACACAAATAGCATGTATTTAATATGCATGCTATTTGTGCTGAGCAGAGTTAAACAAAATTAACTCACTCCTAACCTGGTATTTTTTACTTGGTTGCCAAAGCTTTGTGCATTCTGCCAATCTGTAGGAGGGATTGGGCTTCAGATGAGAAACAGTCAGTGACACTCAAAGACTGATAGGAGCCTAGACTGTCTGTCCCATCCTGTCCTGCAGGAGGGCCCCAATTATATTGAAGGAAAGCAGATATTTAACCCCCTGTTTTACTAAGGAGCGCTTAGCGTTTTAGCGCACGTTTAGTGCACGCTAACTGCTAATGCGTCCATAGACTAACATGCACGCATTAGCGTTTAGCACATGGTTACCACGTGCTAATATATAGCGTTCGCTAAAAAGCATAGCACACCTTAGTAAAAGGAGCCCTAAATAGTCCACTAATTTTTGTTTTCAAAGCAGTTAGTCATAGTATCAGACCTTGAAGGTATTTCTCATTTCAGATCTTTTTCAATGGATTGACATGTTAAAATCAGAAATGGAATATTTCCAAATAATTCTCAAATATGTTTCATAGTAAAGCATGCCCAATAGAGTTTTAAAAAATGATTGGTAGTTGTATGGGCCTTTGCAGGTCAATTCTTCCCTTAAAAATGATATCAAATGTTAAGATTTTTTTTATTATGTGGATACTATTATGAATGTCAAAGAATAATTTAAAAAATTAAATGAACTCTGTTATCTATAATTACATTTTGTTAGGATAATGATATGAGCTGGCCAGATGGCTAAGTGCCTCACACTGTGTTCTGCCAAACATAAAATTCTGGATCTAATTTTCCATATTAGTACCTATCTGTTTGCCTGCTTGGTTTTTTTTTTAAGTTCACAAATTTTATTTGCATTTCAAATGTAAAACAGCAAGCAGTAACAATCTAGCAGTCCTCAACTTCTAATATAGAGCACATGATCCACTTGCCATTCCATTAGTCAGTGCAGCAGAAAATCCCATAAACATGCAGATTAGCAGTGGCCCTGTATGGCTTTCCAAATCCTCTGAAACCCCTTAATCATATTCCTACATTCAGCAGCCACTGCTTCATAGTTATATGAAAGGCACACCATATTCCACCTGTTTGGGACTTGAAATACCACGTAAAAGAACTTGGAATGCCACCTAAAATAACATACTCTGCAGTTTCTCAGTATCTCTTCTCTCTCATCTCTTCCCACACTCTCCTCCGAGCACTTTGCTCATCAGACATAAGAACATAAGAATTGCCGCTGCTAGGTCAGACCAATGGTCCATCCTGCCCAGAAGTCCGCTCACGCAGCGGCCCCAAGGTCAAGACAAGTGCTCCAAATGAGTCCAGTCTAGCATGAACTTGTCCAACTTTGTGTTGAAACCCTGGAGTGTGTTTTCCCCTATAACAGACTCCGGAAGAGTGTTCCAGTTTTCTACCACTCTCTGGGTGAAGAAGAATTTCCTTACATTTGTACGGAATCTATCCCCTTTCAACTTTAGAGAGTGTCCTCTCGTTCTCCCTACCTTGGAGAGGGTGAATAGTCTGTCTTTCTCTACTAAGTCTGTTCCCTTCAGTATTTTGAATGTTTCGATCATGTCCCCTCGCAGTCTCCTCTTTTCAAGGGAGAAGAGGCCTACTTTCTTTAATCTCTCGCTGTACAGCAACTCCTCCAGCCCCTTAACCATTTTAGTCGCCCTTCTCTGAACCCTTTCAAGTAGTACCGTATCCTTCTTCATGTATGGCAACCTGTGCTGGACGCAGTACTCCAGGTGAGGGTGTACAATGGCCCGGTACAGCGGCATGATAACCTTCTCGGATCTGTTCGTGATCCCATTCTTGATCATTCCTAGCATTCTGTTCGCCCTTTTTGCCGCCGTAGCACATTGTGCAGATGGCTTCATGGACTTGTCAATCAGAACTCCCAAGTCCCTTTCCATGGAGGTCTCTCCAAGTACCGCCCCGGACATCCTGTATTTTGTGCATGAGATTTTTGTTACCGACATGCATCACTTTGCACTTATCCACATTGAACCTCATTTGCCATGTCAATGCCCATTTCTCGAGCTTGATTATGTCCCATTGCAGATCTTCACAATCCTCCTGTGTCTTCACTACTCTGTACAACTTTGTGTCGTCCGCAAATTTAATCACCTCGCTCGTCGTACCAATGTCCAGATCATTTATAAAGATGTCGAAGAGCACAGGTCCAAGCACTGCACCATGTGGCACCCCGCTGGTGACGCTCTTCCAGTCTGGGAATTGTCCATTTACCCCCATTTAAAATACAATGCTACAGAGCATTCAATTGTTATATGCAAACTCCACTTAGCTTTTACGCTGCTTTGCTGTCAGCTTTAACTTTCGGTTTGGTTATTCATTCATGCCGGGATGGGACTGATCAACATGTTTCGCATTGTGCTTTTTCAAGAGCAGCCCCCTCTTCGTTATCACCGCATACCATCCCGACTCAGTGATAAGAAAAAGGGGGCTGGCTGCTCTTGAAAAAACACAATATGAAACATGTTGATCAGTCCCTTCCCGGCATAAATGAATAACCACACCAAAAGTTAAAGCTGACAGCACAGCAGTGTAAAAGCTAAGTGGAGTTTACATATAAAAATTGAATGCTCTGTATCATCATATTTTAAGTAAAGCATTGGATATAAGGAATGTCTTATGCACACGAAGCACTTGAAGCACTTTTATATGCACAAAATTTTGTTTAAAAAAAAATGATTGCGAGGAAAGGGAGATCAGTCTAAGATGGCGTCGAGAGCAGACGCCTGAGAGGGAGGCTCTGAGAAGTCGGCGTTTCACTCACACCAGTACCAGCGGCCTTTTCCATTGTTATGGGGAAGAGGAAGGGAACCCCGTGCTCTAATCCTCCAGCGGCAGTGGAGGTCCCACAGTGTCTGAGGCAGATGACCTTACCGGCAGCCTTTTCCCTCTCTGGTGAACCGGTTTGCACTACTTCGGGTGAGAGCCTGTTGATTTCGGGTGATCCTGGCTTCCACTCTGACCGGGCATCTCTAAGCACGGAGCAGCGGCTGGTCCTGCCCCAACCAGGAAGCACATCAGTGCTTGCAGAGACTGAACTAGCCGAACCAAGAATGGAGATTTCGGACCTCAATGTTGGAGGCTCTCCTGTACCAACTTCTTTGGGAGAAGGAACAGTAGAAGAACTGCCAAGCACTGGAGCAGAAGTGAGAGGTGCTTCTGGAGTTTCTTCCATTCAATTTGGGGTACTTGAAAAACAAACAAAAAAAAAATCAATTTGGAAGCATTATGGCAGGCCATATCAGTAATGGATGCTAACCTCAAACTTTCTTTTTCAACTTTAAGTACTGATTGTGGAACTATTTTTTCCAAAGTTGAGCAACAAAGTTTAGCCCTTACAAAGGTAAATGAAAAGTTGGAGAAACAAGAAGAAAAGATTCGAGACATGAATGTAGTAGAAAATGAATTAGTGAAGGAAAGAACTTTTATGGCAAGGAAAATGGAATCTTTTGAAAATCAATTGAGAAAAAATAACCTGAGACTTTTGAGTTTTCTTAAGTGTCCTTTGATTTCTCCATTGGAGTTGGTAAGAAAGTACTTTACAGAAATTCTTGCTATTCCAATGGATAATTTGCCTCCAATTGTGAGAGTTAACCACCTTCAAATGAAGAAACTAGCAGGAGTTTCTACCACTAATGAGGCTCAAGTTGATAAAGTGGTGGATACGAATTTAACAGCTTTTTTGGAAAGTTTGCTTGAGGTCATAACGGAAAGGAAATCCTTGCTGATAACTCTTGCTTTGGAAAGCAATAAAGAATATATATTGCGTCTTTATTTTCGACATATAAATGATCAGTTTTTGGGCTCTACAGTGCGAATATTTCCTGATATGTCTCAGAGATCCCAGAGGCATAGAAAGGAACTCTTGGCATTAAGACGTGGAGGGGCATAATCGAAAGGGACGTCTAAGTCCGTTTACATCCATCTCGCAAGTCATCCAAAGTAAAAAAACAGCTTAAGACATATTTTCGAAAGATACGTCTAACTTTTTTTTTGTTGCAAAAATCATCTAATTATACGTCCTGCCAATCTGATTGTCCAAGCCACTAAATCGTCTATCTTTATACCACATTTTCATCCAACTTTCCGTCCAAGTCCAAAAGGCCTAGAACAAGCCCTGTTGGATATGGAAGGGGTCTGCAAAGTGATGGACTGAACACCCAGACATGGCACCTAAATAGTGGGGTACCTTACAGGGCACTGTTGTGAACTTCACAAAAAGGGTCCCATGTCTTTTCCTCCCTACAGCTCCCTTATAGGTTACGATGAGCCCCACAAACCACCTCCAGAATCCCCTAGACCCACTTATCTACCACCTCAATAGCTCTTTTGGCTGCAGAAGCCACTTATATGCCAGTACAAAAGGGTTTTGGGGGTGTATAGGGGAGTGCACATGTTTAAGTATCAATGCAGTGATTTCAGGGGCTTATGGGCATGGATCCTCTTCTCTATGGGTCCCTAACCCCCCCCCCCCACCCCACCCTAAGATGACTTAAGCTTCCTCTGGGCTGGACGACTAGGGCTTTCCTATGCCAGGCGGCCAGGTGATGATGGTCTGGAGGCAGAATTTTAAAGTTATGATTAAAATTTTAATGGGTGTGTGTGGGGAGGGGGGTTGGTGATCACTGGGGTAGTGTGTGGGGGTCTGTTTTATGTGTTTGCAGTGCTTATCTGGTGACTTTAGGTGGGTTTTTGTGACTTAGACCATGTTTTACATGGTCTAAGTCACAACGTCCCAGTTCTGTCTAGGCTCTGTTGTTAAACTGTCGGTTATACATGCTGTATGACTAAGTCTAAGCCAGCCCACATCCTGCCCATCTCCCGCCCTCGACACACCTCCTGCAACACCCCATTTAGCTTTGGTCGTTCAGCAGCACTATGAAGGCCTAGGTCGTTTAGAAATACGTCCAAAATCCATTTTTATTATTGGCACTTGGACACTTTTGAGAAATGTTCGTCCAAGTGCCGACTTAGGCCGGTTTTAGGACGTTTTTCTCTTTCGATTATGAGCCCCCAAGAGTCCTAGCCCTGGGGGCAACTTTTTTGTTGAAATTTCCTGTGAAATGCTTTATTACGTATCAGACAAATAATTACTTGTTTTTGGAGTCTAAACAGCTTTTAGAATTTGTAGAATCTAGAGAGGGTGCAACATCTGTAACTTAAGATATGTAACTTATCATAATCCGGCTTTAGTGCCAACTGGGTATTGTTGTTTTCTCGCTTGATTAATTGTACAATTTCTTTTTATATCTTGAAGTCTGTTCTCAAAGTATTGTGGTCGATATAAGTGAATAGAAACTTTTCTGTTTTGTTTTTTCTTTTACCTTTGGGAACTATTGATCTAATTCAAGTTGTTATATATTATACTTGAATGTTAATAAGAAAAGTGATTAAAAAAAAAGCAGATTTAATGATGAACTTAATGCCTAAGAAGAATTCACACAGCCGTGTTTTTTAAGCACAATTAGGCTGGTGGGGGCATTTCTGAAGGATCTGCTAAAACATACTAAAATAGTTGAAATAGACGGATACACTAGGTGTATGGCTTGATATCTTAGTAGTAGTGATAAATTAATGAATATGGCTATAGAGATATTACTTGGCATGTGTAGGCATGCCCATTTAAACTTGCCGTTTACATGGTTTAAAAGGTTGTGTATAAACTTTGGTGCATCCAAGCTGACTTATATTAGTATTCTCTAATAGCATCTTGGTGCACAGAAGCCATTACAGATCTGGCACCCAGCGCCCAACATCAGTATATCTAAATGGAGGCACCAATTTAAAGAATTGCCTCTTTAAGGCTAAATTCTTTATCCTTATTAAAAATTTCTATACCACTTATAATGATCAAATAGTCAGTTCAAAATGGTTTATAATATATATCCATAATATCAATAACATTACATATACACATATCCTCTTTTACTAAGGTGTGCTAACCGATTAGTGCGTGCTAAACGCTAACGCGTCCATAGACTAACATGCACCTGTTAGCATTTAGCATGCGCTAATTTGATTAGCACATGCTAATCGGTTAGCGCACCTTAGTAAAAGAGGGCCACAGTTTCACATAAAATACTGATTAAAATTTAACATTTCTCCCCCAGAATTCCCCACAAGGGATGAGCAGCCTAATATCAGCAAAAGTAGTCTGTAAACAGCAGTGCCTTCAATTTTCTTTTAAATTTACTAACATCTATTTCCACTCTTAATTCTATAGCTAAGCATTTCACCACACTGGCGCCATCACTGAAAACATATGCTCATATTTCATGTCTTTAAAAAAAGAGATTGCCAACAAAAGGTCTTGTCTAGAATGTAGGGTCTGCGGCGGTACATATTTATGTATTCTGTACATATTTATGTAGTCCAATGTGGCAAGGACAAGAGGACATGGGCTGAAGCTAAGGGGGGACAAGTTCAGGACAAATATCAGGAAGTTCTGCTTCATGCAACGAGTGGTGGACACCTGGAATGCTCTCCCAGAAGAGGTAATTGCGGAATCCACCGTTCTAGGATTTAAAAGCAAACTAGATGCACATCTCCTTACGAGAGGCATGAAGTGACATGGGTAAGGGTAAGCTAAATGCACTTCTCTTTACGAGAAGCTTAGAGTGATATGGGGACTAAAACTATGCCAGGGTACACCTGGCGGGGCCACCGCGTGTGCGGATCGCCGGACTTGATGGACCTAGGGTCTGTTCCGGAGATGGCACTTCTTATGTTCTTATGTTCTTATGGTAAACAAATATTGTGGTTCAGTTAAATGCACGACCTTAAATGTTAGTACAAAATCTTAAATTTCACCCTGCTCTCAATTGGAAGCCAATGCAACTTATTAAACAAAGGAGTGGTCTGTTATTTTCCCAGCATAAATCATTCTGCTACATTTTGCACTGTTTGGATTTGTTGAATCAAATACTTTGGTAATCCCAACAGGACAGCATTACAATAATCAAAGACAGAGAGTAAACAAAACAATTACATTGGTCATTGCCTGAAAAGAAAGTTTTGGGGCTCCTTTTGTCAAGCCGCACTAGCGGATTAACGCAAGTAATAGCGTGCGCTAAACTGCGGGATGCGTTAGCCACTACCGCCTCCTCTTGAGCAGGTGGTCATTTTTGGCCAGCGCGGGGGTTAACGTGTGATGAAAATCCGCGCGCGTTAACCCCGCTAGCGCGGCTTGATAAAAGGAGCCCTTGGTTTCGGACCTCTAATCCAGTACAATTTCCCATAGGCATTTTTTAAAATAATATGCTGAACCTGTGTTGACATATCAAAATTTGGATCCAACCACACACCCAAATCTCTAATCCCATCCAAGGATGGCTCTACTAAAGAGCCATCCAATGCCATCTGATATCTTGGACTGTGACCACCTCATTTATTAATGAGCAGCAATTCTGTTTTATCTTTGTTTACTACCAATCCATTGGCCTGAAACATTTATAGGTCCTTTTACTAAGGTGCGCTAGCCATTTTAGTGCATGCTAAATGTTAAGGAAGGCTAAGGCATGCTAACGCATCCATTATATCCTATGGGCGCGTTAGCATGTCTTAACATTTAGCGCACGCGCTAAAATGGCTACCGCACCTTAGTAAAAGGACTAGTAAATATTTTTCCAGTCCCATCTTAATCATCTGATTAACCCCTACATCAGGCTCATTCACCAGGATGATCAATTGAATGTCATCAGCATATACAGTATGTAGCATTCACAGCCCAAATCTTTAATAAACTCCCCCTGTCCGATCACTAATATCTCCCTGCAGTTCCACTCTCAGCACCTAATTGGATAAAAATGATTGAAACCATGACAAAACCCTTCCTTCCAACCCCACATCACTACATTGCATCCCCAGTAGCACATGTTGGACCAAATTGAATGCTGCTGAAAGTTCTAAACTCACCAGCAATGCTGGTGCTTTAAAACTGAATCTTGCACCAGTACCATACTACCAAAACAGTCTCAGTACTCAAATGCCTTCTAAATCCTTACTGGGCCTGATCTGATCTAGAAAAATCTTCCCAAAAAGATGAAATCAGCTGGCAAACTAACTTATCCACCAATTTTGATATCCATGGCTGATTTGCTACAGGCCTACGAGGAGGTTGCTGAAGAATTCTCATCACAACCAACAATGTTGGAGCAGTCTCCATTGAGGGCTATACACTTACATAGTCACATAGTTCAGCAAAAGTTTTGTTCTATACTTTTCTGATGGAACAAAAAAGTGGAAAATCACTGGACTAAGGCCCTCTTTTACTAAGGTGGGTTAACCGATTAGCACACGCTAATCGATTTAGCGCTTGCTAAACACTAATGCGTGCATGTTAGTCTATGGGCACATTAGCATTTAGCATGTGCTAATTTGATTAGCGTGCACTAATTGATTAGTGCACCTTTGTAAAAGAGGGGGTAAGTGTATAGCCCTTGATGGAGAGTGCTTCAGCTTTGTTGGTTGGGCTAAGAAATTTGCATGGTTCTCCAGATCTTTATCTTTACTGTTCAAAATAGCCTTAATAACTGAGTATTTCCATTAATTTGGAACATGCCCTGACTTCAGTGAACAATTAATAAGGTCCACCAAAAAGGTTAATCCTAGACCCTCTAAATCTCTCATCAAATATATCAGGCAATTGACTAAAGATGACGTATCTGGTTTTACCCCTTTCAGCATCTTCTTAGGTCTCAGTAACCTGCTCATATTCTTCCATCCTATCTTCTACACCCTCCCCAATCCCATTCAAAGTTATTCCATCACTCAATCCATTACATTGGCCAACACTCATTTTGGTGCTTCAAATGTTAGACCTGTTTCTGGGTATATTTGACCTGCAGATTCTAAAAATGGCACCAGCTTTCTCCTATCAGCTATAGATTTTCAGATATAAAACATATGCCATATATCACTCTTCACTCTGCTCCCCCATCAAAAAATCAGGATATTTTAATGTACTGTTTAAATTAATATATTTTAAGCATGACGGAAACATTAAAAATTAAAAGAAAAGTATAGAACATGAAAATCTACTTATTTCACTACCAAAAGCACAAGTTTATGATTCAAAATTTCCAGTCATTTGACACACAAGAAGCTCCTTTCTGAGAGTGGGAGTTGCCTGGACAATCTCCCATAAGATTCCAACAATAGTCTGCCATCATGTGTGCATCCCATCTTCCTTGGTATTTGGTTTCCATTGCTTTTATGCCTTGGTGAAATCTTTCACCTTGCTCCAAGTTTCTCTGGAAAGCAATCTAAGTGACTGTTCAGGTAATGGACTTTAACACTCATGTTACAGCCAAGCTTGTTGAAATGAAAGAGCATATCCTCTACTAATTGTATGTAGTTGCCTGCCTTCTTGTTGCCAAGAAAGTTTTTCACAACAAGAACAAATGAAGACCAGGCACATGAATTAATTTCATTCACTGATGCTATGAAATGTGGGTCATTTATAAGTTGTCTAATCTGTGGACCATTGAAAATTCCTGCCTTCAGATTTCCATGGTAAGTCCAGGTAACATATGCGCTAGCATTTAGTGTATGCTAATTTTTATTTATTTATTTTTTTCTTCCATTTGTGCATCGCACATACCTATACAAGCTCTAGGCAACATTACAGAGGAAGGGTTAGAAGAGGGTAGGGAGGACTATGGAGGGCAGGAAGGAGAGGAGAGAAGCATGTAGAATATTTCACAGAAATTCCTAACTTTACAGATAGGAGCACCATCTATGTAAATGATATCTAAATGAATTAAAGCAATATATAACAAGGAATAGAAGGGAGGAACCGTTAAACAATAGAATTCAGGGAAATTCAATTAATAAAATAAAAACAATAGAGGTAAAAACAATAGAATAAAATTTAAAATAATTCATAAACTGGAAAAAAAAAATCAAATAAGTCAGACAGAAGTCCAATTTTCTGAAGCAGCTCTGTTGCTCTGGTCTTTTTACTAACCCCCTGTTTACAAAGGTACGCTAAGTGTTTTAGCGTGCGCTAAATATTAGCGCGTGCTAACCAAATGCTAACGCGTGCATGTTAGTCTACGGAAGCGTTAGCGGTTAGCGTGCGTGTATATTTAGCACACGCTAAAATGCATAGCACACCTTAGTAAAACAGGGGGTTAGTAAAAGGACTCACTCCACACTCACAAACACAAAGGGAGTGTAATGATCAAAAAACTCAAATACCTCACTTTTTACTCCTTTACAATAGCATAATTTTAAACCTCTTCCTAAGGCTCAACAACGCACTGTGGACTTAAAACCCCAAAAGCCACTACTATGCTTCAGAAATCATGTAAAGGGGGAGAAAAAGCCTCAGACTCATGCCTGCTGCTAATTTTATAAGCATTCAGGCTACTATTAGAGTTTCCTCATCGGCATTAAAAAACCCTCCTCCATGTATTCCTATCTTCAGTAATAAATATTTTTTCAATAATAAATACTTTTCAAATATTCAAATATTTCAATAAATTTCTATCCACATGTGCTGCGAGCCCTACTCTAAACTCCTAAAGAACAGCTGTGTCGGGAGCGAACATAAAATCACTTCCCGCTAATGTAATTGCACTGCGTCCGGATTGTGTGCCAGTGTATAATGTTACTAATACTGTTATGATAAACACTTATTTTTCCCAGCACTGTGCTAGATCAGGCCCACTTGTCTTTCATACACTGCTGTTCTTGTGGCAAGTCTGCTCAGCCAAAGCCAACGATGGCCAGCCAGCGTTTCGTTAAGCTGCATCAGGGCTTCCTGGGCTGCGATTGGCACTTAATCTCTGTGCTCACAGGCGTTGTCTCACTGATTATCTTCCTTCCACCAGGTCTCTGAGATGCCTATAATATCCACCTTTTCATTGCTAACCAAAAGTTGGGTACCTAATTAGCACCTAACTTAAGGTGTCATTTATAGAATTCCTTAGCTTGTATCACTGAAGATCTTTTCAGAAGCAGAGTCAAAGCTCTGATGAGAGCTGTATTTATTTAGTTTGCTCACAGGATTTCCTTAGATAAAAGTACGTAAGATGTGCAAAACTGGAAGGACGAGAGAGATGGAGATTGAATTCTTGAATTACACAAATTCAAAGCTTAGGAGCTACGTTATAATTTCCTTTCCAATATTCTAAACAAGTGAATGGTGTGTGGTAGAGATTACAGTCCAGTACCTCAGTTATGACAGGAGAAGGAACAACATGCTCAGAAAAGGAGACACAAATAAAATAATATCCTTTGATTATCCTCATGAGCATATTAAAGATCTAAGAATGAGTATGGCTATAAAAGTTAATTATCAGAATGAAATACCAAATATGTTTAACAGAGGATAAATACATTTTTAACAAATAGAACACAATACATTCAGACTACAATACAATACCTTCATGGCTCACCTCACTGAGCTTTACCTATTCTTTTATTCTTTTTCAAAGAAAGCAAAGTAGAATATTAACAATAAATAAAGCCTTTATTTTTTTTATGTAAAGAGCTAGAGGTAATCTCTCTGGGAAAACAATCAAAACAAAGATGCAGCGCCATACCAATTTCACAGTGTTCCATTAATTAAAATTAGAAAAAAAAAAGTTGCAGAAAAATTATTTAGAAATGCAATTGGATGCAACTGTGTACTGTAGGAAGTATAATTCTTCTTTTCATGCTGACAATAAAGGACAATTTATAAAGTATCCTTATGCTGTGGAATTTTGGCGTTAGTTCCATCAGCTACAATTTATTGTTTTTAAAATGAAGCCAAGTGAGCAGAATCACATGAGAAGAGAGATTTGATGAGTTTTAACAATAACAAGCAGAGTCTAAGACATATATGCAGTCATTTTACTCAGAATTTTTGATTCCTCAGTGTGCACAAGCTTAGGTATTTCTTGCCAGTCCATACTAAATGGTAAGAGGGTGGTTTTATAAAGAAATGTTTGTTTTTTTTAGGCACCAAGAATGATTCTATTTGGAGCCTATTCTATATAGGAAAGTAGGTGACATTTATAGAATAACAATGTAACAGCACAAATGCATGATATAATTTAGCTGTGTCCACCTTCACCAGCCATAAAACTATATTGCTAAAAAATATATGCGTGGAGGGGCATAATAAAAAAAAAAACGTCTAAGTCCCCTTTTGGCCTAACTCCTTAAACGTTCAAAGCAGAAGCAGGGAAAGGGTCCATAACCAAAACAAACGTCCTTGTTTTGATTATGGCCTGCCTCTACTAAATGCCCAGATCACCACTACATCTAAAAGCACACCCCTAGGACATCTACAATTTTTGGCCATAATGAACCAAAAAAATGCCTAAGCCCTAAACGTCCAACAGAAGGGCTTTTAGGCAAAGGAGAAGCCAGTCCTTCACCTAAAAGCTGGATTCTGTAACCAGTGTCTGTCAAAAACAACACCGGTTACAGAATCCCCCCCAACGATCCAGGCAGGAGGGTACCCAAGTCCTCCTGCCATGTCAAACCGCGAACCCCCCCCCCCCCCCAACAACATTGGGGCAAGAGGGAGCCCAAGCCCTCTTGACCCGTTGAACCACGGCACCCCCGACGATATCGGGGCAAGAGGGAGCCCAAGCCCTCTTGACCCACCGATTAACATCGGGCCAGGAGGGAGCCCAAGCCCTCCTGGCCCTGGCGACCCCCTACCCCCATCCCCCACTACATTACGGGCAGGAGGGATCCCAGGCCCTCCTGCCCTCGATGCAACCCCCCTCCCCCCAATGACCACCCCCCCAGAACCCACAATCGCCCCCCCGCCGACCCTCGACCCCCCTGGCCGATCCCACGACCCACCCCACCCCACTTCCCCGTACCTTTTAAAGTTGGCTGGACAGACGGGTGCCAAACCCGCACGTCCGGCAGGCAACCGACACCAGAATGGGGCCGGATTGGCCCAGTCATCCCAAAGCCCCACCCACAGGTGGGGCCTAAGGCGCCTGGGCCAATCAGAATAGGCCCGGGAGCCTTAGGCCCCTCCAAGTACCTACATATCCAAAATGTAGCCCTGCAAAGGTTTTGAGTTTGAGACCACTGGGTTAAGACATAACACCCCTTTAATCCCCCAGTGGTTGCTGTTCTTCTTCCCTGAAAGTGAAACTGAAAGAGAATACCAGGCTCTTTGACAACTTCAGGTACTATGGCAGCGTCTCACAAATTTTGCGAAGCTGCGGCACACCAAACTGGTGGCTTTAGGGCATCCAGAACTGTGCAACATCAATAAAAACAGCACCAGATTTTCTGCTCCAGAGGTACCTACCATCGCCAAATGCCACTGTAGGCATGGCTATTGCTGGAAGTGACGGTAGGCGTCAGTAGGTGCCTCCAGAGGCATGATTCATGCCAAAGGCAGGTGCCAGAAAGGTAGGCCTTGAAAACCCTGGCCTACATTTCTGGCACCTACCTTTAGTGGATGTGCGATTATCTAAATGGCACCATCACGTGCTTGATATGCGATCAGCAGCCACTTTTAAGGTGGCCGCTGGCAACAGCGCTGTTTAGAGAATCCAGGTCTAAATGTTTAGTGCAACTTAAAAAGAATGCTGCTCCCCCTTGTATAAGCACCACTCTTAAAAAAAAAAAATAACCCATCAACTGTATATACTCCAGGGAATTATGTAATATAAAAATCAAAATAATGTACAGAGAAACAACATATTGAACAGAATAATATTTGCAGTATTCTGGAAATATATGGAGGTACTTTAATACCTAGCTTGCCTGCCAAGTTCCTGTTGACCTTATCAACAGTGATATTCAGTAGCACTAACAAAAATCCCGAGGTTGCAAGCAACCATAAACCTATCAGTGTTTTTGGTAGGTTGCCAGTTAGCCACCAGGCTTCAACTCTGCCAGCCTTTAGTAAGGGGTTGAGTTACCAAAGATTAGGGAGGCCTAACTATTCCACTTATTGAGACATTTTGAAAGGAAGTTAAATAGAATAGCTTCTTTAATATTAAAGTGAAAGATTATGGAGGAGGAGAATCAGGGAGGTCACTGTTGCTCCTTGAAATCTTAGACAATCACTCAACCATCCATTGAATCAGGTAGAAAACTTGGGCCCCTTTTATGAAGCCGATTAGCATGGGCCACTGCAGTAAATGCCCCAAAGACTTAGGGATTTAAAAGGTTTTGGGACTTTTTGCCACAAGACACTCACTAGTGTGGCTTCATAAAAGAGGCCCTTAAATTGTAATCCCTCCAGAATGATGAAAATACCTACTGTACCTGAATAAAACTTGTCTTAAGCTATTACTGAGAAAGTTGGGATCGAAATTGAAATCCAAAATCCATAAACAGGCATACTGTGAAGTAATGCAGAACACTATAAATGTCACCAAGGACCTGAAGAGCAATTCTACCATACTGTAACCAAGGTTATAAATAAAATTTTAAAAAGTATTCCTGTAGCTTTAAGAATTTTGAGCTGTACATGTCACTTTTAGAATTCTGGACAGCACAGATCTATCCGGGAAGTCCGCATTGCTGCTAGTGTTCTAAAACTGCTAAGTTAGTCAGTTGAGTTTGGGGTGGTATGTTATAGTTGGGTGTTTGAAGATGTCTTGTTGTCTGAGGTTTTTGTTAAAACAGAGTTTTCTTCTTGGCTTGATTTTTGTCTGTATTGATATAAGACTGGAAACCTTAATTTAAGTATTTGGAGGTATTAAGAGTTCTAAAGGGAACTCTTGATGTTTTAAGTAAGTTGGTCAAATCTATATTTGGCAATCTGTAATCCTCCTGGATTGGTTTTATTCTAAGGAATTTTGAATTAAAATTGTTATACCTTGACAATTACTGCTTATAGCAAATATTAGTAGCAATTGAAAATCCTCCACAATTTTAATTCAAAATTCCTTAGAATCAAACCAAACCAACAAGCTACTCTTATGCCTCCCAGTTAGCCATCTCGCACCCTTCCAATCCGTCCAGAATTCAGCTGCAAGGCTCATATTACAGGAGAGCCGTTATATTCACATTAACCCTTTCCTAAAGTCACTTCATTGGCTTCTCATCTGTTTTTGAATACAATTCAAACTCCTCTTACTGACCTACAAATATACTCACTCAGCTGGCCCTCACTATCTCTCTTCGCTTATCTCCCCCTTTGTTTCCTCCCCCCCCCCCTTGAGCGCCGCAGAGCTGGTAAGTCCCTCTATCTGTGCCCTTCTCTTCAACTGCCAACTCCAGACTCCGTTCCTTCTACCATGTTGCACTGTATGCTTGGAACAAGCTGCCCGAATCCCTATGGCAGGCTCAGTTTCTGGCATTGTTCAAGGCCCAGTTAAAAGCCAACCTCTTCGAGAGTGTTGAGTGTTTTTGACTCTTCTCACCTTGGGTTATGCATCCCCAACCCTATCTGTCATGTCTGTCTGTCCAAGTTAGATTGTAAGCTCTTCTATATATGTCAAAATGTACAGCACTGAGTACGCCTTTCAGCGCTATATAAGTGATAAGTAGTAGTAATAGGTCTAAAATAACTTGCTGCAAATTAGCGGTAGGATCATGATCTAAACATAGATAGTCCCTTGGTTTGTTCAATTGGATCATGATTTCATTAGCATATTTAGTCCTTGACTGCAAAAAATTGTGCCGACTTTATCGGCATGTCTAATCACTATACTTGTCTAAGGTTCTGTACAGCCCTAAACTCATCCCTGGATAGATTGTGAATAGCTCTGCCATTACTGTGTTCCATCTTCTGCACATAATGCAAAACCAACTCTTTAAAGGCAGTGAGGAGGGGATCCATAGGCACTGGGGGGACTCAGGTAGAATGAGGATTAAAAATTGAATTAACAGTTTCAGCAGGATTGACATCTCCTTTGTTAACGAAATAATTTTTTTAAGATGTAGCGTGTGCAAGAAGCATTCGATGTTGATCCTTACATGAAAGGCATCATATCGTTGTGAATTGACAAATGATAGTCCCTTAGACAATATTTGGACTTCAACTGGTGATAATCTCTTTCACCACCAGCATTTGCCCCCTCTCTTTTCCCTTCCATCAAGTGTGGCTATACCCCTTCTCTCTTCTTTCCCCTCCTACATCCAGCTACCCCCTCCTACCTGATGCCAATGCTGTCCCCACTGCTGCTTCTCCAGACTAACAGCAGCAGTGGGGGGAAGCAAAACAAAGATAAAGCCATTGTGAGTCCTTTCTCTTCCTCCTCATGGTTGCCAAACCTGCCTCCGTCTGATGTCATTTCCAGTTCTGGGGCAGAGCTGGCAGCCACAAGGAGGAGGAGAATGGACTTGCAAGATGGCTTTATCTTTGTTTTGTTGCTACTGCTGATGTTACTGTCAGATGCTTCCCTGTTACCACGGGAATGCTGCAAGGGTGGTTCCCGTTCCCAAAGCACTACTGCGGAATGATCCACCATTCCCACGGCATTCCTGGGGGATTTTCTTAGGTTCTTCCCATTACCGCAGTATTGCCGCAGTAATGGTTCCCATGACACTCTCTAATATGTACTGTATACACCTGTGCATCACTTTTGGACAAATACCATATGAATTCTGATTACCTGACAATAAATAGGAATGATGCTCAAGAAGGCCAACAGTAAAATAAGAGCTCCATATGTTATATGATACAGAACTTGACATGATCCCCAGCTAGCCCTGATAGGAAAATTAAAGCGGTAGTAAAAAGGGAAAAGGGAGTTCCTTCTTTAAGAGGGAAAAGAGAATCCCAGAAACTATACCTTTAGGGCCAGGGGAAGGGAGATCCTGTCACATAATATAGCAGTTAAACTAAATAACCAACCCCCAGTGGTACTTAACAGAAACTAAATACTTATATCTCCAGTAATAACCACTTAATACTGATATACTTTGTATCACACTGAGGCCTCAGATTCGGAGCATACGCGAAGTCCTATCACGGACTAGACGATCAGCGTATTCCAAGCTCTACACTCCAGTCATTGGCCTCTTAGCTGCACTAGTCTAACAACTTCTATTTTATCAAAAAACCTTTTAATACTTTTTATCTTTTTTTTCTTTTTTTCTTATTATCAAAACGGCAATACTTTTCTAATGTAAAAAATTTTTCTCTAGGTATATCCTAAAATGTTCATCCTCGATATATCTTAAAGTGTAATGCAAAGCAACCTAATTTTTAGCAGATAGACAGATCACTTATCTTGAATGAAGACTTAAATGTTAAAGCCTTAGCCTTCGTATATCTAAGCCGACGCGGCCAGCGTTTCGTGGAACCAATTATACTCCACTGCGTCAGGGCCATTCGTCACAGGCATTAAGGCATCTACAATAAAATAGAATATATATTAATATAATACTACTACGTTTTTATACAGCACAACTAGATACTTACAGCGTGCTTTTAGACCTGACAGTTTATTCAAACAAAGCTGAAGGCAAAATGGCGACAGCGTTCTTTTTATACAACTAGCAACCTTTTAAATCACGTGATTTCCTCTTGCTACATAGACTCATTTTTAAAGAGATAACAACCCTCAGATACTCACAACTTAAACAATGGGAACCTGATCTTTAATAGAAATGTTGCCATTCTATATTTACATTTAGGCCTTCAGGTTCTAAAGTGCCCAAACGGTTTATCCAGCGTTGCTCGTGCTGTGCCAAATAGCGTTTAAAATCCCCCCTCTAGCACTCTGGATAACCACTTCAATAATGATTGCTTTTAATTGAAAAAATCCATGGTTTTTTTCAATACAGTGGCGGGCTAAAGGGGCACCAATTTTTTGAATTTTAATATTGCTCTTATGTTCTGTTAACCGAATGTTAAATTTTCTAGATGTATGCCCTACATACAAAAGGTTGCAGGGGCATTGAAGAATATAGACCACCCCTTGTGTTTTACAATTAGACACGTGTTTTAGTTCATATGTTTTCATATCTTTCGGATTCATGAATGTGTTAGTATTCAACATTATGGTACACATCTGACAACTTCCACAGCTTGTATGACCCAACGAGACTCTTTCAATACTATCCTTTTGGATACTGAGGTTCGAAGGACACAAAATCTCCTTAAGGTTGCGTTTTCTAGAGTAAGCAATTCTTAGCTGAAAATCTTGAAACACACCGGAGATTTTTAACATGTCCCAATATTTTCTAAGAACACATACAGTGTATTGACAGTCGTTAGTGTATGTCAAAACACAAGTCATCACTCGTTCGTCAGTCTGTTTAGATTTCCGATTATTAGGAATTATAAGATGTTCCCGATGGTTAAACAACGCTCTTTTGTATGCTCTATTCACTATTTGGGGTGGATACCCACGTTGTAAAAATTTATTCTTCAATATTTTCGATTGTTGTTTAAAGTCTTCAGTGGAGGAACAAATTCTCCTGATTCGTAAAAATTGGGAGAATGGGAGACTTCTCTTCAGAGTAGGGGGATGAGCGCTTGAATACAATAGAGAGGAATTACATTCTACCGGTTTAAAATATACTTCCGTATGGAAGGTCCCCTCTTTAATTGTAATCTGGACATCAAGAAAAGAAATCATTCTCTTATTATAGGTGTACGTGAATTTCACTTTGGGATGACATGAGTTAACAAACTCTAAGAACAGTAACAGATCTTGTTCACCTCCATTCCAGATCAGAAATACGTCATCTATATACCTAATCCATGCTTTAATCTTCTCAAAATATTTTGAGGGATATACCCATAGGCGTTCAAATTTGTCCATAAACAAATTCGCGACAGAGGGGGCCATCGTGATCCCCATAGCTATGCCGGTCGTCTGTTGAAATAATCCGTTCTCAAACATAAAAAAACTTTCCGTGAGAACAGTATCCGCTAATTGAACTAAAAGTTCAGTAGGCACTTTTGGGTGTATTCTTTTGTCCAGGGTTTCTTTGATAACATCAATTGCCTCCTTATGAGGAATTATGGTATATAGAGAGCAAACGTCAAGTGTGACCATAATAGAATGACCATCAGGGTTAATCTTCTCTATTTTATTGAGAAATTCGGTAGTGTCTTGGATGTAGGCAGTAGTTTGTTTAACAAATGTCTGTAGAAATTTATCAATGTATATTGAAGCTGCTTCTAAAAGGGCACCTCGGTTAGAGACTATAGGCCTACCTGGGGGAGATGTTAACGATTTATGAATTTTAGGTAGTAAATAAAAAACTGGGATTTTGGGATATATCACATTAAGAAATTTGAACTCTGGCCGCGTCGGCTTAGATATACGAAGGCTAAGGCTTTATTCAAGATAAGTGATCTGTCTATCTGCTAAAAATTAGGTTGCTTTGCATTACACTTTAAGATATATCGAGGATGAACATTTTAGGATATACCTAGAGAAAAATTTTTTACATTAGAAAAGTATTGCCGTTTTGATAATAAGAAAAAAAGAAAAAAAAGATAAAAAGTATTAAAAGGTTTTTTGATAAAATAGAAGATGTTAGATTAGTGCAGCTAAGAGGCCAATGACTGGAGTGTGGAGCTTGGAATACGCTGATCGTCTAGTCCGTGATAGGACTTCGCGTATGCTCCGAATCTGAGGCCTCAGTGTGATACAAAGTATATCAGTATTAAGTGGTTATTACTGGAGATATAAGTATTTAGTTTCTGTTAAGTACCACTGGGGGTTGGTTATTTAGTTTATACACTATATGGTTACCCGTTTTTGGTAACATGGCACAGCAATCCTGGCAAAGTGGATTAAGCTTTAGTGCTGATTTCATAAATTCTGTACTGGACTCTTCTACTTCCCTGAATTGGGAACAAACTACGAGCAATAATTCTCTTTTATGGGATGAATTGGGAATTTTATCTAAACGGTATATTCGGGCAGAGTTGCATGGAGTAACTTTATCAGAATACTGCAAAAAAGAATATATTCCCAGAGGTTTACGCATTTTTAAAGAACCCCGGATGTTTAATGAAGATATAGAATTTAATCAACAATGGATTTCAATCCTGAACAAATGCTCATTGGACTTAATGATATTGATTATTGATCGAACTAAAAGAGCGATGGTTTCTATCAAGTCAGAAATTGAAGAGAAATTAAAAACATTACGAGAAAATTCGAATGATTTGGAATTTAAACAACAACAAGACAATATGAAAAATAAAGTAGACATCTTGAGAATAGAGATACAGAAAGAAAAATTTAAAAAATACAAAAGAGATGAACAAGACTATCTTCAACAAAGAGTGTATCCCTGGTTAAAATCAAAAAACCCAGAACAAATGCCAAAGGGAAAAAAGTGACTTTTGATAATTCCTCAGAATCTTCAAATTTCAGCAGGAGTTCAGATGAGGACTCCTCGGGTTCAGCACCACGGCAACAATTTAAAGGAAGACGGCGAAGAGGCGGTAACCGTGGGCAGAACTATAATCAATACCAGTATCCAAATCAATATCATAATCCTACCCAATATCAGAACAAATATCAAGCTCAAAATCAAGGACCACGAAGACCGTATACCCGCTCACAGAGAGGTCAAAAATATACATAGCAGCGAGAACTATCGAGAGCGGTGCCCCTTGTGAGGAACATCGATCTGGCGGAAAGAAAGATAGAAAGCTCTGCAATTGTGAACTTATCAAATCATGTGCTTACTGACGATGAAAAGGCAGTACTGTCGAAAGGCCTTTCTTTTGTGCCTACAACCTCCCCTGATATGTTTCAGACCAAAGTAGTTATTGAAAAATTCTTTCGGGTTTTAAAAATTAAGTCATTTTTCTCTAAATTAGATTCTGAGAAAACAGATAGTGTTGAATCCATAGTAACTCCTAAATCAACTTGGGTTCCTCTGGGTCCGACGGACCCTATTCTGGACACTTTTCATAAATTAGTTATGGCAGACATTGACAAAAAGGACAGATTTTTGAAAGATTTACACCACATCATAATTTAAACAAAAAAGAATATCTTGCCATAAAATCATTAACAGGAGACCAAGAATTGGTCATAAGAAGAGCTGATAAAGGTGGCAAGATTGTTCTTTTGAGTAAAGAGTTATATTTGAAAGAAGCATATAGACAACTGCACAGCGAGGACTATAGACTTTTGACTGAGAATCCTACAGAGAAGTTACAATTAAAAATCAATAAAATAACTAAACAAGCTTTGGATAAGGGATTTTTGACGAAAAAAGAGTTCAAATTTCTTAATGTGATATATCCCAAAATCCCAGTTTTTTATTTACTACCTAAAATTCATAAATCGTTAACATCTCCCCCAGGTAGGCCTATAGTCTCTAACCGAGGTGCCCTTTTAGAAGCAGCTTCAATATACATTGATAAATTTCTACAGACATTTGTTAAACAAACTACTGCCTACATCCAAGACACTACCGAATTTCTCAATAAAATAGAGAAGATTAACCCTGATGGTCATTCTATTATGGTCACACTTGACGTTTGCTCTCTATATACCATAATTCCTCATAAGGAGGCAATTGATGTTATCAAAGAAACCCTGGACAAAAGAATACACCCGAAAGTGCCTACTGAACTTTTAGTTAAATTAGCGGATACTGTTCTCACGGAAAGTTTTTTTATGTTTGAGAACGGATTATTTCAACAGACGACCGGCATAGCTATGGGGATCACGATGGCCCCCTCTGTCGCGAATTTGTTTATGGACAAATTTGAACGCCTATGGGTATATCCCTCAAAATTTTTTGAGAAGATTAAAGCATGGATTAGGTATATAGATGACGTATTTCTGATCTGGAATGGAGGTGAACAAGATCTGTTACTGTTCTTAGAGTTTGTTAACTCATGTCATCCCAAAGTGAAATTCACTTACACCTATAATAAGAGAATGATTTCTTTTCTTGATGTCCAGATTACAATTAAAGAGGGGACCTTCCATACGGAAGTATATTTTAAACCGGTAGAATGTAATTCCGCTCTATTGTATTCAAGCGCTCATCCCCCTACTCTGAAGAGAAGTCTCCCATTCTCCCAATTTTTACGAATCAGGAGAATTTGTTCCTCCACTGAAGACTTTAAACAACAATCGAAAATATTGAAGAATAAATTTTTACAACGTGGGTATCCACCCCAAATAGTGAATAGAGCATACAAAAGAGTGTTGTTTAACCATCGGGAACATCTTATAATTCCTAATAATCGGAAATCTAAACAGATTGACGAACGAGTGATGACTTGTGTTTTGACATACACTAACGACTGTCAATACACTGTACGTGTTCTTAGAAAATATTGGGACATGTTAAAAATCTCCGGTGTGTTTCAAGATTTTCAGCTAAGAATTGCATACCGAAGAAAACGCAACCTTAAGGAGATTTTGTGTCCTTCGAACCTCAGTATCCAAAAGGATAGTATTGAAAGAGTCTCGTTGGGTCATACAAGCTGTGGAAGTTGTCAGATGTGTACCATAATGTTGAATACTAACACATTCATGAATCTGAAAGATATGAAAACATATGAACTAAAACACGTGTCTAATTGTAAAACACAAGGGGTGGTCTATATTCTTCAATGCCCCTGCAACCTTTTGTATGTAGGGCATACATCTAGAAAATTTAACATTCGGTTAACAGAACATAAGAGCAATATTAAAATTCAAAAAATTGGTGCCCCTTTAGCCCGCCACTGTATTGAAAAAAACCATGGATTTTTTCAATTAAAAGCAATCATTATTGAAGTGGTTATCCAGAGTGCTAGAGGGGGGGATTTTAAACGCTATTTGGCACAGCACGAGCAACGCTGGATAAACCGTTTGGGCACTTTAGAACCTGAAGGCCTAAATGTAAATATAGAATGGCAACATTTCTATTAAAGATCAGGTTCCCATTGTTTAAGTTGTGAGTATCTGAGGGTTGTTATCTCTTTAAAAATGAGTCTATGTAGCAAGAGGAAATCACGTGATTTAAAAGGTTGCTAGTTGTATAAAAAGAACGCTGTCGCCATTTTGCCTTCAGCTTTGTTTGAATAAACTGACAGGTCTAAAAGCACGCTGTAAGTATCTAGTTGTGCTGTATAAAAACGTAGTAGTATTATATTAATATATATTCTATTTTATTGTAGATGCCTTAATGCCTGTGACGAATGGCCCTGACGCAGTGGAGTGTAATTGGTTCCACGAAACGCTGGCCGCGTCGGCTTAGATATACGAAGGCTAAGGCTTTAACATTTAAGTCTTCATTCAAGATAAGTGATCTGTCTATCTGCTAAAAATTAGGTTGCTTTGCATTACACTTTAAGATATATCGAGGATGAACATTTTAGGATATACCTAGAGAAAAATTTTTTACATTAGAAAAGTATTGCCATTTTGATAATAAGAAAAAAAGAAAAAAAAGATAAAAAGTATTAAAAGGTTTTTTGATAAAATAGAAGATGTTAGATTAGTGCAGCTAAGAGGCCAATGACTGGAGTGTGGAGCTTGGAATACGCTGATCGTCTAGTCTGTGATAGGACTTCGCGTATGCTCCGAATCTGAGGCCTCAGTGTGATACAAAGTATATCAGTATTAAGTGGTTATTACTGGAGACATAATATAGCAGAGCCAGAACTGCCTCTAGTGTGTCACACCAATTCTATAACATTACCTGTCATTTGATAGGAGAAAGAAAACAATTTCCTTGGAAAGATACATATAAGCTACTTTCTGGAGCACCTAGGTGGGAAAGTGTGGTCTTTAATTGCAGAAATGTTGTGTCAACCACTGGACTAGAAGTAGCCCCCCTGAACAGATGGGAATATAACAGGATTTACCCAGCCCAATAGATCAAGACTTTGGCTCAGTGGAATTTCTAGAGTAAGGTGCTGAAAGGACAAAATGTTTTAGAACATTTTTAACTTTCTTTGAATGTATTTTCTTTTGAATGCACAATGAGGAGAAGGGAGAGGGGTAGTAAAGAGTACTTTATTATTATTGGATTATTGGAGTACTTTATTATTATTGGATGGGTTACTACTTAGACTGGCTGCTGTGAGGCAGATGAAATGCAGCCAGTCTCAATGCACCTTGTTGGTATGTTTATTGTCAAGACTGCAGAGGGAGAAAAGGTGGTTTAAAAATCTGTGACATTATGCAAACTGCAGGTAGAACTGGAAACTGTAATGAAATGAAACCATTGAACAACTAAAGCCTAATTAGGCTGAAGGGTCAGCCTTTGACTGTTCCTTGGGGATTTAAGGATAGGTTGGGGGGAAAGCACTGATTAAAGGGTAAAGTGTTGAGGGGTCATGGATCTGACATCTCACTTTCTGTGGTGCACCCAAATTGCTTTACATTTAATATATGTGGATACTTTCTTCTTCTACTACTACTACTACTACTATTAATTTCTGTAGCGCTACTAGACGTATGCAGCACTGTACAGAGTCACAAAGAAGAAAACAGTCCCTGATCGAAAGAATATACAATCTAAACAACCAAGACAGACAAACAGGATGTCATGGATACAGTTAAGGGGAACGGTTAATCAGCTGGCTGGGTTGGAGGGCAGAGGAGCTGGGTTAAGATATTGAAGGCTATATCAAAGGCTTGGTGGATAAACTTTAGTAATTTATTCCAGGCATAGGGGACAGCTAGATGAAAGGAATGAAGTCTGGAATTGGCAGTGGAGGAGAAGGGTAAAGCTAAGTGCAGCTTTCTCTGTTCCTACTGGACTCATAATCTAGTATATAGAGATAGCCAAGAAAATAAAGGAAGTTCAGCGATTCTAGTTAGTTCTTTGAATGGAGGAAAATTTCTTCAATGTTTAAACTGGGAGTATTTGAACTCAAAGCTCTTTATAAAGAAGAGTTGTTTTTTTAATTATTGAAACCTGAACATTATCTTGTAAACTCTTTAGTGGAAGAGCACTGCAAGGACTACAGAACTATAGTTGAAAGTCTATAGAAGTGTATGAGGAAAGCCCTCTTGCTGAGGCAGAGGAGGGGGAGTAATGTTGTCACTGACACAAGAATAAAGCCAGAAGTGGAGAGGAAGTGATGCCATCCATTGGCAGTGGAACGCTTTTTTGTTTGGGGGGGCCTGTAAGCTCTACCCCAGACCTCGCCCCCATAAAAGTACTAATTGTAATACCATTTTTTCCATTCATTTTTCATATGTACACACAATATAATCTTATTAAAAATACATAATGGTTAACCACAAAATTAAGCTACGCAAAGCACACTGTATGTTTCTCAGCATTCATTCCTACTAGAACACTTCTTGGTCACACATGCAGAATACAGATAACCCCTATGCAAATACAGGATCACAAACTAAAAGTATTAATATATACAAACAAAACCCTAAGATGCAAGACTCTGTATTCAGTACAACCCTCAGAGAAATAGAAACAAATGCATTTCTTCCTGAACAGTGCAAAATATAGACAGCAGATGTAATTTCTCAAAGCTGACACAATTCAATCACAAAATTGAAAATAAAATAATTTCCCCTACCTTTGTTGCCTGGTGATTTTGGTTTTCAAACTATCTTTCCCAGTCTCTGGCTGCACATCCTTCTGTCTGTGCTCTTAACTGTGTATTCAGGGCCACCTTATCCATTTGCTGTTTTTCTCTCCTTCATTTTCTGCCATACATCCATCTTTAGCATTAACTTTTAACATTCAACTTTCTTCCATTTTTCTGCTTTCTTCTCAAAATCTACTTGTCCATGCCTTCCCTTCCCATCTATCCATGTGTACCATCCTCTCCATCTTTCTTCTCCCCTACTTCCATCTATCCATAAGAAACATTTCTTCTTATCTCTTCCCTGTCATACTCATCACTGTTGCCATCTCCTCTCTCTGTCTCCCCATCCCCTCCATCCCTATGCACCATCTCATCCCTCTCCCATGGTCAGACATCTCTGTCTTCCCCCTTCCCCCCTTATATTGTCTGGCATCTTTCTCCTCTCCTTGCCATAGCCTAGAATCTCTCTCCTCTCCCTCCCTCTTCCTGAGATCTAACATCTCTTTCCTCTCCTTTCTGTGGCCTGGCATCTATCTCTCCCCTCCTTCCTTTCCATTTTGTGGGCTGGCATCTCTCTATCTCTCCTTCCCATTCCAGTGGTCTGACATCTCTCCCTTCTTTGGGTCATCTCTCCTCCCTCCCAGTGTAACATTTCTCTCCCCATCCTCTCCACCACTATCATATCCAACAATTCTCCCTCTTTCTTCCTTTCCCCATATACATCATCTCTCTTTCCCTCTCACACCACACACCTATGTCCAACAATTCTCTGTTCCTTTTCCCTCCCTCACCGGCAGCATTTATTTCTCTCCCTTCACACTACTCTACTTGTGCAGCATCTCTCCTTTCCTAACCCCCCAGCCCGTGCATCCTTCCCATCCCTCTCCTAGTACGTGCAGTATCTATCTTTCCCAACCCCCTGAGCATCTGTCCTCCCTGCCTTTCCAACTTATTACCCCCTGCACTCAGCCTCTCCCTGCCAGGCTCTGCACTCAGCCCCCCTCCCTCCCCATCAGACCTTGCACCTAGCCCCCTCCCTCCCCTGTCAGACTCTGCACCCAGCCCCCTTCCCTCCCAGGGAAAGCTCAGAAGACCCATTCATGAATTTTGAATTTACTACCAGCAGCATCTACCAAGAATTATCAAGGCTCAAATTGAAAAAAGCCATAAATTGCACCCCAGAGTGCTTAGGGAATTGAGAGATGTCCTGGCAGAACCGTTAGCTGTGCTCTTCAATCTTTCCCTGAGCATGGGAAAAGTTCCATTAGACTGGAAAACAGCTAAAGTCGTTCTGCTTCACAAAAAGAGATGCAGGTCAGAGACTGCAAATTACAGGCCGGTAAGTCTTACATCAATAGTGTGTAAACTTATGGAAATGTTGATTAAACACAAATTAGATATGGTTCTGAATGATGAGAGGCTGAGGGACCCCACCAGCATGGATTTACAAAGGGAAGGTCTTGCCAATTCAATCTAATCAGTTTCTTTGACTAGGTAACAAAAAAACTAGATCAGGGAAAGTCCCTGGATGTAGTGTATCTGGACTTCAGTAAGACTTTTGATAGTGTCCCACACTGTAGATTATTGAACAAGATGAGCTCATTGGGACTAGGAGAAATATTAACTGCATGGGTTAAAGACTGGCTCAGTGGCAGACTTCAAAGGGTGGTGGTAAACGGTACTCCCTCCGAAACATCGGAGGTGTTCAGTGGAGTACCGCAGGGCTCGGTCCTGGGTCCAGTCCTATTTAATATCTTTGTACGGGATCTGCCTCAGGGACTTCAGGTAAAATTGCATTATTTGCCGATGACGCTAAATTATGCAATGTAGTGGGCGGAAGTACCGTACCCAACACTATGACACAGGACCTACTTTTACTGGAGCAATGGTCTACTATTTGACCGCTGAGCTTTAATGCCAAGAAGTGTAAAGTTATGCACCTTGGTAGCGGAAACCCTTGCAGAACCTACACTGGGAACGGTGAGACCTTAACTAGAACTGTTACAGAACGGGACCTGGAAGTAATCATTAGTGAAGATATGAAGGCTGCCAATCAAGTGGAGAAAGCTTCATCCAAGGCTAGACAAATGCTGGGTTGCATCCGGAGAAGTTTCATCAGCTGAAAGCCCGAAGTGGTAATGTCGCTTTACAGGTCCATGGTGAGACCACATCTGGAATACTGTGTTCAATTTTGGAGGCCACATTATCAAAAGGATGTGCTGAGAATAGTTGGTTCAGAGATTGGCCACTAAGATGGTCTCAGGACTCAAGGATCTCCCATATGAAGAACGTCTAGGGCAGCTATACTCTCTCGAGGAATGTAGAGAGAGGGGAGACATGATAGAGACGTTCAAATATGTTACTGGCCGTAAGGAGGTGGAAGAAAACATCTTTTTCCTTACAGGACCTATAGCGACAAGAGGCATCCACTAAAAATCAGGGGTGGGAGATTTCATGGTGACATTAGGAAGTATTTCTTTACCGAAAGGGTAGTTGATTGTTGGAATGATCTTCCACTTTAGGTAGTAGAAGCCAACAACGTGCTCGATTTTAAGAATAAATGGGATAAACATGTGTTCACTTCGAGGAAGTGCTTAGGGTGGTGGGTTATTCGAGTGGGCAATCTTGTTGGGCTGAAGGCCCTTTTCTGCCGTCATACTCTATGTTTCTATGTTAACCCCTGTCAGGCTTTTCACCCAGCCCCCTTCCTTCCCACCCCTGTCAGACTCTGCACCCAGCTCCCTTTCCTCCCAACCCCTGTCAGACTCTGCACCCAGCCCCCTCCCTCACAGGCTCTGCAGTGCACTCTTCCCCATCCTCCTACCTCCTCCTGGTCAGTGGCAGCTGATTTCTTCTGCCGCTGAACGGCAACCAGCAGGAGTGCACTTTGACGCTGCCTACATGGCGCTCAGCGTCTTCTTTGACTGGCTCCCACAAATTTGTGAGCCAGTCAAAGAAGCTGCTGAGCACTAAGCAGGCAGCACCAAAGCGCGCTCAAGCTGGTTGCCGCTCAGCGGCAGAAGAAATCAGCATCCACTGACTGGGTTAGCAGCGGGCAGGAGCACAGAAAGCTTGCTCCTGCCTGCTGCTCCCCTGGACCATCAGGGATCAAATTTTTGGGGAGGCCACAGCCCGTATGCCCCCCCCCCGTTCCGGTGCCTATGACATCATCAACACGGATAGGAGCTTAAACTGAGAGCTCCGATCTAGCCCTGAGAAATTCCTCGAATTTATATAGATATCAGAAGCAGGAACACTTGCCTTCAATCACAAGTGATAGTTGACTGGGTTTACAAACCATAGCGATAAAAAAAAGGTGAATATAAGAAAACATTGCTTTGAGTGGCCAAGAAGCAGCAGGGTTGCAGCACACATGACGCGTGTGCGATGGTGGAACCAGGCGGCATTCTGTCAAGACTTGGCAGTGAGTACACTCCAGATGTGCTGCTCCTTTCGAGAAGTCACTCAGGCTCTCATGAGAGCTGATGTGAAATACAGATGGACCTGCTGGACTCCTTATTTCTATGAATAGTGTGCATACCAGGGTCTCCTCTTTGAGGGAAGCTTGGGCATTGCTACAGAAGAAGGGTGTGGAGATCCCAGAAGTCTCTGGCCAACAGGCGAGGGTCATATAGAATACCTAGCAGTGACTGGCAAGCTTCAGATGGCAAAGAGTTGAATGCAGGCACCTGGGGTCTGTACAGCCCTCAGCAGAGGCCCAGTCAGGTAGAAGCTCTTGAGGACTGCTGCTGCTGATTTCTTACTGCAACTTCTTACTATTAGACTATGGACAGTTCTTTAACAGCTCTGCTGTCCTTGGACGTTAATCTATAGTGCTCTCTATTGAGCTACTACATGGTGATGGGAGATTGGGGCTACAGCCCTGTAGGGGGTTGTTATTGGATGCAAAGGGATGTGTATGGGGAAAATGTTTGGTTTAGAATGGGTGAAGGGAGTGAGTGTTGTTTGATGCTATGGGGGTATTCTGAAGCTTGGTGGGGTGAGGATGTTTTATAAGGGGATATTTATGATTTTTGGTTTGTTGAATCATGGGCAATGGGGACTAGTTACTTCCTTGAGATATGGTGGGAGGTCTTGTTGATCTCACTTGTCGGGAGGGGGTAGATGGGGGGAGGGGGAAGGGGATCGTGGGTAGGGTAGAGATGGGGGGATAAAAGCTCCTGCTTTAATTCTTAGCAATGATGGAAGGGATTAAATTTGTATCATATAACATCCTGAATCCTGTGTCTGTGTGGGCATCTAGGGTGGGGACTACCAAGAAATGGGGAGTTGACATTTTGTTTAGCAGGGGGTTATGATGTGATGTTCAGAGGGTAGTGTGGGACCCCCAGGGGAGGTACATAATAGTGGTGGTTATTGCTGGAGGGTGTACTGTACTCTTTAGTGAATGTATATGTTCCCACTGAAGGGCAAGGGGAATATTTGTATGATTTAGTCCCCTCGGTTTCTCCAGCATAAGGAGGCCTCTTTGATCATAGGGGGAGATTTCAATCTCACTCTAGCTCCCAATTTGGACAATTCAGGAAGGGCGGGGGACTATGGAAGAAGGGATAGGAGGCTATTTAGGGAGGCTGCTAAAACATTGAATGTAGAAGGGAATTATATAGAGGACGGTGAGGATGGGGATTGAACAACTCACTTGGTCTGACCATACACCTGTGTAGCTGCAGCTTTCATTGTGGTCCAAGGGTCATGGGTGAAAATTATGCTGGTTTAATGATAGTTTATTGGATGATCCCATAGTGGAGAACCAGATAGGAGAGCGGATCTGAATATGAGCATCTCTTGAGGCCATGTGGGAGGGGTTGAAGACAACACTTTGGAGATGCCTGATTGTTTTAGCCTCCTCTAGGAAGAAAAAACTGTGTGAGGAGATACAACAGTTATTGATTCAGATTTGTAGGTTGAAGGATATGCATAAACATCAGCCTTAGAATGGAGATGTGTTGCAACAACTGCAAAGAGCTCGTAGAGATTTGCACTCCTTTGAACTAGAATGCTTGCATTTTAATCTCCAATTGTTGCAGCAGAAATATTTTGAATTTTCCAATAAGGCCAGCCAACTAGTGGCATATCGGTTGAAGGCTCGCCAGACTCAGAATAACATTCTGTCTATCCGAGCAGTTTCAGGAGAGATCTTGAGGAGGGAGGATAGGTTTGTGGAATTCTATAGGCAGCTATATACCCCCCGGAGGAGTAAGTGCCCCAAGTGGGATTGACACAGTATCTTGATTCTCTTCTATTGCCTCGGATTGAGGAGGAGGATGTAATTCAGTTGGACTAACCTATCACATTATTGGAAGCGCAATGGGCCTTATAATCCTTAAGGTGGGCAAATCACCGGGGCTGGATGGCTTTAATGTTAGGTATTATAAGTGCTATCAGGACAAGCTTCTGCCACTTCTTTTGAGCTTCCTCAATTCCCTGGAGGGGGATACACAACTGTCCTTCGGTTGCTATTCCTATTTCAGGCCTTTCCATTGTGGGTTTGCCGGTTTGTCCTGGAGAGTTTGCAATGTAGTATTTTACATTTCATGTGGGCTGGTCACTACCCTAAGGTGGGGAAACAAGTTCTCTACCTGAGCAGGACCGGATTAAAGGATAGACCCAGTAGGCATGAGCCTAGAGCCTGAAATGATCAGGGGGCCCGCCAGTGCCATGCTTAAGGGCCTCAACCTTGCTGGAGTTGCAGGTGGCAGCAGCAGCGTCGTCATCGTCCTGAGCCCCCCCTGATCCGACCCTCCTATCTCTCCCTCCCTCCCATCGCGAGACTCTAAACAGCACCGCAGCACTCTAAGCAGGCTGCTTCGCGGCTTTCTCCTGCCAGTGATTCCCTCTGGTGCGTCACTGATGACATCATCAGTGACGCATCAGAGGGAGTCACCAGCAGAGAAAGCTGTGAAGCAGCCTACTTAGAGTGCTGCGGTACTGTTTTGAGTCTCGCGATGGGAGGGATGGAGGAAGAGACAGGAGGGTCGGGGGGAGGGGAGAGTAGCAGTCTGCCACGGGTGCTCAGCTTGGCATCATGAACTTCTTCAGCTAGCAAAAGCATTTACAATTTGCTGCTGTTGCCGGCTTCAGGCTTACCTCTCTGTCGGATCCTGCCTACTTCTTGTTTCCATGAAGGCATGACCCGACTGAGAAGAAGGCCCAAAACTGGCAACAGCAGCAAATTGTGAATGCTGCTGCCCGAAGAAGTTCATGATGCCAGGCCTTGGGTAACAGAAGGAGGAAAGGGAGCAGAGGAAAAGAGACTTGCTGCACCCAAATGGAGGGAGAAAGAGAGGGAGAAGGAAGATGAGAGGAGGGAATGCAAGGAAATGCCAGAGCTTGGAGGGAAGGGAGGTTGGAAAAGATGCCAGGGCTTGGAGGGAAGGAGGAAGGTATGCCAGACAAAGGGAAAAGGAAGGGGGAAAGGAGGAGGAGATGTCAGAGCATGGAGGGGGAAGGAGAGATGGATGAAAAGGAAAGGAGATGCCAGAGAATCAGGGAACGGAAGATACCAGACCATGGGGTCGGAAGGAAAGAAAGAAGGAGAAGAGAGAGATTGCCAGGAGACGGGGTGGTGACAGCAGTGGCGTACCAAGAGGGGGGGGTAGGTCCGCCCCGGGTGCAAGCCCTGAGGGGGTGCTCCGGCGTTCGTTCCCCCCCCCCAACGTCTGGTTCTTCCTCTCTGGCCACTCCGCACCATTAAGAGTACCGAAGCAGCCTGCAGCAAGATCGCGATGTCAGCGATCTTGCGCTGCTTCATGCTGTCCTCCGCCGCAGTCCCGCCCCTCCACTGACGTCAGAGGAGGAGGGCGAGTCTGCGGTGGAGGACAACACAAGCAGCTCAAGATCGCTGACATCGCGATCTTGCTGCAGGCTGCTTCTATTCTAAATGGTGTGGGGAGGCCAGAGGGGAAGAACCGGACGTCTGGATGGGGGGTGGGAGGGGGGGCGAGCGGTCCTTCGGGGTGGGGCGGTCAGGCAGGCCTTCAGGGGGATATGCAGGCCTTAAAGGGGGGGGGACAAGCCTTCATGGGGGAGACAGGCTTTCGGGGGGGGACAGGCAGGCAGGCCTTCAAGGGGGGGACAGGCAGGCAGGCTTTTAAGGGGGGGGACAGGCCTACAAGGGGGTGGGACAGGCCTTCAAGGGGGGGACAGGCCTTCAAGGGGGTGCAGGCCTTCAGGGGGGTGCAGGCCTTTGGGGGGTGCAGGCCTTCAAGGGGGGGGAACTGGGGGGGACCCTGGTGTAGAAGTACACAGAGGGAAGGGGGTGTTCAAAGAGATGTGCATATGCCAGACTTTGGGGGGGGGGGAAGAAATAATGGGTCTGAAAATAGAGGAGAGGGAGAGAGATGATGGACCATGGGATTTAGGGAGGGAAGGAACATAAAGGGAGAGAAATTGGACACCAGGGATGGTGTGGAAGAGGGATAGAGATATTGGATAGGAGGGTAATTAGGAAAAGAAAGGGAGAGATGGTGGACTCTGGGGTGGTGGGGAAGGAGGGAGAGATGCCGGATGAAAGGGTAGTTAAGAAAAGATGGATCTGTGGAGGGAGATGAAAAAAAGGAAAGATACCAGACTTCCTGGGGAGGGAAGGGAAATGGAAAGGGAGGACAGATATGGCAGATGGATGGTTAGCATGAAGAAAGAAGGAGACCCTGGCAAGCAAGTTATCAGAAGACAACTAGAGCCTGGGACCAACAAGATTTGAAAAATAACCAGACAACAAAAGGTAGAAAAATTAATTTTATTTTCTGTTTTGTGATTACAATATGTCAGATTTGAAATGTGTATCCTGCCAGAGCTGGTGTTAGACAGCAAACGTGAGCTAGGATTTAACAGAGAGAGGAAAAGTCCTTTTTGTTTCTTTATTTTATTTACACCACAGCGCCAGTGTGGTTAGGAGAAGCCAAAGGGGGTGAAAAAGCTATAAAACCCACCAGGATTTTTTGAAAAAAATCACCCAACTAGGCAGAAAAATTGAATCGAAAAACCAATTAAATAGGCTGAATCGAAATTTTTCTTCCTGAATCGGGCAGTTTGCGCTACTGTCTCAGACTTTAGGACCTGGGATTGGGGAGAGATGGCATCCTCAGTACTTTATAATGCAAGTGAAATGAGGATTTGGTCAGACTTTTGAAGGGTCTGCAGAAGAAAAATATTGTATAGGCCGGGGACATGAGACAGCAGGAAATGGGAACTTTTCTTCCTTCTATTTTTGTGAATGGAAAGGCTGAGGATGTCAGAGAGTTCAGTTAAAATATGTACTTTATAAAAAAATATAATAATGTGTTTTATAAAGTTTATAAGCATTGCTGGCCTACCCAGTGAGGTGTTCCTAGTGTTGGTGGTGGTGGTGGCAGTGTGTCAATGTGTTGAGAGGAAGAGGTGGTCTGGGAAATTCTCCTGAGCAAACTCCGGGCCCATTTCCACCCCCCAGTTAGTCCACTCCACTCAACTGATTCACACACTGAGTGGGTCTTTGGGTATTGTGCCTAGGTAGTTGTTTTGGGATCTCTTCCAGTGGTTTGTCAGTATCTCCTTGTGGTCCAAGGAAGGAAACTTTGTTAACCTTAGCATTGACCTTTTGTAACAGTGCTGCTTGTGTGGCATTAGGCTATCTAGTGATCGAAAGAAAAAAAACAGACCTTTGCACATTTTTGCACTATAGGTGGGTGTATGAGGAGATTCACATTTCCTGCACAGCTAAGTCCGTGTGAAGTTCCCTTGTGTTGTATTTGACATCTAGCAAGGTCTCTGTTTGGAAGGAAAGATCTAAGAATAAAAATGAAGTGGCCAGAAGTTATGGTAAAAGCAGATAGCTTAGCTGGTTTTAAGAAAGATTTGGACAAATTCCTGGAGGAAAAGTCCATAGTCTGTTATTAAGACATGGGGAAGTGTCTGCTTGCCCTGGATCGGTAGCATGGAATGTTGCTACTCTTTGGGTTTTGACCAGGTACTAGTGACCTGGATTGGCTACCATGAGAATGGGCTACTGGGCATGATGGACCATTGGTCTGACCCAGTTAGGCTATTCTTATGTTATGTTCTCATCTGTAGGGGCCTTTGTTTTCACTTCTTATTTTAATGTATTTTTTTTCTGAGAACTTATCAGTGTTTTTTATAATGGGAACAAAAATGGAAGAGAATTAATGTGTACGGAATGGGGGGGTAACTAATTTTTTCAGCTAAATAATTCAATCCACCTCAACCAGACATTGGAGAACTCACACACCATTCACATACCCTCCAACCAAAAACGTCAAAAGAAAAAAAACTGTTCGACAACCTCCTAACACTCGACCCCCAACTCTACAACCTATTGACCTTGACCACAGACTACAAAACCTTCAAAAAAGAAATAAAAACCCTTCTATTCAAAAAACATATAAAACCGAACTAACACAATCAGAACTGTCCCAAGCATCACCTGCAACTACTCCATATGTACTTCTGATGTCATGACAATTCAGACATAATTTATGTTGTGTTATGTTTGGAATAATGGTTACATATATGAGGTTCAATAAAATAATATTTTCACTCCCTGTTTCTATTCTGACCATTTATACCGTTTCATGGTTATTACAAAAAATATTTTTTACATGGAGGGTGGGTGGGTGGGGGGGTGTCAAAAAATGATGGGCCCCGGGTGCCACATACCCTAAGTACGCCACTGGGCTGAGATGACAGTTTCCCACTACTAGTCTGAAGTTAGACAGGCTTAAGAGACCAGCCTTGTCCAGCAATCAGAGTTCTATGCTTCAGGATGAGTTAGAAAGAAAGTGCTAGATTTCTTGGTGGGACCAAATGAGGATATGGTGGGCATCAGGATGAGCAAGGCAAAAACCAAAAAGAGCATCAGAGTTCTGATGCAGTTAAAAATAGGAGATGTGTATATGAGCTGGAATGATGGTGGTGGTGGGGCAAACTACATTCTGTGTATTTGGGGATGGCACAGGGTTTCAGTAGGGAGCGAAAAACAAAAAGAAACAGCAGAGAGGAATGTCCAAGTTGCAGTGTGGACACCGAATGCGAAAGTGCCCACACTGAGTGTTGGCTACGCAGGAGCGATTATAATTTAATCCAACACTATTGCATTGCATATGGCTCTCCATTAGTGAAACACAGTGGCAGTGGCGTATCAAGGGGGGAGGGCGCGGAGGTCCACCCCGGGTGCAGGCTTAGGGGGGTGCACAGCCTGCTAGGTCCGGAAAATTCAGCAGTGAATTTGAAACAGCTCCCTTTCTCCCTCCCTGCCCCTTACCTTCGTGGCTGCGAGTCTAAATTACCTTCTTACAGCAGCTGGATTTGCATGTGGCTGCCATAAAGGTCATTTCTGATGCAACCGGAAGTTGCATCAGAGGCGACCTTTACGGCAGTCATACAGCAGTAGGCTGCTGTACGAAGGCAGTTTAGATGTCGCCGGCCACAGGGCAGGGACGTTTGTTGGACCGAGCCTGTTGTCCGGGGGGGGGGGAAGCACCATGAAGGTAAGGGGCAGGGAGAGTGAAAGGGAGGAAAGGTGGGGTGGAGAGGAAAAGACGCTGAAGGGAAATGGGTAAAACAGAGGGGGGATAAGGATGCTGAAAGCACATGGGGAAGACAGAGGGGGTGGGGGAGAAGGACGCTGAAAGCACATGGGGAAGACAGAGGGGGAGCAGGATGCTGAAAGCACATGGGGAAGCCAGGGGGGGGAGAAGGACACTGAAAGCACATGGGGAAGACAGAGGGGGAGAAGGATGCTGAAAGGACATGGGGAAGACAGAGTGGGAGAAGGATGCTGAAAGCATATGGGGAAGACAGTGGAGAGAAGGATGCTGAAAGCACATGGGGAAGACAGAGGGGGGGGGAAGGATGCTGAAAGGACATGGGGAAGACAGAGGGGGGAGGAGGACGCTGAAAGGACATGGGGAAGACAGAGGGGGAGAAGGACGCTGAAAGCACATGGGGAAGACAGAGGGGGAGAAGGACACTGAAAGCACATGGGGAAGACAGAGGGGGAGAAGGATGCTGAAAGCACATGGGGAAGACAGAGTGGGGAGAAGGACGCTGAAAGCACATGGGGAAGACAGAGGGGGGGAGAAGGATGCTGAAAGGACATGGGGAAGACAGAGTGGGAGAAGGATGCTGAAAGCATATGGGAAGACAGTGGGGAGAAGGATGCTGAAAGCACATGGGGAAGACAGAGGGGGGGAGAAGGATGCTGAAAGGACATGGGGAAGAGAGAGTGGGGAGGAGGACGCTGAAAGGACATGGGGAAGACAGAGGGGGGGAGAAGGATGCTGAAAGGACATGGGGAAGACAGAGGGGGGAGGAGGACGCTGAAAGGACATGGGGAAGAGAGAGTGGGGAGAAGACACTGGCAGGGAAGAAGACAGAGATGCCAGACTATGGGGGGAGCAGAGGGAAGAAGATGGGTGCCAGACCAATTTGGAAGGGGGGGGGAGAAAGGGAAAGGCACAGTAACAGAGCAAATGGAAGACACAGAGAGAATAGAAACAGTGGATGGAAGGAATTGAATGAGAAGATGAGGAAAGCAGAAACCAGAGAAGACAAAGGTAGAACAAAAATTTTCTATTTATTTATTGCTTTAGGAGACATGTGTCACTGTTTCTGTGGTGTTGCATTGTATGCAGAGTCCAGCTTCTTGCTGGTTCAATTTAACCTTTGTCTATGTATTTCTATTTTATCCCCCCTTTTACAAAACTGTAGAGCGTTTTTTAGCACCAGACATGGTGGTAGATGCTCAGAATTCTATGAGCGTCAGAGCTGTTACCACCGTGGCTAAAATCCACACTAGTTTTGTAAAAGGGGGAGGGGTTAGTTTGTGATGACATATTCCATATTAGGCGAAGGTGTTTTCTGTGTTCTGTGTGTTCGAAAAACATGGTTTTCTGTTAGGATTGACGGTGTAGGATTGATCTGTACAAGTCTGGCTTGTTTAGTTTTACAATGGGTGTATTGATGTACTGCTCACTGCAGTATGTAAGATGCTGCCTTTTCCACACTCATGTGTGACGTGTGGCTTGTTCTAAAAATCATGCTTTTTGTATAGATGGGGGGGGAGAGGTGCCAAAAAATGATGGACCCCGGGTGTCACATATGCTAGGTACGCCACTGGGTGACAGAGAGAGAAAAATGGAGAGGTGGCAGAGCTGAAATCATTCATGTATAAAGGAGAGAAGGGGCACAGGATAGACAGTTTATGGAAAGAGTATAGAAAGAGGGAAGATGCCGTATAAAATGGGAAGAGGGCGGACAGTGGATGGAAGGGGCTGATGTTGATGGAAGACAGATAGAGGACAGATACTGGCTAGAAAGAAGAGAGTGAAGACAAGATGATTAAAGCAGACACGACAAAAGGTAGAAAAATAATATATATATATTTTTTGCTTAAGAATAAAATAGTATTGTAGTTGTATTGATAAAACTTTTATAAACAGAAAATAAGGTAATCTTTTTATTGGACTAATTTAAATACATTTTTTACTAACTTTTAGAGACCAAAACCCCGTTTCTCAGATCAGGACAGTATAATGTAACAGCAATATACTATATTGACCTGAAGAAGGAGGCTATGGACTCTGAAAGTTAATTGAAAAATGGATTAGTCCAATAAAATGATATATTCTTATTTTCAATTTTTGTTTTATTTCTATTTGTTAATTTATAAAGTGGTGATTGTCAGTATTTTCAAATTTACATCTGCTATATTAATATTTTGCAGCGTATTAGGGGGTTATGTGTCATTGTTTCTGTGGTGTTTCACTGTATACAGTTTGGCTTCTTGGTGGTTCAGATTAACCTTTATCTACATATTTCTATTTTTAGTTTGTGATTACTTATTCCATACTGGGTGAGGGTATATCTGTGTTCTGTGTGTATGAAAGACATGGTTTTCTGTTAGCGTTGACTAGCCTTGTTTGGTGAAATGCATTGGGCATGGTACTTGGAAGCATCCTGAATAAACCTGATTTGAATCTCCTTATTGTCTGCCGATCTTCTTTTATTTCATGTTGGATTCTTTGGTGGACTGCTTGCCTTGTTGTTTCGTTACAAGTTAACATACATGGAGTGGAATGTACTAGAGTTACAGATTTGGTTGTTGATACATACATATGGGTTACAGTTGGTCGACATAGAGTGAGGCAGTTGAGAGGCGTTGTTGGTTATTAATGTGGAGGGGCATAATCAAAAAAAACGTCTAAGTCCCTTTTTGGCCTAAGTCCTTAAACGTTCAAAGCAGAAGCAGGGAAAGTGTCCATAACCAAACCAAACGTCCTTGTTTTAATTATGGCCTTCCTCTGCCTAAACGCCCAATCACCACTACGTCTAAAAGTGCACCCACACAACGTCTACCCACACAACGTCTACACATGAAACAAAAAAACGCCTAAGACCCAAACGTCCAACAGAAGGGCTTTTAGGCGAAGGAGGAGCCAGACCTTTGCCTAAACAACCTTTGCCTAAACAACCTTTGCCTAAACAACCGCTTTCACTACTACCTCTCACCCAGAAGAAGGAGAACGCATTACATCTTCACCTTCCCACCTCTCAACGGAACTCGTCGTAAGAAACTTTACGACAACCTTCTAGGGACACAGGCAGCTAAAATCGACTCTGACATCTTAGAATTACTGATCAAAACAACAGACATAAAAGATTTCCGTAAAGAAATAAAAACACTATTGTTCAAAAAATATCTCCCATCACTCTAACCTCCTCACAACGAGTTACCAATCAACACCTTCAGAAATACCCACCTATAGTATCTCCTTGTCTGTGAATTAGAATGTACTGTAACTCTTCTACACTACACCTGATTTAACTTGATTCAATCGATATATATTATCTCCTGTGATATGTATTATCTTCTGTGACATGTATTATCCTCTGTGTTATGTACCATTCTGTTAAATTGTTGTATCATAATTCTTTACCGTTCCTGTAATCTACTCTTATCCTGTAATGTAATTCTACTGGAATTGCCCAGACATCTTCTATATTGTAATCCGCCTAGAACCGCAAGGCACAGGCGGAATAGAAATCCCTAATGTAATGTAATGTAATGTAAAAGCTGGATTCTGTAACCAGTGTCTGTCAAAAACAACACCGGTTACAGAATCCCCCCCCCCCCCACTACGATCCAGGCAGGAGGGTGCCCAAGCCCTCCTGCCACATCGAACCGCCAACCCCCCCACCACCCCAACAACATCAAGGCAAGAGGGAGCCCAAGCCCTCTTGCCCCGGGCACCCATGGCACCCTCGACAACATCGGGGCAAGAGGGAACCCAAGCCCTCTTGCCGCGGGCACCCGCGGCACCCCCGACAACATCAGGGCAAGGGGGAGCCCAAACCCTCTTGCCCTGGCGATCGTGCCCCCCCTACTCGATATGGCCAGGAGGGAGCCCAAGCCCTCCTAGCCCCGGCGACCCCCCCCCCCTCCGATACAACGGGCCAGGAGAGAGCCCAGGCTCTCCTGGCCCGCGGCGACCCCCGACTCAAGTGGGCCAGGAGAGAACCCAGGCTCTCCTGGCCCCGGCGACCCCCTACCCCCCACCCCCCACTACAATACGGGCAGGAGGGATCCCAGGCCCTCCTGCCCTCGACGCAACCCCCCTCCCCCAATGACCGCCCCCCAGAACCCCCGATCGGCACCCATAGCCAACCCGTGACCACCCTGGCCGACCCCATGACCCCTCATCCCCACCCCCCTTTGCCCATACCTTTTTTTAAGTTGGCCGGACAGACAGGTGCCAAACCCGCCCGTCCGGCAGACAGCTGACGCCAGAATGGGGCCGGATAGGCCCAGCCATCCCAAAGCCCTGCCCACAGGTGGGGCCTAAGGCGCCTGAGCCAATCAGAATAGGCCCGGGAGCCTTAGGCCCCTCCTGTGGGCGGGGTCTTAGGCACATGGTCGGTTGGGCCCCTGCCGGCGATCCTCACCCCGAAGTGCCGCTGTTCGGAGTGGGATGGGCGATCACCATCGCTGGCAGGAGAGATGAACCATCTCTCCTGCAGCGATCAGCCCTCCCCCGGCTATTACGATAGTGCAGGAGGGGGCCCAAACCCTCCTGCCCAGAAACACCCAGAACCCCCGACAACATCGGGCCATGAGGGAGCCCAAGCCCTCTTGCCCCGGCAGTACCCCGAACCCCCGACTAAGTTTGGGGCAAGAGGGAGACAAGCCCTCTTGTCCTGCCGGCACCCAAACCCCCAATAGCATTGGGGCAAGAGGGAGCCTAAGCCCTATTGCTCCACGATCCCCAATCCCCCCCGCTGTGTCTGATGGGGCCAGGAGGGAGCCCAAGCTCTCCGGGCCCGGTGACACCCCCTAACCCTCACCCTCCACCAAAATACAGGCAGGAGGGATCCCAGGCCTTCCTGCCCTCGACGGAACCCCCCATGACCACCCCCAAACCCCCAATCACCCCCCCACTGACTCGTGACCCCCGCTGACCCCACGACCCCCCCACCTTCCCTCCCCGTACCTTAAAAATTGTTGGTTGGACGAACGGGTGCCAAGCCTGTCCGTCCGACAGGCCAGCCATCTCCAGAATGGCTGGCCTTAGGGCCTGATTGGCCTAGGTGGCTCAAACTCCGCCAGCAGGTGGGGCTTGAGGCGCCTGGGCTAACTGGAATTGGCCCAGTTGTCTTAGGTCCCTCCAGAAGTTTTAGCCCTTAGTATGTCTTTTTCTTTGGACATTTTCTAATACAAAAATGACCAAATGAAAAACACACTAAAATACAAACCATTAGGGCAGGAGTGTCCAATGTCTGTCCTCGAGGGCCGCAATCCAGTCGGGTTTTCAGGATTTCCCCAATGAATATGCATGAGATCTATTAGCATACAATGAAAGCAGTGCATGCAAATAGACCTCATGTATATTCATTGGGGAAATCCTGAAAATCCGACTGGACTGCGGCCCTCGAGGACCGACATTGGACACCCCTGCATTAGGATGTCGAAGCAGCCAGCATTCTTAGCAAACTGTCCACACAAACAGCTAAGCAAAGCAGAGCAGAACAGAGGGGCACTCTACGGGGTACTGTAGTGAACATCACATTAAAACATCCCAAGTACACATGCCACTATAACCTGCTTTCCAAAATCCACCCTAAACTTAATATGCCCACTTGTAGAACACATCAATAGCCCTTATTTCTGCAGGTGTCATCTTTATATAGGTACAGTAGGTTTTGGGTGGGTTTTGGAGGGCTCACCTTATAAGCAGGTTATAGTGACATGTGTACCTGGGACATTTTAATGTGATGTTCACTACAGTACCCGAGTGTCCCTCTGATCTGCTGAGCTTTGTCTGTGTGGCTATCTGAAACTAATATAGGCTGGAATGTACTGTTACTTTCACATCTTTGGGTGATGGGAAGGGGTCAGTGACCAATGACGGAGTAAGGGGAGGATCATTCCTTAATCCTGCCAGTGGTAATCTAGTCAGTTTGGGCACCTTTTTAAATCTTATTCATTTTTAAAACAGGTCTAGCCCCAAACATCTAATGGTGATCTGGACTTTTTGTTAAAAGTTTGATTATCCCTGTAAAATGTCCAAGTACCAAGGCTGCCCTAAACCAATCCAAAGCACACCTCTAACATGCTCCCTTAAGATTTAGAAGCTCTGGAGCCAAAACAACTAGAAAAACGCCTAGAAAGTCAGTTTCAAACATGGACACTTAAACATTTTGACTAATAATAATTCCAAGTGTCAGTTTATGTCATCTTTTGGATGTCTATCTTTTTTTTTTTTAAAGTGAGCCTCATAGTATGTTTTGTGAGTAGCTTCTTTGATGGGGTTTCATCTGTCAGTCCTTTGCAAACAGATAAATCAATTTCATTTTGAACAATGTGGTTCACTTGGAATTTTCATACATTGGTACTGTACATAAAAGACAAAAGAAGTCAATATGATTTTATAATTCTCTGAACTTGACAAATAACTTTCCCATTTGAATTTGGGTGAATCAAGCCCTAAGTGCACACAATACAAAAGACACAGTTCTGCAGACAAAAGAATGGTACACTGTGTGAAATTAAATGAAGCTGAATAAATGCCCATTGTGAATGCTAGACATCAAAAATACATTTAATGAAAAAAATAATTTGAAAGGAACACAGGCATGGTTTAGAATAGAACAGAAATATATTATTTGTGAGATATCTGTTGAGTATAAATAATCTTCTATATATATAAAATCGGAGGTATGTATGTGTGTGTGTATGTATGTGTGTGTGTATGTGCTGCGATCACGCAAAAACGGCTTGACCGATTTGAACGAAACTTGGTATGCAGATCCCTCACTACCTGGGGTGATATGTTCTGGGGGTCTCACGGCCCACCTGCACACGTGGGCGGAGCTACAAACAGAAAATCAGATTTCACCCATTCATGTCAATGGAAAAAATGTAAAAAGCTGCCATTCTCACAGTAATTCAAAAACGGCTTGACCGATTTGAACGAAACTTGGTATGCAGATCTCTCACTACCTGGGGTGATATGTTCTGGGGGTCTCACGGCCCACCTGCACACGTGGGTGGAGCTACAAATAGAAAATCAGATTTCACCCATTCATGTCAATGGAAAAAATGTAAAAAGCTGCCATTCTCACAGTAATTCAAAAACGGCTTGACCGATTTGAACGAAACTTGGTATGCAGATCTCTCACTACCTGGGGTGATATGTTCTGGGGGTCTCACGGCCCACCTGCACACGTGGGTGGAGCTACAAATAGAAAATCAGATTTCACCCATTCATGTCAATGGAAAAAATGTAAAAAGCTGCCATTCTCACAGTAATTCAAAAACGGCTTGACCGATTTGAACGAAACTTGGTATGCAGATCTCTCACTACCTGGGGTGATATGTTCTGGGGGTCTCACGGCCCACCTGCACACGTGGGTGGAGCTACAAATAGAAAATCAGATTTCACCCATTCATGTCAATGGAAAAAATGTAAAAAGCTGCCATTCTCACAGTAATTCAAAAACGGCTTGACCGATTTGAACAAAACTTGGTATGCAGATCCCTCACTACCTGGGGTGATATGTTCTGGGGGTCTCGCGGCCCACAACTCTATGTTGCTTGCTCAAGGGTGGGTTCACCCAAGAATTTATATGTTCTTGCTCCTGGAGGTGAAACTAAAAATGTTGTTTATAATCAAGTTTTGCGTTAGTTGTATTGTATTCATTTTGTCAAATATTTCACATTATAAGTTGAATATATGTGTGTGTGTGTATGTATGTATGTTCCAGCATAACTCTTCAATGCATGGACAGATTTCAACCAAACTTGACATACACATTACTTACTATCTGAGGACAAACACTGTGGGGTGGGAAGGGGGGGATATGTAAAAATGATTGAAAATGACAGATTTAGTATCTACCCCATAGTGTTTTCGGGCTCACAGATGAATACTCAGCATAACTCTGAAACGCATGGAGAGATTTCAACCAAACTTGGTACACATATGACTTACTATCTGGGGAAAAATATTGTGCAGGTGGGACGGGGTAAAATACTGTGGGGGTGGGAAGGGGGGTGATATGTTAAAATTATCAAAAGCGACAGATATTAATGTCCCAACCCATAGTTTTCAGGCTCGCAGAGATGAATACCGACACTCCCGATGCCGTTTAAGTCTAAGTTCAGCCCCATAGAGAGGGACATTCCTTTGGGACATGTGGAGGGTAGGGGGTTGGGACATTGGAGTGGGGCATATGGGATATGTGGGGTGGGGGGTAACGTGGGGGGTGGGACATGTGGGACATAGTGGGGTGGGACATGTAGGGGGTTGGACATTTTGGGATAAATAAATATCCGGGCAACACCGGGTAATCAGCTAGTACCTAAATAATGCTACCTCCTCTACCCATACCCTCCCTCTCTTTCAATCTTATAGAAAAGTTTTAAAAGCAAATATTAAAAGCCTGTTTGCCATTAGACTTCAAACCTTTTCAAGTTCTCTTATAAGGTACTTTAAAAGTCTTCAATATGATAGAAACTTTTTTGTATTTAGATAACAGGAATACATTTTTTATATAGAACATCTAGGTAGGAATTGAGACACCAAGGTTAGAATGAGAACAATTTCATGAATATTTGCTAAAAATCTCACTGAAAGTGGAATCATTTGTAAAATACATATTAGAGTAACAGGAACTATACTTGCAAGTGCAAGTCATTTTAAGTAAGAAATATAAAAAAAGAGTGGTATCATTTGGGGTTTACACATGCTGGTACTCAGATGTATAAATGCCAGATTTTATAGAACTGTATATCCAAGAAGAGCTCTTGTATGTGTTTCCTCCATGTCCCAGGATAAGCCGTGATCCAGGATAAAACCTAGTGCGTCTTTGAAGGGATGCAAATGTCAGATTGTGAATACAGCCAGACCTTCTTTCTCATGGATCAGTGCTCTTGTGGCATAGCTTTTGAGTGTGTGGCATTAGTGTGCAAGGGATACTGCGAGTTATTGCTACTCTGTTCAGAGCCAAAGAGCTTATGACGGTCTCTGCTTATGCTAAGGTATGTGAAAAATTTCTGCTCTGATGCATTAAGGAGAATGAGGAGCCATTCTTTGCTCTGATCTCGGTGGTGTTAGCTTCCTCCAGGCTGGACTTGACAAGGGTCTTACAGTGGTGTCCCTCAGAGTTCAAGTGGTGGAAATGACTTGTTTCAGGGCTCAAGAGCATAAAGCTTTGTTGGTGTGGGCAAATAAATGGCAGATGAGCTTCAATGTAGAGAAATGTAAAGTTATGCACATAGGGAAAGGGAACCCGATGTACAGTTACACGATGGGGGGATAATATTGGGGAAAGGCAACCTAGAAAAGGACTTGGGGGTTTTGGTGGATAAAACAATGAAACCGGCGGCACAATGTGCTGCGACCTCAAAAAAGGCAAACAGAATGTTGGGCATTATCAAAAAAGGTATCACTACCAGAACCAAGGAAGTTATCCTCCCGCTGTATAGGTGCGACCGCATCTGGAGTACTGCGTTCAGTACTGGTCACCGTACCTTAAGAAGGATATGGTGATACTCGAGAGGGTCCAGAAAAGAGCAACAAAAATGATAAAGGGCATAGAAAACCTCTCATATGCTGAGAGGCTGGAGAAGCTGGGGCTCTTTTTCCTGGAAAAGCGGAGACTTAGAGGGGATATGATAGAAACTTATAAGATCATGAAGGATATAGCGAAGGTAGAGAGGGACAGAGTCTTCAGACTGGCGGGGGCAACAAGAACTAGAGGGCACTCTAAAAAATTGAAGGGAGATAGGTTCAGAACAAATGCCAGGAAGTTCTTCTTCACTCAGAGGGTGGTGGACACCTGGAATGCGCTTCCAGAGGAGGTGGTAGAGCAGAGTACGACTTTGGGTTTCAAAAAGGGACTGGTAGAGTTCCTGAAGGAAAAGGGGATCCAGGGATACAATTAGAGGGTTACTATACAAGTACAAAATGCTCTAGAGTAATTGATCACTACAGGTCATTGACCTGGGTGGCCTCCGCAGGAGCGGACTGCTGGGCATGATGGACATATGGTCTGACTTGGCAGAGGCAATGCTTATATACAGGACACTAAATGAATAGGGAATACATGATTTAGGTAAAGGATCACTTATAGGTCATGGACCTGGGGGGCCACCGCGGGAGCGGACTGCTGGGCATGATGGACCCCCTGGTCTGACCCGGCAGAGGCAATGTTCTTATGTGTCTCATCTGGATATAGCCGGATTCCAAAAGGGGATGCTGCTGCTCAAGCTCCTGGTAAAACCTTAACATGGCTTTATAAGGCCTCAGTCAGGCTCCATATGAGCTACTCTAGGATATGTCCTTGATGAATCTGATTCTCAAAACAGTTTTTCTTGTGGCTATTACCTCAGTGAGAAGAGTCTCGGGTCTACAGGCTCTTTCTTGCAGATAATCTTTCCTCAAGATCACAGAGGCTGGAGTTTCTTTGTACACTGTTCCATCCTTTTTGCCAAAAGTTGTTTCAGCTTTCCATGTCAATCAAGAAGCCAGATTGATGGCATTCCAATCCACAGGTTCTAAGAAGGACTGGATTCTGATAAAGTTGGATATGAGAAGAGTGTTTTTCCAATATCATGAGGTCACCAACAATTTCAAACTATCTGCCCATCTTTTTGTGCTCACAAGTCAGGCCAGATGTGGCACACCAACTTCCTAGACCACAATCTCCAGATGGATCCATAGGGCCATTTGGTCAGCATATATTGCCTTAGGAAGATAGTCACCAGTCTACGTAAAGGCACATTTGATTAGAAGCGTGGCTTATTCAAAATTTGTAGGGCAGCAACTTGGTCCACTCTACATACATTTTCAAAGTTTTACAGGGTGGCTATAGTGGAAAGGGAGGATTTTGCCTTTGGATCCTCAGTATTACGAGCCAGGGCAGTGGTCCCACCCTAGATTTTTGGGACTGCTTTTGTACGTTCCAGCCATCCAGAATGACATACCTAATGCACTATAAAAAGAGATTAGGTTCTTACCTTGCTAATATATTTTCTAGTAGATAGGTGTGTCATTCTGGAGACCTGTCCTGTCAGTTATCTCCTATGCCTGTCCACTGTATCTAAAAGAAAGTTTGAGTCCAAACTGACATTTGGATGTCAGTCAGACCTTAAGGGCATAAAGAGTAATCTATTGTTAAAACACATTGGTGTATTACATGAGCTCAATCAATGTTTTTGTTTGGCATGATTGTTTTGCTGTTTGTTCAATGGCAATGTTTTTGCCAAAACTGGGTTCCTAGTTGGGACATTGTTCCAGCTGGACATAGCTCCAATGGACTTTTGATTATTCCATGTTTGTTGAGATATCCACAGAGATTCTATTTGAGCCTATTTACATTGATATTTATTGTTGAAATAAATTACCAGGTTATAAAGACATCTTGCTTGCCTTTAGTTTGCCGTTCTTGTACTAAATTCATCTCCTGCAAAGACTCCAAAAGAACTGGCAAAGCCGCAGGCTTAAATAAATGCAAAACCATGGGAACGTCCCCAGGTTCTAAACCCCCTGAGGGATCCACAGATCCAGCACACAGTCCCTGGATCCCTCATCCTGGGAAGCGCTGCACATGTAAGGGGTCAGCAAGCTGGTCATCATCATAAGGATCTCCCAGATCAGGATCAGGCAGCACAAGAACAGTGGCTGACTGAGCCGAGGACATTCCCATAGAAGAAACGCCACTGAGAGACACATTTGAGGCAGAGCGGAACTGTGCGGGAACAGCAGCTTTGAAACTCATTCTACAAATGTTTAATAAATTCTGAGAAAGCTTTCAGCTTCTGAGTCATAGTCACCCTCAGATGACTTAACTTTGCATTTCTTAGGCTGCAGAGGATCTGCAGCCAGGCACACAGAACTAGAAGCTGTGCCAAGCCCTGAAAATAAAGAAGGCCACCCCAACCAGGCTAGCTGAGCATTTTGTCACCTACATAAGCATTGGAGAAGCTAAGCCTGGTGCTGCCGCCTCTCCCAGCTGCACCATGTGGCACATGGAGCAAGGATGCTCTTAAGGCACTAAATTTCTGCAATCCTGACAAGAATTCACATTAGGAGAGCCCAAGGACTACATCCCAACAAGATTTGAGGTAAAAACTGCAGTTTCGGAGAAGCAAGGAGCTTTAAGAAAAAAGATAGTTAAAAATCCAAAATGGCTGCAGCTAAGAAATTTGCACCAAAATCACAATATTTTTCACATTAAACAAATTGCAAAAACAATGATTTTTCAGGTGGGGAAACACAGGGGAACATGCAGAAACCATTAAAACATTGATTTTCAACCCCCCTCCCCCCCCCCCCCACACACACACACACTGATTCACCTCACAGGCTGTGACACCCTTTACTCACTGTGACCTGTTTCAGCCCTCTAACAGTAGCTGGAATCAGAGAATCACTACCTCATGCTAGAAATGCCTCTTCGATGCTGATCTTTGGGCTTCCAGTCAGACCCTATGCCTGACTGCACCTCCACCCCCTGTAGACCAACGGACACACTCGGGGATGGGCAGAGGTGAAAAGATACAGCTGGCACCCTGCGAGATACTGCGAGACATGACACTGAACTTCCAAAAAGGGAATTACGAAGGGATGAGACTCATGGTGGGGAAGAAGATTAAGAAGAGGATAGGCACTATAAAAATGCTAGAGCAAGCTTGGTCCCTTTTCAAGGACATGGTCACCGAGGTGCAAAATCTTTATATACTGCATATCAACAAGGGATCCAAGAGGCAAAAGAACAAAGAACTGGCGTGGCTCACTGTAGAGGTGAAGGAAGCAATCAGAGACAAGAAATCTTTGTTTAAGGAATGGAAAAGGTCAAAAACAGATGAAAACTGGAACAAACACAAACATCAACACAGGCGGTAAAAGGGGCCAAAAGAGACTATGAGGAAAAAATAGCCAAGGAAGCAAAAAACTTCAAGCCATTCTTTCGATAAATCAAAGGGAAACGACCCGTGAAGGAAGTGGTGGGATCGTTGGATGACCATAGAATAAAGGGAGTGCTAAAAGAGGACAAAGCAATCGCCAACAAACTGAACACATTATTTGAGTCTGTATTTACCGAAGAAGATTTACACAGTATACTGAAACCCATCAGCTATATGCAGGAAACGAAGATGGGAAGCTGACAGGATTGACGGTCAGTCTAGAGGAGGTGTGTAGGCAGATTGATAGGCTTAAGATCAATAAATCCCTGGGACCGGATGGCATCCATCCAAGGTCATGAAGGAACTGAAAGGGACCATAGATGAACTTTTCAACTAATAGCCAATCTGTCGTTCAAATTGGGAAAGATTCTGGAAGACTGGAAGGTGGCGAATATTATGTCGATCTTCAAGAAAGGTTCGAGGGGAGATCTGGAAAATTACAGACCAGAGAGTCTGACCTCGGTACTGGGAAAGATGGTAGAGACGCTGATAAAGGGCCGCATCATTGATCACCTTGACGAACATGGGCTGATGAGGTCCAGTCAGCACGGTTTTAGCAAAGGAAGATCGTGTTTGACAAACTTGCTGCACTTCTTTGAAGGAGTAAACAGGCAGATAGACAAAGGCGACCCGGTCGACATTGTATATCTGGATTTTCAGAAAGCGTTTGACAAGGTTCCACATGAACGACTACTTCAGAAAATTGTGAGCCATGGAATCAAGGGTGAAATACTCACGTGGATTAAAAACTGGCTGGATCATAGGAAACAGAGACTGGGGGTTAATGGACAATACTCGGACTGGAGGAGCATCACCAGTGGGGTGCCGCAGGGCTTGGTGCTTGGACCCGTGCTCTTCAACATCTTTATAAATGATCTAGACAATGGTACGACGAGTGAGGTGATTAAATTTGTGGACGATACAAAGTTATTCAGAGTAGTGAAGACGCAGGGGGATTGCGAAGATCTACAACGAGGAATAGGCATCGACATGGCAGATAAGGTTCAATGTGGATAAGTGTAAATTGATGCATGTAACAAAAATCCCATGTACGAATACAAGATGTTTGGGGCGGTACTTGGAGAGACCTCCCAGAAACGAGACTTGGGAGTTCTGATCAAGAAGTCGATGAAGCCGTCCACGTAATGTGCGGCCACGGGGAAAAGGGTGAACAGAATGCTAGGAATGATAAAGAAGGGGATCACAAACAGATCGGAAAAGGTTATCATACCGTTGTACCGGGCTATGGTACGCCTTCACCTGGAGTACTGCGTCCAGCACTGGTCGCCGTACATGAAGAAGGACACGGTACTACTCGAAAGGGTCCAGAGAAGAGTGACTAAGATGGTTAAGGGACTGGAGGAGTTGCCGTACAGCGAAAGATTAGAAAAATTGGGCCTCTTCTCCCTTGAACAGAGGAGATTGAGAGGGGACATGATCGAAACATTCAAGGTACTGAAGGGAATAGACTCGGTAGATAAGGACAGGCTGTTCACCCTCTCCAAGGTAGGGAGAACGAGAGGGCACTCTCTAAAATTGAAAGGGGATAGATTCCGTATGAATGCAAGGAAGTTCTTTTTTACCCAGAGGGTGGTAGAAAACTGGAACGCTCTTCCGGAGTCTGTCATAGAGGAGAACACCCTCAAGGGATTCAAGACAAAGTTGGATAGGTTCATGCTAAATCAGAACGTACGCAGGTAGGGCTGGTCTCAGTTGGGGCGCTGGTCTTTGACCAGGGGGCCGCCACGTGAGCAGACTGCTGGGCACGATGGACCACCTGTCTGACCCAGCAGCGGCAGTTCTTCTGTTCTTATGTACTGCTGAGTCTTCTACAAATGTCCAACAGCCTGTGCTCCAAACTTTGTTTGGAAGAAGGAGAAGGATGGGGATGGCCCTAAGCTACTGTGAAGTAAATGTAGGCTGGCTGGCAGGGATTGGTCTGTCAGCTGCAGACTGAAGTCTGTATAATTTCAATGCAGGTAGAGCTGAATAATCGCTCCAAGCACACACCCCTCCCCCCATCCCCAGAAAGGGATGTAAAAAACACTGCATAAACTAATAAAAGAGAAAGAACAAAACAAATACACTCCTGCTGGCATGCATGCAGAAGGGAAAAACTATAAGTTGAGCTAAAGAGCCCAGTGAAGTACAGCAGAGGCACAGAGAAAAAAAATCCAGAGTGGATTCCTTCTGCAGATGGCTTGTGGCCATGGGGACACAACCTCTGTCTAGAATTTCTCACCTATTGTACTGGAAATCAAATTATTGTATCAAATCAAATTTTGTTGCAGGTTGGAATAAATTCACACTAAACAAAAACCCAATATGGGACTCACTAATACATTCAAACCAAATTGTCCCTATTGAAATAATAGAGATAGGTACAAAAAAAAATATTAGAATAAGTGTATCCTCAGTGTGATTATGAAAGCTAACAGGACCCTGGAAAAACAACCAGAGTTCCAGTCTTATATAGGTTGGAGTAAAGGTAGGAAAGGCATTCCACCACCATACCATAGAAAAAGAATAAAGAAGGTCAGCCATTCCTTTTAATGCTGGCCAAATGTCCAGGGAGGTATGAGAGAGGTTGAGCAAGACAAAATGCCATCAACAGACTACGAACCCAATGTGATATATTTTCTGTGTTTCTTTTTCTTGTTGATACCCTACAACAATACAACAAATGGTAGAAATGTCCTACCCCATCCCAAGAAGACAAAGTATAGCACACAATCTATGGTATGTGGGCCAGTAGATTTTCTTTTCTGTTTGAATGCTCTGTTTACTGCTCTAAAGTATTAGCCAAGTAGATCTAATATTTTCCTGCATTTACCATTTTATAGCAGAAACAGAACACATATAAGGAAACCCTCGTTACAAAGTATGCATAACATGCATGTGAAGTAGACAGTTTGACTAAGAAATAAAATATATCTGATGACAGATTTCATTGCAATCTGCTAGTACTTATTAAGATGTCTATAAACAAAAAGTCATATCTGAGAACATCTTTCTGCAAACAAAGGAAAGTTTTTAATTGCTTTAATCAGCATGTGCTTTGTCTTTGCAGTGCCATAGGAAAATAATCTGAATCTAATCAGCAAATGTCTTGCAGAGGAAATTCTTGTTCACAGGCGTTGTCAATAGACCTCCTTTTGTGAGATGCAAATAATGTTCCTGCTAAACTGGAACATACACAAGTGAGGCTTGACTCATTTAGAGCACTGGTCTTTGACCTAAGGGCCGTAACGTGAGCGGACTGCTGGGCACGATGGACCACTGGTCTGACCCAGCAGCGGCAATTCTTATGTTCTTATGCCTTTTAAAAATAATTACACTAGATCTTGAGTCACATGATCCTTACGAGGGTCAAGTTAAGGAACTAGGTCATTAGTACTCAGACTTAATGGGGTGGGTCAGTAGAGTGGGCAGACTTGATGGGCTATAGCCCTTTTCTGCCGTCATCTTTCTATGTTTCTATGTTTCTATGTTTCTATGATAGAGGAAGATAAAAAGTGCCAATACTTACTATAAACTTCAACAAGCTTTTGACCAGGTAGAAAATCACTACTGAGAGCTTACTAAATAGTGTTTAGCAATAGAGGAATTTCTGCAGAAAGTATGTTTTGACTGAGACATTAAGGTCCTTTCAGTAGCTACTACACATTAGAAGTTGCTCAACACTATACTCATTTATAACCTTTAGTCAACAAACTTCAATCTATGGACCTAGATGAAGAAATCCTACTTGTACTGGGCAGAGATGTGCCAGAGTTCAAGTTTCAAGTTCAAGTTTAATACAAATTTGATTAATCGCTTTATCTAAATTCAAAGCGATGTACATAAAAATAAAATTACAATATTAATACAGTATCATAGTAGATAAAACAAACAAGGTTAATGACAAATTTGACAGAACCGGAAACAAAAGGGAAGTATAGGGAAAAAGTTACATTTTAAGTTAAAGAAACATACGTATAGGGGAGGCACATGAGGAGAGGGAAATGATAATAATTAGATGTAAAAGAAGGAAAAAAATTGAAAGTGAGACTTAAAAGAAAGAGTTTAAGAGATTCTCATGATTGTTAAAAAGGTTACATTATAGCTAGTTAGTTAATGAAGGCATCGTTAAAAAGGAAAGTTTTTAGTTTACTTTTAAATTTTTCTATTTTAATTTCTTCCCTTAAGTGACTAGGTAAAGAATTCCAGGTTTGGGGTGCAGTAACTGAAAAAATAAATTGACGACGCGTATTTATTATTTTAAGAGATGGAATCGTTAATAAATGCATTTCAGTGGATCTTAATGTTCTATTAGCTGTGTATGGGATTAACAATTTATGAATGAAAGCTGGAGTTTTAAAAAGTAGAGATTTAAAGGTGAGTAAGCTAAGCTTATATATTATTCTATGGGCTACTGCCTAGAGGTCAGTAGTTATGTGCTGATCCATATGTTTGTCCCTTATCCCCAGTACCTTTTTAAATTCCTCCCTCCTGAGACAGCTGTCTCATCTATTTCCCAGCCAGCGACACACAGGCTAGAAGCGCAGGGATAAGGAATAAGCCCTCCGCACTCGCACTTGGGCCCGCGCCAATCTATGAATTGCTGCAGTCAGTTCTTATGAGTCCCATATACGATGACAGCAGGTGGGTTTAAAAGATGCGGCGGTGGCTGGGGGGGAGGGGAAGGGGGAGTTAAAAAATGCGGCGGCGGCAGCGGGCTTAACAAATTTTTATCTTCACTTCATAAGATGCACTTACATTTCCACCCCCTTTATGGGGATGGAAAACGTGCGTTTTATGGAGGGAAAAATAAAGTATGTTACCTTTATAAAACTAATATTTAAATTGTCAAAGAATCCCAAATGATTACAATCTGTTCCATTCCACCCATCATTGTAATAGTGTTATTGGATTATATAGTGCAATAAGTACTCAAATACAGCCTTTTCCCTGAAGAGTGTACAGTATTTAGTACATACTGGCAGCAATAATATAGTTGCGGCTGCCCCTACCATTGAGCAATTGTGTTTTTTGCCCATGGCTTTGCTTTGCTTCCCCCCTTCCCCCTGACTTAATGCAAATGGGGCCTTGTAATGAGTCTCAGCACATGGTCCTGCATTTTTTCACCGCCTTCTCCTCCCCACACACACAAACAACCCCTGGTTAGTGAGTTGCCCAAGGTCACAAAGAGCTTCGGTAGCAGATATAGGATTTGAATCCTGCTTCCCTGGTTCTCATCTCCTTGCTCTTAGCAGTAAACCACTTTCTCTCTCTACTGTTTAGGGATCCAGCTATATTTGTTCAATACATGGTCACAGAAAAGTCTGAAGCTGTTTGTTACAGCACACTGGTGGGCTTTTTTCTTTTTAACCTTTCTGTAACATATAACATAAATACATGTGCTGGGAAAATCAAAACAAGTCAACATTAGAAGAAAAACACAGTCTTACTGTTAAACACATTTCAGGCGGCCCCTCTTCCAGCTCTGTGCATGTGTTTTAGGTTAAATATGGTTCCAAAGATTAAAGTCTATGTTCTCGGCAAAGAGAGGAAATAATGTTTCCTGTCCCATTTGCCATGCTAAGTGAACAACTGTTCTCGCACAATTAGAATTGTTAATTGATTTGAAAACAGAGGGCTTTGAAGGTGGAAAACTGCTGACATTATTTCAACAGGGAAATGCACTCCTGAGAGAGTGAGAGCACTGCAGTACAATTTCTCTCCTTGTTTTGTTGAAAATACATCTATAAAAACACTGTGAATCACGCAGTAAAAACTGCTGTGCTGATATCATAAATCTCAGATAATAAAAATTTCATTGTTCAAACAATAAAATAGACTTTTATTATAACACAGAGTATCCACCTAAACATTGTCCTTTTAGCTTCTCCGAGTTAAATGTATGCATAGTTTTACAGTCTATAAACAGATCTGGAATAAAAGTTAATAAATGTCAAAATTTGCATTTCAAAAAATTCTTGCTGCATTTTAGGGAAGATCAATCTATGAACCTTTCAACATTATGTCAAATGAAATGCTAATTGTACCTTTAGGAATTTCAGAGACAGTGACAAGAAACTAAATGCTCTGTTCCTTTGCATCAGCAAGTCGAAGATAATTGTATATCCACTCTTGTGAACTTCTCCAGGAAGAAAAAAGAAAAAAATTGTGAAGAAAAAAGGGGTTCTATTCTTCAGCTCGGCAAGGTAGACTCCTTCAGCCACCCTTCATCAATCTATCTTCAAATAAAATGTGCTAACATGTTGACAATGGACAAATCACATGGCAGTGCATTTATTCTTTTTATAATAGGTTTGTCAAATAAGCATCAGCAAGAGAGATTTAAGAGTACGAAATATTTTTTTTTCCAGCCAAGTAGAGGCTCACAAAAAAAGGAGAGGCTAATATATGATTATGATTATTATGATCAGGTTTTTCCTCTAAGTTCACTAGAGCTAGTTCTTTTCGCTGCATTATGGCTTCATTGAGTTTTGCAATAATAAACCAAGAATAAGCAAAATGCTGAGTATGACTCAATATTAACCCACAATTTCTTTGTCCTTTGTTCTGCTGTCCTTCTCCACAGCAGTACTTGTACAGCCAAAAGGTTAAAAGAATCAAGGACAAGCATAGTCTGAATCACTGAAAAGGGAAAGTCACATTCATTGTTGGTTTTGACTGAGACAATTTTTATGGATGTCAGCCATATTTCTTCCAGTTATATGAATAGTAAAGACCCAGTTCAATGGAAAAGGTAAACAATGTGGATAAAGGAAAGGGAAATGTGATTCGAGCATTCTTTTGTCAACCTATTCATTTGACTTCACTCAGTTCAAAGTTAGCATAGCACAGCATCTCAACATTTTCTATAGTGTGTTTTCAAAAGCAAGAGTTTGTGGCTTACTGGTCTCATGCTGAGGTATTAAACTAATGAATGCAAATGATTCTTAACATTACTAGTATCAATATTACTGAATGGATGAGATACACAAGTTAATATGCAATTATATCTACAATATATCAAGTTCATAAAAGAACAGTCATCTTTAGAAAATGTATATAATAAAAAGAAAAAAAACCTTAAATTTATCTAATTGATTTTAATTTAGATAAAAATCTTGCATTCTCTTTTTTTATTTTAGAATTAAACATAATATTCAAGCATATAAAAGACAAAAATATCAGAAAAAGGCAAAAATACAGGGAAACCCCTTAGAGGAAATAAATGGGAAGGGGTAAAACACGGACCTTACGGACCTCGCAGATTTAAAACCGCACGTCCTTAAAAATCTGAGGTCCGTGCAATGAAGTCGCTGGGTTGCGGGTTTTAAAACCTCCCTGTAATGGTCCGTGCAATGAAGTCGCTGGGTCATGGGTTTTAAAACTTCCCTGTAATTTGCTAAAGGATTTTTTTTTTTGTTCTTTTTTATGGCCTCTGTCCCCATATACATTTAATAGTCCTTCACACCTCAACTATCCGTAGCTGTGCACGGCCCTCATCAATATTAAGCAAGGATAACACAAAATTTTGTGCAAGTTTAATGGAGTAATTCCCCACCTTTCTCTAGGAGTCAGCAAAGTTGAGAAAATGCTGGGAGTCTTTAAGTAAGTGTTCAACACTAGGGGAAAGTACTTCTATGACATTTTAGCTCTGACGGATCCTAATGCTTTTCCCTCCCTATGCTGAGACTAAAAGTGGTACCGACCTCAGGACAAAAGTTTTGCTGCTAGTCTCAGCATAGGGAGAGAAAAGCATTAAACATAGAAACATAGAAAGTGATGGCAGAAAAGGGCCAAGGCCCATCAAGTCTGCCCACTCTATTGACCCACCCCCCTAGCTATCCTTTGAAAGATCACACCCTGATGACCCATCCCCTCTTAGAGATCCTACATGAGCATCCCATCTGTTCTTAAAATCTGGCACGCTGCTGGCCTCGATCACCTGTACTGGAAGCTCATTCCAATTGTCAACCACTCTTTCGGTGAAGAAGTACTTCCTGGTGTCGCTATGAAACTTCCCGCCCTTTATTTTCAGCGGATGCCCCCTTGTGGTCGAGAGTCCTCTAAGAAAGAAAATATCATCTTCTACCTCGATATGACCAATGATATACTTAAACATCTCAATCATGTCTCCCCTCTCTCTACGTTCTTTGAGAGAGTATAGCCGCAATTTGTTCAGGCTTTCTTCATACGATAGATCCTTGAGCCCCGAGACCATCCTGGTGGCCATTCACTGAACCGACTCAACTCTCAGCACATCTTTACGGTAATGTGGCCTCCAGAATTTTACACAGTACTCCAGATGAGGCCTCACAATGGTTCTGTACAATGGCATTATGACGTTGGGCTTCCGACTAACAAAGCTTCTCTGGATACAACCCAGCATTTGCCTTGCCTTGGATGAAGCCTTCTCCACTTGATTGGCAGTTTTCATGTCTTCACTAATGATCACCCCCAGATCCCGTTCTGCTGTAGTCCTTGCCAAGATCTCTCCATTCAATGTGTACGTTCTGCGCGGATTATTGTTGCCAAGGTGCATGACCTTGCTTTTTTTAGTGTTGAAGCTCAGCTGTCAGGTCAAGGACCAATGTTCCAATAGAAGCAGGTCTTGCGTCATGCTGTCGTATAAATTGCTGTTACGTACAATTTTACATAGTTTGGCATCGTCGGCAAATAATGTTATTTTACCTTGAAGCCCCTGAGTCATATCTTTTATTGAATATGTTGAAAAGGATTGGGCCCAAGATTGAGCCCTGCGGCACAACACTGGTCACCTCCGACGTTTTGGAGAGGGTACCATTAACCACCACCCTCTGAAGTCTTCCACTCAGCCAATCGTTGACCCATGTAGTTAATGTTTCACCTAATCCCATCGATTTCATCTTGCTCAATAACTTGCGGTGGGGGACACTATCAAAAGCTTTGCTGAAGTCCAAGTACACGACGTCCAGGCACGCTCCCAAATCCAGTTTTCTTGTCACCCAGTCAAAGAAGCTGATGAGATTGGATTGGCAGGACCTACCCTTGGTGAATCCATGTTGGTGGGGATCGCGTAGATTCTCCTCATCCAGGATCGTGTCTAATTTGCGTTTGATTAGTGTTTCCATGAGTTTACTCACTATCGATGTGAGACTCACCAGTCTGTAATTCGCAGTCTCTGTCCTGCAACCTTTTTGTGCAGAGGAATGACATTAGCTGTTTTCCAGTCCAGGGGGACTCTTCCCGTACTCAGGGAGAGATTGAAGAGTACGGATAACGGTTCCACTAGGACGTCACTGAGCTCACTGAGCACTCTGGGATGTAGATTGTCTGGTCCCATGGCCTTGTTCACCTTGAGTCTTGATAGTTCATCGTAGACGTCACCGGGTGTAAACTCAAAATTCCAAAACGGGTCTTCCGAACTTTGTTTTGTCTGCAACTGTGGACCGGACCCCGGTGCCTCGCAGGTGAAGCAGAAGTATTCATTTAGTAGTTCAGTCTTGTCTGAATCTGATTCTACATAATTCCCGTCTGGTTTCCTAAGGCGCACTATCCCATCAGTGTTTCTTTTTCTGTCACTAATATACCTGAAGAAGGATTTGTCCCCCTTCTTAATGTTCCTTGCTAGGTTTACTTAAATTTGATGCTTGGCCTCTCTGACTGCCGCTTTCACCTCTGCAGATTTGGCCATATATTCTAATTTAGCCTCCCTTGTCTCCGAGTGTTTGTAGGAAATGAATGCTCGCTTCTTTTCTTTAACGAGGTCTGAAATCTCTGCGGTGAACCATTGGGGTCTATTGTTTTTTCGCCGTTTATTTGCTGATTTTATGTAGCGGTTCGATGCTACATGTAGGGTAGATTTCAAAGTTGACCACATAGCCTCCATATTATTGGCCACGGCTTGGTTTTGCAGTGCCTGATGGACGAAATCTCCCATGCGTTTGAAGTCAGCGCTTCGAAAGTTGAGTACTTTTGTCGTCGTGCTTGATCTAGTGAAATCCTTCCTGAGGTTGAACCATACCATGTTGTAGTCGCTGAAGGCTAACCTATCGCCTACCGAGACCTCCGAGACACTTTCTCCGTTGGTGAGTACCAGGTCCAGAATCGTCTGAGCCCTAGTGGGCTCCAATACCAGTTGTTTGAGTAGTGCTCCGTTTATGGCGGATAATAGCCTTCTGCTGCCGCTGGTTGTCGCTGAGAGTGTGTTCCAATCTGCATCGGGCATGTTGAAGTCCCCTAGCAGTACAGTGTCCCCCCTTAAAGTGATATTCTCTATGTCTTGGTTTTCCAGCTGTTTTGGAGGTCTGTATATTATACCAAGATACAGGCATTTTTCATTGCCTCTGGCTAGGTTTACCCAGAGGGATTCCCCAGTGTACTTGACATCTGCGATTCTCGTAGTTTTAATGTCTTCTGTAGTGTACAGTGCTACCCCTCCTCCTAACTTGCCCTCTCTGTCTTGACAAAGTAAGTTGTAACCCGGTATAGCCATATCCCACCCATGAGAGTCCGTGAACCAAGTTTCGGAAATCGCCACCACATCTAGGTCAGCATTAATTATTTCGGTCTCCAGTTTGAGAATTTTATTAACTAAACTGCGTGCATTAACATACATAGCTTTCCATACCTTGTGATTGCTAGGACCCTGTGGGGAGTTTCCCATCTGAGTTAGTGTGGCCCCTGATGTATTGTTTGCAATGTGGGTACTTATCCCAGACTCAGAATTGTTCGCAAAGTGAGTACTTACCTTGGACTCAGAAGTGGAGCTGTGGTTCTCCTCCTCAGGATGGTTATCTGCTGCACTGGAACCCTCCCCCAACTTACCTAGTTTAAAGCCCTACGAAGCAGACGGGCTAGTCGGTGTCTGAAGACGTTCTTACCCCTGCTGGTTAGATGGAGTCCATCTGGTCCCTGAAGTCCCTGCAGTGCCTCTCCATGGTTCAGGAATCCGAAGTTCATCTCCCTGCACCAACCCTGTAGCCATTCGTTGGTCCACTGGATACACTCGTCTCCTGCTCTTCCTTTGCCTCTAACTGGGAGGATCGATGAGAAGACCACTTGTGCTCCCGTCCGCCTCAGCTTCTCACCCAAGGCTCCAAAGTCTATGGGTATATTCTCCAGGGTGGTCCTGGCAGTGTCGTTTATTCCGACGTGGATGAGAAGCATGGGGAAGTGGTCTTGGGTGTGAGATGTCTGTCTAGGATCCATCAGAGCTAAATTGTCACAGAGGTCTGTCAGAGCCAGAAACTACAAGTGGCACGGACCTCAGATTTTTAAGGACATGCGGTTTTAGATCCGCGAGGTCCGTAAGGTCCACGTTTTACCCCTTCCCGAAATAAATATTAATTAGTCCACAATATTGCAGGAGTCATGCAGGAAACATACATATAGAAAAAAATAAAAAACAAAAACCCCTAATTACAAAGCAAATAAAGTCTATACAGTGACGGTCAAAGAAACTACTATCGCAGCTGGATCTCCTTTCCAAGGCACCAAAAATTTCAACAATTGCTTGGGCTCAAGAAATAACAAATCACTACTATTAAATTTTACATGATTTATAACAGGAAATTTTAACAAGACAGCCCCATCACCAAGACAGCCCCATCACCAAGTCCCTTGGGCAGAATCTCCCCAAAATCCTTATGGAACCTTGGACTGTCAAAGAAAGATCAGGAAAAAAATACAAAGATTAGAAACCAGAAATTGTTCATACATATATCTGATTTCAGTCCAGTTCCAAGACAAAGGTTACTAACTAGGTAGATCTAAACATCCTGTATTTCCACCTTGACCTGGATATCTTGGGACTTCTCCCAAAATACCTTCACAGTTTGCTAGAGAGATGAGTCCAGTCCAATATCTTGATGGCTTTCTATATGATGTCACAGCCATTGGTTTTAAAATCCACCGAGGGTGGTGCTGTGCAGCACCAATCCAGCAGTAACACTTGATACAGTGTCTATCTTTGATTCTTGATAACCTCTCCTCATTCCAGCTTGGGGAGAATTGGAATATTCTATGCACTGGTTCCACACTAACTGCCTGTCCCTTGACAGACATTGCAGAAGCTAACAAATTGTTTTCTGATCTTAATAGAGCCTGTCTATCTTCAAGAATCAACTGATGCCTGCTCCTTATTAAGGCCTGAGTCATTAAGTGTTGGGCTCTGTGAAGGCACTGAAAGAGTCAATACCAGAGAACAACCTGGGTCTGAGGGTAGTCCCCTAAACCCTTTTCTTTAACTTAGGGTGAATAATAAGAACCCTGTCAGTGGGAGGTAGTGGTTTGACAGGGAAGGCTACGTGGGAGGTAGAAGGGATGGGCTATCCCTCAAATCCCTGACAGAATTCCCTGGGTGTTGGGAAGGACTGAATAGTGCCCAACAAATTGACTGAAAAGACTAATTTGCAGATTAATTTGCATAGGACAGAAAACTAAAGAAGACTATCCAGAAAGGAGAAATATCCTTTTTGGGGCCCAATAGGGGCCTAGGAGGGAAGCAAACCTAAGTCTCCACAAGACTTTTGGATGGGTGGAGAGATTGGTTTCTGAGGGTTTTTTTAAAATTTAAGAAATAAGGATTTTTAGAAGGGAGGGAGGGAGGGGAGGGGAGGGGAGGGGAGGAATGCAGGTTTTGGCTTAACCCCCAGTAAATGTGTTTGAAGGAGAAGGAACAAAGTAGATAGTTGTGACTGTAACTTTGACTGGCAAATGCTGAACCAATCAGATTTCTCATCAGACAAAAGATCGGACTGGAGGAGTAAGCATAGGATCGGAGAAGCAAGCAGAGGACATACCCATTCACACAGATCAATAGGTCATAATACCAATAATCTCAAGGTTAAAAGCGGAAACTTGCACCCAGTGATAGATACATATTTGTCCTTTCTTCTTCCTCATTTTAACCAGCATAAATAGAGGGAACATGGTTTAAAACACATGCCAATACAGGAGCTAATTCACAGCACTTCTGCTTCAAATACAATCTTGAGTCTCACAGGTTTGGGACACTCTTCCTCTGGTTTATCCTCAGAGGTTTGTCTGATATGGGTGACCCTACAGCAAAGCTCTCCAAATCATCTATTTATTTATTTTATTTTAGGTATTTATATACCACCTATCAGGTTATCTAAGTGGTTTACAATCAGGTGCTTAAGCATTTTCCCTATCTGTCACAGTGGGCTCACAATTTATCTAATGTACCTGGAGCAATGGAGGATTGAGTGACTTGCCCAGAGTAATAAGGAGCAGCGTGAATCACACAAGCCCATCCACCACTATAAGGTGGTGTCCCTTCAGAGGGGATCAGATATTCTTAGTCTTAAAATTCCAACTAAACTTTAACATGAGCTAATTCAACAGAGGTAGCTAGATTCATCAGCATATCAAGTTGCCTGAAATGTATTCCTATATTTCCTTTTATTTTGGATTAATATAGTTTCATTCTTGCATTTTCCTGATGTTCCAAATGAAGACACACATATTTTGCTATGGCCAGAGTCTTGTGCTTTAAACATGTCTTTCTTTGAGTCTAGTATTTAGTAGTCAATATGGCATATACTGTATAATGAAATATCCATATTCTTCTTCATTGATTATTGTCAAAAGAAAGCAACTACAAATCAGTGCACTTCCTATATTTCTGCAGATAACTTTTTAGATCATGGCATGAATGAAGTGATTATTTATACTATGGGGCTCATAATCAAAATTTAAACATGTTTTAATATTTTTAATATGTATGCATGTAATCTTGTAAACCGCATAGTATTTATGTGGTATATAAATTTTTAAATAAATAAAAGCCCGCCCAAGTCGGCACTTGGATGACCTAAAAGACAGGTCGTCCAAGTGCCGATAATCATACCGACTTTCTGAATGCCACTGTATGCCCAGAGCTGAAAGAGGCGAATCTGCAGGTAAGGGCAGTATGTGGGTGGGATTGGGGCCGACCTAGAATTAGTCATCCTGCAGGGATAATCAAATATATTACTAGACATCCTGGATGAAACTTACATGTTGTGAGTTAGACGATGTAAAAACAGGTATAAGTGCCAGAAAGGTATCCAAAGTGACCAGATAACCACTGCAAAGACAAAGTAAAGACCCCCACATATTCCCTCAGTGTTCATTGACCCCTTCACACCCCCACAAAGATCAGAATACAAAAGTACATACTTGTCTTCAGAACATCAGCCCCTGATATAGGAAAGCCTAATAGAGATGCACACAGGTGTCTTAAATAGCCTGGGAGGTGGGCTGGTGAACCATAGAGAAGGAGGACCCAGGCCCATAAGCTACTCTAACCACTACATTTATGGTGGAACATGAGCACCCACCAACCCTACCGTACTGTCATATAGGTGCCATCTGCAGCCATAAGGGCTGTTGGGGTTGTAGACAGATGGGTATAGTGGGTTTTGATGGGGGCTTACCATAACCTATAAGGGAGTTCTGGTGAGATGTTTATCTGGCACCCTTTTTGTGGAGTTCACAGTAGTGCCCTGTAAGGTGCCCCACTGCTCTGTTGTCATGTCTGGATGGCCAGACCATTACAAGATTGTCCCCTCCCATGTCCAAATGGTCTTGTTCTGGGCTTTTGGGACTTGGACAAAATTTTGGTCAAAAATGTGGTATAAAGATAGTCTGGATGAACAATAGCCTGGATGTCTAGATTTTAAAAAAATATATTCTAGACTTATTTTTCGAAAATGGGCATTTTCCCACTGCTGACTTTGGCCATCTAGCACCATCTGCCCAAATCAGACTTAGGCATATATTTTGATTATGCCCCTCCATGCATATTAGGGATGTCCAGAAAACCTAAAGTTTGAATTGAAGTTTTTTCCCATGAATTTGATTGTGCTTGATCAGATAATCATTTTTTTTTAATTTTTTTTAAAAGCTCATCCTGGGGTCACTCAAAGCCACTGATTACATAAAGTGCAGATATTGAAAGTTCATTTAATAAAATATTGCTAGATTTTATGCATAACATGTCTTTTTATCAATGTATCTTTGCTGAGTGTGAAAATATAAAAGTTATAGTTATAATATCAAGAAATTTGCTCCATTAAGCAAAAATAATAATAAATTTTAAGAAAAATTGAGCTTTATGTAATCAGTGGCTTTGAGAGACCCCAGGATGAGTTTAAAATTTTTTAAAAAATATTTTCTGATTAAGCACAATCAAATTCATGGAGAAAACTTCAATTCACACAGTTTTCCAAATTTGGGTTTTTCTGGACAGCCCTAATGCATATACTTCCATCCCCTGACCTAATTCCATCCCAGGAATGCCTCTTCAACCTCTCAGGTTAAAATATGCATTTTACAAAACATTGATTGGTTTTTTTACCCATGGACAGAGTGGGCAATGATCAAAAAGCACTTTTTTTTTTTTTTTTTTGCAAGTTTCAAGTTTATTAAATTTTTACTATACCGACTATCACCAAATATCTAGCCGGTTTACAAGTTAAAATAAGATAAAAGATAAAAAAATAAAAATAAAATTTATACAATATATAAAATAATAGAAAAGAAAAAGAAGGGGGATTGTGAACATTTAGACTTTAACTGGACATACTGGAAAGTGATGGTAAGGAGAAGTAGTGGAAGGGGAAAAATACATAGTTCTATAAAAAAAAAAAAGGACTTTGATTATTGCCAGCTGGAATTAAATTTTGGCTCTTATATTCAGAGTGTTTTATGAAAGATGACAGATTGTGATCATTATTCTGAAAGACAGCTTACTGCATTACAATTGTTAGAGTGGTGTTGACTCTTTAGCACTTTTAGCACCTAATATCTTAGTAAGGGTGAAATAAAGATAATTTTATGCTCATGGACACTAAGGGGCTGATTCTATATAGGACGCCAGTCTCGGCGGCCACCTAAGAAGCAGCTGAGAATTGTGCATTGGCATTCTATACAGAATCGTGTCTGTCTTTCTGGAAGACAAGCCTGGTTTGGCTGGCTACCCTGGTTTGCCCAGAGTGGTCAGCATATATAAAGCTGAGAAACAATTACATATAAAGAGAATTTTTATTTGTTACCATTTGCCTCACCCAAAATAGAATGACTTAGGCTTACCTCAGCCAAATTGCTGCAAGTGTTAGTTTTTCCCAAGGCCTGCCTCTACTACTACTACTTATCACTTATATAGCACTGAAAGGTGTACACAGTGCTGCACATTTTGACATTTATAGACAGTTCCTGCTTGGAAGAGCTTACAATTTAACTTGGACAGACATACACAACATATGCAGAACCCAAGGTGAAAGGAGTTAGGATTTGAAAGCACTCTCAAAGATGTGGGCTTTTAACTGGGCCTTGAACACTGCCAGAGATGGAGCCTGCTGTAGGGATTCGGACAGCTTGTTCCAACCATATGGCACAGCAAGGTAGAGGGGACGGAGTCTGGAGTTGGCAGTAGAAGAGAAGGGCATAGATAGGAGGGACTTACCAGCTGAGCGGTAAACTTGAGAGTTCCTCTTTCTCCCTCAGAGACCTCTCTCGAATACAGTCTGGGTAGAAGTATCTCTCTCCTGTGAGTTCTACCCCTGTGACTCAACACTGAGCTCCATAGCCTAGTGCATTCTGGGACCTGTAGTTACACATTTGATTAGCACCTCCTGCTGCCCATGGACATATTTGCATGGGGGAAGGAAAACCCCTTAATCTGTTACATACCCTCCCCCTAAGCTCATCTTTTATAAGGTGAGTGCATGCTTTTACCAGGGGCCCCTTTCCCAAGGGTGGAGGGTAAGACATTCCCAGGGCACTTAGGACCTTATTCACTATTTTGAATTGCCAAGCACACCACAGGGCCACAACCCCGACTGTTACTCTCCATGCCTCATGCATACATAAGGGTACAGGGCACAGCCAGCAGTAGCATCGTGACTCCGACTGAGTCCATCTCTTCTTCTTCTGGTAGTCCATAATAGTCATGGGGCTACTGGCTGACAGTCTCTGGGTTCCCTCCCCTGTTGGAGAGTCCCAGATCAATGCATTCTTTAGCTTTTGATTCACTTGACCTTTTGACACTTTAGCTCTTAGATCTGTAGACTTGAGTTTTGGTTTAAAAGTATGGTTATCCTCTGTAACCAAGTCAGAGTCCATTCCTCTCAATACCAGAGCTCGGACTCCATCTCCCCCTATTCAGGGAATCTTGTTATGTCCTGTGGACCAAGAGTCTTGTTCATCTGTAGTTAATGTACTGACACCTTGGTGCCTAGGTGCAAGGTAGAACTAAACTGCAAATCCCCATGGATTTCAACTTTTTGAGAATTTAAGTAGCGTTCTTCACCCCATCGCTAAGCATGCATGCCTATCTTAACTCCTTCCAGAATTCTGTAGAGGTTGCCAGGCCCCTGGGTTCTCTCTTCCCAGTTAGTTTCTCTCAGCCCCATAAGGGCATCAGGTAGCCTATTCCCTGGACTTTGGGCTGTCTCTTCCTTAGCTGCTCCTGAATGACTTGCAACTCCAAATCTAATTTTTTTTACTTGCTTCTAGCACTCCTGCCCGTGGCAGTCTCAGTAGCAAGCTGAGCCTAGGTCTCCTCCAACTTCTGGTACAACACATCATTCTCTTTCCTTAGTTGAGTGCACACTTTGCTGGGTTTTCCAGCCATCTTTGCCCCCTCCTCCTCCCGGAGGTGCATCTCTTATTACTTCCTTTGGAGCTTGCCATTCAGCTCTTCTAGCCTCCTTGCCTTGGCTTTCATTGCTTCACAGTTCTGTACTGCTTCATTTAGCTGCTCCTGCAGTCTGATATACTGCCAGCCTGACACTGTTGCTGCCAACTCCTGCTGCAGCTGCTCCACTATGGCATTTGCAGCCTCTGCTTTGGCCTGATAATCATCCCTCTGGAATGTTACATGACAGAATTGTTCTTTTAACTTTTGGGACAATATCTCATATCTTGCTCTGAGGTTGCCAATTGCCAATGTATATTTTGAATTGAGATTGGAGTGGCCTAAGGATCATAACTGAAGATATATAGCTCAACAAGTATTCACACGCTGCCTGTTCAATTCAAGTATTTATTTATCAGCTTTTTTTGTTATTGATATATTTTCTGGCTGGTAAAGGGTTTCTTTGGTTTGATTATAAATAGTGGGGTTCCCCAGGGGTCTCTGCTGGGATTATTGCTTTGATGACACAAAGCTGTTCAAAGTTGTTAAAGCGTAAGAGGATTGTGAAAAAATAATAAGAGGACCTTCTGAGACTGGGAGACTGGGCCTCAAAATGGCAGATGACATTTAATGTGAACAAGTGCAAAGTGATACATATAGGAAAGATAATGAGAACAATCCACAAAGCCACTGGAAGGGCCTGCTGTGAGAACTGCAGACCCTAGAAACGGGCAATAGACCAGTCTTCCCAAATAATGAGAAACATCCACAAAGCACACAGGGTAGAGACAGTTTTTTTTGTTGGTCCGTGTTTCAGCATAAAAAACTTTCTTCAAAAGTCCTAAAATGATAATTGAGATATGACTGTACTAAAATATTCTCTCTCACATATGTATTATCACCCATTCACATTGTTCAAAATCTCGTTCATAGGCAACTATACTTGTCCATCCATAATAATTTTCATTATTTGTTACTCCAATCACATTGTTCACAGTTCTCTATATATCTTGGGTATCACACGGCACATTGTCACCTCATCACCACTCACATGGAATGTTTTAGTAAAGTCCAGCCAATATAAGCTGCCCTCTATTCCTCCAGAGCCCCCTTCCTCCTCTGCTAACCAATCTCTTCTCCCTTCCACCAGGCACATCTTTAAGGGCCAACTGAGGTTCCACATGAACCAACTTTGATATACTTAGTGGTCCAGTGGGATTGTATGGGCAAAACTGATGCCCATTCATTCGTTGAAGTCATGGCATCCATTTTAAACTGGCAGCCATGATGGGCAGGAGAAAGTGGGTATCACTCCTGCCCATACAACCCCACTGGACCACCAGATATACACAAGTAGACCTTAGGGGACCTACGAGGGTGACAATTGAGTGGGGGTCTTCAGTTGGCCCTTAAGGATGTGCTTAGTGGGAGGGAGGAGGGAAGGGGTGAATGCTGTAACTGATAAGCTCAGCAGGCACTGGCTGATATTCAGACCAGTGCCTGGTTAGCTTTGTGGCTAAAAGATCGGACAGCTTTTTTGTTGTCCTAACTTTGGTTGCTTACCTAATGAGTTGGCCATCTAAATATGGTTACTAACAAGTTAGGTCCTGGCTCCACCCAATTTTTACCCAGGTTGCCCTGGTACTAAATGGTCAGTGCAGGGGTGCTCTGTGGTAATATTCAGAGGCACTGTCCTATTAAGTGCTGTAAAGGGGTGACAAAATTATTCTGTGCATCCATACACTTGCTGGGTGTTTGCATGGTACCTGCTGGTTGCCCTGGTAACCAGGGTGTAAACATTCTAGATTCTTCAGTTGCTGTGAGAGTCAGTTGGGAGAGAGCTAGATAGTGAGTGAAGTCTGTATTAAGTTGTCCTGCTCTCATAGCTGAAATTTGGTTGATTCCTTGAGTGTTTACCTTGAAACCTTTTCTCTAAAAGTTTTAGGGAGATTTTTGTGAGTATGTGTGAGATTTAAAGGAAAGGTATCAACCTGGTAAGAAAACTGAGTGGCTGAAAGAACAACCGTGAGATATTAGGCCTGCTCTTGGATGACTGTTTATAGAGGAAATAAGGATTTCTTTAATAGAATAAAGTTCTTAAAAAGTATACATTTGCGCAGAGAAGCTTTGATGGCTAGCAGCCTGGTAAAGCTGTTCTAAGTTATGTATATCTGCTAGTTAAGACTAACCATGGAAGGGTGCAAGAGTCACCACCTCTCAATTCTCACAGGCAATGTGTGAAATGAACTCTAGCTAGAATCCTTGAATTAAAAAACTGGATTTTAAAAGAAAAACTAGGCTGTTAGATTTTTGTTTCTACAGAGTTGGTTCAGTCTCTGATGTACAGAGCAGGGCATTCATTGCTTGTGAATTGTTTTGGGTTGACTGCAAGATATTGATGTTTATATTCCTTGATTGTATGAGAGAATGATTTGGTTCTGCTTGGGAAAGTCAGGGACTGTTTTCATTAAATTGTATTTTTTTGGGCTAGCTAGTTTATTCAGTTATGTTGAGGCAACACTCACACAGACATTCTAGAAAGTTCCAGGACACTCTGAATTACATATTGTTAGGGAAGTAGATTTTTTAAAAAAATTAATTTGGTATAGATAGGCTAGTAGGTGTGCTGCTGAGATTGTTGCTGGAGGTTCCTGACCCTGGTGACCAGAAAGGAAAGACAAAGGGTTCCTTTTACGAAGGCACGATAGCAGTTTAATGCGCATAATAAAACCGCCGGCTGTGCTAGCCGTTACCACGTCCTCTTGAGCAGGCGGTAATTTTTTGGCTAGCACGGGAGTAGCACGTGATTAAACGTCATGCACATTAAAGCCGCTACTGTGGTTTCATAAAAGGAGCCCAAAGTTTCAAGTTTATTTAGTCTTGATATACCGCTTTAATTACCAAAGCGGTTTACATTGTACAAAATTTTAAAATGTTTTAAAATAAAAGTAAATATAGGGTAAAAAGACAGACTTCACAGTCTTACAGACAAAACATGGCACAAAAGGGAAGTGGGTGGGATACATTGTATAAAAATAAGAAAGGGAAATGGGAAAAACGAGAGGGAAAAAGGGAATGTCTGATATGTGGCCATTATCTGAGTCTCATGAGCAATTAATCCTAGGTATAGATCTCATAGGCATCTTTAAAGAGAAAGATTTTGAGGTTAGATTTGAAGTTGTTGAAGTTAAGTTTCCTGTTTCAGGGCCAAAGGGAGGGCATTTCACAATTTGGGGGGCAACATTCAAGAAAGCTATGGGAAAAAGCTAAGTGACAGATCAATATTTTTAAAAGTGTGCACACTGACCCAGGTCACAGATTTTTAAAAAAATTTGTGGTTTGATGAAACTTTAGTTTAGAGAGAGAGAGAGAGAGAGAATAATCGTTGAATTGCTTCTTTGAAATCTGTTAGTATTCTCAGTTAAGATGTATAATCAGTTCCTGTTGGAGAAATGCAAGCTTATTTTAATTGAAAATGTTTTAGGTGCTATTTTTTTTTTTTTTGTGCGTCTTATTTTGAAACACGAACAACTAGTAAAAATAAATATTTTTCTTGTGCAACATGCTGGCTGGTGAAATTTTAACTGGGAAACCCTAAAACTCATGAAAATTAATTTTAAATGTACCAACTGTAGTACCGTCTTTCACCACCAGAGGGTGGACAGTGCCTTTGTCTTTCACCACCTGGTTAAATCACTTTGAATATCAGGCCCAAAGAACTTAAGGTACATTGAAGACATTTGATTGCCATAGGTCAGTGGTCTCAAACTAGCGGCCCATGGGTGCTATTTTGCAGCCCGCGGTCTAGTGCCTGATCCCACACTCTGGGCAGGAAGAGAGGCGCCGGCGTCAGCTGACTTGCAACTACCTGCTACCGTCGCACACTGGGCAGGAAGAGAAGCTCCGGCATAGGCATCAGCTGACTTGCAACTGCCTGCTGCCCTATTGTATGCCAAAATTCCTGCCTTCGCGGATCCGGCTGATACACAAAGGCAGGAGTCCTGGCATATGCGACGGCTGCAGGAAGTTGTAAGTCAGCTGACACCAATGACAGAGATTCTCTTCCTGCACAGTGTGCGAGATCGTGTACAAGACCAGGTACTGCTGGACAAGGGGAGGAGGGGAGGAAGGAAGGGAGAAGGGGTACTGCAGGACAAGGGGAGTTAAAAGGAAGGGAGAAGAGGTGCTGCTGGACCTGGCAGAAAGGGAGGGAAAGGAAAGGTGCTACACACTGAAGGGGAGGGAGAGATGGTGCATGGAGAGAGAGAATGTTGGGTTGGGTGGTGCGAAGGAGGGATGCCACTGAGGAAAGAGGGAAGGACAGAGAAAGAAAGCATGCAGGAGGCAGAAAGTGTTGGACTCATGGAGAGGGCAAGATGGATGGGGAGGGCAGAAAGGAGGGAAGGAGAAATGTTACACTGGGGAAGGGGGAGAGGGCAGAGAGTGAAAAGTTAGACTCATGGAGGGAGAGAAAGAGATGTTTGGTTGAGGGAAGGAGGATCAGAGGAGAAATATGCAGGAAGAAAAGAGAAAAAATGTTGGACTGGTGGAAAGGAGGGAAAAATGTTGGACTGGGAGAGGAGCCAGAAAGGAGGAAGGGAAGGAAGATGGACTGCAGGGGGCAGAAAGGAGGAAGGGAAAGAGAAATGTTACACTGGGGGGGGGAAGGGGAGAGATGTCAGACCATGGAAATATGGAGGAAACGAGAGCAGGATAGGAAGGGAAGACATGGAAAAGTAGATTTTGAGAAGAAAGCAGAAAAATTGAATGTTAAGTTAATGCCAAAGATGGATGCAAGGCAGAAAATTAAGACAGAGAGAAAAGCAGTCAATGGACAAGAAGGCCCTGGAAGCATAGTTAAAAGCACAGAAAAATAAAGTCACCAGACAACAAAGGAAGGGAAAATGATTTTATTTTCAATATAGTGATTGAAATGTTTCAGTTCTGAGAAAGGAAAGATGTTAAACTTTAACTGTAAAAAAAATAGTGTACTTGGAGGGATGCAAAAAAAAATAGTGTACTTGGAGGGCTGCAGAAAAAATAATTAATGTCTTATTAAAGAAATGACAATTTTGCATGAGGTAAAACTCTTTATAGTTTATAAATCTTTCCTTTAACAGATAAAGGAAAGAATTATAAACTATAGTTTTACCTCATGTAAAATTGTCATTTCTTTAATAAGACATTAACTATTTTTTTTTCTTGCGGCCCTCTTAGTATCTACAAATCCAAAATGTGGCCCTGCAGAGAGGTTGAGTTTGAGACCACTGCCATAGGTTGAATATCAGGGAGTAAATATATAAGCCATAGGCATTGTGAATGGCATTCTTTCAAGTAAGCTCACTCTGCAAAATTCTGACTAACCTTAACATATTGGATGGCTTACAAATACAGCAACACCCAAATTCTATAAATGGCACTTTAAGTTGTACATGCAAGTCTGGGTGTGTGACCAATTTAATAGTATTTACTCCTTCATTTATCAAGCTGTACTAGAGGTTTTTAGTGTGGGCTAGTAAAGTAAGTGTTCTGACACTCATAGAAATTCTATGAGTGTTGGAGCATTTACTGTGCCGACTGATACTTAAAATCTCTAGCGCAGCTTGATAAAAAGCCAACCTTAATTTATTTGTACAACTTAATAGAACAGCAAGCCAATTAATGCAGATAATTGGCTTCTTAACAAGCAATTATTTGCATTAATTTGTTGTAATTTAAATTTATATGCGTAAATATAGGCACAGGATCTGCACCTAAAATTTATGGGGGCATAGAAATGAGAGAGCCATGCATGGATGGGGGCACTCCTCAAAGTTATGCAAATAATTATAACATGACAAGCATTCGTACCTAACTTTAAGTGTGAGGTTTTGCATCATATTTTTTCTGGTGCAAATGGTTATGCCTAAAGATAGGTGCAGCTTCTGGGCATAAGCACAATTTTAGAAATGGCACCTAATTTTAGGCATCACTTATAAAATGGAGTGTAGGAGTTTTTTTCAGTGCCAATATTTTAGACGCAGTTTATAGAATTCTGTCCTTATGCTCAACTGTGTATTATGATGTGTGTAAATAAATGTTTCTTCAAAAATACTGTAATAGTTAAGATCTATTATTCATTGAGTTCTTATGTGTGGTTTGAATTATTCTAGTGAACAGTGAATATACAGTACTGTGCTTGCTAATACATGTGAATATGTATAGCTTAGAGGAAAGAAGGGACAGGGGAGATATGATTCAGACGTTCAAATACTTGAAAGGTAATAACGTAGAACATAATCTTTTCCAGGGGACATAATTTGAGGTTGAGGGGTGGTAGACTCAAGAGCAATGTAAGGAAATTCTTGTTTATGGAGAGGGTGGTGGATGTCTGGAATGCGCTCCCGAGAGAGGTGTTGGAGAGGAAAACAGTGACGGAGTTCAAAAAAGCGTGGGATGAACACAGAGGATCTAGAATCAGAAAATAATAGTAAATATTGAAGAACTAAGGCCAGTACTGGGCAGACTTGCACGGTCTGTGTCTGTAAATGGCTGTTTGGTGGAGGATGGGATGGGGAGGGCTTCAATGGCTGGGAGGGTCTAGATCAGGGGTCTCAAAATCCCTCCTTGAGGGCCGCAATCCAGTTGGGTTTTCAGGATTTCCCCAATGAATATGCATGAGATCTATGTGCATGCACTGCTTTCAATGCATATTCATTGGGGAAATCCTGAAAACCCGACTGGATTGAGGCTCTCAAGGAGGGACTTTGAGATCCCTGGTCTAGATGGATTGGAGTGAGCTTTGATGGAGACTTCAGTAGTTGGAACCTAAGAACAGTACTGGGCAGAACTTTGGATTCTTGCACAGAAATAGCTAATAATAATAATAAGGAAAAAAACAACAAATTTTTAGATTGAATAAGGTTGGGTAGACTGGATGGACCATTTGGGTCTTTATCTGAGTCATCTACTATGTTACTTTGTTATGTTATGTAAGCCAACTACAATCTTTCAAATTATGATTAAAAAAACTTCATCTCTGAACCAAGTTTTGTCCTAATTTCTGAGTTAAATCCAAGACATTTCATATTTATTTTATAAGACTGACCAGTTTTGAACTTTGTAGTTAGAAGGCTGATTGGACAAATTCTCATGAATTAAAAAGTAATCTATCCAAACCTAGCACACTTGGCAGCAATGTTACAGCCAGTCATTAGCCAAGTGTGTTGAGGCAGGGTGAGCTCAGGCTTTTGTGAGTGTAAACAAGCTGTCAATGTAGCAGTACTCAGAAAATGTGACCTGAATCTTCCAATATTCTGTCTCAGAGGCAGGCAAATTTAGTCCTCAAGGGCCTTATCCTAGTTGGTTTTCGGAATTTCCCAATGAATATGAATGAGATCTATTTGCATGTACTGCCGCCATTATATGCAAAAAGATCTCATGGATTTTGGCTCTTGAGGTCAAAGGTTGCTAAGCCCTGCTCTATCACCAAAGTTTTGACTTTGTTCATATTGTGTCTGAGCCAGCTCATCTTTCCATGGTAATAGCCAAACCTGGTGCAGCAGGCTGTTCTGGCTTGTCAGTAGAGGTCAGTACATATACAACCAAGATATAATTGCACATAAAATAATTTATTTATTTATTTATTTATATTTCTATCCCATTCTCCTGGGAACTCAGAACGGGTTACAATCTTTTATTGGTTATTGTTTGCCTCACATTTTAATTCACACAACAAGTTTGGCTTACTTCAGCCAAGCTGAATGCACTGTCATGGTCAAGGCATGTATTGGGGAGCACTGTTTCCCTCCTTCGCCAGGGTTCCTTCTTAACCCACACATTGGGAAGATCTCCTCTCCTCTTAGAGGTCTCTGTTTTGGGACCTCTTCTTTCTCTCTCTCTCTCTCTGGGACCTCTCTCAAATGACTAAAGTCTGGGCAGAAATACTCCTCCCTGAGTCCCGCCTAACTCAGCATTATCCCAGGACAAGCAGGCAGCATATTCTTGACTGATGGGTGACGGCACCGACGGAGCCCCGGTACGGACACTTTTAGAGTGATTGCACTCTAAGAACTTGGAAAGTTCTAGAGACCGCACCGCGCATGCGCGAGTGCCTTCCCGCCCGACCCCGACGCGCGGTCCCTCAGTTTCTTAGTTTCCGCGGAGCTAAGAAGTCGCATTTTCAACGGCTGTTGAAATATTTTTTCATTCGCCTTCCCGCTCGCGTAAACTTTTTCGGGTTCTTTTTGCCCTTCCTTTTTTCTTTCTTTTAAAAAAAAAAAAAAAAAAATTTCTCTTGTTTTTGTCAACTTTCTTGATTTGACCCGGCGGGGCCTACTGCCATCATCGAGGCCTCGGCCTTCGATTTGGCAGAAGCCGTTTTTACGTTCATGCCCCCCCAGCCCGGGTTCAAGAAGTGCCAGCGGTGTGCACGGCCTATTTCCCTTACAGACCCGCACAACTGGTGCCTTCAGTGTCTGGGTCCGGAACATCAGGCCTCTACCTGCACCCGCTGTGCCACTTTGAAAAAGCGGACTCTCAAAAATCGAGAGATACAGCAGAGACTGCTTTTCGGCACCGACATGTCCGACCCCGCGTCTTCGGCGCCGGTCTCGGTACCTGTTTCGTCGGCACCCACCTCATCGACGCCACGCGATACCGCGTCGGCGTCGCAACATGCAGGTAAGCCGGCTAAGAAGCCTTCCCCGCTGGAACGTCCTCCGGTCTCCATTGCAGAGAGTCCAATCCTGCCGACCGTGAGGCGCCAGCGGAAGCGCTCCGCCCCTATTGAGGTGAGTCCCTCGACATCGGGCTCCTCATCTCCGGGGCGTCGAGCAGCACCGCAGGTACCGCAGAAGAAAAAAGCGGTACCGGTGCCCTCCCTTGATGATCGCATTGCGGCCATCTTGCAGGTACAGCTGAAGGAACAGCTCAAACAACTCCTTCCAGCTCTCCTGACACCGAGCCCTCCGGTATCGGTCCCCACTGAGCAACCGGTACCGATCGTGGAACAGCCCGTATTGTCACCATCCACTCCTTCGGTACCGGTACACTTGACCTCATCGGCATCGATGCCTGTCCTCGCACCGGAGCCTAGGTCTCATCACCAATCGGTACAGACATCGGCTCCGGTGCGACCGATAACATCGCCCGGTACCGGGTCGGTGAGGTCGGGTAAGTCGGTACAGAAGTCCCGACACCGAGAACCATCCACTCCTGAGTCTCGGGACCGTGGTCCCCATGTTCGAGACCCTGATCTGTGGGGCGACTCTGAAGAACCTCTTCAGTCAGAAGGGGAGTGTTCATCAGAGGAAGACGAGCCTGTTCTGCAGGATATTTCCTCCAAACCTGATTCCACCTCTTTCTCTTCTTTTTTAAGAGATATGTGTGAATCTCTTTCCATTCCTTTGGAGGCTGAGTCTAAAAAGTCCAAAGCTTTTTTGGACGCTCTTGATTTTGACCAGCCTCCAAAGGAATTCTTGAAGCTCCCTTTACATGACATCCTGAGGGAGACCTTTTACAAGAATCTGGAGACTCCTCTTACTATCCCGGGAGCCCCTCGCAAATTGGATTCCCTTTATAAAGTAATCCCTATTCCTGGTTTTGATAAACCACAGCTCTCTCATGAGTCTCTTCTTGTAGAATCCACCCTCAAGAAGTCATTAGGAGCTAGTGTCTATGCCTCTGTCCCTCCTGGCAGAGAGGGTAAAGCCATGGACAAATTCGGTAAGCGACTTTACCAGAATGCGATGCTTGCTAATCGTTCTGGTAACTATGCTTTTCATTTTTCGTTTTATTTAAAGCATCTCCTTACCACCATGGCTTCCTTTGAGCAGTACCTTCCTGTGGGGAATCGTGAGGCTTTCCATCAGTGCTCTTCAGCCCTTTTCCAGCTCAGGAAATTCATGGTAAGGTCTATATATGACACTTTTGAGCTTACCTCTAGAGCAACAGCCATTTCTGTAGCCATGCGCCGTTTGGCTTGGCTCAGAGTCTCTGAGCTTGATGTTAATCATCAAGACCGGTTGGCTAATGCCCCATGTTTAGGGGATGAGCTGTTCGGAGATTCTATGGACTCAACGACCCAGAAGCTCTCGGCTCATGAAACCCGCTGGGATACCCTTCTTAAGACCAAGAAGAAACCTCCACCTTCACGGCCATTCAGACAGCAAACGGCCTATCAGCGGCGTTTTGCGGCTCGCCCCTTGCAGCCTTCCACTCAGCAATCTAGGAGGCAGCGTCAACAGCAGCGGCAAGCACCTAGACCTCAGCAGCAACAACCAGCTAAGCAGCCTCCTCCACAAAAATCGACTCAGCCCTTTTGACTTGATCCTCGAGGGCATAGCCAACGTTCAACCTTCTCCTCTCCTCCCTCAACCGATAGGAGGACGTCTGTCTTTCTTTCTCAGCCGATGGGAAGTTATCACTTCGGACCAGTGGGTCCTCAACATCATCCGCCACGGCTACTCTCTCAACTTTCACACCCTTCCGGGCCAAAGTCTACCAAAAGAGTCTGCTTTGCACACTCCTCAATCTGCCCTCCTTTGTCAGGAGGTTCAGTCCCTCCTTCTTCTGAACGCCATAGAGGAAGTTCCTCTGGACCAAAGAGGGCAAGGATTTTACTCCCGGTATTTTCTAGTCCCCAAGAAAACAGGAGACCTCAGACCAATTCTAGATCTGCGAGATCTCAACAAATGTTTGGTCAAAGAAAAATTCAAGATGCTATCTCTAGCTACGCTTTATCCTCTCCTCGATCACAACGACTGGCTATGCTCTCTCGATCTCAAAGAGGCCTACACTCACATCCCAATTCATCCGGCCTCCAGACAGTACCTTCGCTTCATGATCAATCACTGTCATTACCAGTACAGAGTGCTCCCCTTCGGTCTTGCCTCCTCTCCAAGAGTGTTCACAAAATGTCTGGTAGTGGTGGCAGCGTTTCTCCGCTCCCACCACCTTCAGGTTTTTCCCTACCTGGACGATTGGTTAATCAAGGCCATTTCATCTCAGACTGTTCTTCTGGCCACCAACCAGACCATCTTATTTCTACAACTGCTGGGGTTCGAAATCAATATACCCAAGTCTCACCTTCTGCCTACGCGGAGACTTCAATTCATTGGAGCTATACTGGACACGGTCCAGATGAGAGCCTTCTTGCCGGACAACCGTCTTCACAACCTCCAATTACTCTGTCAGCAGGTGCTGTCCCAGCACTCCATTTCTGCAAAGCAGATGATGATTCTCTTGGGTCACATGGCCTCCACAGTTCATGTCACTCCCCTGGCACGGCTTCACCTGCGCACTCCTCAATGGACCCTGGCTCTCCAGTGGTCTCAAGCGACAGACTCTTGCTCACGACACATATCTGTGACATCGTCTCTTCGTCAGTCTCTGCAATGGTGGTTGATATCCTCAAATCTCTCCAGGGGCCTTCTGTTCCATCTGCCTCCTCATCATCTGGTCATCACCACCGACGCCTCCCCTTATGCATGGGGAGCTCATCTGAACGAGTTCCAAACTCAGGGCCTTTGGACTCCTCAGGAAAAGAAGCATCACATCAATTTCCTGGAACTCAGGGCAATGTTCTATGCCCTCAAGGCCTTCCAACACCTTCTATTTCCTCAAGTCCTTCTAATTTGCACAGACAACCAGGTGGCTATGTACTACATCAACAAGCAAGGGGGAACGGGCTCTCGCCTCTTATGCCAGGAAGCCCAGAGAATCTGGTCTTGGGCATCCTCGCGCCGCTTATTCCTGAAAGCGATTTATATTCAGGGAGAACAGAACTACTTAGCGGACAAGCTCAGCAGAGTTCTCCAACCCCACGAATGGACTCTCGACCCATCGACTCTACAGTCCATCTTTGCACAATGGGGCACTCCTCAGGTGGACCTTTTTGCAGCTCCTCACAATCATCAGTTGCCCCAATTCTGCTCCAGACTTTACTCTCCTCACCGTCTGGCAGCGGATGCGTTTCTTCTGGATTGGTCCAATCTGTTCCTTTATGCTTTCCCTCCTCTGCCTCTCATGCTTCGGACCTTGTTCAAACTAAAGAGGGAACGAGCCACCATGATCCTGATTGCACCACGGTGGCCCAGACAGCATTGGTTCTCCCTTCTTCTTCAACTCAGTTCCAGGGATCCATTTCTACTTCCACTGTTTCCATCTCTGCTTACACAAGATCAGGAAACCCTCCTCCATCCCAACCTGCAATCTCTACACCTGACAGCTTGGTATCTCTCGGGCTGACTTCAACTGATTCTTTGTTATCTCAGCCTGTTCGCTCCATTCTGGACGCCTCCAGGAAACCAGCCACTCTACAATGTTACCATCAAAAGTGGACGAGGTTTTCTTCTTGGTGTCTCCTACATCATCATGACCCCAAGTCTCTTGCTGTGGAACCGCTATTGGATTATCTGCTTTCTCTGTCTACTTCTGGTCTCAAGTCTACTTCCATCAGAGTTCATCTCAGTGCCATTACGGCTTTTCATGAGCCAGTCCAGGGGAAACTCCTTTCAGCTCATCCCCTGGTCTCCAGATTCATGCGAGGTCTTTTCAATCTGAAACCACCTCTCAAAGCACCTCCGGTGATCTGGGATCTGAACGTGGTTCTCTCCGCCTTGATGAAGCCTCCATTTGAACCCTTGGCTACTGCCTCTTTCAAGTTTCTCACTTGGAAGGTACTTTTTCTTATTGCTCTCACCTCTGCCAGGAGGGTCAGTGAGCTCCATGCACTAGTTTCTGATCCACCTTTCACTGTCTTTCATCACGACAAGGTGGTTCTACGTACACATCCAAAGTTTCTCCCTAAGGTTGTTTCTGAGTTCCATCTCAACCAATCTATTGTACTACCTGTTTTTTTCCCTAAACCTCACTCTCATTCCGGGGAACAGGCTCTTCATACTTTGGACTGTAAGCGGGCTTTAGCTTACTATTTAGACCGTACTAAGCCCCACAGATCATCTCCCCAACTTTTTTTGTCCTTTGATCCGAATAAATTGGGACGTCCTGTTTCTAAACGTACGCTATCTAATTGGCTTGCTGCGTGCATTTCATTCTGCTATGCTCAGTCCGGACTGACACTGGAAGGTTCTGTCACGGCACATAGAATTAGAGCTATGGCAGCATCTGTAGCTTTCCTCCGTTCCACTCCCATTGAGGAAATCTGCAAAGCTGCTACGTGGTCCTCAGTCCATACTTTTACATCTCATTATTGTCTGGATGCTTTCTCCAGACGGGATGGACATTTCGGCCAATCTGTTTTGCAAAATTTGTTTTCCTAATGGCCAACCTTCCCTCCATCCCTCTTTTTGTTAGCTTAGAGGTCACCCATCAGTCAAGAATATGCTGCCTGCTTGTCCTGGGATAAAGCACAGTTACTTACCGTAACAGGTGTTATCCAGGGACAGCAGGCAGATATTCTTGCGTCCCACCCACCTCCCCGGGTTGGCTTCTTAGCTGGCTTATCTTAACTGAGGGACCGCGCGTCGGGGTCGGGCGGGAAGGCACTCGCGCATGCGCGGTGCGGTCTCTAGAACTTTCCAAGTTCTTAGAGTGCAATCACTCTAAAAGTGTCCGTACCGGGGCTCCGTCGGTGCCGTCACCCATCAGTCAAGAATATCTGCCTGCTGTCCCTGGATAACACCTGTTACGGTAAGTAACTGTGCTCTACTGCAAACTCAGGGCATTCTGGGACATGTAGTTTTCTTTTAACTGTCTAATGTCCCCCTGCTGCCCAGTAGCCCTACTGCAATCTTAGAAAGTGAAAACCCCTGAATCTGTTACATAATCTCCTCTTCAGCTCATTCATATTAGGATGAGTGCCTGCTTCTATCAGGGGCCTCCCTCCGAGGGCTGAAGATCACTCTCTTTATGGGTATCCTGATATCACCAAAATCTCTCCAGGGCAGCTAGAAAATCACTCCCCTGTATACAGCCTCTCTCAAAATACAGCCTCTCTCAAACAACTGAAAGTGAACACACAACCGAACAAACAACTGAAAGTGAAAGCACATCAGACAATGAGCCCTGTCAGACCAATAGCCTTTACACTTTTGGACTAGACTGTCCATACTCCACTCAGGAGAAGCCACCTCTGACACTTGACATTCCTGGATTCTCCACAGTCTTTGTTGCAGACCACCCCATCTTCTCTGGGTCCATTCTTGCCTATGACACTGCTTCTCCTTCTGGATCCACTTTTCTTTTTTTCAGGTGACCCTTGGCAATCTTTGTTTCTTTCATAATTGAAAGATCCAGCCCACTGCTGGTCTTAACCACACTGCAGTTTATAGTATCAGTCAAGATGTACTCCCCCAGGGCCAGATTAACCAATAGGCCCAGTAGGCACATGCCTAGGGCCCAAAACTGTGAGGGGCCCCGCTGAAGGAGGACGACTCACCTTGCCATTTTTTAAAAACAGCAATGGCCCCCCCTCCCGGCATCAACGGCAACGCACCCCCTCCGCAGCAACGGCAATGGCCTCCCCGCAGCAATGGCAACGCGGCTGGATCTGTTACAAGAAGGTCCCACAATGACTGCTTCTGATGGTCCATCCCCCTCTGACGTCACTTACTTGCTCCGGAAGAAATGACATCGGAGTGGGATGGACCGGCAGAAGCAGTCATCTCGGGACCTTTCTGTAACAGATTCGGCCATGTTGCTGTTGCTGCAGGGAGGGCCATTGCTGTTACTGCGGGGGGGGGGCGTTGCCATTACTGCTGGGGGGGCCATTGCTGGGGGGGGGCCATTGTCATTGCTACAGGGGGCTGTTGTCATTGCTGTGGGGGGTAACCCGTTGTCGTCAGCTGCTCTAATGCTGCTTTCGGGCAAAGGAGCTCAGCGGGCTGAGCCAGCAGCTGCAATGTTGGGAGGGGGAGAGAGAAAGGAGCATGGAAGGGTGGTGGAGGGAGAGAAAGGGGGCAGGGTGGTATGGAAGAGTTGTGAGAAGGATGGTATGGAAGGGTGGTGGAGGAAGAGAAAGGGGGCAGGGTGGTATGGAAGGGTGGTAGAAGGAGAGAAAGGGGCTGATGGAATTGGTGTGCAGGAGAAGGGGAGAGATACAAGGGGAAGGATACTGGATGGAATTGGGTTGAAGGGAAAGAAAGAGGGCAGATGCTGATGGAATTGGGGTGCAAGGAAAGGGGAGAGAGACATAAGGTGGAAGGATCCTGGATGAAATTGGGTTGGAAGAAGAGAAAGGGGGCAGATGCTGATGGAAGTTGGAGGAAAGGAGAGGAGAGAGTGAAATGCCTCACCATGGGGTTATGGGAGAGGGAAGGGGAGGAGAGGAGAGATGCCAGACCATTGGAGGAGGGAATAGAAGATGATGGATGCCACACCAATGGGGAGGAAAGAAGAGATGGAAGGGAGAGGCAGACAATTTCTGGAAGAGGCACAGAAGGACAGAAGATGAAAGGAAGAGAGTGACAAGAAGATGAGGAGAGCAGAAACTGGAGAAGACAAAGGTAGAAAAAAAATTTCTATTTATTTTTTTTGCTTTAGGGGACATCGCTGTTTCTGTGGTGTTGCATTGTATGCAGAGTCCAGCTTCTCCTATTTTATTTAACCTTTGTCTACATATTTCTATTTTATCCCCCCCTTTTACAAAACTGTAGAGCATTTTTTAGCGCTAGCCGTGGCTAAAAACCATACTAAAGTAAAAGGGGGAGAGGTTAGTTTGTGATTACATATTCCATACTAGGCGAAGGTGTTTTCTGTGTTCTGTCTTTATGAAAGACATGGTTTTTTGTTAGCATTGATTAGCCTTGTTTGGCGAAATGCATCATGCATTGTTCTTGGGAGCACCTTGAATTAACCTGATTTGAATCTCCTTATTTTCTGCCAATCTTCTTTTGTTTCATGTTGGATTCTTTGGTGGACTGCTTGCCTTGTTGTTTTGTTGCAAGTTAACATACATGGAATGGAACGTACTAGAGTAGTTACAGATTTGGTTGCATTTACATATGGGTTAGAGTTGGTTGATGTAGAGTGAGGCAGTTGAGAGGTGTTGTAAACTTGGTTACTAATATAGACATATTTCGGATAGTATTACTGCTTTACAAATACAGTGGTGCCTCGCATAACAAACGCCTCGCACAGCGAACGCTGCGCACAACGAACTTCATGTCTTGCTTCCTACAACGAACTTCGTTTCACACAACGAAGTCGCCCGAGCTGCAAACTTCCGTGCAGGCACTGCGCTTAACTGCCCTCTCTCCGCCTGGCTCCCTGTGCAGTGGCGGACCGTCAGCTCGCAGGGGCCCGGCGCCTACTGCTGATGCGTTGGGGGGGCGGAGCTACTCTCGCCGCTTCCCCGATGCTAGAAAAAAAAAAAAAAAAAGAAAAGTTAAGTCCCAGTTTTTGCCGCTGAGACTCTGCCCTCTCTCACTGTATACAGTCGTCCTTTTAAGATAAACTCAATATTTTTTATATACTGTATATCATGGCTTCTAAAAAAGGCAGGAAGGTGATTTTTATGTCATCTTAGCATATTATATGCTACAGAACAAATTATTTTTTTTAACATGTATTGTTATGGGAAAACGCGTTTCACATAACGAACTTTTCGCATAACAAACTTGCTCCTGGAACGAATTAAGTTCGTTGTGTGAGGCACCACTGTATTTGAACACTTTTATATATGCATGGAAAAGGTTCAGAGTTAAAGTCCTGGGTAAGTAGGTGGGAAGGGAAGGGAAGGAAGGGGGATTTGTTCAGAGATGTTTGGGGGTTGCATAGAAGAAAAACTGTGCACTGGTATGCTAATCTTTGTTTTGAATTATTTTTTAAAAAAGAAATACAAGTAGAAATAAAGAAGTAAATAAGAAAACAGATAAATGGGGGCGGGACATGGGCAGGGCATGGGCAGGGTGGGGCGGGGCAGAGCCAGGGGGGCTCAGTGTAATTGGGTGCCTAGGGGCCCTCAAAGAATTAATCCTGCCCTGATTCCGCCTGACTTAAGACTTCGAGTCCCAGCTTTATCTGTTCTTGGGTTTCCCTCTCACAGGGAAACCCCAATACAAGACCCATAGGTTTCCCACTTTCAGAGTACTTTTCTATAATGTCCGTTCTCTGTTTTCAGGTGGCGCCCTCATTGACTTTTAGCAGCAACTCCTGGGTATCAGTCTTCTCAGTGACAGTTCCCCAGGGCTGGCCATTTTCCCGCTGATAATCAGGTCACCGTTTATCATTTGTGGTCCTTCAGGTTCTAGTCATTTTCTTGATCTATACCTGGTTTGCCCGAGCCACCTTGATAATGGTTCTCACTAATGCCCCTTGGCAGTCATTCCTGGCCCAAGGTTCTGGTTGGACCTGAACTCTCTCCAGTTCTTTACTGGCCAGATGAAAGTCTTCCCCCATGACCCTCTTCTCTTCAGCCTGCTCTTCTAGTTGTCTCCTTAAACCTCCCAGTTATAGGGCATCTCCCTGATTTGAGCCAAGGCATGTGCATTTTGCATTTGCCACCACTTGGTCCTTTTTTCTTATGTTCTTTTTGAACTGGTTCTATACCTGAACATTTATCACTGCATACTTCTCATGCGGGACCCTTTTCTCTTCCAGCTCTAGGGACAATACCTCATTTCTTTCTCTGAGGTTGTCAATCTCCTCCTTCAGTTCCTTCACAATTTTATTCCTAGACATTTCTATCTGAGTCAGCCGAGTCTGAATGGCTTTGTTAGCTTCTCAAGCCTCTTTTATGCTTTCCTTTTGTCTAAGCAACTGGTTCTGGTTTTCTACCAGTTGCCTGTAGAGGTTTTTATTTTCCTCCTTTAATTTAGCTACATACATGGCAGCAAATAGCTGGTCATCTAACAGGTCTTTAATATAGTGATTAGCCTATTCCAGTTCAGTAGCTAAATCTGGAGGTGAGCTTTGGACCCCTTACAGGTAGTCCTCCCAGTTTCTTTGATTCTTGTCTCTTACCAGTATGTTTTTACTTGTGCCAGCTTTTCTGGCTTGCTCTCCTCTTAGTATTAAACTTCCCTTTTCTCTGACAATTACCTCACTAGTTGCAATCAGAGAGTTAATTAGGGAAGGCTTCCAGCACTGCAACACTACTGCTGTAAGGCACCAGTTACTTTTATAAATCAAACAGAAACCTGCTTTTCCAGCTCTTACTATACTTTTTACAGGTTCCTCTCCTTTGTCAGTTCAAAACCCTTTTCTGAGTTCCCACTGTAAAAGCCTTAAGTCCAGCTTCTCTGCTGCAGAAGCCATAGGCAGCGGAACGCTTTCTTATTAGGGGAGCCCACAAGCTCCACCTCAGACCCCGCCCCCATAATAGTACTAATTGTAATATCATTTTTTCCATTCATTTTTCATATATACACACACAAAATAATCTTAACAATACATAATGGTTAACCACAAAATTAAACTACACAAAGCACACTGTATGTATGCTTCTCAACATTCATTCCTACCAGAACACAGATAACCCGTTTGCAAAACAGGACTAATATATATATATATATATATATATATATATATATATATATATATACTAGTCTTCAAGCCCGTTACATTAACGGGTGCTAGAATATATGTATGTCTGTCTTTCTTTCTGTCTCACTCCCTGCCCTTGTGTCTTTCTTCTTTTCTTTCTGTCTCCCTCCCTCCTATTATTTGTCTTTCTTTCTATTTGTCTCTCTTTCTGCCCCCTATGCAACATTTATCTCCCCTTGTCCACTTTCCTGTACAGTAGCCATATCAGCATTCCCTCCCCCTCCATTTCCTTGTGCATCAGCATTTCCCCCCTCCCTACTTCCCTGTGCAGCATTTTCCTCCCTCGGGTGCTAGAATATATGTGTGTGTCTTTATTTCTTTCTCTCTCTGTCTCCTTAGCCACTTTTTCCTGTCCATTCTCCCTTCTTTTTACCTCCCCTGTGTCCACCACCACCCCTTCACTGCTCCCCTTATCCAGCAGCAGCCCTTCTCCCTTTGTTTTACCTCCCCCCTGTCCATCAGTACCTCTTCCTGCTCCCCCTGTCCAACAATAGGCATCCCTTCCTTTTTCCCCCCCTGTCCATCATCACCTCTTCCTACTCCCTCTGTCCAGCAGTAGGCCTCCCTTCATTTCCCCCCACCCCGTCCATCAGCATCTCTTACTGCTCCCCCTGTCCAGCAGTAGGCCTCCCTTTATTTTTCCCCCTGTCCATCAGCATCTCTTCCTGCTCCCCCTGTCCAGCAGTAGGCCTCCCTTAATTTTTTCCCCCTGTCCATCAGCACCTCTTCCTGCTCCCCCTGTCCAGCATTAGGCCTCCCTTCATTTTTCCCCCCTGTCCACCACCACCTCTTCATTGCTCCCCTTATCCAGCAGCAGCCCTTCTCCCTTTGTTTTACCTCCCCTCTGTCCATCAGCACCTCTTCCTGCTCCCCCTGTGCAGCAGTAGGCCTCCCTTCATTTCCCCCCTGTCCATCAGCAGGTCTCCCTTAATTTCCCCCCCTGTCCATCTGCACCTCTTCCTGCTCCCCCTGTCCAACAATAGGCCTCCCTTCCTTTCCCCCCCCCGTCCATCATCACCTCTTCCTGCTCCCCCGTCCAGAGTTTTTTATTTACTCGGATAGAGTCCTTGCGGCCTCTCCCCTTCCCTTCCCTTCCCTTGTAACTCGGCGATTCAAGCAGCCTGTGCAGCAGTCTTCACACGCTGCTTCGGGTCCTTCTACTGCCCTTATTTGTTCTGCCGCGTCTCTGATGACATCATCAGAGACGCGGCAGAGCAAATCAGGGCAGTAGAAGGGCCTGAAGCAGCGTGTGAAGACTGCTGCACAGGCTTCTTGAATCGCCGGGTAGGTATTAGGGTCAGCGGCAAGGGAAGGGGGGTGAGCGGCAAAGAACTCCTCTGGTCTGTTGCGGAGGGCGGCCTGGCTCCATTTATTGATTCGTTGGGGGGGGGGAAATGCGCTGTGTTGGGGGGAAGGGTAGGCAGACGCGGGGACCGGGTTGTGCGCTTGTGGTGCCTGAGCTGCAGGAGAGGGAGCTGGTTGTGCGTGGCGGGGGAGGCCCCGACTGCAGCTTCTTCGTCGTTGAAAGCCGCCGCCGCCGCAGCTCCTCTCTGTCGATCCTGGTCCAGTTCGAGAGAGGAGCCTGGGGTGAGGAAGGCCGCCGCAGCTATGTAAATTTTTTTTTATTTGAAAGCCGCCGCCGGGGCCGTGCATGCGCAATTGTGTTTTCGCGACAGATCAGGGAACACATTTTTTTTAGTGCGCATGCGCGGCCTATCATTTTATTATATTAGATATATTAACCCTAAGATTATCTGGATATATCTGGAGCTTTTGACTCGGTTGATCTTAATAAATTGTTGGATAGCTTGTATAATCATGGGATACATGATGTTGTGTTTAACTGGTTTCAAACATATCTTCTAGGACAATCTTTTCAAGTGTGAAATGGATGTAAGATTTCAAATACATATTCAGCTAGGACAGGAGTTCCACAAGGCTCTGCTCTTTCTGCCTTATTATTCAATATCTACATGGCTGCTATAGAGAAATTATTTGAAACTTTAGGCATAGACTATCGAATATATGCAGATGACATTATTTTTTTCTTTCCAGTTGATGGATGGAATGATAATTTTGAGAAATCATTGAGTGAATAAATGAGTAAAATTGAGGAGTGAATGGGAAAACCGGTTTGAAATTAAATGTAGATAAAACTGAAATAATGTTGGTAGGAAAATTGGATCCTAAATGGCCTATGAAAGTGAAAATTTCTGATGATATTCTCCCGGTCCATGAGTTCATGACTATTTTAGGCGTAAGATTAGATTCTAGGCTAACAATGAAGCTGCAAATAACCAAGATTGTTCAAGCTTGTTTTGCACAGATGCATTTGTTGCATCGGTTAAAACCAATGCTAGCACCATATGATTTTTGAACTGTAGTTCAGGCTATGGTTTTGTCGAGACTTGACTACTGTAATGCCCTTTATCTTGGAATAACAAAGGCTAGATATAAAGCGTTTCAGTTTACACAGAATGTGGCAGCAAGATTGATAATGGGTTTGTCTAAATATGATCATATTTCGCCTCAGCTCCAAAAATTGCATTGGCTACCTGTCACCTTCAGAATACAGTACAAAGCTTTAATGATTTGTCACCAATTTTTGTATGGAAACATTCCAGAATTGATTAAAAATAACATATCTAGTTATATTCCAAAACGATCTTTGCGTTCTGAGAATTTGGCTCTGCTGAAGACGACTGTGAATCCAAGGTTAGTCGATACTGGCAAAAAGACCTTTTGCTGTGCAGAAGTTAAGATTTGGAACTTTCTGGTAGAACAGATATGGAACTGTTGTGAGAGGGGTATGTTTAGAAAATTACTTAAAACACAGTTATTTGTTGATGCTTTTTTTTAGACATACCTTTTTTGGTAGATTGGAAGATTGGAAGATAGCCAACGTTACGCCCATCTTTAAAAAAGGATCAAGAGGTGACCCGGGAAACTACAGGCCGGTGAGCTTGACTTCGGTTCCGGGGAAAATGGCAGAAGCACTGATAAAAGAAAACATCGATCAACATTTTGAAAAACATGAACTTCTGATAACCAGCCAGCATGGTTTCTGCAAGGGAAGATCGTGCCTAACGAACTTATTGCACTTCTTCGAAGGGATCAACAAACGGATGGACAAAGGAGACCCCATAGACATCATATATCTAGATTTCCAAAAAGCCTTTGACAAGGTGCCCCATGAACGTCTACTCCGGAAACTGAAGAACCATGGGGTGGAAGGAGACGTACATAGATGGATCAGAAACTGGTTGGAGGGTAGAAAACAAAGGGTAGGAGTGAAGGGTCACTACTCCGACTGAAGGAGGGTCACGAGTGGTGTCCCGCAGGGCTCGGGGCTCGGGCCGCTGTTATTTAATATCTTCATAAATGATCTAGAAACAGGAACGAAGTGCGAGATAATAAAATTTGCGGACGACACCAAACTATTTAATGGAGCTCGGACTACAGAGGACTGCGAAAAGTTGCAAAGGGACTTGAACAAATTAGAAGAATGGGCGGCGAAATGGCAGATGAAGTTCAACATTGAAAAATGTAAAGTATTACATGTGGGGAGCAGAAACTCGAGGTACAACTATACAATGGGAGGGATGTTATTGAATAAGAGTACCCAGGAAAGGGACTTGGGGGTAATGGTGGACATGACAATGAAGCCGTCGGCACAGTGTGCAGCGGCCGCTAAGAGAGCGAATAGAATGCTTGGTATAATCAAAAAGGGTATTACAGCCAGAACGAAAGAAGTTATCCTGCCGTTGTATCGGGCGATGGTGCGCCCGCATTTGGAGTACTGCGTCCAATATTGGTCGCCGTATCTTAAGAAGGATATGGCGTTAGTCGAGAGGGTTCAAAGGAGAGCAACACGTCTGATAATAGGTATGGAAAACCTGTCATATTCTGAGAGATTGGAGAAGCTGGGTCTCTTTTCCCTGGAGAAGAGGAGACTTAGAGGGGATATGATAGAGACTTACAAGATCATGAAGGGCATAGAGAAAGTAGAGAGGGACAGATTCTTCGAACTTTCGAAAAATAAGAAAACAAGAGGGCATTCGGAAAAGTTGAAAGGGGACAGATTCAAAACAAATGCTAGAAAGTTCTTCTTTACCCAACGTGTGGTGGACACCTGGAATGCGCTTCCAGAGGACGTTATAAGGCAGAGTATGGTACTGGGGTTCAAGAAAGGATTGGACAAATTCCTACTGGAAATGGGGATAGAGGGGTATAGATAGAAGATTACTGCACAGGTCCTGGATCTGTTGGGCCGCCGCGTGAGCGGACTGCTGGGCACGATGGACCTCGGGTCTGACCCAGCAGAGGCATTTCTTATGTTCTTATGTTCTTATGGTAAACCTGATGAACTGTTTATGATCCACAGTTACAATATTAATTTGTGAAGCTATGTTAATACTTTTTAGCTATGAATTTTAAGGCTTCTTTATATGTTTATTATACTATGTTTTAAGATTATGTATGTCCTGTTAACCGTTTAGTTGTAAACTGTATAGACATTTTTAAAATAAATAAATTCAAGACTCTGCATGCAGTACAACCCCAGAGAAATAGAAACAATGAACAGAGCAAAATATAGACAGCAGATGTAAATTCCCAAGATTGGCACAATTCAATCACTAAATTGAAAATAAAATTATTTCCCCTACCTTTGTTGTCTGGTGATTTTGGTTTTCAAATTAACTTTCCCAGTTTCTGGCTGCACTTCCTTCTATCTGTGCTCTTAACTGTGTATCCAGGGCTACCTTATCAATTTGCTGTTTTTCTCTCCTTCACTTTCTGCCATACATTACATGACATAAGTGTTTTCTATCTCACCCCAATACCTTTCATTTCAAGGTGGTTTACAAAAAGAGTTGGCCTAGGCATTTCCATCTTTAAATCAGCAAAATAACACAGGGTAACTATGTGAAAACAAAGGAGAATAGAAACGGTATACAAAAAGCATACCACCAAATAATACTTTGTATAACGTGTCTCCTATTATTTTAAAGAACAAAAAATGAACCCTGTTCCTATTATTTTAAACCATGATATACAAGGTTGTAGATGAACTGACAATGTTTCCTTATGCTCAGAGATGTGCAAGTCTCTATTAGGGGGTTTGCTGGTCCCCGTATCTGAGAATTGTTATTCTTCAATCATTGCATGGAGTTAGCTTGTCAATAAATAGCTGTGCAAGGTAATATGTGTTATACTTCATATAAATCAATTTAAAAAGTCCAAAAATCCAACTTGTCACAGCTATTATGGGCTGACCACTAAGGGGTCCTTTTACAAAGGCGCGGTAGCGGTTTAACGTGCAGAATACCGCGTGTTAAACCGCCTGCCGCGCTAGTACTTAACACCTCGATTGATGAGGCGTTAGGATTTTAGGCTGCTGCGGGGGTTAGCGCGTGATGAAATGTCCGACATGCTAACCCCCATAGCGCGCCTTGATAAAAGGAGCCCTAAGTGAAAGATGATATTATCACTTATCTTGGATGGTGAGGGGTCCCAACATGGCCCCATTTTGATATCTGCTTCAGGAGACCCAATTCAAGGTCTTCTAAACACTACACTGGTGAGGGTAAGTCACCAACGAGAAATCAAGTGTGGTCAGAGTTTTCAAGAATCAGCACTTCAGGCAAAAGGTTCAATATTCACTCTGTGGAGTTTTTCCCATCTATCCATGTGTACCATCCCCTCCCTCTTTCTTCTCCCCTACTCCCATCTATCCCTTCTTATCTCTTCCCTGCCGCACCCATTGCTGTGCACCATCTCCTCCCTCTGTCTCCCCTTCCTCTCCATCCCTATGCACCATCTCATCCCTCTCCCATGGTCAGACATCTCTGTCTTCCCCCCTCATATGGCCTGGAATTTTTCTTCTCTCCTTCCCATAGCCTGGAATTTCTCTCCTCTCCCATGGTCTAGCATCTCTCTCTCCTTCCCTCCTTCTTCCCAAGGTCTAACATTTCTCTCCTCTCCTTCCTGTGGTTTGGCATCTCTCTCTCCTTCCTTCTATTCCATTCTGTGGTCTAATATCTCTCTCTCCTTCCCATTCCAGTGGTCTGACATTTTTCTCTTCTTTGGATCATCTCTTCTCCCTCCCAGTGTAACATTTCTCCCAACCTCCCTCCCCTCTACCACTATCATGTCCAACAATTCTCCCTCTTTCTTCCTCTCCCTATATACATCATCTCTCTTTTCCTCTCACGCCACACACTTATATACAATTCTACTTTCCTTTTCCCTCCCCCACTGGCAGCATTTGTTTCTCTCCCTTTCCAGTCCCCACCTATGCAGCATCTCTCTTTTCTTCCTTTCCTACCCCCCCAGCCCATGCATTTGTCCTTCCCAACCCTCTCCCGGTATGTACAGTATCTGTCTTTCCCAAACCCCTGAGCATCTGTCCTTCCTGCCCTCCCAATTCCCTACCCCCTGCACCCAGCCTCTCCTCTGTTAGGTTCTGCACCCAGTTCCCTCTCTACCAGGCTCTGCACCAAGCCCCCTTCCCTCTCCTGCCTGGTTTTGTACCCAGCCCCCCTCCTTTGTCAGGCTCTGCACTCAGCCCCCTTCCCTCCCCTCGTCCCTCCCCTGCCTGGCTCTGCATCCAGCCCTCCTGCCCTGTCAGACTACACACCATGTCCCCCTCCCTGCCCTTTCTCTGTATCTCCTCCGATCCCTGGTGGTCCAGAGGTGCAGCGGGCATGAGCAAGCTTTCCGCGCTCCTGCCACGCTGCTAACCTGGTCGTCAGAGGCTGCCAGAATTCTGTTTAGCCGCTGAGTGGCTCCGAGCAGCTTCCTGATTGGCTCCTGCGAAGTCTCGCGATTCACGAGATTTTGCGGGAGCCATTCATGAAGCCGCTCAGTGCCGAGTAGCAGCACCAAAGCACGATGCTGCTTGGGGCCGCTCAGTGGCTGAAGAGAACTCTGGCAGCCTCTGACGACTGGGTTAGCAACGGGGCAGGAGTGCGGAAAGCTTGCTCATGCCCGCAGTACCTCTGGACCACCAGGGATCACAGGACATGGCAGGATTACCATTTTGGAGGGAAGTCACAGCCCCTGTGGTCCCCCACTTTCCAATGCCTATGGCAGAAGCTAGGAACCAGACAGAAACACCATATTTAACAGCCTAACCTGGTTTGGCAGGCTGTTCTGTCTTGTCAGGAAAGATAAGCATATAGACAGCCAAGACATAATTGCACATAGAGAATTTTTTATTGGTTATCATTTGCCTCACACTTTAATTCACACAACAAGCTTGGCTTACCTCAGCCAAGCTGAATGCAATGTCATAGTCGAGGCATGTATTGGGGAGCACTGCTTCCTCCTTCCCCTAGGTTCTTTCTTAACCCATACCTTGGGAAGGTCTTCTTTCCTCTTAGAGGTCTCTGCTTCAGGACCTCTTAGTCTTTCTTTGGGACCACTTTCAAATGACTAAAGTCTGGGCAGAAATACTCCTCCCTGAGTCCTGCCCCTCTGATTCAGCATTGCTGCAAACTTAGGGCATTCTGGGACATGTAGTTTTCTTTAAAGAGTGAAGACTCCTAAATCTGTTACAATTATATTTATGTAACATAAACATGTGAAAACTTCTAAATCTGTTAAAATTATGTTTACTAAAAATATACAGTTAGGAAACACATTACTGATCATTAGTAAGATGTTGCTGAAATTCATTAATGCAATATGTTTACCACCATCAAAGCCAATAAGTGCAAAATACAAGTATTCATAAACATAAACCTCCTTCATATGGAGGAGTAGCTTAATGGTTAAAGTAACGGGCTAAGAGGCAGGGAATCCAGGGCTCAAATTCCACTGCTACTCAAATTCCACTGCTACCAGGGACCTGGATTAGTCACCGTGAGAACAGGCTACTGAGCTTGATGGACCATTGGTTTGATCCAGTAAGGCTATTCCTATGTCCTTATAAGTTTCTAAGTTCAAAGCTCATTCTCAAAGCATTTAGACATCAAAGTACCTATGAAAAACTTATGAACCTCATACTCTAATTGTTTGCCATTAATATTAACTCAGCCATGGTGAGTCAACTATGAAGAACTTAGAATTGTAACTGGATTGAAGGTTCACTATTAACCGCCTAATGAAACTCCCTGCATATGATGCTGAACCAAGTATTAAGTTATTATAATTGTCTCTACAGGTATAATTAATTTGAACATCTGTTCCAAACTGTCCATTGTAATGTCTTAGGTAATCTGGCCCAGCTTCTTATACTGTAATCCTACCTTGAACTGAATAAGTAAATGCAGAAGATAAAACTTGATTAATAGAACATAATAATATTGGTAGGCCATAGCAAAAATCCGAGGTTGTCTGAAAGTGAAGAAGGATCTTGCAAATTCTAAAGTAATACTCAACAACATATAATCAATCTACATAAATGAGCTCTTATATACATCTATTTAAAAATGATATATCATAATTAAAATTATTCTAGACACAATTGAAGTTTTTCATGCTGGCTTACCTGATTCAAAAATAATATTAAAATGGATAATACGTATATTGCTTAAGAAAATGTTCATCTTTTGGTTAAGATTCAAAACGGAAGGCTAATAAAGACTGTTTAGAATAAAAGGGACCATTACTCCCTGGATTTATACCAGCTTTACTTGCTTTCATTGTGCAAAGTGTGTTATTAATTTAACATGCCAGATTCATAGGTTTCTGCAATATCAGGTTTGATGTATTCATTATCGGCACTCAGTACATTAATTCACACTGAAGTCCGGTAAATCAAAATTATACCATCTGGCTTCCTGTTCTTAATGATGAATTTGATGTAGGGGTGATTAAGATTGTTAGGCTTTTGCATTTTAATGTAAAAATTAGGGAATTAAAAAGGCATTTAGAAATGACCAATAGTTAGAATAAACTTACTGACAGAATCTAATTTGTGTACTAGCTAGCAAAGCTCCATTTTAATTAGCAGCCCTAGTCTTTCAGCCCAAGCTCAAAGAGAGAGTTTAGTGATTAAGAAGATGAAGCTGTTAAATTGATAAATTGACCTTGAAATACTTGTAAATGTGGTAGAGAGCAACTGGATTGATAATTTTAACACAAGCTTTTCTTAATTGGGTGACCAATTTGACATGGATATAAACCTAAGAAATAATATTACCTACAATTACGACAAAAACATTTATAGCTTTACATGGGATTCTTGTTGCATTTTTTGTACCTAAATAGCAAATCAATGACTAAAAATAGGAAGCATCAGCTCTTGTTATAAGGTTTCTCACTATTTTATTAGGAATAAGTGTTTAGTTGATAGGAGGACTAATCTTGTCTAGGAATAGGAAACTAGAAATGAAAAAGTGTTGCTACCACAACAGTAAAACGTCAGGACACATGTCAAGTCAGAAGATGTGATAATATTTCAATTTCTTTACAAAATATCTTCATTTAGGTGTAAAGCAAACCAAAGAGCAAACAGAAAACCAGCATAAATGGACATATCAACAATTTGAAGGATTCTAATTCCTGCCAAGTGGAGAAATATTTTAAACCTTGTGTTTTAGAGGAAATTGAATCTTGACTAACTGCTGCAATTTGTGTCATTTTAAATAAGATATTTGAATAAGTACATCTTTCTTGCCTTTAAAAGACTGATGTCTCCTGTTATAAGATCATCCTATGGCACATTTGAGTAGGTAGAAATGCAGATTTTTTTTTTCCCTTTTTCTGATGGCAATGAAGTGTAAATGGAAAATATCAGACTTGGCAATCACTTAAACCATGTGAAAATGTTAAAGAGTGAAGGCTATTAGAGTCACTTTGTGATCTCCCCAGATGACCAAGGGGGGAAAAAACATTTCTACATTTCTTCAGATCCTTTGTGTGACAGCTAAGGAGAATAACATTCTTTCTAATATGCCAGTTTTAGTCTCTAGTTGAAAATAACCTCAGTGCTTTCTTATGTCACTAGATGAGAGAAGATGAAAGACTCAGCCTTGTGTAAATGGCTTTGTCTAACCATCAGTCTTTAGCTCTGCATGGCAGCTGTACTATTGACATTAGCTTGTGCACTGGGTGAAATTGAAGTGAGTTAAATGTGACCTTGGCTTAGTTGTTGAAGTAGAAACAAACTCTACTGGGAGTGAAAAAAATAACTATTTCCCCAACTTTATTTATCTTTAATGAGTTTAATAGCACTCTTACAATTTGATATATTTTATAAACAGATATGAGGGGCTGCTGAAAAGTGCTCAGCCCAACCAAGAAGAAAATGATGTGAAGCCTTGACATTTACAAGTTATTACACACTTTTCATAACACTTTTTTTGTTTCAATGATATGAAATGAAAAGTGTGGAATAACTTGTAAGTTTTATGGCTCCACATCATTCTCTTCTTGGTTGGGCTATCCTTAGTGTATGTGTATATGTATGTGTGTGTATATAGATAGATAGATAGATAGATATAGGGGAGAATGTGGCACAGTGGTTAAAGCTACAGTCTCAGCCCCCTGAAGTTGGGGGTTCAAACTCACACTGCTCCCCATGACCCTGGGCAAGTCACTTAATCACCCCATTGCCCTAGGTATATTAGATAGATTGTGAGTCTGCCAGGACAGCTAGGGAAAAATGCTTGAGTACCTGAATAAATTCATATAAACCATTTTGAGCTCCCCTGGGAGAATAGTATAGAAAATTGAATAAATAAATAAAATGTGTATATACTTATATAGGGTTACCATATAGCTCCAGAAAAAGGATATTAATATCATTCAAGGGAGTTTCAATTTCAATCATTGTGATAATGATCATCAAACACACAAGAAATCACAGTTTATATGTACTTATATATTCAATAAATACTATTATTGTGTAAGGTGCTATGACCCGCAACCTTGTGGAACAGTATATAACTAAAGCAGAGTTGCCACTGGGACCATCATAGCAGCTTTACTGTCCCAACGATCATTATAAAGAAAATCGTGAAACAAATCAAAAGAAAAACAAGACTTAAACTTATCTGTGAATGTCCAGGCAGTCCGCTGGTATTTTTATGCTGGCGGCAACTGTGGAAGTGCAGTTAAAATGTAGGAAAAGACTCCTGTGTTCATTTGATCTTTGAACCCCCCAACTCAAGTTTTGTGTACTTCATCAGGAGGGGATACTAGAAGTTAAAAAAATAAATTTAATCAAATACAGTCAAACCTTGGTTTACGAGTGCCGTGGTTTGCGAGTGTTTTGCAAGATGAGCAAAATCTTCACAAAATCTGCACTTCGGAAACCAAGCTTGACTTGATTACGAGCACCCCCCCCCCCACGCACAATCCGGCATCCCCCCTGCTTGCATCACCCCCCTCCCCCACCCACGATCTGGCATCCTCCACTCACCCAAACACATTGTCTTACCCCTATCTGGCACCGGCACCAGCACCAACGCACAGGACATGCCGGTGCCCGAAGATCTTCCCTCTTCCTTGTGCTGGGCCTTGAGCATCTGCGCCTTCAGCGATTAGCAGCAGCAGGGAGGTAAGATAGCAGACCGGGGGAAAGGAAGGAGGGAGGCTTTTTTTTTTTTTTTGCGCAGGAGGTAGGGACAGGAAGTGATCGCCTATCCCGTTGTCCCCGAGCACAGCTTTGGGACGCTATCTCTGAAAAAGGGACATTTCGGCATCCCAAACCCGTGTGTGGGGACAACGGGACAGGGGGTCTGAAAATGGGATGGTCCCGTTCAAAACGGGATGTATGATCACCTTAAGTAAGGAGATCTACAGCTGGAACTAATCAAATTCAGCGTTAAGGCCAAAAGGAGTTAGAGTGCACCATTTAAATATAAATCTGTGTATATATAAGTATATATATATACTGTGATTTCCAGAAAAAGGATGACAGATTGAGATATCTATTGAAAGCAGTATAAGTAAAACCTGGATGTTTCAATCCGTCCTCCATTTTTGGGAGCTATATGCTAACCTTAGATATATAAATATTATTTTATTTCCATTGCATGATTAACAATTATCTTATAGTGACATTAACTTGCTCTTTTGTGAATTCATGGATTTCATATGATTGCATCATACACTATCAAATGACAGTTAACACATGAAATTTATTGTTCATAAATGTACAGATTGCTATGTGGCTACTTTCATTAGTATTGTATTAAACTATTGAAAATATTCAAGGACTCAAACAGGACTGAATTTGATGTTTACAAAGTGATGCCTTATGTCACCTATTTATCTGTCAGTCAGATACCTATGAAGACTGTGAAACTGGCAGGTACTATTACTGAAGGAGAGAATTTGGCAAAGAGCCTCTGGAAGCATTTATTTCTCTAGATTCATGATACAACAACACCAAAAACCCCTTAGAATGTAAACTATTTGGGACAGCTAAATTCCTGCTATATAATGCCTGTATTAATATATCTGTTATGACTTGAATTTGAATTTATAACAACTTGGGCTGTAATATATTCAGACACTCTCAGGCCATAATAAACAATCTCAATTACTTGCTTTATTATAACTCACAACAATAACAGAAAGTGATATATTCTGTCTAGGTGTACTTTCCACTTCTTATAGTGATCAGGAGACTTATACAACAGCCAGCATGGCCTGTCACATGGGGTCCTCATTGACAGCCATTAAGAATAATTTCTCCCTGTGTATTCACGTCTCTAATTAGGGCAAATAGTTGGCTATGGGCTGGACAGACTGATTCAGTTGTGGTTTTAGCTTACTGTCAAATATGGGATTGTTGCTTTTCTTAGGAAATGTTAACACAAAGAGATAAGCCTGTATCAGTGCTGTAAAGAATATATATCAAAATCAAGCTAACTGGATAGCTGACAGTTAGTAACCCTAACCTCCTCATATTTTGTTCAGCATTAATAGAGAACTGAGAAGAGGCAGTTCTCAAGTCCAGTTATTTACATACCCTCCTGTCAAATTATGTCATTTTAAGATATTTTTAGAGAGAACTGTTGCTTTTCAGGCAGCTAAATTGAATACCTGGTTTGGCAAAATGATGCTAGAAGTTCCATTTTACTATAATTTTAGAAAATTATTAAAAACACAACTATTTGATAAATTTGTAACTTAAGTGTTCTAATGTTAATGCTTTTAATCTATAGGCATTATGTATCTTCTAGAAATAGCTTTTCTTGTATTGTAAATCGGCTGGATGTTCAGTCTTATCTGGCTGTGAACCGCCTAGAACCTTTTACTGGTTTGGCGGTATACAAGAAATAAATTATTATTATTATTAAGCAGCAGGAATAACCTACTGTAAGACTTAGCCCAGGATTCCTTAGGGCTCCTTTTACAAAGGTGCGCTAGCATTTTTAGCACATGTACCGGATTAGCGTACGCTAGCTGAAAAATTACCGCCTGCTTAAAAGGAGGCGGTAGTGGCTAGCGCGCGCTAAAACTGCTAGCGCACCTTTGTTAAAGGAGCCCTTAGTGTGGAGTGAGGGGAGGGGGAAATTATTTGAGGAAAGGAAGGGGGAGAAAAAGCCCAATAGGGATGCTTCATTTTGATTGGGGGGGTGGGGGGGAGTGGCAGTGTGGAACAGGGCCTCAGATGATTGGGTATACAGTAGGGTTGTCCAAAAATGTCTAAAGTTGGGAAAACTGTGCAAATTGAAGTATCTCCCATGAATTTGTGCTTGATCAGCAAATAATTTTTTTAAAGCCCATCCTGAGGTCGCTCAAAGCAACTGATTACATAAAGCTCCATTTTTTCTTAAAATTTGCTATTATTTTAGTTTAATGGAGCACATAGCTATAACTTTTATGTTTTCACACTCAGCAATGATAAAAAGACATTTTAAGCATAAAAAATCTAGCCTTATTTTGTTAAATGAACCTTCAATATCTGCACTGGCGTACCTAGGGTATGTGGCACCCGGGACCCATAATTTTTTGACACCCCCCCCATGTAAAAAAAATATTTTTTGTAATAACCATGAAACTGAATAAATGGTCATAATAGAAACAGGCAATGAAAATTTTCTTTTATTGAACCTCATATATGTAACCATTAATCCAAACATAACATAAATTATGTCTGAATTGTCATGACATCAGAAGTACACATGGAGTAGTTGCAGGTGATGCTTGGGACAGTTCTGATTGTGTTAGTTCGGTTTTATGTGTTTTTTGAATAGAAAGGTTTTTATTTCTTTTTTGAAGGTTTTGTAGTTTGTGGTCGAGGTCAATAGGTTGCAGAGTTGGGGGTCGAGTGTTGCAGCTCGAATAGCTAGGAGGTTGTCAAACTGTTTTTTTCTTTTGACGTTTTTGGTTGGAGGGTGTGTGAATGGTGCGTGAGTTCTCCTATGTCTGGTTGAGGTGGATTGAATTATTTAGCTGAAGAAATTAGTTACCCCCCCATTCCACACACATTAATTCTCTTCCATTTTTGTTCCCATTATAAAAAGCACTGATAAGTTCTCAGAAAAAAAATACATTAAAATAAGAAGTGAAAACAAAGGCCCCTACAGATGAGAACATAACATAAGAATAGCCTAACTGGGTCAGACCAATGGTCCATCATGCCCAGTAGCCCATTCTCATGGTAGCCAATCCAGGACACTAATACCTGGTCAAAACCCAAAAAGTAGCAACATTCCATGCTACCGATCCAGGGCAAGCAGAAGTTTCCCTCATGTCTTAATAACAGACTATGGACTTTTCCTCCAGGAATTTGTCCAAACCTTTCTTAAAACCAGCTACGCTATCTGCTTTTACCATAACTTATGGCCACTTCATTTTTAAGCTGAGATCTTTCCTTCCAAACAGAGACTTTGCTAGATGTCAAATACAGCACAAGGTATCTTTACATGGACTTAGCTGTGCAGGAAATGTGAATCTCCTCATACACCCCCCATATAGTGCAAAAATGTGCAAAGGTCTGGTTTTTGCTTTCGATCACCACATAGACTAATGCCACACAAGCAGCGCTGTTACAAACATATTCTGTAGGTCAGTGCTAAGGTTAATAAAGTTTCCTTCCTTGGACCAGAAGGAGATGCTGACAAACCACTGGAAGAGATCCCAAAACAACTACCCAGGAACAACACCCAAAGACCCACTCAGTGTGTAAACCAGTTGAGTGGAGTGGACTAACTGGGGGGTGGAAATGGGCCCGGAGTTTGCTCAGCAGAATTTCCCAGATCACCTCTTCCTCTCAACACATTGACACGCTGCCGCCACCACCACTAGGAACACCTCACCGGGTAGGCCAGTAATGCTATAAACTTTATAAAACACATTATTATATTTTCTTATAAAGCACGTATTTTAACTGAACTCTCTGACATTTTCAGCCTTTCCATTCACAAAAATAGAAGGAAGAAAAGTTCCCATTACCTGCTGTCTCATGTCCCTGGCCTATACAATATTTTTCTTTTGCAGAGTGCAGACCCTTCAAAAATCTGACCAAATCCTCATTTCACTTGCATTATAAACTACTGAGGATGCCATCTCTCCCCACTCTCAGTAGCACAAACTAGTGCTGCCAGATTCAGGAAAAAAATTTTCGATTCGATTCAGCCTATTGAATTGGTTTATCGATTCGATTTTCCTGCCCAATTGGGTGTTTTTTTCAAACATCCTGGTGGGTTTATTTTATAGCTTTTTCACCCCCATTTGGCTTCTCCTAACCACACTGGTGCTGTGGTGTAAATAAAATAAAGAAACAAAAATACTTTTCCTCTCTCTGTTAAATCCTAGCTCACGTTTGCGGTCTAACACCAGCTCTGGCAGGATACACATTTCAAATCTGACATATTGTAATCACAAAACAGAAAATAAAATTTAGTTTTCTACCTTTTTGTTGTCTGGTTATTTTTCAAATCTTGTTGGTCCAAGGCTCTGGTTGTCTTCTGATAACTTGCTTGCCAGGGTCTCCTTCTTTCTTCTTTCTCCGTGCTAACCATCCATCTGCCATCTCTGTCCTCTCCTTCCATTTCCCTTCTCTCCCCCGGATGTCTGGCATCTTTCCTTTTTTTGTCACCCTCCACAGATCCACCTTTTCTTAACTACCCCTTTCATCCAGCAGCTCTCCCTCCTTCCCCACCACCCCAGGGTCCACCATCTCTCCCTTTCTTTTCCCAACTACCCTTCTAACCAGTATCTCTAACCCCCCCTCCACACCATCCCTTGTGTCCAACTTCTCTCCCTTTCTGTTCCTTCTCTCCCTAAAACCCATGTCCATCATCTCTCTCTCTCTCTCCTCTATTTTCAGACCCATTATTTCTTCCCACCCAAAGTCCGGCTTATGCACGTCTCTTTGAACACCTCCCCTTCCCTCCATGTACTTCTACAACAGGGCCCCCCCCTCCTCTGAAGGCCTGTCCTCCCCTTAAAGGTCTGCAACCCACCCCTGAAGGCCTGTCCCCCCCCCTTGAAGCCCTGCCCCCCCTGAAGGCATGTCTCCCCCCTTGAAGGCCTGCACCCCCCCCCCGAAGGCCTGTCCCCCCCCTGAAGGCCTGCCTGCCTGTTCCCCTTGAAGGCCTGCCCCCCTGAAGGCCTGTCCCCCCCTTGAAGGCCTGCACCCCCCCCAAAGGCCTGCATCTCCCCCGAAGGCCTGCATCTCCCCTGAAGGCCTGCATCCCCCCGAAGGCCTGCATCCCCCCCCGAAGGCCTACACCCCCCTCGAAGGCTGGTCCCTCCCTTGAAGGCCTGTCCCCCCCTTGAAGGCCTGCCTGCCTGTTCCCCTTGAAGGCCTGCCCCCCTGAAGACTTGCCCCCCTTGAAGGCCTGCACCCCCTCGAAGGCCTACACCCCCCCTCGAAGGCCTGCCCCCCCTTGAAGGCCTGCATCACCCCTGAAGGCCTACACCCCCCCAAAGGCCTACACCCCCCTCAAAGGCCTGTCCCCTCCTTGAAGGCCTGCCTGCCTGTCCCCCCCTTGAAGGCCTGTACCCTCCCTTGAAGGCCTGTCACTCCCCCTAAGGCCTGCCCCCCCCCCCGATGGCCTACACCTCCCTCGAAGGCCTGCCCCCCCTTGAAGGCCTGCACCCCCTTTGAAGGCCTGCACCACCCTCGAAGGCCTGCACCACCCTCGAAGGCTTACACCCCCCTCGAAGGCCTGTCCCCCCTTGAAGGCCTACCTGCCTGTCCCCCCCTTGAAGGTCTGTGCCCTCCCTTGAAGGCCTGTCCCCCCCAAGGCCTGCACACCCCCGATGGCCTGTCACCCCCCCGAAGGCTTGCCTGTCCCCCTTGAAGGCCTATCCATCCCCAAGGCCTGTACCCCCCCCCCCCCCGAAGGCCTGTCACCCCCCCCGAAGGCCTGACTGTCCCCCTTGAAGGCCTGTCTCCCCCCCTCAACAAGGTCTGCCTGCCCGCCCCACCCTGAAGGCCTGCTGCCCCCCCACTACCTCGAAGGACCGCTCGGCCCCACCACCACCACCACGAAGCACTGCTCATTCCCCCGGCCTCCACGCTTCATTTCCCTGGAGAAACAGCCTGCAGCAAGATCGCGCAATGCCAGCGATCTTTGCTGGCTTCGGCTGTTTCCTCCGCCGCGGTCCCGCCCTCCTCTGATGTCAGAGGAGGGGCGGGACCGTGGCGGAGGAAACAGCCGAAGCAGGCAAAGATCGCTAGCATCGCGATCTTGCTGCAGACTGTTTCCAAACGGGACACCCGGTGCAAGGGGGAGGAACCGGACCGGACCAGGAGCACCCCTTCAGGGCTTGACACCCGGGGCGGACCGCCCCCCACGCCCCCCCTTGGTATGCCACTAAATATCTGCACTTTATTGTGGAAAATAACAGACATCTAACATTCTTTGCTAATAGCTAAACATGTACACGTTGGTGTAGTCATCTACCAACGGCATTCCAAACACTCAGGCATTCAATGTTTTCTTGAGATAGGATAAAGCCTGCAATACTCTTCAACTCCTTGAAAGAAGGCCTCAGGCTATTCTATTCTTTCCTGATCCTTGGCTAATGATATTAGCAGGGAAGGTGTAATTCTATTATATAGGTGCTAATATTTAAGTGCTGAGTACATACATAAATGTTTAGAATTATGAAATTTATGTGCACAAATGTGCATTATTGCCAAAATACAGCCTGAGTGCTACTCTTACAGTAGATAACACATGGGTAAATATACACATGGGTAGGTCTCACATTTATAGAACTTAGAGAATGATACAAATTATGCATGTCTGCAATAATTAAGGGTTAAAATGCTAGCTTATGGCTGATGTAAGTGCTCTTATCTAACTTTTAAGTGTGTTTATATGTGATGAAGCTAACAATCTATAAAGGAAAATAGGTGCCTATGGGGCTCATAATCAAAAAATAAAGACATCTAAAAACCATTACGTGACCTGGATGCTCAGGAAAACTGAAAACGTCAAAGTCATATAATCAAAATAATCATATAATCCTACTCCGGAAACTGAAGAACCATGGGGTGGAAGGAGATGTACATAGATGGATCAGAAGCTGGTTGGCGGGTAGGAGACAGAGGGTGGGAGTGAAGGGCCACTACTCGGACTGGAGGAAGGTCACGAGTGGGGTCCCGCAGGGCTCAGTACTAGGGCCGCTGCTATTTAATGTATTCATAAATGATCTGGAAACAGGGACGAAGTGTGAGATAATAAAATTTGCAGATGACACTAAACTATTTAGTAGAGCTCGGACTAAAGAAGACTGTGAAAAACTGCAAAGGGACTTGAACAAACTAGGGGAATGGGCAACAAGATGGCAGATGAAGTTCAATGTTGAGAAATGTAAAGTATTACATGTGGGAAACAGAAACCCGAGGTACAACTATACGATGGGAGGGATGTTTTTAAATGAGAGTACCCAAGAAAGGGACCTGGGGGTGATGGTGGACTTGACAATGAAGCCGTCAGCACAGTGCGCAGCGGCTGCTAAGAAGGCAAATAGAATGCTAGGCATCATCAAAAAGGGTATTACAACCAGAACGAAAGAAGTTATCTTGCCATTGTATCGAGCGATGGTGCGTCCGCATCTGGAGTACTGCGTCCAATATTGGTCGCCGTACCTTAAGAAGGATATGGCGATACTCGAGAGGGTTCAGAGGAGAGCGACACGTCTGATAAAAGGGATGGAAAACCTTTCATACGCTGAGAGATTGGAAAAACTGGGACTTTTTTCCCTGGAGAAGAGAAGACTTAGAGGGGATATGATAGAGACTTACAAGATCATGAAGGGCATAGAGAGAGTAGAGAGGGACAGATTCTTCACACTTTCAAAAAATAAAAGAACAAGAGGGCATTCAGAAAAGTTGAAAGGGGACAGATTCAGAACGAATGCTAGGAAGTTCTTCTTTACCCAGCGTGTGGTGGACACCTGGAATGCGCTTCCAGAGGGCGTGATAGGGCAGAGTACGGTACTGGGGTTCAAGAGGGAATTGGACAACTTTCTGCTGGAAAAGGGAATAGAGGGGTATAGATAGAGGATTACTGCACAGGTCCTGGACCTGTTGGGCCACCGCGTGAGCGGACTGCTGGGCACGATGGACCTCAGGTCTGACCCAGTAGAGGCATTTCTTATGTTCTTATGTTCTTATGGGTGCTGGACGCTGAGTGAAAGACATCCAAGGTATGGGCTATGGGCATGCTTACAGACAAATCATATGGATATGCCCAAGGACACCTACAGTTACACCAGTTTAAAAAGCACATGAGTCCCAGACTGTCTTTTGACCCACTAGCATTCTGGTTGTGTTGGAGAGCTAGGGCCGAGCATTTGACTGAATAACCGAAAAACTGGAATGCTCTCCCGGAGGCTGTCATAGGGAAAAATACCCTCCAGGGATTCAAGACAAAGTTCCTATTGAACAAGGACGTATGCTGGTAGGGCTAGTCTCGGTTAGGGAACTGGTCATCGACCAAAAAGGCCACAGTGTGAGCGGACTGCTGGGTATGACGGACCACTGGTCTGACCCAGCAGCGGCATCTCTTATGTTCTTATATGTTCTTAACTGCAGAGTTACTGAGAGCTAGATTGGCTGTCTGCTTATGTCCCTGTCTCTGCCTTAAGCTAACCTGCACTGCTTGTATTACTGACCTATTTCTCACCCCACACCCATACCTGTCTCTCTACCTCTTCACCTCCCTTCCACTTGCTCACTTATTTCTTGATGTCTGACCTATGTGCCAGGAGCTGCAGAGTGAGTGCTGATTATCTTACTTGTGTCTGTCTGCTACATCTGAGAGGGTGGGCAGACTGATTAAGAACTGTTGTTGATGATGGTGTCTGGAATAGTGAGTGCCTGGGGGTCATCTCTCTTGGTAGGTGGTAGTTAAGAACATAAGAATTGCCATACTGAGACAGACCAAAGGTCCGTCAAGCCCAGTATCCTGTTTCCAATAGTGGCCAACCCAGATTCCCAGCACCTAGTTAGATCCCAAGTAGTAAAACAGATTTTATGTTGCTTATCCAAGGAATATAAGGATTATATCTTCCAGTGATACAGAGATTTCTCTGATTCATCAGAATTGAATACAATTTCTGGTATCCCTCACATCTCCCTCATTAAAAACCAAAGCAAATAATTAATTTAATCTTTCCACTATGGTCTTGTCTTCCCTGAGAGCCCTTTTTATCTCTCAGTCATCTTGCGGTCCAACTGATTCTCTTCCTGGCTTCTTGCTTTTAATATACAGTACTTACAAAAGATTTTACTCTATTTTTGGTTCCAGACAATCTTCTTTTCAAGGTCTCTCTTTGCCTTCCTGGTTAGTGGGGATAGTGGGCTACACCTGTGGTGGTGGGTCATGGATGGAATTAATGCACTGCTGGTAGCTGAAGTTTTGCTGTGAGAGGAAGAGAGAGATCAGGGTGGGTCCCACAGGAGATACCCCCGCATGAGAGCCTCCAGGGCTTGCTTCTGCTTCCTAGACCTCACAGATCAACAATGTATAAATAGATAGTGCTTCAACAGGGCAGCTATACAGGATCTCTCTCAGCAGCTGAAACATCTCCTGCAGGCATGTTCACTCAGGAATAACCCCATACCTATCCCCTTCAAGATCACCACTTCCCTTACATGTTCATTGAATGGAATGCTTTCCTGTTTCTTTAGGTAGCCTCATCTACCCAGGTGGGGTCTGAGTGCAATGTGTGTGCACTGTGCAGCCTATGATGCCTAAGACTGAGGGGAAGCAGGCAATGCTGTTGAACTGACACATGGTGCTCTGTAGGGCCTCAGGGGTGGTTTGGAGGGTGATTTATTTGTGGCTGTGAGTGAGGAAGGCTTCTAGGAACTGGGTGAGGCAGTTAGAGAAAGCAGGCTAGGTAAGTCCTGTGTTGGTTTCTAGGACAGACTGGAAGCTTTTGTAATCCGCCAGGATTACAAAAAGGTCCCGGGGGGAGTATTTTCTCCATAAGACGTGGCACCCTTATTTCCACCCACTTTTTTTGGTGGAAAAATACAGTACACTGGCACAAAACTGTCGAACAAAGTGATTTCCAAAACAAAAACATAGATGTTTTCTGGTTCAAAAGTTATTCTATTCATCTCTTGGTTTTTGGATGATTTTCACAAAAGGTCCCAAATCAGACTTATATAATATTGAAAATGTCCCTTCATCTAAGTTACATGTGTAGTTACTTAGGTTTTATGCTAGTACTTCTGTGGGTAAATGCACACTTAGGCCCCGATTCTGTAAACTGTGCCTACCTTTAGGCGTGCTTTAGGCGTCTTAGGTGCTACATAGGTGTGGTTTAGGCAAACACAGCTGCACTGCACTTCACTTCTCAAAACTTTTACTAGAAGCCATTTGTCATCTGCTTAGTCTGTAGAGGCTCTGTTACCAAATTCTAAACGAAGTTCCCTCTATAGCTTTATGCCTTAAGGCACTGTTTTTATCTTCCATACATCAGAGGTTCAAGTCTTGAATGTGGTTATCAAATATTTGATATTCATATTTCTACCAGAAAACTTTCAAACTCTTTAGCCATTCCTTTGCTTAAACATATTTGAGTTGATCTTTAAAATGATCTGCAGCAATTCTCAGATGTCTAAAGCAGCCTGCTTTCTCTCATCCTAACCCCCTCCCCCACCCCAACACACACTCCTCAAGCATGAAACCACAAACAGCCAAGCTGAATGGAGCAACAGGAATGTCTCTAGGATACATCTCAAAAACATGTACCTTCCTTCAATACCTGTCCAAGCCTTCTGAAGTTTTAAGTAAACTGTTATACCTGTTGCCCTGTGTGGATATTGGATAGGAGGAAATCCATTCCTATCACAATGGCTTGTTGCAGAGAGATGAATGTATCTGATGCACCTGTGCCTGCAAACTGCAGAATGCTGATGAAAAACAGCAAAGTCCACCACTTATGAGAGCTGTTAGGATGCTGTTAAAATGAGTGAAGGGGAGGGTGGGATTTGAACCGGGGAGCTTCAGAAGACGGACAAGGTACAACAAGGCACATTAACCTGGTATGTCACAAATAGCATCTTTCTGTCAGAGGAGAAGTTTCCTCCCATGACAGCTTAGGATGTCCTAGCTATGAGAAGGAGACAATAAGTTTGCCTGGAAAGGGAAATGTGCTGCTAAAAACGGCAAAGTCCACCATCTTAAGTAGACCCTCTTATGACAGCTAGAATTAAGCTTTTAGGAAGTTGTTAAAATGAGTGAAGGTGGGATTTGAACCGGGGTGCTTGAGAAGATGGAAAGGCGCATTAACCTGGTGAGCATGAAATGCTTTTTTTGTGGTGATTGTGATATGATAGCTAATCAGATGATACATAGGCAGGTCAATCAACTATGATATGAAAGGGCAGTGATATAAAGCTGATGTAGCTCTATGAGTTAAAGTCCTGTGCTGGTTATACAGAGGTTGTGAGTTCAACACCCAGTGCGTCTTTTAATTGTGGCATACTACCTTGAAGGTGCAGCTTGATGATTTCACAATGAGATCAGCTTTGTGAAGCTGAAGAGTGCCATTTTTCAATGAGGGAAAATGCATGTTAAGGTCTGTATCTGTTTTTTCTCTTTTTAAGCGCTGAGAAATGAAGTAATGTGTGCAATAATGATATGTTTTTCATGTTCTTTCTTTGCTCTCAAGAAAGAGCTGATTGCAGCACTGTTTGTTGAGAAAAAAGGGGGTTCTTTTTAAGCAGGAAAGCCAAAGGTGGTGTAAAGAATAAATCATATTACTGTTTGGGCAGAAAAGTACTAAGTTTTCCATGCAATATGTTTATATTGATGTGCTCTATTGACATGGTGGCTTATTAAATCTATTAGGAGGGAGAAAGAAGAAGAAAAAAAAACATATTCAAACTCCCTATAGGAAATATCATTGCGGAAGCGGAACGCACGCCTAATCTGCGTCTATAGGGAGTCTCCAACTAAGAAAGCTGAAACTGCATTGAAATGAAGCCTAAACTACACTTAGACCAGCTTTTCCTTTGCCTATATTATCCACGCTGTTTTGGCGTGCTCTGTCGCCTAACTAGCATCTATGTGGTGCTTATCCTTAACCACTCCCACGTTATGCCCACGTCTACAAACTTAAATGCGACTATTCCCTAAATCTGCGTCTATCTCGTGTCTGTGTTCTATGGATGCCTAACTCTGTCTAAGTCCCAATTAACGCTTGCTAAGACCCTTAAATTGCTCATTATCCACTTATATCAGATGCCTAAAGCACGCCTAAAGTTATGCACAGTTTATAGAATCTAGGCCTGAATGCACGTGCTAGCATTCTTTATATTTATGAGCGCAGCAGGCACATACTGTAAGTGCAAGTGTCCTTTGCTGAAACAGTGGGAATCATTCCTCTCCTTTCTCCAAGTGGCTTGCAATAACAGTTCTGTCATCAGTGTCTTCTATGCCCCACTCAAACATGTCTTTTACATTATTGCACTGTCCATCTGCCTTTAGTTATGACATTTTTGTTCCATGTGGAAGTTTGTATAACTTGTACATATATTTTATCTATGCTTGTTCCTTTTTATACACTATGTACATGAATTGTAGTATCTGTGCAGAAGCTTATGTAAACCGTTCTGAATTGACTTACCCAGTCATTAGTAGCAGTATAGAAGCTTTCAATAAATAATAATAATAATAATTGCCTGTACTTACATGCCAGTAAAATAATATGCCTTACTGGTCCATTAAGTGAGTTTGTGCTGCAGTTTTGTGTAAAAATAACAAGTACATCACATTGTACAGAGCTGCATGGCAGGCATTTCTCATTTTGAAAGGCATCCAAAAACTAGAGAGGGAACAGCTATGAGCTGACTTGGATCTTGATTATAAAGATAACTGGGGATATCATACCTTACTCTCTGAACCTTCTTGGCGTTCTTTTGAACTGTCACTTTGAACCGAGCCTTCTCTAGATTAGATGATTGCTGTGTTACAAGGTCAACATTTCTGAAAATCTTGGCCTTTTGGTAAGTTCATTGGCTATTTCATATTAAATGTATGTCCAAGTTGTAAATGACTCAGATTTTCAGAACTAGATTGGCCATCACTAAGTCTAGAATAGGGGTGCCCACACTTTTTGGGCTTGCGAGCTACTTTTAAAATGACCAAGTCAAAATGATCTACTAACAATAAAATTTAAAAAACACAAAGCACACTGTATGCTGAGAAAATGTTAATTATTATTTATATTCTGGGGTTTTTTTTTCAAAGAGATCAAGGCAGATGACTTTATGCAATGTCACTTCAGTAACAATTATACAAAAATAGACAAATATATTCCCTCCCTTTTTACTAAACCGCGATAGCGGTTTTTAGCGCAGGGAGCTGCGCTGAAAGCCCTGCGCTGCTCTCAATGCTCATAGGCTCCCTGTACTAAAAAACGCTATTGCGGTTTAGTAAAAGGGGCCCTTAGTGCAAAATATGGACTGCAGATATAAATTCTCAAAACGGCCACATTTTGATCACTACTGTATATAGAAAATAAAATCATTTTTCCTACCTTTGTTGTCTGGTCATTATTCAAACATACAAGAATTTCCCCAATAACTATTGTACTCAGTACACTTCATGCTCTGTTATGCACTGTCAGGTATTCTTAAAGCTGTATATTTCTCAGTAGTGTAATAATTAGCTGCCAGAAAAATGTTATTTAAAGCATCAAATGAAAAATAAAGGTATGTTTCAGTTACTTTTAGCTATGTTCTGACTTTCAAATTTCTCAGGAGAAACTGAAATGGATTTTCCTGATATGGGCATCATGCTGAGTTCCCTTTTTTTGCAAATACTTTTTTCAAATAATTGTGCTATTTCCATGCAGAAACTAAGCCAAAAGAAAAGGTTCAGTATTTTATTATTAAGATGATTGGTGCAAGAACCCTACTGGCCTCAGTGGGGCAATGTGCATTCTTAATTAGTCTTTGGTACAGATCTGTATCACACATCTAGAAGTCTATATACAAATGGACATTAGTAATATTACCTGGATTAAATATATATTAATGAGGACATTAGTTAATGGTCATGCAATACATTCACTATTTAGGGACACATTAGCATTACCACACATTTTCTATTCATGCAAATGACCTAAAGGATAAAAAGAATGTAAATAGTTTCATTAGATATTGGTCGGGTGGGTGGTGGAAGGGTCACTTTGGAGCTTGACCTGAATAGCTGCATAAGTTGTGTTCTGCAAATGAATCTACAATGAAAGAATAGTAACTTTATTTGAGCAATTATAAAGCCATTCCTCACAGAGCAGAATGTACAGCAATACCAGCATCTAAAACCAGTAAAATGGACTGTGAAAATGTGCTTAATTTGGGCTAGAAATAACATAAACCAGATCTTCTGACTGCAGAGAAAATATTGTCAAAAGAAAGAACCCTTTTACTGACCAGATGCCGATGGAGCATCAAATCCTTAATGAAATGACGCAGCCCATCTGGCAGAGATTGAAATGTTGAGACAGAATTGAAAATTTCTACACAATTGAACTTCTCACAAGAAAGGATTGTACCAACAAGCTGGAGGATTCTGTGAGTTTTTCGAATTCTACTACTATTCTGAAGCTGCAGACAGATTCAGTGGACCTTTCTAGCTGAAAAACAAATGAGCAACTAAGAGATCAGATGGTTCAGATATGGAGAGATTTTTTAGAGGAAATCATTTTGCGTCTTTTGATTAGTTTTCTCTTTGACCTTTGAAGCAGAACTATTTACCCAACAAAAATCTTCCAAAACTAATAGTGGAGTGCTTTATAGTGGAATGACTAGTGTGATTATATTGGACTCAGTTAAGACAATCTCTTAAATGAGAAACAATTTTGAACTGTGAGGTTATAACTGTAAAGAACTGAGAACCAGATATTGAACATATCACATACAGTGACCCATCTAATAGGACAATTTTGTGCCGACAATTGTGCCATGACATTTGCAAGCACGGACAAATGCGTACACTGAATGGGAGGTGACCCGACAATTAGGATACTATTTTGTCTTTTTGAGGGTTACAAAGTAACCCTCTTTTTTGAGGAGGGGGGACTCCCCACTACACTCAAAACATTCACTTCCTATCTAGTGTTAGCGTTAGATTTTAATCATGATTATGGGAACCCTTGTAGTGGATATCTGGAAGTCCCTGATTTGTTCAGACTCCTCAGGCTCTTGGGATGGGCTTGAGGGGCCTGAGGAATCTGAGCAAATCAGGGCCTTCCAGATGGTACACTGATAAATCTGATGGGCCGCAATTCTCGTGCGCGCACTTATCCGTATGCGCAATTGTCGGGGCACATTTTTCCTGCGTGGATTTGTCGGTGTACCATCACATACAGGTACTCAACAAAACTGTAATATACACAGATCTGCTAACACTGCTCCATTAACCTGTCAAACTGAATTCTGAACTGATCAAGAATCTGGAATGGAGAGAAATGGCTATATGGTCTGAGATGAGCTTTGGATGAGTATTCATCTCCCTCCCCACGTCTGTTGTACTGATGCAAGACATTCAAAAGGTCTGGGATATTGCTTATTATGTGGCAGAGAGGATATTTTTTGAAAGCAGTACCAAAAGGTGTCATTTGGCAACAAGCCCACACTAATTGGCACTTGCCTCTGGCTGCCTGCTGCTGTACATTGAAATGCTTTCATCTAGCTGGATCTGCCCTGCAGCAGGAGTTGCTGTCATTCCCCTGAGGTGCCCATTCCAATGCGTTCTGGCTATCCTATTTGTCATAGGACACTTATGATAGGGAGGATTGTTGGGGCCTGGCTGGATGGATAGAATGGGACCTTTATGGTCATGATGTTCACATACTGTAGTTATGCAACAAAACATGCTGCCATATTCACTCTACCTGCATTAGACATAGGCAGAATAAACTTAGCATATACACAGATTGTTAGACACACACCCCCACCCCGCCACCATAAGACAGACACCTATGGATATGACACCTAGTTACTCATTGGTTACAACAGCAATATACTGTTGAAGATTTGCAATGGAGTTATTGATACATAAAATTGAGATGGGTAAATACCATCAAACGTCTTAGAACAGTCCAAAATGCGGCCGTCCGCCTCATCTATGATCTCAAAAAATACGACCATGTTAGCCCCTACTACACCAAACTCCATTGGCTCCCAGTAGAGGCAAGGATCATCTTTAAGTTCGCCTGCCTCTGTTTCAAAACTCTAACAGGATCTTCCCCAATCTACTTGTCTGAGCACCTTGAAATAGCAGGCCCCTCTCGCACACGAAACGCCCACCTATTCACCTTTCCCTCCCTAAAAGGCTACCTCTACAAGAGATTCACTGATAGAACCCTAGCATTCCAAGCGGGCAAATGGAACAATTGCCTTACCGCCCTCATCTCCAACTCCCCGCCCTACCACCTGTTCAGGAAGTCACTAAAAACCTACCTCTTCGACAAATTCCGCTAACACTGCCTTCCCCCCTTCCCTGCACCCTCCTGACCTCGACATGCCTCCATTCCCTCTGACTACGCCCCCCTCCCAAGCCACTATGGCCTCTCTTTCTCAAGCTCTGTTTTATCTAATTGCCCTGCCTTTTCATTGCCTCACATTTAACATCACTGTAAATGTACCACCGCTTTAACATGGAACATTGCTGTATACGTACAGTCTCTTCTTTAGTATATGCCTTTTTATTACTGCTATTTATGTAACATCTTTGTAAATGTAATAACACTGTAATATGTATCATCGCTGTAAATGTACAGTCTCTTCTATTGTTAACCGCATTGAACTTCCATGGTATTGCGGGATACAAGAATAAAATTATTATTATTATTATTATTAAAGAGCAATGCTGAATTTTTTGTTGTTGTTAAATTCCTTAAATCCCCATGGGTTAAACGCAGAGTAGGATTGGTCTTGCTTGAGTTATAACTAATCATTTTATTGGTCCTCTAGAACTTTCTGTAGCTTTAAAAGAACTTCCTTGTTTGAAGTTATTCGATTCATGAGAGGAAGAAGAGCTATGGCATCTAAGCAGGTGTTGGATGGTGCAACTATATGAATATAATTATAATACTTATATATTTTGTAGTTGAGAGTTTGTAAGTGAATGTTTTGAATTTTTGCAGAATTTTGGGACCCACAGTGTGATCGAAACATGGCCCATGACAGGCTTTGTGGTCTTGGCTTCCAGTAATCAAAGACTGCTAAAATTACTCATAAGTACTACTAATAGGCTTAAAGCTTTTGAATTAAATAAGGAATTATATTTTAGAAGTTTAAATGTTAGAAAAATATTTTGTTTTGTTTTGCTTTTTTTTTTGCGAGGCCAATGATGATTTAGGTGAGAGGAATTGAAAACCTGGAGTGAATTCCTTCTGCATGGCTCACAAGCATGGGAAGAATACCCTATCATCCAGAATGACAGAGTGTAATAATGGCTAAGAAAGGAGACTCCTTGAAAAAGTGCTAAGCAATATGTCAGAGAATCTGTCCCTACTGTTTGATTTCAGATGAGTATTACTTAAAGAAACAATTAACTGCATTCAAAAAGCTTTTATAGAATATATTTAAATGAGAGAGAAACAAGATATATTTAAAACATTAAGATATAAAGTTAATATGAGCAATTGGCCAATGAAGATGCTGATGCAATCGTCCGTTGAAAAAAAGCTTTACATTTCTACAGTGGCACAGCTAAGGTCACTGCTTGAGTATTTAACTCATTTGAGTTTAAGATTTGAACACTTTGAAGTGAATGCTTGCTATTTTGTGATAAACAGGACACTTCAAGAAAAATATTTGGAGTGCTTTGAGATTTGCACATCAATATATATGCACAACTTTGCATAGATTGTTTTTTTTCCCTAATTCTTATATACTGTTCCTCTGATTCTCAGTCCATAACTCTAAACAGTACATTGCTCCTTATAGAATTCTAGAATATACTCATGTCATGTGAGCTCTATCCATATTTCTCCCAAACTCTACCCATACGAATACTCACTGGCAAAGCTTAAACCATCAAAGCTTTAAACAAGCTGTTCATTGTGAACCTGAGTAAGTCACTTAATCCACCATTGCTCCAGTACATTAGGTTGTGAGTCCACTGAGACAGATAAGGAAAAATGCATGAGTACCTGAATGTAAAATGCTTGGATAACCTCTGATTGGCGATATATAAATAACTAATAAATAAATGAAAGCATGGTAGGCATTTTTCTACTAGTCAGCATTCTATAACAAGTCATAACAAACAATTCTATATCTTGTACTTAAAATATTGGTACCAGAAAAATTGCCTAAGCACTATTCTAGTGCACTAGGTGTCTAATTCTGGATGATAGGGTATTTTTCCCATGGTTGCGAGCCATGCAGAAGGAATTCATTCCAAGTTTTCATTTCCTCCTCCTTCACCAGAGGGCTCTCCTGCCCCCTTCAGTGTATTCTTCTGCATGCATGCCGGAAGGAGTGTCTTTCTGATCTGCTCAGTACATTTTATTATTATTATTATTTTTGGTGTTTTTTCATGGTTTTTGGCAGCTTTCAGTGCCCCAGAACTCCCCAAGGGGAAAGATCTGCCTATGTGTAGAAGAAGCAGGCTAGAAGCCTCAGCTGACAGGTCAATCCCTCTGTGGTACCTGTTGGCCAGCTTGCAGAGACTTTTGTGGAGCTCGGGTTCTGAACCCCTAGAAGCTTTTCTCACCTACTTGTTAGCAGGGGCTTAAGCGCAGGCATCTGTAGGGATCTCAGCATAGCTCTTCAGGTACCAGTATTGAACTCATGTGGTTCTGGATGTCTAGGAGCATTGTCCAGTACCAGTACTGAACTTATGTGGGTCTGGGTGTCCAAGAGCATTGTCCAATCCCTCCCCCCTTTTTTACATCAGTAGGTTTGTTGGGATTGAGGTCCAATCAGACCTTGATCTGATTGGCAGGCAGAAGATTTCAACGGTGGAGAATAGTTCCTTTAAAGCAGTGATTTCTTCTCTCAGATCCAGCTACTTTCAGAGCTGAGGCAGGCTGCAGCACTTCTCCAAAGGAGGACATGTCCGGGGAAATCTGGATGTCTGGTAACCCTAAGTTAACCTCCGCAGTTGCTTGGCATTATTGGCATTAATGAATTTACTGTTAGGTACATAGAGAAGGAAAAGCCAATCCGTGAAGCCATTGCTGCAGCTATACCAGCGGGTACAAAGACATTGCATTTTGTGCAAGATAGCAATCTCTGTCGTGTGGAAACTAACATTTATGTGGGTGTAGGATTGCTATAAGAAGAGAATTCCTGCAGACTCTGTGTTGATAAGAGAAAATGCAAAGTCTTTGTATGATTACGTGAAGGAAAGGGAAGGGGAACGGTCGCAATCTACAAACTTTCAGGCCAGTAAAGGATGGTTTGATAAATTCCAGCACAAGTATGATCTATGTAATGTGAAAATGCTTGAGTACCTGATTGTAAAACCACTTAGATAACCTTGATAGGCGGTATATAAAATCCTAATAAACTTGAACTTGAAGAAAACTTGAAGAAAGTAACAGAAGTAGCATATGCTGACCAAGAGGCAGCTAGAAAGTTCCCTGCCACCTTAAACAAAATTATTGAAGAGAAGGGATATGAGCCTGAGCAGGTATTCAGTGTTTCAAGGGATAGATTAACCATATTGCTTTGTGCAAACTAGAGAATGACACGGGGAGCGATCCCCGCAGGGAGCCGCGGCGTGGCTGCGGTTTGGCTGCGGGTTATGGTGACTCCAAAGCCAAATCGCTGCAGACACGGGGACAAAAGTTTTCACCGCCCGCAAAAACGGTGAAAAGATTTGTCCCCGCAGGCCAATGTACCCCCTTCTAGGAACCGCTATTTACCTGTGTTTCACCGTGTTCGTGACCGGGTGTTTGATGTCTCCGCCATGTTGTCTGTCTCCTCCAACTCTCGATCCAACTTGCACGTTGCCGCATTGACTCCGCCCCCCAATATACTGGCTCCTCATTTGTCAGATCAAAGTAGGGGACCAATCGCTACTGCCGCACATGATATTTAATGGCTTGTAGTGCAGCAGTAGCGATTGTGATTTCGGAGCCGAGCAGTGGATTTGGATTTCGCAGCTTCTTGAAAACCTGAAAACTTCGTCGGTTACAAGCTGAGGTAAGGAAAGGAATGTTTGTGTAAAAAAAAAAAACCAGCTCCGTGCTGAGGTCTGGCTGAGCTACTCTTTCCAATAGCATACACATTCTCATGCTGAAATTTTCATTTGCTCTGATGCAGGTGAGATTATTTGCTTTTAGGGTCTCTTTTACTAAGCCACATTAGAGGTTTCTAGTAGGACCAGCTCCGTGCTGAAGTCTGGCTGGGCTACTCTTGCAGCACTGAGCTGGTTCTTTTTTTTTAATCAGAGTGCAAAGCGAATAAGATTATTTTATTTCCAACCCCTTTGCATGTAAGACTGTGTAGTTTTATGTCTGTGCATTGCTAGCCCCAGGGGTGGTGGAAGATTAGTGATTGAAAAATTGTATGAAAAATAAATATTTTAAATTTAGTGATAAACTTTTAAAGTTTTAAAGAATGTTTCCTTTATACGTAAATAAAGAAAAGTATATAAAATCGTACCCGTTTGAGGCTTTTATGTATGCAGCGGTGACGGTGACGGGGCGGTGAATGGGGTTGCAGTGGCGGTGACGGGGCGGTGAATAAGGTGGCAGTGGCGGTGACAGGGTGGTGAAGGGAATGGCGGTGACGGGGCGGTGCAGAGGATGGTGAGACGGGGACGGGGACCAATTTTTTCACCGTGTCATTCTCTAGTGCAAACGCAGCAGGCCTAATGATAAAGCCTTCACTGATTTATAAAGCTGCTAACCCGAGCCTTGAATGAAAAAGATAAGTTCCAACTGCCTATTTACTAGATGCACTTGGATAATGAGAACACTTTTCCTCAGTGCTTTGTGCCCAAAGTAAGAAAATGCCTTATCAGTAAGGGAAAGGAATTCAAGGTTTGCTGGTTCTGGACAATGCTCCTGGACACCCAGAACCACATGAGTTCAATACTGAGGGTGTTGAGGTTATCTACAGACACTGAAGAGGAAGCCAAAGGGAGGCCTCAATGATGAGGGAAACACATACAGCAATGGAGTCGTGAGGATAAGATGTCAAGTAATCAGCCACAGGTATACTGTTCTGGAGTCACTTTATTGACAAATTTGCTATAAAAGCTTATAGACTCAATACTGGCAGTGTTGCGGCATCTGTGCCTTTATCAAGAGTCTTGAAGAGTAAACACGGTGCACAAAGACATTCTGGTTGAAACACTAGCAAAAAGTTTGACGTTACACCTCTCCTCCTGCTTCGGGTCACACACTAACACCGTCTAGACCACAGGGTGAAATAGAGGGGTGCCCAGGTACCTGACTGTGGTCTGGACAGTGTTAGTGTGTGACCCGAAGCAGGAGAAGAAGTGTAACTTCGGAGTAGAAGATCTACCGGAACTTCATACAGAGCTATACCGGGACCTGCTACAGCTAAGTTGGATTACCTGTATACCCAGTATATTTGGTTGAACTGTGACAAAGTTGTTTTTTTCCCCCTTTGTGAGTTTGGGTGGGTCTGAAGAATGAAGTTGATGATCTTAAGGTGGCCAATCAAATTGAAAAGGTGACGGTGAAAGCAAGGATGCTAGGTTGCATAGAGAGAGGTATGGCCAGTAGGACAAAAGGAGATATTGATGCCTCTGTATAAGACTCTGGTGAGACCTCATTTAGACTATTGTGTACAATTCTGGAGGCCGCACCTTCAAAAAGATATAAAAAGGATGGAGTCAGTCCTACTAAAATGGTGTGTGGTCTTTGTGATAAGGCGTATGGGGACAGAGTTTAGTATCTCAATCTGTATACTTTGGAGGAAAGGCGGGAGAAGGGAGATATGATAGAGATGATTAAATACCTATGTAATGTAAATGTGCATGAGCCGTGTCTCTCATTTGAAAGGAAACTCTGCAATGAGAGGGCTACGGATTACGTCAGAGAAAGGGCGGGACCGCTGGAAGAGGAAACAGCGCAGGCGCAGGGCTCACAGAAGGGCCGGGACCGCCAAGAGGAAGCAGCAGGACATCGGTAGGAGCTTCTACATGATGGGGGGGGGGTCGGGAGGCTGTGGGGGTGCGAGCGGTCCTACAGGGTGGGGATGCGGGTGGGAGTGCGTGCGAGGGTTATGCACGGTTTGTAAAATCGTGTATAACGCGCACGTTATATGCGTGAAAATACGGTAATCTAAATATATACTTTTTTACAGAAAGGGTGGTAGATGCATGGAACAGTCTCCCAGAAGAGGTGGTAGAAACAGAGACTGTGTCTGAATTCAAGAGGGCCTGGGCTAGGCATGTGGGATCTCTCAGAGAGAAAAAGAGATAATGGTTACCGCAGATGGGCAGACTAGATGTGCCATTTGGCCTTTATCTGCCATCATGTTTCTGATTAAACTGAAATAAGATCACTGCTATATAGTGTTAGCTCAAATCTGTCGAGATTTTTTGAGATTCATGAAGCCGAACTGAGATCTCCTTTTTCTCCACATTTATATGTGCTTTTTGGAGATAGCATTGTATTTGTGATTCATAATAAATTGCAATCACTGGATTATTAGCCTCCCTAACTAGTGCTAACACATCACTTTATTTATAAATTTGATATGTGCTTATGTTGGTAGTGAGAGGGGTTCTACTATACACCAGAGCTTTCTTTATTTATAAAATTTTTTTGACAGAAAGTCTGTTTGGGGAGCGCACTAGGATTGGAATTGGGTTAGGAGTGGGGGCACACTAGACTACCAGGTAATTTAATTGTTACTTTTGGGGAATGGTGGGGAGGAGGTCATGGTAGGCCAGGTTGAGGAGAGGGAGGGAGGGAGGACACTAGGGGACCTTCGGAAAGTTGGGTCAGGGTGCTAGCACTTTTTTTCTTCCATATCACCATTCCTTTCAGTACCTGAGCCAATCACTGCACAGGCGCCAACAAGAAAGGTGACTTTTTAAAAATCGCAGCAGCAACTTGCATACTCATTGATTTTAATATGCCAGTTTTTCTGCTGCAATTTTGCAATAAATTGTGAGCTCTACTGCAAAACCTTCTGCATGAACTCCTCAGTGCATAAACATCCATAGCTCCTGTATTTTAGAACAACCTCTATGTCAGCAGATTTTGTCGTAAAATACTATTGGAACTTGAGTCATAATTGCTATTACTATAATTTAATTTGCCTGTTTTGAAGTTTACATTAATATTTTAATTGGTTTTTATATACTTGACATTTTGCCATTTATACTGTAGTTGAAAGTTATTCTGATAAGTTGCCTTATTCTAGCTACACATGTTGTATATTGCCTTCAATTAATATCATAAAAGTATTTGGTAAGCCTTAATAAGTTAATACAAATGAACATGATTGCTACCTCATATGTATCCTCATACAGCCAAGGAGCCTCCTTACTGTGAGAGTCTCAGTAAATGCGACTCTGGGGTCTAGTGCTGTTTCATAAGCTACCATCCCAGCTACCACTGTTTTTACATAGAAACTAATTAGCGCTAATGGATCACTATTCTCAGTCCTTGTGATTTAGTCTTCTATGAAATATGTACTGTATTTGAGTATCAGCCTTAATTTCTTCATGGAAATCCCTTTTATTAGTGGGTTTAGAGGGAGATAGTGGGAGAGTTCCTTTTGATTTATAATTTAATTTCTATTTTTATGCGTGTTCCCTTTCTTTATCTTGCAACTGGGGTGTTTCATGGAGTACGATTTAAAACTCAGTAAAAATAAAATAAAATAAGAAGTACACCTTGCTAACTATAAAGCCTGTTGTCTAAACAAAAACCACTTTCTTTTCAAAGGCTCATGGCAGTTCTGCTCCAATTAATAAAACAGTTAAATATTTATTTTTATACATTTATATGCCAACTTTGACCAGGTTAATCTAAGGACAAAGCACAGAACAAGTTCACTTTCACTAAACTGTGGAAGTGGACTGAATTAGTGAAAATAAGTTTCAAAACTGAAAAGGGTGACAAAGCTGGTAGGCCAGAATATCAAAGGGAGTAAAGAAGTTGCCTAGCGGTTAGCGCAATGAGTGAAGACCACGAGAGCTTGGTTCAAATTCTACTGCCATTCCTTATGATATTGAGCAGGCCACTTAACTATCTTTTGCTTCAGGAACAGAAAAATACCAACTGTACCATCTTAAAAGCTTTCAGGCAGTACAGAAAAGTTCTCAGCCTAACCATGAAGAGACTTGGGTATGGTTCAATCAATGATCTGAAGCAATGTAAAAACAGAGAATTTTATTTCTGCAAATTGGCACTTAACACAGTAAGATAACACTCTTTTCAGGTACAGTGGCAAAATAATGCTTAGAATTTAGGAAGTTGGTTGGTTGGGCTGAGAACTTTTCAGCACCCCTTCGTATGTGAGAAATGAAATGGAAAAAAAATATAGGGCTCCTTTTATCAAGGCGCGCTATGGGGGTTAGCGCGTCGGACATTTCATCACGCGCTAACCCCTGCGGCAGCCTAAAATCCTAATGCCTCGTCAATGGAGACGTTAGATACTAGCGCGGCAGGCAGTTTAACACATGGTATTCCGCGCGTTAAACCGCTACCATGCCTTTGTGAAAGGACCCCATAAAGGCTCATGTTGAGTCCTGGGAAAACTATAGCCAAAATGTTCCACCTTTTACAGTAAACACAAAATTACTGAGACCAATCACCATATGAACCCAAACAAATGGAGTAAAAAGACTCAGAAGTCTACTGTGTGCAGCGCTATTTTTGTATCACATTGCTACTGCTCTACAGGACAAACTTTCATTCATTAAAAAATCTCCAGATCGATTGCAAATTGTCACTTTCACTTTTGAACAATATTGTGCGTTTGTTGTGTTATCGTATAATCCCAACAGGGACCCATTTCACAAGTCACTTCTTCAAGGGATTAAAAAAAAGTTCTGTAAATAAATAATAACTTTATCCTTGTATACCGCCCATCCATAAAAGTTCCGGGCAGTTCACAAAGAAGAACTGTACAATCAGTGAAATATACATAAGTTCAGAGAAAACATAATAAAAATATACAGTTAAGAACAAACTTATGTAACAAACTTACCAAATAAGTGTGTTTTTAAAAACTTTCTAAAAACATTATAAGAATACATTTGAAAGATCAAGGGGCTTAACCAAGAGTTCAGATTTCCTAATTGAAAGGGAAATGTCTTATTTAATAATCTCTTATAACGACAAGCCTGAACAGAAGGGTATATAAACGTAAAATGTGGAGTCTGCTCTTCCTACCAATTCTAAATGTCAACACAACATTGTAGTTTAGAAGTGGTGGGGAAAGCAGACACCACACTATTGAATTACAGCACTTTTGTGCCTAAATACATATTACTACTTTACAGTATTATCTATATCCTGTAGGTCTATAAAAGTATAAACTTTGCCCCCTCTTCTACGAAACCGCGCTAGAGTTTTATAGTGCAGAGAGCCGCGCTGCTCCAGATGCTTATTGAGTTCCTATGAGCATTGGGAGCAGCATGGGCCATTTAGCAGCTCTCTGCGCTAAAAAACGCTAGCGCGGTTTCGTAGAAGAGGGGGTTGGTGTATTATAATAGGAAAATTCCAGAGACAAATGAATAGAGGAAATGTGGAAGCATAGGGAAAGGGAGGCATTTTTATTTATTTATTTAAAACATTTATATCTTGCATATCCGAAATCTATGCGGGTAAGAACATCACATTCATAATTAAAACAATACAGACACATGGTACCATATTATTACACACAGCCTCAATCCTGTTACTTAAAACATTTAAAGGGGCATAATCGAAAGTCGTTCAAAGTTAAAAATAACCTAAGACACATTTTCGAAAGATACATCCACCTTTTTTTTACTTTCGAAAATCATTTAATTATACGTCCTGCTGATCTGATCATCCAAGCCACTAAATCGTCCATCTTTATACCACATTTCTGTCCAACTTTCCGTCCAAGTCCAAAACGCCTAGAACAAGCCCTGTTGGACATGGGAGGGGTCTGCAAAGTGATGGACTGCACACCTAGACATGCCACCTAAATAGTGGGGTACCTTACAGGGCACTGCTGTGAACTTCACAAAAAGGGTGCCATGGCTTCTCCTCACTACAGCTCCCTTATAGGTGATGGTGAGCCCCCCAAACCACCTCCAGAATCCCCTAGACCCACTTATTTACCACCCCAATAGCCCTTATGGCTGCAGGAGCCACATATATGCCAGTAAAAAAGGGTTTTGGGGGTGTATAGGGGAGTGCACATGTTTAAGTATCAATGCAGTGATCACAGGGGCTTATGGGCATGGGTCCTCCTCTCTATGGGTCCCTAACCCACCCCCAAGACGACTTAAGCTGCCACTGTGCTGGACGACTAGGCTTTCCTAGGCTGCCAGGTGATGATGTTCTGGAGGCTGAAATTTAAAGATGTAAATAAAATTTTTATGGGGGTGGGGGGGGGGTTGGTGATCACTGGGGTAGTGTTTGGGGGTCTGTTTTATGTGTTTGCAGTGCTTATCTGGTGAGTTTAGGTGGGTTTTTATGACTTAGTCCAGTGTTCTTCAACCTTTTTACACCCGTGGACCGGCAGAAAAAAAAGAATTATTGTTTGGACCGGCAAACTACTAGGACTAAAATTTAAAAACCCAATTTCCGCCCCATCTCCGAGAGCTCAGTCCCCACAAATCATCTGATCCCATCCACACAAGCCTCAGTTATGATTTTATATTGAATGTATTTTATTAAAGTATAAAAAGAAACAATATTCTGTACAATTGTCATTTTATAAATACAAATAATTCAGAGCAAGGATCAACAAAACCCCTGTCTCCCCTACCCTTCACATATATCCCCTCTACTATCAAGAAAACTGAACAAGCCAAATTATTACAGAATGCTACACAGAAATATCATGCTAACAGAATACTGCAGTCACACATGACAGGAATAGTTTTAGGGGAGTGCAACTAGGGCAACTGCCCCTTGGTCAGAGAGCGGCCTAAGCCAGCTGGAAGCTAAAGAAGCACTGCCTGGGTTTCGCAATCCCCAGTTATGTCTAACACCAGCTCTAGCAGGATATATATTTCAAATCTGATATATTCTAATCACAAAATAGAAATAAAATTATTTTTTTCTACCTTTTGTCGTCTCTGGTTTCTGCTTTTAATCTTCTTTCACTCTCTTCCTTCCAGCAACTGCCCTCTCTGTCTCTTCAATCCAGCATCTGCCCCTTCTATCCACTGTCTGTCCTCTCCCCCTTCTATATGGTATCTGTCTTCTTTCTATGCCCTTCTCCCCTTTCCATCCAGCTTGTGCCCCCTCTCTCCTTTTTACATGATTCATTCCAGCTTCACTGCTCTCTTCATTTTTATCTCTCCTACACCAGATCTATCATCGTTGTCCCTTTCTGCTTATTTTTCTGCTGATCCCTTCCTATCATCAATCTCTCTACTTTCTCATGCGTGTGTCTCCCCTTCCCCTCCTCTAATCTCTCTGCCAGCTGTTTCCTTCCTTTTTTCATTCTCTCCTCTAATCTCTCTGCCAGCTGTTTCCTTCCTTTTTTCATTCTCCCTTCCCTCCTCCTCCTGTCCAGCAGTAACTCTCTTCCCTTCCTCCCCTCCCAGCAGCATTTCTCCTTCTCCCTCTCCAGTAGCAGCTGTCTCTTTTTTCCCTTGCCCAGCAGCTTCCCAGACTCCTTTCCCTCCTCCCCTCCCAGCAGCATCTCTCCTTCTCCCTCTCCAGTAGCAGCTGTCCCTTTTTTTCCTTGCCCAGCAGCTTCCCAGATTCCTTTCCCTCCTCCCCTCCCAGAAGCATCTCTCCTTCTCCCTCTCCAGTAGCAGCTGTCCCTTTTTTCCCTTGCCCAGCAGCTCCCATATTTCTTTCCCTCCTCCCCTCCCAGCAGCATCTCTCCTTCTCCCTCTCCAGTAGCAGCTGTCCCTTTTTTTCCTTGCCAGGTGCTTCCCAGATTCCTTTCCCTTCTCCCCTCCCAGAAGCATCTCTCCTTCTCCTTCTCCCTCTCCAGTAGCAGCTGTCCCTTTTTTTCCTTGCCCAACAGCTTCCCAGATTCCTTTCCCTCCTCGCCTCCCAGAAGCATCTCTCCTACTCCCTCTCCAGTAGCAGCTGTCCCTTTTTTTCCCTTGCCCAGCAGCTTCTGATAGTGGTTTTCTCCCCTCCCAGCAGCTCTTCTTACTTCCCAGCACAGCGATTCAGGAAGGCAGCCTCGGGTCCTTTGTTGGGTTGCGCCGCTTCTGAGAAAAGAGGAAGTTGCATCATCAGAGGCAGCCGCGACTCATCAAAAGCCCCGAGGCTACCTTTGTGAATCGCTGCGTTGGGAAGTAAAGGAGAGCTGCAGAGAGGGGAGAAAGCCACTGTCGGAGGCTCCCCAAGATCTCTCCGGCCCAGCGCAGACTTCAGATGTTGATCTTGCCAGCCCTGCGCAGACCAGCAGGAAGTTGAAGTGAGTCAATCTTGCCGGCCCTGCGCAGACCGGCAAAACTTTCCTGCGGACTGACACCGGTCCGCGGACCGGCGGTTGAAGAACTAATTTCCTGCGGACCGACACCGGTCCGCGGACCGGCGGTTGAAGAACTGTGACTTAGACCATGTTTTACACGGTCTAAGTCACAACATCCAAGTTCTGTTGATCCTGGGCTGTATAACTTTCAGTTATACATGCTATATGACTAAGTCTAAGTCACGTCCCGCCCTACTCCCACCCTTGACACGCCTCCTGAAGTGCCCTGTTTAGCTTTGGATGTTGAGCGGCACTATGAAGGCCTAGGTCGTTTAGAAATACGTCCAAAACCCGTTTTTATTTTCGGCGCTTGGACGTTTTTGAGAAATGTTCGTCCAAGTGCCAACTTAGGCCGGTTTTTGGATGTTTTTCTCTTTCGATTATGAGCCCCATAATATCAAATTATGCTTAAACTAAAAATTGACAGATCTTGAAAGGCCTATGTAAAAAAGTAAGCCTTCAAGCTTTTACGAGAGTCAAAAAACAGGTACCAGATGAATTGAGTCAGGAAGGGCATTCTACAATTGGTATCCCAAAATGTGAGAGCAACTTGGAGCTTTAGTTATAGATCAAATAAAGGGAACGCTCACTTAGGGGGTCTTTTACTAAGGTGCGCTAGCTGATTTAGCGCACGCTAAATGCTAACGTGTCCATAGAATATAATGGTTACGCTAACATTTAGCGCACCTTAGTAAAAGACCCTATAAGTTTCTAGATTGCAAATGCAACAGATGACCAGGTACATACTTCTCCAATAACGAAGCAACCACTTCAGGTAGTAAGTAGTCTGTGCACTGATTTATCAAAGTCAATATCTTAAATTGGACTCTCCATATTATCGGTAACCAGTGGAGTTCAGCAAGTTGAGGGGAGACATGTGCATAGCAAGGCATTCCACTGACCACTCTCGCTGCAGCATTTTGAGCCACCTAAAGGGCTCTCAATGACTTCTGTGGGAGTCCACACAAAAGAGTTACAATAATCCAAATGTGGCAAAACAAAGCATCGCATAACTTGCTGGAAATTGGCAGGAGATAACAAATCTCGCAATTTCAGCACCCTAGTTCTCTGTGAAATAGGAATTAGCAAAGAGACTGCTATTCAAAATATTTCAGGCCCAATGCGCTGGATGTGGATTTACTAGCATGATTCTATTTCAGGAATAAAACCCACATCTAAATGAATTCTCCAGAGGTTACCTATTAATTTCAGAACTAACTGCAAAACTCTTTAAATGAGGCCATTTTCAATGTAGTTAAAAAAAATAATTGTGGCACATGTGCGGTAGAATGCTGCACTTGCCCACTTTACAAGTCTTTGCTACTCACTGCAGAAAGTGAGATAGGAGCGGAGGTAGAAAGAAGGGAAGTCCTGACTCATTGTCAATGGCGACAAGCTCACAGGTTTTTGGATGCTTTCATGCATATTATTTCCTTGTGGTAATTTATTACCAAAACATGGACCATGTTGGGTCCACTCCACACCACATTTTTTCCTGTGTATTATATGGATACAAAATGTATGTGCATCGCTTTTATTTTTGAAGATTCTTTTTAAACTTTTACATCAAAAACTATTATTAACTTTTACGTCAAGATCATTGTTTCCACAATTTTTGTTTTTTGGATTCTTCTCTTCACTGTGGACCGATTTAGTGGATTTTTTTTTTGTTTCATTTTCAATTTGGTTCCATCAAATTATATGAATAACTACATGGTCTGAAAATCATTCAGATCCATTATAGTCTTTGGAGTGAGCTAAACATCCTGTCTCATTGTTTAGGTTCCCTTGGAGAAGAACAACAAAGAAGTATAAATCATTTCACCAATCAGGTTAAAACTTTTTGACAAGCACACAACCAAGCGAAACCCAGCCTTACTTCTCTCAAATCCCATAACTGATGACTTTAGCAGGAAACTGAAACCAGAAAGCAACAATTTATTTATATTTCTTTCCTGGGTACAGGCTAGTAGAAGAGTTAAAAAATAGGTAAACATTGAAAAATATCATTAGGTTTAGACTGAAATTAAGCAAATATTAGCACATTTAGGACTTAAACACAGGTTGAGAGGGGCTAGGCCACTAGATTCAGCCTATGTCAGAACCCCTCTCCCATAAAGCAGTATTACGGCTAGCTCAAGCTGCCTATCATGGTCTCCTGTAGTAGCCAAAATCCTGTTCCCACTAGAATCTCTCACATATCTTCATCCCCAGACATAGTAACACATCTTTCTCTCTCTCTCACTGCCCCTTGATCCAACAACTCATTTGGTGTAACCTTTACTTTTTTTTCTTTTGCAGAGCAGCAGTAGCATTTCACATAAAGCTGCCTGTACTGACATCAGACTCATCTCTCTGATGTCCCCTGCCCCCTTTCTATAAATTCTTGTTTTCACCGGGGCAAGAGAGAGAGAAGAGTCTGATGAAACTTTATGCAAAACACTGCCACTGCCCTGTAAAAGAACAAAGTTGATTGAGGGAGCAGTCAGATTTGGTTGTTTGTGTTGGGGGGGGGGGGAGGGTTCAGAGAGGAATACCTGACCTGACTTACTCTAGCATGGAGAAAAGTTATTAAAAAAGAGAAAGGAGAGAAATACCCGAGCTGGACCTGGAGGGAAGGGGGAGAGATATACTGGACATTGGGAGGGATTGGGGGAGAGGAAGAGATAGTAAGAGATGTTGGGGAAGGAAATAAGATTGACTAGAGCTTGCACTGGAGGAGAAGAAGGAATAGGAAGATGCTAACAAGGATTGAGAGATGGAAGGATGTTAGACCTCAAAATGGAGTGGAGGATGGGAGTGATGCTGGATCTGGACCCAAAGGTGGAGAGGAAATTGCTGGAAAATGTGAGGGAGGATTAAGATATGTTAGACTATGATGAAGTTAAGAAGTGACAGGCTCAGGAGTAATCTAAAGAAATACTTTTTTACAGACAGGTGGTAGATTTGTGGAATAGACTTCCGGTAGAGGTGGTGAAGACAAAGACTGTATCTGAATTCAAGAAAGCGTGGAATCTCTCAGGGAGCTGAGGAGATAGTGGATACTGCAGATGGGCAGACTGGAGGGGCCATTTGGCTTTTATTTACTACCATGTTTCTAGGTTTCTAGGAGATGGAGGGAAGGATGAGAAAAGGAAAGATGTCTGATCATGGGGTAGAGGAGAGGGGAAGTAGAGATGTTAAACTATAAGGCAGAGATATTAAACTATAGGACAGGAGGGAGGAAAGAAAGAGAAATGTGAGATCATGGGATGGAGGGGAGAGAGTGTGGGAAGAGAGGGAGAGGTATAAGAACATGTGGTGGAGGATAGGGAAGTAGGAAAGAGGGAGGGAGGCATGTTGGAACATGGGGTGGAGGGAGGGAAGAAAGAGGGAGAGATATCAGATCATGGGGTGGAGAGAGGGAAGAAAGAGGGAGAGATATCAGATTATGGGGTGGAGGGAAGAGAGAAGCAGACATTTTGGACCATGAGATATGGTGTAAGGGAGGGAGGGAAGAAGCTTGTTGGATCATAGGGTGGAGGATGGTGGGAGAGAAAGAGGGAGACATGTCAGACTATGTGGTGGAGAGGAGAAAAGGAAGATGCCAGAAATGGGAGGATCATAGTGTAACCTCCGTGGGGTTAAAAACATTTTTCTTAGGCTGAGAGGGCTCTGGTCTAATCATGAAGAGATTAATTGCTGCAGAATTCTGAGAGACATATTGTAAAAGCATACATGTGCTTGCTGGTTGACCAGGATAAACATTCTGGTTGCTGTTGTTGCTTGTGGGTGTCAATTAGGAGATAGCTTAGGATAAGATAGGATGCTGCTGAGGGACCTGACACTGGTGGAGTAATATTATTGGTAAAGAGGAAGAAATAGTGGTTATGTTAATAGTAGTTGTACAGGTTAAGCTAGAGGATAGCCTGTGTCTGAGAGTGGGCATTCAGGAAAATCTGGGAAAGATTTTCTTTTTGCCTTTTTTCTATAAGGTATTCATTGGACTTGAACAGTAGCATTTTTAAAGCTAAAATTAGAGCAGGCAGGGAAGGTAGGGCTGAACCTTGCTTTAGCGGAGGGGTATAAGGGCCTTAATGTTAGAGTTGAATTATAAGTTTCTTCCACAGCCTTCAGAACACCAAGATTCTGAATTCAAACTGAGGAGTCAAAAGTTCCAGTAGTACCTGCAACCAGAAGCAAGCCAGCCAATGCACAGGAGATACATAGTAACATAGTAGCATAGTAGATGACGGCAGATAAAGACCCGAATGGTCCATCCAGTCTGCCCAACCTGATTCAATTTAAAATTTTTTTTTTTTTTTTAATTTTTTCTTCTTAGCTATTTCTGGGCAAGAATCCAAAGCTTTATCCGGTACTGTGCTTGGGTTCCAACTGCCGAAATCTCTGTTAAGACTTACTCCACCCCATCTACACCCTTCCAGCCATTGAAGCCCTCCCCAGCCCATCCTCAACCAAACAGCCATGTACAGACACAGACTGTGCAAGTCTGCCCAGTACTGGCCTAGTTCAATATTTAATATTATTTTCTGATTCTAAATCTGTGTTCATCCCACGCTTCTTTGAACTCAGTCACAGTTTTACTCTCCACCACCTCTCTCGGGAGCGCATTCCAGGCATCCACTACCCTCTCCGTAAAGTAGAATTTCCTAACATTGCCCCTGAATCTACCACCCCTCAACCTCAAATTATGTCCTCTGGTTTTACCATTTTCCTTTCTCTGGAAAAGATTTTGTTCTACGTTAATACCCTTCAAGTATCTGAACGTCTGAATCATATCTCCCCTGTCTCTCCTTTCCTCTAGGGTATACATATTCAGGGCTTCCAGTCTCTCCTCATACGTCTTCTGGCACAAGCCTCCTATCATTTTCATCGCCCTCCTCTGGACCGCCTCAAGTCTTCTTACGTCTTTCGCCAGATACGGTATCCAAAACTGAACACAATACTCCAAGTGGGGCCTCACCAATGACCTGTACAGGGGCATCAACACCTTCTTCCTTCTACTGACTACGCCTCTCTTTATACAGCCCAGCATCCTTCTGGCAGCAGCCACTGCCTTGTCACACTGTTTTTTCACCTTTAGATCTTCGGACACTATAACCCCAAGGTCCGTCTCCCCGTCCGTGTATATCAGCTTCTCTCCTCCCAGCATATACGGTTCCTTCCTATTATTAATCCCCAAATGCATTACTCTGCATTATACGTTTTTTGTTTGTGTGCACACAGCTTTTGGAACATTTGATTTTCCTTTTTAACTAGGTACTCAAAGTACTGGTTTTAAACTGGAATTGTTAAAAAGGAGATGATATAGTCCTAAATTGGGTTCTGAAAGCATTAGTCACTTATTTGAGTTTTAATTACCTGCGGGTGGGGTGACGTCACCTTCAGGGGACTGTCTGGAACTAGAAAAGAGATCAAGGAAAAGTCGCGTTAGGTTTTTTTATCACCAGCTGCAGCTGTAAAAGCTCTGATGCTCATAGGATTCCTATACTACTTTACCTCTCTTTTAATGCGTATAATTTTTCTGCCAATGATGGTATTTTGTAAACTGCCTAGATTTTAAGCAGTATATGAATTTTTTAAATAAATAAATTCTGCCCCCTCATGGTGGCTTGGAGTCTTTATGTCACCATTAAGGTCTTTTGACCCTTTTCATTTAGTGCTATGAGGTCTTCATGATACATTTGATGCTTTTGATTGCTATTACCTCTCTGGCAGATGCCTGTCAGTAAGTTTGATTAAAGTTGCATGGAAACACCCATTGTTAGAGTGAAAACTTGCTTACCCTATTAACCTTAATGAGAAAGATGGGAAGATATTCATGACAGAAACTGGAGGAATTGAATCAAATCAGAGTGAAATGTAATTAGAGAAAACTGTCAAACTAAAAAGTAGCAGATGGTATTGAAAACTTAAAAATGAAATTGCATACCTACTAATAGCAATCTGTAATCTACCATTAAAATTGTCCATTGTATCCGAGGATTAGAAGGTGTCCAGTAAAACACCAGATTTTAAAAACAGACCAGGGGTATGGTATGGTTCAAGTAGCACAGATGAATCAGAGAAGCCTAAGGAAGATAAGTACAGTCCTCCCGCATATAACTTCATCACAGATAATAATAATAATAATAATAACTTTATTTTTCTATACCGCCATAGTCAGGTGACTTCTAGGCAGTTCACACTGTAAGAAGGCTGGACATTCAGCGAATAACAAGGACACAATACAATACAATAAGTCAACATACAATACAAGACAAAACAATACAATACAATACAATACAATACAATGAGTGTATACAACACAGTACAATATAATACAACGAGTCTAAATATAATACAATACAATAAGTCTAAAGACAACACCATACATAAGTCTAATACAGTATCGTACAATGAGTCTAAATATAATACAATAGTGAAGAGGGGAAAGTTACAGATTGGGGTTCAATGGGTAATGAGTAACTGAGTATTTCTTTAGAATTTCCATTTGAACTGGAGTACTATGGATAGCGAATATCTGAATACATGAGGGGCATCTTGAGAAAGAAAGAAAGAAAGGCGTTTAAAGGTTTAAGATGTTCAAGCAGCAGAAGCTTAATACAGGTAGGCTATGTTTTACCTTGGAACTTTGTGAAATCCTAGTTCTGGAGGCCAGGCCAGAGCCAGACATGGTTTTCAATAACTTTACAGACAAGTGCACACTAGTCTGTTCTAACTTTATGCATTTACTTAACCAGTTGGCAGACTGAATATCACTCCTAACTGGTTAAGTTGCATTTCTGCTCAAACATTGCACCCAGACCGCCCCTAACCTAACTGATCAGGGAATGGCCAGTTAACAGTGATATTCTAATGCTTATCCATCCAACTCAGCAGGGTTTAGTCAGGCATGATCTTCTTTTTAAGTATCTACCCACAAATTGGTAGTTCACCAACTGAAGTTTGTTCTGCCTGCGCCACAAATGAAGACTGCTTAAAGAATGCTGGAATATGAACAGCTAAGGCAGCAAGGCAATTATGCTTTACTTAGCATAAGTTATCATCCAGTGTCTTAACACTCAAACATATGGAAACTGTGCCATCTTTTTGGCTGCTTTAAGACTGGAAAGCTTATTCAAATTAAACACAGCTTCTGTGACTAACAGTGATGACTCTATAATGATACTTATGAATTTGAATTCATTACTTGATTTTTCCAAAGCTAAATTCAAGACAAGTTCCATTTTTAGAAGCATCAGCTATTGTGCCTGAAATCACTTGCCCATGAACAAGATGTTGAACCCTGGCTTCCCTTCTTCTTCATTCACTTCTCTACCACTAACCCTCTCATTCTATATCAGATTAAATTTAGGCACCTTTTGTACACATAAATTTATATAAAACTGCTTCCATACAGTAAGGGGCAGATTCTATAAATGGGCATTCTGACTGTAGGTGGTGGCAGGTGTCCTACCGCTGTCTGGCAGCCAATCAAGATGCACATTTTAAAAAATGAAAAACAGAGGCAGGCCACCTACACTGAAGGAATTTGTCACGGGTGCAGGGAGATACCTAGGGACACTCAAACTCACCCAAGGCTAGGTGTAGGCATGATTTCACCTGGAAGTGGCCTTGGGTGAGCTTAAGTGGATCTATGCATTTTCATAGGGCCACGAAAATGCCTAAAATGTACATTTCAAATAGACGCAGCTGCTGAGCTGTTTGTGGCAAGGAAATTCCCAATCAGCTGAGCCAACAGGCCTTCCTGAAGCCGCGGCTTCGGGGATGCCTGCTTATTCAGCTGATGGGGAAAAATACCCCTGCCATGATCAGCTGAGTGGCAGTGGCAGGGGAGACTCCCCCCCCCCAACACAGCAAAATTGGCAGGAGGGATGCCCTCTCCCTCCTTTGCCGACTTCCCTTAAAAGCGGCAACATCCCCCTGAAGCAGCCCGGCAGGAGGGATGCCCACTCCCTCCTGCCACCACCCCTTGAGCCCCCATCACCCCCCAAAGCAGCCTGGCAGGAGGGAGGCCCGCTCCCTCCTACCACCAATCTCCTAAACCCTTACCATACCCCCTGAAACAACCCAGCAGGAGGGATGCCCACTCCCTCCTGCCCCTGACATCCCCCGAAACCCGATACCCTGCAAACCTTAACCCCTGACATCCCCAAGCATGCAGACTCCTACACCGCACCCCTAAGTCAACCCTGACACCTCCACCCTCCCGTACCTCTTAGAAGAAAATCCAGCTGGAGGGACGCTTATTCCATCTGGCCGGCAAGTCCACCACAGCAAAATGGTAGGCCTTCCCTTTCCCAGTGCATTCTGAGGTGCGCTGGGGAGGGGCGTAAACCCTGATTGGCTCAGATGATTAAAGCCCCTCCAATAGAGGAGTCAGCATGAGGGAATTGGCATCCCTCCTACTGGGTTGCTTCAATGGGGTGTTGCTGCTTCCGGTAGGGGGGGGGAGGCAGTGGCAGGAGGGAGTGGGCATCCCTCCTGCTGATTTTGCAGAATGTGTTGGATGCTCCACTGCCACAGCCGCTAAGCTGATCGTGGCAGGGGTATTTTCCCTCGATTAGCTGAGCTGGCAGGCCTCCTCAAAGCCATGGCTTTGACTTGCCATGATCAGCTGATGGTAAAAGATTCCTTAATCAGGCAGGTGCGATTCTCTAACCGGCGCTGGTGACATGGGTGCTGGTTAGAGAATCAGGGGGTTAGGCATCTGTCCACTAGGATGATGGTTTCTGATTCTCAGCTGTTTCTTAGGCGGCTGCTGAGACCAGTATCCTATATAGAATCTGCCCCTAAGTGTTCACTTAACCTACATAAATGGCAGCATCCTGGCTAATTGCTGATCTGTAAATATGCACTCAAATGGCATAGCACATAACTATTAGAGGGGTATTTATAGTGGAGGGGAATAGTGGGGCCTAGGCAGGGTCAACATTTACATAGGCATCTTACATAATACTTGAATGCATTTCTGTTGCTTTTAGGTTAGGACACTGACATGAGCTATAGACCTGTCATAAATGTTCATGCTTATATTTTGATGTGCTGATGCTAGGTTTATACTAGTATTCTATAAAGCCACTTGAGGGTTGAAGCAACCTTAAAATTAGGCTCACTACCTGCATTATTAGGATGCTTAATTGGAGGCACCCGGTTCAGAACTGCCTTCTAACTACTTTTCTACTCTTGGGGATCTTAACCCAGCCCTTATGACACACCTAGCCATTCTGTTTTTCAAGATATTTGCAATCTGCATATCTACACTGTATGCAAACCTATCTCATGCATATTCATTGTGGATATCCTGAAAACCTGACTGGCTGGGTGTGTCCTAAGGATGGGTTCAAGAATCCATTATGAAAATAATGCTACTATTGATCATATTGTTGATGAAGATATGAACTCTATTATCCTTTGCTAGGTCATTTACTTTACCTTCTTGATGCATTTGGGGAAAGTATTGGAATACAAGTACAAATCTACAAGTACATTGTACTCAGAGGTCTGTAAGCAAATTTTCACAGGGTCCCCTTCCCTCCTATGGTACAAATATGAATATAAAATGTAAAGCCAGGAGCTTTCAGAGGAAAAGTCCTGCATGTATACATTCCTTTTCTAACCTTACCCTGTCATTTTTCCCACCTCCTTTTTTTCTCCATTGGCAAAGGTTCCACCACTATGAACATGAACAAAATGGGTACATTTACTCATAACAAGAATGGCACAGCTCTTAGGAGTCACAAATCCATGGCTAAAACACTGCTTTACCTGCGTAAATGACTTTGATGATTACCCTCATATTTGCTTCTGCAATGCTTGCAGTGCTGATACTGACAGCTGCCTTTTGTCTTCTCTAATTTTAGGTTTGAGCTTCATTTACCAACCATTTTACCAGAAAAGCAGATTGAAAAGAAACTGTTGTTAAATCAGGTCTCCCATGCAGAACTTGTGACTTGTGGAATATCCTAATGCTGAAGAAATCATAAGGTCAGTTTGTTTCATGCCATCAATTATTTAATTAATCTTTAACTGCTTTTAATAGAAAGGTAGGTGGTCCTAATCTGTTGTTCTACATATATTTATTATTTTACATTGGCTGGGCGAAAAAGAAAGCTGTCATACTCTACATCAGTGTTTTTCAACCTTTTTACACCCGTGAACCGGCAGAAATAAAAGAATTATTTTGTGGACCGGCAAACTACTAGGACTAAGATTTTAAAACCCTGTTTCCGCACCATCTCCGCAAGCTCCGTCACCTCAGTAACTATAGAAAAATAGACAAATATAGTGCAAAATATAGACAGCAGATATAACTTCTCAAAACTGACACATTTTGACCACTAAATTGAAAATAAAATCATTTTTCCTACCTTTGCTGTCTGGTGATTGATTTCATGAGTCTCTAGTTGCGTTTCCTTCTGTCTGTGTATCTTTTCTTTCATTTCTTTCTTTCTGCACTCATGCCCAAGAATTGTCCCTTTCTATTCCCTCCCTCTTTCCTTCCTATGTCCTTAGTGCCCCCGGTGCCTCCTTCCCATATCTTTTGTGCCCCCAGTGCCTCCTTCCTATGTCCTTAGTGTCCCTTCCTGTCTTTAGTGCCCCCAGTGCCTCCTCCCCATGTCTTTAGTGCCCCAGTGCCTCCTTCCCATGTCCTTAGTGCCCCTTCCTGTCATTAGTGCCCCCAGTGCCTCCTTCCCATGTCCTTAGTGCCCCCTTCCTGTCTTTAGTGCCCCCAGTGCCTCCTTCCCATGTCTTTAGTGCCCCTAGTGCCTCCTTACTATGTCCCTCTCACTGCCTTCTACACTTTGTCCCACCCCCACCCCCGAATCCTGCCTGCCTACCTTTCTCCATCCCTAGCCAAAGCCAGCCTGCTGCCTCCCTGCCGCTCAAAAAAAAAAAAAGCCTCCTTCCTTTTCCCCTGCTCTTACCCCTATGCTCATGCTGCAGCTACTAAAGCCGACAGGAAGTCTTTCCGACTCAATTCTGAAGTCGGAGAGGACGTTCTGGGCTAGCCAGGCAGCGATTGGCTGACCCAGAATGTCCTCTCCGACATCAGAATTGACGTCGGAAAGACTTCCTGTCGGCTTTAGTAGCTGAAGCATGAGCATGGCGGTAAGAGCAGGGAAAAAGGAAGGAGGCTTTTTTTTTTTCACGCAGACCGGCAGAAATTCAACCGGCAGTAAGGAGGAGGGAGGGAGATGGCGAGGACTGCGCGATCCTTGATTGCCTCACTGCGGGGACAAGTCCATTCACCGCTCCACGGGGCGGTGAATGCCCTTGTCCCCATCCCGCAGAGGCCATTATTTTTTCTTCCCCGTTTTGGCGGGCTACCCGCGGCTAAACGCGGCTAGCTGCGGGTAACCCACCACCGTGTCATTCTCTAATTCCTTCCATTGCATTACATGGAGTGCTTGTTTTTAATACTAATGAGCCCCTTCTAATACATCTGCATAGGATTCTCGGTGGCCCCCACCATGATCAGTAAAAGCCTCCAAGAACCTTTTTGTGCATCAGAGGTTGAGCTAACTTGCAAGTAAGACTGACTACAACCAGTCTTACTTCCAAGGTAAGCTCAGGGCCTGAGTGTCAGCAGCATTATCCACATAATTTTGCTGTAAATCTTTACTGACTATCTGGGTAGTGGCAGGACAGTCTGGGGGTGGAGCCAAGACGGAGCCGGAATTTATTTATTTGCTGGTATCCAGATAAGTGTTGAACATTTGGAAATTCATTTAGATACCATAGGAAGCATGTGAAATCAACACTGACAGTGTTGTTTAAGTATTACCCTGATAAATGTTAACTATGTAGGTTTTGCTGAGTTTTCAGATGAAAAGATGTGTGCACTTCTACTCAGCTTTGCGGGGCTATTTTTCAGTGTTCTATTTATTCCTGCTACTTGAATGTGTACAATTTGTAAGGTTTAAGAATATATCACTTCAAAACTAAAAAAAAGTGGTGACCATCTCCCCACCAAACACCACAAATAAAGATCTCACCAAACGTTATCCATAAGGGGAGTCTCTAAAGTGGGGATCGGGATGTATCAGTGTAAGAACCATTGGTTATTATACCAATGCAGGTCTATGAAGTCTCAATGACTAACTAGCCTCCTTCAACAGGCTTACATTGTCTTGCTCTTACAAACATCATAAATATCTCAAATAAACCATTAATATGTGTTCCCATTAGGTGAAAAATTTAATCAAGTGATGAAAATCCCAATAACAAAATTTTATATAAGACTACTGGAGTCTCTCCTCAATACATCATATTCACACTAATATATAACCACAGTACAGCATCCAATAACAAAATCAATATGGAGGGCAAACAGAACAATAAAAATGACTTATCTGAGCATTATCAATTATTTCAGTCCAACAGAGCTCCTGTTTCAATTGGAATGTCTTCAGAAACTGTTGAATTCTGTGTCAGATTCAGTTAGCCCCTTCCAAAGCTTGAATCATGCTTCAATGAATGGTGGACAGCTTGGGAATGCTCTGAGATGTGTCTGATGAAATAAAATTGTATGGTGATTTCACTATCAATAACTTTATTGGAAACTACAGATATTATATGAGTACAATAGAATTCCATTCAAGAAAATTATTCAACCATTGTGGGTGTGAAAGCCTGATGTTCAAAAATCCAGAATTGTTCATGGAGTGTTAAATGAGAAGTTTTATAACTGAAAGTTCTGTAAAATTTGTTCAGTAATGAGCATGTCTATTATTGTCCTTTAGTTTTCTTGAATTTATTTGATTAGAAATAGTAATATGTTCTCCCCATTAAAGTGGGCTTAAAAGGAATTATGTATGTGTGATTGATTATGTATTGTTTTGTGTGATTTTTCCTTTTTTCCTTTAAAATTATTGGATATTGTAATGTATTCAAAATTATTAAAAAAAAAAAAAAGTAATGAGCATGTCTTGATACTTAATACAATGGGACACCAAAGGTTCTGATAAAGGGTAAGTGTTATTTTGGTTTTTATGTTCAGTAAGTCTAACACACATTGGTCTTTCAGTTTGCCCTACATATATTTTCTCACAAAAACACAATATTATATACACAACATAGCAAGATTTACAAGTGGTATTTATTTTGCCAGCTATTGGGTTAAGTGCATTGAATACATGTAAAAGTGAGGTCACAGTAATTACAATGGCCACAAGGAGTGCACTCTTCTATCATGTTCACTGTTGGAGTATCCAAGGTAGAGTGGACTAGAGTGTCGGATAGCATCCCAGTCTCCACTTTAGAGTCTTCCCTCAAGAATAACTTTTGGTGAGGTCTTTATTTCTTAAGTTTAAAATACATGCATTCATTTCAAGTTTCAAACCAATCCTTAAATGTTAAACCCTTCAAACTTCAGTTTCAGGATTATCTCTCCAAATGACTAGTAAATAACACATATACTGGCAGTACACATGAAAGCTTACCTTCATATTAGATGTGTAATTTTGTAGCAGGCCATTTGTCTGTGGCTTAAGCAATGGTTTTCCTATGGAAATACCTTTGACAATCACTCTTACTACGCCGAGATTATGAATCCTAGATCTAAGATCCAGACATTAGATTGCCCCATCACTTAATGTCTGATACTTTATTCTCTGTTCATGTGTTATTTATCAAGGCATTTTCTGAGCATCAGGCATATCTGTATCTTTAATGGCAATTGACTTATGATATAAATATCATAGCTTGTTCAACTTGCACATAAAAACATTCAAATATAATACATTCATTATATTAAAACAGATCATTAAAGTTTTAAAACTGATGCAGTTGCTCAATAAGCTAATGGTATAGTTTAAAGGCTATATATGCAAGATTCTATTGTTGAAACCCCAGTGGGCCAGAGAAGAAAGAAACAGGGGAGAGAATGGCTAAGTGACCTTACACCAAGGTGTGTGTGTGTGTGTGTGTTTTACACTATCTGTGTGGTGTGCTGTAGTAGAGCTCCACTTTGAGGATCTTTGAAGTACTGCAGCCTCAATGCATTAAATTGAAGTACTGTATACTGTACAACATATATCTTTAAGAAGGGAAATATAATAGGCTGCCTAACATGTGTGGAAGGTCTGCATTTATGTTAATATCAGTTTTTGAAAGGAGAATATATATATACAGTGGTGCCTCACACAACGAACTTAATCCGTTCCAGGAGCAAGTTTGTTATGTGAAACGTTCGTTGTGTGAAACGCGTTTTCCCATAACAATACATGTAAAAAAAAATAATTCGTTCTGTAGCATAAAATATGCTAAGATGACATAAAAAAAGATAAATTTTTGGTTATTATTTTTATTTAGATACATCTAAAAACATAATTGTTTTTTAAAACAACACACATTTTTTAAATTTAAAGACAGACTAAGTAGAGTCTAATTTTACAGTGAGAGGGCAGAGTCTCAGCGGCAAAAACTGGGACTTAACTGTTCATTTTTTTTTTTTTCTACCGTGTTTCCCCGATGATAAGGCAGGGCCATCAAATAAGACAGCCCCCCCTTTTTAGAAAAAAATGTAAAATAAGGCACCCCCCCGCAAATAAGCCACCCACCGATACCTGCGCTTACCCGAATCGGGTGGTACGGTGGGTGACTCCGTGTGGTCCCTGGCACCCCCGACACGATCGGGGCAAGAGGGAGCTCAAGCCCTCTTGCCCCCCCCGACTCCCCGACACGATCGGGGCAAGAGGGAGCTCAAGCCCTCTTGCCCCCCCGACTCCCCGACACGATCGGGGCAAGAGGGAGCTCAAGCCCTCTTGCCCCCCCGACTCCCCGACACGATCGGGGCAAAAGGGAGCTCAAGCCCTCTTGCCCCCCGACTCCCCGACACGATCGGGGCAAAAGGGAGCCCAAGCCCTCTTGCCCCGCCGACTCCCCGACACGATCGGGGCAAAAGGGAGCTCAAGCCCTCTTGCCCCGCCGACTCCCCGACACGATCGGGGCAAAAGGGAGCCCAAGCCCTCTTGCCCCGCCGATTCCCCAACTCCCCGACAATATCGGGCCAGGAGGGAGCCCAAGTCCTCCTGGCCACGGCGACCCCCTAACCCCACCCTGCACTACATTACGGGCAGGAGGGATCCCAGGCCCTCCTGCCCTCGACGCAAACCCCCCCCTCCCCCAACGACCGCCCCCCCCAAGAACCTCCGACCGCCCCCCCAGCCGACCCGCGACCCCCCTGGCCGACCCCCACGACACCCCCAACCCCCTTCCCCGTACCTTTCTGTAGTTGGCCGGACAGACGGGAGCCAAACCCGCCTGTCCGGCAGGCAGCCATCGACGGAATGAGGCCGGATTGGCCCATCCGTCCCAAAGCTCCGCCTACTGGTGGGGCCTAAGGCGCCTGGGCCAATCAGAATAGGCCCGGGAGCCTTAGGTCCCTCCTGGGGGCAGGGCCTGAGGCACATGGTCGGGTTGGGCCCATGTGCCTCAGGCCCCGCCCCCAGGAGGGACCTAAGGCTCCCGGGCCTATTCTGATTGGCCCAGGCGCCTTAGGCCCCACCAGTAGGCGGAGCTTTGGGACGGATGGGCCAATCCGGCCTCATTCCGTCGTTGGCTGCCTGCCGGACAGGCGGGTTTGGCTCCCGTCTGTCCGGCCAACTACAGAAAGGTACGGGGAAGGGGGTTGGGGGTGTCGTGGGGGTCGGCCAGGGGGGTCGCGGGTCGGCTGGGGGGGCGGTCGGAGGTTCTTGGGGGGGGCGGTCGTTGGGGGGAGGGGGGGTTTGCGTCGAGGGCAGGAGGGCCTGGGATCCCTCCTGCCCGTAATGTAGTGCAGGGTGGGGTTAGGGGGTCGCCGTGGCCAGGAGGACTTGGGCTCCCTCCTGGCCCGATATTGTGTGGGGAGTTGGGGAATCGGCGGGGCAAGAGGGCTTGGGCTCCTTTTTGCCCCGATCGTGTCGGGGAGTCGGGGGGGGCAAGAGGGAACCAGGCGGAGAGAGGGCAGTTAAGCGCAGTGCCTGCGCGGAAGGATGCAGCTCGGGCGACTTCGTTGTGTGAAACGAAGTTCGTTGTACGGATCAAGACATAAAGTTCGTTGTGCGCAGCGTTCGCTGTGCGAGGCGTCCGTTATGCGAGGCACCACTGTACATTCCATTTGAAAATTCCCACTCAAACACACATACTCTGACATACACAGATCTCCTGTTTATTTAAGTGTATATAAGTGTCATAAGATATATATGTACCTAATAACTCAGATAAATTTGTGCATAGACTATATGCACATAGATTTATTTGCATATGCTCAATGCAATTTTAGAAAATACCATTGTGGTGCTTAAAAAAACCTTTGCTTTTTAAAGTTATCTCCCTAAAGGGTATAAAATTTCTGACACAAATATTCAATTTTGGGCCTTATTTGACCACAGGCACAGAATAGCTAGGTCTTTGGTGGTGTCCAGAAGCTAGCTGATGTTCAGTACCATGCCTACGTAGCTAAGTGGCCATAGTCAGGACTGCTATTTATACAGTCCAACATGCCTGGTTAGCTATGCAGACACTGATGCTGAACATTGCTAGTGCCCACGCGACTTCCTACTCCACCCTGATTGGACCACCATGGTCCCTGTGGCAGTCAAGACAGGTATTCAGTGGCCCTGTTCAATTAAATGCTGCTGAACATCTGTTCCTGGCCAGTGCAATTAAACCAAGCAGGAACATTTTCTACCATGTTAAATCTCTGATTTTTTTTCCAGTGGAGATAATATTAGATTTATTTATTTAAAAGACTTTTAACCCACTCACAGTGGACTTTTAACCCACCTTAGCGGTTCACAAATGCATGCAAAAATTATCATATAACACAATAATTCAAACATATTAAAAACAAAATACAGTCATATGTATAAAGGCTCTTAAGCTTAAAAGATCTTAAAAGCTCTACACTGGTTACATGTTCAACAGAGAATTTACTATAAAGCTCTGTCAGTTGTTCATCAAATATTGTACTCCTCTTCTCTTACTTGCTTTCAAAACTTGTGGGAAGTCTATCAGCCTGCAAGATGTTTGAGATCTGAGGAGTGGGGGTGGAGGATGTTGCTCATCAGTTTAAAAGAAAGTGGGATTCGATATGTAAAATCTAAAATATCTATTTTCTCAATTGTCAGTAAGAATCTCCGGAATTCAATTCCAGGTATGAGATTATGTAAAGATCGAATGTCTTTCAAGAAATTGTTAAAAACACAATTGTTTGTGGATGCCTTTCTCTAACTCTATAGTTATTATTTGTTTTAGATTTGAATAATTCTGTATTAAGGAAATTTTGTGGGGGAGACTGACTTACCGGTATTTGTTTATTGCATTTTGCAATGTTTGTGTTTGAAATTGTAGATGTAAATGTTTTTGTACATCGCTTAGATTTAAGCGATTCATAAATTAAAAAAACAAATAAAAAATACTTCACGTCATTTAAAAAAATACATACCACTCCTTAACTTCTTAAAAAGTTCAATAAAAATAAAAACCCCAAATACAATCATATATAGATTATGGGAGGTAACAGTTTCTTAGCACTATGGCAAGGGAAAGCTGCTCAAGTGTCATCTTAGAACAGCAGAATGGCAATGGAGGCATAAGCAAGGAAAAACATCCAGCAAATTAAAAAAACAACTACTCTCCACTAATGAATCAAAAATGCCACCACACTTGAAGTGGACAAAAGAAAAAGCCTCAATGTTGAGTAAGCAGAGGAAGAGTACCTTTCTATGTTCGATGTGGCAGGTTTAAATGGCCCTGAAGCAGTGGTATTTCACCACAAAACAATCGTTGGCCTGTTAAATTTAAATCCCAGTAAATCACACATAGCAGTGGCCTGTTTAGTTTAAACCCTAGAATTATACATAAAAAATAAAATTCCCTGCTAAATATAGGGACAAATGTTTTTTATGCCTATGATGGTCTTTGATGCCTATGATGGAGTTGAGTCATGTTATTATACTGACTCAATATGAGCCGAGGCTTTTTATTTTGTCCACTTCAAGTGTGGTGGTGTTTTCTATTCATTAGTGGCATGTAGTTGTTTTTTAAAATTTGTTGGATGTTTTTCCTCCACTCCTAGTTCTTGAAGGCATAAGCAAGGAGGCATAAGCACTCTCCAACATCATTCCAGTTCTATAGCTAGTATGCTTCTGAATACAAATTAATCAGCAAAGAAAAATTCTTCTCAACTTGTATTGAAAAGGCCCCTAATTTCTCCGTCCTTTATTCTATTCTAAATCAACTTACCACTCAACCCCCAACAACGGATTCTCTTTCCTACCATCCTCGCAATTACTTGTCGATAACATACTTGACAAAATATCCACCATCCATGTGACTCTATCTCCATCATTAGCTCAGGTTAATTCTTCATACGATCAGCCACCAACTCTCAGTAGTATCCTATCATCATTCACTATACCATCTACTAATCACATCACCAGAGTACTGAATAATGTGCAACTATCTACATCATCACATGATATAATCCCAGCATCAATCACCAAAAACCTTATGCCTATATTATGTCCTTTCATCCATTCAGTGATAACAAAAGTTTTATATCTGGATCCCTTCCAGACACATGCAAGGCTGCTATCATTAGACCAGAACTGGAAGACCCTAAGCAATCTGCAACTAATAGTAACAATTATGTTTTATAGCCAACCTTACATTTCAAACAAAAGTCACAGAAAATATAGTATTTTCAGATCTTGCAGACTTCATTGAAAAAAACAATTATCTTACATCCAAATGGACTGGATTCAAACTACCCTGTTCTACTGAACATACTTTGATTGTCATAACTACTTATATACACTATCACCCAGATCATCATCAATCTGTACTTTCAAATTAGGATCGTTGATACAGTTTACTACTGGCTCGAATCATACTTCACCAATTGCACCTACTATATACAGTTTCAAGATTCATACTTTCCCTTTTCCTTTCATTATGGAGTTCTCCAAGGATCTATCCTGGCATCAAAACTTTTCAGTATTTTTCTTGCCCCTCTCTTAACTATAGCCCAATCACTAAGGTCTCCTTATACAAAGCCACATTAGCGGTTTAATGCGTGTAATACCATGTGCTAAACCACCAGCCGCACTAGCCGCTACCGCCTCCTCTTGAGCAGGTGGTAGTTTGTCGGCTAGCGCGGGGGTTAGCACGTGATAAAAAAGGTCATGTGCGCTAAAGCCGCTAACATGGCTTCGTAAAAGGAGCTTAGGTTTTACACCATATGTATACACCAAAGACATACAATTACTTTGCAGCATTAATCCCACAGATCTCTCACCAATATAGCCTCATGTCTCTAGGACAATAAACTATTTCTCAGTCCTTCAAAGTGAAAAATGGCCATCTTCACAAATTCAGATTATCAACACTTAGCCACTTCCATTCATTTTGAAAACATTGCCATTCCAAGAGTTTCCTCCATCCAAGTTCTTAGATTTATATTAGATTTAATATTGCTTTTACAATTATACTTGGATTTATACAATTATATTTGGATTTATATTAGATTTAACATTGCTTTTACAAACTCAGATTAATAGGATCCATCAAAGCTTTACAAGAACCAAAAGAGGTTAGGAGTTGTTAAAGAAATTGGCTCTATGTATCTTAAGCACAAGTTGTAATATCTTATAAGTGATGCGGTGGGAGAGTGGTAGCTATTGGACTGCTTTGAGAAGGGGAGTTACATGATTATAATTCCTATGCCCAATAATAAGTTTGATGACAGTCCATTCTTTGGTTTTTACCTGCCTACATTTTTGTTTCTATCTCCTAGGTAGGCCATTCAATAGTTTCATCATTGGTATTCTGTCTCAGTATTGATCATTATAATTCATACCAGGTTAGTTATGAGTGCTCTTGAAGAAGGGTGGTAAAATCTGAACTTGTCCTTTATTTATCATCCTTACTAGAGAGAGACTCATTGATTTGTGAGAGGATCCCCCTATAATATATATTTAATACTGTGTGATATGTATTTTTATGTGGTACTATAAAATGCATTATTTTTCTGGGATACAGTTCTGACAGAGTGCAATATACCTGTCTCAGTATAGCAGAAAGAAAGGTTGTTATGAACTCTTCTGCCAAAACCAAAAATGAACCATACCTTATGGTGGCTGCACAAAGTAACAGGCAGTAATAGAGGTGAAAGGCTGTTATTTTATGTTATATTATTAATTTGTTTAATTTTGTTGTAATTTTAATTTCCTTATTTATTACAGTTTAGAATTTTTAGATATTTTATGATTGCAGAACAGTCATGTTGCATTTCAGGTCATGATTGTTTTATACAATATTGATGGAGTCTGCTTTGTATAGTCTGTCAAGATAAAAAGGCAGAACATAACACTTCATAGTCAAAGGCAACTCCTGCTTCATGGTGCTGAGGATCTCAGTTGGAACTAAGGGGTCCTTTTATCAAGCTGCAGTAGGGGTTTAATGTGCGTAATACCACGCGTTAAACCGCCTGCCGTGCTAGCCGCTAATGCCTGCATTGGGCAGGCATTAATTTTTTAGCCGGCCGCGGGGGTTAGCGCATGATGAAATGTCCGACGCGCTATCCCCGCTAGCGCGGCTTGATAAATGGAGCCCTAAATGTTCCAATTTGTTCCCAAATCACCTGAAGCATACATTTATTGATGGACAGATTACTCAAACAATGGATTGCACCCCCAGTAATGTATCTTCCAGAGCTCAGAGAAGCTAGAATGGAAAAAAGGGTTAAATCAGGGGTCTGCAACCTTTAAGACATAAAGAGCCACTTGGACCCATTTTCGAAAAGAAAAAAAACTTGGAACCGCAAAACCATTATAAAACAAATCTAACACTGCATATATTGTTTCTTATCTTAATGCTATATACAGGATCATGCAGTTAGCTGTCAATCTGAAGAAAAAAAAGGACTTTTTCACTTAACAATGTAAAATATATTTTTGCACATTAATAGCTAATTAAAATATTTAATTTAGCTGGTTAATGGGATTTTTGCTCCTGAACCTCAGTGCACAGTGTCTGCACATCAGGGCTGTAAGACGTCACCTTCATTTTCACACAGGCTTGCAAGCTGTCATCTGTGAGGCGTGATCAATGTTTGTTTTTAATATAGTTCATGTTGGAGAAGACCTGCTCACATACATATGTGGAGCCGAAGATCGACAGCACTCCAAATGCATACTTTTTCATGTTTATATAAGTGTTGGGGATGGCATTCCATGTTTCGAATACAAGTTTGTCCAGTTTGGGAAGGTTTTCAATATCAGTCCATTTATGATTCTGAGCCATAATGGCCTTCTGATGGGCAACATCCTCAAGAGTAGCGGTCAAGCATTTGAACTTGGACACCCATAGATCTTTGTCGGCTATATCGGCCAATTCCATCTCAAGATCAGGTTGACTTACACCTGTAAATGCAGTCATATTCAATAGGGATGGATCTATCTCCAGGGGAGTGACAGGGAAGAATAATGTGGTTTTTTCCTCTCTGAACTCACAGAATCGTTTCCCAAATGAACTTTGCATTGCGGTGATTGCAGACTTGAAATATTCCAAATTGATTGTATCATGACTTTGTTTGAACTCTCTCAAAGAGGGAAAGTGAGACAGTGTGCCTCTCTGTAAATCTTTGATAAACACTGTCAACTTGCGCTCGAATGCCAAAACCTCCTCCAGCATATGCAGGGCTGTGCCTCCTTTCCCCTGAAGGGTTGTATTTAGCGTGTTTAGATGTGCTGTCATGTCTACCATAAAATGTAATTTTTCCAGCCACTCTGGCTGTTCCAGCTCAGCAAAGGTGAGCTCTTTGCTGTCCAGGAAGGTTTTTACTTCTTCCAAACATGTGACAAAGCGTTTTAGCACCTCGCCTCTGGACAGCCACCGGACCTTGTTGTGGAGCAGGAGGTCAGAATATTTGCTTTCAACCTCATCCAATAACAAACGGAACTGGCGGTGGTTTAAACCCTTTGCCATTATCTTATTTACAATCTGAATGACCACATCCATCACTTTTGTGCATTCCGGCGGAAATGTTTGAGCACACAATGCCTCTTGGTGCAGGATGCAATGAAATGACAGCAGCCTTCTACCCAACGCCTTCTGCAGTAGAGCCACAAAGCCCTTCTGTGCTCCTCTCATGCTCGGTGCCCCATCAGTAGCTACTGAGACCAGGTGGTTAGTGTTTATTTTTTTAGCAGTTAAAAAGTCCAGGACAGCCTTACAGATATCCTCACCCCTTGTTTGGTCTTTTAGTGGTATCAGCTCAATCAGTTCTTCCTGTGGCCCAAAAGAGTTCACATATCAGCAGAACAGCGCTATTTGTTCAATATCACCAATATCTTTGGATTCATCACAGGCAATGGAGTATGCCATAACTGAATTAATGTCTTGAATTTGCTGTTTGCTAATGTTTTCTGCCATTTTTAGGGTTCTGTCTTTGACAGTCTTCGCAGAGAGTGGCATGTTTTTGATTTTCTGCACAATTTCATTTTTGTTTTTAACGTCCATGTATAGATGTTCCGAAATATTAATGAATGCTTCTTTTATATACTCTCCATCGGTGAAGGGCTTCCCGTGCTTGACTATTTCCTGAGCGGCCACAAAACTAGCATATGTTGTGGTATTTGCAGACTTCACCCACTTCTTGAAATTATTTTTGCTCATATTAACCTTCCTGATAAGTTCTGCAACAGCTTTTCGTCTCTCATCTCCATCTGTATATTTTTCAGCAAAGGCTGTGTGTTTATTCTGGAAATGTCTTGCAACATTGGACTTTTTGTGGTTTGCTAATTTCTCACCACATATTAAGCATACTGGTAAACCAGTCTCGTCAGTAGAGAATGCAAATGATTCTGTCCACGTATCATTAAACACTCTGTTTTCTTCAGAAATTTTTCTTTTCTTGCCTTTATCCATGGATGGCCTACCAGGGGGGTTGAAAACAGCAACGTAAGTAGAAATCACAGGGCCCCATACCAAAATTTGCTATGCCCACTTCCCCTTCCTTTACCTGCAACCTTTGTGAAAATTGTTCGGCATTTCTGCCGCAATACCACTGTACTGCTAAAAATCACAGATCACCATTACTGGGCCAATAAGCCCCCCATATAATGTGCCAGTAGCCACAGGCCCCCCTATAATATGCCAGTAGCCAATAGGAGCCCCCACAATATGCTAGTAGCCATAGCTCCCCCCTACATTGTGCTAGGAGTCATAGTCCCCCCTATAATGTGCCAGAGTCCAGGCCCCCCATATAATTAGCCATTGGTGTTAAAGAAAAGAAAAGAGGAAAAAAAAAGTGTGACTTACCTCCTGAGAGCGAATCACGCGCCTTCCTTCCTCTTTACGGCAGGCTCGGCAGCGCAGCGGCAGTCTGGCGGCCTCTCTGATAGGCTGCCGGCCAGCGGCAGCACACACGTCATCCTCCGCGGCGAGCAGCCTGACAGGTAAGGCGGCGCCTCCCATTCTTCAGGAGCACGCCGCAGCCACTGAAAGACTCCGGCCCGCGTGACACACTACCGGAGCCGCGGCAAAGGTGAAAAAGAGCCGCATGTGGCTCTGGAGCCGCGGGTTGCCGACCCCCGGGTTAAATGAACGATGGTACCTGTTTAAGAAATATATCCAAGGAAACATTAAAACAAATGTGTCCCTTTCTTTCCAATGGGTTGGAGGATGGTATTTAGAATACAGTTAGGTTAAGAGTGTTTCATACTAGAGAGTTGCGCGGGGACAGAAATCCCACCCGTCCCCACCCGTCCCCGCCAAAGTCCCACCCGTCCCCACCCGTCCCCGTGAGGAATCCCACCCGTCCCCACCCGTCCCCGTGAGGAATCCCTCCGTCCCCACCCGTCCCCGTGAGGAATCCCCTCCGTCCCCACCCGTCCCCGTGAGGAATCCCCTCCGTCCCCGCCCGTCCATATAAACTTCAGAAATAGTTATTTAATTTAATTATGCTACTGAATTAAAGGCTCTGGTAGAAACCATTTACAAATAAGCAAAAAGACTTTATTAATTTGAAAATATTAATTGGGAAGAATACATACTTTGCAAATGGGTTTCTACCAGAGCCTCTAATGTTTATAAATTTTTATCAACACAACTAATATACTACTTTATCCTGAAGCAAAATAAAAAAAAAGAAATATAATTCTTTTCCTACCTTTGTTGCCTGGTTTCTGCTTTCCTCATGTTCTCATTCAATTCCTTCCATCCACTGTCTCTCTTCCTTCTGCATCTTCCATTTGCTCTGTTACTGTGCCTCTCCCTTTCTTCCCCCTTCCAAATTGGTCTGGCACCCATCTTCTTCTCTCCGCTCCCCCCATAGTCTGGCATCTGTCTTCTTCCCTGCCAGCGTCTTCTCCCTACTCTCTCTTCCCCATTTCCTTTCAGCGTCCTTCTCCCCCCATATTCCCCATGTCCTGTCAGCGTCCTTCTCCCCCCTCTGTCTTCCACATGTGCTTTCAGTGTCCTTCTCCCCCCTCTGCTTCCCCATGTCCTTTCAGCGTCCTTCTCCCTCTCTGTCTTCCCCATGGCCTTTCAGCGTCCTTCCCCACCCCTTTGTCTTCCCCATGTGCTTTCAGCATCCTTCTCCCCCCTCTGTCTTCCACAAGTGCTTTCAGAGTCCTTTCCCCCCCCCCGCCCTTCCCATGGCCTTTCAGCGTCCTTCTCCACCCCTTTATCTTCCCCATGGCCTTTCAGCGTCCTTCTCCACCCCTTTGTATTCCCCCATGTGCTTTCAGCGTCCTTCTCCCTCCTCTGTCTTCAAGTGCTTTCAGCGTCCTTCTCCCCCCCTCCTTCTCTACCGCCCCGGGTGCAGCACAGCCGGCCAGGTCCCCTTACTTTTGTGGCACTTCCCCGACCGACTGACAACAGCCCCGGTCCGACAAACCTCCCTTCCCTTAACTGCGAATCTAAATTACCTTATTACAGCTGCTGTAAGAAGATAATTTAGATTCGCGGCTACAGGGCAGGGAGGATTGTCGGACCGGGGCTGTTGTCGGTCGGTCGGGGAAGTGCCACAAAAGTAAGGGGACCTGGCCGGCTGTGCTGCAACCAGGGCGGGGTGTGGCGGGGCGGACCGCCCCGTCCCTTGGTAGCCACTCGAACCGCGAGGCTACTCTCCTCCTTGCCTGCAGCACAGAGCCAAACGGAAGTCTTCCCGACTCAGTCGCGCGGCTCTTCTCTCTACCTTCTCTGCTTGCAGCACAGAGCCGAACGGAAGTCTTCCCGACGTCAGCGCTGACGTCGGAGGGAGGGAGGGCTTTAAGCTTTAAGCCCTCCCTCCCCTCCGACGTCAGCGCTGACGTCGGGAAGACTTCCGTTCGGCTCTGTGCTGCAAGCAGAGAAGGTAGAGAGAAGAGCCGCGCGACTGAGTACATCCAGCCCCGCAGGAACCCCGCGACCCTCGGAGGCGTCCCCACGGGATCCCCGCAACCCTAGGGGGCGTCCCCACGGGATCCCTGCGACCCTAGGGGCGTCCCCACGGGATCCCCGTGACCCAAAGGGGGAACCCGCGGGATGCCCGCGGGTCCCGCGGGATTCCCGTCGTCCCCGTTCCCGTGCAGCTCTCTATTTCATACAAACAAAACTTTTATTTCTCTGTATTAATCATATATTCAAATCATGTGTACAATAAATAAACCATTAATTTTCCATTACAACTGTGAATCACAAATATAACTCAGTTCCTAAGATTTCATCTTTTTAAACTAATCAGAATAACTTAAAGGGGCCAATATTTAGACTGTGGGAGGCAGCCCAGCTACTTCCCACAGTGGTGGCAAACCCAGAAATTCAATGCTGGGACCGTATCCATCCACCAGCATCAAATTTTCATTTTTTTATTTTATTTTTTAGCTGCATTGAACATAGCTAGTTAAGCTAATATTCATCAGCTGACTGTCTAATTTATTGCATCTAAAGATAGACCTGCCACTGAATGGGATATTCAGTGAGAGTTAGCTCTGAGTACCTTAGCACTATTTAGCCAGCCTGGAGCTCAATTTTGGCTGGAAAGGTTTTTTTTTAGTTTTTTTTTTTTTAAGAGCATAGTACAGGTGGGTAAGCTCATGCTTTCCTCTTGTTCTGTCAGGCTGTAGGTCAGGTTGGGCTGGTCAGGAGGCATTGCTCCAAAAAAAAAAAAAAAATAAATAAAAATAAAAATAATAATTTAAATTGAATCAGATTGGGCAGACTGGATGGACCATTCGGGTCTTTATCTGCCGTCATCTACTATGTTACTATGTTATGTTACATTGTAACCCTGAGAATCTCTTATCTCTTACTGGATACTTAGCAACCTGATATAATAAGATTAAAAGGGAAATAAAGCTCTCTGGTCTACCATCACCAATATTCAAGTCTTATAGGGATAGTATTTGACTCTGGCCGACTCCATCTGCAGCCTTAGTGATACCAGGGATCTAGACAACAAAACAAAAATATTTCAGGATTCCCCATTGCTACCTCCCTCAAGTTGTGCCCCATGGAAAACAGTGGTTATGTGGGTCCTCAGACTAGCAGGGATTACAACAGCATCATTGAAGAAAATGTGACTAGAAATTTCTCCTGCCCTGTGATGATACAAATGAGGTAAGTGGCTGGGAGTGTGTGTGTGGAGGACATTTTTGATGTTTTAAGTAGGGAAAGGAAAGGCAGGTTTGATCTGACTTTTTAAAATGTCCTTTTGTTTAAAAATTATTGTTTTTCTTTTTTAAATGAAATGAAATAACATGTGAAACAAACAGAAAAAGAAACAAAACACAAAGAGATATGTCTACTTAAGGGCGCTAGGAAATATGTTTATGTTTATTTTAAAATTTGATATACTGTTTCTTCTTTTTTAGACCACAGCAGTTTATATTTTAAAATGTTATGATCAAAAATGAACTCCATCATTTGAAAGGACAGACCTCAATATACATACCAAATACCCCAATTAACACCTCCATCCACTCATTCAGTTTATCTTTGACAGTCAAAATTTAAAAAAAAAAAAAGCGTTTTAAAGTGCCTTTGAACTTTTTGTTGGATAATTCACTTTTTATATATCTTGGTAATGCATTTCATAGTGCTGGTGAAAAACAAAAGAAGGCCCTTTCTCTTGTGGCTGATCAGCAGCCTTTGAAAAAGGGGATGCTATCAGTCTGAAGTCCTGCAATGACCTCAGACACCATGATGATGTATACAATGCCATCCCTTATAGTATAGCGGTATATAAGAAATAAAATTATTATTATTATTATTATTATTATCCACATTTGCAGGTTTGATGGCTGTTGTTCCCAAAGTGCTTTATGTGCCCTAGAGAGTTGTGCGGGGACATAAATCCCACCCGAGCCCACCAAAATCCCATCCGTTCCCGCAAGGAATCCCTCCATTCCCACCCATCCCCATGAGGAATCCCTCCATCCCTGCCTGCCCCCACAAGGAATCCCCTCTGTCTGCGCCCATCCCCCATAAAAATTACCTGTTCCCATAAAAAGCAGCAATTACATCACAAAGTTTTGATTTATTTTTTTAATCCTTAGTTTATTTAAACCAACAGTAAAATACAATCATTTTTTAACACCCCCCTCCTTTTTTTAATACCCCCACCTCTCTATAAACAAATATTTTTAGTAATAACCCATGAGTCACAAAGCAAGGGTGCACCTAGGAAAAGGGAGCATCATAAACACTGCAGTGAGCATTAGAACTGAAGCCAGATTAATACAGCTCGGTCCTGCACAGTCAACGCTAAAAGAAAACAGTCCTTTTCATACACACATAACACAACCTCCCTACCCCTCACACTGGCCCACTTGCTTCCTTGTCACCATCACCACACTCGGTGATGGGACAAAAGCGTGCAAGACAAATGAGCGCCGACAATTCAGCACAAGACTTCAGCACGCCGCAGGAAAACCTTCTTTTAGCAAACGACAAAGAACTGGAAGCAGAATTGAGGCGGGAATGCAAAAGCGGGAGTGTGATGGTAATGGGGGATTTTAACTACCCCGGGATAGACTGGAGTATTGGAAACTCCAACTGTGCAAGGGAAGCAGATTTCCTAGAGGCTATGAGGGACTGCTTCATGGAACAGCTTGTCAGGGAATCAACGGGAAGGGATGCCACTCTCGACCTAATCCTCAACGGGCTAGGGGGACCCGCAAAGGAAGTGGAAGTAGTAGGATCAATAGGAAACAGTGATCACAACATGATCCGGTACAAATTAGAAGTAGGAATATCAAAAGTGAAGAGAACCACAGCGACAACGCTCAACTTCAAGAAAGGGAACTACGATGCTATGAGAGCAATGGTGAGAAAGAAACTCAAAAACAGCTCAAAAAGGATGGAGACCGTAGAGAAAGCCTGAGCCCTATTCAAGGACACGGTGCAAGAGGCACAAAACCTGTACATCCCCAGGTTTAGGAAAGCGTGCAAAAAAAATTGAACAAAAGACACGGTATGGATAACAAATGAAGTGAAGAAGAGGTGACAAGAAAAAATCGTTCCGAAAATGGAAAAAGGACCAAACTGGGGAAAACTGGAAGGAACACAAAAAACACTAAAAAGAATGTCACCGAGTGGTTAGGAAAGCAAAAAGAGAATACGAAGAGAGGCTGGCTGGGGAAGCAAGAAACTTCAAAACATTCTTCAGATACATTAAAGGGAAGCAACCGACAAGGGAGGAAGTAGGACCGTTGGATGATGGAGACAGAAAGGGAGTGATAAAGGAGGAAAAAGAGGTAGCTGACAGGTTAAACAAGTTCTTCTTGTCAGTCTTCACAAGCGAGGACACATCCAATGTACCAGAACCCGAAGAGATCATAAGTGGAGATCAAGAAGAAAAATTGTCGCAAATAGAGGTAAGCCATGAGGATGTCCTCCAACAGATAGATAGATTGAAAAGCGACAAATCACCAGGCCCGGACGGAATCCACCCAAGGGTACTAAAAGAACTAAGAAATGAAATAGCAGAAACACTCCGACAAATTTGTAAACTATCTTTGAAAACTGGGGAGATCCCGGAGGACTGGAAAATAGCAAATGTCACACCTATCTTTAAAAAGGGATCGAGGGGTGACCCGGGGAACTACAGGCTGATAAGCTTGACCTCAGTTCTGGGCAAGATGGTAGAAGCACTGATAAAAGACAGCATCTGTGAGCACATAGAAAAAATGGACAACTGAAAGCGAGCCAGCATGACTTCTGCAAGGGAAGATCGTGCCAAACGAACTTACTGCACTTCTTTGAAGGGATAAACAGCCAAATGGACAAAGGGGAACCCATAGACATCATTTATCTCGACTTCCAAAAAGCCTTTGACAAGGTACCCCATGAGTGGCTAATTAGGAAGCTGTGGAACCACGGGGTGGAAGGAGACGTATGCAGATGGATTAAACACTGGTTAGCAGGCAGAAAGCAAAGGGTTGGAGTCAAGAGCCACTACTCGGACTGGAGGAGAGTCACGAGCGGTGTTCCGCAGGGGTCGGTGCTCAGACTGCTGCTGTTCAATGTATTCATAAATGACTTAGAAACGGGGACAAAGTATGAAGTTATAAAATTTGTGGATGACACCAAACTCTGTAGCAGGGTTAGGACCGCGGAAGAATGTGAAAACCTACAAAGGGACCTAAACAAACTGTACATTACGGGGTTTCAAAGAAGGATTGGATAAATTCCTGAAGGATTCAGGGATTGAGGAATACAGATAGAGGTAGAGATAGGTTATGAAAGGGTATAGATAGAAGGATAAGAAGGATTATAGGGTTTAGACAAGGATCACCTTACAGGTCTAGGACCTGATGTGCTGTCGCTGGAGAAGACTGCTGGGCGCGATGGACCTCTGGTCTGACCCAGCGGAGACAACTTCTTATGTTCTTAAGGGCTCTGACAGGGGGTGTGGGGGGGAATCCCCCCACTCTACTTAATCGTGGCAGGAGGGTATCCAACCCCTCCTGCTGACAGAACCCCACGATCGCCAGCAGGAAGGTGCTCAACCCTTCCTGCCGGTAGACCCCAAGGGGCCTTAGGCACCTGGGCCAATCAGGCCCTAGGATCCTGTGGGTTGAGCAAGGGAGGGGCGGGCCCATCTCATTTGGACAGAGGCGGGTCTGCTGGTCAGATGATGTGAGGACCCATCTGTCCAACTTGCAGGTAAGCCCGAGGAAGGTTTCCAGGGTGGGGGGTTTCATTGGGGGGGAGTCTGGGGAGGGAGGTTGGGGCATTTTGTTGGGGGGTCATTGGGGGGTCTGGCAGGAAAGGTTGGGTACCCTCCTGCTGGCGATCTTCGGGGGGGGCGGGGCCTACCAGCAGTAAGGTTTGAGCACCTTCCTGCTGGCGATCATGGGGTTCTGTCAGCAGGACGGGTTGGGCACCCTCCTGCCATGATTGTCGGGGGTGGGGAGTCTATCGGCAGTAAGGGTTGAGCACCTTCCTGCCAGCGATCATGGGGTTCTGTCTGCATGAAGGGTTGGGCACCCTCCTGCTGAGATTGTCGGGGGGGGGAGGGTTGGGGTGCCTACCCACAGGAAGAGTTGAGCACCTTCCTGCCTGCGATCATGGGGTTCTGCTTATTTCTCTCCCATCCAGCATCTGTCCCCCTCTCTCCCTCTTAACATCCAGCATTTCCACTCTCTCTCCCCTTCCATCAGTACTTCCCTCCTCTGTCTCTTCCCCCTTCCATACAGTCTGCCACTCTCTCCCCTTTCACTTCCCCCTTCCTCACACATCCACCAGCTTCTGCTCCCTAGCTTCCCCACCACTGCTGCTGCTTTCCCGAAGCAGCAGCAGAAAACTGAAACAAACCAGGTGTAGAACCTTCTCATACATATCCACGGCTGCCAGCTCTGTCTCAGAAGAAGTGACGTCAGAGAGGGCGGGCTGGCAGCCACAGGTATATATGAGCTGATGGTCTGTTTCAGTTTGCCACTGCTTCTTTAGGAAAGCAACAGCAACAGTAGTGGTAGAAGGTGTTGTCCCTGACTCCACTGACTGTGCGGCATCCTGATAAAATGTGCAAGGCTGTACAGCTTAGAGGGAACATTGGTCATGGGGTACAAATGGAGGCAACCCTAGGGAGAGATGGAGGAGGATGGATGTGAGGAGGTGGCTATGTTGCATCAGAAAAGGGTAATTGTATGATTCCAGCATATACAGAGACATATGAGGGTTATGAGTGTACCCAACATTATGAGAAACATATGAGGGTTTATGAGTGCCCATGTGTCCAAAGCCTTCAGTTGAGGACCTCCAATTACTGATGTATATGTTGCACCACTGTCACTAGTGCCCCATCTCCTGTGTCACCTAGACTGGGAGATAGAACTTCACCCCTCTATTCCACAGGGGATACTTAATTGATTGTTCGTGGTACTGCATGTCCTGGATCACCTTATTGTTGGCTATCAGCACTATCTCCTCATCATTCTTCTCTTCCAGGTGTGACAATGGGATAACATCCAAGAAAAACTGGTTGGGAGGGTGGGTTGGAGGAAGAATAGCAATGACAAATGGCTTGGAGAGAGGGAGGAATTTTAGGATCCAAACTGATGGGTTACTGCAACTTAGTAAAAGGGCCTCAAAGTGTTTATCTTGTACTGACTGAGTCTACTTCCACAATTTATTTTCATTAGCATTGCCAATATACATAATTTCTGACTACCAAACTATTGCTTAAAAATATCTCACTGTTGCTGCTGCTGAAATTTGACCTGAGTATTTCATTTTGAAATGAATCAAGACGGTTTTACTACACTTTTCATTTTGTTTCAAAATAAATGCACCTTACTACTTTCAGCTAGTCTAATGTATGCTGCCATTGTAAATCATGTTTCCTGTATAACATATTCAACTAACTTCATCTAGACTTTCACTCTAAGCTTGCATTTTGATTTCAGAATGTTTGGTTTTACTCATATAAAAATACAGAATCAGCATTAAATATGAAATTGTAGTATTTTAATGCCTAATCATCAACTTAAAATGGCCATTAATTATTATTCATTTAGCAATTAAGATTTTGCATTATAGGTGCAATTGGCCTAATATAATTAGTAGAGACCTAGCATGACTTGCATATAGTAAAGGCACTAATTTCAGTTTTAAAGGTTAAAAAGAAAAGATACAACTGAGGTGTTGCACGTGGATTTGACAATTTAGTTTAGAATGCCATCCCAGGGAAAGCATTACAGTAGTGGAGAAAACTCATCAGCAATAAAGGAGAAGAGAAGACTAGAATAAAAACTATAAAAAATACAAACAAGTCAGCTGAAAATTTCTGGATGGCTGTAAGTAGAAATATACTCTAGGCAACAAAGTTCCTATCTGAAAGCCTTGATGATGGAAATAGACTTGGACAGTGTGCTGTTCTGGGGACATGGTTCAATAAACCTCATGAATGAGATTTTGCTGTACTTAGAATTTGTTTAGCAGGGATAGAGGAGACATAAAACAAGGACAAGTAGCCACTTATGTCAGAAACAATATTAAAACTGCTGGAATGCAGGGGGTATGGAGAGAAAAGGAAGGGTTGTGGATCATTTTTGAAAAAGGAGATGACACCTCTCACACAGGTGTAATCTACATACCTCTAACTCAAACAGAAGAACTGCAAAGATATGAATAAAAGAAAAAGCAATAATGTGGCCAGGATGTGGCCCGAAGGGGCATTAGAGGATCCTGGAGCTTGGTATTATTGTCTATTCAGGCACTCTACTTTTTATTACTGGTACTTACTGAATGAGATGAGGGGGAAGATGAAAGGAAAGACTAAGAATGTGTTATCATAACATCCAGAAGGTCCTAAGATAGGCCCTATGGACAAACATCTAAAATCCTTATTTGGAATATCTTTTCAAGGAAATCGCTAGTCTAGTTCCATCTCAGGAGCCTCTTTAAGTTCAGGGGAATGTCCTACCCCACATTCTCCTATTCTTCTTGAGAGCCCGTTTGGTTTAAGCGATATCCAATTACTACTGTTCTTAAGGGATTCTGTTATTGGAACTGTGAAACCTGTGGTTCTATCGGATGTATTATTTCTACACCTCCTTTTCAGGTATCCTTGATGTACATGTGGAAAACAGTTCAAGGAATGGAAGATCACATTAAGACGTACAGTATCTCAGCTATGCAAATTTTCAGTTAGTCACCTCCTGATTGGAGAAGACCGACAATAAAGTTATGCAGATAGAAGAAAGACTATCTAAGGTTGAATTGGGGACGTTAAAAGCTACTGGTACATCAGCTATTAAAGCCAATCTTTCTCTCCATAGACAATTAGAATTTCTTGAAAATAATGCTAGAAGCAAGAATTTAAGAATACCAAATTTTCCTGTTTGTTCACTTTTGTCTGCTGAAATACTGTTCAAGATATATCTTAAGGAGGTTCTAGCAATTGGAGATGTAGATCAGATTGATATTTCATCATGTTATTATTTACCTAAGTTAGTTAAACAAGTAGCTCAGAGGGGGCCTGAAACAGATATGTTGACAGTTGATGTTTCCTTCAACTTAACTAACGTTGGATTTTACTAAATGGCAGTAGAGGTTTCTGCTGTGGGCTGGTGAGGTAAATGCTTTGACGCTCATAAAATTCCTATGAGTGTCAGAGCATTTACCTAGCTGGCTCGTGGTAGAAACATCTACCGCCACTTAGTAAAAGGAGCTCAAAATTTCTTGAGACTTCACAAAACAACATACCTGAGAGGAATACTCTTCTGGTAACATTTATTTCTGAAAAGGATAAAGCTACTGTGATGAGAATTTATTTCAGAAAGAAGGAAATTCTTTTTTGTGGTGGCAGATTACAAATTTTTCCTGATGTGGTATGTGCCACACAGCAAAAGAAATTGACCATATTTTCTTCACAAGGAGAACACACAAGAAAACAAAAAACATCAGAAGACTTTTCTGCAATTAAAGCCTTGTGTTCTTTCATTAAGGGTTTCTTTTTTATTTGTAAAGTTCCCCTGTAATTGTTTAGTGAATTAAAGGATGCCAACACTCACACTTATTCTGAGTAACCCGTAGCAAGGAAATAACATTATGTTTATACAGAGTAGAATGGGTCCTTGTTATTGAAAAGTTTAAGTAGGACAAGGAAGAGTCTACCCATCGAAGAGGAAACACTCCCCTAGATGGTCTGTAGGTTCTCAGAGAGGGCCAATACTTCTGATTTATTCATGTTGATCCAAAGTCCTGAGACGTGGCCAAAATTCGGAAGATGTTCCAAAACCCTGGGCAATGTGTTCCGGAGATTAGTCAATGTTATGAGTAAGTCACCTGCAAACAAAGCCACTGTACAGTTGGTTTTGCCCAACGGTATACCAGTGATATTATGATCTTGCTGAAAGGCCTAAGTCAGGGACTCTATGCATAATACAAACAAATTTGGAGACAGGGGACAGTCCTGTCTGGTGCCTTGTATAATATCAAAGTGTGGAGACAAAATATTGTATATTAAAACCTGCACCCAGGGGCAACTATATTGGAGCTGTATCATGGTTAATATCTGGCTCCGGAACCCTAATCTCTCCGAAACCTTCCACATATCCTGCCAGGAAATTGTATCAAATGCTTTCTCAATATCAAAATGGACCAATAAGGATTCTAGCTTAGTGACCCGAGCAGCAGCAATGGCACACAATAATTTGTGGATATTATGCATTGCATTACCCCCTTTAACAAAGCTCACCTAATGAGAGCCCACTAATTGTGGAATGATGTCTAAAAGTAGCAAGGTTAGTATTTTTGCATAGATTTTAACATCAACATTTAAGAGTGATATAGGTCTACAGTATATGAGGACATTAAGCTAGAATCACAACCTGGTTTAAGAATTGGGATGATTGTGGCCCCACGGATAGTCCTAGAGAACAGTCCTTGGTCCAAAGCCTCTTCATAGACTACTAAGAGTTTAGGAGTAAGATAATGATAAATGGGAAGTCATTAGGCACTGGTGTCTTTGAACTCGGTAAAATTTTTAGGGCATTGGCTATCTTTCCTTCATCTAGATCATGAAGGGCATAGAGAGAGTAGAGACAGACAGATTCTTCAAACTTTCAAAAAATAAAAGAACAAGAGGACATTCAGAAAAGTTGAAAGGAGACAGATTCAAAACGAATGCTAGGAAATTCTTCTTTACCCAACGTGTGGTAGACACCTGGAATGCGCTTCCAGAGGGCGTAATAGGGCAGAGTATGGTACTGGGGTTCAAGAAAGGTTTGGACAATTTCCTGTTGGAAAAGGGGATAGAGGGGTTTAGATAGCGGATTACTGCACAGGTCCTGGACCTGTTGGGCCGCCGCGTGAATGGACTGCTGGGCACGATGGACCTCAGGTCTGACGCAGCGGAGGCATTGCTTATGTTCTTATGTTCCAGATCCTGTGGAGAAAGTGAGGGGAGATTCAAAACCCTGGAAAAAGGTATCTTCCTGTAAGAGAAGGTCATCTGAATTCATAAACAAAGTGTTATAAAAGTTTTTCAGCAGTTAGTTAATCTTCTGATTATTTGTTAATGACTTCCCCACCGGATCTCTGAGTATCGGGATAAATCAGAGACCCATTTCTGCACAAACCAAACAGGCAAACATGTGCCTGTATGGTTTCCATATTTGAAGAATCTATGGTGCCCATACAGTAGGGTGTTTAAAGTATGCTGATGTATGAGTGCATTGAGTGTATTCTAGAGCTGGATACATTGTTCCTTATTTTTCACTGAGAAACGCCACACCTATTTAATATGTGTCTGTCGAAGCTGCGCATAAAGGAGAAGGAGTTGTTGGTTCTATTGGCAACAATGATGATGTACAAAAGAGATAATTTTCCCCCTAAGGAAAGCCTCACCTATCTCCCAAAATAAGCCGGTGTATCTATATGGGGGGCATTAGTGTTACAATAGTCCCCCCACTTTACAAGTATATATTTTTTTAACTGATTGTCCCCTTTTAACCACTGAGGCATTCTCCATAATGGGGGCTTCCTTTTGAGGCTCATAAGTTAGAGACTATTTCCAAATATCTACTCACTCTACATATAATAAAAGATAATCTAGGTGACTCTGGGAAGATTCACTCTAGATAAATGGGTGTATTCACATTCCCCCAGGTGCAAGACTCTCCATATATCTAATAACTAGTGTTTAAGCCCGTTACATTAACAGGTTCTAGTTAAGCCTCCTTCCCTCACATGTCCCCTATTTTCAGCCCCAGCTCCAAACCCATTTTTACCCCTCCCAGCCCCCTTCTCCCATCTGTTTCCTTTCAGCCCGAGCCCTCTTTTCTCACCAGCAGCATTTCCCTCCCCATTCCACTTCCCTGTCCATCAGCACCTCTTCCCTGCTCCCCCTGTCCCTCTTCATTGCTCCTCCAGCCCAGTAGCACCTCTTCCCTGCTCCCCCGGTCCCTCTTCATTGTTCCTCCGGCTCAGTAACACCTCTTCCCTGCTCCCCCTGTCCCTCTTCCTTGCTCCCCCGGCCCAGTAGCACTCAGTGTTTTAGCCCGTTACATTAACGGGTGCTAGAGTAGATGTCTGCCTGTCTGGTGTTTTTTTATTTGTCTCTCTCTCCTTGGACACTGTCTGTCTGTTATTCTTTCTGTCTGTGTCTCTCCCTGGCCCCCTGTCTGTCTATCTTTATTTCTAACTCTATCCTCTTCCCTCAATCCTGCATGTGCCCTTTTTTCTTTCTCCTCCCCACTTCCTTCCAACGTCTGCTCCCACTGTCCCTCAGACTTCCATTCAGTGGCTGTCCCTCCTCTCCCCCACACTTCCATTCAGTGTCTGTCTCCCTCTCTCTACCCCTTCTGTGTACTGTTCACCCTCTGTCTTGCCCCTTCCATTCACTGCCCTCTCTTCTCTTTCCATCCAGTGTCCGCCCTCTCTCTCTCTGTTCCATATGGAAAGTCCTCCTTCCTTTCCCCCTTCCTTTTCCCTTGGTCTGGCATACCTTCCTCCTTCCCTCCATACTCTGCCATCTCTTCTTCCCCCCAAGCCATTCTCTCCCCCTCTGGTCCCTTTCCTTCTTGAACTTCATCGGGCAGCAGCATTCACAATTCATTGCTGTTGCCAGGCTTCAGGCCTTCCTCTCTGGCGGGTCCTGTCTTCATGAAAACAGGAAGTAGGCAGGACTCGCCAGAGAGAAAGGCCTGAAGCCGGCAACAGCAGCAAATTGTAAATGCTGCTGCTGCCCGAAGAAGCAAGGCCTTGAAGCACCCGAGGCAGACCGCTTTTCTCTCCTCCCAGCCCAACCCCCTCTGACCCTCCTATCTCTCCCTCCCATGCCACCCTCCCAGCGAGTGACCTTAACAACAAACCTTCCTCCAGCGTTGGCAGCGGCAGCACGCTAAACAGGCTGCTTCGCGGATTTCTCCTGCCAGTGAGTCCCTCTGCCACGTCACTAATGACATCATCAGTGACATGGCAGAGGGACTCATCGGCAGGAGAAAGCCGCGAGGCAGCCTGTTTAGCGTGCTGCGGCTGCCAACGCTGGAGGGAGGTTTGTTGTTAAGGTCATCTCGCTGGGAGGGTCGCATGGGAGGGAGAGATAGGAGGGTCCCGGAGTGAGGATGCTGCTGCTTAGTGAGTGAGGGGAGGAGTGGTTGCACAGGTGGAGCTGTGCACCGGGCCTCAGGTACAGAAGGTGTGCCCCCTCCCCAAAATGTGCACATGTGAGGAGTGACAGGGCGGCGGGCAGGGAGAGAGCTTGCCTGCACTTCCTCCAGCGGTTGGTGAGTGAAGGCGGGAGGAGGGGAGTGGCCAGAGTGATCCCTGCCGCCGCATTGTAAAATAGAATCCGGCCACGGATCAGAAAATATGGCCGCAGGGATCATGAAACCCTACTATGCTGTGAATCTGCTACTGCATTAAAATCACCTCCTATGAGAAGTGCATTTAGTCAATGCTAATAAAATTTTTTGTAATTCTGGAAAAAAACCCTTATCCTGATAATTGGGTACATATAATAATACTACTACATAGGGGGTACCATACAAGGAACAGTGTACTATTATCCATCTTCCCTGCATATCCCTATGAGTACTATGTTCTTTAAAAGGGATTGCTTTGTTGATTAAAATTGCAACTCCCACACATCTGGAGACTGGAGTAGAGGAATAATAACAATGGCCCACTCACTCTCTTTTTATTTTCTAATGTTCAACTGTATTTATATGGGTTTCCTGGAGTAACGCTATGCCAGCATTCCTTCTCCTTACATTTATCAAAATCTTCTTTCTCTTTATAGGGGAATGTATGCCACAGACGTTCCAAGCGATGAAATTTAATATCTACTACAATAGATCTCAAATTTTTGCATTGCCATCCAGGCCCACACACACCATCCACTCATACATCCCATTCAACCACTCCATGGACCAGACATATTCCCAATCAACTACCCATGCTTACCTCTACGCCCCCCCCCCCCTTCCCACACCCTAACAACAACTCCACAATCAACAAAAGGAGATTATCATACTAATCAAACCCCATAAATCTCTAAATCAGAACATGGGAGTTATGAAATGAGATATAAAAGAAAGCCCAATGTTCTATGCACAGTCCAAGAGAAGTATTGAAATTCAAATCCATGAAATTGCAATGATCCTGATATGGTAAACTCACTGCCAGGTAGTTCAGATAAACAGTCATGATGTTTCTACAGGCCCGATTCTCCAGATCATCAATTTTATCCCTTAATGCTTCCCAGAGACTAAAAGAGAAGTCCAAACGTGTTGATGTCACAGTAATTTGGTCTTCCAATGTTTGTTCTGCCTCCTCCATTCTGGAACTTAGGACCTTCAGGCCACCCCGCAAGTCCTGAATAAGCTCTTTCAATTCACCCATGTGCATAGCAGTATCCCTCTTTAACACTTGCTTGAAATCTTTTTTGGTGAAGGGCCTGAGATCCATCGGTCCATCCTCGGACCCATCTGTAGCAGAAAAAACTGAGGCTGCATCATCATTTAAGGCAGCATGGCCCAACTACCTGCCACTAGGCCCACCATTTTCCTCAAATGCTGCTGCATGGAAATATTGTTTAATTTTACTAGTGTGTTTTTGGGCCATCTGAATGCACTGCTGGGTTGTCTAGTGAAGCGAAATGATCACACATTTTATGATTTTCCAAAAAGAACTCTCAAGTCTGATTGCTATCTGGCTCCTTTTTTACCAGAGTTGATCAAAACTACAGGCTCAAACTGCCATTGCTCTGACAGCTGAAGTGCCAGAACTGGGACCATAGAAGACAAACACAAATAGGGATGGAGGTGTGGTAGACCCTGATCAATTTTCAGAAGCTTGTGTTCATGAGGACAAAGTGATGGAGCTGGATGGTGTACATCCGAGGGCACTGAGGGATGTTCTGGCAGCTCTACTGGCTGACCTTTTCTAAACTTCTTTAGAGTTGGAAGTGATACTGGAGGATTGGAGAATGGCAGATGTAGTCCCTCTTAAGTGTCCTATACCCCTCCCTGGGAACTATGTTCATATGGTAGGTCACTCTTCTCTGTATTCTCACCCAATTCTGTTCTTTATATCTTGCTGTTCTGCATGCCTGAAATAGACTTCCTCACTTGGTAAGTCTTGCTCCATATCTAGCCCTATACATATCTAGGCTAAAAGCCCACTTTATCACCTGTTCATTACCCATTTTTGCTTTAATCATTCTGTAATCCCTTATTTGTCTAGAATGAATAGATTGTAAGCCAGGCCTGCACAACTCAAAAATGATCCGGGGCTGAAACAAAGTCGGAAAATGTAGTGAAGGCCGCAGGTAGTGGCCACGGCTTGAGGCATTTGGAAGTGCGCGGACGTTGCCGTGACATCATCACATTGACATACATGCATGCACAGAGGCCTTCTAGACGACCCCTGAGATGCCAGTAGGGGCTGCCAGCAGGGAAGAGGGCAGAAGAGGGCAGGCACTGGCAGCAGCTGATTGCCTACAGCAGTGTTTCTCAACTACTTCAATCTAAGTACCCCCAACCACAGACCTCCCAAGCTCCGCCCTAAACCCACCCAAGCTGTGCCCCAGATCCTGCCCCTTTACTAATTGTAATGCAATATTTTTCCTTTCATTTTTCATATACACACAATATGCACAGCAGATATAAATTCTCAAAACTGACATTTTGATCACTAAATTGAAAATAAAATCATTTTTCCTACCTTTGTTGTCTGGTGATTTAATTAGTTTCTGGTTGGACTTCCTTCTGACTGTGCATCCAACATTTCTTTCAAAATCCAGTCCCAGCCCATTTGGGTCCAGTTCTCTATCTCTTTTCCCTCTGCTTACCCACCCCAGATTCAGTGTCAGTTCTCCTTTGTACCTACCACCACCTTTGTTCCAGGTCTCCCTCTCTCTCCCTCCTCTGTTATGATCTTCAATCTCTCTGTTCTTCAGGGTCTCTCCCACTCTGTCTGCACCTACCATAGTCCAGCATCTGCCTCCTGTCTTTCCCCTTTGGTCCTGTCTTTCTTTTGCTTACAACCCTCCACCCCCCAGCATTTGTTCTCCTTTCTTCCAGGTCTTCCTCTGCTTTTTTCTTTCTCCTTCCTTTCTCCCTTCCTGGTTCAGAATCTTTCCACCTCTCTGCAGTCTCTCTCTCTCCCCTCTATACACCCCCAAGTCCAACATCTGCCCCCCTCTCTTCTGCCTCCCCTTTGTTTCAGGTTTCTCCCTCTCTCTATCTTCCTGCTAACATTTTGAGTCCTCCCACCTTTGATCCAGGTCTTTCTGTCTCTCTCACTCTCTTTGTCTGCCCCCTCCCCAGACCTGACATCTCTCTCTCCTTGGTTTAGGTGTTTTCCCTCTAGTCCAGCATCTGCCCTGTCTTTCCCTGTCTTCAAGTCTATTTTACCCCCCCCCCCTCAAGGCCCTTTTCTGTCTCTCTCTCCCCACCCGCCCCTCCTCAAGGTCTTTTTCTGTCTTTCTCTCCAGATCCAGTGTCCTGCCAGGGCCCTTGCGATGGGCGGAGCCTTACCTCTGCTGCTTACCGCACCCAGCGAGAGAGGTTGTCTTCCGCGGTCCGCTGCTAATCTAATTACAGCAGCCTGCAGAGCAAACCTAGCAGACTGCCATTGGCCTCGGAAGCACGTTCCCTCTGCCACGGACCCATCCCTCCTCTGACATCAGGGTTTGGACTGCGGCAGAGGGAACGTGTGCAGAGACTGATGGCAGCCTGCTAGGTTCGCTCTATAGGCTGCAGTAATTAGCTTGTTGGTTGTTGAAAGCTGCGGCAGCGGCGTTTTTAAAGGTGAGACTAGGAGGGAAGAGCAGGAGAGTGGAGTGAGAGATGGGCCGCAGTGATAGCCATTTTGGGCCGCATATGTTGTGCAGGGCTGTTGTAAGCTCTGTTGAGAGGGACTGTCTCATGTGTTTTGTGTACAGTTCTACAAATATCTAGTAGCATTATAGAAATGATTAGTAGTAGTGATAGTATAACACTTGTCCTTTCAGCTAGATCTTTGGCCAATATTATCCATATAATTTTTTTTTAAATGCACATATAGTCAATTCATATATTCTGCAATTGGCAATGAATATACAGTATAACTTGTTTTGAAAAATTGCCCTAATGTGTTTAATTTGTTCTTGCAGTCTTTCTTTTCTCTTCCCCCCTCTTCCTCTCCAATAAATGTCTATCATGTTGGGTTTAATGTTATAAAATAACTTGATAGAAATGGTAACCAATACAGTAGCAAATCACTTGATGAATCACCTTTGAAAAGTTGCCAATAATGTTGATCATCAAATGGCTGAATGCAGCCCTGTAAAGATGCATTTGTGATGAACAGCAATCTCTGTGACTTTCACAGAAACTGCTGACTTGCATCACTGCTTGTCTTTTGATGTGAAAGAGCAAATCGATTTATGGAGCTTTTGCATGCAGACATAGGATATGATTACTATGCAGAAAGATCATAGTACCATACCATTTGTTTATTTAGATGTCTCTGTGCTCAGCACTGATTGTATATTTCTAATTAATGTGTACAAAGCCTGAAGAAGCAAAAACTATAGAACTGTGATCACATAGATCATTTGTCAGTGTACAGTAACCATTTTAGTAAATAAAGAACACAAATGAAGTGTTCAGCATGGTAAGAAAACTGAAACATTTGTTGAATATGCATTGTTTAGCAAGGTTTTGGCATGAAGAAATCAAATGGTCAAGTCTGATGTAATTCTGAATAATTTCTTGGTTCCAGTGTTAGAAATTATATTCAAAGTCTATACAGAGAGTACCATGCATTTCTTCTTGAGGCCAAAGTAATTTGTAAAATATCTTGTCTATGAGACCTGAAAAATCCCTTTCTTCAAGGTCTTTTTGTTTTGTGATTTGGAAATTTTAACTGAGAATGAACTTAAAGAGGGAAAGGCAGAGACACCAGAGACCGTCGTGTCAACAGTGAATGATCAATAGAAATCCAGAACATTGATATTCAGGGCTCCTTTTACTAAGCTGCGCTAGCGGTTTTAGCGCGCGCTTAGCACGTGGTACAATGCCGCATGCACTAGACACTAATGTCTCCATAGAGCTGGCATTAGTTTTTCCGTGTAGCGTGGGAGTTAGCGTGCGCTAAAGACACTACCGCAGCTTAGTAAAAGGAGTTCTCAGTCAGCAATCCCCCCTTATTCATTCACATTTTACACCAGGGGTCTCAAAGTCCCTCCTTGAGGGCCGCAATCCAGTCGGGTTTTCAGGATTTCCCCAATGAATATACATGAGATCCATGTGCATGCACTGCTTTCAATGCATATTCATTGGGGAAATCCTGAAAACCCGACTGGATTGCGGCCCTCAATGAGGGACTTTGAGATCCCTGTTTTACACTATCTGTTCAAATACAATTTTAAATGTCAGAACAGTACAGTAACAAAAATCATTAGAATATCAACTAGTGGAATTCAGAGTGACACCTAGAGGCATTATTTGAAGTACTAGGGCATTTTTATCATGCTAAATCGATAGGAATGAAAATAAACTTACCAAATAGGGCCCCTAGTTACTTTTTTTTATTTATTATGAATTCTCAGGACTTAAGCCTACCTACAGATGCAAATCTGTATAATTTATTTAGTGATAAACATCTGCAAAACAATGATAATGCAATATACATAGTAACATAGTAGATGACGGCAGATAAAGACCCGAATGGACCATCCAGTCTGCCCAACCTGATTCAATTTAAATTTTTTTAATTTTTTCTTCTTAGATATTTCTGGGCAAGAAACCAAAGCTCTACCTGGTACTGTGCTTGGGTTCCAACTGCCAAAATCTCCATTAAAACCTACTCCAGCCCATCTAAACCCTCCTAGCCATTGAAGCCCTCTTCAGCCCATCCTCCCCCAAACGGCCATATACAGCCACAGACCGTGCAAGTCTGCCCAGTACTGGCCTTAGTTCAATATTTAATATTATTTTCTGATTCTAGATCCTCTGTGTTCATTCCACGCTTCTTTGAACTCAGTCACCGTTTTCCTCTCAACCACCTCTCTCGGGAGCGCATTCCAGGCATCCACCACCCTCTCCGTAAAGTAGAATTTCCTAATATTGCTCTTGAATCTACCACCCCTCAACCTCAAATTATGTCTTCTGGTTTTACCATTTTCCTTTCTCTGGAAAAGATTTTGTTCTACGTTAATACCCTTCAAGTATTTGAACGTCTGAATCATATCTCCCCTGTCCCTCCTTTCCTCTAGGGAAAGTACTGTATATTGTATTGATTTGTTCTCCTTTTTGGATTCTTTTATTCCTCATGTTATTTGCAAACTTATGTTGTCAAAATAGACTAGAATAGCTGTCATTAAAAAAAATAATTTTATTTTGAATATGGGTCCACCTTAGGAGACAATATCCAAGAAAAAGATCTGGGTGTCATTGTAGACACTATGCTGAAATCTTTTGCCTGGTGTGTGGCTGCGGCAAAAAAAAAAAAAAAGAAACAGGATGTTAGGAATTATTAGGAAAGGGATTGTAAATAAGACTGAGAATATTAAAATGCTTCTATATTGCTCCATGGTGCATCCTCATCTTGAATATTGCACACAATTCTGGTTGCCATATATCAAAAAAGATGTGAGAGGAATTAGAAAAGGTTCAAAGAAGAGCAACCAAAATGATAAAGGGGATGGAACTTTTCTCGTATGAGGAAAGACTAAAGAGGTTGTGGGCTCTTCAGCTTGGAAAAGAACCAGCTGAGGGAGGATATGATTGAGGTCTACAAAATCTTGAGTGGGTTAGAACAGATAAAAGTGAACCGAGTTTTCACTCTTTAAAAAAGTACAAAAACCAGAGGACACTCAATGAAATTACATGAATAGTTAAGCTCTGGAACTCAATGCCAGAGGATATGACTACAGCAGTTAGCACAGCTGGGTTTAAGAAAGGTTTGGACATACTCCTGGAGGAAAAATCTATAATGTGCTATTGAGACAGATTTGGGGGAAGCCAATACTTGCAATGGATTGATAGCATGTAATATTGCTGCTATTTACCATATTTTTTGTTCCATAAGACACACTTTTTTTCTCCCAAAAGTGAGTGGAATAAAGGGTGCATCTTATGGAGTGAATAACACCCCCCCCCCCAGCACGGTACCTTTTTTTTAGTCCATTGGGTCCAGCGCTGTATTGGCAGGTGCTTTTCATGTTCCTGCCTGCCTCCCTCGTTGGATAGCTGTTCTCTCTTCAGGCAGGCAGGAAGGCGAAAAGCTCACACCTGCCTTCTGCGTGCAGGAAGCACCAGGCCAGCTCATAGAGTGCCGGCATGGCGAGAGAAGAAAGAGCTGAGACGCGCGCGTACTGGCGGAGGACAAGATGAGAGGAAAGCTTAAATGCAGGTTGCCGCACTCAGCATGCCAAAGCCCACCTCCGCTTCTTCCTCGCTCCTTGGGGGAAGTAATGTAACGCACACACCACAATCTTCTAACAACACTTCAACTCTTATCCGAATTTGACCAACTACTGTACGCATTCATACTATCCCGCTTAGACTATTGCAACACACTTCTAGTGGGCCTGCCTACCAAAATTCTCTCCCACCTCCAAAGGTTACAGAATGCAGCAATCTGCCTCCTGATAAAATTAGGCATCCGCGACCACGTTACTCCTGCACTAGCTTCCATGCACTGTCTGACCATTCAAAAATGCGCCTTCAAGGATCTGGTCCTTGCTTTCAAAACCTTCCATGAAACAATTTCACACTACATGAAAACTAAGCTACAAATCTACTTCCCAAAGTGAGCACTGAGGTCCCAAGGAGAAAAACAAATGACCGCTTCCTCAAAACTCCTGGTCGTGACCTCCTGTCTGCTTCCTCAAAACTGAAACAGCCCGCAAATGCTCCTACTCACATTTCATACCCAGACTATGGCACACCATCCCCCCCATCTGTTAGAATACTAGATGGTCTTTGGCGCTTCAGGAAGGCCGTGAAAACCTTTCTCTTCACAAACCCAGTGCCTTGAGGACATATACCCAGATATGTCACTCAGAGTCAACGCATCTTATGCCACCTACTCTCACCAGATGCTGCTTAGTGTATATGTTTTATTGTCATGTCTATATTGTAAATTATGTCATCTCTGTCCTGTCTCGATTATATTGTGGATGTACTTTGTAACCCGTTCTGGGCTCCTTTGGGAGGACGGGCTAAATAATTGAATAAATAAATTTCTCTTTGGTTGATGCAAATATTGAAGAGCCTGTAAGCTAGACACAAAGGTAAAAATGTTCATATACCACTATGTTGCTTCCTAAGTGTGTCTTTCTTTCACTTGTCACATATTCTCATGCAACTCTTTGAAGATCAATTCTAATACATAAAACAAATGTTCATAGGCACCCATTATAAGAGGCTCAGGGGGCTAAATCTCCCCAGTCAAAAAGCCCCCTAGCACTTGAAGGTCTATCCAGGTGCCTGAATCTGTCCCCATGGTTCCATCATCTCTCTTTCCCCCTCTGTCTTAGTTTTAGCATCTATCCCCTTTCTTTTTTCCACCCTGAGTTTCAGCATCTATCCTATGATGTGTCCGACTCTTTCTAATATACTATAGCTTGCTGCTTCTGTGAGGGTGGGATGCATTATAGCAGTGGTCTTCATTGCTATAATCCAAAAACGTCCAAAAAGATGAAGGAGAATCGACAAATATCTTCCTACTTGGGGCCATGATACCAACCAAAGTTTCTGGATTTCCATCCCTACTAGAACATCTGGCCTCAGTCACACATGCAGAAAATAGGAAAAAATATAAAAATAACAGATGCAAATTTTCAAAATTGATATATATTTCAGTCACTAAATCAAAAATAAAAAAATTTTTCCTACCTTTGTTATCTGACAATTTTATTTTTCTGATAATTTTGTTCCCTCTATACTCTTAACTCTGTTTCAAGGCCTCCTTATACATTTGCTGTTTCTTTCCTCTTCTTCATTTTTTGTACTACATACATCTTTGGCATTGATTTTCATATTCAGTTTTCTGCTCCATCTCAAATCTACCTATCTTTCTATCTCTTCCCCTCTCCTCCATCCATTTGTACCATCTGTTCCCTCTCTTATCTTTTTATCTCTTCCTATCCCCTCCATCCATGTGTACCATTTTTCCCCCTCTCCTCTTCTTTTCCCCATCACTCCATCCATTATTTGATTGGGTTTTTTTGGTGGGGTTTGTTTTTTTTTTTTTTGGGGGGGGGTATTCTATAAAGGAGCTCTCAGCTCTTTACTCCCAAGTTCAAAGAAACACCAAGGAATAACAGCCAAACACACAAAGTAAGGTTAAAGCAATAAGGTCTTATAGGAGATCTTAGTGATCTGCTAACTGGCAGAATTCCAACCAAGAATATCCCTGATCTCTGGGTGATAACCCATTTTATTGATTTCATGTCAACATCTCATTCATTATTAAACATATGTAGTTAGTACAATTACCAATCAAGAGTCAAGCTCCAAAATATCATCCAATTACAAATTGCATACTTTGTATTAAATATAAACCACTTTGCACATAAAAGCGATATATCAAGACCTAAATAAACTTGAAACTTGAATAATGTACATTTGTTAGTTTCTATTACATGGTTTCTTATCAACCATCAACCAATATTTCATTAATAGTTTTCCTTTACATTTGCAGGTTAAAAATATGTTTCATAATTCTTATAAACAGTTAAGTTTAACATCTTCAGCATTGTTTCTCTTATCATGGCAGCCTGACCTCTAGTTTGACCACACTTTTGCTATCTATTAGTTATTTATGACTTCTAACTGCAGCCTGTTACTGAAATTAACAACTGCCCACCCCCAGTATCTTGTTTTTCAGACTTTAGTCGCTTGACCAGTACCAGACAATTTTGCTTTTTATTGTAGTAACTTCCTTTTTGGATACAGCTACAGTAGCATACATCTAACCTTGCCTTAAGCAGTATCCTGATATATGCTGAATGTAAGTTTTCAGTAAAGCTAAAATAATATTCTTGTACTCGTAAGACTCCATTATAGCATTTTGATATAATATGCCATCTATCTCTATGCTTCATCTTCCCAGCATCCATTTCTATTTATTTTCTAAATCTCTTAGGTATATTAGGCAAAGGGTGCCTCACACATATGGCAGTAACCCTTCCCATGCTTTCAGGGATGTCAATACTCTCATCATCATGTATACCATCTCTTCCCTCCTCTTCTACTTCCCTCCATCCATTTGCACCATCTCCTTCCCCTCTTCTCCATCCTTTTGCCACCATTTGATTTGATTTTAATACTTAATATACCGCTCAAACTGAAGTGCTAGAGAGGTTTACAATACTAAACACATCACACAATACAATAAAATTATCATTATAATAATAAAAACTATCACATTATACAATTCCTCAATAAACCCTTTCATTACAATATTCAGTATCAATCATCCATCATCAGTAAATTTCTATATTCTATATATTACCGTGGCATTCAGTTTATAACTTTATAACAATCCCATTCAATTGACATCACAAAGTAAAAAAATTGCCCTTCCCCTTTTAAAAAAGTATATAAGAGGTTTTTAGCACCAGCTGGTGCAGTGAATGCTCTGTGCTGCTCTGATGGTCATAGAGGCCAGATTCTGTAACCGGCGCCTATGTCAGTGGCTGCCTAAAAAGCAGCCGCCAATCATGTATCAATCATATGATAGCGCTGTTTTCAGAATCACATCTAAATTCAGAAAAGATAGGCAGCTGAAAAATAGGCCAGGAAAACCCTGGCCTACATTTCAGCCACCTGTATATGCCGCTGCGGGATTCTGAAGTCAGGCACAGCAGCCATAAACTGATCGTGGCAGGGGAAGTTATCCCTGATCAGCTGAGCCAGCAGTGCTCCCTAAAGCTGTGGTATAGATAGGTGGCTGAAATATAGACCAGGGTTTTCTGGGCCTACATTTCAGCTGCATATCTTGTCATAAATTGTGGCTAGGTAGCTGCTTTATCTCACTTAACGCCACTTCCGGTGTTGGCCACACCTATTTTTGTGTTCCACAGTCTAAAGTGGCTACCTAGCCGTGATATCAGCCACCTTTTATTTATGCATTGGAAGGCGCTTCAACACTTCCAGTTTTTGCCATTTTTGACAGCATTTTTCAATTAACTTAGGCATAGGCAGAGTGCCTATCAATGCTTAAGTTTAGGCGCTGGTTATAGAATTTCTCTGTCTGCATGCTGGCTGGCACGTAAAACTTCTTCTGCGCTTTTGCCAAAGGGGGGGTAAGTTTTCAATAATTTCTGAAAACTGACATACATGTACCTCCAGCTCCTCGCCTCTCTGCCCCTCCCATTCAGCATCTCTGATTTCTTCTTCATTCCCTCCCCCCTCACTTCCATCAAATTTCCTCCCCACTCAGTTATGAAGCCCACAGCCTCCTCTGCATAGTTTTTTCCTGCGGTCTTTCAGGAAGTTTTTTTCGGGTGGACTGTGGCAGAAGAACAGTGCAGAAGAGGCCAACTGAAGCATTGAAGAATCACTGCCATGCCAGCACCCTCCTTATAGTTTTCTAGGTGAAATGGGCTTTGGAACCAGCTAGGAAGCTGCATAAAAGGTCTCCACAGGACACCTTCGGCTTGAACGCCTTGCAATGAAGAACAGTGCATTATAGATAAGGCCTGAGTCTCAAAGGCAGGCCGATATAACTGATGCAATGCCATGATAGGACTATGAGGAGGCAGGGAGGGAGGAAGAGGGACAGATGCTAGAACTAGAAGAGGGTGAAAGAAAAAAGAGGAGATATGCTGGAATTGGTGAAAGAGGTGGGAGAGGAAAGGGGACAGATGTTTGATACAGGAGGTTGAGGGAGAAGAAAAGGGGAAATGGGGGGAGGGGGAAGAGAGGAACTGGATCTAGGGATAGAGAGATGCAGGAGGTGCTGCTTCACTGGAACTGGGTGGGAGTGGAGGGTGGATGTAGATGTGAATAGGTGGTAGAACCAGCAGTTGGAGAGAGAGGAAGAGGAGAAGGAATAGATGCTGGACTATCTGAGGGGCATAGAAGAGAGAGTAAGTGAGACTGAGACAAGGGGAAAGGAAGAGAGGGAAGAAAGACACTGGACTCAAGAGGGGATATAATGGGCTGGAGGGAGGAACAGAAAAGGAGAGAGATACTGGACCCACGGTTGGGGTATGGGAAGAAAGGAAAAGAGAGAGGAGGATCAGGAAGACTGAGAAGAGATATTGAGCATGGAGGCAACATAGGGACAGGAACACCATCTCTCTTTACACCATCACCATGCATGCCATTCTCAACTGTCCATCGACCCTTCTTCCATCCAATTCTCCTCTTCCCCCTGCCTTAGCCCTCTGAAATAATTTCTACACCATAAAGACATAGTTTTGTTTGCGCAATGTGTGTGTGAATGCCTCACAACTGCACAAAGGATAACTTTGAGAAATGCAAGATGCTTGAAGTGTGATGGACATAGTATTTGCCCCCCCTCAATTATACATATAAGGCAAATAAAGATCTCTGCAATCTCATTGCACCAGCCTCACAGGTTAACTCGATACCTGATTGCATGAAAGGGAAATTTGTAAATGCTGAAAATGAAGGCATTCTAAGAATAACAGAATTTCCTCTCCCAGCCCACCTCACGCATTCCCTGCACACTGGAGAGCCCCGATTTAACTTTCTCAGCCTTCCACCAAAAGGGGAGGAGGCAGAGGTAGGGGAAGTGGATCCCTTTCGTGTGTCTTTGTTTCCAATTGGCCACAGCTGGGTTGAGGGCGAATGTTATGTAAATACATGGGTGGGGAGTGTGGACTTTATGCAGGCTGACTTCCTGTTCTAGCCTTGCATGTGCCACCGCCCAACCAATCAGCAGCAATGCAGTGAGCTCAGCACGTAGGCACACTGAGTGCCTACGTGCTGAGCTCACTGCTCAGAATGGCTATAACCGCTGCGGCGCCGGACTGGTATTGTCTTGAAAATTAGGTAGGCCTCAGAATGGGAGCCCCAGTTCCATCCCCGTGGGAGTCCCGTGGGCCTGGGAGGGGTCCCTGTGGGAGTCCTGTGGGCCTGGGATGCATCCCCGTGGGAATCCCGTTGACCTTAAGGGGATCCCCGTTCCTGTGCAGACCTCTAATAGATCTTTGGTGCATGATAAGCATACATGACACCCCACAAAGGCAGCTCTCCTAAATCAGAAGTCACAGATATGGGCAGTGAAAGGTGGAACTTGGCTTTCCAATCTCATTATAGTGGTGTATGTGGGATCAGGGTTCAGGTCTATGTTGTCCCAGATAGGCTTTGTGCTGGAAATGCAACCTGCATTTGACATATCTATGTAACAAGAGTGACAGGCAGTTAGTAGTAATGGTGTGCATATAATAGCCTTTAAACCAAGAAGGTGCTCAGAACTAATGGATGGTAAGAAAACCACACTCACTCAACAGTGGCAAACGCAGTCTCACACGTTAGAAGATCTAAAATTTGTGGTGTTGGAAGCTCTGAGTTTAAAGAGAGGTGGGAATAAGCAGGCCTTGTTATGGAAGAAAGAGCAGTCATGGATTTTTCATTGGCAGACGGTGGTTTCAACAGGATTAAATCGTGAAGTGGAATGGTTGGCGTTTCTACATTGAAGATTGACATCTAGGAAAATAGTTATACCAGAAGATCAGCTGAAAGTGATGTCAACAGGAAGTGAAGTAATTATGGGCGAAGAGTGAGGTATTCACCAGCAGCCTCGTGAGTTTGTTTGAAGCACTTAACTGTTTTACATTATAAATGGCGTTTTCTATCTTTTTTTGTCATTAAGGAGTTTTACTCATCTGTTACAGCCAACGTGAGGGGGTTCTCTGAGGAAGCCAATGGCGAAACGTGTCAGGAACAGCTGGAGTGAGACAACTTCCTAACTACCTCACCTTTATTTCAAGCTAAGTTTTTCCAAAACAACTTGCACTTTTTGCTGTTTGCTGTTTTATAAAACAAATATTTATTTAGACACAGTTTAAACCTTTCCACCAACTGAAGATGGTGCAGTGATAGACTATTGAAAGCACTTACAGGGGTTTGTCCCCGGTTTTGTGATTTTCTTACCATCTGTTGGTTCTGAGCACCTTCTCAGTTTAAATGATTATATTTATTTATTTATAGTCCCTTTTTCTTGTTTGCTGATTTGTTCAGGACTTTGGGGACACTTTTAGTCAAAATCTTACCCAATAGTGTGATTGGGGTGCCTATAATAGCCACATATCTTGGAACTCTTCTAGGTATTAGCATTTAGGGCCCTTGTATCCCTGGTAATTACAAAGCTTCTAAAGAACAGGAAAGAGATAGGACATATATGAATTCCATCCATCTGCAGACTGCTGCTGAACACCTCCCTCATGCTATAACATGATTTTTATTTACAGGGCCTAGACTAGGGATGTAGTTGATATTTTGGAGTCAACACATGTAGAGCTAGAAGAGGTGTATCAACTGGGACTTTTATTGATTGCTGAAAATGAACTGACTCTGAACTGACTCAATACGGCCAGTGTATCAGCACCTAAGTGCCTTCCTCAGAGTCTATAAATGAACAAAAATAAACTGTTTATACAAACATAAAAACAAATATTTAAAATACATGAATACAGACCATGCCTGTTTATTTTTGTTCAGTTCCAGTTGATACATCTCTTCTATCTCTACTTGTGTTGACTCCATTTGGTATTTCATAGTTCTCTTTCCATAGTTGACATTTAGCCAGCTTCCAGACAGGGAGATTCTATTTTTATTGACAGTTTTGCCCTTAGTTTGGAACTTCATATTCTGTGCTACTTAGCACTGGAGGCACTAAATATAGCAGCTGCACTTTCATGATACGTATAAAGTAGAAATATTGGCAGCCAGAACCATTTGTCATGGCTTATGTCACCACATTCAGTACGGTGATTAGGGAAATCAGGGAAGTCAGGCTGGGTGCTCTGCAAACTAGGGCAAACATGGCCGAATGCTGACAGATTTTGTCCCTTTTGCATGTATGTGTTGTACCTCTGTGGTCATGGGCCTCTGACCACATATTCTTCTTGGGCTATGCTGTTGATCTGAGCTTTCGGTGAGGAGAGAACACCCAGCCACTGAGATTTGCTGCTAGGTGAATGTGAGGTCAGGCTGGTACTGGGAAAAATGTATGCATTGCATAGGTCAGGGGATCCCCAAAGTCCCTCTTTGAGGGCTAAATCCAGTCGGGTTTTTAGGATTTCCCCAAAGAATATGCATGAGATCTATGTGCATGCACTGCTTTCAATGCATATTCATTGGGGAAATCCTGAAAACCCGACTTGATTTGGCCCTCAAGGAGGGATTTTGGGGACCCCTGGCCTAGGTGATAGGTTAATGCTGAGGGTATGGGGGCCCAAAGTCCTGAACAAATCAACAAACAAGAAAAAGGTACTATAAATAAATATAATCCTTTAAGAAGGTGCTCAGAACAAACGGATGGTAAGAAAATCACAAAACCGGGGACAAACCCCTGTAAGTGCTTTCAATAGTCCATGTCAGGGTCCGTCATGTCAGGTCCATGTCAGGGTCCGTCATGCTGCTGCTATTTATCATTTTTATAGTGCAACTAAACGTATGCATGCAATGAGTGTCATCACCCCCATGCCTGAAAAGGCATTTGTTATGTTGTATGAACAGCTAGTCCAGGAAGTTGCTCTCCTGCTGGAACATGAGATCCCTCCTAGCAGCCATTTTGCAGGTGAATGATGCTGCATCCAGTTCTGTGTGGTGTTCTGTGCAAGGCCGTAAGCAATGCAGCTAAGTAAAACCATGTAAGTGGCAGCTAGCATACTCTTGCATGGTGATTCTCCACATTTCTTACTCACAGATACTGTCCCCTGTGGTAGACTACACATGTACCGTTTTTTTTGCTCCATAAGATGCACCCTAGATTTAGAGAAGGAAAACAAGAAAAAAACATTCTGAACCAAATTCTTCCTGCCAGGCTCTGCACCCAAACCACACTCCTTTCCAGGCTCTGCACCCTGTCTCCCCTCCCTGCCAGGCTCTATACCCTGTCCCCCCTCTGGTGGTCTAATGCTAGGCCGGAACAGGGCACAGGGTGGGCAGGGACAGGGCACAGATGTCAAGGCAGATGACTTTTAAAATATGCAATGTCACCTCAGTAACAACTATAGAAAAATATACAAATATAGTGCAAAATATAGACAGCAGATATAAATTTTTAAAACTGACACATTTTGATCACTAAATTGAAAATAAAATCATTTTTCCTACCTTTGTTGTCTGGTGATTTCTTTCTTTCTTTCTTTCCCTCCTCAGGCCCAACAATTATCCCTTCCTCCCTCCCTCCTATGTTCCCTTCACTGCCTTCCAGCCTTTGTCCTCTCCCCCCTTCCTCAGGCCCAATTGTCCCTTCCTCCCTCCCGCCTATGTTCCCCTCACTGCCTTCTAGCCTTTGCTCTATTCCCTCCCTCCTATGTTCCCCTCTCTGCCTTCTATCTTTGTCCTCTTTCCCTCGTCCCCCAAGCCTGCCCACCCACTCCCTGGATTTAATTACCTCCTGCTGCTGCACCTATGTAGATGCATCACTGAAGGGTGAGTGCTTCAGGCCAGACGAAGTAGAGCAGCGGGGGGGGGGGGGGGGACGGACAATGACACCTGGCTCATCAATGGGTTGAACTCGTCAGCGCAGCACCGCAAGCTATGGCTTCACTGTGGCCTGAGAGCAAGGCACGAGCGGAGAGCCGGCACGGAATGAATTGCTGGGAAGGGCCAGGTGGGTTCAGCGATTGCACGCTGCCGGCCCAGAAACCTTACCCCTGACACCATTGACTGGCCCGGACCTTCTCTCCAACGTCAGAATTGACTTCTGGGCCGGCAGCGTGCAATCACTGCACCCGCTTGGCCTTTCCTTCCTCTACTTACGACGGTGGGCGACGAGTATCAGATTATTACAGTTCGGTGGGAATACGCATGCTTCTGTAATTTGCTATGGTTTCTATATGTATACATTCCTTAGATCACTTGGGGATTTGTACTTATATGTCCAAACCTGGTCTTCCAAAATCATCATAAATCTACTCATTGCCACTTCCATGTATTTTATTAGAGATTTACAAACTATCTAAAACTTTCCTACACAGTATATGCAAAAGGAATGAAAATCTGTGTAGATATCGTATTTTCACCAATCACTGATGAACATATAACTGGATTTTAATGTTTGATTATAACTACACACTTTTAAGACAACTAAGTCATTAAATAAAGAAAAGATTTGGAAACAGAGCCTTTAGGTTTCTGCTTATATGCTAAACTTTCACCAGAATTTAATAGGACACTTATTAAATACTTATTGGCAGGATAAAAGAGTGGGAGTTCCTTAGGGACAAAATGATAACAACTTGAAAGAAAAGTTTTCTGAAAACACATCCCAGATCTTCCTCTTATAAAATCAAAGTAGTTTTCTCTTTGAAATATAATCTGTGTTAATGTAGGTGATTTGAGAATTTCAGATTCATCTATTGAAAGATGCTTTTTGCATTTATGATCTTGTTTCTTCAAGTGTTCAGAGAAGAAAGGAAAACTCAAAATAAAGCATTCAAAGTATTTTGTCAGAGTGGTAATCAAAGGTGGTTCACACAGAGGCCTGGAAAATAACCAAATTTTAACAGTTTGGTCTCTCCACAATAAAACTACACTTATAGATTTGCTTTGTTGTTTTCTTTTAATTCACTAAGATTAATCTTAGAGATGTAGATGCCAGATTTGCCTTAATTAAAACTCCACAGTAGAAGCTGGCCTTAATTGCAATCAAATTTGCTTAATTATGCATAGCGACAGATTCCCATAGGAAAGAGGTTTTAGTGAGGATTTTTGTTTTCCAAAGTGACAAAACAAATTGAAATTGTCATTTTGGGGTGTTTTGTGCAATACTTGTAAACAATTTGCAAAGTACCTTAAGTCTTCTATATAAAAGTAATGTTATTGCTTTAAGTAATTATAACAATTTGCATTTTTCATTGTTAATTGTGGGTGTCAGCCTCATTAATTTTCATTTAGAAGCTGTAATGAAATTAAAGCACTTTTGTGCTGATCTGCTGAAACCTGCTTTACATTAAGTTACCTGATAATGTTAGAAGTTTGGAAAGTTAAAAAAAAATGGATATGAATTGTCATGAAGGACAGTTTAAGCTACATTTGCTGATGAATTTGACTTTAACTCTTATGCAGTACATGAAGATACACTTAAAGCAATTTAACCTGAGAGTTATGTGAAGAAAAAAAAATACTATTAGCTTGAAAAGCACTCAGTTCCAAACAGAATTATGATTTATAGTGGTGCTAAATATAAAATGTGCTCTGACTTTTATGTTGCTATTAGGAGTTCATTAACTGACACAAGTAAAAGAAATTTCAAACATGGATGGAATCAGCCCTGTTTTTATAGATTCATATTTTAGTATAAACATATATAATTGAACACTAAACATTTTTTTTAGGCTTGTACATGTACATTATGTGTTTCATACTCATTTAATGGCTCATTTTACAAAGCCGCAGTAGAGGTTTCTACCATGGGTTGGCGAGGTAAATGCTCCGATGCTCATAGGAATGTTATGAGCGTCAGAGCATTTACCTCACTGACCCATGGTAGAAACCTCTACCGCAGCTTTGCAAAAGCCATTGTAAGTTAGGAACCTTTTTGCTTGGATTTGCCTGGAATATCTGATCAGTTTGCTTTCTTTTCTTCTCTCCCCTACTTCTGCTTGAGCTGGAGATTCTAGGATGCTATATTTCCCTTCATTTTCTAAAGTGAAATATAGAAAATCTCTGCAAATTTAACTATTAAATGATTCAGGTTTGGTGCCCATTACCCACTGTTGTTCCCCAAACAAGGTTCAGGGGCCACAATGAGCCCCAAAACCTGCCTTGTGCCCAATACCCATTCCCATACAATTCCGACAGTACCCAATGTGCACACACTCATAAACCTCTGTACAGGAATCCATTTCTTTCTCTTTCTCTTGTTTATCAGGACAGATTATAAACTCATACCCTCATAGAAAGATAAAAGGTTACATACTAAAACAATATTTCTTATAGCCCAAATTCCCACACAAAGAACCAAAGAGAGCTAACACAAAATAACATGCACTTCTTTAAAGACACTAGCACAAAGACAGACAGGGAGAACATTTGGGAGTCTGTCCTCCTGGTTGGGTAAAACACCCCATGAAACCAGAATGGGAACAGAGTCCAATTTGCTGGACCGAGAACCCAATCTTTATAGTATTCTGTTGCATGTTCATTAAATTATATGACCTCTGGGTCAGATAATAAACCTTCTCTTTGTTTTGCCTAATCTTTTTCATGTTTCTCTTATGTCTTTCATATTCCATTTGCTCATTTAGATAATGTCACTGCCAACAGATGTACATTGGGTCTCCTAATTGGAAAGCAATGATTGACTCTTCACTATTCATATCGCCTTATTGTCCAGATGGCCCCTTACTTTTTCTATGACCCCATCATAAGAACATAAGAATTGCCATACTGGGACTGACCAATAGTCCTTCAAGTCCAGTATCCAGTTTCCAACAGTGGCCAACACAGGTTCCAAATACCTAGCTAGATCCCAAATAATAAAACAGAATTTTATGCTGCTTATCCTAAGAATAAGCAGTGGATTTCCCCAAGCCATGTTAATAATAGCCTATGGACTCCCCTTTTAGGAATTTATCCATACCTTTTTAAAACCCCATGAAGCTAACTGATTTCACCACATTCTCCAGCAATGAATTCCAGAATTTAATTACATGTTGTGTGAAGAAATATTTTCTTCAGTTTGTTTTTAAATCTACTATTTAGTAGCTTCTTTGCATGCCCCCTAGTTCTAGTATTTTTGGAAAGAGTAGACAAGCGATTCACATCTACCATTTCTGCTCTACTCAATATTTTATAGACCTCTATCATAACACCCCTGAGTTGTCTCTTCTTGAGGATGAATAGCCCTAGCCACTTTAGCCTTTCCTGATAGGAAAGTCATCCCATTCCCTTTTATCATTTTCATTGCCCTTCTCTGTATCTTTTCTAATTCTGCTATTTAATTTTTGAGATATGGTGACCATGGAATCGAGGGTGAAATACTCATTTGGAAAAAAAACTGGTTGGCGTATAGGAAACAGAGAGTGGGGGTGAATGGACTAGAAAAGCATCACGAGTGGAGTGCCGCAGGGTTTGGTGCTTTGACCCGTGCTATTCAACATATTTATAAATGACCTAGAAATTGGTATAATGAGCGAGGTGATTAAATTTGCAGAAATACAAAGTTATTCAGAGTAATGAAGACACAGAAGGATTGCAAAGACCTGCAACATGACATAAACACGCTCGAGAAATGGGCCGCGACATGGCAAATGAGGTTTAACATGGATAAGTGTAAGGTGATGCATGTCGGTAACAAAAATCTTATACATGAATACAGGATGTCCGGTGCAGTACTTGGAGAGACCCCCCAGGAAAGAGATTTGAGAGTACTGGTTGACAAGTCGATGAAGCCATCTGCGCAATGCACGGCGGCGGCGAAAAGGGCGTACAGAATGCTAGGAATGATTAAGAAGGAGATCACAAACAGATCGGAGAAGGTTATCATGCTGCTGTACCGGGCAATGGTACGCTCCCACCTGGAATACTGCATCCAGCACTGGTCACCATACATGAAGAAGGACACAGTACTACTCGAAAGGGTCCAAAGAAGAGCGACTAAAATGGTTAAGGGGCTGGAGGAGTTGCCGTACAGTGAGAGATTAGAGAAACTGGGCCTCTTCTCCCTTGAAAAGAGGAGATGATGATGAAGGGAATAAACTTAGTAGATAAAGACAGGTTGTTCACCCTCTCCAAGGTAGAGAGAACGAGAGGGCACTCTCTAAAGTTAAAAGAGGATAGATTCCGTTCAAACATAAGGAAGTTCTTCTTCACCCAGAGAGTGGTAGAAAACTGGAATGCTCTTCCGGAGGCTGTTATAGGGGAAAATACCCTCCAGGGATTCAAGACAAAGTTAGACAAGTTCCTGCTGAACCAGAACGTACACAGGTAAGGCTAGTCTCAGTTAGGGCACTGGTCTTTGACGTAAGGGCCACCGCTGGAGCAGATTGCTGGACACGATGGACCACTGGTCTGACCAAGCAGTGGCAATTCTTATGTTCTTATCTCTTATCAGGAAGGAACACAAAGAAAACAGAAATAAGATCCTGGGACTTTTTTTTAGGGAGTTAAACTGGGTCTCTCACAGTAATAATTAATTATAGTGCCTTAACTATAGTTCCAAGCAAGAAGAGGAGTTTGGGCACTAAAGATTTCTGGCTTATTATATTATGTACTAGATGCAGGCTGTGTTTATTAAACCAAATATAAAATGCGGTACCTATTGTCACCCTTTGTTTTACAAACCCTGGGACCCGACACGGTCCGTGTTTCGGAGAACATGCCTTCTTCAGGGGTCCATGAGTTGTAAGGGTTAAAGCAAATCACAATTTAAATTGGTAATAAGCAAAGCGCCTGTGTTAAAGCAATTAATGCGATCCAACCGTACACCGCAAAAGCGAGATGCAGCTTCTGATTGGTAAGGCCCAACTTTAGTACAGGAAGAGACGGTTGGAACATACAGCGAATGATTTCCTTCACTCACCGGTGCTCCGGCTACTCTCTCCTGCCTCTACCACTGCCCTCTCCAGTCTCCCCCACGAAAAACCGTACTCGTGATTTTTCAAGATTCGCGGGGATTATCGCGAATATCGGGGGATTACTGTACTGCAAACTTAAGAAAGTAGAATCAAAGAATTAAACTCTAATGGTAAACTCTTCTACTAAATGAAAACAAAAAAATAATGTAAAGTGAATATGAAATAAATGTGCATATATTGAAAATCAACAAGGTGTGCAAATCAATAAATATGTCTTAAACACAGGATATTGGGTCCCAAACACTTGAACCAGCTAACCACAGCTAGACAACCAGAGGAAGAAAAAAGCCTCAGAACTCCACCTACACCTTACATAAACTTGGTAGTAGGTCATTCAGGGTTAAGGGAACCTCATTGGCATATAAAACCTCCTTAATCAAGCTACTGTTAGAGCTTTGTGCAATGCAAGTGACTCAAGTTCCTGTGAAAATTTTTTTATGGTACTTATCAAAAAAGAAGATCCACCACACCGACAGTAGCCAGCATTTCGCTTATTCAAGCTGCTTCAGGATGTGGGTACGCTGATCAATTCCTATGGATAAAAATTGTTTTAATTGAGGTCATTATAATGAATGCTCCATTGCAAATGATGTCCAATATGCATGCTTAAGCACACCTCTTGCTAAATATGTTTCAGAGTATCTTACTCGCTTCACAAAGATGGCCACGGTATGCTAAGCTTCACCTTGTGACCCCGCCCACCGTCAGTCTGCCCGACAACATTGCTGCCCGAATCCTTTGAAAGAGGCGATGATGGTAAAACAAGCCTTCTTTCTAATCAGCCAATGTGCACAATTCAAAGAAAACCCGTCAAACAAATCGACTCCATTCTTACCTAGAATTCAGACCCAAAGTTTCTTCACTGTCCAACATATAGATCCATAAAGGCTCTAGTTGCAATAGGAGCTATTTTCTATTCCTAGCCTTCTCAGGTATGAAGTCTATCGTACAACATCTAAGATCCTCAAATACATGATTATACAATGTGGTACCATAGGTGCCTGCAACTTGTAAGTATGCAAACAACTTTTGTGTTTAATAATATGGGTCTTTAGCGAGTGAAATGTTTGCCCCAACATATATTTTAGGACAAGGGCAGATTAGCAAATTTACTACAAAAGAAGTAGTACATGAGGTCCTCTACAGGACAAAAAAATCTTCTGGTGCGGGGAACACAGAATCTCCCCTTAAATTCTATGGTGATGTCATAGATCAAACAGGATTGCATTTAACACGCCAACCCATTGCTCTATTCTCATATCCAATTCTATTTACATCTCAAAAATTCCTTAAGGTACTGCTGACATGTGAAAACGTTCCTTAAAGAGGATTCCCTAACAAGAATGTCTAAATGATGGTGTATCTTTCGTACTACTTTGGTGATCTCAGGTGAATACTGCAGAATGCATGTAATATCAGACTTAAATAATGGGAAAATACTATGTCAATTAGCATTCATGTACTAATGAAATAATTTAACAATGCTTTAGAATTATACTTCAATAAATTTGTTTAAAATTTCATGTAATGTGTGTAAATTATTATGCTCAGTGCCTCCACCAAGGTCAAAGCTGGGATTGATACCAGGACCATGATATACAAGGAACCATCATTGCACAATGGGCATTCCTCCTCTTGTATTCAAAACTACTGCCCTTTTTGCCTTTTTGCATGTAATAGCCTATATATCCTGAGAGAGTGTGTGGTACAGTGGTTAATTTCAGTACTGTCTCAGCACCTTGAGGTTGTGGGTTCAAACCCACACTGCTCCTTGTGACCCTGGGTAAGTCACCTAATCCCCCTATTGCTCCAAGTTCATTAGATAGATTGTGAGCCCACTGGGACAGACAGGGAAATGCTTGAGTACCAGAATAAATTAATGTAAACTGTTCTGAGTTTCCTTGGGAGAACAGTATAGAAAATTGAACAAATAAGAGCAATCCCTTTGTAAAAGCAACAGGTCTCTGTTCATAAATTTAGCTCTTTTATAAGCTTTCCTGAAAGCATGTGAGGATTAACCTCTGTCAAGCACCCAAATAACTGGCAGCTCTGTCTTTTATATTCTGTTAGATCAGAGCAAATCTTCTGATACCTTAAAAATTAAAGTAGGCCAGCTAAGATATTAAGCAATTATACCTCTTTTCCCCCATTTCCCTTTACACTACTGGACTTAGTGCTATCCCTACTTTCTTTTAATTTTTTAAAATTCTTTATTTCTCTCTTTCTTTCCTAAAAGAAAGAATAAAAAAACATTTTAAAAACTATCAATTTGAGAAATCATATTCTTAAATTCATTACTCTTCATGTTATACATTTTGAGGTTCATAATCAAAACAGAAATACAACTAAAAACCCACCTAAATTGGCATTTGGACGATCAAGAAGACAGGTCGTCCAAGTGCTGATAATCAAAATGGGTTTTAGACATATCTAAAAACAGCTTAGGCCTTTTCAGTGCCGTTGTGTGCCCAGAGTGAAAAGGGTGTGTTTGAAGGAGTGGTTAGAGCAGGAGGTAGGTGAGATGTTGGCCGACCTAGACTTAGTCGTCCTGCAGTGATAATCGAAAGTTCAACAAGATTTCCTAAACAGAACTTATATGTTATTGCTTAGGCGATTTAAAAACAGGTCTAAGTGCCCAGAAGTTATCCAAAATGACCAGATAACCACTGCAAAAATAAAGTAGACCCCCACACAGTCCCCCAGTGTTCACTGAACCCCTCACACACCCACAAAGATCAGAATAAAAACGTACATACTTGTCTCCAGAACATTTGCACCTAGTATAGGAAAGCCTAGTAGAGCTGCACAGAGGTGTGTTATGTAGTCTGGGGGTGAGCTAGTGAACCATAGAGAGTAGGACCCAGGCCCATAAGCCACTCTAACCACTGCATTCATGGTGAAACATGTGCACTCACCAAAACCCCCTAAATCCCTTCTGTACTGCCATATAGGTGTCACCGGCAGCTATAAGAGCTATTGGGGTGGTAGACAGGTGGGTATAGTAGGTTTTAGGGGTGTTTGGGGGGCTCATCATGACTATAAGGGAGTTGTGATGAGATGTTTATGTGGCACCCTTTTTGTAAAGTTCACAGCAGTGCCTTGTAAGGTGCCCTATTACTGTGTTGCCATGTCTGGGAGTCCAGTCCATCACTTTGCTGGTCCCTCTCACATCTAAAAGGTCTTTTTCTAGGTTTAGGGTTGGACGATTTTTGGGATGAGAATGGGGTATAAAGATAGAAGACTTAGCGGTCTGGACAATCAAACAGCTGGACATACAAATAGACAATTCTTGAAAAAAATATATTTTAGACGTATTTTTTGAGAATGGACTTTGGACGCTGCCGATTTTGAATGACTAGCGACTTAGGCCCAAACTGGACTTAGGCATTATTTTTTATTATGCTGCTCCATGATAGATATTCAATATGGCTGTGAGATATATGTTCTTTCTGTTAATCTGATTTGAAACTAAATGTTGGGTACCAGTCATAGATTGTTAGAAATGCATGTAAATGATCATATTTTATTAGCACATGCATAATTGTGTGCTCCACTCATGCTCCACTCAGATCCACTCATGCTTATGTCCACCTTCAAACTACATGCCACTGGAATATTGGCATTGTATGTGTATGTGTATTTCAATTATATTCTCTTGGAGGAGCATTTTTGATAGTGTGTCTAAGACATTTCCTGCTAGATATACAAAATTGGATTTCCAGAAGTGTCCATTTTTAGACATGCTGGATGTTCAAATTTATTTTTTGAAAATTGCCTAGTTGGACGTCATGTCCACTAGAATGTCTAACTTTATATCCCATTTTCAACCACAAAGCCATCTATGTTGAAAACATCCAAATGAAGCCCATTTGGATATGGGAGGGGCTAGCCTTCTAATGGACTGACCACACAAACATCTCAGCAGAACATTGGGCCACACTAGAAGGCACTGCTGTGAACTTCACATAAACAGTGCCAGAAGTACATCTCACCATAACCCCCTTCTAATGTATGGTGAGCACTGGAAAACTCCCCTAAAACCTACTATACCCATATGTGAAATCAATAAACAAGCAGTTGCACAAATATCCAAGGCAAATAAGGTTCGCAAAACTCCTCTCTTTCCTTCAGTGCCTGGAAAATAGTAGGGCCACCCCACACACTCACTTCACAGCACCCCACTACCAAACACTCTGTCATCCCATGTCAGCCAGAAAACAGCCTGAATACCACCCACAACTGTAACACTATTCACAGACCACCACCCTCTCATTCACCCGCTCCCCTCACAACACCAACAATTAATTATGCCGCCAAAATCACTGCAGACACACAGCCAATCAACTTTCTTCTACTCCGGACGAATCACCATACTCTACTCAACTTTCTCGTTTTCTTACCCTATCAGCTACTCACAACCAATCAATATCCTTCTTTTATTAATATTCTCTGGGAGTTATTCCCCCCAAAAGTTCCAGGGTCTTTTCGTTTGATTCATAATTTATCTTACCTTGTGGGCTGCAGTGTGAATGCATTTATCGATCCGATATTTTATTCTGTTCAGTATTCTTCTATAGAAGATGTGGTTGGGTGTTGGGGCCTTAATGGGCAAGACAAATATTGATGCTGCATTTTGTTTACTGCCTGTCCACCCTAATGATTTCCATTTGCTTGAATTTCAGTTTGAAGGTGAATTTTATTTTGACAAATATATACCTATGGGTTGTACAATTTCTTGCACTTATTTTGAAGCTTTTTCTAACTTAATTCATTAGGTGGTTCAGGAGGTTACATAAAAATAAAGAAACATGATGGCAGATAAAAGCCAAATGGCCCATCTAGTCTGCCCATCTGCAGTAACCATTAGGTTAGTGGGGATGATTGCATTTTGTATTACTTGGATGATTTTTTTCTGTGAGGGAGTCGGTAACTCGGAGCAATGTAAGTCCGGGCATTTCAGTATGTGGTGGGAGAGTTTAGTATTCCTTTGGCTGATGATAAAACTGCGGGTCCAACCACATATTTATTATTTTTGGGGATTGAGCTAGATTCTAGGCTTATGCAGTTGCCCTTGCCCATGAAGAAGGTATCAGCTGTTCAGGAGACCATTTGGATGGCATGTCAGAGGAAGAAATTGTGTTTGCAAGAGATTCAGTCTCTTGTAGGGCATTTCAATTTTACTTCCAGAGTTATTCCCATGGGTAGAGTTTTTTTTTCCCAGCAGCTAGCTCTATTATCTGCCAGTCTGTGTCGTTCTCATTTTAAAGTACATTTGACCAGAGCTGAGAAAGATGATTTAGTGATTTGGTTGTCCTTTTTGGAGTCTTTAAATGGAATTTGTGTCTGGCAACAATCTGCTATGTCCTCAGTAGATTTAAAATTGTTCACTGATGTTTCGAGGGGCCATAGTTTTGGAGTGTAATTTGAGATGGAGGGCTAGTCAGTTTAGGAATTATATTTGCCGTACTGAGTAGGTAGGAATCTCTCAGTAATACTTGTTTTTTCTTCCAGTTCTTCTTCTAGATTTGCTCCCTGATGTGGCACCACCTGACATTTGTGTATGGCTCTATGGATACTCATATATTCTGGGCACACAAGCATGCGGTGGAGTCCTGTGGGGGAGCCAACTTGGGTCTGGTGGAGCATGGGATCCACATCAGATGGCTGGGCATTCATGGAATGTTGTGGGATCAGCTGTTACTGACTCTACATCAAGCGAGTTGGTTCTCTTCAAATGTATTGATTTTCATTCATTTGGGGGGGCAATGATTTATGTTCAATATAAGGGATGGATTTGATTTGGTGTATAAAGAGAGATTTGTGCTCTATTCTGTGTACTTTCCCAAATGCTAGAGCAGTCTGGTCTCAGGTTATTCCTATGAGGTTGTGGAAGGGGGTTCGGAATGTGTTGGCAATTGAGACGCAGAGTGAATGTGGAGGTGTCTAAATTTCTTTGTGCTCTTGGGGGGCTGGTCTTAGCTCATAAGTTGCTTACAGCAGTTTGCACAGGTTTATATCGGCAGGATGGTGTACATTTATAAGATATTGGTTTAGACATATTCCTTAGTGTTATTCAAGATTTGTTGGAGGAGTGATTAAGAGATGTTTTGGCTGCAACTTAAGGAGGGGCCATGGAAGGGGGGAAGTGGTTGCAAGCATATGGCTGTCATCCCTAGTGGCCCAAAATGTGGGGGATAGTTTGATGCGGCTGGAGCCTGAGTTAATGTACATGTTATGGGGGAGAAAATGGATTGATCATGTGCGTCACTGCCATGATGATACCATGGGTCATGCTATGGTTTGAAGTGGCAAGGATTTGCCAAAAGGAATGAGCTCTTTTCATCACCAAATAGCTCATGGGGGGGGGGGGGGGGTTGTACTACCACATTGGGAATTGGGGAATGTTAATGAAGTAAGATCTGAATTGTTGATCATGTTAAAGTTGGGGTAAAGAATAATGCTGCAGCCAAACATTTATTCCACTAAATAAATATTGTATTTGCTTATTTTTAGGTAGAAGAATTATAAGTGATAAGTGATGGTGATGGTGTGTGAATGCTAATGTTATGATTAGCATGTACTAACGGGATACTTTTCAAGCTGGATAAACCCTTCTCTGTCCTGATAACTGTAAGGGTATATTCTTTATAAGCTTATTTTGCTATGCAAGAAATCACACAAAAACATTGTCTCTTTTTGTTATCTGTAACTATTACTACTGGCTGTGGAATTTCCCACCCCTCTCCCTGTTTCCATGAGAAATGAAACTTACTTTTCCTTCATAAGCTACACCCATTATTAGCTTGTGACTGGGCATGTACAAAGGGGGGGACTATAAATATGTGATGTTGGTATGAATAAACACTTCATCTTTCTTTGGCTGTCTGTGTGTGTTCTGTCCCCGGATGCATCTGTAGTCAGGACAGCAGAATGAGGCTAATACAAACTGGGACCTATTCGTTTCAGCTGGGGGCTCGCCCGGGAGTGGCGATGGTGCTGGGACTCTAAGTGAGTATCTGTTTTCTAGTGCTCACTGGTCTCTGCCCTTTTCCACACCCTTATTTGATTATTGAGGCTTTTGGCAAGTCTCTTTAGGTTTTTGACCCTTTGTGCATTTGTAGTGGTGGTTTTGGGAACCCCACAGATTACCTGTCCTTTTGGGAAGGACTGCTTTAACTAATTACCTGTCCTTTTGGGAAGGACTGCTCTAACTAATTCAAATCTGTACAGCCTTGCCTGTTCTGCTGTTCTGTTCAAACAAATGAACTGTCTTCTCATTCAAATTGGTAACCAAACTTCAGGATTGCAACCGTCACGTTTGAAAGTCACTCAGAGACCCCGAACCTGTTATAAACTGAATTATCAAGCTGCTCTCAACTTACTCACAGAGCGATGTTCATTTGAAAAGATTTGTAAAGATAAGAAAAAGCAAAGTATTTTCATACAAGTGTTTGAAAAACTGTAAAGACATTTACTTATTTATTTATTTATTTATTTAATTTTGGAATCAAACTTGGAGCGTAACCAGCACTAATAAAGTTGCAACGACTGAAAAGTATACTTTGGTTCATCACTAGAGGGCGCAACTCTCTTCTTGAAAAACTCTGAGTGACTTTCAAACGTGACGGTTGCAATCCTGAAGTTTGGTTACCAATTTGAATGAGAAGACAGTTCATTTGTTTGAACACTAATATTTATCTGACTTCCATTAGTATTTAACTATTAGTACCCCAGTGACATTATAAAGAAATTGTTCTGCTGTTCTGGCATGTTCTTTTTCTTTCTATTGCATTGTATATTACGGTGTCTTGTGTAAGTGAGATTTGTGCTTTGTTCTGGGTCAGACAGGCACTATGGATCCTCCCTTACCTAAGAACGATGAGCTTTGAAAAAAAAAAACCCAAAAAACACAGCGTGTCTGAATTACATTACTAATTTCTGTCTGTGAACAAAACAAACAAACAAAATGCAATCTGGCTTTTCTTTTGTTCACTTGAAAAAAAACAGTTCCACACTTTTGCTGGCACCAATTTACGGTGACAGAAGAACACTATCGCCTGTATATAAAAACACAAAAATCTAAGCATAGGATTATTGCCAAAAGTTACAGCACTGTGCACATTTTGATGTTTTGAAAAAAAAAAGTCAAAGGCTTAGTATTTGGAATTTAATCGATTTTTTAACTTGGGAACTTGGTCAACAAAAGCACTGGGGAGATGGAAGAAACAATTTGGGTTTAGAAACATGGGAAAGGTTGTAGACTCAGGTTTGCTTTATGACTGATGTGGATTTGGTGACATTTCCACCCACTTTTGGGTGGAAATAAAGTCTGTCATATGGAGCGAAAAAATACAGTACTTGACAAATTCTTCTGAATCTGATTATAATACACTGCTTGTACAGTCTCTTGTTGTTAACCGTGTTGAACTGAGAGGTTACTGCAGTATATAAATGAATGTATTGTTATATTATGTGAATGCAGGAGTACTTAGCACCTCCTAATGCTCCCATGTTAATTTTTTGCAGGTACTGAATACTAATGGGAACTTTAATGCATGACCTGCAAATAAGAAAAAAGTAAAAGCCTTAAAAATGTGCTCATTTAGCATAGTGAAATACCTGTGTTAAAACACAATTCTCCTGATATTCAGTCATCAGTGGTCTGCGATTTTTAAAACACTAACCATTGCCAACTAAAATAGTCCCAGTATTCAGTGCCAGACCATGTCTGAGCACTGGCACTGAATATTGGCTAAATGTGGGTGGGCTGAGTGCTGCAGCTTATTCAGTCCTAACCAATATTCAGCTGGGGCCCCATAATAGTTACCTGGTGCTGGCGGAATATTGGACATAGTATAAGACCGACCAACCTATATAACTTAATTAAAAAACTAGTCAATCATATCACATTTAATCCCACTGCATACTTTTTTTTCTTCTAAATATTCAAAAACTAGTCAATCATATCACATTTGATCCCACTACATACTTTTTTTTTCTTCTTCCTTTCCCATCCCCAACAAAAAACCCTCTCTCCCAGCCCAAGGGAAGCAAGCAGACCCCCCTGGGATGACCCCCCTCCCCGCCCCTAGCCCCACTGCCAACCAGGTAGGTAATGAATTCCACAAGGAAGGTCCCTTGTAGCTAAAACCTTTTTCCTCTTGTAGAAGTCAGTCTGACTATCTGAAGTGAAGGAAACTGTAATAGACATCACTGAGAAGAACGCAACCCCCCCCCCCACAAAAAATCCTCACACAAAAACCCAATCCCTAAACATTGATGTTCCTGTTTAACCAGTATTTCTGAAAGATATTTGGGAGTATTTAAAAACAGAGCTTGGAAAAACAGGCACAACGTTTTAAAGATAATTCTAGATGAGAAAGGCAGCTAGTGTAATTATTTCAGCATTGGTGCTACATGATCTCTTCTCTTTCTATTTACCATTAAGCGTGCCATGATATTTCAAACCAGCTGAAGCCTTTTCTGACTGGTTATACAAAATCCCTGATATAGGGAGCTACAATAATCAGTCCTACATATTTATTACTTTATTTTATTTTTAAAAATGTATATACCGTCTAAAATCTTAGCAATAAACATCACAAAGCAAAATCTTAAAAAACAACCATACTTAAAATAACCTACTGTGCCACTGAAAATCTTGGACATTTCACAAAAATGCTGTAACAAACAATTGACAAAAGCATGCACTAACATCATCAAATTGGTTTGAGTTAGAAGAGGCTTAAGCATGCCGAATTGGTCTCAACTGGAAATAACACAATTTGACAACATTATTAATTTATCATATTTCAAACCATTATCGCAATGAAATTCAAGAGTTAGTATTTCTTCTCTAAGAGGGATTTGGCAACCTCCCATTGAAGGATGAACAAGCAGAGGCTTGTTCCTCTGAGAAAGTCAAATTGCTGCTGATTTATCTATATTCAGAATTAATTCATGATCTGTTAATTATTTTCCCAAAAGGTCAAGTTTGCAATTAAAGTCAGAAATGACCTGAGACTGGTCATCCTTCATCAAAACAATTATTTGTATATCATCTGCAAAAAAAAAAAAAAATAGAAATGGAAAACCCCCAGCTCTCAGACACTTCAGCCAAAGGGACAAGATTCAAATTAAAAAAGCACACCTCACTTCAAGCATTTGTGGAAAGATAACTTGGAATTCCACACACTGAGAATGATTGGAAAAATAAGATTCAAACCACAGTGAAGAACAGTAGACTAAATACAATGGAGTTCAAAATAAAAAAAATATAAATATCGAAAAAGCGTCCTAAATTGGCACTTTGACGTCTTAATTACCAGGATGTCTAAGTGCCAATAACTGAAACCGTCTTTGTGTACATCTAGCGAGGTGTCCCAGTCTCTGTGTATTCAGAGCTCAAGATGGGCATGGTGGAGGCATGTTATGGGAGGCTTTGGGTGTACTTAAGGGTGGGTTAGACTTGGACATCTTGCAGTGATAATTAAACATTTTGCAAGACATCCTGGATGAAACTTAGATGTTCAGAGATAGACCTTTTTTTAGTAGCATCTAAGTGCCATAAAGGTGCCCAAACTGACCAGATGACCACTGCATGCATCAAGGTAAAACACCCCACACTTCCCCAGTGCTCACTGACTCCCTTCCACCACACAAACAATGAGGACAAAAAGATACATACTGTACCTGGCTCTAGAACAGCAGCATCTGGTATGGGGAAGCCTAGTAGAGTATTAGGTGTATATAGTTACCTGGTGGGTGGGTTAGTGACCCATAGAGAGGAGGACCCATAAGGCACTCTAACCCCAGCATCTATGGTATTAAGTATGAGCCCATTAAAACTCACCCAAAACCTGCTATGCTGCCATATAGGTGCCACCTGCCACCATAACGGCTATTAGGGTGGTACATAGGTAGATATAGTAGGTTTTGGGGTGCTCACTATAAATTATAAGGGGGTTATGGTGAGATATACATCTGACATCCTTTAAATGAAGTTCACAGTGCCCTCTAAGGCACTGCTCTATTGGGATGTCTATGTGGCCATTCCATTATGCTGACACCTCCCACGTCCAAATGGTTTGGATTAGGAAGTTTTGAACATGGACTTTTTTGTATTCAAAAATGGCCCAAAAAGTTAGACATCTAAATAGGTCATTAAAAAAACACAAAAATTGGGATGTCTAGCAGTTTTGAAAATGTATATTTCCCTGTCCCAATATTTGGATGTCTTGCGGGATATGTTCAAAGTCAGACTTAGCTACACTATCGAAAATGCACCCCCCCCTTCATGTGTGAAAAAAACCACAAAATACTTTTATTTTTTAAAGCAAAGATTTAACTGATTTTTGTTGTTGTTGTTTGGTCTTAAACATTCCTACCAAGTTCCAAACAGATTCATTGTCTATGTAGTCCCTGAGATAATTAGTATAACCGCAGTGGATAAGATAGATAGGAAAAGAGGGGGAGTGTATATAGTAAAAACTCAGGCAATAGTGAATAAACATAATGCCAATATCTCAAGACAGGACAGTTCTGAAAGGGCTGAAAATCAACAGAACAATGCTTCAATGCCAAAAAATGCAAAGTTATGCACCTGGGCAGCCAAAATCCATGCAAGACTTACACCCTAAATGGTGAGATCCTAACAAGAACTGAAGCAGAACGTGACCTAGGGGTGATCGTCAGTGAGGACATGAAGGCTGCCAATCAAGTGGAGCAAGCTTCATCCAAAGCAAGACAAGTCATAGGTTGCATACGCAGGGGTTTCGTCAGCCGAAAGCCTGAAGTCATTATGCCATTGTATAGATCCATGGAGAGGCCCCATCTGGAATACTGTGTGCAATTCTGGAGGCCGCATTATCGCAAGGATGTGCTGAGACTGGAGTCGGTTCAGAGAATGGCCACCCGGATGGTCTCGGGACTCAAGGATCTCCCATACGAGGAATGGCTAAACAAATTGCAGCTATGCTCACTCGAAGAGCGCAGAGATAGGGGGGACATGATCGAGACGTTCAAGTATCTCTCGAGCCGCATAGAGACGGAGGAAGATATCTTCCTTTTCAAGGGTCCCACGACAACAAGAGGGCATCCGTGGAAAATTAGGGGAGGGAAACTACGAGCTGACACCAGGAAATTATTTTTCACAGAAAGGGTGGTTGATCGCTGGAATAGTCTTCCACTGCATGTGATCGAGGCCAGCAGCGTGCCTGATTTTAAGGCCAAATGGGATCGTCACATGGGATCTATTCACAGGGCGAAGGTAGGGGAGGGATCTATTCACAGGGTGAAGGTAGGGGAGGGACATTAGGGTGGGCAGACTAGATGGGCCTTGGCCCTTATCTGCCGTCTATTTCTATGTTTCTATGTTTCTATGTAACAAGAGAAAAAAAAACTCCCTAGTCTCCCCTCCTCCACACAAAAGAAAAAGGAAACAAATACCTTATAATCACAATCATTTTCTATAACCTATTTACAATGTTTCTGACCCCCTAAACCAGATCATATCTCAAAGCTTTCTTGTTTATTTTCTATTTTCTTGCAGACATGAAACAATGAAGCATTTTTAATATGACTGTATTGTTGGCTGAATGTGCTTGTCAATATGTCTGATCATCCTTTTATCCTCACGTGTTCTCCATCGTACAGCTTTATCTGCTTTACTAAAATTATTTTCTTTATAAAATAAAAATATCCCTCATAACCATAAAGAACCATAATTGCTTCCATGTACACAGCTGAGAGACTCTTTAGTTCTTGAGTTACAAACAACTGGCTGCAACCTGGATATTCCATATGAAACCTATTGCTGCATACAGCAGGGCTGAGGTATTATTGCTTTTTAATTCCACAGTTGGAGGGAGCTCAAAATACTACATTTCTGCATATTCCCCCCTTTTAGAAAACTGTAGCATGGTTTTTGGCGCTGGCCATGGTGATAACAGCTTTGACGCTCATAGACTATAATGGATGTATTAGCGTGTAACGCGCGCTAAAATGGCTAGCACGCTTTAGTAAAAGGACCCCTTAATGTATGGACCTTATCTCTCCACTCCCATATCCCATATCCATGATCCCAATATACCAGAGGTGTCAAACTCAATCACATAAGGGGCCAAATAAATATTTAGCTCCCCTTCCAGCAGCTCCCAACTTCTCCCCCTTCCCCAGTACCAAACCCACAGGAAGATACTTAAAGGTCTTATCTAGAATGGTCTGCAAGTATTATATAACAAACCCCTCAAATCTATGAAGCTCAGGACAGAACCAGAGGGACAATCAGAACAATTCACAATTTGTGTTCTAAATGTTATAGCTGGAGACAAGTAAGCTCTGTGGAGCATTCAGAACCAAGTCTCTATAATCAGCACTCTGCAACATAGTGGGACTATTGGAAGCTATCCTGCCAAAATCAATATTCCAATGATTAATCTTCAACTCATCTTGCCAGCGAGCGAGCAACCCCGTGTATGTTATGGCTGGACTCACCACAGAAACAGCTTTATATAAAGAAGACAAAGGAGGATCAAGCTTTTCTCTCTGTAAAATTCCCCCTCTTCTACAAATCCGCACTAGCGGCTGCCACGTGGTAACGGCCCCAAAGCCTATAGAGATTTAAAGGGCTTCGGGGCTGTTGCAGCTGTGGCAGCCGCTAGCATGGATTTGTAAAAGAGGGGGATTGTCTCTACTTTCTGAGTAATGATTGAACGTAATGAAACAATTAACAATACACAAAGTTTTCATCAGTGCAGTTCCCTACATGTTGCCATATAGCAGGGGTAGGGAACTCTGGTCCTCAAGAGCCGTATTCTAGTCGGGTTTTCAGGATTTCCGCAATGAATATGCATGAGATCTATTTGCATGCACTGCTTTCAATGCATATTCATTGGGGAAATCCTGAAAACCCGACTGGAATACGGCTCTCGAGGACCGGAGTTCCCTACCCCTGCCATATAGAATCCAAAGATAACAACTGATTCCTTTTGCCTTCAACTTTGCAAAGACAACACTTTCATTTCCTGGGGGAAAACTGCATTATCTACCAATAAAAGGAATCATGAGCAAGTACTATCTGTATCCCAGAGATTATGGGCTCCTTTTACTAAGATGCGTTAGCGTTTTTAGTGTACGCAGGAAATTACCAAGCGCTACACTGCGCACTACGCTTCTAGAACTAATGCCAGCTCAATGCCGGCATTAAGGTCTAGTGCGCACGTTAAAGCCCTAGCGTACCTTAGTAAAAGGAGCCTTATGTAATGATTACCAAACCTTCTAGAAGAGCCTCAAGAGTATCCTAAGAGACTGTGGAAGCCTTCCCTATGGGGCCTGAAGCAGATAATTCAAATGTCACATCAAGAAATACTCGTCCTCACAATCACAATAGGGATTTTTTTAGTCCACTTTGATTCAAGTAGTTCACTTAAATCAATTTTGCACAAACCTTAATTTTTTTATAAGGTGTACTAATGAACTAAATGCATATTCCTACTATTGAATGATTCTCAAAGTTCAACAGAACTCTTCATATTCTAGTCTCTTCCACAATCCTTTAAAGCAGGAGTGTCCAACCTTTTGGCTTCCCTGGGCCGCATTGGCCAATAAAAATGTTTCTGGGGCCGCACAAACGCTGAAGCAAGACAGAGGAGGGAGCCGGCAAGAAGATAAACACCCGGGGGCAGCAGAGGAAAACACTGCATCGACCGGGGCTGCCCAAAATACTTCATGGGGTTGCATGCGGCCCTTGTGCCGCAGGTTGGACACCCCTGCTTTAAAGGAAGCACCCATACAGAATAGGCTTCCTCAGATTACACTCTTTAGAATATTTTTGATGGTAGTAATTTACTTTTGCAAACCCACAAATTACATATTCTAATTCTCTTCAGCTTGGAGACCAGAATTTGAGTATGAGTTTAGGGTTCTTATACCTGGCATAAGTCTCCCAGCAAATCTCATTCTCTAAGGAGATTTGATTTTTAAAACAGAGCAAAGTATACTACAAATAATATGAAAACATATTCCATTACCATTTGTTATTTTGATTTTTAAATAAAACAAGAATAATATAGAAATGGTTGATTTCCAATTTCTGGCATGAGTGACCATGCACTAATGTTGCCATTGGGGCTCATAATAATAATAATAATAATAAAAACCCCAATGTCTAAAAAGTGGCCTAAATGGGTACTTGGATGATCAAAAAGCCTGATCGTCCAAGTACCCATAATCAAAGCTGGTTTTTGACGTATCTACAACCAGCTTAGGCCTTTCCCCTGCCTCTAAACGCATAGAGCTAAAAGAAGTATTTTTAGAGGAGGGGAAGGGCGGGAGGTGGGCCAACCTAGACATAGGTGTATAGCAAGTACAACCAAAAGTTTGTCTAGTCAGCACTTATATGTCAAAACAAGTCAAAACAGGTATAAGTGCCGAAAAAGGGGCTGCTGAGCTGATTGCTGCAGCTCAATGGTCCCAGCAACCTGCCTACTGCCTACTGTCAAAAACAACACCGGTTACACAATCCATCCCCCCACCAATGATCAGGGCAGGAGGGAGCCCAAGCCGTCTTGCCCCGGCAATACCCCGAACCCACGACTACAATAGTTTTACATGGTCTAAGTCACAACATCCAAGTTCCGTCGATCGTGGGTTGTATAACTTTCGGTTATACATGCTGTATAACTAAGTCTAAGCTGGCCCACGTCCTGCCCAACTCCCGCCCTCGACACTGCTCCTGAAACGCCCCGTTTAGCTTTGGTCGTTCAGCAGCACTATGAAGGCCTAGGTCGTTTAGAAATACATCCACAACCCGTTTTTATTATAGGCACTTGGACGTATTTGGGAAATGTTCGTCCAAGTGCCGACTTAGGCCGGTTCTTGGACATTTTTCTCTTTCGATTATGAGCCCCATATTCTTTATTCCTGAACAATAGAAAGCTTTCATAGAACTTAAGAAGATAAGTGGAAGAGCATTAGATTGGATTAAAAAAGTCTACTGCTGGAGAAGTGCTAAGGCCTTTTAATTTTCTTCTGTGGTTCTCCTTACCTTATATTTTCACTCCCCTTCTATTGTGGTCTAATGTAAGAAGATTAAAATTTTTTCTTATTTTGTAAATGATTATGCTTTCTTTATATATGTTTTCCTTATTATTATCTCCATGTTCCTGTAACAAGTGGATACTTGTGTATAGGAGATTGCTCTGAGGAAAGGGATGTTACCAGTGGTGTGACTTGAGTGTGATGATCTTAAGGTGGCCAAACAGGAAAAAGGAGGTATTAATGCCCCTGCATAAGACTTTGGTGAGACCTCATTTAGAATATTGTGTACAATTCTGGAGGCGACACCTTCAAAGAGATATAAAAAGGATGGAGTTGGTCCAGAGGAAGGCAACTAAAATGGTATGTGGTCTTCATCATAAGGCATTTGGGGACATACTTAAAGATCTCAATTTGTACTGTATACTAAGGAGGAAAAGCGGGCGAGGGGAGATATGATAGAGACATTTAAATTGAGTTTATTTCATTTGAAAGGAAATGTTGCAATGAGAGGGCATAAGATGAAGTTAAGAGGTGACAGGCTCCGGAGTAATCTAAGGAAATACTTTTTTACAGAAAGGGTGATAGATGCATGGAACAGTCTCCCAGAAGAGGTGGTGGAGACAGAGACTGTGTCTGAATTCAAAAGGGCCTGGGATAGACAAGTGGGATCTCTCGGAGAGAGAAAGAGATAATGGTTACTGCGGATGTGCAGACTAGATGGACCATTTGGCCTTTATCTGCTATAATGTTTCTATGAATTTAAAAATTAATTAAGAAAGAAAAAAAAGAAAAAATAGTCTAGTAATATGTCTAGAAAATCAATTTTGAAAATTGGATCTTAGACGCCTTGGTGAGTAAGATATCCAAGTGCCACTTTATACCATTTTTGGACGTCTTTCTTTTTGAAAATGAGCCCCGTTGACTGCACAATGTCTACCAGCCGACCTCCTCTTAAATGTATAATCTTTTGCTGAACAAAATTCATGCATTTGCCAGCCCCAAAATTTTAACAAAAAGAAATTATCATAGTTAACTCCAAAATGAACCACATCAATCTTTTTGAATATTGATGTTACATTGAATACCATCTGATCATCCGCGGGAGTGAAATACAAATGAATGTTCAACACCCTTTGCATATTCATTAGGGAAATCCTGAAAATCTGATTGGATTGCGGCCCTTGAGGACTGGAGTTGCCCACCCCTGATCTAGCCCTTAGTGTTTCTAAAGCTGTTAAAAACCTTTTTGTTTAATGTTTAATTTGATTAGTTAAATAGCTAATCTAAAATCTTATTGTATACTGCATCAAGCTTCATGATTAATGGGGATGATGCAGTATACTGTATATTAGGAAAGATTGGATTGGCCTTATTATACAAAATTTGCAGGGGCAAAGAAGGTCTGTAGTTTAGAACTGTTGCTTCCTTTCCTTTGAAATTTGCAGGCACATAAAACCCAGGGAACCAAACTAGTATTTGAACCTTTGTTAGAAGGTGAACAGATGAGATAAAGTAGCTGGGTAACAACTAAGTTATGATTTCTATCAAAGAGGCCAATGTAATAAGGAGTTGTGCACACAGCCTATCATATGGTTGTGTTCCAAATTTTGTGCATGCAGTTTAGATCCCACTGCAGGATAGGGATGAGCAGCCAGATGGCATTTGTTTTATGTTGTTCCCCACATCTCTCTCTCTCTCTCCTTTTTATTTTTTTAAAGCACTTGAGCATATTTGGGGGTGGAGAGTAGGTGTGCCCAGTGTTAAACATTTAGCACAGTTACATCGGTAAGAACTCCCACACTAATGCCATTAATGGGGGACTAGAAAATGAGGCTATTTTACAGCCATGTTAAAAATGGCCTCAGCATATGTTCGTCATAGCACAGGCCACTTTTAGTGTAAATCGTTTTTTATTGTTGTACAACCAGCAAACAAACATAACAGATCAAAAGCACAAGGTCGAAAAAAAATCAAAAGTACAACAATATGTGATATGTATTTACTCCCCCGTCCCCCACCCTGCTTCCTTCTCTTGTATGTACTCCACCCACACCCTAGCCAAAACCCCAGACCCCACCAACACCACCTCCCCGAAGACAAAACAAACAGACCATAATGACTGCTGAGCAAGCTGTGTTCTTATGCCGCTCAGCAAGTACCGAACAGAGATGTCCCCAACCCCACCCTTCCTCCCACAGAAACTATCCTCACCCTTCTCAAATTACGAACAGCATACACCACCACATCCATACCAGCCATCCACACACATCCAAACACCATACCAAAAACCCCGGGGAAACATCTGAGGACAAGCGATATCATATCCTAGAACGAGTTTAAGACCAAACCTCTGGCCCTATGGAATAGCGATTGAATGTAGGAGTCCCAGATCTGCCAAAAAACTTATTTCCACTTGAGAGACAAGTGGGCATGGCATTGCTCCAAGAGCATCAAATTATGAAAGGGTTCTGCCAAGCCCAGTAAGCAGGTGCGATTGGTTGCATCCAGACACTAAGTATGATCTTCTTACCCAAAACAGCAGCCTTCCGAATCAGCATCTGTTGTTCCCGAGCACACACCTTCAAAGATTCATACCGATCCAAAAGTAAGCCTACTGGCAACATCGGGAGAGATTGTCCAAAAAGTCTTTCCATAAAGCGAAGTACAGCTCTCCAAAAAACTTTCATGCGAGGGCAACCCCAAAAAGCGTGTATAAACGAATTACAACCTTGTTGACATTTAGGGCAAGTTGGGGAAGAAATACCTCCCACTTTATGCACCTGTTCTTGGGAAAAGTATGCTCGATAAACTACCCGAAATTGGTATTCCCACAGTTCAGCATTTATAGATATAGAGGAGATACATTAATAAGGGAAATAAAATTCAAGGACTCGACAGGTATACCCAGATTTCTCCCCCAGCGATGTCCCAAAGCCTCATAAGATTTCCTGGGAGAGAGACTCCGTAAAGCGCCATGCAACGCAGACACCGTCAGGCCACTATTGTGAAACTGGGCAAAAAAAGAGACAAAGTTGGTGTCCCAGATGAAACTGTATGCCAGGTCGAGCCAAGGACTCCACATAATGGTGAATTTGTTTATACACAAATAAACTGCCCACCCACAAGGGATGGAGCATGGGAAGAGCAGCCCAGGATTTTATAGTGCCGTCAGATTCCAATAAATGTTCAAGAAGAATCAAGCCCTCTCTAGACCATCGTGTAAAGATGGGGTTATCGCTGCCAGGAAGGAACTGTGGATTCCCTTGAACAGACAACTGATCCGAAACCTGAGGGTCACTTTTAGTGCAGCTTAAGAAAAGGGTCCCTTTGTTTTATAGTGTTTCTAGAAAATAATAATCACTACTATTTTAGCAAAATATTATTTCAACAATAGGAAATGTTATCAAGAGATAGATATGCTTTTCATGCAATCCCTTGTTTGTGTATCTCTGGTTAGAAGATGATTGCATATTTGGAATAATATTTTCATGCCATCTTAATGTATTCTTTATTCACATTTATTGAAGCTAACTGTGCATATTTTCTTTTTAACATAAGGACTTTCCCTTGGTACAAATTACATGTGCCTAGCATATTATATTTGCTCATAATCATTTCTTAATTGGAGCAAATGTGTTGGAATGGAAGTATTTTTTTCCTGTAATAATGATCCAATTCAAAACAAACTGTAGATAAAAATGCCTTTACAGAGGAAAATATTGGCATCAACCTATGAAACTGATTTTTCTCTTGTTCCAAAACATAAGCCTTGAGACTAGGTATTTTATAGGGATGTGTAGACCAAAAATAACCAGTTTAATTTCCCGCAATATTTATGAATTTTTTTTTTTTTTCATTTTATTCTGGGAGAGGGGAGAAGGGATGATTTCTTTTTGTAGTTTGGGGGTAATGTCATCAATAGTGTGTCGTATTGCTCAAATTATGTGCCCTTTGCTCAAATTTTACACCCTAATGTTCAAATAATCTGCACTCTTTAGCAATAGTGCACGCTATTCAAAATAAAGAATAAAACTTGAAATTTCAGGTTATCCATTTATTTTAGATTAAAACCAGTATGAAACAAGAGTGGCAGAGAGTACTTCAAATTCAGAAATGTGGCCAGGTAGCAGGGAAGCCTCATTATCAGACCCATTATAAACTATGGATGACACTGGGGCACTACGAGCCTGATTCTATAAATAACACCCTAATCACGGATGATGTTCTGTGTGTGTCGGAGAAGCATCGGAGCATTTAGCGTTTTGGGCCATGGTAGAAATCTCTACTTAGCTTAGTGAGAGAGGGCCTTAGGGCCCCTTTTACTAAGGTGCACTAAAGAAATTAGGGCACACACAAAATTACCATGCGCTAAACTCGCGCTACACTTCTAGAACTAACACCAGCTCCATGCTGGCGTTAAGGTCTAACGTGCGCGGCAATTCAGCGTGCACTATTCCGCGCGTTAAAGCCATAAGGCACTTTGTAAAAGGAACTCTTAGTTTTGCATATAACTTAATTGTTTTTAATTGGTTTAAATGGCACGATAATTGACTACCCCATTAAAAACTGATTTAAAAAAACATTATTTTAATGATCAACTTAGATATCCATGCAATGCCTAGTGACACCTAAGTCATGGTACCCTCTGACCCTTAACAATGCCTACATGAAAAGTAGGCATGGTTAGGGGTGGAAAATAGGCGTGGTTGATTTAGGTGTCACTAGGCATTTCAGGTAGACGCTGAGAAATTAGGCGGAATGGCATTTACTAGTTAAGTGCCATTAGGCACCATTTATAGAATCAGGCCCTACCTGTCTAGTGGGTGGAGAGTCATTTTTATAACAATGTCCAAGTTGAATAGAGAATAGATATCCAGCTCATAATGGATCCCATCTTACATGTATTTTCCAAATGCAAATACATCAGGATTTCCTTTTCAAAAATATGTGAGATGGGTATCTCTGTACTGAGGATGTCCAACATGAACAGCTGTTAACAAACTATAACATCCAAAATATGAATGGCAAAAAAAGCAGGGATGGCTGCATATCTTCCCAGTGGTTGGTGCAGTAGACTTTAAACCAAGGGATCCGGGAAAATACTTTTAAAACCAATAGGAGGAAATATTTTTTTACTCAGAGAATAGTTAAGCTCTGGAACGCATTGCCAGAGGTTGTGGTAAGAGCAAACATAACTGGTTTTAAGAAAGGTTTAGACAATTTCCTGGAGGAAAAGCCAATAGTCTGTTATTGAGAAAGACATGGAGGAAGCCACTGTTTGTCCTGGATCGGTAACATGGAATATAGCTACTCCTTGGGTTTTGGCCAGGTAATAGTGACCTGGATTGGCCACTATGAGAATGGACTACTGGGCTTGATGGACCATTGGTCTGACCCAATAAGGCTATTCTTATGTTTTTTATTTTGTAATTGAGAGCCCTTAAGGAACAGAAAAATACCTGCAATACCTAAATGTATCACACTTTAATAGTCTTCAGCTTATATATTTAGATACAATAGGTATTTTTAGTTTCTGGAGGGCTCACAATAAAACTTAAAGAAGGAGTTAAAGTGGGATTTGAATCTGGTTCCCTTGGTTTAAAGTCTATTTCCTTATCCACTATGCTATTCCTCAGGTTTGTGTCCTGTTTTGCTAAGAATGTTTATAATATCTGAAGCTGTCATATAGCCTGGTATCCCATTTTAGTTGAACTTTCAGGGATTAAGGAGGTGTCATGCCTTAATCCAGGGGTGTCCGACCTTTTGGCTTCCCTTGGCCACATTGGCCGAAAAAAATGTTTCTGGGGCCGCGTAAATGCTGAAGCAAGCCAGAGAAGGGTGCCAGCAAGACGATAAACACCCGGGGGCAGCAGAGGAAAACACTGCATTGACCTCAACCGGGGCCACACAAAATACTTCACGGGGCCGCATGCGGCCCTTGGGCCGCAGGTTGGACACCCCTGCCTTAATCCTTCCTGTGGCCAGCTCTCAATCATAGCAATTTGTTGTATTCTGGATGTGACTGAAACAGGTCTAATGTAGGATGCTCTTCTTTTAAAGACCTTGTTTCTTCCTGTTTGGTAATTGATTTTGGATGTCTAGATTTTGGGCCCTCCCGAGTCCTGCTGAAAATACATCCATAACATGTCTCCTTGCTATTTGGACATACTGCAGTCCTGGATATATTTTTTCTCCTTTACAAAATCAGGATTTGAATGCTTCAAGTACATGGATGTCCATATGAGCATTTTGAGACATACATATGATTCAAAAATAAGCTTCTTAATGTTCTTAGATTTATACTTAGCCTTAGCTACTTATAACTCATATAGATGGACTTATTGAGGGTCCCTTCAGATGCAATCAAGTTTTATTTTGCTGCCAAGCCTCCTAACATGACTTTGTTGGTTCTGTTTTGATGTTATTTTGTTATTTAAATTAATCAAGAAACAGATTTTAAAAAGATAACAAAACAACATGGGAAATATCATTGACATATCCTGTATCATTTCAAAGGAATACACATGTCTAATGCTTTTCTTTCAAATACTGCTTTCTTAGGATGTATCAGACAGCTTCTGAAATAACCCATTGCTCATATTCCTTGGGCTCGGTATAGTCACTGCCTCAATAATAAGATAAACGATGCATATCATATTCTCTGAAATCACAGTAAATATTTATGTTAGAAATAGATGACATGGTTTCTTTCTAAAAAGTTTTGCTTTATTGCAAAGTCAATATTTTTACAAATAAAAGCAGGGATGAGGCTAAAGGGTTCATATAAAAAAAGATAGACATTCAAAATATGGGATAATCCAGCACTTGGTTATTTTACTAGTCAAAACGTCCAAGTGGGCATTTTTGAAACTGACTATTTAGATGTCTCAGGTTTTGGGGGAGTTCTGAGGGCTCACCATAATATGTATGGATGTTATGGTGAGATGTGTACTTGGTACCCTTAATGTGAAGTTCACAGCAATTCTCCCTAGGGTGCCCCACTGCTCTGCTGGCATGTCTGTGTGGCCAGTCATTTAAAAATGTTCGCCCTTCCTATATGTAAATGGATTGTTTTGGATATTTTTAATGTGGACTTTTTTTTTTATAATGGCAAAAAAAATATAGACATCTAGCTGGATAAAACATCTAGCTGAGCCATGCAGCACCTTTATTCAAGACCACGTGGTTTTGCACATCAATAAATTATTCAATTTAAAAAAAATAGACGTCTTGTGAGTTCATAAATGGACATTTTCTCCACCCGATTTTTGGACATTTTTCTCAAAATGTCCAAAGTTGGACTTAAATGTCCTATAAAAAATACCCCTCTAAGGCTTTTTGTATTACTTTCCTTATATTTCTTACTTATATTTTCCCCCATATATTTTTATATCTTTCTATATATAAAAATGAGATTTGGAGATTTATTAACAGATTAAGGGGTTTTCCCTCACCCATGTAAAACTTACACCCCCGGGCAGCAGAAGATGCTAATCAAATGTGAAACCACAGGTCCCAGCATGCACTGGGCTATGGAGCTCAGTGTTGAGCCATAGGACGGGACTCACAGGAGAGAGGAATTTCTACCCAGGATGGGTTCATTCTAGGGAGGTTCCCGAGGGAAAAAGAGGAATTCTCAAGTTTTCCCTAGGCCAGGGGTAGGCAATTCCAGTCCTCGAAAGCCACAGGCAAGTCAGGTTTTCAGGATATCCACAATAAATATGCATGAGATAGATTTGCATTTCAAGGAGGCAGTGCATGCAGATCCATCTCATACATATTCATTGTAGATATCCTGAAAATCTGACCTGCCTGTGGCTTTCGGGAACCGGAATTGCCTACCCCTACCCAAGTCACAGGCAGAGGCAGGCCTTGTGAAAACAGACTGATGCCAGTCACAGCTGGTGGAGTTATGCCACGGCTATATTCTTTGGCTGGTATGAGCCAAACAATAAAGCAAAATGTTTTTTTTTTGTGTATGTGTTTGAGAAAGGTGTTTGCTTGCTAATTGCTCCTTGCAAGCCAGGCTAGCCTGACAAACCAGGCTAGTCTACCACAGGGTGCTCAAGCACCCATAGCACTCACAGAGATTACACTTCAATGTTTGGGTACTTTTCTTGGTTAACATCACTGCACAAATGAGTTTTCTTGTTCTGTTGGGGTGTGACCTAACCTGTCTTCTAGGTTAAGGTTATCAGGTGGGCAATTATACTACATGGAGAGTAGTTTTTAAAAGGTGTCGCTTTTGTTGTATACAAGAGCCTACTCTTCTCCCTTCAGAGCATGGACACAATAGTAAGAATTTAGAAATGGCTGCATTAAATTAGACATGATATACATTCACTCCCTGAGAATCTAAAATGCAGGCAATTCATAATCTAATACTGAAAATAAACTGGACATTGCTTCTGTTACTAAGACATTGTTGAACAAATTTGGTGGTGTTATCTCTAGTGTGTGCTAGACGTCATAAATGACTGCTTCTTGGAGTAACTGATCCAAGAATTGACAAGAGGAGGAACTATTTTAGATTTGGTCCTTAGTAGAATGCAAGGCATAGTACAGGAGGTAACTAAGTGATCATAATGTGATCAAATTTGAGCTACCTGGAATAAAATCGCAAAAGAAATCTACTGTAGCAGCATTTAATTTTCGAAAGGATGACTATGATAAAATGTGGGAAATGGTTAAAATAAAAGCTAAAAGGATCAAATTGCAAAGGTTAGGACTGTAAATCAGGCGTAAATGTTATTTTAAAATACCATTGTGGAAGCCCGGACCAGATGTATTCATGTATTAACAAAGGTAGAAAAAAGAGGAAATGAGAGCTGGCATGGTTAAAAGGTGAAGTGAAAGAGCAAAAAAAAAAAAAAAAATCCTTTAAAGAATGGAAAAAGGATCCATTTGAAGAAAATAAGGAGAGACATAAGCACTGGCAAGTTAGATGCAAAGCATTGATAAAGAAAGCTTAGAAGAAAGAATATGAAGAGAAACCATCCAAAGAGGCAAAAACTCATAACTGTTTTTTTTAGGTACATCATTATCAGAAAACCTGTGAAGGAATCCATAGGACTGTTGGATGATCAAGGAGCAAAAGGGGTACTCAGGGAGGATAAGGCCATAGTGGAGAGACTAATGAATTCTTTGTTTCAGTCTTTACGGAAGATGTAAGAGAACTATCTGAACTGGAAATGGTTTTCAAGGGTGATGATGCAGAGGAACTGAAAAAAATATTGGTAAATCTGGAAGATGTACTAAACCAAATCAACAAGTTAAAAAATGATAAATCTCCTGGACCAGATGATATGCATCCCAGGGTATTAAAATAATTCAAATATGAAGTTGCTGACCTGCTGTTAGTGATCTGTAACCTGTTGCTAAAATCGTCCGTAGAACCTGAATATTAGAGGGTGGCCAATGTTACGCTGATTTTTTAAAAAATGGTTCCAGGGGAGATTTGGGAAATTACAGACTGGTAAGCCTGACTTCAATTCCAGTTAAAACAGTGGAAACAATTATAAAAAATAAAATTGTAGAACACGTAGACAAACATGATTTAATGGGACACAGTCAGCATGGGTTCAGCTGAGGGAGATCTTACCTCACCAATTTCACTTCTTGGAAGGTGTGAATAAACATGTGGATAATGGTGAGCTGGTTGATGTAGTGTATCTAGATTATGAAAGCTTTCAACAACGTTCCTCATGAGAGGCTCCTGAGAAAATTGGAGTCTGGGCTAGGTGGCAAAGTTTAGATGTGGATTAGGAATTGGTTATTGAATAGAAAACAGTGGGTAAGGTAAGTGGAGTGCCATAGGGATCTGTACTGGGACCGGTGATATTTAACTTATTTATAAATGATCTTGAAACTGAAATGACGAGTGAGGTAATTAAATTTGCAGATGGCACTAAACTGTTCAATGTTGTGAAAACGCATGCAGATTGTGAAAAAGTGCAGGCAGACCTTAGGAAACAGGAATACTGGGCATTAAAGTGGCAGATGAAATTTAATGTGGACAAATACAAAGATGCAAAGTGATGCACATTGGGAAGGATAACCCAAATCATAGTTATCTGATGCTAGTGTCCACCTTGGGGTTTAGTGCCCAAGAAAAAGATCTTTATGTCATTGTAGAGAGTACGATGAAACCTTACACCTAATGTACGACGGCGGCCAAAAAAGCAAACAATATGCTAGGAATTATTTTTTAAAAAGGGATGGTTAGCAAGACTAAGAATGTTATAATGCCTCTTTATTGCTCCATGGTGTGACCTCTCCATGGAGTGTCAATCCTGGCCACTTTATCTGAAGAACGATATAGGAGAACTAGAAAAGATTCAAAGTAAAGTGGCCAAGATGATAAAGGGGATGGAACTCCTCTCGTATGAGGAAAGACTAAAAAGGTTGTGGCTCTTCAGCTTGGAAAAGAAACAACTAAGGGAAGATATGATTGAAGTCTACAAAATCCTGAGTGATGTAGAACACCACTGGACCAGTGGATTGATTTTTTACTCCGTCAACAATTACAATGGACTAGGTACACTTGATGAAGTTACAGGGAAATGCTTTTAAAACCAATAGGAGGAAATATTATTTCACTATTTAAACTCTGGAAAGTGTTGCCAGAGATTGTGGTAAGAGTGGATAGTGTAGCTGTTTTTAAGAAAGGTCTGGACAATTTCTTGGAGTGAAAGCCCATAGTCTGTTATTGAGACAGACATGGGGGAGGCCACTGTTTGCCCTGAATTGGTGGCATGGAATGTTGCTACTTTGGGGGGCTTTTGCAAGATACTGGTGACCTGGATTGGCCAGTATGAGGATGGGCTACAGGGCTAGGTGGACCTTTGGTCTGACCCAGTAAGGCTATTCTTATGTGTTCAGTTGGGTTAACTTTTCTCAGGATAGAACCTTAGATGCAGAGTAGCACTGATTACTATCCTGTGTTTCTAAAGGTATTTGTAAAGATGTATGTCACCTTTTTTCTTTCAATGCTTATTAGGATGGAATTTTTTAAAACATTCTTGCCATTATCTTTGGCTACAGAAACCTACAGGATAACAAGTTTTTCCTACTAGAACCTGCTCAATTAATTTGCATATGTAAATTTGAAAATGACTCATCTAAAAATATCCCCCTTTTACAAAACCGTGCAAGAGGGTTTAGCACTGGCTGATCCATCTCTCATAGGAGCTCTATGATCATTGGAGCGGAGAATTCAGCATGCCAGCTGGTGCTAAAAACATCTTGCGCAGTTTTGTAAAAGGGGGACGACAACAGTATAACAATAAATAGAACAACTAGGAATATTATCAAAATTGAGAGCAATCAGTTAGAATATATTAATTAACAGATAATCAATAAGCATAGAAGATGGTGCATTGCTATATGTATACCTGATAGATTCTATGAAATCAGCCATGAATTTTTTACTAACCATGTTCAGAATGTCCAACATGTTTGGGTGAAGCCACCTGCTTCAGTGGTCTTTGAAGGTTATGAACCAATAAAAAGATTGCACAACTTGCTAGTGGTTCCCAAAGAAAATTACTCTTTAATCCTTACTTCTAGTTTTTAAAGCAGGGAATTACAATCCATCAGCAGATACTCTGAATCCAAAGATAGAACTAAATAGTCTCCAATATCTTTATCCACATAACTCTGCCCTGGATGTGCAATATAGCTCAGAACTTCACCGAACTTACTCTCCTCTTGGGAACCCTGGAAATATTATTCATGACATCCACAGGTCTGTTAGCATTGTTTGTTTTTTCCACAATGCACTCTATATCCCTTGACATTTCAAGGAGACAAGTATATTGATGAATACTTTCACTCTTGAAATTCTCTGTTTTCCTTAAAGAGGGGATCTCACAATTTCTAAGGATGTTAGATCTAAATCAAGTTCACTGATATATCAGGTTACACTCTGCACTCCACCCATTCTTCCTTCCCTTTCTTTTGCTCTGCAGAAGCTAAGAATACTTTCCTGCCCTTGTATACTTTTTATCTGCTGCCATCTGCTGGATACATAGAAATATGACATCTAATATAAATTTTCAGCCACATACTACTACACCATAACAGGGAATAACAAACCAAGTCATCCTTGAGGAAAGGCCATCAGCATGTTTAGTGCATGGATGCAATTACATTCTTAGTACCATTGACTAATTCTTTACATATACAGTACATTACTTGTAATAGGTTATAACCTGAAAAGTATTCATATCTAGTCCCCTACTCTATCCACTTCATCAGTCCCCATGTAATTCCCTACCTGAGCACCATGTATAGATTCACCATTTTTGTCCTATGTGTCTGTCATAATTAGATTCACAATCTTCGCCTATGCTGATGACATACAACTACTCCACCCAATTAACACCTCAAATTCTTCAGATATAACAGACATAAACAATAAACTGGATACTGTAAATGATTGGCTCTATACAAATAAACTCTCTCTCAACATTGATAAATCTTGCGCCCTACTACTCCCAATTAAAAACAGTGAATCTTTATCTGGCAAAATTTCTATCAAATCCACTCCTATACAAATGGAATCAAAAATAAAATTATTAGGAGTCATTATTGATGAGGATCTTACATTCCATGATCAAATCAGTTCAGTAGTAAGAATCTGTTTCTTCAAACTTCGCCTTATCCGTTCATTAACTTCAATCCTAGGGACAGAGGCAATCACAATTCTGATTCACTCTCTTGTTATCTCTCACTTAGACTATTGTAATTCTCTTTATAATGGCCTCCCACAAAAAGAAACCCGCCGTTTACAATTAATACAGAATACAGCAATAAAACTCATTTACAAAATAGGCAAATACGATCATGTTACCCCACTTCTGAAAGAGGCACATTGGTTGCCCATCAAACATCATCTAACCTATAAAATCATTTTGCTCACTTTCAAAATAAAACTTTCACACCAGCCACTATATCTTGATAAGGTCATCATTCCTCAATGTTCCTCACGTGCCTTGAGGTCAACAGACCAAAAACTTTTACGAATTCCTTCCGTAAAAGAGTTTTACTATACCCGGAAAATAAATTTTACAGTTGTCGCCCCTACATTATGGAATGCCCTACCACAACAACTTAGAGAAGAACAACATTTAGATAAATTCAAGACTAACCTGAAGACGTTCTTATTTCGTGACGCTTTCGCCTATCCTTAAAGCCTTCTTCCTTTTCTTCTTTTCTTCCTCTCTATTTCCCTTCTTTGGGGGTTTTTTATTTTTATTTTTTTGTTTTTTTAATTTTCTTCTCTCCTTCACTCCGCTGATTCCAATTTATTTAACCAACCGCTTTAAAAAAGCGACCCTTTCCAATATGTTTTCTCCCATTCCCACTTTCTCCCTTCTTCTCCAAAATATGTAACTTTTCTCCTCCTTTCCCCTTTCTCCTCACTTTCATGTTAGTCAAGTTATGTTTTTGATGTTCACCCATCTGCTTTTTATATTTATGACTCTTTTCTTTTTTTATAATTTAATTGTAAACCGGCCAGATACCTGTTGATGGTCGGTATATTAAAAACTCAATAAACTTGAAACTTGAAACTAGATTTTAAGCTTTTTTGAGCAGCGACCATCTCTTGTGTGTTTAATGTACAGTGCTGCATGGTAATGCTATAGAAATAATCCCTCCCCCTTCCCCCTTTTACTAAGCCACGGCAGAGGTTTCAACCATGGTCTGGAGTGCTAAATGCTCCAACGCTCATAACATTCCTATGAGCATCAGAGCATTTTGTGCCCTGAGCTGCGGTAGAAACCTCTACTATGGCTTAATAAAAGAAGTCCACGCTTGGGGATGAATGTTTTCATTTAATTTTTGATACGTTTCAAAAGAATAAAATGATGTACTGGGCACGGTTTATCTAGATTTATTTCTAAGTGCTTGTCACTGCATAAGCATTGCCCGGGGCCATTGGTTGAAACGAGAGCGTACGGCCCGTACTGATTGTTTCTTTTGATTCGTTTGATTGATTGATTATCATCTTTTCATTTTTTCATTTAGAGTTTGTCAAGGTTTATATATATATTAGTAGTATCATCCCCAGGGACATTCACTGAAGATAATATCATTTATAATACCAATCATTTATTAGTTGTATTAATAAAAGAGGGCCAATCTATACATTATAATATAGTAGTAGCAATAGTAAGTTAAGGAGACAGATTGTTTGACACTTCCTCAAGTAACAATTTCTTCTAAGGCATAATTTAAGCTTGTTTGCATTTCTCAAAATCCTCCGGAAAGGCTTGCTTGCATGCCAAAATGTGATATTTCTGCTAATATTTAGAAAAGGTTTGTAATTTTTGGAAGACTTGGAATTATATTCTGCTGATACATCTTGCTCAGTGCAATTAGGATCCAGGTATTGCACTTTTGACTGAAGCATGGAAATGTAGTCTCCCATGTACAAGTTCCAAGTCATGAGAAACATGTGTGATGGTTTTTTGGCAGACTATTTTTGAGGTTGTTTGACATTGCCTTCCCAAGTTATCTATTGCACCCCCCTCCCCACCTCAGCTAAGGCTGGATACTCATTTACTGACTGAAAGTGGATGAAAATTCTAGATATGACCAAAGTCAAAAAGTGATGTTTTTGATTGATAAGTTCTTGCTTGTATCAGAGTACCCTACATCTCCACACCTGACCTAGCCCAACTCTTCTACACCTATGTCCTCTCCAGGATGGATTACTGCAACTCCCTATTTAATGGAGTAGCCAAAAAAGACCTCAAGCGCCTCCAGCAGGTACAAAATGCAGCAATCCGCCTCCTACACATCCTCAACTACCACAATCCCATCTCCCCAGCCCTCCGCGCTAAACACTGGCTTCCAATTAACCAACGCTGTGGTTTCAAGGCCCTGGTAATAGCACATAAAAGAATATACGCCACCACCCCTACCTACATAAAATCTAAGCTAACCCTGTACACCCCCACCCGCCCCTCCGCTCAGAAATAGAGAAACGCCTAAGCATCTCTCCAGGAAGGTCCCTCTTGTCAGAAAACGCCTGCAAACGTTCCTACAGCCACTTCATCCCCCAACTCTGGAACTAACTCCCCCCACAAATCAGACTACAGAACTCATTGATGACCTTCCGGAAAGCGGTAAAGACCTTCCTCTTCAACTAAAATTAAACCACAGTCTACGCCTCACCCCCTTAAACCCCCCCTCCCCTCTAACCTCTCTTCTCCATTCGAAACTTCTACTTAAATTGCTGTGCAGTCCATTCTTAACCTATACTTAAATTACTGTATAGTCCTTATATTTTAAAATTCTGTATAGTCTTGTATTGTCAAATGTATTTAAACTACTGTATAGTTTTTGTACTGTCCAAATGTACTCCACTGTGAATGTTTGCTTGTAGACCGTTCTGAGCTACTGGGAGGATGGGATAAAAATCTAAATAAATAAATAGATAGATAAAGTCACTTGCTCATAAAATGATTTTCTTGCAAGTGATTCTCCAACCCAACACGTACTTTCTGTGATGATTTAGGAGGTGAGACTATGCTTCCAGAAACATCACTTTTAAGGCTGAAACCTCAGAACTCTCACAGTACCTTTTGGCTAAATTACCCATAGCAAGCACTGCAATAATCATGACAATCATGACAGAACCATTGCCACTGTCTCTTTACACAAGACAGTACAACCCCTCTGCTTTTTACATCCTGAAGTATTGTCAACTGAAGACATAATTGGGTTCTGAATACACGTGGATTTGTGAGTCAGTTGCTTCACTGCATGTGCTATCTGTCTTTTTTCTAAAAAAGAGAAGTACAGTATATCAAAATATATACTTCAAGAAACAGGAAACACTACCTCCACAACTGTGAAAGCAGAGAACAAACAACAAAAGTGACTAATCGATGTTCCATTTCCTTTATTGTTTGATATGACTCGACATAATTGTGTTTCAGTCCAAAAGGGCCTGCCTTAGTAGTCTAAAACATAGACATATAAATGATTACATAAACATTTGATAAAAAAAAAAACCACACATATATATCCATATAAAAAATGCAAAAATTGAAATTGAACACCGATTACCGTAGTCACCTTCGTTGTTTGTTCTCAAAATATATACTGTCATAAAGACCTGCTAAACTTTCACAGGATTCTCACCTGCACATGTCCCTCAATTTTCTATCTCTGGGGTGGTAGATGCAGTAAACTGTGCTACTGCTTAGTGTAATGCTTTATACTCAATTTCCTCATGCTAATCTTACACCCTGATGCAGGAAGAAAAATCATTGTGGGAAAAGCAGCATTTAAAGGAATACATTAAAGCAGGGGTGCCCAAATGGTCAATCGCGATCGACCAGTAGATCGCAAAGGCAACGCGAGTCGATCACCGAGCCAGGGCAGGCACATACAAGCGCCGGACCCACAAGCCTTCACCTCCGACGTCAATTCTAATGTCAGAGAGGAAGTTCTGGGACAGCCAATCACTGGAGAAATCTGCATGGTGGCTTGGGGAGGGGGGGCAGAGGAAGTAGAGAAATCAGTGTGATGGCTTGGGAGGGCAGGGGAAGAGAGAAAGAAAGATAGGCAAGGGGAGAGAGAAAGAAAGACAGGCATGGGGAGAGAGAAAGAAAGACAGGCATGGGGAGAGAGAAAGACAGAAATAAAGAGGGGGGCAGGGGGAAAGAGAAAGAAAGAGATACAGAAAGAAACGGGGAGGGGGCAGAAAGAAAGAAATATTAGATTTACAGAAGGAGGAAGTGCAACTAGAAACTCATGAAATCACCAGACAAAAAGACAGAAAAAATGATTTTATTTTCAATTTAGTGATCAAAATGTGGCTGTTTTGAGAATTTATATCTGCTGTCTATATTTTGCACTATGGCCCCCTTTTACTAAACCATGATAATGGTTTTTAGCGCAGGGAGCCTATGAGGGTCGGGAGCTGCGAGGGGCATTTAGTACAGCTCTTTGCACTAAAAACTGCTATCACAGTTTAGTAAAAGTGGAGGGGGTATATTTGTCTATTTTTGCATAGGTGTTACTGAGGTGACATTGCATATTTTAAAGTCATCTGCCTTGACCTCTGAAAAAAACCCTAGTTACAAATGATAATTAACATTTTCTCTGCATACAGTGTGCTTTGTGTTTCTTTTAAATTTTATTGTTGGTAGATCATTTTGACTTGGTCATTTTAAAAGTAGCTCGCAAGCCAAAAAAGTGTGGGAACCCCGCGTTAAAGGACAACACAGTGAGAAAGTAGATAGCTGCATAAAATATTGCCCCCAATATTATAAAAAGATGCAAAAATCTAGCACTGAATTTTATTCCAGTTTCAGGCTAGCATAAAGATGCAGTGTGAGAGCAAAGAGATCATCTAAGGCAGTGGTCTCAAACTCAAACCCTAGGCAGGGCCACATTTTGGATGTGTAGGTACTTGGAGGGCCGCAGAAAAAATAGTTAACGTCTTATTAAAGAAATGACAATTTTGCATGAGGTAAAACTCTTTATAGTTTATAAATCTTTCCTTTTGGCTAAGTCTTAATAATAATATTGTAATTTATAGCTAAAGAGACATATGATCAAGAAACTGTTTTATTTTACTTTTGTGATTATGATAGACATATGATCAAGAAATTGTTTTATTTTTACTTTTGTGATTATGATAGACATATGATCAAGAAATTGTTTTATTTTTACTTTTGTGATTATGATAGTGCCTGGAGGGCCACGAGTTTGAGACCACTGATCTAAGGCAAAGGGCACCCTGGTCTCCATCCCCTAGCATAAGAATTTCCCTGGTAGATCCCCTGCTACCCCCTTCAGAACCCTGATCCACTGGAAACCCCCCCCCCCCCCCCAAGTGTACCTTCATTTGGAAGGCAGGAGCAATACCCACTTGCTCCTGCTTTCACTCTGGAATATTGAAAAATTGCAGCATCTGACCCTGTGCAGTACATCTCTGGATGCATTGCATGGGGTCAGTCTGCCTCAGAATGCACTATGTGAGGCCAGGCCCTGTAATTTTCCAAGAAAATGGTACAAAGATATGTACAAGTGGGCATGTTAATGCCTCAAAACTGAAGGTGTATTTTGGGGGTTCCAGGCATCAGGGGTTCTAGAGGTTCCACTTGGACTCTTGAGGTAATTTTGGTGGGGCACATTTGGAGGTAGGTGAGTGGGAGGGTTGGGTATCTGGAGACACTGGGTTACTAGGGAAATCTTTGGGGTGTCAGGTCAGACACCAGGAGTCACGGGGCTACCAGGAATATTTTGTGAGGTTGGAGTTGGGGGAAACAGAGGGTCTGAAATCCAGGGTCCTCTGGGATACCAGAGAACGTTTGTGAGATGGGTTAGGGGTAGGGTTACCATATTTTACAATTGTAAAGTCTGGACCCATGGCCCCGCCCCAGGGCCGCCCCGTTTTGCCCAAGTAGTAGAAACCGCTTTTGTGGCTTTTTTTTAATTTTTTTAAAAATCTTTATTCATTTTTAAATTTATAAAAAGTGTGATAACATATCCATACAAATAACCATAAATATATCACTTAATAATCAACAATGATACATATAATATTCTCTTATCTCCCCCCTCCCAACTCTTATCTTTAATATAATCAATACTTATACAACATGTAATAATAAAAATACCCTCCCTCCCACCCCATAATTGAACTTGTAAATTTAAGGGAAACAAGATTTTTCTAATCATTACAATACTTTCGTGGCTTTGTAAAAGGAGGGGTTAGCTGGTTAACATCTTGTCTTAGGCAGATATTAAATTCTGAGATTTAAAGAAAAGCTTGGTAAATAGTGCATGAATTTTTACTACCTACAGGAAACTCAATTTGTATATGATATCCCTTCATTTACATAAATTCAGATAAACGTTTTAATTGACCGATGCTACTGTTTCTTTTGGTCCTTTTGGGGGATTATTTTTTTTTTTTTAAATGCCCATTTACTTTTATAAAATGATCATCCAATATGTGCCTGTATTCCATGTTAAGTACTAGCACAGTGGTTTCCAACATTTTCATGTACAGGGATGCAGTGTGAATACGAGAAAGCTCTGAGGACCACCAAAAGATTTCAAACTTACACATATTACTAATTTTGTAAACTGCCTTGACCTGCTTGTTCAGACAGGGTATTAAATATTAAAAATTGATACTAATATCGATTCTACCACACCTTTAAGAATGATAGTTTTTAAAAATTCACTTTATTTTGGATTATCAACAATAGAAAATTCCATATATGAGACACCTGAGTAACACACTGCAGAGGCTGTTTGCAGTTACTATATGAATTGGGCAAGGTTAAAATTAACACATTTACAGGATTTGAAGAGCACGTCAGCCAACTGTTTGAGAGATGCAATGGAAATCTTTGGGGACCATATGGGGGCCACACAGAGACCATTGTACTAGCATATTTTATACAATATACATGTAAATTGCAACTTGGCCTCTGCTGTGGGTCTTCTGCTTCCAAAGTTGACTGGTGCTGGAGGTTTTTCAGAAGCAGCATTCATAGCCCTTAAGGCTGTGTATCGCAAACTGTGTGCCTCCTGAGATTTCAGGTGTGCCGCAGCACACTGGGGAGAAGGAGAGGCATTGGTGCCGGCTGACTGCCTACAGGACGTCCCCCCCCCCCACACACTGGCGTCTCAGGGCCCATCTGGAGGGCTTTCATGCATGCGCAGACATCAACGTGATAATGTCGCGCATGCACATGATGTCATCACGGTGAGGTCTGCACACTTCCGGGTGCCTCGAGCTGTGGCTACTATGTATAATGTGTCAATGCTTGAGAAAGTTTGTGTGACACTACTTTAAAGGGAAGAAGGCATGGTTATGTCTCTAGTAGCCAGATTCAAGATGCTTGCTTGCAGTGCTCTAGAAAGTTGTGATACCTGGCTCCCAGCTCAAGACATTGTTAAAATGAACAAACTACATTAGATGCATTGAAGATAGGTAGATATAACACACACAAGAACACAGTAAAAGATTGCAGATAAAGACCTACATGGTCCACCTGATCTGCCCAACAAGTCAGCCAGAGCTGGACCCACCATTGTGTAGTAGATATGTTCAGAAAAACCTAAAGTTGGAAGAACTGTGCAAATTGAGATATTTCCCATAAATTTGATTGTGCTTGATCAGAAAATAAGTTTAGAAAACTTTTTAAAGTCTATCCTGGGGTTCCTCAAAGATAATGATTACATAAAGCTCCATTTTTCTTAAAATTTACTATTATTTTTGCATAATAAGAATTGCCGTCTCCGGATCAGACCCTGGGTCCATCAAGTCCGGTGATCCACACACGCGGAGGCCCCGCCAGGTGTACCCTGGCATAGTTTTAGTCCCCATATAATTGTATGCTTCTCAAGGGAGATGTGCATCTAATTTACCCTTACCCGTATCACTCTATGCCACTCTTAAGGAGATGTGCATCTAGTTTACCCTTAAATTCTAGAACGGTGGATTCTGCAATTACTTCCTCTGGGAGAGCATTCCAGGTGTCCATCACTCGCTGTGTGAAACAGAACTTCCTGATATTGGTCCTGGACCTGTCCCCCCTCAGCTTCAGTCTATGTCCTCTTGTTCATGTCACATTGGACATTGTAAATAACTGCTTTCCCTGCTCTATTTTGTCATATCCTTTCAGTATTTTGAAAGTCTCGATCAGATCCCCTCGCAGTCTCTTCTTCTCAAAGGAGAACAACCCCAGTCTCCTAAGTTGTTCCTTGTAGTCCAGGTTCTCCATACCTTTCACTAGCTTCGTTGCTCGTCTCTGCACCCTCTCTAGCAGTTTTATATCCTTCTTTAGATATGGAGACCAATGCTGGACGCAGTATTCCAAATGCGGTCTGACCATGGCTCTGTAGAGTGGCATTATAACGTTCTCTGATCTACTCGTAATTCCCTTCTTTATCATGCCTAGCATTCTATTTGCTTTCTTTGCCATCGCCGCACATTGCGCCGACGGTTTCAGGGTCCTATCTATCAGTACACCCAGGTCCTTTTCCTGTTCGGTCTTTCCTAGAGATACACCTGACATACTATACTTGTGATCTTTATTTTTTCTGCCTAAATGCATCACTTTGCATTTTTCCACATTAAAATTCATCTGGCATTTATCTGCCCACTTCTCCAATTGATTCAAGTCGCTCTGAAGTTCCTCGCTGTCCTTCTGCGATCTGATTGCCCTGCATAGCTTTGTGTCATCTGCAAACTTGATGATTTCACTGGATGTTCCTTCTTCCAGGTCATTTATGAAAATACTAAATAAGATAGGTCCAAGTATTGAGCCCTGGGGTACACCGCTAGTCACTTTTTCCCAGTCTGAGAACTTTCCATTTATGGCCACTCTCTGTTTTCTGTTCTCTAGCCATTTGCCTATCCATCTTAATATATCTCCCTCTATTCCATGGCCTTGTAATTTCCTGAGAAGTCATACATGTGGAACCTTGTCGAACGCTTTCTGAAAGTCCAAGTATACAATATCCACCAGTTCTCCACTATCAATTTGTCTGTTCACTGTCTCAAAAAATTGAAGTAGGTTTGTCAAACATGATTTCCCTTTCCGGAACCCATGTTGACTGGCTCTCATCAGGTCGTGCATGTCTAGGTGCCAGACTATGCTATCTTTGATCAGCGCCTCAACCATCTTTCCAGGGACAGACGTGAGACTCACAGGTCTGTAGTTGCCTGGCACTCCTCTCGATCCTTTTTTAAATATCGGTGTGACGTTCGCTATCTTCCAGTCATCCGGTATCTGTCCTGTTTTGATTGACAGGTTGGCAAGTTTTTGCAATAGTTCTCCGATTTCAAATTTCATTTCTTTTAGGACTCTCTGATTAATTACGTCCGGTCCAGGAGATTTGTCACTTTTAAGTTTGTCGAACTGGTGGCAAATCTGGTCCAAGTCCACTTCTACTGTGGTGAGGCTGTCCTGTATGACTCCCTTGAACACTTTCACTGTGTCAGGTATTGTTGTGGTGTCTACCTTTGTAAAGACAGATGAAAAGTAGGAATTCGGTCTGTCTGCAATTTGTTTGTCATCCTTGACGCACCCTTTTCATCCCAGGTCGTTGTCAGCCTAGAGGCCTCTGGGAGATTATATCAATCTGACCCTGGCATGGGAAGGCAGATAGACCCTTAGTGCAGAGAAACTGTTTTAAGTAGCCCTGATTGATATATTCTAAGTTTCAAGTAGCCCTGCTTGAATCATGGCTAGCTAAAAGGTGTTAATGTCTGATAAAGAGGGTGCTTAGGACAAGGGTGCACAGATCAAGCCAGAGACTTAATCCCATCAGGTTTCTCACCCTCCTTTGTTAATTAAATTAACCATTGTCTCAAACAGTTTACAAATTCTAAACAGAAAGATACTGGGAGATACAATATTTTCTCTATTCAGAATAAGATTCCAAGGTATAAAAGCCTGCTCTCTGCTCTCTGCTCAAGTTATCGCTCTCTCTTTTCCTATCAAGCTATCATGGGAGGGGTCTTGGCTCTCCCTCTCTCTGTCTATACTTCCCTTTATCTACGGAACACGAAGCTTCCTAGAACTGCAAGCTTCTATGTCCCTCTCTGCCTCTGACCTCTGTAAGGCAGTGAGACTGCTTGCTCTCTGCTTAAGTGTAATGCTCTCTGCTTAATTGTAATGCTTATGAATATTACTTTTCTGTAAGTCTATTTCTATAATATATTCTTTATGCAAACACCTCTGGTTGTGTCTATTATTCTACTTCCTGGTGAGTCATCTGTGAGGGAACTGAACCTGGGACCTGGCGTTTGTCAGTACGCCTTTCACTTAACCCCTACCACCTAATATTGTGGGGACCACTTTCACTTAACCCCTACCACCTAATATTGTGGGGGCCACTTTCAAACTGACACCAATGATTTCCAGTTTTTTGCTGTTGATTGCAATGATTTGTTGTTTTTTGCTATTGCTTCTAACTCTTCCATTTTGTTTTCCAAACTTCTAGCATTCGTATACATACATTTGAGTTCCCTTTGTGTTACCTTCGTGGACTTTTTAAGCTTAGCAGTATCTACTGTTTCTTCCACGGTATCCTTTTCTGCTGTTGTGTTGTCTTCCTCATTTGCTTTGTGGTCGACCCCTCCTGTGTCTGAATGGTTGTCCGTAATTCCTTCTATGGGGCATCCTGTCACCCGGACCATCTACTGGTGGTTGACTGTTGGCTTTCCCTGGTCCTTTAGTTTAAAGCCTTCTCTATGGCCCTCTTCATGTTGCCTGCCAGTACTCTTACTCCTTTCTTGTTGAGGTGCAGTCCATCTTTTCTGTAGTACTTGCTTTTTCCCCAGAACGCTGTCCAGTTGTGCACGAAGTCAAAGCCTTCCTCTTTGCACCATCATCTCATCCAGGTGTTGATTGCTTGCAGTTCCCCTTGTCACTATGCATCCGCTCTTGGTACCAGGAGGATCTCGGAGAAGGCCACCTTCACCTCCCTGATCTTCAATTTTCTTCCGAGTGAGCGGAGCTGTCCCTTCATCTCTTCCCTATCATACTTCTGTCCGCTCACATTGTTGGTTCCCACGTGGATAAGCACAACAGGATCCTGGAAATCCTGTTGGCCACATCCTTCACTCTTGCTCCAGGTGGACAGGTGATGATTCTATCCTCTCTCCCTCCTGCGGTGTGGCTGTCCACATGACGTACGATGGAGTCTCCCACAATGATCCCCATCTTCTTTATTCGGAATACATTTCTTGGTATTATAGCTTTCACTTTTATGTTTTCATGTTTAGCAATGATATATTGATAGAAAGCATACAAAAAAATTCTAGCTTCATTTGAGGAAGCAGGTGAATCCAAGGTGATAACAGTGATCCATGGTATTACATCTACCTAGGCATTGGGAAATTCATGTTCATCTGGGATATTAAGACAACTAGCCTCTGAAATTGAGCCTATGGTTATAAAGATAGTAAATAAATCTTTTATGATAGGGAGTGTTTCCTCATAACTGTAAATCAATTGTGAAACCAATTTTGAAGAAAGGTGGTTTGGATACTGCTCAAATGAATAATTATCGCCCTATATCAGTAGTTCCATTATTGATAAAGGTTTTGGAGAACTGGTTGTAAGCCAATTAGAGATGTTTGTAGAATGTGTAGGCTGTTTGAACCTGTTTAAGTTTGGGTTTTGACAAGCCCATAGTGTAGAATTGTTGTTGGCATCTGTTATGGGGGTGTTAAAGAAGGGATTGGATCAGAATGAAACATATTGTTTGATATCATTAGATGTTTTGGGGGCCTTCATTTCATTTAGGACAGGTTTTCACTATTTGTATGCAGAGTTCTGAACTGAATGATCAATTGAATTTTTATATACAGCATGTTGTTAATTGGATGATGAAACAAGGTTTAAGTTTGAATGCTGGGAAGTCTGAGGTCATGTTGATTGGGAGAGGTGGTATGGAATTTTGGCCACAAAAGTCCTGATTCTATAAAGTCTACCTAAAGTTAGGTAATGATATCAGCATATGGCACAGTGGTTAAAGCTACAGTCTCAGCACCCTGAGGTTGTAGGTTCAAACCCACGCTACTCCTTGTGACCCTGGGCAAGTCATTTAATCCCCATATTGTTCCAGGTACATTAGATAGATTGTGAGCCTACCAGGACAGACAGGGAAAAATGCTTCAGTACTGAATAAACTCATGTAAACCATTCTGAGCTCTCCTGGGAGAATGGTATAGAAAACTGAATAAATAAATAAATAAATTTAATTGAGGAACAGGCTTAATCGGTGCTGATATTAGCACTCGATACCTCTCAGTTAGCTTTAATTGGACTTAATTGAAATTTAGATGCCTAACCTGAAAACCTTGATTCTATAAAAAGTAGGCATCTAACCCAAAGCACATACACTAAAAATGGTCATGGTTAGGGATGGATCATGGGCATGTTTTTAAGTTGGGCGCATCTTTGTGAATCAGGCGCCATTATGCTCTGATATCAGTACCTAACCTTAGGCATGGAAACTCCTTGCATAAATTGGGAATGCCTAAATGTTAGGATGCTGAGTGCCACCTAAACATGCTTAGCTAATGCTAAGCATGATTCTATAATGGGCACCTATGTTTTATAGAATCGGTGCCAATATTGGCACCTAACTTTAGGTAGACTTTATAGTATCAGGACCAAAGTGTGTGTAAGGGGTTGTATGTTTAATGGTGGAAAAGGAAATAACTCTGTTGGGGATAAAGGTTGATCATCATCTTAATATGCAAGCTCAAGTGACTAAAATGATTCAGTCTTGTTTTATACTTCACTTGATTTTCATTTGAAGCCTTTGCTTTCTCTTTCCATATATGACTGCTGCAATGTGCTATACCTTGGCATATCAATTGCCAGATGTACGGCATTGCAGATGATCCAAAATACAGCTGCCCTCCTGGCTATAGGTGTGCTTAGGTCTGTTCACATCACCCTTGTGCTTTTTCAATTCTATTGGCTGCTGGTTTTGCATAAAGTATTGTCTATTGTACATCAAGCCCTATATGCTCCTGCTCCTCTGTATTTTAAAGAACCTTTGACTATGTTGTCCAAGTAGATCATTATGATCTGAGAATGCTATGTTGTTGTCACAGGATAGGATGTCAAAAGTTCACTATGCTGACACTAGAGCATCTACATAGAAACATAGAAGATGACGGCAGAAAAGGGCTATAGCCCATCTAGTCTGCCCACTTTAACAACCCCACCCCCTTGAAGTTACCACCCTAGAGATACCACATGTGTATCCCCTCTACATTTTTTACCTCCCTAGAGATCCTACATTTTTTACCTCTCTAGAGATCCCACATACTGTTGCTATTGCAGGAGTGAAGTGAAATTGCCTTCCTGACCATTTGTGGTTGTATGCTAATAGATAGAATCTTAAAAATGCTTTTGAAAACTCATCTGCTTGCAACTGCATCTTTGTTATCTTTGTTATCTTTATAGTTTGAAGACAGATTGTTTGTGGCACTGCAGAGATCTTTTCTTTGTTTGTGTTGTGCTTATATTTGTGACCTATGATATGTATGGTTATTTGTAAATCACCTGGTTATAGGCAGTGTATGAAACTTTAAAATAAATGCAGTAAATAAATATACATACACTTGAACAAAAATATTTGTTAGACAATTCTGGTTTATCCTTATCAGCTTCTACATAGTCCTCCCATTTGCCCTTGAGTCTCACAATACTACATTTGCAATTCCTTCTATCACTAACATGCCTAAAAAAAACTTTTTTCCTCCACTCCACTGTATTGGACATTTTTTCTTCCATTCGCTTCTTTACTTTCATGACTAATTTATCAGCTTCCTGTATCTTTTTCAGATATTTTGACTTGTCTTCTTTTTGTGATCTCTTGTAGTTTATATGGAGACGCATTTTCGATAGGATGGCTAGGTCCAACTTTGGACATTTGCTACAAGATCTCCATGCTTAGGGACGGAGAAATGGCCATTTTTGAAAATGGTAAAACCGCTAGACATCCAATTTTTTTTTTTTTTAAATCACCTAGTTGGATGTCTTGGCAGACAGGATGTCCAACATTAGGACAATTAACTTTTTTCAATCATTTTCAACCATTAAAAAATGTTCAAAACGTCCAAAATTAAAAACGTCCACATCCAGACCATTTGGATATGGGAGGGGTCAGCATTGAAATGGACTGGCAACACAGGCATGCTAACAGAGCAGTGGGGCAACTTAGAGGGCACTGCTGTGAACTTCACATAAAGCGTGTCAGATGTACATTGCACCAGAACCACCTTATCATTTATGCTGAGCCCCCCAAAACTCCCCCAAAATCTACTATACCTCCCTGTCTCTCACTCCAATATCCGTTATGGTGGCACCTATATGGCTGTACAATGTTTTTTTGGTGGGCACACACTTTCCACCACTGCACTGCCCACCAGACTATGCCAGAGGCCTGCTTGCAGCTCTACTATGACTGGCCATAGTATGTGCAGCTGTCTTAGAGACAGATATGTACTGTTTCATGCAGATTTTTTTTTGGGGGGGTGGTTAGTGACCACTGGGGGAGCATGTGGGGGTCATTAATTGGTCCCTCCAGTGATCATTTGGTCAGTTTGGGTACCTGTTTGTCAGATGCTTTCAAAGCTGTTCTATCTCTGGACGTTTAAGTTCCATCCTGAATATCTTGGAAAAGGTTTGATTATCACCACAAGACATCCAAGTGCTAAGTATGCCCAAAGAATGCCCATTACATGCCTCCAACATTCCCCCTTGAACCCTGGATGCACAGCAGCTAAGAAGTCTAACAATATGTTCAGAAAGTTGATTCAAAAATCCGCACTTGAACATTTTGGCAAGAAATAACTCTGTGCATTGTGTCCCATCTCTGGCAGCGTTCAAACCCAGATGTAACATTCACTTTTTTGCAGCTACGTTTATATCTGCCCCTACCAATTTGTAAAAGCACCCATATCTGTTGTCATTCCCTACCTTTAAGTCCTTTGTTTTTTCCCACCTGAGTAGCATGTATAAATCACTTTTGTCCTGTATGTCTGTCATATTTAGATTGTAAGCTCTTTGAGCAGGGAACATCTTTTGCATGTTTGTTGTACAGCACTGTATGTATCTGGTAGCACTTTAGAGATAATAAACAGTAGTAGTAGTAGTAAAAATGTCCAAGCGCCGATTTATGCTAATTTTTTAGACATCTTACCCCCTCTTTTACTAAGGTGCGCTAATCAAATTAGGATCCGTCAGCTCTAAAATGTCATCGAGGTCTGTCAGAGCCAGAGACTAGTGCTGCAGCGGCTCTAAAACGAATCCTTTAAACCAGTTTCCTGCAGCCCCAGTAAATTTAAAAATCTGAGGTCTGCGGCTCTGACAGACCTCTATGACATTTTAGTGCTGACAGATCCTAATACGTTTCCCTCCCTATGCTGAGACAGATCCGTCAGCGCTAAATTGTCATCGAGGTCTGTCAGAGCCAGAAACTAACTACAAGTGGCACGGACCTCAGATTTTTAAGGACGTACAGTTTTAGATCCACGAGGTCCGTCAGGTCCATGAGGTCCGCGTTTTACCCCTTCCCCTCGTAGTGCAATAATGGCATTTTCTCTTCCTTTTACAAAGCTGCGTTAGCAGCTGCTGCTACATTAACTGCCCCAGAGCCCATAGGAATTTAAAGGGCTTTGGGGCTTTTGCCACATGGCAGCTGCTAGTGTGGCTTTGTAAAAGAGGATGTTTGTTTGCATAATAATTTGGGTAAGCTGCCTATGAAGAACTGACCAAAGCTACATTCTTTTTCATTTATTAAACATTTTATTAATGCCATTAATCAAAGATACAAACATTTTATTCAAAATTAGCTTAGAATCACAACTAGCTGTAGGATTGTTTACAAACATACTTAATTTCCTTGCATTTCTGTGTTTTGAGTGCAAAATTTTCATTTGAATTTATACTACTGCAGATTAACATCTAGTACTAATTAAATGCAGCTGGTGGAATAGTAGGGTATTTGGAGGTTAACTGCACTTCCTTAGTAGAGGAAGATCATACAATTAAATGTCATACTTTTTCCTTAATACACATTTTATGGACCATTAGACAGGCTCAGCATGTAGGGTTAATATACAGTATCCCAATTTTGCTAAAGAAAATGCTTTGGCATATTCACTGTGCCAGGAGCATGGAATCCAAGTAAATTCTGGAATCATGTCATTCATCTACAAATTTAAATGGCAATTGAAGCTTTATGATTAAATGCTGTCATTGTAAAACAGACTGTAATTCTGGCAACATCTATATGGATCATTATCAAATAACTTGGCTGCCCATTCTTATGAACATTCCAGTAATATACCAATATGTTATTTATTTGTTTTAAAATAAGAATACTGATGTCCATATGCAGTACCATTCTTTGTGTTCCTTCCTTGCCTCTCTTTTGTATCATGTATGAATCAAAGGAATGATAGTGTATACTATATTCTTGCAACATTTATATATGGTAGGTATGTTAAGTCAATTTTGAGCCCACTGGGACAGATAAGGAAAAATGCTTGAGTACCTGAATGCAAAAACCGCTTAGACAACCTCCATTGATAGGCAGTATACAAAATAACTAATAAACTTGGAGACTTGGAAATACTGGAATAATTACAGTAATATTTGGGTAATATTGTGGGAGTGTGTGGTGCAGGGGTTAGAGCTACAGCCTTAGCACCTCGAAGCTGTGGGTTCAAATCCCACGCTGCTCCTTGTGACTCTGGGCATGTTCCTTAATCCCCTCATTGCCCCAGGTACACTAGAACTAGAATGAGTTTGAGCCTACTGGGACAGATAGGGAAATATGATAAAGTGCCTGAATGTAAACTACTTAGCTTATAAATGGCATATAAATAAAATAATATTTAGATGAAAATTTATGCACAATGATTTTCATGTGGTTCTATGGAAAATTCTAATTTCAGAAATGGGACTTATATGGTTCATTTTGGCCACTGATCATATACATTATGAAAGGAGCAGAGAGATGCTGCTGTGTTGCTGATGCTGCAATAAGTCAAGTGTATAGGCACAAAGTGAAGGATCATGTGTTGTTATATCAGTTGAATGGGATTTTTTAGTGTTCTCTCAGAAGTGCATGAGTCCTGTAAAGAAACTGCTTTAGTGAAAAATAATATCTGGCAGCTCCCACACAGTGGTGTAGAGATGGTGAGAGCTACTTGTGACAATGGCACCCCTCCCCTCTTCGCCACCTGCTCCCTCCTGCTATGCATGGGCTGCTTCCTTTCCCCTGAACCTCTGCAAAGTTCCTGGTATGAGCAGCAACCCCCAAACTATTGTCACACCAGCATCAGCTCTTCCTCTGATGTCACTTCCTAGGTGTGGGTCAAGGTACACAAGTATTATTCCCTAACTGTCCCAGCAGACTTCCACTCTATCTAATGCTCCTGGGGCAACGGGGATTAAGTGACTTGCTCAGGGTCACAAGGAGCAGTGTGGGATTTGAACCTACAACCTCAGGGTGCCAAGGCTGTAGTTCTAACCACTGCACCACACACTCCAACCTTTTGTGAATAATACTAAAATCTGCAATAGAGTACATATTCCTGAAAGCCAAACAGGTTGAAAAGGTGATGACAAGAGCTAGAAGGATGCTTGGGTGCATAGGGAGAGGAATAACCAGTAGGGAAAAGTAGGTATCAATGCCCCTGTATATGACTCTGGTAATACCTCATTTAGGATATTGTGTACAATTCTGAAGAACATAACTTCAAAAACATTTAAACAGGATGGAGTCAGTCCAGAGGAAGGCTACTACAATGGTTAGTGGTCTTTGTCATAAGGTGTATGGGAACAGACAAACATATCAATATGCACACTTTGAAGGAAAGGTGGGAGAGGGGAGATATGATAGCAATGTTTAAATACCTACATGACATAAATGTGCAAGAGGTAAGTTTCTTTCAATTGAAAGGAAACTCTGAAATGATAGGGCATAGGATGAAGGTGAAAGGAGATAGATTCAGAAGTCACCTCAGAAAATACTTTTAAATTAAAGGGTGATGACTACTGGGAACGGCCTCCTTGTGGAGGTGGTGGAGACAAAGAGGCATATTCTATAAACAGCATCCCGAATTTAGGTGGCAGTAGGCATCCTACCGCTGTCTAACCAGCCAATTGGGATGCACATTAAAAAAAACACCCCAAGGCAGGCTTTTTACATTGTAGGCATTTTCGTAAGCCTAGGGAGGTGCATAGGGTCACTTAAACTCGTCCAAGGCTAGGCGTGGTTTTGCCCAGAAGTGGCCTTAGGCGAGCTTAGGCAGCTCTAGGTGTCTCCCTAGCGCTGTGATAGGTGCCTGAAATGTACTCTACCCTCCTTTCTTCCCTTCTCTTTTGTTTTATTTTCTACCTCGATTTATTTATTCAACTTCCCTCCCCCTTCCTCCCTTCTGTACAAGTATGTCCATTTGTTACGTATCCTCTTTCATAAATTTTATTTACTATATCATTACTTGGTGGGTTTTTATCTCCTTTTTAATTTATCAAGTTTCAAGTTTATTTGATTATTTGATTAAATGCCTATCTAAAATACTAAGCGTTGTACAATAATAATTAAAACATTAACTAAAGTACACAGAGACTAACAATTTTAGCATACTTCGGGAGTTTTTTTTGTTTGTTTTTTTTTGTTATTAATCTACAAGGACACAATAGGAAAAGGGGGGAAGAACTACAATATTTATTAAGAAAAGATACGGCAAAGGAAAGAACAGTGGGACGGGAAAAAATCAAGAGTAATTGGACTTGGAACGAATAGTCAATTGTAGGCATCTTTAAAAAAGAAACATTTTAAACTATTTTTGAATTTCTGTAAGTTGTGTTCAGATTGTATATATATATATATAGGAAGAGAATTCCAAATCGTGGGGGCGGTTACTGAAAAGATTGTATTACGTCGAGTGCCTATTATTCTTAAGGATGGGATATTAAGAGTATGCTGTGAGGTGGATCTTAGAGCTCTCGGAGGGTCATATGGAATAAGAAGTCTATCAATAAATGCTGGGACATGTGTTTGTATTGTTTTGAAGGTTAGAAGTGCTATTTTATATGTTATTCTATATATGACGGGTAGCCAGTGGGCTTTTTGTAGAAGAGGGGTGACATGATCATATTTATTTGAACCTGATATAAGTTTGATAGCTGTATTTTGAATCAATTGTAGACGTTTTATATCCTTTAGGTTTATCCCTTTTAGTAGAGAATTACAGTAATCCATTTTGGATATTACGAGGGAGTGAATTAATGTAGTAAGGGATTTGGCATTGAGAAGGGGGGCCAAAGATCTGATCATCCTTAATTTATAAAAACAGTTTTTAACTAGAACACTAATTTGTGAGCAAAATGTGAGTTTATGGTCAATTAGTACACCTAAAATTTTTATAGCAGTGGTTGGTTTACGTGGAATGTTATCAATTGAAATATGAGCAGTTAAATGTAACCTTTCTTTCAATGAAAATAGCATGATGTTAGTTATTGTAATGCTTAATGAAAGCATATTTGTATTTAACCAGTCATGAATAATGGATAGTTTTTGATTAATAGAAAGAATGTCATTTAGACTTGCGGGGTCTATATTGTATTGTAGGGATATTTCCGTATTCACACCTGAAGGTTAGGCCTCTATGATGTCATCAAGCCTGAACCATTGTTTCAAGAATATCTCTCTGCAAGCAACTTTCCAGCATGAATTTTGCAAGAAGTAAGAAGTACACAGCTTTGCTGTTTCTGCCTGATGCATTATGGGGATGTACCCGAATGTTGCTATTCAAGGGCATTCATCTGTGCTTTAATAATGAGACAGTGTGAATCTTGAAGAAATTATTCTGTTCTTATCTGTCTAACGGCCCTGGGTCTTCCAGCATATATGATACTTTATACAGAAAAGCTATTCATCAAGTTCTGTTTCTGGATTGGTCCAAGGAAGTCATCTGATGAGATTCAAGAAAAGAAAGGTGCTAATTAATTAATAATTAGTTAGTCTGTGATAAGGTCCGGGGAAGCTCAGATCTGCTCACAGATGTTCTAATTGTAAACTTTTTCTTTCAATAATTAGACCTGTAAGTTACCTCGTGTGATTCTCTGCCTAAGAGATAGAAATTTGGACATTTAAAAACTGTTCTGAACTTAGCACAGATAAACGGAACTTATTGCTGATGATTTATAGCCTCATCAAGGATTTTCAACACGTGTAACTTTTACAACGGTATTCCTGACGTCTTCCAGCTGACAAGAAGTTTTCTCTTCCACCTAATTGTGCCGGAGAGGCTAATTAAGGGTGAGCATACGGAAATTACTTTTATTAGCTTGGGAATTAGATAGGAATCAATTGTGATAAAGGTAAAGGGTTGGAAAGTTACCTGGGTGATAATATAATCATTTGCTAATCAGGGATTATTATTATAAGGAATAGTGTGTGTTTAACAAGAAGTTTTACTTAATTGTCTAACCATTAGATTGTGATAATCATGTACTGAGTTTCATTTGTGTAATTAGATATTTTGAACAATATTTAGATTCTGCAGCTGGCTTGTGAATTATATTTTTCTATTTTCATAATAAAGATATTTCTCATTAGCCTGGGTATTGTGTCGTATAATTAGACCTTGATATTTGAACTTGGATAAGAGGTTATGGTTTTCCCTAGACCACTTAACAGAGATGTAACGTGTTTATAATGCTGCTAAGTGAACCATAAATCCTTCTACAGATTTTGGGGGCTCGTCCGGGATATCTTTAGGTTTCTAATTTACGACTGTAGCTATGTCTGTGGACACTGAAACTCAAATTTCGTGGCATGCTCTTGAAAAAGATGTCTTTCAGAAATTGGCTGTGCAAGTTTTAAAACAGTCAGATCATGAAGCGTATTTTTCTGATCTCATTCGTTTATTGCCTGCTGACATGGAGAACACAAATCCAGCTTACTGTGCTGTGTTACAGCGTCTTCTACAGGCAAGGACGAAGCCTACAGGAGAAAATTATTCAGAGCTCATTTGTGCGTTGTTTGCTTTTAAAACTTCTGTCTCTGCTAGTTTATCTCAACAACGTCAGCTTCAGAGTGATTTATATGAGCAATTAGAGGATTGTAAAAATTATTTGCAGGCAGAACGGACTCGTAATGATTCCCTTGAACTGTTAGCTTCTAATTGTGAAGATCAACATTCCGACTTTGATCAGGTGATGTCTGAGTTACGACATCAATGTTCTGAGTTGAATGCTGAACTTGAAAGTTATAAAAAAAGAATAGTGAATATTTCTTGTGCGAAGTGTACCTCTTTAGTGACTCAACTTACTAATTTGAGAGCTCAGAAGGATGAGTTACAAGTCTCTTTATCTACTTGTCAGAAAGATCATGATAAGAGTGAAAAAAATCATGCTGAGGTTTTATCTAGGTTGCAGATGGAACTAGCGGACGTAACTACTGCTTATGTTTGTTTGGGTGAAAAGTTAGACGCTACCGAACGTCTGTCTAATGATAAGGCAGCCCGTGCTGATAGGCAACTATGTGCTTTACAAGCGGACTTTATTGAATCTCAGACTAGGCTTTCTGAGAGTAAGTCACATGTCTCACTGACTCCCTATATCAAGCAGATGCCGATAATTTGGCTCTGCGCCAGAATGTTCAAGCTATATCCTCACAAAGATCTGCATTAGCTACTGATGTGAAAGTTTTGCAAGACAAGGTTGCTACTTTTTGTAGTGAGAGGGATATTCAAGCTCCCTTTCTCCCTGTGTCGCCTCTTCATTCTCCTACGCCAGCTCCTAGAACAGTCTTTCGTTCTTTTTACAGCTCTAGGGGGGGAGGTGGGAACAGGAATTCGCAGGAGTGTTCTGATTCTACTGCAGATGACTTGTTGCCTAGTAACAAACCCTGCCCTGAGAAATTAGTGACACTAGCTGACCGCCCAGTGCAGCAACCACGCCCTGTAAGGTCTATCTCAAATTCCTGTGACGTCACTGAACCTTCTGACTCTAAACCTCATCCGGTAAGGTCAGTTTACAGTGAGCCTAAACAACCACCAGATGGCACCAAAGCACCAGACATTTCACAACATACTCCACAAAGGTTACAGCACAATAATGAAACAGGGAAAGAAACTCAAAAGAAAGGAGGTGGTTATACTATACCACCCTATCACGTACAGATAATGAAGATGTTTAAACAAATGATAGAACCTTTTAGAGAGGGAACTAAGCTAACTATTGAAGCACATTTGGCCTCAATACATGAGTTCTTTGAGACTTATGCAGTGACAGAGGACAGTGATAAGCTTCGTTTACTCCGTTGGTCCTTTGCTTCTGAGTGTTCTGAGATGTTGCGATCCATCATCACTGGTACTTCGGATGTGTTAGAGGTGGAACAACAACTCAAAAGACGTTATGGTACATACGCTGATTCCATTGAATCTCGCAAAGCTGCATTCCATTTGCGTTGTGGACTCCAAGAAAATCCCCGTGAATTTGCTTTCCGTCTGAAACGACATTTCTTTCCAGACAGGACTCCTTCTGAGGACGAACTGGAGTATGGAGAATTCCGATCTCTCTTTGCAAAAGCCTTGCCTGAATATATGAGTGTGGTTGTGGCTGGTATGAAAAAGGCCTCTTACTCATCGATCCTAGCCGTAGCCGAGGATTTCTATGATCATAAAGTCAAGGTTCCTGCAGGCCAATCTGAGAAACTGGTGCCCAAAGCACGATCTAAGGAACCTAAGCTGAGTGTATGCGCAGTTCAGACTTCACTTGCTTTGGAACCTAGTAGCTCTGTAGTTTCCACTCCAGGACCTGTTCCATCTCGTCCAGCAGACCAGACTTCCTCTTCTGATGCACCACCCAATAGGGATGGACCCAAGACACAGAAGAAGAGACGGCCCAATAAGCAACAGAAGCAGAGTGACCTCAGTGTGATAATGGAACAATTGGCTCAGGTGGTGAATCGTATTTCCGCCCTGGAATTGACTTCTAAACAATTGGCAGCATCTGTCCCCGCGAGAAAGGAACAGACCTCAAGGAGAAAGGATAACAATATCGGTTACAGGCCTTCCGGAACTCGAGTGGTCAAGTCTGTAGTAACTGATACCCATGCTTCCTCAGTAGACGACCTGGATGACACACCCGAATTGTTAAAGGATGATACCGCATGACTAGTCCGAGAACCAATTTCTCCACCCACTATTGCATCTTCTGTCCAAACAACATCTCCTGATGCTACACAAGACATAGATCTGGTACAATCCAGTGAATTATCTGAGAACACCGAGTGGCTTCCTTCGTGGGATTCCATTAAGTCACACAAGTATTTCTTGGGTAGGTTAAAGCCTATGGGTCAACGGTACACTTTACCTTTGTTTCTCCAACAGGTTTTGTCTTGTCCTGGTTTACTTGATACGGCTTCCGAAGTGACTTTGATCACTCAGGGACTATTCCAACGTTTGCAGACTACCCTGGGTACCCAGAATACACTGTTGATTGTTCCCAGTGATTTGTCTTTGGTTGCATATGGACATCAGAACATTGAGACAGTTGGTCAAACTTGGCTGACCTTGCAGTTAGGCAAAATGAATGTTAAACACCCAGTGATTATTACCACTAGTCCAGGAGAGGAGTTTTTGATTGGAAATGATCTTTTGAAGAGATTGCGGCCTATTTTGGATTACGTCCAAGAAGTGGTCTGGGCTCAGGTGACTCGTCCCCTTCCTTTTGGAAAGGTACCGACTACACGCCTTCCCCAGGTTACCAGTACTGTGGAACGAAACGATACTTCAATTCGAATAAATTTCCTGCGTTCAGCGGATCCACACATTTTGGAGCTACGGTATGCCAATGTTCCAGAAGGGGGTCCCACAGACCGCGAGATTGTCAGCGTTCCCAAGGAACAAATATCTGACATTGTTCTCCAGGCTGACCATTTGGAGATTGTTCTGAAGTCTACGTTCCCCGTGCCAGATCCACCTCAAGAGACTGTCCAAGACCCGACCTCATCTGTTTCCAGTTCTTTGACCTCTCATCCTCGTCTACTGGCTGTACTTCACCAGGATGATACTGACTTGTTTGTTGATGTTCACCTGCACGGTTCTGTCCCAGTTCAAGCTCAACTGCTACTCCAGAGTGACATCTCCATGATTAGTAAATCTTTTTACTGTACAGTTGAAGATCATCGGCGTAGGCATAAGCTGTAAATCCGATTGATTGACAGAGAGTTAGAAGGGGTGCCAGATAGATATTAAACAGTAAAGGAAATAAAATAGAGCCTTGGGGGACGCCGAAGTTGGAAGAAAATGGTTTTGAAATGGAATTATTAAAATGAACTGAGGAAGATCTGTCAGTGAAATAAGATCTAAACCATTCCAGAACTTGATCAGTTAATCCAATGGAAGCAAGTCTTTGAAGTAGCAAGAGGTGATCAATAGTATCGAAAGCAGCTGCAAGATCTAAAGAGATTAATAATACACACTTATGTTGGTCGAGGTTGTACTGTATAGTTGTTGTGAGACCCAATAAAGAGTGCTTTGTAGAATGATTTTTTACGAAATCCTACCTGATTAGGATGTAGTACCTGCGTTTTATCAATGAAATCCGATAATTGCTGAAATACAAGTTTTTCTGTTAATTTGGCTAAGAACGGGAGATTGGCTATTGGACGGTAATTTGAAGTGTCTGTGGGAGAGTTTTTTGAGTCTTTTATCTGCGGAAGAAGGATTGAATGCTTCCAATCTGATGGGAGACTTGCAGTGGAAAGGCATTTATGAATGATTTGAAGAATGTAAGGTCCCAGTATAGAAAAGTAGCGTTTATAGAAAAAAGGGGGAAGAGGCTCAGTATTAGAACCTTTGATATTGATGGATTGGAGAACATTTTCTATATCTTTTAAAGAAGGAAGAGAAAAATTAGAGCATGTAGAGTTTAATATTGAAAATCCAGTATCTTCTGAATTTACGGAGCATTGTGGAGCAATGATTTTACTGATGATGTTGGATCTTATTGATATTACTTTGGTTTAGAAGTAATCAGCCAAACTTTGAGCGGACAGAGCATTATTTTTAGGAATATCAGGTTTGTGTTTAAATATTGTTAACTGTTTAAGAATTTTAAAAAGAGTAGATGAGATTTTTGTTAGAGAAATTTTTTTTGAGTAATATTGTTTCTTCGCAGTATTGATTGATTGGCGATAATGGTTAGATTGGTTCTTATAATTATCCAGGTTAGTTTGAGAAGGTAGTTTACATTGTAAACCATTTAGATATTCTTTGATAAATGGTATATCAAAAGACAAATAAATTGGAAACTTGGAAACTTAGGCCAGCAAAATCCTGGTTTACATTTCAGCTAGACATGGCCACTGAGCCAATTGCGGTAAGGTGATCTTTCTGCCATGATCAGTTTAGCGGCCACAGCAGGGAACACATCTCCCCCCCCCCCTTCCACGCAAAGCTGACTGGCAGAAGGAATGCCCAGTCCCTCCTGCCGGAACCCCTAAAGCCTCTGAATGTCTATGACAGGAGAAGAGCCAAATTCTTCCTGCCACCACCACCCTGATACATCCCCCAGCAGGAGGGATGCCCACTCCTTCCTTCTGCCACCTCCCCCCCGAATATCACCAGCAGGAGGGAGGGACCTGTTGGAACCAAACCCCCCACAAAAATCACCAGCAGGAGAGATGCCCAGTCCATCCTGCTGGAACCCTTTCCTGAAGATATACCTCCATCCCAACCCCCCCCCCCCCCAAAAGCTCACTCGGACCCCACCAGTACCTATTTTTCATATGCCGGCCGGAGGGATGCTTACTCTCCCTGGCCATCAGGCCCACCTCCACAGAATGGTGGGAGGCCTTCGGGGGTTCCAGCTGGAGGGAGTGAGCATCCCTCCTGCTGGTCGTCGTTGCAGGGGGGACGGTGGTTTCCCTGCTGCAGCCACTAAACTGATCGCGGCAGGGAGATTCCCTTGCCACGATCAACTCAGCGGCAATGCAATTCTCTAACTGGTGTCTGTGACATGGATGCTGGTTAGAGAATCGGGATGGTTAGTTGTCTGTCTGTTAGGACAGATGCGATTCTATATAGGATGCCCATGTGTGATTCTCAAAAGCCACTTAGGTGGCTGCTGAGACCGGGCATCCTAAACAGAATCTGGCCCAAAATGTGTATCTGGATTCAAGAAAGTTGGGACAAGTTTGTTGGATTTCTAAGAAAGAGGAAGGGACAATAGATAGCATGGTCAGACAGATTAGATAGGCCATATGGTCTTTATCTGCATTCATTTTTCTATAGTATATTTCTATAATAAGAAACATTGTAATGGGATATGCCACAATTAAGTTCACAGTTTTCATATATTTATTTGGCAGATATTTAAGCAGTTGTTGTGTTTTGTGTTTTTTTGCTAAGATTCTGAATGTGAATACATATAGAATGTGATTAAATATTCATGTCCAATTTATTTCATCACTGAAGCAGAGCTGGTTAAACTATTAGGTAAGTACTAGGAGTCAGCAAGTAGCACTCAGTCTGGGAATCAGACGCAGCTACTTTCAAGGCAAAAGGCTGACCCCTAGTAAGTCAGTGCTATTGTTTTGAAACTTGGAGCCAATGGGAAAAAAGGGGAAAAGAAAATGCTCTAGCCCAGGGGTGTCCAACCTTTTGGCTTCCCTGGGCCGCATCGGCCAAAAAAATGTTTCTGGGGCCGCACAAATGCTGCAGCAAGACAGAGGAGGGAGCCGGCAAGACGGTAAACACCCGGGGGCAGCAGAATAAAACACTGCATCGCCCTTGACCGGGGCTGTACAAAATACTTTACTGGGCCCCATTCGGCCCTCAGGCCACAGGTTGGACACCCCTGCTCTAGCCTAATCCCTCTAGACACCAGGGATCACCTCTGTTCATGTCTGAGGCATGGTTTGGAGGACTGGGGAACAGAGTAGGGTATTGGAGAGATCAGAAAGGGAGGGTCATATTGAGAAATATCAAGGGGATTGGGCAAATAACAGACCTCCTTTTGCAGGTCCTGGGTAACAGTCAGCCAGAGCTAGGGCCAGGGAATGCATAACTTAGCATTGAATATGCAGGTCTAATTTTTCTCAATATGAAACCCAATAGAAAAAGATGAATAACAGAGACCACTAATATCTCTCCCTTGTATCTGGCTAGAACAGCAGCAAAACACTAAATACAAAGAAAATATATAGTGGGGGAGGGCCCTCATTTTTCACAACTCATATCTGGGAAACAGCAATTGGCCCCTGCAGCAGAGTTGTCACTCAATAAACCCCAAAGGGTGAATATTGTGAAAGATCCCTGGACTCTTCCTATGAATTAAGTGAAATAAATGTGATTTTAAACAACAATAAAGTGCAATAAATCAAAAAGTATTTTTGTATCACTGCTGTCCATCGGAAAGAACCAGAGTCCGAACTAAATATAACCACAAAAAATCCTCAACCACAGACTACAAAACCTTCAAAAAAGAAATAAAAACCTTTCTATTCAAAAAACACATAAAACCGAACTAACTCAATCAGAAATGTCCCAAGCATCACCTGCAACTACTCCATATGTACTTCTAATGTCATGACAATTCAGACATAATTTATATTGTGTTATGTTTGGAATAATGGTTACATATATGAAGTTCAATAAAAGAAAATTTTCACTGCCTGTTTCTTTTTTTTTTAAGTTCAATATTTTTTATTGAGTTTTTTGAAAAAATATAAGAAACAGTTCAAGTACAGGGTATCAAAAAATAAAACAAAACATTTAGTATAACAAATATTCAGTTATATTGTGCAATGTAGAATTGAATCGTTTTAAAAGATCTAAAGTACTAGGACTGTTCATGAAAAGATAATAAAAGAAAAGATAAGAGGAAAGAGAAATTGAAGGAAGAAAGAAAAAGAATAAAATGAGGAAAAAGATGAAGGTAAAGAAAAAGAAGAAGAAGAAGAGAGGAGTGTCTATGAAATAGATTGAACATATGAGTCTAGGAATTTCCAGGGTGATTTACATTGTGTCAAACTTTTGGAAAGTCGAATTATATTTTTCTTTTCATAAGCATATGATTCAAATTTATGATACATGCTTAAAGAATTCCACCAAAAGGTATAGTTTAGTAATGAAGAGGACTTCCAATTTTTCAAGATGTGCATAAGGGCAGTCACAAACATTGCATCAATGAGTTTAGGAGGACAGTTAGACTGTGTAAAACAAGGGTGTTGAGATCGGAGAATTATAATGTCAAAGGAAATTTCTTCTGAACAATTGGTAATAGACTTTATGATGTCCCAAATGCATGTCCAAAAGGAACGAACTTTAGCACAGTGGAAAAGCATGTGATCAAGAGTCCCAGCTTCTTTCATACAATTCCAACATATAGAGTCTTGTTTTAGGTTAGCTTTCCACATCCGAAAGGGTGTCCATACCGCATTCCACATAATGAAGAACATTGATTGTGAGACTCTGGATGATAAAAGAGGTCGGTTTGTCGATGACCAGAAGAGTTCCCAGTCAACATCAGTAAGTGAGGTTGTCAGCATAGATTCCCAATGTTTCATGGAATGAGAGGAAAATGTGAAAGAGTGATCTCTTAGAATACTATAGAAGAGAGATATCGCTTTACCTTTTGATATAGCCAATGTGGACCAGTGATACAAAGTGTGAATGGATGTCATATAATCAAAGCGTATAGACATAGAAGATAACGTCTTAGTAAGAGAAAGCCACTGTGAGTAAGCAGAAGGAGACAATGAGTAAGTAGAGCAAATTGTGACAAAGGGAACAAACGAAGTGAGAGTGGTTATCTGATGGAGAGACCACAAACCAGCCCGCTGCCACCTTTTCCATGAAAGAGATTTACTATTGATTTGGATTTTGGGGTTATTCCAAATGGACAAGAGTGGACTGTCTTTAATTGAAATCTCTGCGATTACGTCTAGTATATGAAGGGCATGCTGCGTTGCACTCAATAAGGAGTATTTTCTCAAAAGTTTGGGCACTGGCACCGTCAACAAGCATGAAACATGTAATGGTGCACATAAAAACCGTTCCAGGTCAAACCAGGTTGGTGAGTATTGGGTACTAGGGTTAATAATCCAATAGGCTCCATATTTGGCCAATGATGCGATATAATAAAAATGAAAATCTGGTACATTCAAACCCCCATTAATTTTAGAGGCTTTCAGCTTGTCGAGAGCAATACGAGGTTTTTTGTTATTCCACACAAAGTCAGATATTTTCTTATTCAACCAATGAAAAAATTTCTTCTTGCATAAGGAGGGAAGCATTGAGAGGGTATAGTTTATCTGAGGAGTAAGGGTCATTTTGATAGAAGCTATTCTGCCCCACCATGAAAGGAAGAGTGGAGACCAATGAGACAGGGTGTTAAGAACTAAACTTTTAATTTTAGATATGTTTAGATCTTGAGTTTGAATCGGATCTTTATGTATTAACACTCCCAAGTATTTTACAGCTCCGTGTGACCACGTGAAGGGAAATTGGGCGAGATCTGAGGGGTAAATGAGATCATTAAGAGGGAAAATTTCTGATTTTTCCCAGTTAACTGAGTATCCAGAAAGCTCACTGCCTGTTTCTATTCTGACCATTTATTCCATTTCATGGTTATTACAAAAAATATTTTTTACATGGGGGTGTGTGTGTCAAAAAATGATGGGCCACAGGTGCCACATACCCTAGGTACGTCACTGGTATATACGTACATAGAAATTAGATGCAGGTGCTTATCCTTGCCATAGTCTTGGCATACATATGTTTTCTTAAGTTCCAATTATATATATATATATATATATAGCATCCTATATGTTGCATGCATGTAAGCCACAGCTATTGTCTGCCCAGACTCTGCCTATGTATATGTCTGCCTGTAAGAGATACACTGCAAGTTATGCATGTATTTATAGAATAACACTTACGCAAAATGTTAGCATATATGCCTATATGTGCATGTAACCAGTGAATAAACAAATGTGTGTACATTTTAGATTTATCCTCTTAAGTACTATGGATGCAATTCAATAGATGAGCACTTCCATTTAGGCACCCTCAGTGCCAAGCGGTGAGAGTCTATTCTATAATGGTCTCTGGGCATTCAGATTCCATTATAGAATATTAGTGTGACCAGGTGCCAGTGCTTCTAACATTTCCATGCTCGCAGTTACTCCAGGCATAGATCTGGAATAGCTGCAGCCAGGTAAATTCTACAGGGACACACATGATTCAAAGTATTCTGTAAGTATGCATGTTAAGTAGGAGTCCCTGCTCTGCCCATGCTCCATTTATGCACTATCACCTGGATTCTATAAAGGTTGCCCAAATATGAGTGCAGAGCTCTGATCTATGGGCAAATTAATCAGTTAAGGAGCCACTAACAATTATTGATACTAATTGGGATACATGCAAATCTGCCCACGAGCCATTCTATAACATTGCACATCTAAATTTTCTCATGTGCAACTAAAAAGGGGATGTGGCCAGGGGGCAGGTCAGGGGTGTTCCCAAAATGTAGGCACAATTATTACAGAGTAAGGTCATTTACGCACCCATTTGCCATTAGTTGTGCGTCAACATTTACACCAGGTGTCAGCAGGCGTAAGTCCTGGCACACAAAATTGATTACGGAAATCTGCATTAAGTGCTATTTTATACAGGCTGCTTAGTGCTATGTGAACTTTACAGAATTGGCGCTTAGCACAGACCATAACAGTGGCATTTTACAGAATCCAGCCCTATGTCACTTACACGTACCATTGAAGAATAGCACCTAGTCACCCTGCTATCACTTTTGCAGGTAAGTGTATACTTAAGCACATAAATGGTTCTGGTTATTTGATATACTGCCTTTCCTCCACAGATATCAAGTGACAATATTCTGCACATTTATGAGCTCAAGTGTCAGGTAAATGTGGGCACTCTATTACAGAATTACCTTTTATATGCCCTTGTAAACAAGTCAGTTTTCAATCTTTTCCTAAAGTCTCATATTTCTGCCACAGCTTATAATTCATTTGGCAGCAAATTCTACAGTATAGGGGCATAAAGTGGAAGTGCTCTTCTGCATACAGACTTCTGTCCATTGTCAATGAAGGGATAGCAGGTGTGTTCTGCAAGCACAATCTAATCCGGTTGTCAGATGTGTAACATTATAACAAACAAACCAAGTGCTCAGATGATAAATTATGGGCAATTTTAAAGTTCATAAAGCGCACTTTATATATAATTCTGAATTCTACAGAGAACCAAGGAAGCTGTGCTAGAGCTAGTGATATGTGGTCATATTTGGAATTCTTTAATAACAGCCTTGCTGCTGCATTTTGCATAAAGTGCAACACTTTGAGGGAAGAGGTAGTCAGGCTATTGTAAATAATGATACAGTAATCTAGTGATTGGTAATTAACACCTGGAACATCGATCATCCTTCAGAAATAGTCAGAGTTGGTATACCATTCTCATTTTGTTTAAAGTAGTGCTTACGCAGTTAACTCCAGCAGTTGGGAAGTGAGGCCAGGGCTGACAGATTTCTAAGATCTGTGCCTCATATATGGCAAGGCAGATCGGGATGAGCTAGAGTGGGCTTTGATGACAACTCCAGTAGTTGGAAAGTGAGGCCAGTGGTGGGCAGGCTTTTAAGGTAAGAGCCCTGAAAATGGCAAGGGTGGATCTACATCAAGTATGTGTATTTTATAGCACACTATTCCCTTCCAGAAAAGACTAATGTTAGACCTAAAAGATTCATATACTTACTTTAAATTAAATAGAATATATTTGTTAGAATAGGAACTCAAGCGCTCGCAGTCACAGCCTAACAGAACTAGTCTTGGCATGTGACCATTTTGCAAGCTATCATCGGTCCTTCTATAATTTTTTATTCTATTTAAAGTGTATGATTTATTTAATACCATTAATTAAGATGATTTTTTCCTTATTTGAATTTTATAATGGAGTGTAAATATGATGATACTTAGCTCGGGTGTGCTCTTTCATACCCGGCCCTCTGACCACAATAGGACGGAAGATCTCCGTTTCGCTCTCGTTTATATTAAGAGAGCTTCATCAGGACCAGAGTGGTAAATAAGTTAACACTATAAAGCAAAAATAAGGAGAAAATAAATTATTAAAATTTAATAAACTTGTTCATAGAATTATCCTATATTTTATATTTTAGCTCTTACAAATAAGGAAGGCATCAAAGAACATCCTTTGGCCCAAAATCAATATCTCAATCTTAACTCTTTACTTTAATCTTTAAATTATTACTTTTAAAACCATTAAATTTAATGCTTTTCTAAAACTCCACTATTATATCTGTATTATTTATATATCCATAATCACAAAGTACTAACTACTAAATCTCAGATTTTAACACTACTGTTCAATCCCAAACTAATCACTTTAATTAAATTGAATTAAATTATCTTATCTGCTGCTCCTTTAAAATTACATACCCTTCCGTTAACTAAAAAGCCTTTTATCAACAACTTCTCAAACATACCTGTCCTATATACTCTTTATAGAACATTATAATTTCTGTTTTCTCAAGAACTCATTGGGAAATTCTACCGAAGCGCTTATCATGGCATCTGATGACACTTCCAGACTGGTTTCACTGGAAGGATTGAACTTATTCACATCTATGGTGTTTTTAAAGATGACAGGCGCCATAACCAGAAGGACTACCTAGTAAAATAAATAAATAAATAGTAATATAAACAAATAAAATTGCTGCTCATACAGTTTGTGATTAAATAAATTAAAATATAGCATTTCCAAGGTAGTCCTTCCAGTTATGGCGCCTGTCGTCTTTAAAAACACCATAGATATGAATAAGTTCAATCCTTCCAGTGAAACTAGTCTGGAAGTGTCATCAGATGCCATGATAAGCGCTTCGGTAGAATTTCCCGATGAGTTCTTGAGAAAACAGAAATTATAATGTTCTATAAAGAGTATATAGGACAGGTATGTTTGAGAAGTTGTTGATAAAAGGCTTTTTAGTTAACGGAAGGGTATGTAATTTTAAAGGAGCAGCAGATAAGATAATTTAATTCAGTTTAATTAAAGTGATTAGTTTGGGATTGAACAGTAGTGTTAAAATCTGAGATTTAGTAGTCAGTACTACAAGGTGAAACTGAAAGAAGCCAAGAGAGAGATACGTCTGGCGAAAGCACAGGCAGAAGAACAAATGGCTAAAAATGTAAAAAAGGGAGACAAAAAATTTTTCAGATATATTAGTGAAAGGAGGAAGATGAAAAATGGAATTGCTAGGCTAAAAGATGCTGGGAACCAATATGTGGAGAGTAATGAGGAGAAAGCAAATGTGCTAAACAAATACTTCTGTTCTGTGTTCACAGAAGAAAACCCTGGAGAAAGACCGAGATTGTCTGGCAAAGTTACACGAGAAAATGGAGTAGATTCTGCGCCGTTCACGGAGGAGGGTGTTTATGAGCAACTTGAAAAACTGAAGGTGGACAAAGCGATGGGACCAGACGGAATCCATCCCAGGATACTAAGAGAGCTCAGAGAGGTTCTGGCGAGTCCTATTAAAGACTTGTTCAACAAATCTCTGGAGACGGGAATGATTCCTGGGGATTGGAGGAGAGCGGATGTGGTCCCTATTCATAAAAGTGGTCACAGGGATGAAGCAGGAAACTACAGGCCTCACTTCAGTTGTTGGAAAAATAATGGAAGTGTTGCTGAAAGAAAGGATAGTGTACTTCCTTGAATCTAATGGGTTACAGGATCCGAGGCAACATGGCTTTACAAAAGATAAATTGTGCCAAATGAACCTGATTGAATTTTTTGATTGGATGACCAGAGAGCTGGATCGAGGACATATGCTAGATGTAATTTAATTGGATTTCAGCAAAGCCTTTGATATAGTTCCTCATAGGAGGCTGTTGAACAAACTTGAAGGGCTGAAGTTAGGACCCAAAGTGGTGAACTGGGTCAGAAACTGGTTATCAGACAGACGCCAGAAGGTGGTGGTTAATGGAAGTCGCTCGAAGGAAGGAAAGGTGAGTAGTGGAGTCCTTCAGGGTTCGGTGCTGGGGCCAATCCTATTCAATATGTTTGTGAATGACATTGCTGAAGGAAAAGTGTGCCTTTTTGCAGATGATACCAAGATTAGTAACAGAGTAGACACCGAAGAGAGAGTGGAAAATATGAAAAAGGATCTGCAAAAGTTAGAGGAATGGTCTAATGCCTGGCAAGTAAAATTCAATGCAAAGAAATGCAGAGTAATGCATTTGGGGATTAAAAATAGGAAGGAACCGTATATGCTGGGAGGAGAGAAGCTGATATGCACGGACGGGGAGAGAGATCTTGGGGTGATTGTGTCCGAAGATCTAAAGGTGAAAAAACAGTGTGACAAGGCAGTGGCTGCTGCCAGAAGGATGCTGGGCTGTATAAAGAGAGGCGTAGTCAGTAGAAGGAAGAAGGTGTTGATGCCCCTGTACAGGTCATTGGTAAGGCCCCACTTGGAGTATTGTGTTCAGTTTTGGAGACCGTATCTGGCAAAGGATGTAAGAAGACTTGAGGTGGTCCAGAGGAGGGCGACGAAAATGATAGGAGGATTGCGCCAGAAGACGTATGAGGAGAGACTGGAAGCCCTGAATATGTATACCCTAGAGGAAAGGAGAGACAGGGGCGATATGATTCAGACATTCAAATACTTGAAGGGTATTAACGTAGAACAATATCTTTTCCACAGAAAGGAAAATGGTAAAACCAGAGGACATAATTTGAGGTTGAGGGGTGGTAGATTAAGGGGCAATGTTAGGAAATTCTACTTTACGGAGAGGGTAGTGGATGCCTGGAATGCGCTCCCAAGAGAGGTGGTGGAGAGTAAAACTGTGACTGAGTTCAAAGAAGCGTGGAATGAACACAGAGGATTTAGAATCAGAAAATAATATTAAATATTGAACTAAGGCCAGTACTGGGCAGACTTGCACGGTCTGTGTCTGTATATGGCTGTTTGGTGGAGGATGGGCTGGGGAGGGCTTCAATAGCTGGAAGGGTGTAGATGGGGTGGAGTAAGTCTTAACAGAGATTTTGGCAGTTGGAACCCAAGCACAGTACCGGGTAAAGCTTTGGATTCTTGCCCAGAAATAGCTAAGAAGAAAAAATTGAAAAATTTAAATTGAATCAGGTTGGGCAGACTGGATGGACCATTCGGGTCTTTATCTGCCGTCATCTACTATGTTACTATGATTATGGATATATAAATAATACAGATATAATAGTGGAGTTTTAGAAAAGCATTAAATTTAATGGTTTTAAAAGTAATAATTTAAAGATTAAAGTAAAGAGTTAAGATTGAGATATTGATATTGGGCAAAAGGATGTTCTTTGGTGCCTTCCTTATTTGTAATAGCTAAATATAAAATATAGGATAATTCTATGAACAAGTTTATTAAATTTTAATAATTTATTTTCTCCTTATTTTTGCTTTATAGTGTTAACTTATTTACCACTCTGGTCCTGATGAAGCTCTCTTAATATAAACGAGAGCGAAACGGAGATCTTCCGTCCTATTGTGGTCAGAGGGCCGGGTATGAAAGAGCACACCCGAGCTAAGTATCATCATATTTACACTCCATTATAAAATTCAAATAAGGAAAAAATCATCTTAATTAATGGTATTAAATAAATCATACACTTTAAATAGAATAAAAAATTATAGAAAGATCGATGATAGCTCGCGAAATGGTCACATGCCAAGACTAGTTCTGTTAGTCTGTGACTGCGAGCGCTTGAGTTCCTATTCTAACAAATATATTCTATTTAATTTAATGTAAGTATATGAATCTTTTAGGTCTAACATTAGTCTTTTCTGGTAGGGAATAGTGTGTTTCACAAGTGGTATTGAAGTGATTATTTTATAGAACAGTCATATTACATGCTATAAGTGCAAGTGTTGTGCATCTCAGTGGGGGAGGGGATGACATCTTGAAGTGGAACTTATAAAAATGCACCCAGGGAAAAGAGCTCTCTTCTGTGTGTGTGCAAATAACTAAAATTCTGTCATTTATTCACATTTTAAGACCTAAAATAGTCACCTTCATATAAAATTACTATCTTTGAAACAGAATTAAATGGTGATAGAGTTCAAAGAAGCGTGGGATGAACACAGAGGATTTAGAATCAGAAAATATTGAAGAACTAAGGCTAGTACTGGGTGGACTTACACGGTATGTGTCTGTATATGGCCTTTTGGTTGAGGATGGGCTGGGGAGGGCTTCAATGGCTGGGAGGGTTTAGATGGGCTGGAGTGAGCTTTGACTGAGACTTCAGCAGTTGGAGCTCAAGCACTGTACCGGGTAGAGCTTTGGATTCTTGCCCAGAAATAGCTAAGGAGAAAAAAATTAAAATTTTAAAAAATTGATTCAGGTTGGGCAGACTGGATGGACCATTCGGGTCTTTTTCTGCCATCATCTACTATGTTACTATTGGGAGGGTGTGTGTGTTAATTGTAGAAACCTATATTATAAGGGCACATAGGCACCTGTGTTTCATTTATAAAATAGCTGTTTTATTGGACTTTTCCAAAGGCTTTATGTGATTAAATTATCTCTATATGTGGATATTTGATTATTAATAGCACAATTTACATATTACCAATGTCTACAAAACTATACGCAAACCAATTTTCAGACTTCAAAATTCTGATGGAGAACTACTGTATTTTATGCCTTCCTTATTTCATTCAAAATTAACATTGATAACATTGATAATATTTCCTGATAAAACAATATAAGTGAATTAACCTCTTTAACAAGGAGTTGAACAAATGAAAGTGTGGCGGAAGATGGCGGATGCCTAATGTGTTACTTCACATAGCTTTCTTTTCTGTACTTGTTTAACTCTGGTCAAATGAGCAAGAAGTTTAGAATGCAACCATATATTGCAGCTGTGGCTTTTTCCCCTTAAAGTGGACTGATGATTTAATTTGTGTGTTGTGGAGTTTCTGCTCTTATTGCTCTGAAGGCTCAGCTAATAGAATTCTCACAAACAGAAGGACTCGAATCTCCTCAGGTACTCTTAGCCAGTGGCGTACCAAGGGGGGGGGGGGCGCACGGAAGGACTGCCCGGAGTGTTCGCCGTAGGGGGGGAGGGTGTACAGCCGGCCAGATCCGGGTCTGGAATGTCCTTTCCTACTGTTCAACAGGATCTGCACCTCAACGCGGCTGCCGGTGCACCCGCTACGACGTACTTGCTCTGGAGCAGAGTCTGCAGCCGCACTGAGGTGCAGGAAGGTCCTGTTATGACTATGTCTGCCGGATCTGCTCCGGAAGAGGTAAGTTACGTTGGAGGGGGTGGACCCAGCAGACGCAGTCATCATGGGACCTTGCCGCAACTCCCTGTATCTGACGGGTCCACCCCCTCTGACGTAACTTACTTCTTCCGGAGAAGATCTGGCAGACGTAGTCATTGCGGGACCTTCCTGTACTTCAGCGCACCTGCCGACTCTGCTCCAGAGCAAGTACATCAGAGTGGGGTGGACTGGCAGCCGGCAGCTGCAGTCATCACAGGACCTTGCTGCATGGAGGGAGAGAAGGGAGCAGGACTGCTGGTATGGAAGAGTGGTGGAGGGAGAGAAAGGGGGCAGGGTGATATGGAAGGGTGGTACTGATGGAATTGGTGTGCAGGGAAAGTGGAGATAGACATAAGGGGAAAGGATACTGGATGGAATTGGATTGGAGGGAAAGAAAGGGGGCAGATGCTGATGGAAGTGGGGGGAAGGGAGAGTCAATGGGTAGATGCTAATTGAAGAGGGGTGGATGGAGAGAGAAAGGGCAGACATTGGATGGTAGTGGGGAAGGTAGAGGGGGAGTCTATGTTGGATGGAAGTGTAGATGGGAGAGATAAGGGAGCAGATGCAGGAAGGAAATGGGGAAGAGAAAGAGGGGAGCAGACCTTGGATGGAAGAGAAAGGAGAAGGTACTAGATGGAAGGGGTAGAGAAAAAGGGCACATAATGGAAGGAGGGGATAAATAAAAGGAGGGCACATAGTGGGGGGGGGAAGAACTGAGTTAATGAAATACTGGAGGGGATGAGGGAAAGAGGTGGCAAGCTGTAGGTAGACAGTAAAAAAGGAAATTGATGAGAGGGTAATAAGAATGTAATGTAGACAGATGAAGAAAATAAATTGAAAAGGAAAATGAGGGGGAAAAGGGAAAGGGATTGCAGAGGAGAGGTGTGGAAGAGGGAAGAAGAGGAGAGAGATGCCAGACTAATGGAGGGGGGAGGGAGTAGAAATGGAAGGGGGAGGCATACAGTTTCTGTAAAGGGCATAGAAGGAGAGAAGATACCAGGCAGAGAGATGGCAGACAGTGGATGGAAGGAAGAGAATAACAAGAAGATGAGGAAAGCAGAAACCAGAGAAGACAAAGGTAGAAAAAAAATTCTATTTATTTATTGCTTTAGGAGACATGTGTCACTGTTTCTGTGGTGTTGCATTTTATGCAGAGTCCAACTTCTTGCTGGTTCAATTTAACCTTTGTCTATGTATTTCTATTTTATCCCCCCTTTTATAAAACTGTGGAGCATTTTTTAGCACCAGCCATGGTGGCAGCAGCTCTGATGCTCAGAATTCTATGAGCGTCAGAACTGTTACCACCGTGGCTAAAATCCACAATACAGTTTTGTAAAAGAGGGAGGGGTTAGTTTGTGATTACATATTCCATACTAGGTAAAGGTGTTTTCTGTGTTCTGTTGTTCGAAATACATGTTTGGTTTTTTTTAGAATTGACTGCAGGATTGATCTGTATTAGTTTGTTTTGTTTAGTTGTACAATTGGTGTATTGATGCTCACTGCAGTATGTAAGATGCTGCCTTTTCCTAGTTATACTCTTGTGTGTCGTTTGGATTGTTACTAAAAATCATGTTTTTCATAAAGATGGGGGGAGTGTCAAAAAATGATGGGCCACGGGTGTCACGTATGCTAGGTACGATAGAGTAAACACTTTAAACACTGAATGTGAAGATGTCCAAAAATGTAAGACAGGAACAGCATAGACCTAACTCAATTCAAAAAATGAAGGAAAAAGCCTCAGAAAGGGCCCTCCCACCTCACCAAAATGGCTCAAAGAGGTGGTTGAGCATTCACCTCACTGGCAAAAAACCTTCATTATTTGATAAAGTCTTATGCTGTGCTGTAATGTGCCAACGAAAATTAAATAATAGAGGAATTATTCCACTTATCTTCACTGATCGGTACACCAACGGTGGCCAGCGTTTCATGCTGCCTCAGGGTGTATCCCGACCGATCAGGTTTCTTTCAGAACAGGACGTCAAACCACCTCTTGCTCCTGAGCTTCTGATACAACTGACTTTGAGCTGTCCATGGCCCTTAGCGACTTCACAACTGCTTATTTGACAGTTAGACCAGATGGTTATAAGCTTCTAGTTTTGCTTCCTGTTTTGTTGTGAATCAAATACTGGACAAACGCTGACCAGGGAATATTTGGAGGTAATTTGGATGTCATTTAGTAGTCTGGGTAAGGCTCCTCTTAGGCAGTTTAAATCTCTTGCCATCCAAATGTCCAGGCTTACAAGGGGTTACTGAAAATTCTCAGCCCAACCAAGAAGAGAAGGATGTGGGGCCATGAAACTTTTCCTGTGGGTGGGGCCCTAGGCACCTGGCCCTAAGGCCCGCCATTCAGCAGATGGTGGGCCTGCTGGGTGGACAGGCTTGGGACCCACCGTCCGTCCAACTGATTTTAGCTAAGGGGGGTGTTGGGGGTGTGGGGTGTCATGGGGTCACTGGTTGGGGGGGTTGATCGGGGGTTTGGTGGGGCAGTTATGGGGGGTGAGTCGTGGGCAGGAGGGCCTGGGATCCCTCCTACCCATATCGGATCGGGGGGGGGGTGGAGGGGTTTACCGGGGTAGGAAGGGTTGGGCTTTCTCCTACCCATATCAGATCGTGGGATGGGGGGTCGCAGGGGCAGGAGAGATTGGGTATCTCTCCTGTAGAGATCACAATCACTCCTCTACCTGAACTGCTACGAACCGTGGCAGGAGAGATTGGGCATCTATCCTGCCGCGGGGCGCGGCAGTTCTGAGGTGGGCCAATCGCCATTGCGATCGCAACAGGGGAGATGAGCCATCTCTCCTGCCGCGATTGTTACAGGGGGTGGGAGGTGGATTCTGTAACCAGTGTTGTTTTTGACAGACACCGGTTACAGAATCCAGCTTTTAGGCAAAGGGCTAGCCCCTCCTTCGCCTAAAAGGTCTGGTTTTGGGCGTTTGGGGCTTAGGCTGTTTTTGAGTTGATAATGTGTTGTAAGTGCAGACATAGTGGTGGTATGGCCGTTTAAACTGCTGAACGTAGAGGTAGGCCATTCTAAAAAAAAACTTATTTTGGATGTTTTTTTGAGAATGGACATTTTCCTTGCTTCTGCTTTCAGCGTTTAGGGCCTAGGCCAAAAGGGGACTTTGATGTTTTTTTTTTATTATTTTGCCCCTTCTAGAGTTCTTCAGACTTGTACATTATTCTTTTTAAAAGTTAATTGAAAGCAATATGAAATGTGTTTTTAGAGTGATCGTAGTTATCTTTTTTTTTCTTAGAAATAAAAAAAATCCTTTGATTCCTTTTTGATTATGAGTCAGTTTCCTCAAATATCGGGTAGTCTTCTTTAGATTTTTCATGCAAGACACCATACTAGGGAGTGTGTGGTGCAGTGGTTAGAGCTACAGTCTTGGCACCCTGAGGTTGTGGGTTTGAATCTTGCACTGCTCCTTGTGACCCTGGGCAAATCATTTTATCCCCATTGGCCCAGGTACATTAGATAGAGTGGGAGCCCACCAGGACAGTTAAGGAATAATACTTGAGTACCTGAATAATTTGTAATCCACATAGAGTTGTAGGATATGCAAAATATAAATTATATATTTAAAAAAGGCTTGCTTTGCCTCAGTGGTTGATACCTAGTTTGGTATATTTTACTTTTTTATTTTCCTCTGCCCTCATATTGTAGACTATAGTGAGATGAGAATGGATGTATTTTCCTATGATGTTTTATTTCTTTTTGTTTTTCTTATATTGAATTTCCTGCTACATTAAAAAATCAGAACAAACAGTTGTTGAGGAGAGAATGCTAGAATTGTTGCAGGCACCTGGATAAGCGACGGAATCAAATTTTAATAAAAACTTGAAAACTTGAAACTTGTTTTAGATCAGTGATTCTCAAACCAGCCCTTGGGACACACCCAGCCAGTCTGGTTCTCACAATATCCACAATGACTATGTAGGAGATACATTTGAATGCACTACCTTCATTCTTTGCAAATCTGCTCTCATGCATATTCATTGTAGATATCCTGAAACCTAGAGTAGCTGGTCATATGAGATTTCAAATGCTGGGTTAAGAACCATTAAGATAGAGGCAGGTGGTAAAAAAACATATGCTCTCTGCATAATTTGGTATACAAACTCATATCATATCATACAAACTCAAACATCACTCATATCATGATAAATTTACTTCAGTTATATGTGGTAGAAAGGGATAGCATTTTCAAATAAGAGCCATATAGAATTTGACCAAGTAGTCTAATTTTAAAAAACTGTTTAGGGGTGAAGAACCTTTGTGCACAAAAGAGGAGCGGGGCTTAGGAGTGATTGTATATGATGATCTTAAGGTAGCCGAACAGGTTGAAAAGGTGACGACAAAAGCTAGAAAGATGTTTGGGTACCTAAGAAGAGGAATGGTCAGTAGGAAAAAGGAAGTGATGATGCCTCTGTATAAGATTCTTGTAAGACCTCATTTAGAATATTACATAGTAACATAGTAAATGACGGCAGAAAAAGACCTGAATGATCCATCCAGTCTGCACAACCATATACAGTACACTCTATAAATTCATGATTTAATGTAAATTGTCCTTTTTCTTAGATACTTCTGGGCCATGAACCCTGAGCTCTACCCAGTACTGTGTTTAGGTTCCATCTACTGGAGTCTCTATCAAAGCTCACTCCAGCCCATCTAAATTATTCCAGCCGTCGAAGCCCTTCCCAGTCCATCCTCAACTGAATGACCATATACAGGGCACATACCATGCAAGTCTGCCCAATATTGGCCTTAGTTCTTCAATATATACCCATTATTTTCTGATTAGAGATCATCTGTGTTCATCCCATGCTTTTTTGAACTTTGTCACCATTTTCCTCTCCACCACCTCGCTCAAGAGGGCATTCCAGTCATCAACCACTGTCTCTGTAAATATGATTCTGGAGGCTGTATCTTCAAACATATATAAACAGGATTGAGTTGGTCCAGCGGGCAGTTACTAAAATGGTCAGTGGTCTTCATCATAAAACAATAGTCTCCAACTCAGATTCAGGGTCATATGTGGTCCCCAAAGTCCTCTATTGCAGCCCTCAAACATGTTCCTTAAATCCTGTAATTTCAATCTTGCCCACTTAATATACAATCTCTTAAGTGTTACTCAGGTGAATGTTTATGAACGTTGCTATTGTTGACAATTGAAATTGAAGCAAGTTTTTAAAATATATCCTTGAAGTGTTGTAGAATCAATATTAGTATTCATTTTTATTGCTTAATACCCTGTCTGAAGAAGCAGTACAAGGCAGTTTACAAAGTTAGTAGTATGTGTAAGCTTGAAATATTTTGGTGGGCCTCAAAGCTTTCTTGTACTTACCAAAAGGTTAGAGACCACTGCCATAAAACATATAAGGGATGCTGAAAAGTTATCTGTCCAACCAACAAAGTTGGTGTAGTTTCCATCAAAGGCTATACTGTATACTTAATCCAGCAAATTTCTACTTTTCTTCATATTTTTCCGATGACAGCTCAGTTCAAGGTATGAGTGAACCAAACAGGAACTTTATTTGAAGTTGATTCAGGAACAGTCTTTAAACTATTTACACCCTCTTTGATTCCATCAATAATTTTTCCCCAGTCACTTCCAGTTCACTTTAGAGTAGAGAATGACATGGGGAAAAAATCTGTCCCCGTCACTGCACCGTCCCCGGCCCACCATCCTCTGCACCGTCACTGCCGTTCCCTTCACCGCCCCGTCACCATCACTGCTATCCCATTCACCGCCCCGTCACTGTCCCCGCAGCATCCATATAAGCCTCAGTACTACGAAACACCATGAAGACAGAAGAGAGTCCTGCCACTACTACTACTGCACTGAGAATCTGTTTCAGTGCCTCTGCCCTGTAGTAAAAACAGAACATCAAATAAATCAATTGATTTGTCCTCCCTTGCAATGACGTGTCCCCCATGTTCACCTATAGCTTGAATCAGGTCAATTGTGCTCACTAAAAATGCAGGAGGATCTGGAACGTGAGCGCAGGCAGGCAGTGATACAAAAACAGCAGACACCCGACCGATTGCAGTGTTCCGCCATCTCTCTCCCTCCATCTCACCTTAGATGTAGAGTATGCCGGCTTTCTTTTTCGCTCAGCCACACGTGCGGGTGCTCATTTGTTCAATATTCTCCTCTGACGCAACCGTAAACAGGATGTTGCAAGAGAGGAGAAGATTGATCAACTTGAGCAGCCGCACAAGCGTGGCTTTTTGAACACGTGCGGCTGGGCGAAAAAGAAAGCCGGCATACTCTACATCAGTGTTTTTCAACCTTTTTATACCCGTGAACCGGCAGAAATAAAATAATTATTTTGTGGACCGGCAAACTACTAGGACTAAAATTTTAAAACCCTGTTTCCGCCCCATCTCCGCAAGCTCGGTCACCTCAGTAACTATAGAAAAATAGACAAATATAGTGCAAAATATAGACAGCAGATATAACTTCTCAAAACTGACACATTTTGATCACTAAATTGAAAATAAAATCATTTTTCCTACCTTTGCTGTCTGGTGATTGATTTCATGAGTCTCTGGTTGCGTTTCCTTCTGTCTGTGTATCCTTTCTTTCATTTCTTTCTTTCTGCACTCAGGCCCAAGAATTGTCCCTTTCTATTCCCTCCCTCTTTCCTTTCTATGTCCTTAGTGCCCCCGGTGCCTCCTTCCCATGTCTTTAGTGCCCCCAGTGCCTCCTTCCCATGTCTTTAGTGCCCCAGTGCCTCCTTCCCATGTCCTTAGTGCCTCCTTCCTGTCTTTAGTGCCCCCAGTGCCTCCTCCCCATGTCTTTAGTGCCCCCAGTGCCTCCTTCCCATGTCCTTAGTGCCCCTTCCTGTCTTTAGTGCCCCCAGTGCCTCCTTCCCATGTCTTTAGTGCCCCCAGTGTCTCCTTCCCATGTCCTTAGTGCCCCTTCCTGTCTTTAGTGCCCCCCAGTGCCTCCTTCCCATGTCTTTAGTGCCCCAGTGCCTCCTTCCCATGTCCTTAGTGCCCCTTCCTGTCTTTAGTGCCCCCAGTGCCTCCTTCCCATGACTTTAGTGCCCCTTTCTGTCTTTAGTGCACCCAGTGCCTCCTTCCTATGTCTTTAGTGCCCCTAGTGCCTCCTTCCTATGTCCCTCTCACTGCCTTCCACACTTTGTCCCACCCCCACCCCCACCCCCAAATTCTGCCTGCCTACCTTTCTCCCTCCCTAGCCAAAGCCAGCCTGCTGCCTCCCTGCCGCTCAAAAAAAAAAAAAAGTCTCCATCCTTTTCCCCTGCTCTTACCGCCATGCTCATGCTGCAGCTACTAAAGCCGACAGGAAGTCTTTCCGACTCAATTCTGAGGTCGGAGAGGACGTTCTGGGCCAGCCAGGCAGCGATTGGCTGGCCCAGAATGTCCTCTCCGACGTCAGAATTGACGTCGGAAAGACTTCCTGTCGGCTTTAGTAGCTGCAGCATGAGCATGGCGGTAAGAGCAGGGGAAAAGGAAGGAGGCTTTTTTTTTTTTCGCATGGACCAACAGAAATTCAACTGGCGGTAAGGAGGGAGGGAGGGAGATGGCGGGGACCGCGCGATCCTTGATTGCCTCACTGCGGGGACAAGTCCATTCACCGCTCCACGGGGCGGTGAATGGCCTTGTCCCCGTCCCGCAGAGGCCACTATTTTTTCTTCCCCGTTTCGGCGGGTTACCCGCGGCTAAATGCGGCTAGCCACGGGTAACCCACCACCGTGTCATTCTCTACTTTAGAGTCAAGTATTTACAGCTTACTCAACATGGGAGGCAGACATTTTGGTTCCATTAGAAGATTTCACCCTGTCACTTCCAATTCCCTTCTAGTTTACACTATTTACACAGTTGTCAGTTTCCTCCCCAATCTCTATGAGAGTTTCCCAAATCCCTATAAGAGTTTCCTTTGGTCTTGGGCTTTGACAGAAGAAAGGATCAACCAAAAGCCTTGAACTTCCTATTGCATTTCCTTTTAGAGACTCCCCCATCCCACAGTAAAAAGATCCTCCAACTCCTCTCTCTTCAGTCTGTGCTAGCCACAGACTGAAACCTCCATGATCATCTGAAAAATCCTCCACACTGGTTTCATAGTGGAGGCATTTTGTTTGGGGGGGAGGAGGGGGGGGGGGTCACATATGCTATCTAGTAATGTTCCTTCTGTCTAAAATTGGGGTATTCGTTAAGAGTTTGCATGCTTTTTCAGCATGGTAGGAGCGAAGTGGAGCTGATAACTATCTTCTCAGCTAGGTAGCATCACTGAATGACATTTTTCTTGTATTGGCTGCATGTCATTATGTTAATTGAACTCAATGCTGCACATGATGCCCATGCCACTCCCCCAAATATCCCCACTATGCCTCTTGTGTAAATAGGGATGTTTCTACATTTTTGCTGCATACAAGTCTTTTTCATAGCTGTTCTAAAATAGTGTTGTGGAAATGGATAACATTTCAGAGTAGATGTGTTGACACATCCATATCTTAAACATGAATAGCACTTCTAAATTGACTACCATATTACATGTATAGCTTTATAGATAGCACCTCAGAATATATGAATAATTTAAAACATCTAGATTACAGTAGATGCATTAAATTGTTTCCTTGATGCCTTGTTTAATATTGCTCTTACTCAGTTTATTGCCTTAATCTTAACTGAGTTCAGGTAATGTCCATTAAAGCAGAAAAAAAAATTTATTCCCTCCAAAATTAGGGGTACTGTACTAGTTTATAGGGACATGATATTTGTTTTTAGAAAATTTAAATTTTTTTCCATAAGCTTTGTTCATTTTTTAGTTCACATTCATGTTAAATTTCTAAATGCGCATTACAACTTTTTAATGCATGGGAAATTCACAGGTTAAAGGACATGATAATTTTGTATGAACTAACATTTTTAATACATATCCCAACTAGTTTGCCATTAGATGTAGGAGAATTAAGCTGTAAAAATTGTAATCATATATGGAAACACAAAATAAGAGGCAATGATCTGCAAGCATTCATATGGGTAGAAGATACAGAGCACATCAAATGTATCGATACGTGTGCAGCCTGATCTTTGTCAATAAACTACACACTTATTGATATATTTGATCTGCTCCTTGTCATATATATAATGGAAGACATGGGCAGTAAAGGAAGATAGCAAAATGTGAAAATGTAGTTAATGAATTACAAAAGCAAAATGTATTGTCTTTCATGGATAAATGGCTTACTCAGGAAAATAAAAGAACTGACAACACTGGTCTGCTTTGACTAACAAGTCAGTTCTACAGTCATGCATCACAAACTGTTCCCTATAATACATTTCAAGCCACTTTTTTTTTTCCTCTTGCAGAGGTAAATATATGGATTTGTTGTTCATGTTGACAGCCTAGTTCTTTCCAGTTGTGGTGAACCATGCCAAGTTATTTATTAGTGTGTACCTACTGCAGATAGAACTGAAGGCAGGAAGCTTATTGGCAAATATAAATAGGACATTTATAGAGGTCACAATCTACTAGTTGTCTGCTAACTCATCACTTTGTATTTTAACAAGTGCAGGAATATCTTGCAAAAACGACATTACATAGAAATAACTTAAATATTGTAAGTTCCCCAAAACAGAAGGGCAATAAAATACTGTGACTTCATTATATTCTTTCTTGATGCTATTATTTCCAAATTCAGTTACTTTAAACCAGGGGTCCCCAAAGTCCCTCCTTGAGGGCCGAATCCAGTCGGGTTTTCAAGATTTCCCCAATGAATATGCATGAGATCTGTGTGCATGCACTGCTTTCAATGCATATTCATTGGGGAAATCCTGAAAACCCGACTGGATTTGGTCCTCAAGGAGGGATTTTAGGGACCCCTGCTTTAAACATTTAGGCCCATATTCTATAAACCTTAAGTTAGGCACTGGTAGGTGCCCTACTGGTGCCTAACTTAAGAGGCAAAGCCATTAAAAAAAAATGTAAAAGAGGGGTGACCAAGATGGCGTCAGAGTAAGATAGGTTAGAGGAGGCTCCCCAGGTCACTTATAAGAAATTCAAATTTCCTTGTTGAATTTTCCTGTTTTGATAATGCCTAAGCAAAGAGGGAAACAGAGAGAATTTCTTCCTGCTTCCCCTGTAACCTCCTCAATGTGACTACTACTACTACTACTATTTATTATTTCTATAGCCCTGAAAAGGCATACGCAGCGCTGTACATTTTAACATACAATAGACAGTTCCTGCTCAGAAGAGTTTACAATCTAATTTAGACAGGACAGTACAGGGTTGGGGAGATTATGGTAGAGGAAATGATACAGTGGGTTTAGGTATCTGAGAGCAGTGAGTGGGAGTTAAGATTTGAAAGCAGTTCCAAAAAAGTGGGCCTTTAGCTTGGATTTGAACACTGCCAGGGATGGAGCATGACGCAATGATTCAGGCAGCCTGTTCCAGGCCACAAGAAAGAAGGACAGAGTCTGGAGTTGGCAGTGGAAGAGAAGGGTACAGATAAGGGGGGCTTGCCCAATGAGCAGAGATCACGGGGGAGGGGGGTGCATAGGGGAAGATAAGTGAGGAGAGACGTCGAGGGGGGGCTTCACAGTGAATGTACTTGTAAGTCAGCAAGAGGAGTTTAAACTGTATTCGGAAATGGATGGGACACCAATGAAGTGACTTGAGGAGAGGGGCAATGTGAGAATAGTGGCTCTCATGAAATATGAGTCGTGCAGCAGAATTTTGAACGGATTGAAGAGGTGAGAGACGAATATACAAGAGGCCTGAGAGAAGTACAGTGCAGTGACAAACAACAACAACAGCCTATGCTATACCTGCTGAGAGAAGTAGATTTGCTGTCGGGCACAGAAAGATGTCAGACTTAGACAACAAAGTTTTGTTGAGTCCAGTTGAATCAAATACTCCTCCACCTCCTGGAATGGTATGGGAATTGTCAGCATAGCAGCAGGAGGTGCCCAGAAGAATTTCAGACAACAGGAGTATAGAGTGAATCTAGCCCGGTTAGAGGAAGGGCACTGCTGGCAGTATGTGGTAGTGGTGGGGAGGTAAAGGAACCTAAAGAAACATAGAAGCATAGAAACATGATGGCAGATAGAAGCCAAATGACCCATCCAGTCTGCCCATCCATAGTAACAATTATCTCTTCCTCTCTCTAAGAGATCTCATATGCCTATACCATGCTTTCTTGAATTCAGACAGTCTCCGTCTCCACCATCTCTTCCATCTACCACCCTTTCTGTAAAAAAGTATTTCCTTAGATTACTCCTGAGTCTATCACCTCTTTATTTCATCCTATGCCCTCTCATTCCAGAGCTTCCTTTCAAATGAAACCACATAGTTATTTAAATACCTCTATCATATCTCCCCTCTCCCGACTTTCCTCCAAAGTATACATATTGAGATCTTTAAGTATGTTCCCATACGACTTATAATGAAGACCACATGCCATTTTAGTACCCTTGCTCTGGACCAACTCCATCTTTTTTATATCTTTTTGAAGGTGTGGACTTCAGAATTGTACACAATATTCTAAATGAGCTCTAACCAGAGTCTTATACAGGGACATCAATACCTCCTTTTTCCTGCTGGCCATACCTCTCCCTATGCAATCTAGCATCCTTCTAGTTTTCGCCGTCACCTTTTCAACCTGTTTGGCCACCTAAAGATCATCACATATAATCACACCCAAGTCCTGCTCTTCTTTCATGCATATAGGTTCTTCACTCCCTAAACTGTATCGTTCCCTCGGGCTTTTGCAGCCCAAATGCATGACCTTGCATTTCGTAGCATTAAATTTTAGCTACCAAATTTCAGACCATTTGCTGGAGCAGTTTCGGCTAAATTAGCTGCTACAATTACCCTCAAACTGCTAGTGAAAACAGGAATTGTGAATATGGAGGCATTATGGGGAGCCTCCATAACTCTTGCACCCAGATGAAAGTTATAGAGTAAAAAGTTCAACATTTAGTAAGAATGATCTCTTTAGAAAAATTGATCTCAGTGAACCAACAGGCTAGAGATAAATGTTTACTAGTTAGGAAAATAAAAAATTTGGAAAATATAAATAGAAAACTTAGGGCCTGTTTTACAAAACCTAGCGGCTGCCACATGGCAAAAGCCCCGAAGCCCATAGAGATCTTATGGGCTTTGGGGCTGTTGTTGCACGGCTTTGTAAAACAGGCCCCTAATTCAAGATTTCTTAATTTTAAAGTTTCCTCATTATTATCCCCTAAGGAATTATTTCATTGCTTCTTGACTTCAGTTTTGAAATATCCAAAGACTAATGCCACCAAAAAAGAAATTGTATTAAATTACCGTATTTTCGCGGATATAACGCGCGCGTTATACGTGATTTTACGTACCGCGCATACCCCTCGCGCGTTATATGCCTGAGCGCGGTATACAAAAGTTTTTAAACATAGTTCCCACCCCGCCCGACGCCCGATTCACCCCCCCAGCAGGACCGCTCGCACCCCCACCCCGAACGACCGCTCGCACGCGCTCCCACCCGCACCCGCATCCACGATCGGAGCAAGAGGGAGCCCAAGCCCTCTTGCCCGGCCGACTCCCCGACGTCCGATACATCCCCCCCCCCGGCAGGACCACTCGCACCCTCACCCCGAAGGACCGCCGACTCCCCAACAATATCGGGCCAGGAGGGAGCCCAAACCCTCCTGGCCACGGCGACCCCCTAACCCCACCCCGCACTACATTACGGGCAGGAGGGATCCCAGGCCCTCCTGCCCTCGACGCAAACCCCCTCCCCCCAACGACCGCCCCCCCCCCAAGAACCTCCGCCCGTCCCCCAGCCGACCCGCGACCCCCCTGGCCGACCCCCACGACACCCCCACCCGCCTTCCCCGTACTTTGTGTAGTTGGGCCAGAAGGGAGCCCAAACCCTCCTGGCCACGGCGACCCCCTAACCCCACCCCGCACTACATTACGGGCAGGAGGGATCCCAGGCCCTCCTGCCCTCGACGCAAACCCCCCTCCCTCCAACGACCGCCCCCCCAAGAACCTCCGACCGCCCCCCCAGCCGACCCGCGACCCCCCTGGCCGACCCCCACGACCCCCCCACCCCCCTTCCCCGTACCTTTGGAAGTTGGCCGGACAGACGGGAACCAAACCCGCCTGTCCGGCAGGCAGCCAACGAAGGAATGAGGCCGGATTGGCCCATCCGTCCTAAAGCTCCGCCTACTGGTGGGGCCTAAGGCGCGTGGGCCAATCAGAATAGGCCCTGGAGCCTTAGGTCCCACCTGGGGGCGCGGCCTGAGGCACATGGGCCAAACCCGACCATGTGTCTCAGGCCGCGCCCCCAGGTGGGACCTAAGGCTCCAGGGCCTATTCTGATTGGCCCACGCGCCTTAGGCCCCACCAGTAGGCGGAGCTTTAGGACGGATGGGCCAATCCGGCCTCATTCCTTCGTTGGCTGCCTGCCGGACAGGCGGGTTTGGCTCCCGTCTGTCCGGCCAACTTCCAAAGGTACGGGGAAGGGGGGTGGGGGGGTCGTGGGGGTCGGCCAGGGGGGTCGCGGGTCGGCTGGGGGGGAGGGGGGTTTGCGTCGAGGGCAGGAGGGCCTGGGATCCCTCCTGCCCGTAATGTAGTGCGGGGTGGGGTTAGGGGGTCGCCGTGGCCAGGAGGATTTGGGCTCCCTCCTGGCCCAATATTGTCGGGGAGTCGGCGGTCCTTCGGGGTGGGGGTGCGAGTGGTCCTGCCGAGGGGGGAGAAGAATCGGACGTCGAGGGGGGGCATCAGGCTTTCAGGATGGGGACAGGACTTCAAGGGGGGACAGGCAGATCTTCAAGGGGGACAGGCAGACCTTCAAGGGGGGACAGGCAGACCTTCAAGGGGGTTCAGGACTTCAAGGGGGACAGGCACGGAGAGGCGGGGCAGTGCACCGAAAGTCAGGGCGGGTGAACAGTGAGTCGGGGCAACCAGAGGAGAGTCGGGGCAGTGCACCGAAAGTCAGGGTGAGTCGGGGCAACCAGAGGAGAGTCGGGGCAGTGCACCGAAAGTCAGGGTGAGTCGGGGCAACCAGATGAGAGTCGGGGAGGGCGAAAGGAGAGTCGGGGTGGCCAGAGGAGAGTCGGGGAGAGCGAAAGGAGAGTCGGGGTGGCCAGAGGAGAGTCGGGCAGCATGCGCGTTATATGCCTGAGCGCGGTATAGAAAAGTTTTTGTACATATCATCGTGGTTTCTGCGCGCTATACCCCTGTGCGCGTTTTACAATGGTGCGCGTTATATCCGCGAAAATACGGTAATTCACCTAAGTCTGGAGAATTAATGGAAAAAGAACTTGAAGAAATGGATGTTTCAGAGATTTTAGAATCATCTCAGGTGGAGGTCATGGACAGAGCCACTTTGCTAGTGATCTTTGTATTCATTCAAGATAAAGAAGCCATTCTAAAATTGTTCTATAGATCTGGGAATGTTGCATTTTTTGGAGGTAAGGATGCAGTGTTTCCTGATGTATCTAAATGAATGCAACTTAGAATGAAGAAATTTCTGACTCTACATCAGTCAGTTTTGAATTTGGGAGCTACCTTCCAACTGCGCTTTCCATGTTAATGTTTTCTATCAAAACAATAGGCATATGTTTTATGATCAGTCATGCCAATCAGGGCCTTAGATTCCTTCCTCTTGTATCCTGGGATACCGAGGAAGGAGCTTAAGGCCCTAATTGGCCTAAGGCCCCTCCACTTGGGCCTCTCCCTCACATGATGCACAGGGGAGGGGAAGGCCTACCATTTTGGATAGGCAGGCCTTGGAAGAGGAGTGATGGGAGCATCCTTCCTGCTCCCAATTTCCTTGAAAGGTATGGGGGATTTAGGGGGGTGGAGTGGGGATCGGGGGACCTCTGGTGGCAGGAGGGAGTGGGCATCCCTCCTGCCTTTTTTGGGTGAGAAGGGAGGACGGTAGGGAATGTTTGGTAGGGCACTTGGCACGGGCGACCTCTGGTGGCAGGAGGTAGTGGGCATCCTTCCTGCTGTTTTGCTACAGCAGGAGGCATGGTTGGCATGGCTTGAGGAAGTGGGCATCCCTGCTGCCATTTTTTTCTCACATAAGGTGGCGGCATGGCAGGAGGAAATGAGCAGATTTTCGCTAGTGAGGGACTAGATTCCATATAAGGTGTTTAACACCCCCCTCCCCTCCAACACTGAGCATTATTCTATAAACCAGTGATATTCAACCCAGTCATCAGAGACTACCTGGCCAGTTGGGTTTTCAGGATATCCTCAATGAATATGGATGACAGACTTTGAAAACTCGACTGGCTACATGGTTCCTGAGGACTGGGTTGAATATCACTGCAAACAGTACTCAAAGTTATGTGCCATTTATAGAATAGCACTTAGTGCCAGGAACCACGCCTAACCGTTTACAACAGGAATGGAGTGTAAATCCTCACATCTAAATTAAGCCGGATCTACCCTTATTCTATAACTGCATGTGTAACTTGGATTAATGCCCTCAATCTAGACATGACCCTTCCATTTCTGCACCCCCGTTTTGGACTCATGTGTAAAATGTAGGTGCAGATCCTGTGCCTAAATGTATGTGCATATACAGTATATTATTTGCATGGAGAGAGAGGAGACTCAAGTGTATATGAGGAGGGCTGCAAATTTGGCTTAACAGGCCTGCTGCTATCCCAAGAGAGGTAAGTGACATTGAAGGGGCAAAATTGGGAAGAGAGCACTAGATTAATGGAAGGGAAACTGGCGTCTAAAACTGTATCCATACTGTATATAAAATAGGTGCACTTGGGTTAGATTGGTAGATGGGCCAGAAACATATCACTAGCACCTTATCACAGAAGGATTGGATGGGGACTATAAAAGGGATAGAGAGAGGACATCAAATGTGGACAGGGCATATATGACCTAGCAGCACTCACAAGGGCATGTTTCACCATCAGGGCAGGATTAACCAATAGGCCAAGTAGGCACGTGCCTAGGGCCTGAAATGGCCAGGGAGGCCCGATGAAGGAGGGCATCAACATTGTTTTTTCCAAACAGCGATGGGCCCCTCCAGCATCGATTGGCAATGTGGGCCCCCCCCCTTGATCGGCAACACGGGCCCCACCCCAATCGGCAATGCAGCCCCCCCCATCGACGGAAAGTAAGATAAGCAAGCAACGCGGGTAAGAAAGGCAATGAGAACTGTAATTGTGCAAGCGGTGCTGCTTGCCCAAAGCTTCCCTCTGACGCAGCTTTCTGTTTCCGCCTGGGCGCATGGTGGGGTGGGGCGGGGCAGGGGGCCCAGTGTACTTCTGTGCTTAGGGGCCCTCAACAAATTAATCCTGCCCTGTTCATCATAGTCCAAAGTCAAGTCCCCACATGCAGTCATTGCATATATATGTCACATGTGACTCTAAGTGAAGGGAGAGAACATGGACCCTGGTTTATTTATTTATTAGAATTTATTTACCACCTTTTTGAAGGAATTCACTCAAGGCGGTGAACAGCATGAATATGTCCAACATAAAGCAATAGACAGTTACAGCAGCAAAAATATTCAAATAACAATACAAAGTATGGCACAGAATGCCATATACAGGAACACAGTGGAGATAACCATAAGGTGCAGAAAGGACCTTTATTGAAATGATTTCAAGATGACTTGACACAGCTGTGTTTTACTTTTCAGCCTGCATCAGGAGACTCAAATCAATTACAAAGAAACCAAATATTTCTAACAATTGTACAACCTGTCTGCTCTGAAAGATTCTATCATTCTGGTGCCTCCAAGGAGCCAAAACACATAGATGACTTCTTTATCACTACACTTCTCCCTCTGAATTTGCGGTTTCAGCATATGCGGTTTCGATTATTCACAGTTTTTAGCTTGTTGACTCCTCCCCCCAGTTTCATCAGCTTGCACAGAGAAATAGCTGATTCCAAGCATTTACGGAGAAAATCGCTGATTCCCAGCACTTTCTTCACCGTGTTTTGCCTCTCCTTCAGGAACAGGCCAGGTCTCCCACCATGTTATTCACGGTTTCACCATATTCATGACAGTTTTTAATAGAAAACAGCGAATAACATATGAAAAAGTTATTCACGGTTTTTCTATATTCGCGGGTCTGTTAATCCCCTATCACAGCAAATACGGAGGGAGAAGTGTAATCAATTAAAATATTCAGCTTTATTATAGAATTCTTTATCTTTCCATTCACATATCTCTAAAGTAGTGCCCTTCTCCTTTCTCACTCTTAGATAAATATGCTTCAATTGACCCCTTTTAAATCCATCTTCTCTATGTATCTTTTATGCCTTCTGTCCCAAACCTGATGTTCTAACTCACTTTTGGCTGGCTTATCTGCCTCCAAGATATGCAGAATTCAAATATAAGACATTGCAATCAACGTTCTCTAAGTTTATTAGAAATATGAATATGTAAATCCCGTCCTCTCAACAGAACAATGGCTTTCAATAGCTTACAGAATCCAATACAAATTCAATATTTTATGCTATCAGATCCAATTTTCTGACCTCTCCTCCTTCTTGCCAACCTTCTCATTACTTTTTCCCCTCATAAGGACTCCCTGATCCTCACAATAACACCTCCAAATTGAACCTTCCTTCTGCCAGGAATACCAGAATGTTGTGCTTTAGTGTAGTCACCCTTATGCTCTGGAATAGCCTCTCCCTTTATATCAGAATTAAATCATCCTTTCCATTTCCATTCTGTGCATGTTTTTGTGTTGTTTTGTCTTGCTGTAAAATGTCTTGTTTCATAACTTGCTGATTCTCTTCCCCACACTTTTTTTGACTTTGTAAACCACTTAGCATTCTATTTGTGGTATATCAAATAAACAGAACTTGAACTTGAAATATCTCCAGAGAGTCTATGCCCCAGTGCAGGTCAGTACGAAGCACTCACATAAGGCACCAATACTAATGTTTGGAAGTTAAGCTTTAATGTGAAGAAATGCAGAGTGATGTTAGGTGCACAACATTTTTTTTTCTTTTTATATTCTTTATTCATTTTAAAACACATTCAATAAGTGAAAACAGAGCCCACAGAATCCCTATAAAATAAACCAATGGCTTGACTGGTCCCAGACCGCTAATATTTTGTGTCTTAAGATTTCAACAAGCATTTGAAATTCTACAATTTGCAAAGAGGCAAGGATTTTTTTAATTCAATAAAATTTATTAGGATTATATGGAAGAAAATACAAACTGAAAAATATTTTCAACAGCAGAAAACAATATACAAGTTAACCCTCGTCTGTACAGAAGCAGTAATAGAGTGAGGCAAGGATTTTAATGGTTCCGGATTTCGCAAAGAGAACTGCTGATACTAGGAAACAATTTCTCCAACTACGGCCCCAATTAAAACAGCTAGGAGCTCAGTAGTCTTTTTTTCCCTGCTGTTATGAGAGTAACATATCAAAATAAAACTTTACATTTTGATGACCCAAATTAAAAGAATTTATTTTACAACAAGAAACGCCAATGGAATGAGGAATACTTATTCAAATCAAACACAATCTTGGAATGGTGTTACATCGACTTTGTCTCAATTAAATGGACTCATATATACTGGTCTGAAATCAAAAGACTATAGAATCAACAGATATTGAGGATAGCAGAAATGGTTTTATTTTGGATCAATAACTGGGTTTGGAATAACTTTTAAATGGTGTTTTGTTATAGGTGCAAGGCATTTTTATAATGAAATCTGAATGTCCAAATGCCATCACAGAATAAGTTTTTAGGGCAAAATTCTGTAAACAGTTTTGAAAGTTAGATGCCAGTGGGTACCTAGATTGTACCTACCAGCAACTAATTTATCACCTCTTTTACTAAGCTGCAGTACAGGCAACTACTGGGGTAAGTGCCAGAATCGCGTCTAAAACATGGCACCTGTTTAGGGACAGAGATTACTTTAGATGTCACTATGAGAAATTTTTGAAAAACTTAGGGCTCCTTTTACTAAGCTGCGATAGCATTTTTAGCGCACGCAGGATTTTAGCGTGCGCTAAACCTGCGCTACGCGGCTAGAACTAATGCTGGTGTTAAGGTCTAGTGTGTGCGGCAATTCAATACGCGCTAAAACCGCTATCGCAGCTTAGGCGCTGGAAATGTAGGCCTTTGAAACCCTAGTCTATATTTCCAACAGCTACTTTTAATGAAGTTCCGATTCTGTAAACAGTGCTGCTGCATGATTGACATGCGATCGTTGGCCAATTTTTAGGTGGCTGCTGACAGAGCCATTTATAGAATCCGGCCCAAAGTACCTTAGTTACTATGAGGCACATAGTCAACTATTTGACACAACTTAAGAAATATTAAGTCATGATTTCATTCAAATGTGCCTTTTTTTCAAGAACAGTAAAAGGACAAAGGAGTCTTATTCTATAGTTCAAAAGCTGACTTGCTCTAAACAGGACATTTATGTATTTTCCTTTTCTTCTCTGTCTTGCCTTTATTTTCCAGATTTTTTTAGTCAAATGTATTTTATTGAGCAAACAAGAATACCAACAGGATAACAATCAAAGTTCCAGATTTTTTTTTAATTTTTATAATGATCCTTTTTTGAAGATTGTTTTGAGGAAATGAAAAGTTTTCATAGAGATGTGAGTAGGAAGCTATCTTTTGCTTGTGGGTCTAATTTTCAGCTTGTTACAAGGAGAGGCAAGTTCTTCCACCTGTTTATTGGATCATCGTTTTTGTAATTCAGTGAAGGCTGCAGCAGCGATCTTCAGCAGTTTATTTGCCACAGTGATTAATGCCTCATTCATTGAAGCTTCAGTTGCAGATGTTTTAAAATAGGTTTTGATTAAATCTTGTTTTAAGAAATCATCACTGGATCCAAATTTGGTGGAGAATTTTTGACTGGTATCTATTCTACCATTTCCTACAAAATTGAATAAGCGGTATTGCAACAGCTAAATGATTTCTTGAATAAGATTAATGGTTTAGATTCTTAACAGTCAAGTTTCCATATGGGTTATAGAATGGAAAGGATATTTGTAGCTTTATTCAATGTTTTTAGATTCAATTTAAACAAAGATCAATCTTTTTTAAATTTTGTTAGATTTGTCAATCACTTTTGACACTAAAGATAATATATTAATTTGCCTTATTTACAGGGCATTGCTGTTGGAGCTGGTATTTTTTCTATTGGTTTTGTTCTTCCATGAGTATCATAAATACAGTACAGTAGGTCATCTACCTCTCAATTAAAAGATGAGTTTCACAAAGTGCTATTTTTTATTTTGAATATTCATTGATGTCCATTATTGAAAATTATTAACTTACTGGGTCTTAATTTCTATTATATGGACTAATTTTCAAATGTATGACCAAGTAGAAACTATGGGGGTCTTTTACTAAGGTGCGCTAGCCAATTTAGCGCACGCTAAATTTTAGCGCTTGCTAAATGCTAGCGTATCCATAGAATATAATGGGCGCATTAGCATTTAGCACATTCTAAATCGGCCTGTGTTCCTTAGTAAAAGACCCCCTATGTTATTGATTGAGCAGAATTTATTGAATGGGAATGTTCTCCACAAGGGGCCACAGAAAGGTTTTCAGCCCAACCAAGAAGAGAATGATGTGGAGCCATGGAACTTACAAGTTATTCCACACTTTTCTTGACACTTTACATTTCAATGATATGAAATGAAATGAAAAGTGCAAGAAAAGTGTGGAATAACATCTAAGTTTTATGGCTCAACAACATTCTCTTTTTGGTTGGGCTGAGAACTTTTCAGCAACCCCTCATATATTAGTCTTTATGGAGGTAAGTCTGTACTGACGAGTCTCAATAAACAGGTACCCAGAGGGTGCCTGATAGGACCTTATTTTATAAAGGAATACAGGCACCTACTTTTCTTCATAGAATACTACTGTGTTTCCCCAAAAATAAGACCTACCCTGAAAATAAGCCCTTGCAGGATTTTCGGGGTAGGCCTTAATATAAGCCCTACCCCCAAAATAAGCCCTAGTCCTGGGATTTGCCGGCAGTTCCGCTTCCCTCCCTCCCTCCCTTCCCTTGTGCAGTAGAACTCTTGAGTGAGCACCCTCCGCCCAAGCACCTGCCCAGCCATGCAGCCGAACCCCCATCCTTCCCTCCCTCCCATCCAAACCCTGCCGACCGCGAGCGAACCCTAGTACATACCTACCTAAGCAGCGTCAGGCCAGCAGCACTCTAAACAGGCTGCTTTGGTTTTGTCCACCCCTGAATTCACTCTGCCGTGTTACTGATGATGTCATTAGTAACACAGCAGAGTGAATTCACAAGCGGACAAGGCTGAAGTGGTCGGTGGGGTTTGGATGGGAGGGAGGGAAGGATGGGGGTTCGGCTGCATGGCTGGGTGGGTGCTTGGGGGGAGGGTGCTCGGGGGGGGGGTGCTCGCTCAAGGATTCTGCTGCACAAGGGAAGATGGGTAAGGGGCCTGCTGCAGGAGGGAGGGAGGGAAGGATAGAAGATGGGTAAGAGTCCTGCTGCACGAGGGATGGGAGGGAGGGAAGGGAAGCTGTGCAAGGGTCCTGCTGCACGAGTGATGGGAGGAAGGGAAGAATAGAAGCTGGGCAAGGGTTCTGCTGCATGAGGGATGGGAGAGAGGGGAGGAAAGAAGCTGCACATGTGGGGGGAAAAATGGAAAAAGGAAGAATTGGGGTGGAGGAGAGGAAGGGAGAGATGATCATATACATACTCCGAAAATAAGACCTAATGCGTTTTTTGGGCCTAAAATTAATATGACACTGTCTTATTTTCATTGAAACATGGTAGTGTAACAATAAAACTACATGCCTGTTATTTAGCCAGGAGTACGTTCGTCACCCATAGACTCAGTGTAAGCGCTTGATCTCAAATTCCAGAATTCTATAAGTTATGTGCATAAATACAAGTCCTGACCACGCTCTATCCAGATTCCTTTCATGTTTATGCTTACTTGTAAAAAACGTATTAATAAGTTATGCTCGTATTTACAGAATAGTACTTGGCATTTATGCACTTACAGAATTGCCTTTATAGTATGTAAAGTACCCATGTCTGTATTAATCATTCCCACTGCAAACAATTCCCAAATTCCTTATTTGTCCTGTTTTGATTAGATTGTAAGCTCTGTCAAACAGGGACTGTGTCTGTCTAAATGGTAAGTAATAGTAGTACATATATGTACACATATGTTCATTTATCCCATTACTCTAATGTTTAATGCGGAATTCAGAAGTGGTTCTTGATCTCCAACTTAGGACTAGTTACCAATATACATTAAGGACCTAATTCAAAAAATGGTGCCCAAAGTTAGGCGGCGATAGGTGCCCTAACCTAATTGGTTTAAATGATACATTAATTGTCTGTGCCAATTAAAAACCAATTAAAATTCAATTTATAAAAAAAGTGAGCACCTAAGGGCACCTCCAAATAGGCTGCCATTATCCACCTTATGATACCTAACACCACTGTAGGTATGGTTAAGGTCAAAAATGGCATTAGGCATTGTAAGGTGCCTCTGTAGGTGTAATTCTCGTGAAAAGTAGGTGCCAGAAATATAGGCCTTTTAAACCCTGGCCTACATTTCTGGCACCTACCTTTCACATAACCACAATTCTGCAAACCGCACCATTATGTGACTGGCATATGAGCGGTGACTGTTTTTTATAGGCGGCCGCTGATAACAGTGCTGTTTACAGAATTGGGGCTTATGAGAATAACACACATTTTTGGCCATATAATGAATGCTAAATGGCAAAATTGTATATTACTTGCCCTTAATGCCTATTGGATTTTTATAGCACAGTGTAAGTTAAATAACAATTAGATGTACAAATGCAAATACATGCAAAACAGCTCATTATTTTGTGAATTGATAAAGCAGCTGCATTCATCGTAGACCTATAATTTCAGCTGTAAGAAAGCATTATCTTTTCTCCCCTGGTAACATTGGGCCATTAATACATAACTGTGGGAACAAATCACCCCCAATCTCAACACTTTATACCCCTGTTTCAAATGCTGCTTCTGCATCCCATTTTTTTTTTTTTTTTTTCAAAAAAGCTACCCACTTAATGCCCTATACCTTCTGAGCATTTCCCTTGTGGCTAGAGAAAAGGAGTAATCCCCAATCAATTCTACTCTGTTGATTTCCAGGACCAAATCAATATTACATGACTCCTAACAGTAGTCTCACAGAACTACCCCTAGAGATCAAAAAAGGGTGTGCACTCTTATTTTGCATCTATCTCCAGTGGTAGTACCATGAGACTACTGACTGAGAATAAAATGAAACCCAGGAGTCAATGAGGCAGGAAAAGCTAGGGATCATTGCAACCCTCCCCACCAGGTACAAAAAATAAACCCTAGTGGGTGCCAGAGAGATTGGAGACATGGTAGGACTTTTGAAAAAAAAAAAAAAAGGCTGTCAGTACAACGGGAGATTTGGAGGGTGGAAGGGTGTTAATAAGGATGTATGTGGGTGTCAGAGAGGTTGAGGTCTTGGAAAAGATAGAATACCTGACTTAGAGCCTGTTATCTTTCCATTAGTGCAGCCAGGAACACATAATAGTACTCGTACTATAAATTTCATTGTGTCAAAATGTAGCCTAGTCATAATTATGGTCTTTAATCTTGAGAAACACATTGCTACCATTGTCTAAAGGTTGCTACTGTTGCATATGGTACATCTCCTTGAACCTTATTTAACCAGTTGAAAAGAGCGTTCCACTCTATGATTATGTCAAGATTGGACTCTTGTTGCTTTCTCTGACAGAGTCTGCATGCTTTACAGATGGTACAGAATGCTGCTGCATGGCTGGTCTCAGGCAGTAGAGTGAAAGCCCCCCATCTTATTGGTTTTAATTCAGTTTCACTGGTTATTAGTGTTGTTTAGGGCTAAATTTAGGATGACATGTCTTGTTTTTAAAGTAATGTATGGACTAGACCCAGAGGAGTTCCATTTAATTAAATTAAAGGATTTATCATATGCCCTTTCATTTCTCCCCTACTAAACAGTTCAGATTATGTGGCAGAATTCTTCTAGCTATACCATCTATGAAGCAATACAGACTGTGAAAAACAAAAGAACAATCTTTCAGGGGGGGTGATGCTTTAATTTTATGGAATGATTTATCAATTGGTTTGCATCTGAAGAAGTACTGTATAAAGTTTTAGAAGCTGCTAAAGATTTTTGATAAATTATAGGCTACTGAATTTATCATTATTCTGTTACTGATGATTTAAACATCTGTATTAATTAGGATATGATCTGTTGTGTATGATGTACTGTTGTTTTTGATGTACTTAAACTTATTGTTTATTATTTTGCTTATTGTAAATTAATTTATTATATCTTTATGAATTAATTTATTGTGCCTTTTTGATGGTGAGCTTTAAAAGCTTATTACATGGATTTAAAAGAGTCGAACAAAAGACCCGGTATGGCTGACTAAAATAGTGAAGGAAGCGATAGGCAATAAGAAAAATTCATTCAGGAAATGGAAAAAGGACAAAACTGAGGGGAACTGGATGGAGCACAGGAAGTATCAAAAAGAATGTCACCGAGTGGTTCGAAAAGCCAAAAGAGAGTATGAAGAGAAGCTAGCCAGGGAGGCACGAAATTTCAAACCATTCTTCAGATATGTTAAAGGGAAACAGCCAGCTAGGGAGGAGGTGGGACCGCTGGATGATGGAGACAGGAAGGGGGTAGTGAAGGAGGAGAAAGAAGTCGCAGAAAGACTTAACATGTTCTTTTCGTCTGTATTTACGAACGAAGACACAACCAACTTACCGGAACCTGAGCAATTCTTCAATGGAAATGAAGCAGAAAAATTAACATCCGTGGAAGTGAGCCTTGAAGATGTGCGCAGGCAGATAGAAAAACTAAAAACTGACAAATCCCCGGGTCCAGACGGAATCCATCCAAGGGTTCTGAAGGAATTAAAGGAGGAGATAGCAGAACTACTGCAGCAAGTTTGCAACCTATCCCTGAAAACAGGTGTGATACCAGAGGATTGGAAGATAGCCAACGTCACGCCCATCTTCAAAAAGGGATCAAGAGGTGACCCGGGAAACTACAGACCTGTGAGTCTGACCTCGGTTCCGGGGAAAATGGCAGAAGCGCTGATAAAAGAAAACATCGATGAACATTTGGAAAGAAATGAACTTCTGATACCAAGCCAACATGGTTTCTGCAGGGGGAGATCGTGCTTAACTAACTTATTGCACTTCTTCGAAGGAATCAACAAACGGACGGATAAAGGAGACCCCATAGACATCGTATACCTAGATTTCCAAAAAGCCTTTGACAAGGTGCCTCACGAGCGTCTACTCCGGAAACTGAAGAACCATGGGGTGGACGGAGATGTGCATAGATGGATCAGAAACTGGTTGGCGGGTAGGAAACAGAGGGTAGGGGTGAAGGGCCACTACTCGGACTGGAAGAGGGTCACAAGTGGTGTTCCGCAGGGCTCGGTGCTCGGGCCACTACTATTTAATATATTCATAAATGATCTAGAAATAGGGACGACGTGTGAGATAATAAAATTTGCAGACGACACCAAACTATTCAGTGGAGCTCGGACTAAATAGGACTGCGAAGAATTACAAAGGGACCTGAATAAACTAGGGGAATGGGCGACGAGATGGCAGATGAAGTTCAACGTTGAGAAATGTAAAGTACTGCATGTGGGAAGCAGAAACCTGAGGTACAACTATATGATGGGAGGGATGTTATTGAATGAGAGTACCCAGGAAAGGGACTTAGGGGTAATGGTGGACATGACATGAAGCCGACGGCACAGTGCGCAGCGGCCGCTAAGAGAGCGAATAGAATGCTGGGTATAATCAAGAAGGGTATTACAACCAGGACGAGAGAAGTTATTCTGCCGTTGTATCGGGCGATGGTGCGCCCGCATCTGGAATACTGCGTCCAATATTGGTCGCCGTACCTTAAGAAGGATATGGCGATACTCGAGAGGGTTCAGAGGAGAGCGACACGTCTGATAAAAGGGATGGAAAACCTTCCATATGCTGAGAGATTGGAGAAACTGGGTCTCTTTTCCCTGGAGAAGAGGAGACTTAGAGGGGATATGATAGAGACTTATAAGATCATGAAGGGCATAGAGAGAGTAGAGAGGGACAGATTCTTCACACTTTCAAAAAATAAAAGAACAAGAGGGCATCTGGAAAAGTTGAAAGGGGACAGATTCAAAACAAATGCTAGGAAGTTCTTCTTTACCCAACGTGTGGTGGACACCTGGAATGCGCTTCCAGAGAATGTAATAGGGCAGAGTACGGTACTGGGATTTAAGAAAGGATTGGACGGTTTCCTGCTGGAAAAGAGGATAGAGGGGTATAAATAGAGGATTTCTGCACAGGTCCTGGACCTGTTGGGCCGCCGCGTGAGCGGTCTGCTGGGCATGATGGACCTCAGGTCTGACCCAGCAGAGGCATTGCTTATGTTCTTATTTAGGTTTACATAAATACTTTATTGCTATAATTGTAGTGGATCGATATTTAAAACAATATAACTAGGCAGAAGAAACTCCTGTCCAATTCTTGAAACCAAGAAAACATGTGTGAGATCTCTTAGGGAACACAAAAGATAGTTGATGCTGCAGATGGGCAGACTGGATGGGCTCTTTGACCTTTATCTGCTGTAATATTTCTATTAAATTGCACTAGCTGGCTATAGAGTAAATATTCAGTGGTACTTAACCAGATAGAGTCTAGGCAGTCTGAATGTGAAGCCTGGATAGAGATGGTAGAGGTCTGGGCATTGTAGGTGTTCAATATCAATACCTGCATATTTAACTAGACATGCTGAATAGCAAATCAGGGCCTTTCACTAAAGTGCATTATATCGTTAATGCATGGTTAATGTATAGAAATAGGCTAACATACAATTGCATTAACGGGTTTTATAGTAATTTGCCTTCTTTTTGCACTAAACTACATAATACTTAATTTTTCAGCTATTTTCCCTCAGGGTGGAGAGTGGCATGGAAGTGTTAGCCAGCTAGTGCATTACACTTAGGCCTGGATTCTCTAACCAGTACCAATATTTTAGGCACCAGCAGGCGCCCAAGCTCAGTAAAAAACATGCCATTTAAACAACATTTTTAACTGAGTTTCAAGGATATCAGGGATATCAGGGGGATGTGGAGGATGTCAGGGGGAGGTCTGGGATGTCAGCAGGATATCGGGGAAGTCAGGGGGTTGTGGGGCATGTCAGTGGGATATTGGGGATGTCAGGGCAAGGTCCAGGATGCTATTGAATGTTGGGGGAGGTGTAGGGCTCCAAAGCTCAGCTGATCCTGGCAGGGGAAATCCCCATCAGCTGAGCTGCCAGGAATCCCTGTAACTAGCTCAGCTGATGGGAAGCCTATGAGTTTTTGTTTTAGTTTTCATTCTTTGGGTGGTGGGAGGGAGTTGTGACCAATGAGGGAGTAAGGGGTGGTCATGCCTTAAAGCCTCCAGTGGACTTCATGTCAGTTTGGGCACATTTGTGGAACTTAGACGCAACTCAAACAGGTCTAACCGCCAGCATCTAAGTTCCCTCCAAGAAACTTTGATTATGGCTGCAGTATATCCAGGTTGAAGCCTGCCCAATTTCCACCCATAACACACCTTTCAACATGCCCCTTTGATCTCTAGATGCATTGAGGGGCATAATTAAAAAAAAAAAAGTCTAAGTCCCCTTTTGGCCTAGGCCTTAAATGCTGAAAGTAGAAGAAGAGAAAATGTCCATTCTCAAAAAAAAACCCCCAAAACGTGCAATCCAGCCCATGTGCCTAAGACCCCACACACAGGAGGGGCCTAAGGCAACTAGGCCAATTCTGGTTGTCCCAGGCACCTAAGGCCCCACCTATGGGTGGAGCTTGAGGCACCTGGGCCAATCAGGCTCTAAGGCCTCCCATTATGAGGATGGCAGGCCTGCCAGCCGGACGGGCTTGGGACCCATCCGTATGTCCAACTTTTTTTAAGGTAAAGGGGGGATGTCGGGGGTGAGGGGTAAAGTCACGGGGTTAGCAGGGGGTGTCGTGGGGTCGGTGGGTGGGGGTTCAGCGGGCCGATCAGGGGTTCAAGTGGGTAGTCGTGGGAGGGTGGGCTACATTGGGGCAAGAGGGCCAGGGATCCCTCCTGTCTGTATCTTAGTGGGGATGGGGGGTAGGGGTGTCATGGGGCAGGAGGGGTTGGGCTCCCTCCTGCCCATGTCATGTTGGGTGGTGCGGGCTGCGTCGGGGCAGGAGGGGTCAGGTGATCCGATCGGGGGGGGGGGGGGGTGGATCACAGCAGGAGAGATGGCTCATCTTTCCTGCCTCGATAGCGATCGCCCCACCTCCCCAGAGATGCTCTGCCGCCATACTCACCCTGAAGTGCTGTGGTTCGGGGGGGTGGGTGATCGCCATCATGGCAGGAGAGATGATCCATCTCTCCTGCCGTGATCTTTGTGGTAGGGGGTAGGCAGGTTACTGGGGCTGCTGAGCTGATCGCCTCAACCTCAGCCACAGCCACGATCATCTCAGCGGCCCCTTTTTCAGCACATATACCTGTTTTGACTTGGTCTAAGTTAAAACGTATAGGTGCCAACTAGGCAACCTGCCTAAACCTTTGGTTATATCTGCTGTACGACTATGTCTAGGTTGGCCCACCTCCTGCCCACCTCTCGCCCTTTCCCCTCCTCTAAAAACGCCTCTTTTCGCTCTATGCGTTTAGAGGCAGGGAAAAGATCTAAGCTGATTATAGATACGTCTAAAACTAGCTTTGGTTATGGGTACTTGGATGATCAGGCTTTTTGATCGTCCAAGTACACATTTAGGCCACTTTGTAGATTTTTTTTTAAATTATTATTATTATGAGCCTCATAGTATCTTGGAAGTGCTGCTGCACATCCAGAAAGTTGGTTTTGATTATTGGCACTTGGACATCCCTGCTATTAGGACGTCAAAGTGCTGACTTAGGCTGGTTTTTGGATATTTTAAAGTTTTGATTATGAGCCCCATACTGTATTGAATCTTACCAGCACTCTCTTGAAACATGTTTCCATAGTATGGATAGTCCATCTCTTACCAGTGAGAAGCAAAAAGGTACACATACATGCAATGAACTTGTGTACTTAAATATAGGAAGGGCACTAAGCAAAGTCTTTACCAGTTCAAGATTCCTCACACCACTTGGTCTAAGTCTGTGCATTTCCCAATGTACAGAAGCCATTTGTCTTTTAGAAGCCTCTGTAAATTAGATTCCTTTTTATACAAACCAGTGACTTAGATGCCATATGCATAATACAAGACTGGCTATTGCAGGAGAAAGCAACTTAAAATTGTCAACAGTAGTAGGCATTAAATTCTCCCTGGCACAGTTTTCTATAGTGCATAGTTAAGTAGTTAATTTTGTATTATTCATTGAGGTACCTGAAAATTTTTTTAACACAGTCCTGGAATACTTAGGATGAACTTCAATTAGTCTATTTCATCCAAGTGTATTTCCTAATCCAGAAGCATGATCACTGGGTAGGAAGGGACAAAGCATACAGGCAGTAAATATGAGATAAAAATCATTGTAAATCATGGTCACTGTGCTTTGCTTTCTGATTAGTGGGATGCACTGTAAAGGACAGTCTTTAATTTAGCACAGAGAAGGTTCTTATACAGAACTGCCTTTCTTGCATTTCTCCAGTTGAGGTGATGAAAAAGGGGCTATTGTAAATTAAAAGAAAAATGTAATAACACCCTCTCTTCCAAGGAGTCTGATTTATACTAAGTTTGCAGGTCCCTTCTGAGCTTATTTCATTTTGAATTACGGTATCCCTCCAGAAGCAGCAGCTCATACCTTTGATATGGATATTATTCCAATACTGTTTTCTTCTGGCATTGCTCAAATTGAGAATAAAATGCATACAAAGTGCATCTATAAATTTATAGAATAACTGTACAAAGAAATCACCTGCACCTCATTTTTCTTAGTAACCATAAAATTACCTTCTGTTAGCTATAGCTCAGTGAATTATGGTTTCTTCGCTTAGAAAAGCCAGCAAAACAGAACTGCAAAGATTTGCCTCCATATACTTTGCCCAATATTGCTCTGCCTGTTGACACAAATAGATGTGGCTTAAAAATATCTTATTGAAAGATGTTGCATTAGCTAGTTTCCACAAGACAACTAAAGCAGTCATCCTTGTCTTTACAACTTCTGATACTGTTTATATTTTCCCTAAGTTAGTGTTTCTATGCATTGGTAAAATAGTTTGTCCAGTTAATTCAGTCTGTGCTGCTACAGATACTAAAAAACCTGACAGCCACAGAATCTCCTTATTCAAGTAAGTTTTTTATTGTTCTGTTTATTTAAATTTAGTTTTCTATGATCCTGAATAGATAAGCAGAGATGTTCCCATATTTAATCTGACAGGAATTGGGATATAAGCAGACAAACAAAAAGACAAGGGAGGTATCTTTTCAACCAATGATTGAGTCTTTATTCAGAAACAAATAGTCCCAGCAAGGATCCCTGTTTTGGCGTGTGGGTAATGCTTTATTCAGGGGACACTATCGGAAATATCTTGGCTAATGGCAGAGTACATACTAAGGGCTCCTTTTACTAAGCTATGCTAGCATTTTTACTGCACGCTGACCCTGCGCTACGCGCAAAAAACTAATGCTAGCTCAATGGTGGTGTTAGCGTCTAGTGCGCGGGGCAATTCAGCGAGCGCTAAGCACACACTAAAACCACTAGCGCAGCTTAGTAAAAGGAGCCCTAAGTGTGTTTTGTACTTTGCCATTAGCCAAGATATTTCCGATAGTGTCCCCTGAAGAAGGCATTACCCACACATCGAAACAGGGATCCTTGTTGGGACTATTTAATTCTGAATAAAGACTCAATCATTGGTTGAAAAGACACCGCCCTTGACTTTTTATTTGTCTGCCCATATTTAATCTGACATACAGCCTCCCTCCTGTAGTATAAGAGCAGCCTAATGGTCTGACAACCAGAGGTAGGGGTTTAATTCCCACTGCAGCTCTTTGTGACTCTGGGCAAGTAACGTTGTCCTAAGTACAAAATAAGTACTTACGAGGGGCCACTAAATAGTTCTCAGCCCAACCAAGAAGAAAATGATGTGGAGCTCTCTATGTCCGATATGGGCATCCATTTCTCATGTATTTTAGAACAGGATCTGTTGAAATTCAAACTACTCTAAACGGTTCATAGTCTAAAGCGCGCGAGGACAAAGGCGCGCCGACAACCGAACGCCGACAACTGAGCGCAGGACTTCATCACGCTGAAGAAAAAACGTATTTTAAAGGGCTCCAAAGGGGGGTGTTGGTGGGGAACCCCCCCACTTTACTTAATAGAGATCGCGCTGGCGTTGGGGGGTTGTAACCCCCCTCATTATACTGGAAACTTAACTTTTTTCCTGTTTTTAGAGAAAAAGTTAAGTTTTCAGTATAATGTGTGTGGGGGGGTTACACCCCCACACACCCCCAACATGGCAGCATAAGGCAGCGCGATCCCAATTAAGTAGAGTGGGGGGGTTCCCCCCACACACCCCCATCAGAGCCCTTTAAAATACGGGTTTTCTTCGTCGCGATTAAGCCCTGCGCTCAGTTGTCCACTCTCGGTTGTCAGCGCACCTTTGTCCTTGCGCGCTTTTGACCCACTCTAAACTACATGAGAAATGGACATCCAATGCAGATTATCCATTTTACAAATGGAAATGCCCAAATTATGAATGAGGCAAAACAAAGGACATGGGTGTCTGTGGCAGCAGAGAAATGTCCATTTTTTTTTTAGTCTTCATTTATTTATTGAAAATTTAATGTAACAAACAAACAAATGAACATGAGTGGGAATAACAGTATGGATAATTTATGGTTGAGATGATAAGTAACATTTTAAAGCAGACCATTTCTTATCTAATCTTTATTCATTTCAAATCATAAATCAAGTACAATATATACAATTATTAATTAAACTTTCAAATTTGTTTCTTTGCTCTCATTTCCATACCAAATAAAACTGTGTCATATGATAATGCCACATGATTCTCTAATAGGGAATTAATTTGATTCCAGATTGATTTCCAAAATTCTAATATATATGGACAATAGAATAACAAATGATCTAAAGTCCCTGCTTCAAGATGACAATGCCAGCATTTATCAGATTTAGAGCTATCTAATTTTTTTTAAATGAACAGAGGTCCAGAAAGCTCTATGCAGCAAGAAAAACCATGTTGGTCTCATAGATGCAGACATTGTACACCTCATCCTCCAAGACCAAATATGTGGCCACTGAGATGCCGTAATTTCGTGCTTAATCTCAATGCTCCAGATGTCTATAAGACCATTCCTAGGTCTAATGGTAAACTGCTTGATTTTTCACAGCTGCAACAAAAATTTGGTTTGAATAAATCACAAAGTTATAAATGGTTGCAATTGAAGCAGGCCATTCAGGCAGAGTTCCCTGAATGGGAAAATCTTAATAATCAATATAGTTTAGAATTCCTATGCTTTCAGGTAGACTTTCTGGGACACCAGGCCGCACAGTGGTACAAATTAATATCTGGATTATTCTTATCAAAACTTTTGACAGAATTATTCTTTTTTGCAATATAACATTCAAATCTGTATGATAAATATGTCAAGTTCCACCATTTATCAAGGCTAGCTTTAGAAAGATCCTTCCAGTTGGCACAAATAATTTTTAAAGCAATAGCAATGAGAGTCTATTTATAAACAGTTATATTCATGTAATATGGATTTTAAACAGATACCTTTTAATAGGCTTATTTTTATAAGAAATACTTTCAGAAATGTTAAATAATTTGCTTATGGTTGACCACATTTTGGCCAACAGTTTTTTTGGGATTGATTTGATAAGACCGTAACCGTCCAAAAGGATCTATGAGTGAAGAAATACATGGATTGAGTAATGGATGAAGATCTAGATTTATATAAGAAGAAATGCCAGTATTATAAAATGATCAATCATCAACCATTAGGATAGTGAACGAGAGGGAATGAAGATTACACTGGGTTGTGGGAGAAGAAGAACGGAGAGATTTTATGAAATTTTTAGGGATCTGGAGATGAGGAGAAAGTGGTTCGGTGATATTTGGTGCATCTGGATGAAAAGGAGGCCCCCGTCGGGGCCTTCCGTGCACTGCATTGCTCATGACATCATCAGTGATGCGGCAGAGGGAATGTCCCAGCGGGAGAAGGCCACGAAGCTGCCTGTTTAGAGGGCTGCCAACACTGCTCTGTGGAGGGAAGTATGTAGATCTCGTAGTCAGAGGGTCAGCGGGGTTTGGATGAGAGGGAGAGATGGGAATATGGGAGGGTCAGCAGGGGTCCAGCTGCATGGCAGGGTGGAGGTGGGAGGAGGGGGCGGGATAGTGCTGCTACTGGCAAATCCAGGGTCTAGGGCTTATTTTTGGAGTAGGGCTTATATTAAGACCTACCCCGAAAATCATGCTAGGAATTATTTTGGGGGAAACAAAGTAGAAGTAGTACATGCACATTTATCTCATGTATATGAGCACGATGTACTTTATGAATAATGCTTGCACAAAATTTTTTTAATAAAAAATGTTTAATGTTATGCTATTGTATTAAGAATTGAATGTGGACAGTATCTTCTTTATAATGTATGAGTTTAATGTAATTAAGTTATTGGGAATTACTGAATAGAAATAACCCCAAGTAATAGTATATAAATGCAAATGCACTGTGGATATCATGAAAACCTCACTGGCTTAGTATAGCTGGAATACTAGGTTGAAAGTCACTTGTTTAGAAACCCATGAGAACAGTACAGTTTAGGGGGTAAAGAACTTTTGTTCACAAAAGAGGAGCAAGACTTGTGTGTGATATAGTATGTGATGATCTTAAGGTAGCCAAATTGGTTAAAATGGTGACAGCGAAAGCTAGAAGGATGCTTGGGTGCATAGGGAGAGGATTTGTCAGCAGGAAAAAGAAGGTATTAATGCCTCTGTTTAAGACTCTGGTGAGGCCTCATTTAAAATATTGTGTACAATTCTCGAGATCTCACCTTTAAAAAGATATAAACAGTATGGAGTTGGTCCAGAGACAGGCAATTAAAATGGTTGATGGTCTACATCATAAGATGTATGGGGACAGACTTAAAGATCTCAATTTCTACACTTTGGAGGAAAGGTGGGAGAGGGAAGATATGATAGAGACGTTTAAATACCAAAGTGGCATAAATACACATGAGGCAAGGCTCTTTCAATTGAATGGAAACTCCAAAGAGGGCATAGATTAGAATGAGGTTAAGAGGTGATTAGGCTCAGGTATAAAATAAGGAAATACTCTTCTTACAGAATGGATGGTAGATTTGTGGAATGGTCTTGTGGTAGAGACAAAGAGAGGCATAATCAAAACTTTAAAATATCCTAAAACCTGCCTAAATTTGCACCTGGATGTCCTAATAGGAGGGATATCCAAGTGCTGATAATCAAAACAAACTTTCTGGATGTTCAGCAGCACTTCTAAGCTGTTGTGAGTTCAGAGCTGTGTTATGGGCAGGAATCAGGTGGGCTTCCACCTGGATGTCCTGAAGTAATAATATCAAAGCTTTTCTAGGACATCCTAGGTGGAACTTACACACTGGGACTTAAACCAAAGTAAAACTGGTCTAAGTGCCCCAAAGGTGACTGACAAGAAGACTACTGGAGGGTTTAAGGCATGACCCCCCCCCCCAATTACTCACCCAGTGGTCAAGACCTCCTCTCACCACCCAGAGATGAAGGAAAAAACAGCACATTGAGGGCTTGCCATCAGCTGTTCATAGCAGAGAAATCCTCATCAGCTGAACCAGTTTTGGGAATTCCTGCCAGCTTAGCTGATGGGGATTCCCCCTGCCAGGATCAGCTGGAACCCTGTAACATTCCCTCCTCCCCCAACATCCCCCAACATTCCTGGCTCCCCCATATCCCCCAATACCACCCATGAGGCAACACAGAATCCCACAGCACCCGAAACCAAGATGTATTGGAAGAGGGAAGGCACGTCATTCTCATCACGAGCTCTGTAGGCAGGAGGGTGTGGGCTTCTGTTCTGCTGATTTAGCATCAGAAGGTACAAGGGTGTTGGGTGATGTGGGGGGCAGTGTTGCCTCATGTCAGGTGGTGTTGGGTGATGTAGGGGGTGTTGCCTGATGTTGTGGGTGTCGGGCGATGTGGGGAACAGTGTTGCCTCATGTTGGGTGGTGTTGGGTGATGTGGTGAGGGGTTCCAGGTATGTTGGGGGATGTCAGGGGTCCATGGATGTTGGGGGAGTGGTGTAGGGCTCCAGCTGATCCTGGCAGGAAAATCCCTATTAGCTGAGCCAGCAGGAATCTCAGAAACCGTCTCTACTGATGGGGATTCCCCTGCTGTGATCAGACAAGGTAGATGGATACGTCTACAAAACTATATATGCTTTTGTGTATTTTTCATTAAGACTTTTTTTTTTAAATGGCCCTCCCAAAAAGGTAGATGTCCTAAGGACCAAAATTTATACTTGGTCATTTTCAAAAATAAAAGATAGATGTCTGGCAGCTTTGAAAATGAACATTTTTCTTCTGGGTTTGTGGATGTCCTGCCCTAAATCTCCAACCTCAGACTTCTAAGTCCTATCAAAAATGCCCCTCAAAGACTGTCTGAATTCAAGAAAGCATGGGACAAGCAAATGGGATTTTTTAGGGAGAGGAGAGAGAAGGAGATAGTGGATACTGAGGATGGGCAGACTGGATGGGAAATTTGGCCTTTATCTGCTATCATGTTTCTATGTTTCTAAGATTAATTAAACTTTTATTGTGGAACATGGCTAGACCAAGTCAGGATTTTGCAGCCCTTTCCAGTGATTGCAGAATTTGAGAGACCAGAGGGTGCCATGAAATGCTTCATCAGGAGCTAGTAGATGATCCAGACTGCAATCCCTTAACCACATAAGAACATAAGAAATGCCTTCACCGGAACAGACCGTGGTCCATCTTGTCCGGCGATCCGCGCAAGCGGTAGCCCATTTAGGTACTCCTTTTTGTAGACCCGGATTTCCCGTATCCCTCAATATGATTTGCAAGAAGGTGTGCATCCAACTTGCGCTTGAAACTCGGAACAGTAGTCTCTGCCACAACCTCCTCCGGGAGAGCATTCCAAGCGCCAACCACTCGCTGTGTGAAACAGAACTTCCGAACATTTGTCCTAAACCTGCTGCCACTCAGTTTCAGTCTATGACCCCTTGTCGGTGTCACCTCCGAAAATGTTAGTAATGCTGTTTCCTGGTCTATTTTATCAAATCCCTTTAATATTTTAAAAGTCTCTATCAAATCCCCTCGCAATCTTCTCTTCTCAAGGGTGAATAGTCCCAGTTTTCTGAGGTGTTCTTCGTAGCTCAAATTTTCCATACCTTTGACTAGTTTCATGGCTCACCTCTGCACCCTCTCTAGCAGAGTTATATCCTTCTTTAGGTATGGGGACCAGTGTTGGACACAGTATTCCAAGTGAGGTCTGACCATTGCTCTGTAAATTGGCATTATGACCTCTTCCGATCTGCTCGTGATCCCCTTCTTAATCATGCCCAACATCCTGTTTGCTTTCTTCACCGCCGCCGCACATTGAGCCGAAGGCTTTAGAGTTCTGTCTATCAGTACCCCCAAATCCCTTTCTTGTTCGCATTTGGCTAATGTCACCCCCAGCATCTTATACTCATGCTCTTTGTTTTTCTTTCCTAGATGCATAACCTTGCATTTATCTATGTTAAAATTCATCTGCCACTTTTTCACCCAAGTTTCCAGCTGGTTTAGATCCTTCTGGAGATCCTCGCAGTCCCCTAGAGAGCCAACTACCCGACATATTTTTGTATCATCTGCAAACTTTGTTACATTGCATGTTGTTTCCTCTTCAAGGTCGTTTATAAAAATATTAAACAAGATAGGCCCAAGAACCGAATCCTGGGGCACGCCGCTGGTCACTCTCTCCCAGTCCGAGAATTGCCCATTAATCCATCTGTGCACTTCTCCTCCTATTCCATGGCTCAGTAGTTTTCTCATAAGCCTTGAATGTGGAACCTTGTCAAACGCTTTCTGGAAATCCAAGTAAACTATATCCACTGGATTTCCACTATCCAATTGTTTGTTCACCTTCTCAAAGAATTGAAGTAAATTTGTCAGACATGACTTCCCTTTCCTAAAGCCGTGTTGACTAGCCCTTATTAAGTTGTAATCTTCCAAATGTTGTACAATGTTGTCTTTAATTAGTGCTTCGATTATCTTCCCAGGAACTGATGTGAGACTCACAGGTCTGTAGTTTCCTGGTTCACATCTTGATCCTTTTTTGAAAATTGGGATGACATTTGCTATCCTCCAGTCCTCTGGTATTTGCCTGGTTCTAATTGACATGTTAGATAAGGATTGCAATAGTTCGCCAATTTCAACCTTAAGTTCCTTTAATACTCAGGGATTTATCACTTTTTAGTTTGTCAATCTGAAAGTATATCATGTCCAACTCCACATCTACTGTTTCGAGGCTTTCCTCTATGCCTCCGGTGAATATCTTCCCTGTGTCTGGCATTGTTGTAGTGTCCTCATTTGTGAAGACAGAGGCAAAGAATGAATTTAACTTATCGGCTACTTGTTTGTCATCTTTGATTGACCTTTTCCTTCCTTGGTGTGTGTGTTTGGGGGGTGGGGGTGGGGAGGTAGCTAACAAAAGTCTAGCAATACCTTTCACTCCCACCATCCACTAAGTTTCTTCATTCTGCCCTGACCCATTACCTATTCAAAGATCTTTCCTTGATTCCATTCTCTACCAGTTCCAATGTCATCTCATCACAGGACATTTACATAGGCATCTGAATGTGGAATGCCACAGGGGCCATGGCCTCCCCCCAAATTGGCAATTGGAAGTATGGCTCTCCCAACTCCCTCACCTCCCACCTCCCAGCCACTGTAATTTAAAATCTTCGGGCAACCCGTGGTGCAATAAAGTGAGCCTCCCACTGTTAGCCTTCCCCGGAAGTATTCTTTCTGCAGAATTCTGCCTATGTGGGAAGAGGAAGTGCTGCAGAAAGAGCACTTCAGGGGTAAGCATATAAACAAAAGCATGTAAATACTGGAAAAAATATTAAAATGGGCTGAACATCATTCAACATGCATAATGGATGCAAATGTTAAAAACGAATGCAAATAATAAAGACAGAAATAAAAAGACATATTTATACTAAAATCATTACAATTGATTGTTGTTATTATATATATACATATTTTTAAGTTATGGTTTTATTTCTGTTTAGTGTCCATTCATCCCCTGATGAAGGCATCTACGGATGCCGAAACTGGGATCCTAGTTGGGACATTCTAGAGGCTCCTTTTATCAAGCTGACTTTTAATCATGCGCTAACCCCCATGCTGGCCAAAAAACTACCGCCTGCTCAAGGCAGGCGTTAGCGGCAAGCGCGGCCGGTGGTTTAACGCACACTATTACGTGCGGTAAACCGCTAGCATGGCTTGATAAAAGGAGACCTAGGTATTCCTAGACTTAGCCTACTTTCACATTACAGGTTTTGGATCTCTTTAAGTGATTTTATATCCAACATGAACATTAGGATGTAGACTTTGTTTTTTGTTTTTATTATTTGTACAATAAAGTAACTGATTGGTTGAATATCCAACATCTCATTTGCCTCTTTCCATTGTACTTCTGTGCTATTTTTGAGGCAAAATCCTTCTTTCCCCTTCTTGTTTGGTGAGTCTATTCCACATTTTACAGTGTTTCGAGTCATCAATCTGGGCCGAGGAATCCTCTCATCACAGTATCTGAATTTAAGAATAGAGGATCTCTAAGGAAAAGGATTCTAGATCTTAATAGCTAGTGTGAATGGTCAGACTGGATAGCTTTATGGTCTTTAAATGAAAAAAAAAAACATATGTGAATAATAAAAAGAATAAAGAGAAAGGAAGGAAAACATATAAATCTCCACGTTTCTGAAATAAAAATTCTTCGTTAATGCATGAGACATTCCTTATTCATACATCAAATGACCGAACACGTTTTGTCATCAGGCTGCATCAGAGGCTAATATACTATGAGGTTCATTTTCAAAAAAAGAAAAACATCCCAAAAGTGGCATAAAAGGGCAGATGGATGTTTTTCTCAACAAACCCTTCCAATTAATTGTTTTCAAAACCTATTTTCTAGACAGATTCCTATACTGTTCATCCTCAGTTTATCTAAATCTCAAGGGGGGCATGTTAGAGGTGTGGTGTGGGAGAAACTAGGGTAGGCTAATAACCTGGACATTTTTCTGCCGTAATCAAACATTTTAGAATATATCCAGGGCACAATTTGGTTGTTTGGGGCTAGACCTGCTTTAATAATGAATAAGTGCCAAAAAGATGCCCAAACTAAACAGATGACCACTGAAAGGATGTAAACATGACCCCCCTCCCCCCAATACTCCCTATGTGGTCACTGACCCCCCTCAAACCCTTCAAAGATATATATGAAACAGTATATACATGCCTATATGACAGATATAGATGTTCTCTGTAGTACAAGTAGAGCAGCAAGTAGGTTCATGGAGTAGCCTGGTTGTCAGTACAGTGGCCTGCAGAGATGGGGACCCAGGCCCATATCCCATTCTAACTACTAGACTTGTGGCGTGTTTGAGCCCAACCAAAACCCACCCAAAACCTACAGGAATAAGAGCTATTGTGTGTACAGTTGAGTCCAGTAGGTTTTGGGTGGGATTTGGAGGGAATACCACACAATATAAGGGGATTACAGTAAAATGTGTACCTGGGACCTTTTTATGTGATGTTCACTGCAGTGCTGGGATGTCTTTGTGGCCACTCTACTAAAAATGCTGGCTCCTTTTACATCCCAATGGCTTGTTTTGTGTGTTTTTGTTTTGGACATGCTTTTTTTTCGAAAAAGAGCACAAACACATCCATTATTAAAAAAAAGATAAACATTTTCCAGTTTTAAAAATGGGCATATTTGGTACTGGATTTTTGTGTGTCTTCCATGAAATGTCGAAACACGGATTTGGATATCATATCAAAAATGGCCCTCCACGTATCAATGATGTGTATTACATTTTCTTCTCAAATGAAAACCACATTGGTTAATCACAGATTGACATGATTTTCTTATAGCTTCAGAAACACCACTCAGCCAAAGTATGAAAAAGCCATAAATTTTAATGTTTCATTGTAAAAGCTATCACTTCTTGCAGCTATCCCCACTGCTTTAACCTGCAGACCCTTCAAAAAGCAGTGACTGTTTATTATGTATGTCTGTGAATCATTGAATGAACTTGGCAATACTATATAAAAACAAAACAAAACACAATAGGTGGTCCCAGGTAGACATTGTATATTCAGACTTCAAAATGACTTCAAAACCCACCCAACATATATCAGCCCTGCGTCAAGAGCACCAATCACTAGTTACATTTTGAGTCTGATATACAGTATATGTAAATGAAAACATATACTTACATCTGCCTCTTAAAGTGCACCATTTATTACAATAACATAATCTTTCCAAGCACTGAAAACCATCAATTTTGAAACAGGATCTCACAATCACTCCCACTTCCATCTCCTCCGCTTTCTTTTCATATCCCCCCCAATTCTTGATGAAAAGAGAGTGATTCTGCTAATCTAGCTCTTCCAGAGGTTACTGAAAACTTACTGGGGACCTGGAGCTGGGTCATCACCTCTCAAAATCTGGCACTTTTAAAACTCTGCCTATAGTTTAAATTCCTTCTTTTCATTTTCCCCTTTGTCTTTTCTTCTCATGCTGTATTCTCTTGCCTCTAGATTATCTCATGTTGCCTCATGCGGTTGAATAATAATCACCATAAGACTGCAGCTCCTTTTCCTTCATATTAACATAACTCATGTCTCTCTTTCGGTAGCTTAGTATTTCCTATCCATAGGGGAGTTGTTCAGAAATATAGCATCCCTTTTGAGCCAGTATTTATTTTCAATATGCTTTCTCCTCCAGCTATGCCCATTTCCAGTTATCTGGCTCAATAGCATTTTCCCTAATCCAAGTACTCAGTGTTCTTCATCTAGTCAGCTGAATTAGTGCCATGGTTTCATACTATCTTATCTTATTATTAATGCTTCCCTCCTACTACTAAGGATCATAGAAGCCATTTTGATCTCAGTGCAGGTTTTGGTTGGGAGTAGAGAGGGATTGCTCCTGCTCTGGGTTACTAGACTACCAGGGAAACCCCCAATGTCATAGTAGAATGGGCTTTGGTTAGGGGATGCCTTTGGGGGGGCTAGTGCTTTGAGGGATTCCTATAGGAGAGATGTTTGGGGAAAAATATTGATTATAGTGAGGCAGATTGATCAGAGGATTAAGTTGAGTGATTTCTTTCATGGGGGAAATTGTGTTAGAGGATCTGAATTGAGCAGGTTGGCACAGGCAGAAAGGATCAGTTTAAGGCAGAGGTGTCCAACCTTTTGACTTCCCTGGGCCGCTTTGGCCAAAAAAAATGTTTCTGGTGCTGCACAAATGCGCAAACACTGCAGCAAGACAGAGGAGGGATCTGGCAAGATGGTAAACACCCTGGGGCAGCAGAGGAAAACATGGCATTGCCCTCGACCGGGGCCGTACAAAATATTTCACAGGGCCACATGCAGCCCTTAGGCCGCAGGTTGGACACCCCTGCCTTAAACCTGGTTTAAGGCATACTGTTGAAGTGATACTGTTCAGAGTTGGGGGAGGATTGGGTTGAATTGTTGCAGCACCTTAGTGTTTCTATTGGTGCCTGTATGACATGTCTTTGGCAGACAGCATGGGTGCACACATGCTATTTGTTGGATCACATAAAGCAGGACTATATGGTATGTGTAAGAAGTGAAATGGACCACTCTCGCACAGGATTAACACTTGCTATACTTTCAATTTTTCTCTTAAGCTACATTGAGTACAAAAATATACTATACTTTAGTAAAGATGCCCCTTCTACTAGTCCACATTGATGGCTTTGAAAATTGTTCTCCTATTTTCCTGTTTTCCAATTTGTTTGTTTTTTCAGAGAGATTTATTATTATTTGTGGAGAGTGTGTGGTACAATGGCTAGAGCTACAGCCTCAGCACCCTGAGGTTGTGGGTTTAAACTCCATGCTGTTCCTTGTGACCCTGGGCAAATCACTTAATCCCCCATTGACCCAGGTACATTAGATAGAGTGTGAGCCTTTTGGGACAGATAAGAAAAAATGCTTGAATACCTGAATGTAAACCAATTAGACCATAAGTGGTATATAAATACAAAATACATAAATTATTAGAAAATAATATTAATGACATCTAAAATTGCATGTCTTTAAATGCCTGAAAGTATAAGTTCTCTAACATTTCATCAACTGTTGACGACTTTAAGGAAAGATTGAGCATATTAATTCAAAGCATAAAGAGAAGGCCTGTAGCTGTCCAGATGTGTGTTTGTGCTAAATAAAGCTTGACATCAATCAGAAATCCAGGTCTTTTAACATTAACATTAGAAAATTGAAAATTGTCTGCTCAGGAGCTTTGATGATGATGCATTTACCAGGAAATCATCAGGAAGGTCAAGCAGTCAGTGTCTTGTATGCAAAGAAGCAGCAGAAGCATATTCTGAATACAACTAAAAGTAATTTTAACTGATCACGGCAAAGTAGCCTGAATTCATTTGCATCTTAATAAAGGAGAAACAACATTTTGAAACTGTAGCTGAACATTATTTGTCTCAAAGGCAGGAGCTGATCCATCTTGGCAAAGCTTTGTTATATGTATATTCATGGATATTTTTTAAATGCATCATTATTGTATCAAACAACTTTACTTTATAAAGTGAAAGAGGTTTTTAATGCCATTTACAGCCCTAGTCTGTAAATATTTTTCCACAAAGCTGAACCAAATATGTACTGGATTTGATCCTAATAAAACAAAGAGTCAAAAGTGTGGTAGAAATAGTTAAGGTTAATGTGCACACTACAGGTTAGATTGCCTTGGGAAAGATTGCTAAAAATATGATAAACATATCATTTCTAACCTACTTGTGCACTGGGGAAAGGGAGGAAGTATTTTTAAAATCCATGTTCCAGTGTAAATGGATACTCATATTTATCCAGAAGAAAGATGACTTTTTGAAAATTTCCTACCTCGGTATAGCTAAAAGTATGTGTACTATGAGAAATGTATGTACTTTGCTAGTTTTTTTGGAGGAATTCCTAGGACCAGACCAGATGTTTCTTTTATCAGAAAAAATAATGCCCAAGATTAAACAAAAGCAAAATATCTGTAGGCACTTTTTCATTTGGCAGCTTTCAAAGGGAAAGTATGAATACTCTTTTCCTTTGAAAACTATTTCAAAATCTATGGGGAATAGCATCTGTGAACTTTGCAACCATGGGAGTATATTTGTTAAGGGCTTGTAAGATGTCCTACAAAATGGACTCAATGTATCTTAACAAGGGATTTTCCTTCTTGCTAAGCCCATGTTTTATTTTATTTGCAGGCCCCGAGCTAATGCTATCATTAGTACACAGTACTACAAGTAATTTTTTATTTATAATTGTCATAACAGTTCCACTTAGAAACAGTAAGGAATGAAACAGTTATAACATAAAGAAAAGGGAAAATTGAATATACATCATACTGCCTCTTTTACAAAGCAACAGCCCTGAAGCCCTTTAAATCTCTATGGGCTTCGGGTCCATTAGCGCAGGGCAGCCGCTAGCGCGGCTTTGTAAAAGAGGCCCATAAAAATGCATCATAATTTTCATCTAGCCCACATTATGAGAGGTCTTACTCCAATTAAGGTAAAACAAAAAGGAAGAAATACGGAATTTACTAGGCTTAAACAACTTTGTCAAATAGTTTACAATTTAAACCTTCATTCAAATTCCTCTACATCTAGGTGATTATTATCCAACACTCCTCAAATATCAGTCAAAATTATTATGCTGTTCCTGTAAGTTCAAAAAACTCTCTAATTGAATCAAATCCCAGAATACATACTCTTTGGGCTCCTTTTACAAAGCCGCGTTAGCGGTTTAACACGCGTAATAGCACGCACTAATTTGCAAGCCGTGCTAGCCGCTGCCGCCTCCTCTTGAGCAGACGATAGTTTTTCAGCTAGCGTAGGGGTTAGCGCGCACTAAAAATGTGCGTGCGATAAAGCCGCTAATGCGTCTTCGTAAAAGGAGCCCTTTATCTTGTATTTTAACCAAGCATTTGCACAAATAATCAATGCAGAAGCATTTCCCACCTCCTCTGAGGTGCCTGCATTAACCCTGTGTTAGCATGCACCAATGTGAGCATGCTACTCCCCCCACTTGAGTGACAATATTTTTTAGGATCAACCTCAAAATCATGCTCCTTACACATTGTGCCCTTCACATGTGTCTTCCTTATTACTTGGTATCTCTCTTTTTTCTTCAGATCATCACAACTTAATTAGTACTGGCTCCCCTCCATAGCTGCCTTTAGGTCTGAAGACCACCTGCTGTTCTTAATTTATCTACCAGTATCATCTGCTTTGGAATGAACTTCCTCCTGCTGAGAGAAGAGAACATATTCCTGCCAAATTTAAAGGCTTATTCCAGCCTTGAAACTGTGGCTTTCATAACTAGCTTTTTCAACTTTTTACCTTCATTGACAGATTGCCCACTACTTCCAACCTCTGGTTCATTTAAGCCCAGCAGGCCATGCTTAGAGTAAGACTACTCCTATCCCCTTGCCAATGTTTTCCTTCATTTATGTCTTCAGGTTAACATTGTTTTCTTGATCATTTTCCTCTGCTTGACCACATTGTAAAATGCTGCTTCATTGTTATCATGATCCTTATGTTTCTTGTTTTCTATTTAATATTTAAAAAAAGTCCTGTCCTATTTACTTTGTATACAGCCTTGCTGTTCTTGAAGAAAGGCAATTAATCCAATCAATAAACCCTACACCTTAACTGATATAGAAATTTAAGAGACTATATTCATCTTGATAAATCTTCTAGATCTGATGGGAAAGGATCTATTGCTATCTCAAAATTATAGACCCATCTAGTTGATTAATGTAAATATCATTTATATAAAAATTCTGACACTGAGACTGAAAAGGGGTCTGAACAATGTTATATAGAGAGATGTTCATAAATTGTAAATTTCAATATTTATTCAGTTAATTAGGGTACAACAAAATCTGTGTTTATTGTGTTTTCACAACTCAAGTACTTTGCTGGGTACCTTTTCCAGTGGAATCAAATATTTATATTTGTGTCATTTAGGGGCCATCTATTACATATTTTCCTCCCCTCCCCCACCCTCAGGATGGCCCTTGATACCTAAGAAGTATGCCAAAACTTTTTCCTACTTTTCTAAACCATCACAAGTTGCATCTAATGATGCAACTTGCTCCAATTGATTCCCTGAAGCTATTTAAACCTGAGAAACTGCCATTCTGCCTTGCCTTTGATAGGTCTCACATGTGAAATCTTGGATGTCTATGATAAATTACTGACCTTTCTTTGTCTCCCCATTCTGCCAGCCCTGACCCTGCTTGATTTCTGATTGCAATTTTGCCTACAGATCCTATACTGTTCCTGTTTCATTGGTTTTGACCTGGCTTATCGAATCATATTCCTGATTTTCCTTTTTGTATTTCTCCTGCCTCCTATTATCTGGAGTATGGCAATTAACACTAAACTATGTAAGAAACATTGTGGGCTCATGTTTTAAGTCCTAGAAACTTCTTAATACCAGCTCCAATTGATTCAGAATGCTGCAGCAAGACTAATAGAACTGTATCCACATCTCATCATTTTTTGCAAAAAATGTACAGGCTACCAACACAATTACAGGGCTAAATTAAAAATGTTCTGATTTTCAAGGCCCTTAAAGAAAATGACCCAGAGTACTTGAAGAACAGAATCTCTATCTACACACCTCTAAGGTCACTAAGGTCATATCAACGAGCATTCCTAACCACACCCTCACCAAAGGACATTACATAATGTGATATTCACCAGCGAGCCTTCTCTGGATTAGTCCCCATATTCTGGAATGCACACCCTGAAAGGCTTCACTTAACATAAGACTTTCTCTACTTCAGGAAGCAAGTGAAAGCTTTGCTCTTCAACCAGACCTCTGATTGAAGATGTAACTAACTTGCTAGTCACAAACACGATTTTTAAAAAGGGTTCCAGAGGTGATTTGGGAAATTATAGACTGGTGAGTCTGACGTTGGTGCCAAGCATAATGGTAGAGACTATTATAAAGAACAAAATGACAGAACATATACATAAACATGGATTCATAAGAGAAAGCCAACATGGTTTTAGTCAAGGGAAATCTTACCTCACCAATCTACTGCATTTATTTGAAGGGGTAAATGAACATGCGGATAAAGGTAAACTGGTTGATATTGTATATTTGGATTTTCAAAAGGCATTTGACAAAGTACCTCATGAAAGACTTCTGAGGAAATTAGAAAGTCATGGAATAGGAGGTAATGTCCTTTTATGGATTGAGAACTGGTTGAAAGACAGAAAACGGAGAATGGGTTTAAATGGCCAATAATCTTAATGAAGAAGTGTAAATAGTGCGATTCACAAACCAAAAATCCCTTTCTTTGAATATTTCTGATCTCTCTTTGGGAAGATTGCCAATATGTCAACTAATGTTAATTTGTTGAATTCCAAGATTTGTTAAGGAGGAGGAAAAAGCCTTAGACTCAGGCCTCCTGCTGTCATTTTTGCATGCAGGAAGGCACAAACAAAGTAGATACCTCATCAGCATAAAAAACCTCCTCCTCCTCAAATCAAAATCAATCCAGAACTTTAAACTTAATAAATTAATGTCACATACTTTAAACTTAATAAATTTCCTTATCCACTTATCTTGTTTTGGATGAAAGTACTCTTTCACCATCATTTGTTATGTTATAAAGTTTGATTGCACTGGTAAAACTCAGCCCAATGTCATTCCTTGCTCCTTTCGTCATTCCGCCAGAGCAGGATCTTGCTTATTTGCGATTCAGCCAAAGCTGAGCTATCGGAATGGTTAAAGTGGCTAGGGCTCTTCAGCTTGGAGAAGAGATGGTTCAAGGGTGATATGATAGAGGACTATAAAATAATGAGTGGAGTGGAAAGGGTAGATGTGAATAGCTTGTTCACTCTTTCCAAAAATACTATGACTAGGGCACTTGCGATAAAGCTACTAAGTAGCAGATTTAAAACAAACTGGAGAAAATATTTCTTCATATAGCGTGTAATTAAACTCTGGAATTCATTGCAAGATAATGTGGTGAAATAAGTCAACTTAGCAGGGTTTAAAACAGGTTTGGATAATTTCCTAAAAGAGAAGTCCATTGGCCATTATTGAGATGGCTTGGGGAAATCCACAGCTTATTCCTAGGATAAGTAGCATAGAATCTGTTTTGCTGCTTGGGATCTAGCTAGGTACTTAGGACCTGGGTTGGCCACTGTTGGAAGCAGGATATTGGGCTTGATGGCCCTTTGGTCTGTCCCAGTATGGCAATTCTTATGTTCTTATGTTAAAGAGTGACACTGGCTGTACATACTATAGCAGGACATGTTTATCTGCTCCCCAGCCTAGCTAACATAATTTTCAAACAACATTCTGATCTCATCTGAAACTTTGTTTAAATTAATCCCCTTATTTTCTTATTTTTGTTACTCTATCTTATCTATCTAATGTTCCACATGTGCATAAAATATACCTTATGCTGTCTATTAAAATGCTTGTGTTTGTGTGTTGTATTGATAATCTATTGTAGCATACTATGTTATTATTTGAATATTTTTACTTCTGGTTGTCTATTGCTTATGTTTAACTTATTTGTGCTATACACCACCTTGAGTGAATTCCTTCAAAAAGATGGTAAATAAATCCTAATAAATAAATAATACTGGAAGGGTCAGCCTAAAGGGTTACAGGTGAGCATGTAAAACCTAGGACAAAAGGTTCCTGGTATTCCCCTCTAAGTTGTCATCCGGTCATGACATTTTCAGTACATAAATTGCACAAATACTGAATGAAAGATATGAGACGACCTAGGGCAGTGGTGATAGAATAATAGGGAAGCAATTTTTTTTTGTGATTATTCAATAAGACCTATTTATTCAGTTTGCACTGGGGAATTTTATCAGTGCTTATCAGTTTAAATTTGAAATCAGATGCTCTCATAAGATACAGTCACCAAGCCATATTTATGAAAGGCCATCATTCATTGCAATATTTTTAGTCTAACAAATCCTGAATCTACTATAGCACTTTCACAGGATGCTGAAAAAGTATTCAATTATGTTGAGTGATAATACTTATTATAGGTGATGACATGGTTTGGTACTGAGAAGCATTTTATACAGATGGTAAGAATCCTGTGCTCAGAATCTTTTCTTTCCCAATCTCTGAAAGGTAAATTCATGATGGACATGGATGTTCTCTTGTTTGCAATATCTAAATTGGTTTATAACTGAGCATTGATTCATGCTTTTCCCAAGCTGAACGTTTATCAAAAGAAAATTCATCCCATGTCTAGGATTTCAAAACTTTACTTCCCTTTAGTCAGACGAGATTTATCAATATATATTTCAATAGATGGATAGTGATATTAAAAATGTAAACATCCTGCTAAGTACTGATTTGGAAGAAGTATTACACTTGAATATTAAAAATATCTTTATAGAATACTGCAGAGCACCAATTTCTGCACCCAGTTTTAGGTTAGATGACTTAAGCCAGCTGAAACCTGATATAAATCTTAGTATGCAAACTAGGTGCACTTCCATAGAATTCTATAATGCAACATACAACATTTTGGATTTCTCCTGACCCAACTATGCCTCTCCCATGGCCATGCCCCATTTTGGGCTGTGCACTGTGGGATTTGGGCAACCCATGTTATAGAATAGCACACAATGGATTGTGCATGCAAATCTCAAATGATGCCAATTAATTCCAATAATTGTTAACATCCAAGTATTGACTATTAATTGTTTGATAACCAGTTTAACCAATTACTTGTTAACCACCTCAAGATCGTGCCCAAAATTGTAGCCGCAACTTTCAGTGAGCTTTAAAGAAGGCAAAGTATAGTAAGGTGTTGACTGCATTCCTAGTAAAAAGTAAAGCAAAAAAACAAACACATATAACCCTTGCCATATTAATTTTGAATAAAGAGAAAGATGAATCAAAACCTATACAATGAATCAGGATGCTAGATTGCATTACAAGATCAAATAACTCCAATCCCAGATGACTAGGGTTAGAAATAACTAATATTTCTATACCCTATAAATATTTTCCTCCATATGGTGGTGCTAGGCAAACTGAAAGATCACCCAATATGTGTGGCAATCCATCAAACAGTTCTGTTTTTCAGTAAGCTCATGGGTAGTATGGTTCCACTGCAAGCCTGCAAAGGACTAAGCTTCTGTGAGAACTTTGCTGGGTAATCCTTGACCTCTTACTAGTTGATGTCAGTATTAGAGAATTTATTTACTGAATAGGTTTCAAAAAACCAAAAACTGTAAATACCAATACTGTAAAAACTTCTACTACAAAAAATTGGTAAAACTCTCCTTATAAGCCCAATACAAGGATGACGATTGCACTAAAATTTCCAAAATTAAGTGAAGAGGTTTCAGTACGGGCTCAATTATCCCTATGAGTGACCAAAAGCCCCAGGCAGGTATTCATAGGTGACTAGAACCAGACCCGAGGGTCTAAATAAATCCTGCCTAGTACATCATGATACCCTTGTTTAGGAAAGTTAATAATATGCAAATTTGATCTCCTAGTAAAATTTTCCAACATTTCCTGTTTAAAGTGCAAACTTGAACTATCTTTAACCCAAGTCAAAGCTTGGGTCTCTGAAGATTTAACTCTAACTTCTACTCCATCCAATTTATTTTCCAAAATCAATATCCTCATCTTCGATTCACGATTTTCTGATAGCACTGTTGTACACTTTGAAGAAAGTTGCTCCATTTGATTACCCAAAGAAATTTGTAAATTCAAGTTTCAAGTTTTATTAAATTGTAATATACCGACCATCAACAAGTATCTAGCTGGTTTACAAATTAAGATAGGATAAAACTAATACTAATAAAAATGATATTTAGAGTGGAGTTGTGAACATTCAGACTTTAACAGGACATACTAGGTAGTGATGGTGAGGAAAAAAGCAGGGAAGGGAAAAGTTACATTGTTATAAGTAAAAAAAAAGAAAGGAAATGGAGAGGGGAAAGATATATCTTCCCAAATCGTTTCCATGTTGAATATCTTGAGCCTCTGTAGGGGAACAATTTCAATTCTAAGGTCCTTGTTAGAAACTACAGTACCTGTTGACCCAGCTACAATTGTTGAAATAACCTTGGTTTGCTGAAGTTCCCCCGCCGACTGCATCGATGGTTCACAGCGTTTCTCCTGCTTCCCTCCAGGGTCAGCACTCGCTCCCTGCTGGAATGGCAAGGGGATGTCCTGCATCGGATTAACCTCCAACCACTTCTCCGATGTTCCAGGGAGCGCTGGCAGGCTCCACTCATCCGAGGTCAGTGTGGCCACCTCGAAAGAGAGTTCGCATGCCTCAGCCTGCATGCCCTCCCCAGCCGAGGAATTTCCCTCAGGCAATTGCGCTCGGGAGTCACGCTCCACAAAGGTGTACATCGGGCCAGTCTGGCCAGAAAAAGCTCCTCCAGGAAACCAGGTTGGTTGGGATCCGCCGGCTTAATACATTTCTACGCTTTTTTGAATTCCAATACCATTTTCCTCTCCACCATTTCCCTCAGGAAGGCATTCCAGGCATCTACCACCCTCTCCATGATAAAGAATTTCCTAACATTGCTCCTGAGTCTTTCTCCATGCAACCTCAAGTTATGCCTCCTAATTTTACCATGTTCTCTTCTCTGGAATAGATTTGGTGCTAAATTAACACCTTTCAAGTATTTAAACCTCTATATCATATCTCTCCTGTCTCTCTTCTCCTTCAGAGTATACATATTTAGGTCCTCCAGTCTCTTCTCATGCTTCTTTTGGTTCAAACTCCTTACCATTTTCATCATCTTCGTCTGGACCACGTCAAATCTTTTTATAGCCTTCACTAGATATGGCCTCCAAAACTGAACACTCCAAGTGTGGCCTCACCAATAACCTATATAGGGACATCAACACCTCCTTTCTTCTGCTGGTTATTCCTCTTTCTATATAGCCTAGCATCCTTATGGCTACAGCCACCACCTTATCACACTGTTAAGATGCCTTTAGATCCTCAGACACAATCACCCCAAGGTCCCTCTCTCCGTCAATGCTTATCAGTCTCTCACCTCCCAGCACATATGCTTTCCCCCCAAAAAAAATGCATCACTGTATTTCACATTGAATTTCAGTTGCCACATTAGACCATTCTTCTAACTTTTGCAGATCCTTTTTCATGTTCTCCACTCCCTCCAGAGTGTCCACCCTGTTACAAATCTTGGTATTATCTGCAAAAAGGCTAACTTTATTTTCTAACCCTTCAGCAATGTCACTCAAGAACATATTGAACAGAATCAGTCCCAGTACCGATCCTCGAGGCACTCCACTATTCACCTTTCCCTCTTCCAAGCAAATTCCATTATCCACCACCCTCTGTCCTGTCCATCAATCAGCTTCTAATCCAGTATATCACTTTGGGCTCTAACTTCAGCCCATGAAGTTTATTTAAGAGCCTATGAGGAGCCATGTCAAAGGCTTTGCTGAAATCTAAATAAATTACAGCTAGCCCACATCCTTGATCTAAATCTCTGGTCACCCAATCAACATAAGAACATAAGAACATAAGAAGCGCCATCTCCGGATCAGACCTTCGGTCCATCAAGTCCGGCGATCCGCACACGCGGAGGCCCCGCCAGGTATACACCTGGTTTATTTATAGCCACCATATCTTTATATGCCTTTCTCAAGGAGATATGCATCTAGTTTGCTTTTGAAGCCTGGGACTGTCGATTCCGCAATAATCTCCCCTGGGAGAGTATTCCAGATGTCCACCACTCTCTGTGTGAAGCAGAACTTCCTGACATTAGTCCTGAACTTGTCCCCCCTTAGCTTCATTTCATGTCCTCTTGTCCGTGTCAAATTGGACAATGTAAATAATCTTCTCTGCTCTATTTTGTCGATTCCTTTCAGTATTTTGAAGGTCTCGATCATATCCCCCCGCAGTCTCCTTTTCTCAAGGGAGAACAATCCCAGTGTTTTAAGTCGATCCTCATATACCAGTTTCTCCATACCCTTCACTAGTTTAGTTGCTCGTCTCTGCACCCTCTCCAGCAGTTTTATATCCTTCTTTAGGTAGGGAGACCAATGTTGGACGCAGTATTCCAAGTGAGGTCTGACCATTGCCCTATAAAGCGGCATTATTACTTTCTCCGATCTACTCGAGATTCCTTTCTTTATCATGCCCAACATTCTATTTGCCTTCTTTGCCGCTGCCGCGCATTGTGCCGACGGCTTCAGGGTCCTATCTATCAGTACACCCAGGTCTCTTTCTTGTTCACTTTTTCCCAGAGTTGCACCTGTCATTTTGTACTCGTATTCCTTATTCTTACTGCCTAAATGCATTACCTTGCATTTCTCCACGTTGAACCTCATTTGCCATTTCTCCGCCCATTTTTCTAACCGACACAAATCGCTCTGGAGTTCCTCACTATCCTCCTGCGATCTGATTGCCCGGCAGAGTTTTGTGTCGTCTGCAAACTTGATGATCTCACTGGATGTTCCGTTTTCCAAGTCATTGATATAAATATTAAAAAGGATCGGCCCAAGTACCGAGCCCTGGGGTACACCACTAGTCACTTTCTCCCAGTCAGAGAACTTCCCATTTATGCCCACTCTCTGCTTTCGGTTTTCCAGCCATTTGCCTATCCATCTTTGTATATCTCCCTCTATGCCATGGCTTTGTAGTTTCCTGAGAAGTCTTTCGTGTGGAACTTTGTCGAACGCTTTCTGGAAATCCAAGTATATTATGTCCACCGGCTTTCCACTATCAATTTGCTTGTTCACGGTCTCAAAGAATTGGAGTAAATTCGTCAAACACGATTTCCCTTTCCTGAATCCATGTTGAATTCAATCATATTCGTTTGGCATGATTTAATTTTAGTAAATCCATGTTGCCTCAGATCTTGTAATCCATTAGATTCTAAGAATTTCACTATCCTTTCCTTCAGCAATGTTTCCATTATTTTTCTAATAACTGAAGTGAGGCTTACCAGCCTATAGTTTCCTGCTTCATCTTTGCAACCACTTTTGTGAAGAGGGACCACAACTACTCTTCTCCAGTCCCACAGAACCTCTCCAATCTAAAGATTTATTGAACAAATCTTTATGAGGATCCGCCAGAATCTCTCGGAGCTGCCTCAATATCCTAGGATGGATCCCATGTGGTCCCATAGCTTTGTCTATCTTCAGTTTTTCAAGTTATTCATAAACACTTTCCTCCATGAACAGTGCAGTATCTACTCCATTCTCAGGTGTAACTTTACTAACCAATCGCGGTCTTTCTCCATGCTTTTATTCTGTGAAAATACTAAACAGAAGTATAACACAGATTTGCCTTCAAGTGCTCCTGTTGAAAGGCTTTTTATAGCACAGATGGACAAATTGTGACTTCAAGAAGATTTTAGAATGATAGACAAATATTTTGAAATACAATAGCTCCCTTGTTGTAATAGGGGCTGTTTTAGTTAAAGCATTAGCAGGTGTTATACTTCAAAAATAGTCTTAATGTGAGGAAACTATCATTGAACCTATTTCTAAATGACACTTGAAAAACTGGAACCCTATGATCAAGCATTCTGATTGAACAAGTTTTTGTTTCTTTGCTGGTATTGATGCCAGATGAAGGCTCTGCTGGGTACTGCCACAGCTGAGGTCTGTTGAAAGAAGATAATCTTTCATTTCTGTACTGCTCATATGTTAGCTACTTTCATGGGTTTTTTTTTTTCTTATTTGGTTTAAATCTCAAATTATATTGGATCCCTATATTTGAGGACTTTGGTATCACTTACAGAATAAGCCACAAAATTCTTGATATGGCAGGCACCTAGAAAAATGGCACCTGCTGCATGTCAATCACGGCATCGCTTATAGAATCCTGGCTAACAAGGACCCTAGGTGCTGGAAATGTAGGCCAGGGTTTTAAAGGCCTACATTTCTGGCACCTAGGGTCCTTGTAGAATTGTGGCCAGTGGTGCCACCCGTAAACATGCCTACTTCTGGGCTTCGAATATAACAAAAAGACTGGCTTCAATAGAGACTAGTCTATAAAGTGTGACCCAAATGACTCTATGAAAAAAAGCTCAGTGATATGAGCCTATGAAGGGAAGGCTATTAAACCTCCCTAAAAAGAGTTTGCCTTTCAGTCATTGCAGCTTCACAAGTCCAGGTTACACTTCAAGACTCTAATGTAGGAAAGGGGTTAAAGTTCTTAATGTATTTCCATTTGAAGAAAAATTATATCTTCTATTATTTAGCAAACACACTGCCTCCACTGTATTCACTTATCTTTTAAATGTGGTTTAGGGGATCCCAACGTGGCCCCATTTTGTTGTCTGCTGCAGGAGACCCAATACTGGATGTTCTGGAATCTTGGAACTCTAATAAGTATTCTACACTTCTTGATCAAATTTTAGGGAGGTTTAACAGCCTTCCCTTCAGAGTTTCATATCTCTGAGCTTTTTTTCATATAGTCATTTGGGTCACACTTTATAGTCTCTATTGAAGCCAGTCTTTTTGTTATATTCAAATCCTTTATCTGGTTTCTTTTTTGTTCTTTTTTGTTTTTTGACATTTTCAACCCTGATTTATTCATAAGGTACTTCTGGGCTTCGGCATCACTAGGTGCTGCTAAGCATCATAGACTCAGGTACAAGTACCGGAGGGAGCCTCGTTTTATCTAATTTTTTAAGGCCCATTGAAGAAGGGTTTCCCAGAACCTCAGGACCACACCAGACAGAGGAAAATTAAGAGAAGACCAGCCACACATCAAGTGAGTTCAGCCATCTTGGATTGGGAGAAAAAAAGTTTTTATTACATTGGTCTGCTTTTGTTTTTCTGGACTTGATCTCACAGATTTTGCAGATCATTTGCCTACCTGTTTTTTTGCGATCAACATTGAATATCTATGTTTAATTCTGCCCACAGCTGTCAGTGGCTTAAAACTTGCTGACTACCACAGGCTGAATATTGGCTTCTGTATTTTCTGTCTATTAATCAGTTCACAAATTAACCAAAATTCAATCACATTGTTACCCCACAGATCATATTTTGAAAAGTGAACAAATTCATCATATTTGACATGCCTCTAGATAGTGTGTGTAGATATATACTGTATAGACTATATAAATATATGTGTGTGTATATGTGTGTGTGTGTGTTTCAAAAGTGCTTAAATCTGAAGAATTGTTTTTCAAAATGCTACCTGTGAAGCAGAGCATTTCCACAAATTGATCAACATAGGTAACAGCTTTGGGCCCAGTTTTATTCAATTTCTATTCATTAATGGAAGGCGTAGAAAGAAGACCACGAGATTCTGATCTCAGCCATCTCCCCGGAACCTGTTCTTCTTGCTATATACTGTAGATATTCTAAAGCAGAACCACACAATGCTTTAAACCCTAGACAAACTAGGAAATTGGAAGCTAATGAAGCTTAAATTGCCCTCTAAAGCTCATGTGCAACAACATTTTGGGCTAATTTATACATAAGTCTAATAAAAGCTATCACAGGCAGTAAAGAATTTAGGGGGTTTTTTTCCTAGAGCAGTGCAGCTATTAGAACTTTATGCTGTTTGATAAACAGTTTTATGAAGCTGTCTGCATTCTCGAAAAAATATCCTGTTGCTTAATGGCCTTGATTAATACTGATAACACTACCTTTGAATCTGAATGAAGTAGCAGAAGAAACTGTGCTGCTTAATGACATTGCAAAATTAATTTCGGTGAAAATTAAATCAGATTGAATAAGAACAGTGAGAAAATGAATTAACTGTTTGAAAAAATAAAGAAGTCAAAGGCTATAATTAGATATAATTGTAGCCATCACATTTCTTAAGATTTGTAATAATGTGTCAAGTGGATGTTGCAGAAGATAATCCCAGTGAGGTTAGGTGGAATGCATTTTATAGAATTAAACATTTTTATCGAAATGGCTTGATGCTATTCATGGAGATCTAAAGATGAGCTAGAAAGATATGTCTGTACTTTCTGCATTTAATACCATTTTATGCAAGGCATCAATTTGGTTTTCACTGTACTTACATACCTAGTAAAATTCTGTACCCTGTCATACTGTTACTGGCTGATATTCAGTGTGAGTTAAGCAGCTGGTTAACTCACATCTTGGTGGCAATTAACCAGTTATCATCTCTGAAAATGCCAGATTAGTACCAAAAAATAAGATGGCAATGTTGGGGATATCCAGAGGCGTACACCAGGGGTGTCCAATGTCGGTCCTCGAGGGCCGCAGTCCAGTCGGGTTTTCAGGATTTCCCCAATGAATATACATGAGGTCTATTTGCATGCACTGCTTTCATTGTATGCTAATAGATCTCATGCATATTCACTGGGGAAATCCTGAAAACCAGACTGGACTGCGGCCCTCGAGGACCGACATTGGACACCCCTGGCGTACATGGTGTGACTTCTTAAATCTCAATATTCAGAACTTAAGCAGCAATAAGGCTTAGTAGGTAAATAAGGCCACATAAAAAGCTGGCCTATCTTCGCACACTAAGCCACAGCTGTTAAGTCTGACTATCGCCTTAACTATCCATGCACTAGCCAGCATTGAAAAACCTGGATATTCAATGCTGGTTTATTTTATTTACTTATTAAAAAATTTATTATTCACTCCATCCTGTAGTTCTGCGAGAGTTATACAATTACATTCACAATTAAAAAGCAAACAATAAAACTGTGTCCCTTCAAATGTTTATGTGAAACACACTAAAACACCTAATACTAACACGCTTTTGTTAAAGAGTGATAACAGTAATATTCCCTTCAAAGAGACAGAAGATCTCAAGTGTCTGTGGTTAGAACGTTAGAGCTAATCATAAGGAGTAACCTACATGCAGACTATCATCGGTCCTATTCGTTTTGATGGGAATATTATTTTTAAAGATTTTTAAAGATTTTTTTATGTATATGTAAAATTTTTAAGTTTATTTCGAATTTTAATTACAAAGTGTTCAATATAGTTGTTGCCCTATATTAATTCAGTTTTCATTATCAATCAATCTTCAGCTAAAGCAATACTTAGCTTGGGTGAAGGTTCTCTACCCAGCCATATCAATCCGGAGACGATATTACGACGGAAGATCTTCGTTTTACCCTATAGTCATTAATTAGAGCTTCTTCAGGGAATTGATTCTTTATGAATGAAAACTACTACAAATATAAAGAAAAGAGCATACACCCATTAGCTAAATTAGAAACTCTATCAAATATTGTTACATTAATTTTTTAAAAGAAACATTTTTCTATTTTATTGTTCTCTTTAAACAAACTACGACCGATCAAAACAGCCACCCCCGTTTACACTATTTAACAATGAAAAAATTTAATATACAGTACTAATCTTTATTTTGAGATGTTTAACTAAATCTTAAAAGATTAAACTTTAGTCCAGGCCATACATATTAGCAATAAACAAATTAAGATTACATTTATTATTTGTCTATTTATTCATCAGTTACCTGCCTTTACCATCACAGCGGCATATATTCACCAATATGGCTACGGCTTAAATTGCGGAAAAGGACAAGTTGATAATTGGTCTATTTTTAACAACGTTCCATATCACTTCCGGCCAATCCTGACCGGAAGTGACACACTTAACTATAACGGGAACAAATCTTTTTCGGTGGTTAAGATCTTAAATAATTCAACTTAAAGGGTTACATACACAAAGTGTGTACCAAAACCCTAACATTTTTTTTTTTTTAAAAAAGAGCAGTTGAAAATACTAATCAGAATGTAACAGCGGGATATGTATTGGCCCGCTCTCTCTCCCCCGCCCCACCCACACTTACACTCCCCTGCCAATAACCACACAACTCATGTATATGGATAAACAGCCGCAGCTCTGTTTATTAAAAAACCATTACTTTAACATTTACATAACAAAAACAGTTTCCCGAGCTACACCTTATCCAATACCCATAATATTTTGGCCCCCGATCCTGCCATGCCAGCAAGGGTCTGGGGGGTGGCATGTCCCAACATGCCCCTTTAACCGTAGTACCAGAACCCGGGCACGGCTCCCTGCCGGCCCCCCCCCGCTCATCTCCTGATGAGCTGTACCATACCATAGCTCGGGATAACCGCAGACCGAAACTCTGCCACCTACTAATCCAAACAAAAGAGGGCGGGAGGGTGGGCAGGAAAAAGCCGCCTCGGAGGACCCGGGAAGAGACCGGGTCCTCCAAGGTCCCGGCTTTATCGACCTCTCCCAGCACTTCCCAACCAATCAGGAGGCAGCCCCGCAGCAGGAAATTTAAACCTGCCTATCCTATGCTGCCTCCTGTTCCCCTACACCTCTCCCCCCCCCTCGCGCGGAGCGCTCGTCTCGATGGGAGGCAGCGCGGGCCCCCATCCCCGCGTTACAGCCGCCCATCGAGACGAGCTCTCGGGCTCTCCTTTAATCAAAAGAAGGCCTGCAAATTAAAGGTTAGATTCAGGCCCTTTGGCTGAATACAATGTAAGCAGTCAATCCATTTTAACTCCAACTGTAATAATTCCCTCCCTCCCCCCCCCCGACTTATTCAACAACTTTGTCAATAATCATACATTGCAGCTGTTCAAATGAGTGATTGTAAGTCAAGAAATGTGATACAAGAGGTGCTTCTTTCCTCTTTAGATGAAGGCAAGACTTATGTTCAGTCATTCTGAGTTTAAAGGACCTAGTGGTTTTTCCAATATATATTTTATGACATGGACATTTAATCAGATAGACCACATGGTCTGATCTGCAAGTGGTTTGATATCGTAAGTAATAGGTTTTATTGTTTAAAGGATTGACAAACAAAGCTCCTTGTAGTGTAAGGGGGCATATTTGGCATTTTTGGCATTTACCACCAAAGCCTTTTTTTTTTTTTTTTTTTTTTCTTCTTAGCTATTTCTGGGCGAGAATCCAAAGCTTTACCCGGTACTGTGCTTGGGTTCCAACAACTCAAATGGAATCCATTAAACAAATCCCTATTCAGAGTACCATCAGGTTTAATACTTAATAACTCCTTAAGATTTCGCGCTCTTGAATATGCCAAACGAAGTTTAACATTTTCAAAACATGGATTTCTTTGAACAATCCTCCAGTGATTACATATAATGTCCGAGATCTGTTGGGATTCTGCATTATAGAGACGAACACAGGTTAAATATTCATTATCTGTGTCAGGTGCAATGGGCTTTGGTTGTCTAGGATGTAACAGCCATTCTTTTTTTTTAAGTTCAATATGTTTATTGGTTTTAAGTAGGAACAACAAAGAAAATACATGGCAGAGTCATATCATATGATAACAAGTCAAGAAAGAGATAAGTGAAACATGACACTTAAGGATAAACAAACGACAGTCAATATCATAAGTTATAACATGCAAGAAGCTATGTCCAGGGAGTACAACAATCCTGAATTATACCAATCATATATATTGAAACATAAAGAAAAAGAAATTTCAATCATGAGAAAGTACAGTTTCACAATATTTGGATAAGAAATGCCAGACATCATCATGGGAGTTAATACTACCACGTTTCTCAGCAAAAGTCCTCTAATATCTCATAATCAAACAAACATTGTGCCACCATAGAGCATGCGATAAACTAGCAGCATTTTTCCAATTTGATAAAATAAGTTTTAAAGCTATCAAAAGAAAACAACGCAATAACTTGGCTGCGGGATCTGCTAGTATAGATATCATACCATATCTACCGTATATAATGATAGCCAGAGTTAACTTTTCTTTTAGGCCTAATATGTCAGATATAGTTTTCCAAATTCAAAGCCAAAAGGTAACAGCCATTCTTGATGGTTACTCTTTGCCCTTCGGTATGATTTCTTAAGGACCTTGCCTGGATATCCTCTATTCCTCAAATCTTTCGCTAATTTATTGGCTGGTCTCTTAAAGTCCTCTGTATGAGTACATATATGCCTGAATCTTAAAAATTGTGCCAGTGGAAGGCTATCCTTTAAGGCTGATGGATGACAACTATCATATTGTAGTAGGCTCGTTGTGTCAGTGGGCTTTACATACAGTTTCGACTCAAATTGACCTTGAGGTTTAGTAATCCAAGTATCAAGAAAATTGATGCCAATAGATGATTGATTCATAGTAAATTGAATGTTATTATCTCTGGAATTTAGCCAATCAACAAACTGTGTAAGATCTTCATTTGATCCTTGACAAAGCAAAAATATATACATAGAAACATAGTAGATGATGGCAGATAAAGACCCGAATGGCCCATTCAGTCTGCCCAAACTGATTCAATTTAAATTTTTTTAATTTTTTCTTCTTAGCTATTTCTGGGCAAGAATCCAAAGGTCTACCCGGTACTGTGCTTGGGTTCCAACTGCCGAAATCTCCATTAAAACCTACTCCAGCCCATTTACACCCTCCCAGCCATTGAAGCCCTCCCCAGCCCATCCTCCACCAAACAGCCATATACAGACACAGACCGTGCAAGTCTGCTCAGAACTGGCCTTGTTCAATTTTTAATATTATTTTCTGATTCTAGATCTTCTATGTTCATCCCACGCTTCTTTGAACTCAGTCACAGTTTTACTCTCCACCACCTCTCTCAGGAGCTCATTCCAGGCATCCACCACCCTCTCCGTAAAGTAGAATTTCCTAACATTGCCTTTGAATCTACCACCCCTCAACCTAAAATTATGTCCTCTGGTTTTACCATTTTCCTTTCTCTGGAAAAGATTTTGTTCTACGTTAATACCCTTCAAGTATTTGAACGTCTGAATCATATGTCTCCTGTCTCTCTTTTCCACTAGGGTATACATATTCAGGGTTTCCAGTCTCTCCTCATACGTCTTCTGGAGCAAGACTCCTATCATTTTCGTTGCCCTCCTCTGGACCGCTTCAAGTCTTCTTACGTCCTTCGCCAGATATGGTCTCCAAAACTGAACACAATACTCCAAGTGGGGGCCTTACCAATGACCTTTACAGGGGCATCAATACCTTCTTCCTTCTACTGGCTACGCCTCTCTTTATACAGCCCAGCATCCTTCTGGCAGCAGCCACTGCCTTGTCACACTGTTTTTGTGTCTTTATATCTTTGGACACTATCACCCCAAGGTCCCTCTCCCCGTCCATGCATATCAGCTTCTCACCTCCCAGCATATACGGTTCCTTCTGATTATTAATGCCCAAATGCATTACTCTAACACACCTAACACACTCCACAAGGGTCTCAAATCAATAACAGTTCTTCCCAAGGTAGCATATATTTAACCACCCTGATATGCCCTCATGCATATATATTTCAATCACTGTTTTTCAGGATCCTCAGCGGCACCACTTGGGGCTCAATACCATCTCATTGCCCCAAGCTTTACGTGTCAAAGTCTTCATCGGGTCCTTATCTTAACTTAATTCAATCACTTTTTTACTTTTATACTTTTGTTTTTATAATTTTATATTTATTTCAATATTTTTTAAAAAGCTATACTTAGCTTTTGTCATGTGGTCTCTGGCCCAGGGATTGTCATACCGACATGTTTCGCTATGAACTAGCTTTATCAAGGATAATCCCCTAGGGAAACAACAAAAGTTCACATTAAAAAATATAAATTATTATAGCTCTCTAAGTGCACCATATTCATTTACATAAGTCACAAAAACAGCCTTCCATTTCTTACCATATACTAAAACGCCAGCAAACATGACCACTCTGCCTATAGAGATGGTGGCGGCGTTCATTACAGTAGTTAAATAGAGCCGAACCCGAGTACATTGTACACCCGCGATTACGTGGCAACAGCGTCACGGGCTGGCATGCCGGTTTTAAAGAGATAGCAACACATTTAACTGGAATTGGCTGGCCCAGAACGTCCTCTCCGACATCAGAATTGACGTCAGAAAGATTTCCTGTCGGCTTTAGCAGCAGCAGCAGGGCGGTAAGATAGCAGCCGACCCGGGGAAAGGAAGGAGGGAGGTTTTTTTTTTGTTGTTTTTTTTTGCGAGACAGGAAATGATCGCCTGGCCCATTGTCCCCGCACACGCTTTCCCGAAGCTGTGTGTGGGGACAACGGGCAGGAGGTCTGAAAACAGGATCTATGGTCACCTTAATCTTGTCAGCTCTGCGCGGACTGGCAGAAATTTCCTGCGGACCGGCACCGGTCCATGGACTGGTGTTTGAAGAACAGTGCTTTAAACAATAAAACCTATTACTTACGATATCAAATCACTTGCAGATCAGACCATGTGGTCTATCTGATTAAATGTCCATGTCATAAAATTTATATTGAAAAAACCACTAGGTCCTTTAAACTCAGAATGACTGAACATAAGTCTTGCCTTCATCTAAAGAGGAAAGAAGCACCTCTTGTATCACATTGCTTGACTTACAATCACTCATTTGAACAGCTACAATGTATGATTATTGACAAAGTTGTTAAATCAGCCCAAGGGGAGGGGGATAGGGGTAAAAAATTATTACAGTTGGAGTTAAAATGGATTGACTGCTTACATTGTATTCAGCCAAAGGGCCTGAATCTGACCATTAATTTGAAGGCCTTATTTTGATTAACATTCTGATTAGTATTTTCAACTGCTCTTTCTTTTGAAAAAATGTTAGGGTTTTGGTACACGCTTTGTGTGTGTATCCCTTTAAGTTGAGTTATTTAAGATCTTAACCACCGAAAAAGATTTGTTCCCATTATAGTCAAGTGTGTCACTTCCGGTCAGGATTGGCTGGAAGTGATGTGGAATGCTGTTAAAAATAGACCAGTTATCAACTTGTCCTTTTCCGCACTTTAAGCCATAGCCATATTGGTGAATATATGCCGCTGTGCTGGTAAATTAATGTCCAGCGAATAAAATTATGTTCTATAGAAGGTGTGCATCAACCCACTGTTGAAAGATGATCCCCTTCTGACCACCCACTAAATACCTTCTACTCCAAATTGAATTCTTCAGACCCTCAGAGATGTCACCAGTGGTTCAAAAATTTTCATAACCGCTGGCTTTACACATCAAATTGTCACCGGGTCGCTCTTAAATATTTGTTTTTATATTTAAAGGTTTTTAAGGCTTCTAAAGTTTTTACCAAATAACCATCAGATATACATTTCTATAGCATTCCTCTTTGCATGCTTAATACTTAGCTTAAGTGGTGAAAGTAAGGGACAAGTGCGCCGACATGTTTCACCCTTAGGGGGTTTCCTAACATCATTTTAGGTGGTCGCGTGTCATGGAAATCAGCATAAAGGGATTGTAGCCCTGAGGAAACCCCCTAAGGGTGAAACATGTTGGCGCACTTGTCCCTTACTTTCACCACCTAAGCTAAGTATTAAGCATGCAAAGAGGAATGCTATAGAAATGTATATCTGATGGTTATTTGGTAAAAACTTTAGAAGCCTTAAAAACCTTTAAACATAAAAACAAATATTTAAGAGCGACCCGGTGATGATTTGATGTGCAAAGCCAGCGGTTATGAAAATTTTTGAACCACTGGTGACATCTCTGAGGGTCTGAAGAATTCAATTTGGAGTAGAAGGTATTTAGTGGGTGGTCAGAAGGGGATCATCTTTCAACAGTGGGCTGTGCTGGTAAAGGCAGGTAACTGATGAATAAATAGACAAATAATAAATGTAATTTTAATTTGTTTATTGCTAATATGTATGGCCTGGACTAAAGTTTAATCTTTTAAGATTTAGTTAAACATCTCAAAATAAAGATTAGTATATTAAATTTTTTCATTGTTAAATAGTGTAAACGAGGATGGCTGTTTTGAGCGGTCGTAGTTTGTTTAAAGAGAACAATAAAATGGAAAAATGTTTCTTTTAAAAAATTAATGTAACAATATTTGATGGAGTTTCTAATTTAGCTAATGGGTGTATGCTCTTTTCTTTATATTTGTAGTAGTTTTCATTCATAAAGCATCAATTTCCTGAAGAAGCTCTAATTAATGACTTTAGGGTGAAACGGAGATCTTCCGTCATAATATCATCTCCGGATTGATATGGCTGGGTAGAGAACCTTCACCCAAGCTAAGTATTGCTTTAACTGAAGATTGATTGATAATGAAAACTGAATTAATATAGGGCAACATCTCTATTGAACACTTTGTAATTAAAGTTTGAAACTCTTAAAAATTTAACATATACATAAAAAATCTTTTAAAATAATATTCCCATCGAGACGAATAGGACCGATGATAGTCTGCATGTAGGTTACTCCTTATGATTAGCTGTAAGGTTCTAACAACAGACACTTGAGATCTTCTGTCTCTTTGAGGGGAATATTACTGTTATCACTTGTTAACAAAAGCGTGTTAGTATTAGGTGTTTTAACAATAAAACTGTAACATACAATACAGAAAATACAACCAAATTGAATCTGCTTGCTCACCAAATTTTCATTAAAAAAACAGAAATCATTCTGAAAAATATCACACAATCAATTCAGTTTTTAACAATTTCGTAAAACTTAATAAAGTGGATGCTTTCTTCACTTCAAGGGCTAAGGTATTCCACAGCAATGGACCTTAAACTGCTTTCGTGGAGTGTCGACAGCTCCCTAATCTCACCTGTCTCAATGAGGGCACTTCCACACAATGTTGTTCCTCAGATCGCAGAAATGGGTGGTTAAGTCCCAATATAAGCCACAAATTTGCAGAGTGCTATTATCTACTAAAAACATATTTTTCCCCTCAGAGTGTATTCAGTTGGTTTTATGTTTTCATTTGGATCTATATAAACAAAGAAGCAGCCTTGTTAACAGCCTGTAATAGTATAATAAATTTATTAAAAAAGCAACTTCAAAAAAAATAAATAAATAAGGATCTAAGGGCTCCTTTTACTAAGGTGCGCTAGCGTTTTTAGCGCATGCAGCAGATTAGGGTGTGCTAACCCCACGCTACGTGGCTAGAACTAACGCCAGCTCAATGCTAGCATTAGCATCCAGCACGTGTGGCATTGTAGCACGTGCTATTCTGCGCATTAAAGCCCTAACGCAACTTAGTAAAAGGAGTCCTGAATGTTTATGGCAGTCAAATGCTCAAAATATTTTGGTACAGGGTGCTTGCCTTAGGGTCAAATTCAAAAAGCATTCTATTAGAACTGTGGTCCTATATAGGAAAACATATAAAGGCCATAAGAATATTTTCTTGAAAGCTTTTGCTGAGAAAGTGGAAAATTAAAAAAAAAAAAAGCATTTTTTGAATTCTCCATGGAAGTAATTACTCAAAGAGCAACTTTAAGAACATAAGAACTGCCATCTCCCGATCAGAACTTCAGTCCATCAAGTCCGGCGATCCGCACACGCAGAGGCCCAGCCAGGTGTACACCTGGCGTAATTTTAGTCACCCATATCCCTCTATGCCTCTCGTAAGGAGATGTGCATCTAGTTTGCATTTAAATCTGGGAACGGTGGATTCCACAATAACCTCCTCTGGGAGAGCATTCCAGGTGTCCACCACTAGTTGCGTGAAGCAGAACTTCCTATTTGTCCTGGAGTTGACCCCCTTAGCTTCAGTCCATGTCCTCTTGTCCGTGTCACATTGGACAATGTAAATAATTTTTTTTCCTGCTCTATTTTGTCGATTCCTTTCAGTATTTTGAAAGTCTTGATCATATCCCCTCGCAGTCTCCTTTTCTCAAGGGAGAACAATCCCAGTCTCTTAAGTCGTTCCTCATATTCCAAGTTCTCCATACCTTTTATTACCTTCATTGCTCGTCTCTGCACCCTCTCCAGCAGTTTTATATCCTTATTTAGGTTGGGAGACCAATGTTGGACACAGTATTCCAAGTGTGGTCTGACCATTGCCAATCTACTCGTGATTTCTTTCTTTATCATGCCTAACATTCTATTTGCTTTCTTTGCCACTGCTGCGCATTGTGCCGACGGTTTCAGGGTCCTATCTATCAGTACACTCAGGTCCTTTTCTTGTTTGCTCTTACCCAAGATTGCACCTGACATTCTGTACTCGTGTTCCTTGTTCTTTCTGCCTAAATGCATTACTTTGCATTTTTTCACATTAAAATTCATCTGCCAATTTTCCGCCCATTTCTCTAATTGACACAAGTCACACTGGAGTTCCTCGCTATCCTTCTGCGATCTGATTGCCCGGCATAGCTTTGTGTCATCTGCAAACTTGACGATCTCACTGGATGTTCCTTCTTCTAGGTCATTGATGAAAATATTAAATAATATGGGCCCAAGTACTGAGCCCTGGGGCACACCACTAGTCACTTTCTCCCAGTCTGAGAACTTCCCATTTATGCCCACTCTCTGCTTTCTGTTCTCCAGCCATTTGCCAATCCATCTTAGTATATCTCCCTCTATTCCATGGCTTTGTAGTTTCCTGAGTCTTTCATGTGGAACTTTGTCGAACGCTTTCTGGAAGTCCAAGTATATTATGTCCACCGGTTCTCCACTATCATAAGAACATAAGAACATAAGAAGTTGCTTCCGCTGAGGCAGACAAGAGGTCCATCTTGCCCAGCGGTCCGCTCCCGCGGCGGCCCCTCAGGCCTATTGCCTGAGCCGTGGTCCCTGACTATTTCTATATCCTACCTCTACTTCTATCCCTATAACCTACCTCTACTCCTATCTGTACCCCTCAATCCCTTTGTCCTCTAGGAACCTATCCAAACCTTCTTTGAAGCCCTGTAACGTACTCCTACCTATCACAGCCTCCGGAAGTGCATTCCATGTATCCACCACCCTCTGGGTGAAAAAGAACTTCCTAGCGTTTGTTCTAAACCTGTCCCCTTTCAATTTCTCCAAGTGCCCCCTTGTACTTGTGGTTCCCCATAATTTGAAAAATCTGTCCCTGTCAACTTTTTCTTTGCCCTTCAGGATCTTAAAGGTTTCTATCATGTCCCCCCTGAGTCTCCGCTTCTCCAGGGAGAATAGCCCCAACCTTTTCAGTCTGTCAGTTTATGAGAGGCTCTCCATTCCCCTTATCAGCTTAGTTGCTCTTCTCTGGACTCCCTCAAGCACTGCCATGTCCTTCTTGAGGTACGGCGACCAGTACTGGACACAGTACTCCAGATGCGGGCGCACCATTGCACAATACAGTGGCAGGATGACTTCCTTTGTCCTGGTCGTGATACCCATCTTAATGATACCCAACATTTTGTTTGCTTTCCATGAGGCTGCGGCGCATTGTGCCGACGCCTTTAGTGTTGTGTCTACCATCACTCCCAGGTCTCTTTCAAGGTTATTTACCCCCAGCAGTAATCCCCCCATTTTGTAAGTGAACTTTGGGTTGTTTTTCCCTACATGCATGACCTTGCATTTCCCTATATTGAAGCTCAACATAGGGAAATGCAAGGTCATGCATATAGGGAGAAGGAACCCGATGTTCACTTACAAAATGGGGGGATCAATGCTAGGGGTCAGTAAGCTGGAAAGAGACCTGGGAGTGATGGTAGACACGACATTGAAGGCGTCGGCATAGTGCGCCACAGCCTCGAGGAAAGCAAACCAAATGTTAGGTATCATTAAGAAGGGTATCTCGACCAGAACGAAGGAAGTCATCCTGCCACTGTACCGGGCTATGGTGCGCCCGCATCTGGAATACTGTGTACAGTACTGGTCACCGTACCTCAAAAAGGACATGGCAATGCTTGAGGGAGTCCAGAGAAGAGCAACTAAACTGATTAAGGGTATGGAAAACCTTACATACACTGACAGACTGAAGAAGCTGGGGCTGTTCTCCCTGGAAAAGCGGAGACTCAGAGGAGATATGATAGAGACCTTCAAGATCCTGAGGGGCATCGAAAAGGTTGACAAGGACAGATTTTTCAATTTGAAAGAAACCACAAGAACAAGGGGACACTCGATGAAATTGAAGGGGGACAGGTTTAGAACAAATGCAAGGAAATTCTTTTTCACACAGAGGGTGGTGGACACATGGAACACCCTTCTGGAGGCCATGATAGGAAAAAGCACAGTACAGGGTTTCAAGGAAACCTGGATAGGTTCCTGGAGGACAAAGGGATTGAGGGGTACAGATAAGAGCAGTGGAAGGTTTAGAGATAAGTGTAAGAGGTAGGTATAAAATTAGTCAGGGACCGCTGCTCAGGCAATATGCCTGATGGGCCGCCGCGTGAGCGGACCGCTGGGCGGGATGGACCTCTGGTCTGCCCCGGCGGAGGCGACTACTTATGTACTTATGTTCTTATGTTCTCATTTGCCACTTTTTGGCCCACTCTTCCAGTGTCGTCAGGTCCTTTTGGAGATCTTCACAGTCTTCCGTGGTTTTAACCCTGCTGTATAGTTTGGTGTCATCCGCAAATTTAATGACCTCACATTTTGTTCCTGCCTCCAGGTCGTTAATAAATATATTGAACAGGAGCGGTACCAGCACCGACCCCTGCGGAACTCCGCTCGTGACCCATTGCCAGTCTGAGTAATGGCCTTTTACTCCAACCCTCTGTTTCCTGTCTGCCAGCCAGTTTTTGATCCATCCGTGGTTCCATAGCTTCTTAAGCAGTCTTTCGTGTGGTACCTTGTCAAAGGCTTTTTGGAAGTCAAGGTAAATGATGTCTATGGATTCCCCTTTATCCACCTGGCTGTTTACCTCCTCAAAGAAGTACAATAAGTTTGTGAGGCATGACCTACCCTTGCAGAAGCCATGCTGACTCGACTTTAGCTGTCCATTGGTTACGATGTTTTCACAGATGCTGTCCTTAATCAGTGCTTCCATCATCTTTCCTGGGACCGAGATCAGGCTCACCGGCCTATAGTTTCCTGGGTCACCCCTTGAACCCTTCTTGAAGATGGGCGTGACATTTGCTATTTTCCAGTCCTCCGGGATCTCTCCAGTTGTTAAGGATAGGTTGCATATTTGTCGAAGTGGCTCTGCTATTTCGTTCCTTAGTTCCTTGAGTACCCTTGAGTGAATGCCGTCCGGTACTGGTGATTTGTCGCTCTTTAGCCTGTCTATCTGCCTGAGGACATCCTCTTGGCTTACCTCTAGTTGGACTAGCTTATCATCCTGATCTCCATTTACGATCTCTTCGGGTTCCGGAATGTTGGTTGTGTCCTCCCTCGTGAAGACTGACGTGAAGAAGTCATTTAACTTGTCAGCTATCTCTTTTTCATCTTTTACCACCCCTTTTCTGTCTCCATCATCCAAGGGTCCCACTTCCTCCCTTGCCGGTTGCTTCCCCTTAACGTACCTGAAGAATGATTTGAAGTTTGTTGCTTTCCCCGTCAGTCTCTCTTCATATTCTCTTTTTGCTTTCCTAAGCACTCGGTGACACTCCCTTTGGCGTTCTTTGTGCTCCTTTTGGTTGTCCTCTGTTTGGTCCTTTTTCCATTTTTTGAATGCTGCTTTTTTGTCACTTATCAATTTGTTTGTTCACAGTTTCAAAAAATTGAAGTAAATTTGTCAAACATGATTTCCCTTTCTAAACTAAACTAAACTAAACCTTAAGTTTGTATACCGCATCATCTCCACAGAAGTAGAGCTCGGCATGGGTTGGTATAGAAAGGAACTACAATGAAAAGTAAAAGGACTTAGAAAGAGAAGTTTAGAGAGACTTCGTATATCGATGAGGGAGGGATCATTGCATTTTAGAGAAAAGCCAAGTTTTCAAATGTTTTCGGAATAGTTGGAGGGAAGTCAGGCTCCGAAGTGGGGTAGTAAAGCTGTTCCAGAATTCAGTGATCCTGAAGAAGAGGGAAGACCCTAATTTTCCTGCATGGGAAATGCCTTTTAAAGAGGGGAAGGATAGTTTGAATTTTTGAGTGGATCTGGTGGTGTTGGGATTAGAGGAGTTCCAGGATAGTGGAAAAAGGGGAGGCAGGATACCGTGTAGAGACTTGAAGGTTAGGCAGGCGCATTTGTAGTGAATCCTAAGGATTACTGGGAGCCAGTAAAGCTTAGACAGAAGCGGGGAGACGTGGTCAAATTTGCTTTTTGCGAAGATTAGTTTAGCCGCAGTGTTCTGGTTCCGCTGGAGTCTATGAAGGCTTTTCTTTGTCAGGCTTATGTAGATGGAGTTACAGTAATCCAGTCTGGAAAGAATGATGGATTATACGAGGACAGCAAAGTGATGATGGTGGAAGCAGGATCTCACTTTCCTTAACATGTGAAGATTAAAAAAGCATTTTTTTACTAAGGAATTAAGGTGGTCATTGAAGGACAGTGTGGAATTAATGATGATGCCCAGAACTTTGCATGAGTGTTCGAGCTGCAATTTGGTGCCAGAGGACAGTGAGATGAGGATGGGTAGCTGATCTAATTTTGGGCCGAGCCAAAGTAGTTTTGTTTTGGTCTCGTTTAATTTCATTTGTATGGTGAGGGCCCAGGATTGTAGGTTCGATATATATGAAGAGATGTTCTCAGAGAGATTGGTGAGGTTAGAGTCGGTCTCGAGAAGGACAAGGATGTCATCGGCGTAAGTGTAAAGGGTTTCCAAGGGGGACAGTTGGAGGAGTTTCAGGGAGGACATATAAACATTGAAAAGAATCAAGGATAGAGGTGAGCCCTGAGGAACTCCACAAATCGGTTTCCACGGGAGGGATGAGTAGCCATTCATGTTAAAGAAGTAGGAGCGGGAAGGTAAGAATTTTGAGAACCAATCTAAGACTGTTGAGTTTATGCCAATTTCAGAAAGTTGGAGAATTAGTATATCATGATGGACCATGTCGAAAGCTGCAGAAAGGTCGAATTGAAGAAGAACAGCAAACTTATTGCAAGAGTGAAGATGTTGGACCTTTGAGATTAATGAGGCCAATAGGGATTCGGTGCTGAAGTTGGGTCTGAAGCCATGTTGGTAGGGTAGGAGAATGGAGAATCTTTCAAGATAGGATGAAAGTTGGGTAGATATGATGGACTCCAGCAACTTGGTCAGGAGAGGAATATTTGCTATTGGGCGATAGCTGGATAGTATGGAGGGGTCTAGATCAGCTTTTTTCAGTAGTGGGGATAGGGCAATGTGTCCCATTTCTGCAGAGAATAGGCCTGAGAGTAAGGCACAGTTTATAAGTTTGGTGAGAGATGAGATGGCTTGTGTGGGAATTTTCTCATTTAGGTAGGAGGGGAAAGGGTCCAAGGTACAGTTGCAGGATTTCAACTTGAGGCAGAGTTTGGTAACCTGGGAATCAGAAACGAGCTCGAAGGTGGTCCAGGATCTGTCTACTGGAATATGGTTGGCGACGGATAGAGTGGAGTTGGAGTCGGTGGATACCAGAGAGTTGTAAGAGGGTGCTGGTGGGAACGAGCATCGTAAGGTAGTGACTTTCTCATTGAAGAATTTTGCTAGATCGTCTGCATATGGAGAGGAGGGTAGTGTAGTAGTGTTATGTTTGGAGGATATGGAGCGCCAGATGTTGAACAAAGTACTACTTTGGTTGTTGGACCTGGAGATTTTGTTACCGTAGTAATTCTTCCTTGCTTTTTTTAGTTCAGTATTGTAAGACTTAATATTAACCCTCCAGGACTGTCTGTCTGTGGGGGGATTTAGATTTTTTTCCATTTGCGTTCCAGTATTCGACATTTCTGCTTCAGTTCTCTGTGGTATGGAAGGTACCAAGGGGCCTTGTAGGAGTAGGAGACAGTTTTAGTGGATAGTGGTGCGAGGGAATGGTAGGTGGTCTCAGAGAGGGTGATCCAGGTGTGCCAATTGGATTCAGGGTTTGGAGGATTAGGAATGGTGGGAATTTGGTTGAGGAATTTGGACCAGAACAATTCGCTAGCAATTTTTTTCGGAAGGTAATGGAGTTTGAGGAACAAGGAGGGGACCGAAGGTGAGACATGAAAATGGGGAGGCAAAAAGCCCCAAGGAAGTGGTCAGACCAAGGGACATGATCCCAATGAGGGTCATCGACCGAAGTTTTGTAATCGGTGAGATCGAGGAAACTGATGATGTCTAGCGTGTTCCCCTTTTCATGGGTTGGAGAGAGTGCCGGTGGGGGGAAGCCTAAAGAGGTGAGGAAGTTATTGAAATCAGTTACATCCTTGTTGGTGGTATCATTTAGGTGGAGATTAATATCACCAATGACTAATAATCTATGAAATTTGAGGAAGGCATTTGTAATGTCATCAGGTCATGTGTATCCAAGTGCCGGACTATGCTATCTTTAATCAGTGCTTCAACCATCTTTCCAGGGACAGATGTATAAGACTCACAGGTCAGTAGCTTCCCGGTTCTCCTCTTGATCCTTTTTTGAAAATTGACGTGATGTTCGCTATCTTCTAATCGTCCGATATCTGTCCAGTTCTAATTGACAGGTTGGCAAGTTTTTGCAAAAGCTCTCCAATTTCAACCTTCAGTTCTTTTAAGACTCTTGGGTGAATTCCATCAGGTCCAGGGGATTTGTCGCTCTTAAGATTGTCGATCTGGTAGTATATCTGGTCCAAGTCCACTTCTACTGTGGTGAGGCTGTCCTCTATTACTCTTTTGAACACTTTCACTGCTTCTGGTATTGTTGTGGTGTCCTCCTTTGTAAAGACAGACACAAAGAAGGAATTTAGTCTGTCTGCAATTTGTTTGTCTTCCTTGATGTACCCTTTTCTTCCCTGGTCATCCAGCGGTATTTTTCTTTTTACGTATCTAAAGAAGGGCTTGAAATTTTTGGCCTCTTGCTCTATTTTCTCCTCATAGTCCTTTCTGGCATCCCTCACCGTCTTGTGACATTTCTTCTGATCATCTTTGTGTTTGTTCCAAGCTTCGGTTGTTTTCGTGCGTTTCCATTTTTTAAAGGAGTCCTTCTTTTCTTTTATGGCTTCCTTCACCTCTCTAGTAAGCCATGCCGGTTCTCCTTTGCCTTTAGTTTTCCTTTCTTTGGAAATCCATGGAATGTAGAGATTTTGTGCTTCCATGATAGTATTTTTCACTAGGGACCATGCCTGATCTATCATTTTAACTTTGTCTATCTTTTTCTTGAGCCATTGTATCACCATGGCTCTCATGCTATCGTATCTTCCCTTTTTAAAGTTTAAGGTCGTGGTTAAAGCTTTGTTACGTTTCCCTTTCCTGATGTCAAGTTTAAAGTTGATCATGTTGTGATCGCTCGTCCCCAGCGGGACCGTGACTTCTACTTCTTTTGTCGGTCTCGTAATGCCATTTAGGACCAAGTCCAAGGTGGTGTTTCCTCTCATCGGCTCTCCCACCATTTGTTCCAGGAATGGGATTCCCTAGCGCTTCCAGGAACTTGGCCTCCTTGTCGCAGTTCGAGGTTCCAGTCTATCCCCGGGAAATTGAACCTCCCATGATTATTACATTACCTGTGACTTGTGCATTAGAAAATAAATGCAATAATATACTATGGGGTTCATAATCAAAACTTTAAAATGTCCAAAAACCAGCCTAAGTTGGCACTTGGACATCCTAATAACAGGGACATCTAAGTGTCGATAATCAAAACTGACTTCCTGGATGTCAGCAGCACATCTAAGTTGCTGTGCATCAGAGACCAAAGAGGCATGTTGGGAGGTGTTATGGGTGGGAATTGGGCGGGCTTCAACTTGGACATACTGCAGACATAATCAAAGCTTTCTTAGAGGGAACTTAGACAGAAGTTAGATCTGTTTGAGTTGCATCTAAGGGCTTCTTTTACAAAGGTGCACTAGCGTTTTTAGCGCACGCACCGGATTAGCGTGTGCTAAAGCGTGCGCTAGCAAAAAAATTACCGCCTGCTTAAAAATAAACGGTAGTGGCTAGCACGCAGGGCAATTTAGCGCACGCTATTCTGCGCGCTAAGGCCCTAACATACCTTTGTAAAAGGAGCCCTAAGTTTCACAAACTGACAAGAAGACCACTGGAGGATTTAAGGTATGACCCTCCCTCCTTATTCCCCCAGTGGTCACGACCTCCTCCCACCACCCAAAGAGCAGAAAAAAAGCAAAAAACTCATAGGTTTCCCATCAGCTTATCACGGCAGAAGAATCTCCATAAGCTGAGCTGATTTTGGGAATTCCTGGTGACTCAGCTGATGGGAATTCCCCCTGCTAGGATCAGCTGAGCTGCAGAGCCCTACACCCCTCCCCCTGACATCCCCAAACCTTTCCCTGACATCCCCCTGACATCTCGACATCCCCATGACATCATGGATCTCTCCAACATCCCCTAAGGAAAATTTAAATAAAGTCAGTAATTTAAAGAGTGGGTAGGGTTCAGCAGACTGGCTGGACCATTCGGGTCTTTATCTGCCATCATCTACTATATTACTATGACAATCTCCATGTCATTTCTAATGACAGACCATCTCTGGTACTTTCTAAGGCCAAAAATGTGCTTGATTATTCAAAATGCTCACAGTCCCTCCTCCACCCTGCAGAAAACTCTGTGGGTAAAAGTATGCATGCTTCACAGGGTGAACAGTAATCAGAAAGCCCATTTATGCAGCTATAACAGCTCTACATCCATGGAAATGGCATTTATTATTGTCCTCTTAATACATAGTACAGATAGTATCATGTCAAAGACACCTAGCAAGAATACCTAAATACTGAAAGTGATAGGCTCCTACGGATGTAGCTTCAAATACAAAATAAATAAGGAAAGCATGACATTATTTGCTGACATAAGACAAACAGAGGGATAAAAAGTCTCCATTTCATATATTTTAGAACTTCTGTTTACAAGGAAAAGAAATAACCTTTCCTGTGGCGTAGAAATAAAAGGAACTTGATGATTCATCTCTGTGAATCTGCTTGTTGAATTTGATGGATCATTCTTAAGAGCGAAGCTGCTAATCTTCAGGTTTTCTTTTTTAGGTTATTCACAGATCAGTGGGTTTTCCGGCTAATATAGGTCCTCACGCTCTTCTGTCTTCACACACGGTATTCATCATATCTTGACAAGAAAAGACCTTCAGTCTACAAATAACCTTCACTGAAGTAAGACATGTAAGTGGGTTTCTTTATGAAAGATAGATTTTATGGCTGAATAAAAAAAACTACTATAGTTAAAAAATGCCTAGTGCATGGCCTTGCTTGACATTTCCCCTTATAGGGAAATGCCAATGCAGTTAACATGACTGGTAGAAAAATAATATTTATATACTTTGTAATTAGCTTTGAATTCAAACAGAAATAGAACAGTTTGGTGCAAAGCTGAGAGGTGATATCATTGAAAGATTTAAATATTTGTATTAGCTCCAAACAAGTGCAAGATAGTGCAACATCTGATCTATGAAGAAGAATAGGTAAAGATAAAAGGCTTCCGGAGAGCCAGTGGCGTACCTAGGGCATGTGGCACCCGGGGTCCATCATTTTTTGACACCCCCCATGTAAAAAAATATTTTTTGTAATTACCATGAAAAATAAATGGTCATAATAGAAACAGGCACTGAAAATTTTCTTTTATTGAACCTCATATATGTAACCATTATTCCAAACATAATATAAATTATGTCTGAATTGTCATGACATCAGAAGTACATATGGAGTAGTTGCAGGTGATGCTTGGGACAGTTCTGATTGTGTTAGTTCGGTTTTATGTGTTTTTTGAATAGAAGGGTTTTTATTTCTTTTTTGAAGGTTTTGTAGTTTGTGGTCGAGGTCAATAGGTTGTAGAGTTGGGTATTGAGTGTTAGGAGGTTGTCGAACAGTTTTTTTTCTTTTGACGATTTTGGTTGGAGGGTATGTGAATGGTGCCTGAGTTCTCCTATGTCTGGTTGAGGTGGATTCAATTATTTAGCTGAAGAAATTAGTAACCCCCCCCCCCATTCCACACACATTAATTCTCTTCCATATTTGTTCCCATTCTAAAAAAACACTGATAAGTTCCCAGAAAAAAACAACATTAAAATAAGAAGTGAAAACAAAGGCCCCTACAGATGAGAACATACCATAAGAATAGCCTAACTGAGTCAGACCAATGGTCCATCATGCCCAGTAGCCCATTCTCATGGTAACCAATCCAGATCACTAGTATATGGTCAAAACCCAAAGAGTAGCAACATTCCATGCCACCGATCCAGGGCAAGCAGACACTTCCCCCATGTCTTAATAACAGACTATGGACTTTTCCTCCAGGAATTTGTCCAAACCTTTCTTAAAATCAGCAATGCTATCTGCTTTTACCATAATTTCTGGCCACTTCATTTTTAAGCTTAGATCTTTCCTTCCAAACAGAGACCTTGCTAGATGTCAAATACAGAAAGAACAAGGTAACTTCACAAGGACTTAGCTGTGCAGGACATGTGAATCTCCTCATACAACCACCATATAGTGCAAAAATGTTCAAAGGTCAGAGCTGCTTCCTCTGCTGCGGTCCCGCCCCTCCTCTGACGTCAGAGGAGGGGTGGGACTGCGGCACAGGAAGCAGCGTCGAAGCAGCTCAGGGATTGCTAACATCGAGATCCCGCTGCGGGCTGCTTCATAGGTGGTGGAGGGAGGCCAGGGGGGGTGAGCGGTCCTTCGGGGGTGAGGGGGACTGAACGGCAAGGCCAGGAGCACCCCCTCAGGGCTTGCACCCGGGGGGGACCAACCCCCCTTAGTACGCTACTGCGAAGAGCTAAACCTTTCATAGCCTGATTTTTTTAATGCAATATCTGAGTGAATAATTTAATTTATATTTGGTTTAATGGGTAAAGGGTCATGGATTTGATATAACATCTTTCTGCCGTTCAATCATTTGTTATATGGTGGTATTTTCTTTGTCCCCAGTAAACTCACAGACTAAGGGCCTTTTCTACTAAACCGCGCTAACGGTTTTAGCATGAGGAGCCGCGCTGAATGACCCTATGAGCATCAGGAGCAGCGAGGGCCATTCAGTGTGGCTCTCTGCGCTACAGCCGCTAGCACGGTTTAGTAGAAGAGGGGGTAAGTATTTGTGCCTGGGGCAATGGAAGGTTAAGTGCTTTGCCCAGAGCCACAAGGATCTGAAGATGTGCCTACAAGAAATTCTGATATTTCTTTATGCTGTTAGAGAAATTTGTAAAAGAACCAAGGGGAAAGTTATCAATAAAGGCTATCATTAAGAAAGGTTATATTACCATAAGTTGTGCTATTTTAGAACAGAGTCCCATTTTATGCAAAGAGAGCCTATGCTAAAGCATGATTTGCAGTAAAATAACCTGTCTTTATGGTAGCTCACACTAATAACTTACCCCTGTAGTGTGCCCTAATAGCAGAAATCAGCAGGCATTAAGTACAAAGGCTATGTTCTAATTGGGGATGTACCCAGCATGTCTTCTGAAATTTATGCATGGCCATGTACCTTAGCGTATGTAGAACCTGGTCACAATTAGCATAGCTGCACTTACTGCCTCCTGGGGCATAGCCACTTCATGCTCATGCTCACTCCAAAATTGTTTGAACTGAGAGGGGGTTTGGGCTTATTTTAATATGAGATCAGGCATGGGAGGAGCAACAGATTGCTTGGCTGGAGTGCTTTAGCTTCCAATGTTGGCATTTCTGTGAATGCTCAGTTCATGTTCTGAATGGAGCATGCTCAGAAGTGCTAGCATCAGAGTTTGGAGCACCCTGCCCACCTTCTCATTGCTCAGGCAGCACAGGCGACTGCTCCAGCATAAATTCTGTTTGGGTGGTAAGGCTTGGCATCCCCACTAGCAAAGGTGTAATTTGAGGGGGAGAAAAATACAAAAACAGACGAAAACTGGAAAAAGCACAAACAACATCAAAGCAAGCACCATAAGGCGGTAAGAGGGGCCAAAAGAGACTATGAGGAAAAAATAGCCAAGGAGGCAAAAAATTTTAAGCCATTCTTTTGATATATTAAGAACATAAGAACATAAGCAATGCCTCCACTGGGTCAGACCAGAGGTCCATCATGCCCAGCAGTCCGCTCACGCGGCGGCCCAACAGGTCCAGGACCTGCACAGTAGCTCCCTATCTATACCCCTCTATCCCTTTTTCCAGCAGGAAATCGTCCAATCCTTTCTTGAAATCCAGTACCATACTCTGTCCTATTACGTCCTCTGGAAGCGCATTCCAGGTGTCCACCACACGCTGGGTAAAGAAAAACTTCCTAGCATTTGTTTTGAATCTATCCCCTTCCAATTTTTCCGAATGCCCTCTTGTTCTTATATGTTTTGAAAGTTTGAAGAATCTATCCCTCTCTACTTTCTCTATGCCCTTCATGATTTTGTAGGTCTCTATCATGTCTCCTCTGAGTCTCCGCTTTTCCAGGGAGAAGAGCCCCAGCCTCTCCAATCTTTCAGTGTATGAAAGATTTTCCATGCCCTTAATCATTCGTGTCGCTCTCCTCTGGACCCTCTCAAGTATTGCCATATCCTTCTTAAGGTACGGTGACCAATACTGAACACAGTACTCCAGGTGCGGGCGCACCATTGCCCGGTACAACGGCAGGATGACTTCTTTTGTTCTGGTCGTAATACCCTTCTTAATAATACCCAACATTCTGTTTGCCTTCTTCGCGGTTGCTGCACATTGTGCTGTTGACTTCATTGTTGAATCCACCAGTACACCCAAATCTCTTTCAAGGTTACTTCCCTCTAATACTAATCCCCCCATTTGGTAGCTGAACATTGGGTTCTTTCTCCCTATATGCATGACTTTACATTTCCCTACATTGAAGTTCATCTGCCATTTATTTGCCCACTCCTCCAGTTTGTTTAGGTCCCTTTGTAGGTCTTCACACTCTTCCGTAGTTCTAACCCTTCTACAGAGTTTAGTGTCATCCGCAAATTTTATAACTTCACATTTCGTCCCCGTTTCCAGGTCATTAATAAATACATTAAACAGCAGCAGTCCCAGTACAGACCCCTGCGGAACTCCGCTCGTGACCTTCCTCCAGCCCGAGTAGTGACCCTTCACTCCAACCCTCTGTCTTCTGCCCGCCAACCAGTGTTTGACCCATCTGTGTACGTCCCCTTCCACCCCGTGGTTCCACAGCTTCCTAAGTAGCCGCTCATGGGGTACCTTGTCAAAGGCCTTTTGGAAGTCATGGTAAATGATGTCTACGGGTTCCCCTTTGTCCAACTGGCTGTTCACCCCCTCAAAGAAGTGCAGTAAGTTTGTTTGGCACGATCTTCCCTTGCAGAAGCCATATTGGCTCGCTTTCATCAGCCCATTTTTTTCGATGTGCTCGCAGATGCTGTCCTTTATCAGTGCTTCTACCATCTTGCCCGGAACCGATGTCAAACTTACCGGCCTGTAGTTTCCCAGGTCTCCTCTTGACCCCTTTTTAAAGATAGGTGTAACATTTGCCATCTTCCAGTCCTCTGGGATCTCTCCAGTTTTCAAGGATAGGTTGCAAACTCGCTGGAGTATTCCCGCTATCTCATTTCTTAGTTCTTTTAGTACCCTAGGGTGGATTCCGTCCAGGCCTGGTGATTTGTCGCCTTTCAATCTATCTATCTGTTGGAGGACATCCTCATGGCTCACCTCTGTTGTTGACAGTTTTTCTTCTTGATCACCATGGAAGATCACGTCGGGTTCTGGTACACTGGATGTGTCCTCGCTTGTGAAGACTGATGAGAAGAATTTGTTTAACCTGTCGGCTACCTCTTTTTGCTCTTTTATCACTCCCTTTTTGTCTCCATCATCCAACGGTCCTACTTCCTCCCTAGCCGGTTGCTTCCCTTTAACATATCTGAAGAATGATTTGAAGTTTTTTGCCTCCCTGGCCAGCCTCTCTTCATATTTTCTTTTTGCTCTCCTAACCACTTGATGACATTCTCTTTGGCGTTTTCTGTGTTCCTTCCAGTTTTCCCCAATTTGGTCCTTTTTCCATTTCCGGAATGAATTTTTCTTGTCTCCTATCTCTTTTTTCACCTCATTGTTCATCCATGCTGGGTCTTTTGTTCGGTTTTTTTTGCACCCTTTTCTAAATCTGGGGATGTACATATGTTGTGCTTCTTGCACTGTGCCCTTGAATAGAGACCAGGCTTGCTCTACAGTTTCTCTTTTAAGGGAAAATGACCGCGAAGGAAGCAGTGGGGCCATTAGATGACCATGGAATAAAGGGAGTACTAAAGGAGGACAAAGCCATCACCAACAAACTGGACACATTTTTGTGTATATTTAACGAGAGGATATATTCAATATACCAGAAATCAACAGGCTATACACAGGAAATGAAGATGGGAAACTGACAGGGTTGATGGTCAATCTAGAAGAGGTATGCAGACAGATTGATAGGCTTGAAAATGATAAATCCCCGGACCAGATAGCATCCACCCGAGGGTAATCAAGGAAATGAAAGGGGTTATAGCTGAAGTGCTTCAACTAATAGCCAATCTGTAGATCAAATCAGGAAAGATTCTGGAAGACTGGAAACTGGCGAATGTTACGCCAATCTTCAAGAAAGGTTTGAGGGGAGATCCGAGAAACTTCAGACCAGTGAGTCTGACTTCGGTACTGGGAAAGATGATAGAGGCACTGATAAAGGTCCGCATCATTGATCACCCTGACGGACACAAACTGATGAAGACCAGCCAGCACGGCTTCAGCAAAGGAAGATCTTGCTTGACAAACTTACTGCACTTCTTCAAGGGAGTAAATAGGCAGATAGACAAGGGTGACCCAGTCGACATTATATATCTAGATTTTCTACCAGGTCCAGCATGAACGTCCACTTTGAAACATTGTAAGCCATGGAATCGAGGGTGATATACTCATGTGGATTAAAACCTGGTTGGCAGATAGGAAACAGAGAGTGGGGGTAAATGGACAATACTCGGACTGGAAAAGCATCATCAGTGGGCTTGGTGCTTGGGCTTGTGCTCAGGCAGGGTTCGGTGCTTGGGCCTGTGCTCTTCAACATATTTATACATGAAACAGAAATTGGCATGATGAGTGAGGTGATTAAATTTGCGGATGATACAAAGTTATTCAGAGTAGTGAGGACACAGAAGGATTGCGAAGACCTACAATGAGACATAAACAGACTCGAGGAATGGGTCTCGAAATGACAAATGAGGTTCAACGTGGACAAGTGCAAGGTGATGCATGTCGGTAACAAAAATCATATGCACGAATACAGGATGTCCGGTGCAGTACTCGGATAGATCCTCCAGGACTTAGGAGTACTTGTAGACAAGTCAATGGAACTGTCTGCACAATGTGCGGCTGCGGCAAAGAGGGCAAACAGAATGCTAGGAATGATTAAGAAAGATATAACAAACAGATCTGAGAAAGTTATCATGCCACTGTACCGGGCCATGGTACGCCCCCACCTGGAATACTGCGTCTAACACTGGTCACCATACATGAAAAAGGACATAGTAATACTCCAAAGGGTCCAGAGAAGAGCGACAAAAATGGTTAAGGAACAGGGGAGTTGTCGTACAATGAGAGGCTAAAGAGACTGGGCTTCTTCTCCCTTGAAAAGAGGAGACAGAGGGGACATGATCAAAACATTCAAGATATTGAAGGGAATTGACTTAGTAGAGAAAGAGAGATTGTTCACCCTCTCCAAGGTGAAGAGAACGAGAGGGCACTCGCTAAAGTTAAAAGGGGATAGATTCCTTACAAACGTAAGGAAGTTCTTCTTCACGCAGAGAATAGTAGAAATCTGGACTGCTCTTCCAGAGGCTGATATAGGGGAAAGCACCCTTCAGGGATTCAAGTAAAGGTTAGATAAGTTCCTGCTGGACCAGAACATACATACACAGGTAAGGCTATACTCAAATAGGGAACTGGTCTTTGACCTAAGGGCCGCCACTTGAGCGGACTGCTGGGCACGATGAACCACTAGTCTGACCCAGCAGTGGCAAATATCATGTTCTTATGTTCCCTAGTCTACTCCTAGACCCCCCAAAAAAATTAAAATTAAGGTCTGCCTCTTATTGAGAAGGTGCTTAGTGAAGTTGTGCTTACTGCACAATTGAAAGCTATTACTTATTAAGTACTATGCACTCACCATAGTATACAGTCCATGCTCTTTCTCACACAAACCATTCTTCCACTGTTGTAGCATTAAACACACCTTCAATGCACTTTAGTAAAAGACCTCCTAAGTACATGGACGGGCTAGAAAATCAAATAAATTAATAAAGAAATGTAGAAACTCAGTCCTACTAAATCTGTACACATTGCCAATTTGCAATGCACAACTTAATTAGTTAGCAAGCCAATTAGCATCTATAATTGCCAATTAACAAGCAATCACTGGCACTAATTAGAATTTATGTACTCTTTCTAAGCATATTCTATAAAGTGGTGCATGTAAATTTTAGTGTGCAGATCTCAATAGAAGGTGTGGCCAGAGTACAAGATCTTCTGAAAGGGTTCTACCAAAGGGACAACCTAATTTTGATTGCACCTTTTGAAATAATTCATATCAGTGGCATGCTATTACTACTGCTACTGCTGCTACTACAACTGACAATAATACGTATCATTTGTAGAGCACACACACACACACACACACACAAACAATAACAAAAACAACAAAACCTGTTCAATAAGCTTTGGAAGCAAATATATCTATATATTTTTTTAAGGCAATCATTTTTATTGGAAAACAACACAAGATACAAACAAAACAACAGGGTACAGGTAATATCATCATCAAGTAAAGGCAGAGATCATCCAAAAGCACAAGATAGCAAAGACTAAATGCACAGAAAACAGTGACAAGAACATGTGCTCAGGCTATAATAACAAGGTACAGGCAATCAACTATTACAGTACACTTGCAAAGGAGACTAAATCCGATAGAAGGTATAGCGCGACCTCCGTCGTTCAGCCACTCAAACTTCATAATTATAGGCATTGAGAACCATGTGCCACCATTGAGAAGTAGATGCCGAGGACTGTTGTTTCCAGTGGAGCAGCATGGTCTTAATGACTAGGCCAATCAGAATGTCAAACAAAGCAGAATGATGCCGGGAAAGCGATGGTTTTTGGAAGCAAATATGAAATTTTTTCCTATTAAGAAAACACAATACCAGAGAACATCTGATAGCTAAACTTTTCGGAATATATACCATATTCATGTGCTTGCCCGAATCTATCTATAAACTAAAGAGGGACATTATTAACATGAGCTAAAATGGATTATTTTACAAGTCAGGTTATTTCAGTACAGATCTCATTGCATAAAATGGGACTCTGAGCTAAAATAATTCAGCTTCTGATAGCGACCTGACTTGTGGTAAAATAACCTCACTAAGGGAGAAGTTATCAATAAGAGATACTGTTAAGACAGGTTATTTTACCACAGGGTCTCATTGTATAAAATTGTACTGTAACAGCTTGAGTGTAGGTTGGGAATGGGCCAGTACACATACAGCCAGATATGAGCTGTAAAGGAAATGTCTTTATTAACTAAAAGGAAAGGAAAATTTTGTATCATTTCTTTACAGGGCCAGGCATACAGTACATGGAACATTCTCTTGTTCAAAAATTTCTGAGAGGGGCCTGTAACTGACAGGGCCCAACGCATGGACCATGGCTTATGACTGCCTCACCCCAAACAAAGTCTTTCAACAGTTTTCCTCACTCAGGCAACAGAGTCTGACCATAGCCAGACCTCAGAGCAAACTCACAGGTGTTCAGCAACAAAAGGTAGATTGGCTTACCTTAATCAAGCCAAGTATCTAAGAGTTGTGGTGAAGGTGCATCCAGGAATCACCTCTTCTTCCTCCTTTTCCCTGGGTCTCAGCCTAGCTCTGACCTTGGCCTTTTATCCTTTCTGATTCCTGTCTCCCAGACGCCTTCCTATGTAATTTCCTCTTAAGGAAGAGCTACCTATATTAATGTAGTTATGACAATGTGAGGTAGTATCCAGCGAGGGAGTGGTAGCATCTTGCAGTCTCCCTGACATGGATCCTGTGCTAAAAAAGCATGGCTTGTCTGTAGTCCATTGAGACAGGCATGGGGGGAAGTTACTGCTTGCCCTGGGATTGGTAACATGGAATATTGCTATTATTTGGATTTCTGTCAAGTACTTGTAACTAGAGAATGACACGGTGACAAAATTCATCACCGTTCCCGTCCCCGCGGATAACCGCGGTAAACAATCTTCATGTCATTCTTTAAGGAGAGAGGGAAGAATCAGAGTATGAACGGCCACAACTACTGACCCTCAAGCTTTTCTTTGAAGAATGCTGGTGTAGAAGGACTAAGGCTGAAATAGACACTAAAAAATGACATGGGATTATTTCCCGCGGTTATCCGCGGGGACGGGAACAGTGATGAATTTTGTCACCGTGTCATTCTCTACTTATAACCTAGATTGACCACTACTGCAAACAGGATACTGGACTAGATGGACCATTGGTCTGAACCAATATGGCTATTCATATGTTCTTAATAACCCATCTTAATAACCCATATTGATAACTACCTCCCCTAAATCAGTGTTTCTCAACATGCGTTATGAGTACCCTTAGGGGTACATGAGCTGCATGTTGGGGATACGTGGCACTGGCCACCGCCGAGGATATTGCCTGCCCTCCCACCCCCTCCCCTCCACCAAAGCTGTTGCCAGGGATCCCTCCTTCCTGAATGCTACCTTCCGCCAAAGCCACCACTTGGAATCCCTCCTTCCTGTCCACCCACCTCCACCAAAGTTGGCCCAAAAGTCTTCCCTCTGATGTCAGAGCTGACATCAGAGGAAACCCTTTGGGGCAGCAGGGGATCCCAGTTACCTCCTTCCTGCCTTCAGAGGCACTTGTTGGAAGGACACATCAGCGGCTCTTTCATGCTGCACGTAGCTGACCCAGAAACCTTTTCTCTGACATCAGAGAAAAGGCTTGTGGGTCATTCACGTGCAGTGTGTGAACCACTGCCCGCACGTCCCAGTAACAACTGCCGTTGAAGGCAGAAGGAGAAGCCCAGCTAGATAGCCCTGAAGGAAGCGAGTGCAGCTTCAGCAAATAAGGGAGAGAGGGGACATGATCTGGGACGAAGAAAGGAAGGGGGGAAGGAGCGCGTTGGGAGGAACACGATTGTGGGACAAAGACTGGAAGGTGGGAGTACAAACTCAGGACACAGAAGGAAGGGAGAGGTTGAAACGAAAGGGAGAATTGTTAGGCATGAATGTGTGAATGAGAGGGAAAGAAATGGTGCACACGGGGAAAGGAATAAAGAGGAAAATTGGGCATAGAGAGAGAGAGAGAGAAGTGTGGTAGAGATGCATGGGGAATAGAAGGATGAGAGGGAGAAATGTTGGATATGGTGGTGGAGAGGGAGCAGAAGGACAGATTGAAGGGGATGCAAGGGGAGGAATGTTGGACATAGTGATGGAGGGAGAGATGTGATATTGTGCTGGAGAGGGGTGATAGAAGGAAAAATGGGCATGCGGCTGGTGGGTTGTGATGAAAAATGCATATGATCCAGGGGATGAGAGAGGGAGAAATGTTGGATGTGGCAGTAGAGGGAGTGGGAGAAATGCACCCTGGATCTCTCTCTCTTTCTTTCCCAACTTCCATTCCAGCAAGGGAGGGAAATGAGAGAAGGACAATGAGAGAGAGAGAGAGAGAGAGAGATGCTTCAAATGGGGGTGGAGGAGAGAGGAAGAAACGTTAGACTCATGGAGGGACAGAGAGAGATGTTGGTTGGGTGAAGGGAATGAGGTCCAGAGGAGAGGAAGTGTACAGGAGGCAGAAATAAAGAAATATTGGATGCACAGTCAGGAGGAAGTGCAACCAGCGACTCATGAAATCACCAATGTGTCAGTTTTGAGAATTTATATCTGCTGTCTATATTTTGCACTATATTTGTCTATTTTTCTATAGTTGTTACTGAGGATACATTGCATATTTTAAAGTCATCTGCCTTGACCTCTTTGAAAAAAAAAATGATAATTAACATTTTCTCTGCATACAGTGTTTTGTGTTTTTTTATTTTGTGGTTATGTATTAGTAAGATTTTATTGTGTGTATATGAAAAATGGATGGAAGAAATTGTATTACAATTAGTACTATTATTATGGGGGTGGGATCTGGGGAGGATCCTGGGTGGGGGTACTTGGTTGATATTTGTTAGACTTAGGGGGTATTTGGCTTGAAGAAGTTCAGAAACTAGGCACTAAATGATAGACCATCCGAGACCTTCATCGACGGAGTTATCCAGGAGCTGTCTCAGATCGCTGAACAGGAACCTGACAGAGCCATCCTAGAGACACCCAAAGCATCTAAACCTGCAAACTTGAGACCAACCGTCGGAATACAGCAAGTGGCTGGGGATGCTGATTCTTGGCAGCTGGTTACTTCCTCCACTGGAAAACGCAGAAAACCTCATTCTGTTTCTCTCTCTCACATACAGGGCAGCTCTACATCGACACCACATATCCCCCTTAAGAACAGATACCAGCTGCTACAGGAGGGTCCTGACAATGAGGTACAAGAAGTGGTTGAGCAGACAGTTCCAGTTCCAGAGTCAACAGGTCGGCCCACTCCTAGGAAGCGAAGAGTTGTGGTCGTCGGGGATTCGCTGCTAAGGGGCACCGAGGGACCAATTTGTAGACCAGATCTGCAATCAAGAGAGGTCTGCTGTTTGCCGGGGGCCAGGATCCGGGATGTAACTGCTTGCCTGGGCAGACTCATCAAGCCCCAGGATCACTTCCCTATGATTCTCATCCACGTTGGAACCAACGACACTGCCAGGTGCACCCCGGAAAGCATACCCGAAGACTTCAGAGCCCTGGGAGAGAAGCTGAGGAAGATGGATACGCAGGTGGTCTTCTCCTCGATCCTCCCAGTGAGGGGCAAGGGCAGTGCCAGGGAGGATCGAGTCCGGAGGACGAACGACTGGCTGCAGGGATGGTACAAGGAGATGAACTTTGGGTTCCTGCACCACGGAGAGGCACTGCAAGGACTGCTGGGACCAGACGGGTTACATCTGACCAGGAGGGGTAAGAACGTCCTTGGACACCGTCTAGCCCGCCTACTACACAGGGCTTTAAACTAGGTAAGTTGGGGGAGGGTACGGGCACAAACAACCCGCCTGACGAGCTAAGCTACCAATACTCTTTAGAGACGGAGCTAAGTAAACACTATATTTCTGGGGCTCACTACATTTATGGGTCTAGGGGAAGTAAACATAGCAATTCTGGGTCTAGAGAGAGTACACACTGTAATTCTGGGCCCAGCGAGAGTGCACACATTGCAAATTGCACTAAAGGAGCTCAAGTAGCCCAAACGGGAATACCCCCACAGGGTACACACATTATCGAGTCTGGGATAGGAGCACACTGTAGTCATGGGGAGTCAGGGACAGGTACACGCTGTAGCGCTCGGTCTAGGGAGTGTAAGAGACACGCGAATAATGTTCATGGTGTCCTAGCTGATAAAGAGGGATTGTCCCCACTGATATACAACAAACACACAACATGGAGGGCTATGTACGTCAATGCCCACAGTCTGGGAAACAAGATCCTAGACTTGGAAACAGAAATGAGGAATGCCGACCTGGATGTGGTGGCGATATCTGAGACCTGGCTAACTGACTCCCATGGGTGGGACATGGTCATTCCAGGTTACAACTTGCTTCGTCGGGACAGGGAGGGTAAAATGGGGGGTGGTGTAGCATTATATACTAAAGATAACATTAAGGTCACCAGAATCACAGATGTACAGCACACTGGGGAATCCCTTTGGGTAAATTTGGCCAGAGGGAAGGACAAATGCCTTTATCTTGGTGTAGTGTACAGACCCCCAAAACATCAAGATAACCTAGATATGGAACTAATTGAAGATATGGAGAATAACACCTTGCGGGGGGACATAGTATTGGTAGGTGACTTCAACATGCCTGATGTGGATTGGGCCACACTTTCCTCTGCTTCCGGCAGCAGCAGGAAGCTATTAAACTCTTTGAATGAAGCAAGAATCAGGCAACTGGTAATTGAACCAACAAGGGATCAGGCAATTCTGGACCTGGTACTTACCAATGGAGAAAGTATCACAGAGGTCTCGGTGGGTGAAACTTTGGCCTCCAGTGACCACAATATGATATGGTTCAATCTCAGGAAAGGATTAACGAAATCTAACAAACTGACCAAGGTTCTCAAATTCAAGGACACAAACTTCCAAGACATGGGAGACTTCGTTCACCAGGCACTACAAAGCCAAGCAGACACCGACAGCGTGGAAGAAATGTGGTCAACTTTGAAAGCCACCATACAGGAAGCAACAAACCGCTATGTTAAATCAGTGAGCAAACGGAGTAGGAACAACAAGCCACAGTGGTTCTCTACAGAGATCTCGGACCTCATCAAAGAGAAGAAAAAAGCATTTGTCTCTTACAAACAATCAGGGACACAGGACTCTAGAGTAGAATATCTGCTCAAGTCAAGAGCCGTCAAAGCAGCAGTTAGGGAGGCCAAATTCCGCATGGAGGAGTCTCTAGCAAAGAACATCCAGAAAGGGGATAAATCTTTCTTCAGGTATATCAGTGACAGAAATAAGAACTGCACGGTGACACTAGGAAGTTCTTCTTCACTGAAAGGGTAGTTGATCGCTGGAATAGTCTTCCAATCCAGGTTATTGAGGCCAGCAGCGTGCCAGATTTTAAGGCCAGATGGGATAGACATGTGGGATCTATCCGCAAAGATAAATAGGGAGGGTCATTAGAGTGGGCAGACTTGATGGGCCGTGGCCCTTATCTGCCGTCTATTTCTATGTTTCTATGTTTCTATGATCACACTTTTAGTATCAAGCAACTTAAGCAGTGAGAGTGATTTTTTAAAAGTTTTTCCCCCATTTAGGGAGGAAGTTATCAATGTGTGCTACTGTTAAGTTGGGAAGGTATAAACATGGGCTTTTAAGATGGGCTATTTTACCACAAATTATGCTATTTTAGCACAGGGTCTCATTGCATAAAAATGGAACCATGTGCTAAAATAACCTAACTTAATGGTAGCCCATATTGTTACCTGTCCCTCTTTCTGGGGGTGGGGGGGGGCATGTCTTGATGACAGCCCAAGTTAATACGAGTTCTAATCCTTAAATATGCCGTTCTATTTCCCTAGAAATAAAATTATCCTAGTTATCAATGTAGGTTACCATTAAAGGGTGGGTGGGTGCAAAATTATCAAGTTGACTTAGGGCTTTAAGTTACATCTGTGGAGAACCATTTTTGAAAAGGGCATCTAAGTCTGACTTAAACATTTCCCACAAAATTTCCAAAGTCAAAAGCATAGAAACATCCATTTTCAAAAACTGAACCATTAGATGTCCAAAAAATATATTTTTTCTGAAAATCACCTAGTTGGACATCTTGGTTGACAGGACGTCAAATCCATCAGTTGCCAGTGCCATTCCGCCCATCCCCCATCATATCTCCATTCCCCTTAAAGCAAGCCCCCCTTGATCATGCCTCTACTCCCCTGAAGCAAGCCTCCTCCCTCTCCCCCCCCCAGAAAAAGGGCCCTCTACCCCTGAACATGTGATTTCCTGATGGTCCAGTGGTGATTGGGCAGGAGTGATCCCCAGTCACTCCTGCTCTAACTGGTGCCACATCCAATATAACACTGCTAGTAGGAGTCTTACACCATTACTGCTAGGGGGCTTTGATTCTGAATAAAAAAAAACATGACTCTATAGCAATAGTTTTGTGAGACTACTTCTAGGGATGCCATGTTAGATATGGGACTGGCCAGAGCAGGGGTAAATGAAAATCACTTCTGCCTGATCACCACTGGACCATCAAGGAATTCTACAATAAGTCTTTTGTGGGGGTGGAGGGCTCTTTGGGGGTGAGGGCTTGCTTTGGGGGTGGAAACATAATTGAGGGGCTTGCATTGGGGGAATTTTTAATGAACTTCACCTAATTAATCCACCTGTTGATAATCTCTAGACCCCATAACTACCAAAGTTAAAATTTATAATGAACTCTTAAACCCCCAGCACATTGTTTACAAAAAACACAATCTAAAATAAAAATAATAAAACAGGCAGCCCAAAAGACTTCTTTCCTTGATCCCAAAGTGCCCTTATCAAGCTCTTTGTTTCAGAAAATGCATGTTTGTCTTTTTGTGTGGATATACTTCTTGGAAACACAATGATATTAAGACTTACTTTGAGCAATCCTAGTTCTTTTGTATGAGCTTCAGGACTCTTTTACATAGTGAACCATTCAAAGTGAAGGTACTAAAAGATTGACTCAGTTATCTAAATAAAATATTAGTAAAGGACTCAACTAAATTTGACTGTCCATTCCAGCAAGTGGAGGAGTAGCCTAATGGTTAGTGCAGTAGCCTGAGAACAGGGGACCCAGGTTTGATTCCCATTGAAGTGCCTTGTGACTCTAGACAAGTCAGTTAACCTTTCATTGCCCAGGTATAGAATAAATGCCTGTATACATTATAATATGGTCAACAACAGAGATACTTTTCAAATCTAAATAAAAAATGCTGCAAAAAAAATAAATAAATAAAAAAGCAGATCATGCACAAGATTTGTCAAATGAAATACAGGGTATGAGACTGTGGTGATAATAAGGAAGAGATGATGACAGTAAGGTGCTGGTCGCCTATATTTTATTATGTGTATTTTTGCTTTGTGTTGTTTATAGTGTTTTGTATTGTTTGTTCATTTATTGTTGATTTTGTATGTAATTTTGTAACCCTTCCTGGGCAAGGACGGGATATAAATAAATAAACCAAACCAAACAAAGGAAAAATAATCCTTTACTAAAACAAGCACCTTACGTGGTCCATGTTTTGCCCACTCAAGGGCTGCCTCAGGGGGTCAATACCACACAATATACAAATAATAATAAATAAATATGTGATCAAATTGTGTGCATTTATAAAGGACTGACAAATTTAAAACCTTTTTTTGCATATAACAGGACTGCACTTCAATTGTGATTAATCACAATTAAACATTTTAATTGCATAAAGTGTCCTCCCTCACATTTTCTTCTACACTTCCCCCTCCCCATTCACGGTTTCCGCACTCGCAATTTCACATAATCATGATTTTTTTGGGGGGAGGGGGAAACCCCCCCATATTTTTGCCTTCCCCACGGCATCCCAGCCTTACCTGGTGGTCTAGCGGGCTTTCGGGGCAGGAGCAATCTTCCTACGCTCCTGCCCCGTGTAGATCGCCAATAGGAAATGGCTGCCGTGAGCTCCCGCCGTAGTCTCGAGAGACTACGGAAACTCGTGGCAGCCATTTCCTATTGGCGATCTGCACGGGACAGGAGCGTAGGAAGATCGTTCCTGCCCCGAAAGCCCGCTAGACCACCAGGTAAGGCCGGGATGCCGGGGGAAAGCGGGAGGGAGGTGGGGGTGGGTCAGAGCCGGAAATTCGTGGTATTTCTCTATTCACGGTCCGGCTCTTCCCCTATCCCCCTCGAATAATGAGGGAGATATGTATACTCTTACAGTGGCAAATATATCAGCAGAAGTAAATTCTCAAAACCGACATGTTTTAATTACTAAAATAAAAATAAATCATTTCTCTTACCTTTGTTGCCTGGTGATTTTAAAGATGGAAAAAAATGATTAGGAAAATAAAATCACCAAGCAACAAAGGTAAGAAAAATGATTTATTTTCATTTTAGTAATTAAAACATGTCGGTTCTGAGAATTTACTTCTGCTGATATATTTGCCACTGTAGGAGTATAGAAGAAAGTGTGTGTGTGTGTGGGGGGGGGGGTTGATGTTTTATGTGATTAAAATTTTTAATTGTGATGAATTGCAAATAATCAATGTGTAGCCCTGGTATATAAGTAAAACGTATACTGTAAGCTTTAGTTAAGAAACAGGCCATCTCCTCCCTTACAAGACTCATTAACTCTGCTCTACTATCAGGCTTGTTCTCTACAAAAATGGGCCACATTGCCTTGTCACCTATTCTGAAAAAAGCCGATCTCGACCCCTCCCTACCATCAAACTACCGTCCCATAGCAAATATCCCTCTACTTACCAAACTTGTAGAAACCATAGTTGCTACCCAGCTCTCCTCCTATCTCGAGAGATTCTCCATTCTTCACCCCTACCAACATGGCTTCAGACCCTGCTTTAGCACTGAATCCCTCCTAGTTTCCCTAATTTCAAAGGTACAACAACTACACTCACATAACAAATTCGCTGTCCTACTACAATTCGATCTTTCCGCTGCTTTTGATGTCGTCCATCACGACATACTACTTTACCAACTTTCCGAGATTGGAATCGACTCCACCATCCTAATGTGGTTCTCAAACTTCTTACGCTCCCGTTCCTACACCGTCAACACAAATGGCACCATGTCCACTCCTTGGACTCCATCTTGCGGTGTCCCTCAAGGATCACCCCTTTCCCCTATTCTCTTTAACATCTACATGTCCTCCCTGAAACTCTTTCAACTATCCCCCCTGGAAACAATCTACACTTATGCAGATGACATCCTTGTCCTCCTTGAGACTGACCAGAACCTCACCAACCTCCACGAAAACATTACAGCTTGCATAATGAGACTCCGTGCCTGGTCCCTCTCGGTACAGATGAAACTAAATGAATCTAAAACAAAACTACCCTGGCTCGGCCCAAAATTCGAACACCTGCCCACACTTTTCACACTACCCACAGGCGATACACTACAGCTCGAGTTCTCATGCAAGGTCTTTGGTATCACTATCGATTCCTCTCTCTCCCTCAATGACCACCTGAACTCCTTGGCAAAATCATGCTTTTTCAGCCTTCACATGCTGAGGAAAGCTAGATCCTACTTCAGCCAACAACACTTTTCCATCCTTGTCCAATCCATCATCCTCTCCAAACTAGATTACTGTAACACCATCTACTTAAATCTATCAAAAAAAGTATTCTAAGACTCCAGCTGGTCCAGAATACTGCAGCCAAACTGATCTTCTCAAAACGCAAGTCTGACCATGCCTCCCCACTCCTTGCCAAACTTCATTGGCTCCCAATAATCTCCAGAATCCATTTCAAATGTTCCTGCCTGGCTTTCAAGATCATTCACGGAATCCTGCCTCCTCTTATCCCACTGTCTTTCAACTCCTCCAGTCCCGACTCCTTCAGAACTGCCCAAAGGCTTAAATTAGCCTTCCCCTCTCCACGCGGCATCCACTATTCAGGCAAACTGGGAAAATCCCTTCTCTTCAAAATCACAAGTCTTTGGAACGACCTCACCACCCCGCTGCGGAACCTGAGCTCCCTTCAGTTATTCCGCAAACAACTGAAAACCTGGCAAATTGTAGCTCTATCCTTCCCCCCTTTCTCTCCCCCTTCTACACATAAGTTCATGTAATCCTTTTTCTTCTTCTCTACCCACTATTTTAAGTTCTTGTAAACCGTGTCAAGCTCCATTCTCATGGAGATGATGCAGTATATAAACTTAAGGTTTAGATTAGATTAGATTAGATATTATAGGAAGTTTTGAAGAAACATTTCTTCCAGCACATGGGTTTAGCAAATATCTAGTAGTTTGGAAGAGATATATACATGACATTTCTATTGTATGGTGAAGCACAAAAGATGAGTTGTTACAGTGTTTGTTTTAATTAGGATAATTTTTGCTTGGATCTTTGTACATCACCTTTTTTTTTTGGGGGGGGGGCATCATACGGTATAATATCTAAATTGGCTAGATTGTACCCACAGAAAGGCAGTATATCAGATCCCCTCCCCTTTCCTTTAAGTAGAGCAGTCAAGTTATCCGATTCAAGAAGGGAGATTTTAGTCCATACTTAACTTTCTGACAACCCTGCAACATTGATTCAGAATCTCGGAGAGAGCGAGACCAGAATGCTGTGGGCATACGCAAATGCTCAAAGCCCAGTCCAGCCCAGCCCAGGCAAGAAGGAGGATCTCTGACGCACCGCCCAGCCCAGAAGAGGGAGGATCTTCGGGCACCAGCACTGGCACGTCCTATGCATTGGTGCTGGTGCCGGTGCCCAATCGGGGTAAGGGAATTCGTTTCGGTGCTCGGGGGGATATAGAATCACAGGGGAGGGGGGCAACGTGAGCAGGGGGAGGATGCCGGTTCGCAGAGAGGGATGCCGGATCGCAGGAAGGGGGAATGGAGCAGCGCTGGTAGCCTCGGGGGTAGGAGGGGGAACGGATCAAAGAGAGTTTCACTTACTTCCTATGGTGAAACTCGCTTTGATATACGAGCAATTTGGTTTACGAGCATACTTCTGGAACGAATTATGCTCGTAAACCAAGGTTCCACTGTATTCCATTCCAGGGCTACAGCTACCTTTGCTTCAATGCAATGAGGACAGAAAAAGGGGAATCACTCTTGCCCCAACACTACATGACCACTTCTTTGGCATAGGGGGGGTGATATGTTGCCTAATGCTGGTGCCGGTTGTACTGGGCAGGGTAATGTATGGGTCAAGTCATGCTCTTGTGGGGGGGGGGATTTGGGTTGGGGATTTGGGTTGTGATGTGTGGGAGGTGTTTGGGGTGGTTTGCAATGAACAGGGTTTTTTTTTTTTTTGGGGGGGGGGGTAGGCAGCAACAACAACCTCCTCCTTATTTAGCAAAACTGCTGATGAAACAAAAATTTATCAAAATGGAACAAAAGCTGTAAAACTGTAAAAAAACCAAATAAACCTGTAAATGACACAGGAAACTAAAAAATTTCCTGCACATCCATAAGATTTAACAGTTGAAAGAGCCTGCAAAGGAGAATACATGCACTCATATAGAACAGATGCATAGTAACTTAAGTTAGACAAGTATACTAAGTTAGAGGGTGATGCATAACCTGAGGAACATAAAATCTATGTGAGAAAAATTCAGTAAGCAAGGCTTTCTTAAAGTGTTATTACAGATAGTAATAAAATCAATGCAACCTCCAAGCTATAAACAGTTTTGACCCTGAAAGATTGAATGTTCTACTCTTGATTAATATTGTGATTATCTTTTCAGGGTTGGAGTATAAAGAAGGGACTTCATTGGTGAGGCTTGAGAAGGCACTGATTCTGTGGACATGCTAATGTGATAGGCAGTTGTAAAAGAATTATGGTTATGAGCTATGAGCATGGACCTCCTGAAACTTGTAGTATAGGTTATTCATAGCCTATATATTGAGATTTGGGGGGAATGTTTAACATTTAATACAGGAGATATATGTAACTTCTTTTTTTAAATGTGCTTTTTAGTGTGGATATTCACCTGTTTTGGAATGAATGTATATAAGGACATGTTTCCCAAAATGTGGTTTCATATTTACATGTATTGTGTACAAAACTGAATACACAATAAGTGCAAAGTTTGTGCTATCTAGTTTAGAAGATAATACAGTACTGCCCTTGCAGAAGTAAATAATATACATGATGAAATATGCTGTGGTAATGCTCCCCCTCCAGAAATCCCTCTTCCCATATGAGACTGTTTGATGATCCCCTACCACCAGATCTCACCAACAACCAAATCCCCATCCTAACACTCTCCCAATTAATAATAATAATAGCAGTTTATATACCGCAATACCGTTAAGTTCTATGCGGTTTACAGAAGATTAGTGGGGTACAAGTTGAGTTGACGTACAAGTTGAGTTAACTTAAGGGATGTGGGAACAATGGGGAGAAAGGGCAAGAGAAGGGAAGGAGGGAAGTGGGTCAGCTGTCTAGGTATTTCAGGAATAGGTGAGTTTTGAGGCGTTTCCTGAATACCTCATAAGTGGTGGGCAATAGGAGTTGTTCTAGGTCTTTACCCCATAGAGCAGCCTGATGTGAGAGAAGATGCTCATGGTGTTTTTTTAGTTTGCATCCTTTAACCGGGGGAGAAACGAAGTGCAAGTGGGAGCTTCTCTTGTGTTTGTTGGCTTAGAAGGAGAATAGGTCAGTGATGTATTTAGGGGTTAGACCGTAGAAAACTTTAAAACAGAGGCAGGCGAACTTAAACTTTACACGAGCTTCCATCGGCAGCCAGTGTAGCTGTTTGAAGTATGGCGTTACGTGATCGAACTTCTTTAGACCGAAGATTAGTCTGACCGCAGTGTTTTGCATTAGTTGTAATCGTCGCATATTCTTTTGGGGGATTGCTAAGTAGGCGATGTTACAGTAGTCGAGTTGACTTAATATGAGGGATTGTACCAAGATTCTGAAGGCAGAGTTATCAAAGTATGCTTTAATGGATTTAAGTTTCCAGAGGGTGAAAAAACTCTTTTTGATTAGGGAGTCCACCTGATCTTTCATGGTGAGGCATTGGTCCAGAGTTACACCCAGTATTTTAATGGTGGGCTGTATGGGGTAGTTATGTTTATTGATGTCTAGTGGGGTTTTGGTGTCAAGAGGGCGCGGTGAAGCGACAAAGAATTTTGTCTTCTCAGTATTGAGCTTGAGTTTGAAGTCTGTCATCCAATGTTCCATCAAGTTTATGGCTTCTGATGCTTTTGGAATTGTTTCCGAGATGGAGTTGGCAAATGGGATAATAATTGTGAAGTCATCAGCGTAACTGAATAATTTTATCCCCAGCTGGGTTAATTGAACGCTCAGTGAGGTCTTGTAGATATTGAAAAGCAGAGGGGATAGTGGGGACCCTTGCGGAACGCCGGATGGGTTGCTCCAGGTGTTGGAGAGATCATTGTTGAAGCGAACCTGATAGGTTCGGGACGAAAGGAAACCATGAAACCAGTTTAGCACTTCGCCTCTGATTCCAATAGCTTCTAGACACTGTAGCAAATTCGCATGGTCTACAAGGTCAAAGGCAGAGCTCATGTCGAATTGCATGATCAGGGCACTGAGGCCTTTGCTTAAAAATAGGTGCAAGTAATCTAAGATGGCCGCAATTACCGTTTCTGTGCTGAAAAATGGTCTAAAGCCGGATTGAGTCCCATGAAGGAGTGAGAACTGGTCTAGATATTACATTAATTGGGAGTGTACCAGCCCCTCCATGATCTTTACAAAGAGTGGTATGGAAGCAATTGATCTGTAGTTGGAAACTAGGGCTGACGATTCTTTGCTATTTTTTAGGATAGGGGTTATTATTATGTGACCTTTGTTGGTGAGGAATTTCCCGTTTTTCAGGTTATGGGCTAAGTAGTGCAGTAGAGATAGTTTAAATTCAAGTGGTGCCGCTTTCATGATTTCCGGGGGACATGAGTCCAGGAAGCAGTATGATTTGGAGTATTTGTTGTATAATTTGGTATAGTTATTCCAATCTATGTCTTGAAATGAATCCCAGAACATGTCTACAGGGGTTTCATTTCCTTGTGTGTTAGCTATATGGTGTTCATTAGGTTCTTTTGTTGGGCAATTGTTTCTTAGTTTTTTAATTTTTGAGTCAAAGTGCAGGGCTAGGTCGTTCGCCGAGGGTAATTTAAAGTTGTGTGTGGGTAGAGTGTAGCGGGTGGTGTCAAATAGGTTAGTAACCAGATTGAACAGCTCTTTTGTATTAACTCCTCGTGAGATGTTGCAGGATGAATTGATTTTGTTTGAGTAAAATGCTTTGCGGTTATCTTTTATTAGTAGTTTGTAGGTTTTTATATTGGCTCTCCAATTGTTACGGTCTGATAATTCTCCTGTTTTTTTCCATTTTCTTTCTAGATGTCTGGCTAACTGTTTCATTTTTAGGAGATCGATGTCGAACCATTTGTTATATTTATTTGCATTACTTTTACTGGTATGTTTAGGTGCAATGTTGTCTAAAATGCAGGTGCTGGTAGTGGTCCAGTGATCCCAAAAATCAGCTACTTCCTTTACCTCTGCTTGTAGTTTATATTGCGCCCAGTAGTTATCTGGGTTGATGTGGCCTCTCGTGAGATGTTCTTTTTTTATTTTTGGTTGGGTAATTTGTTTTCGTTGGAACCAGATTAGCTTGAAGTAGAAAGTGAAGTGATCGGACCAGATGTCGTGGCACCAGGTGCCTCCTGGTAATGAGATGGTGGGGTCTGGGAGTTCCTTTGTGGACATGGCTACTACGTCTATATGGTGGCCTTTTTCGTGAGTTTGTGTGGAGGGAGGGAGGTTGTAGTTAAGTAGGGATAGGAAGTTTTTGAATTCTTTTGTGTCTGTGTCGTCCTCTTCATCGAGATGTATGTTTATGTCTCCTGTGATAATATTGTAGGAAGAACTAAGAGAGTTGTGTAGGACGAATTCGCAAAAGTCCTCTTTGGCTTTTGACCAACTTTTCGGTGTGACGTAGACTATTATGCATGAGAGGGAATCTTCTAAGTGGATGTTACTGATTTTACAGGCTAGGATTTCTAGTTGGTTGGATGTTTTGGAGTCCATAAGTTCGAACTCGAATCCTTCTTTGAGAAGAATTGCTAATCCTCCTCCTTTTTTTCCCTCGCGGTTTAGTGTAAGGATTTTGAAATTGTCAGGAAGGAGATCGGTAATTATTGGGTCATCTTCAAACAGTAGCCAAGTTTCAGTTAGAAAGAGGCAGGCTATTTGTTTGCTGATGATCCAATCTTTGATTAGAAAGGCCTTGTTCCTGACTGATCTAGTGTTAAGATAAGCACAGGGGATAGTAGAGGATGTGATGGGATTGGTATGGGTAATGGTTCTTATGGGTTTTACTACCCTTGTTCTTTTTTTGCGGGTGCGTTGATGTGTTCTTGTGTTTGAGATAATGCTAATGTTATATGTATTGTCTTCTTGTGGAATGGAGATGTGCGTGGTCGATAAAGCGGGGGAATGGGTAAATTGTAGTTGAGGGTAGAGAGTGTGAATCTCTTTGATGCTAATACTTAGCATGTAGAATAGTAATATTAGTAAGAAGTTCATGGTTGGATTGTAGATGGGTTAGGGTGGAAAAGAAGATAAGTGGAGGTTGGTTTTGAGACGTCTTTGACCGTATAGCGTCTAACAGTGCATGCGTCTAACAGTACATGCGTCTAACAGTACATATCATTAAGTTCTTCATGCATCTAACAGTGCATGCCATTAACATTAACAGTACTTGTCATTAACAGTTTTCATGCGACTATCAGTACCTGTTCCTAGCGACACATGCGTCTAACAGTACATGTTGTTAATATTAACTATGCATGAGCCTAACGGTTTTTCATGCGACTATCAATACCTGCTCCCAACAATACATGCATCTAACAGTACATGCTACTAAGTTCTTCATGCGTCTAGCAGTGCATGCCATTAACATTAACAGTACATGCCACTAACAGATTAGCATGCAGTTTAACATGCCACTAGCAGTTTAACATGCGACTTTCAGTATAAATTTTTTTATTTATACTCGCACGCCCCGGTGGAGCAGGCTCCCTACACGCCCCTTGGGCCTGCCGCTGCACCAACTAAAGAAGAACCCCGCTGGCTCGGGGGGGGAGGAGCGGTGCTCACATGCCTCGGCGGAGCAGGCTCCCGATGTGCTTCCTGGGCCCGCTGCTGCACTGAATGAAGAAGAACCTCGCTGGCTCGGGGGGGGCGGAGCGGCGCTCGCACGCCTCGGTGGTGCAGGCTCCCGATGTGCTTCCTGGGTCCGCTGTTGCACTAACTGAAAAAGAACCCCGCTGGCTCGGGGGGGGGTGTGGAGCGGTGCTCACTCGCCTCGGCGGAGCAGGCTCCCGATGTGCTTCCTGGGCCCGCTGCTGCACTGACTGAAGAAGAACCCCGCTGGCTCGGGGGGGGCGGAGCGGAGTGGCGCTCGCACGCCTCGGTGGAGCAGGCTCTCGATGTGCTTCCTGGGCCCGCTGCTGCACTGACTGAAGAAGAACCCCGCTGGCTCGGGGGAGGGGGGGGGGCGGAGCGGTGCTCACACACCTCGGTGGAGCAGGCTCCCGATGTGCTTCCTGGGTCCGCTGTTGCACGGCTCAACTGCCGCAGTTCAGGAGGGTTCCCGGCTGCTTCTGGGGGGCGGAGCTTGCTCACACGCCGAGCCCCGGAGGAAGAGAGTTCCTGATGCCACAGTTCCCTGATCCCAGTTCCTAACCCATCAATTGCATACTCTTAGATCCTCCTAATACCCCTACCAAATTGTGAATCTCAGTTGGCCCCTCCCTGGCTCAATGGCTCACACATATGTAAGCATTTGACTCTCCTTCACCCTCCACCATGCTTTCTGAACCCCACCCTCCCAGTCCTTTCTAGAAATAGTCTTAGGTGGTAAAATAGGCAGAGGAAAGAACAGTCCCCCTCTGTTCTTGGCCATCTAGCTGTGGCTTTCAAAATGACCACCATAATTCCTAGTGATAAAACATAAGAACATGCAATACTGGGTCTGACCAATGGTCCATCTAACTCAATTTCCTGTTTCCACAGTGGCCAATCTGGGTTACAAGTACCTGGCAGAAACCTAAATAGTAGCAAAGCTCCATACTACCAATCCCAGGGCAAGCAAAGCAAAGAATTCTCCTATGTATTTCTCAATAGAAGACTAAGGACTTTTGTACCAGGAACTTATCCAAACCTAATGTCCCTTTAATATCAAAATTTTTGGAACTTTGTCATGTAGGAATTACTCAAGGTTATATGACTTCACTTTATTTTAATTTTTTTTTTTTTTTTTAAATCATCATCTATAACTACTAGTACTTGTACTTGGACATCTGAATCTACTTCATCAGGATCTGATGGCCAATGGATAATTTTTTTTAAGTATGCACAACGTCCTATACTATTCACCAGCTTAATGCAGCCACTATATATATTTTTCACTAAAGCATATTGGACTCCTAGCAAGCTACATAGGGCCCATTTAACAAATTCAAATAAATGCTGGCATTGTAATGGAAATTTAGGAGACCTTAAGCATATGATTTATGACTGCCCAAATATTCAACCATTTTGGAGATCATTATGGAAAACCATATGTACTATACTTCCTATTTCTTCTCAGTTATCTTTTGATATTGTTCTCTTTCATTCTATTACTTTGCCTATGGGTGGGGCCTTAGACACATGGGCCAACCCAATCTTAGGCTGGCCCATTTGCCTAAGGCCCCACACCCATAGGAAAGGCCTTAGGCAACTGGTCTAATTCCGGTTGGTCCAGGTGCCTAAGGCCCCTCCTATGGGTGGGGCTTTAGGTACCTGGGCCAATCAGGCCCTAGGCCCTTCCCTGGTTCAACCCACAATGCATCCGGAAGGGGCAAACCCAGCAATCAGAGGATGGCAGGCCTGCCGGCTGGCTGGAGGAAGGACCTGTGCAGCCAGCCAACTTTTCAGGTTAGAGGGAGGTCTGGGGGTTGTTGGTGGTTAGAGGGATCCAGGAGAATATGGAGGGTGGGTCCGGGGGGTGCCTGGTCAGGGGGGTTGGGGGGTTGGTGTTTGCCTTCCGGCAGGAGGGTTTGGGCTCCTGCCGTTGATGATCGCAGGGTTCGGAGGAGGGAGGTTGGCTAGCAGGCAGGCTTGGGTTCCCTCCTGCCGGTGATCGCCGGTTTGGGGGAGGTTTCCCATCAAAAGGGCTTGGGCTCCCTCCTGCCAGTAATCATGAGGTTCGGAGTTGGGTGGGATCGTGGCTGGAGAGATTAGGGATTTCTCCTGCTGTGATCATTACCGGTGCTTGGGAGACAGGTTGCTTGGGCTGCTGAAAGATTCTGTTCATCAGGCAAGTTCCTCCTATCCATACCCTTCTCTTCCACTACCATCTCCAGACTCTGTCCCTTCTATCTTGCTGCACCATATCTATGAAAGTCAGGCTCTGTCTCTAGCAGTATTCAAATCCAAGCGAAAAGCCCTCTTTGTTGAGGCTGCTTTCAACTCCTAACTCACACTCACCATAAAATTACTTATGTCTATCTTATCATTCTCTCTGAAAGAAACTCCCCAACCCCTATAGGGTTCATAAGCAAAAAAAGTCTACAAAGTGGCCTAAATGGGTACTTGGATGATCAAAAAGCCTGATTGTCCAAGTACCCATAACCAAAGCTGGTTTTAGACGTATCTAAAACCAGCTTAGGTCTTTCTTCTGCCTCTAAACGCATAGAGCAAAAAGAGGCATTTTTAGAGGAGGGGAAAGGGCAGGAGGTGGGCCGACCTAGACAGAGTCATACAGCATTTATAACCAAAACATTTGACAGGTTGCCTAGTCGGCATTTATACGTTTTGACTTAGACCAAGTCAAAACAGGTATAAGTGCCGAAAAAGGGGCCGCTGTGCTGATCGCGGCTGCTATGATTAGCTCAGTGGCCTCAGCAACCTGTTCATCCTCCACCACAACCATTGCAGTAAGAGAGATGGCACATTTCCCCTGCCGTGATAACGATCCCCAAGTGCCGCCATTTGGTATCGCTATCGCAGCAGGAGAGAAGGCATCTTCTGCCGTGATCTATCCCCCTCATCGGTTTGGGCAGTAGGGAGCCCAAGCTCTCCTGCCCCAGAGACCGGCATCTTCCCCGACATCGGGGCAGGAGGGAGCCTGCCCTCCTGCCCTGGAGACTGGCATCCTCCCCGACATGATCGGGGCAGGAGGGATCCCAAGCATTCCTGCGCAGGTGAGCCACGACCCCCCCAAAAAACATTGAGTCAGGAGGGATCCCAGCCCTCCAACCCTCATTGCACCCCCCCACAATAGCCCCTCGAACCCTCGCTCACCCCGTGAACTCCGTGAACACCCCACCCAGCGACCCCCACCCCTGACACCCCTGGTACCTTAAGAAAGTTGGAAGGATGGACGGGTCCTAAGCCGTCCGTCTAGCAGGCCCGCCATCCCCAGAATGGCGGGCCTTAGGGCCTGATTGGCCCAGGTACCTCAAGCCCTGCCTTCAGGAGGGGCCTGAGGTGCCTGGGACAACTGAAATAGGGACAGTTGCCTAAGGCCCCTCCTGTAGGTGGGGCCTTAGGCACATGAGCCCAACCAAGCCCACAGGAGGGGCCTAAGACAACTGGGCCAGGCACCACAGGCCCCACCAGTGGGGCTTGAGGCGCTTGGGTCAATCAGACTCTATGGCCAACCATTTTGAGGATGACGGGCCTGCCGGACAGACGGGCTTGGGACCCGTCCATCAATCCAACTTTCTTAAGGTACCGGGGGGTGTTGGATATGGGGGTTGCCGGGGGGAGGGTCCACGGGGTTTGGGGGGCCGAGTGGGGATTTTGAGGGCAATTGGGGGGGTGGGGGGTGAGGAGGGCAGGAGGGCCTGGGATCCCTCCTGCCCATATCTTAGAGGGGTGAGGGGTAAGGGATTTCACCGGGGCAGAAGGGCTTGTCCGGGGGGGTTGCAGCTCGCTGGGGCAAGAGGACTTGGGCTCCCTCCTGCCCCGATTGTGTCGGGAAGGGTGGTGGTTCTTCGGGCAGGAGGGCTTGGGCCCGATTGTGTCAGGGATTGCAGCAGGGGCGATGACCCATCTTTCCTGCCGCGATCGTTGCTGGGATGGTGTCTGTAACCGGTTCTGTAACAGACACCGGTTACAGAATCCAGCTTTTAGGTGAAGGACTAGCTCCTCCTTCACCTAAAAGCTCTTGTGTTGTGCGTTTGGGTCTTAGGCTTTTTTTCATTGATTATATGTGGTAAGTGTAGACGTTGTGGTGGTCTGGGCGTTTAAACAGCTGAATGTAGAGGCAAGCCATTATCATAAAAACCTCCTTTTGGACTTTTTTTTTTTTTAGAATGGACATTTTCCTGCTTCTACTTTCAGCGTTTAGGGCCTAGGCTAAAAGGGGACTTAGATTTTTTTTTTATTATGCCCCTCTATATGTCCTATCTAAATTAGATTGTAAGGTCTTCTGAGCAGGGGCCATCTATTACATGTAAAATGTATAGTGCTGCATACACCTTATAGCGCTACAAAAATTATAAATAGTAGTAGTAATAGTAGAAATTAGAAAGTCATAGGATAGGAGATAATATTCTATTATGGATTAAGAAGTGGTTAAAAGACAGAAAGTAGAGTGTAGGGTTAAATAGTCAATATTCTCAATGGAGTAGAGTTTCCCAGGAATCTGTGCTGGAACCACTACTTTTTAACATATTTATCAATGATTTAGAGATGAGATTGACTAATGATATAATTAAATTTGCTGATGACACAAAGTTGTTTAAATTTGTTAAATTGCAAGAGGATTGAGAAAAATTGCAAGAGGAACTTGTGAGACTGGGCATCAAACTGATAGATGACATTTAGGGCTCCTTATACTAAGGTGCGCTAGCGTTTTTAGCGCACATACGAAATTACCGAACGCTACACCGCACAGTACGCTTCTAGAATAACGTCATCTCAATGCTGGCGTTAAGGTCTAGCGTGCGTGGCAATTTAGCATGCGCTATTCTGTGTGTTAAGGCCCTAACGCACCTAGTAAAAGGAGCCCTTAATGTGAGCAAGTGCAAAGTGATGCATGTAGGAAAGTGGAACTCAAACTATAGGGTTCCTTGTTAGGAGTCACTGCCCAGAAGAAGGTTCTAGGCGTCATTGTTAAGGATACGTTGAAATCCTTAGTCCAGTGTTCAGGGGCATTTAAGAAAGCAAATAGAATGTTAGGAATTATCAGGAAAGGAATGGAAAATAAAGATGAGAATGTTATATTGTACTTATATTGCTCGATGATATGGCCACACTTTGAATATTGTGTGCAAATCTGGTCACCGCATCAGGAAAAATATATAATGAAATTAGGAAAGGTACAGAGAAAGGCAACGGAAATGGGATGAGACAACTTTCCTGTAAGGAAAGGTTAAAGTAGCTAGGGCTCTTCAGCCTGGAGATGAGACGCTTCAGGGGAGATATGATAGTATTTTATAGACCTCTGAGTGGAGTGGAATGGGTAGATCTGAATTGCTTGTTTACTCATTCCAAAAATGCTAAGACTAGGGGGCATGCAATGAAGCTACTAAATAGTAGATTTAAAACAAACCAGAGAAAATATTTCTTTACTCAACATGTAATTAAATTCTGAAATTCATTGCCAGAGAATGTGGTGAAAGCACTTAACTTTGCAATGTTTAAAAAACATTGCTAGTTTAACTTCTAAAACAAAGTTAACTTCTAAAACTAAGTTAACTAAGTTAACTTCTAAAACAAAAGTGCATAAGTCATTATTAAGATGGACTTGGGGAAATCCACTGCTTCTTCCTAGGATAAGCAGTAAAAAAATATGTTTACTCCTTGGGATCTTGTCTGATACTTGTGACCTGGGTTGGCCACTGTTTTAAACTTGGACCTTCGGTCTGTCCCAGTATGGCAACTCATATGTTCTTCTGATGATACCTAGATCTTTTTCTTGGGTCCTGACCCCTAAGGTAGACCCCCTACTGCTAGTGGTCAGTCTTCCATGGAAGGATTTTAACCTACCCACTTTTCCATCTACAACCACATCAGGATAGGCCCATAAGGGATGGGGTGGGGGTGGAGGTTGGGGATAAGGGGTAGGAGGAGGATCCAATGCTCACATGTGGGTAGGCTATTGAGTCAAGGGAAGAGATGATTAAGTTTTGCTTTTTTGGGGGGGAAGTTTAGGGGAATAAGAATGGTATGCCATCAAGGCATTAGAAAATATAATTGAGGGGTTGGGAGGGCCAGGGGCTTGGATTATTGTGGGGGGGGGGAGGGGTCAGAGAGGGGATTTGGATATCATGGAGGGAGAACTGAATGGTGGGGTAGTTGACTTCAGAGAAAAGGTTGTGGCTGTGCTAATGGACTGCTGATAGTGCCACTGCATTTGTTGCCTCCTCTTGAAGCAGTGGTATTGCAGCCACACTATTAACAGTTGTGACAGTTAGCATATGTTACCAACCCATGTGATAGATATCATGGATGGCCACACCTCTGCTCTTACTCTATCATGACCACTAAGCAGCATTATGCAGTTAGCACAGATGTTTGCCATGTTGGCTGTTTTAACGTGTGTTAGTAGTTAGCATGGGTTTGTGCAAACATTTAATGTGAAATAAAACCTGCACTAACTGATTGACACTGCTTTGTAAACATACCACATAGTGTGGAGATGCATATGCTTTTATTTGAAGAGAGCTCAGTTCACCCAAAACTTAGAAAATGTTCCATCACAGAACTTTGAAAATGTTGCATCTCAAAAGATGACTTCAGCTATTTAAAATAATTATATCTTATGTTAAAGAAATGTGTCTCAGGAGCCCTACATATCTCAGTTAAATTTTGTAAAGCTCATTTATGTGCAGCTTGTAGACCAGTCTTTGGTCTGATTCACATAATGAATTTTCAACTTAATTGCAATATGCATGACACTGATTATCCCTTTTTAGATATGCAGAGACATTCTTGTGACTGTGTCAACATCTGGAAGTGGGCAGAGAAATGTGATAAGCATGCTAGAATTATATTTAGAGATGTGCAAACTATTTCATTGGATCTGTCAATTCAGCATATGAGTTTAGAAAAGCAACCAAACTTAATAGAAATTTCTCAAATTATCAGATCTGTTTTGGAATTCAAGCATATGCTCCCAATTTGAAGATCCACAGCAAGTGGATCTAATGAAGAGTCATGCTACTCAATGAATTGATTCTGGGGAAAAGTTCATCTGAACACAAACCAGGATGCGTCTTTTTTAAAATATATCAACCTGTAATATCAGCTTGATCCAAAAGCAAAAAGCCAGAAAAGCTCCTGTAAACTTTAATCAAAAGAAACTCATTTCAATATGTTTATAACTTTAATTCATGAATCCCCTCCCCCAACCAATGATTGTACAATGCAATGTACAGCATAAAATATCAAATACAAATACAATAAAATAAGAATAAAATATAGGCCCCCTTTTATGAAGCCACAATAAGTTTTTTTTTATCGCAGGCCGCTGTGGTAAAAGCTCCAACATTCATAGAATTCCTATGAGCATCAGAGCTTTTACCGCAGCAATTCACAATTAAAAAAAACCCTAAAACACAGCTTCATAAAAGGAGGCCATAGAGAATTAAAACCTTCATTTGATGCCTTATTTTACAAAAAATTCAGCAATTAGTAATCGGCCTTCTAACCTTTTAAAGAATTTGGAAAATCCAAGTCTTCACTGATTTTCTAAAAATTAAATAATCAACAAAAAGCCAGATTTGTTAAGGAGTGACTTCCAAAGATGAGCAAAAATTATAGAGACAGGGTCTGATATGCAGCTGGTAATGGTCAGTATTTGGCTGATTGCTGCTGGCTTTATTCACAGATATTCAATGCAGGCCATGTCCGGGCACTGGCATTGAATATCTGGCCATAGAAGTCACACGATTATGGCGGTATAGAAAAAATAAAATTATTATTATTATTATTATATGCAGCCAGACAAAACAGTAAGTTAAGTGTGATATTCAGCACTTAACCAACTACATGAAATAAATTTCATCAAGATAAGACTATTCCCCTCTTTTAATAAGGTGCAGTAGCCGATTTAGTGTGTGCTAAATGCTAACACGTCCATAGAATATAATGGACGCGTTAGCATTCAACGCACGCTAAATCGGCTAGCACACCTTAGTAAAAAGACCCCTATGTTTTATGTGGTTAACCTAGCCAGTTAAGTGCTGCATATTGACACTTAACCGGTTAAGTGTCAACTCTACTACTTGAACACCTGCTGGCTTTAGCTTAGGCGCAAACCAGATATTTTCATTGGCACTACCTGGTTTACTGTAGTTGAATGTGCCCATTTGGCCCCAGACAAGTTATTTAAACAGCCAGGAACCATTTCTGGCCGTTTGAATCACTTTGAATACTGTCCCCAAAATGTTATTCTTCATTCCAACTGATCTTGCCTCAGCCACTGCCATAGTTCACAGCAGTGGCGTACCTAGGGGGGGGCGGCGGCGGGGGGGCGGGCCGCCCCGGGTACCAGCCCTAAGGGGGTGTTCCCGGCCTTGCCGTTCAGTCCCCCGCCACCCCCGAAGGACCGCTCGCCCCACTGACCTTCCTGCACCACCTGTGAAGCAGCCCGCAGCAGGATCGCGAAGTCAGCGTCAGCATCCCTGCGCTGCTTCCTGCGCCGCGATCCCGCCCCTCCTCTGACATCAGAGGAGGGGCGGGACCGTGGCGCAGGAAGCAGCGCAGGGATCGCTGACGCTGACTTCGCGATCCTGCTGCGGCTGCTTCATAGGTGGTGCGGGGAGGCCAGGGGGGCGAGCGGTCCTTTGGGGTGGGTCGCGGCATCAGGCCTTCAGGGTGGGGTGGGCGGGCAGGCAGGCAAGCAGGCTTTCAAGGGGGAGGGGGTGACAGGCAGGCAGGCAGGCCTTCAAGGGGGGACAGGCCTTCGGGGGGGGTGCAGACCTTCAAGGGGTGCAGGCCTTCAAGGGGGGCAGGCAGGCCTTCAGGGGGGTGCAGGCCTTCGGGGGGGGTGTAGGCCTTTGGGGGGGTGCAGACCTTCAAGGGGGTGCAGGCCTTCAAGGGGGGGAACAGGCCTTCAAGGGGGGAAAGGCAGGCAGGCCTTCAAGGGGGGGGACAGGCCTACAAGGGGGGGGGACAGGCCTACAAGGGGGGGGACAGGCCTACAAGGGGGGGGACAGGCCTTCAAGGGGGGGTGCAGGCCTTCAAGGGGGGTGCAGGCCTTCAAGGGGGAGACAGGCCTTCAAGGGGGGGAAAGGCAGGCAGGCAGGCCTTAAAGGGGGGACAGGCCTACAAGGGGGGGACAGGCCTACAAGGGGGTGGGACAGGCCTTCAAGGGGGGGACAGGCCTTCGGGGGGGTGCAGACCTTCAAGGGAGTGCAGGCCTTCGGGGGGGGGTGCAGTCCTTCAAGGGGGTGCAGGCCTTCAAGGGGGGGAAAGGCAGGCAGGCAGGCCTTCAAGGGGGGGACAGGCCTACAAGGGGGGGGAGAAGCTACAAGGGGGTGGTACAAGCCTTCAAGTGGGGGACAGGCCTTCGGGGGGGGGGGGCAGACCTTCAAGGGAGTGCAGGCCTTCGAGGGGGGGGGTGCAGGCCTTCAAGGGGGTGCAGGCCTTCAAGGGGGGACAGGCCTTCAAGGGGGGAAAGGCAGGCAGGCAGGCCTTCAAGGGGGGACAGGCCTACAAGGGGGGGGGAGAAGCTACAAGGGGGTGGGACAGGCCTTCAAGTGGGGGACAGGCCTTCGGGGGGGGGCAGGCCTTCGGGGGGTGCAGACCTTCAAGGGGGGGGACAGGCAGGCAGGCCTTCAAGGGGGGGACAGGCCTACAAGGGGAAGGGACAGGCCTTCAAGGGGGGTGCAGGCCTTCAAGGTGGGACAGGCAGACCTTTAAGGGGGGACAGGCCTTTGGGGGGGGACCATGATTTAGAAGTACACGGAGGGAAGGGGGTGTTCAAAGAGACATGCATATGCCAAACTTTGGGGGGGGGGAAGAAATAATGGGTCTGAAAATAGAGGAGAGGGAGAGAGATGATGGACCATGGGATTTAGGGAGGGAAGGAACAGAAAGGGAGAGAAATTGGACACAAGGGATGGTGTGGAGGAGGGATAGAGATACTGGATAGGAGGGTAATTAGGAAAAGAAACGGAGAGATGGTGGACTCTGGGATGGTGGGGAAGGAGGGAGAGATGCCGGATGAAAGGGTATTTAAGAAAAGGTGGATCTGTGGAGGGAGATGAAAAAAAGGAAAGATACCAGACTTCCTGGGAAGGGAAGGGAAATGGAAAGGGAGGACAGAGTTGGCAGATGGATGGTTAGCATGCAGAAAGAAGGAGACCCTGGCAAGCAAGTTATCAGAAGAAAACCAGAGCCTTGGACCAACAAGATTTGAAATATAACCAGACAACAAAAGGTAGAAAAATTAATTTTATTTTCTGTTTTGTGATTATAACATGTCAGATTTGAAATGTGTATCCTGCCAGAGCTGGTGTTGGACTGCAAACGTGAGCTAGGATTTAACAGAAAGAGGAAAAGTCCTTTTTGTTTCTTTATTTTATTTACACCACAGCGCCAGTGTGGTTAGGAGAAGCCAAAGGGGGTGAAAAAGCTATAAAACCCACCAGGAGTTTTGAAAAAAATCACCCAACTGGGCAGGAAAATCGAATTGAAAAACCAATTCAATAGGGCTGAATCGAATCAAAATTTTTTTTTCCTGTATCTGGCAGCATTAGTTTGCGCTACTGTCTTAGACTTTAGGACCTGGGATTGGGGAGAGATGGCATCCTCAGTACTTTATAATGCAAGTGAAATGAGGATTTGGTCAGACTTTTGAAGGGTCTGCAGAAAAAAAATATTGTATAGGCCGGGGACATGAGACAGCAGGAAATGGGAACTTTTCTTCCTTCTATTTTTGTGAATGGAAAGGCTGAGGATGTCAGAGAGATCAGTTAAAATATGTGCTTTATAAGAAAATATAATAATGTGTTTTATAAAGTTTATAGCATAGCTGGCCTACCCAGTGAGGTGTTCCTAGTGGTGATGATGGCAGCGTGTCAATGTGTTGAGAGGAAGAGGTGGTCTGGGAAATTCTGCTGAGCAAACTCCGGGCCCATTTCCACCCCCCAGTTAGTCCACTCCACTCAACTGATTCACACACTGAGTGGGTCTTTGGGTGTTGTTTTGGGATCTCTTCCAGTGGTTTATCTCCTTCTGGTCCAAGGAAGGAAACTTTGTTATCCTTAGCATTGACCTACAGAATATGTTTGTAACAGCGCTGCTTGTGTGGCATTAGGCTATGTAGTGATCGAAAGAAAAAAACAGACCTTTGCACATTTTTGCACTATATGGTGGGTGTATGAGGAGATTCACATTTCCTGCACAGCTAAGTCCATGTGAAGTTACCTTGTGCTGTATTTGACATCTAGCAAGGTCTCTGTTTGAAAGGAAAGATCTAAACTTAAAAATGAAGTGGCCAGAAGTTATGGTAAAAGCAGATAGTGTAGCTGGTTTTAAGAAAGATTTGGACAAATTCCTGGAGGAAAAGTCCATAATCTGTTATTAAGACATGGGGGAAGTGTCTGCTTGCCCTGGATCGGTAGCATGGAATGTTGCTACGCTTTGGGTTTTGACCAGGTATTAGTGTCCTGGATTGGCTACCATGAGAATGGGCTACTGGGCATGATGGACCATTGGTCTGACCCAGTTAGGCTATTCTTATGTTATGTTCTCATCTGTAGGGGCCTTTGTTTTCACTTCTTATTTTAATGTATTTTTTTTCTGGGAACTTATCAGTGTTTTTTATAATGGGAACAAAAATGGAAGAGAATTAATGTGTGTGGAATGGGGGGTAACTAATTTATTCAGCTAAATAATTCAATCCACTTCAAACAGACATAGGAGAACTCACGCACCATTCACACACCCTCCAACCAAAAACGTCAAAAGAAAAAAACTGTTCGACAACCTCCTAGCCATTCGAGCTGCAACACTCGACCCCCAACTCTACAACCAATTGATATCAACCACAGACTGCAAAACCTTCAAAAAGAAATAAAAACCCTTCTATTCAAAAAACACATAAAACCGAACTAACACAATCAGAACTGTCCCAAGCATCACCTGCAACTACTCCATATGTACTTCTAATGTCATGACAATTTAGACATAATTTATGTTATGTTATGTTTGGAATAATGGTTACATATATGAGGTTCAATAAAATAAAATTTTCACTGCCTGTTTCTATTCTGACCATTTATTCCATTTCATGGTTATTGCAAAAAAAAAAAAAAAAAAAAAATTTTTACATGGGGGGTGGGGGTGTCAAAAAATGATGGGCCCCGGGTGCCACATACCCTAGGTACGCCACTGGTTCACAGTACTTTTGGAAAGGCCTTACTGCCCCTCTTTTATAAGCCATTCAACATAATATGATTACATTCAATCAATATGATTACATTAAGCCGTACTTGTACTGTACTTTTCTCTAAAAGCAACCTGATGATAGATAAACCCATTTTCTCTTCAAACCTCTGTAATTGGCATAAAATGGCCCTTTCTAATGGAAAAATATTTATTTAATTAATACCATAAGAATTAATGTGAAAGGCTAGTATACTCATGCAAAAAAACAAAAACCAAATATAATAGCACCTATGAGAGAACTGCAGTACGGGTTCTTAAAGATTTAAACTTGAAGGAAAAGATAAAACAAATTGCAACAAATTAAGCACTTTATATGGCATGCAGCATTACGAAGGGGTACTGAAAAGTTCTCAGCCCAACCAAATTCCTAAATTTTGAGCCTTATTTTGCCACTGTAGCTGAAAAAGAGTGTTATTTTATTTTGCAAAGAGCCAATTTGCAGAATCATAATGCTATGTTTTGACATTGTTTCAGATCACTGAACCATGTCAACAAAAAGTGTGGAATTTTCTAGTGTGGAACTTCTAGTGTGGAACTTCAAAACTCCAAAGGAAATCGATGAATCTAACAAACTCAAACTAAGCATGGATAAAACCAAAGTTCCTTCCACTGTTACTCTAACCTCAGATAGCGCAGTTGGTTTTAAGAAAGATTTGGACAAGTTTCTAGAGGAAAAGTCCATAGTCTGCTATTGAGAAAGACATGGGGGAAGCCACTGCTTACCTTGGATTGGTGGCATGGAATATTGCTACTCCTTGGATTTTGGCCAGGTACTAGTGACTTGTATTGGCCACTATGAGAACGGGCTCCTGGGCTTGATGGACCATTGGTCTGACCCAGTAGAGCTATTCTTATGTTCTTATGTCTAGAATCCACACTGAATATCAACAAGACATCCAAGGTCCTTGGAGTTATACTTGACTCCACCTTATTATACAAATCACAAGTATCCAACTTAAGAAAGAAAACCTTCTGAGAAGAATAAGACTTATCTGACCTTTTTTTCAAGAGTGCTACTTTGCTGTACTAACGCAAATGCTTATACTGTCCCAGCTGGATTACTGCAACTCCCTATATACAGGTCTAAATACAAATTATACAAAACACAGCAATCAGACTAATATTCAAACTAAAAAAAATTGGCCCTGTCTCATCTTACTATAAGAACTTACACTGGCATCCTGTCAAAACTAGTATCACCTTCAAACTATCATGTATGACGTTCCAAATTCTATGTGCACTCATAAAATTATTTGTCAATTCTTGGTCAACATCAACCAGAAAACTGGACTCACTTCAATCATTCCTCCCATCTCTCAAAGAAGTTAACTACAAATGCACATTTGACTCATTCTTCACTTATCTTGGCACCAAGACATGGAACAATCTCCTGACTAACATAAAGATAGAAACATTCTACAACAGATTCAGAATAAAAATTAAAAACTCTCTTCTTTGAAAACATACATACTATAGACAACTAACTCAAATACCTAATTCCACTAAATCCCATACTCAACCCAGGTTTTATACCAGTACAATTACAGAACCTCACCCCCCCCCCTTCCCGTTACTCCATTCATAACTTGATTCTCCTCAAACTGCTATAATATAATGCAGCATAAATATCTGCAATTCCTTAAGTTGACTTGAACCTATTTAAGCATAGTGTGACTCAGAAATACTAGATTAGATTAGATTAGATTAGTATGATGTAAATGTTGTGACAAACCTAGCACCTAGTTTTGCACCTAATAGGATCCTGTGCAGAAGAGCTGATCAGATTAATTCTGGTGACCAATTTGAGGCTGACCTCCCTTGCCCAAATGATCAGAGCAGTGGTGATCCGGATCAAGGGCAGGCAGACTTACAATATTGGCATCCTGTCTATAAGTCAGCTAGGGCAGCCAAAGAGAAGCTAGCAGAGCCTAGAAAACCCAGGCAAACCAGGCAAATAAAGCCTGCAGTAGAACCAAAGCCTATTCCCCTCTACAGGCTGAAGGGGATTGGCTGTGGGCTGATTAAAGGCAGGCTGAAGCAAACAGCAGAGAAAGGAGAGAGTGATGAGGATGAGTCACTCCAGCAGCTCAGAGTAGTGCGAAAGCCTTGAGACAAAGAAGCAGTGGCTGACGTCCCAGATTGGCCCATGCAGGAGGTGGAAGAAAGCCTTCTCACTTCTACCGGTCATTTTCCAGAGTTGTTGGAGGGAATGGAAGTGCAGGAAGCTGGCTCCATTGCTGAGAGTCAGGCGCAGCCCATGGACATTAATTGAAAAGTCAGTAGCTGGAAAGGCAGCCAGTGGTTTTTGGTTTTCTCACTCTTTGGCAGGAAGTGGGTTTTTTTTGTATTCTGCTCCTTACATGGAAGCTAAATGGCAGGTTTTTCTGAGGAGAAAGATTTACTGTTGTGACCATAGAACGCTTGAGATAAAGTTTGTTAAACTGCATGAATGTTCTGTAATGCTATACCTCCCTGTGTGTGCCGTGGCTGGGAGAACAATTACAGAATCTCTCTCAGCTGAGCTGCCTAACTGAGACTATAACTTAGGCACTCAGCAGCCTTAGAAAAATGGTCTTGTGACTAGCTCAAGAGAATATGAACTGTCTGCTGTTACACGATATGATAGGACTTCATGTACTTGCTGTGAAAATCTCCTGCATGTCTTGAATCCTGCTACAAGAGAAAAGTTTTAGGTTTTTTTTCCCTCTGAAATGTAAACCTGGTCTTTATACTGAACCAGAATGAATGGTCTAAGGTGAGATAGATCTGGTTAGTTGTTCTTTTGGAACCTTTAATCTTTATTTTTGCTTCACTTTTGAAAACTGGATTCTGTGGAGAGCTGCAAGCGTGACCTGTATGCTTCATTCTTGTTGACCAGCAAGGTCGGAATAAAACTATTATCATGTTTTTGAAAAACTTCTGACTGGACTTTGTATTGTGTTCAGTGGTGGAAGCCCAGACTTACCCTTTGCTCCCAGGCCTAGGCAATTGCCTAGGGCACAGTTAAAGACCTGAAGGTATCCCTGGTGGTAGGGAACACGCCAGAGCATAGTTTTTGTTACAAGTCCACTCCGCTCTGAGGGGTGCTTGTGACAATGTTGAGTAACAAATGCCCATCATACTCCACAGTGAAGAAGTGGTGTGCAAACTTTCAGCATGGAGTTTTTGAGACCAAAGATTCAGCAAGGTCTGGCAGGCCTCAAACGGTGTCAGCTCTTGAAACTATTAACTATGTCCATAAGCTGATTTTTGTAGATCAGTAAATATCAACTGAAACAATTGCTGAGACACTACAGATATCCAGGGAATATATTGGGTGTATAATCCATGAGCAGCTGGGTATGCAGAAGCTATCATCCAAGTGGGTACCCAAATGATTGAATGCTGATAAGAAATGATGTTGAGTAGACACTTCCAAATTGATTTTGCAGCATTTTCAGTTAGCTGTGATGCCAACTTTTTGGAATGACTACTTACTGTTGATGAAACATGGTTACATTGCTATGCTCCTGAGATAAATGCAATGGCAGTACTCAGGTTCTCCAAGGCCAAGGAAATTTAAGACCCAAAAGTCATCAGGAAAGGTCATGGCCACAGTGTTTTGGGATTAGGAAGGTGCTGTAATGACTGACTATATTCCAAGGGGCCAAACAGTTAATGCAGACTACTACTGTAACTTGCTGTGCTGATTAAAAAAGGCAATGAAAAAAAGGAGAGGGAAGCTGTAGAAAGAAGTTCTCTTTTTGCAAGGCAATTCACCTGCTCACAAGAAAGGCAAAATGATGGATGTTTTGACACAGTTGGGGTTTCAGTGCATAGACCATCCACCCTATTCATAAGATCTTGCTACATCTGACTATTTTCTGTTTCCAAACCTTAAAAAGAGTTTGAAAGGGTGACAATTTTTGAGCGATTCAGAGGTGATTGCAGCAGCGGAGCAGTATTTCAGTGACCAGACATCAGAGTATTTTTTGGGAGGGTTATAGAAACTTCAGACTCAATGGGGCAAATTCTATAAATGGTGTCCCAATTGTAGGCAGCAGTATGCATCCTACCACTGTCTAACCAGCCAATTGGGATGCACGTTAAAAAAAACAACAACACCCTGAGGAGGATCAACTACATTGTGTTTTTGCGAGCCTAGGGAGACCCATAAGGCCACCTAAGCTTGCCCATGATTAGGCATGGGCGTGGTTTCATCCAGAAGTGGCCTTAGGTGAGCTTAGCTGGCCCTAGGCATCTCTCTAGAGCTGTGATAGGTGCCTGAAATGTAGACTAGGAAAATGCTGGTCTACTTTTCAAATAGATGCGGTCGCTGAGCTGATCGCCGCATAGGAATCTCCCTGCCACGATCAGTTTAGTGGCCGTGACAGGGAACCCATCCCCCTGCGAGGATGACTAGCAGTTGGGATGCCTAGTCTTCCCTGCTGGAACCCCCGGAGCCACCCCCACCCCAGAATGTATGTGGCAGGTGAAGTGCACAATTCTTCCAGCTTCCACTCCCCCTGAGACATCCCCCAGCAGGAGGGATGCCCAGTCCCTCCTGCCGGAACCCCTAAAGCTGCCCCCCCTCCAAATGTCCAAGGTGGGAAGAGTACCAAATTCCTCCTGCTGCTACCCCCTCTGAGACATCCCCTGGCAGGTGGATGCCCAGTCCCCACTGCTGGAAACCCACAAACCCCCCTAAGATCATCATCAGGAGGGATGCCTACTCCCTCCAGAACTCCCCCTGCATGCATGCCCCCCAACCCAACCCCCCAGCCCACCCAAAACCCACCTTTTTTTCATTGGCCGGCAGGAAGGATGCTTACTCCCTCTGGCCAGCAGGTCCACCACAGAATGGCAGTCCTTCCCCTTCTTGTTGCATCATGGGATACACTGGGGAGGGGACTAAGGCCCTGATTGGCTCAGACACTTAAGAAAAAGACTGGCAATTTTATTAACACAGCATTACAATAATCAAGGGAACAAATTTCAAGTTCATTCCAAATCAAAAGATTTTTCAATTTATTCATAACCTGCAACTTGAAAAAATAAATAAGGACCATAGATTTACTATGCAATTGCAAATACAAAAATTAATTCAAATTTTGGTGTCAGACTGTGTATTAACAGTCACCCAACACAGAAGTGGAGAGAAAAATTCTGTACAACTGAGAAAAAGAATATCAACCAGTTGTTGGTTCAGCAACAACTTATTCTCTAACCTCCAAATGTTAATAAATGTCAAGCAGTCCTTAATTACTATGACTACTATAGTGAATGAACCATGAACTGAAATAAGAAATTAATTGTCATCTGCATGGAGTAGATAAACAAACAAATGAAGTTAGTAAAGTTTAGGTTTAGAAACAGATATTTAGATCTGTGTATACAAAACTGTGATAATATTCTATAAAAGTATATGTGTATTACCATTCCAAAGTTCAAAATATGCCTACACTTCAAATACTTGCCACAAGCATCCCCACAAGCAGTGGCGTACCTAGCATATGTGACACCCGGGGCCCATCATTTTTTGGAACCCCCCCATCTGTACGAAAAACATGATTTTTAGTAACAATCCACACGTCACACATGAGTACCTAGGAAAAGGCAGCATCTTACATATGCAGTGAGCAGTACATCAATACACCCATTGTAAAACTAAACAAGCCAGACTAGTACAGATCAATCCTACACCGTCAATCCTAATAGAAAACCATGTCTTTCAAACACACAGAACACAAAAAATACCTTCGCCTAGTATGGAATATATCATCACAAACTAACCCCTCCCCCTTTTACAAAACTGTAGTGTGGATTTTAGCCACGGTGGTAACAGCTCTGACGCTCATAGAATTCTGGGCATCAGAGCTGCTACCACCACGGCTGGCACTAAAAAACGCTCCACAGTTTTGTAAAAGAGGGGATAAAATAGAAATACAAAGACAAAGGTTAAATTGAACTAGCAAGAAGCTGGACTCTGCATACAATGCAACACAACAGACACAGTGACACATGTCTCCTAAAGCAATAAATAAATATAAATTTTTTTCTACCTTTGTCTTCTCTCGTTTCTGCTTTCTTCACCTTCTTGTTACTCTCTTCCTTCCTTCCATCTCTCTGCGCCTATATGGCATCTTCTCTCCTTCGATGCCCCTTCCAGAAACTGTATGCCTCCCCCTTCCATCTCTCCTTTCACCCCATTGGTCTAGCATCTCTCTCCTCTCCTTCCCTCTCCCACACCTCTCTTCTGCAATCCCTTTCTTCCCTCATTTTCCTTTTCAATTTATTTTCTGCATCCATCTAGATTATGTTCTTACTACCCTCTCATCAATTTCCAGCTCGCCACCTCTTTCCCTCACCCCCCCCCAGTATTTCCCTAACTCAATCCTTTTCCCCCGTCATGTGCCCTCCTTTTATTTATCCCTTCCTTCCATCATCTGCCCCTTCTCTCTCTTTCCCCCCACTTCCATCATATGCCCTCTTCTTTCTCCTTCTCTCCACTTCCATCATCTGCCCCTTCTCCCCACTTCCATCATCTGCCCCTTCTCTCTCTTTCCCTCCACTTCCATCAGCATCTGCCCCCTTTCGCTCCCTACAACCCAATTCCATGCAGTATCGTTCCCCCTTATGTCTGTTTCCCTGCAATTCCATCAGCATCTGCCCCTTTCTCTCCCTCCACCACGCATCCATAGCACCCTGACCCCCTGTCTCACCCTTCACCATGATTCTATACCACCCTGACCCCCTTTCTCACCCTTCAGCGTGATTCCATATCACCCTGACCCCCCTTTGTCACCCTTCAGCGTGATTCCATACCACTCTGACCTCCTTTCTTTCTCCATCCTAAAGGTCCCATGATGACTGCTTCTGCTCGGTTGGAAGAGGGAAGTGACGTCGGAGGGGACTGGGCCTGCAGACGCAGTTAGTTGCGGCAAGATCCTGCGATGACTGCGGCTGCCGGTTCCCCCCCCCCATGTCACTTACCTCTTCCCAGTCATCGTGGGACCTTCTTCACTTCAGTGCGGTTGCTGACTCTGCTCTAAGTACGGCAGCTGCGCTGAAGTGCCGTTTGAAGCAGCGCGGGATGTTCCGGATCCGGCCGGCTGTGCACCCCCTTGGAGCGGACCGCCCCCCCCCTTGGTACGCCACTACCAACAAGCCTCCTTGAAATCTGTGAATATAGCCAACTTAAACATGTATTAGTAACGTCTTTTCTAAAATTGCTACTTATACATGTATGTCCAGTTGAATGTATGAATAGTGCCTTCCATAATCATCTCCCTAATCATACACTGGAGAATTATTCATTCTCAATCATCCATAGATAAATAGAAATTACCTTAAGAGGCAGATTTGGAGGGGGGGGGAGAGGGATCCAAAGCCTCAGTTTTTGAATTTCAGAATTTAGGACCCTAGTTAACTGCTTATATTGCTTATGCCTCAAACCAGTCCTGGTCTCCAAGCGTATTTATTTAATTACACTTGATATACTGCCAAAGGGCCTGGGAGGGGAATCTATGTAATAAACAAATATCAAAAATTATGGAAATAATTTAGAGAAAAAAATGAAAAGAGAAGGAACTGGGGAATATTGGGAAAGAGAGAAAGAGGGGCAGGAGAAAGCTACAGGATCATGGAACCAAAGGTTTCTGAGAAGAGATGAGTTTTAAGCAGTTTCTTGAAAGAGAGAATGGTAGGTTGATTTCTAATATGAAGAGGACATCCATTCCAGTGTTTTTTTCATCAACTGATAATGATATCTACAGCCTTAAATATTTTGTGCAAATAGTACAAATGTTTATGGTAGATATACATTTATGTTGGTAACATCTGAAAGCTGTTCCCTGCAAGAAGACCATTTGCTATAACATTCCACTCCAGGTGTATTGGGAGGGGAGGGACACTAGCCTTGTGACATCATCAATAGGGGCCATTATAAAATTGCAGACTCCTGAGCACTTCATTTTGGCCATTTCCAATCTGCCATCTTCACCTTGCTGTTGCTGGTCATTCCTTATACTTTGTGTTAATATTTGAGAACTACTCTAAGTACAAAGATTACCAAATTAGGACAAACTGAAGGTCCATCAAGCTCAGCATCCTGTTTCCAATAGTGGCCAACCCAAGACACACGTACATAGCTAGATCCCAAGTAGTAAAACAGATTTTATGCTGCTTATCCTAGGAATAAGCAGTGGATTTCCCCAAGACATCTCAATAATGACCTATGGACTTCTCTTTAGAAAATTATCCAAACCTGTTTTAAAACTCGCTAAGCTAATTTCACCACAATCTCCGGCAACAAATTCCAAAGTTTAATTACACATTGTGTGAAGAAATATTTTGCCTGGTTTGTTTTAAATCTAATATTTAGCAGCTTTATCATATTTCCCCTAGTCCTAGTATTATTGGAAAGAGTGAACAAGTGATTCATATCTACTCTTTCCACTTCACTCATCATCTTATAGACCTCTATCATATCACCACTGAGCCATCTCTTTTCCAAGCTAAAGAGACCTACCTAACTGCTTTAGCTTTTCCTCATAAGAAAGTCATCCCATCCCTTTTATCATTTTCATTGCCCTTCTCTGTACTTTTTCTAATTCTGCTATATCTTTTTTTGAGATACGGTGACCAGAACTGCACACAGTATTCAAGGAGTGGCTGTACCACAGAGCAATACAAGGGCATTATAACATTTTCTTCTTTGTTTTCCATTCCTTTCCTTTCCTGATAATTTCTAACATTCTATTTGCTTTCTTAGCCACCACCGCACATTGAGCTGAGGGTTTCAACGTATCCTCAACAATAACACCTATATCCTTTTCCTAGGCACTGACTCCTAACATATAGCCCAGCATCACATAGCTTTAGTTTGGGTTCCTCTTTCCCACATGCATCACTTTGCACTTGCTCACATTAAAAGTCATCTGCCATGTTGATGCCCAGTCTCCCAGTCTAACAAGATCTTCTTGCAACTTTTCACAATCCTCTTCCGAAGTAACAACTTTGTGTCAACAGCAAATTTAATTATCTCACTAGTTATTTCCATCTCTAGATCATTGGATAAATATGTTATAAAGCAACAGTCCCAGCACAGACCCCTGAGGATCTCCAGTTTTTATCCTTTGCCATTGAGAATATAGACCATTTAAACCAGCGGTCTCAAACATGCGGCCCACGGGCCGCAGGTGGCTCTCCAGATTTTATTTGCGGCCCGCGATCTGGACTGGATCATTATCTTCCTTTTGGAGCAGCAGCGTGTCTGGCCGGCTCGTTCTGTTCAAAGCCGCGGGTTAGCGGCTCCTTGCGCTATCCACGGAAGAGCCGGCCAGACACGCTGCTGCTCCAGTGGCGTACCAAGGGGGGGGCAGTCCACTGTTCTCCCTAAAGTGCGGCTCGTCTAGAGCAGTGGTGCCCAACCTGCTTCCCTTCCCTTCGCAGGCCAGCACCGTGTTATTTGATCTCCCTGCTTCTCTTCGGGGCCGACCAACTCTTGCCACCTGACGTAAATTCTGACGTCTAGAGGACGTTCTGGCTAGCCAATCGCTGCCTGGCTGCCCGGAATGTCCTTTCTGACGTTAGAATTGACGTCGGGCGGCGAGAGTTAGTCGGCCCCGTGGAGAAGAGAAAGAGGGAGATCTCGGCCTGTTCCCGATGGCGGCAGCGGCAGCAGCCTATTCCCCGGCGGTGGTGGCATGGGGGAGGGCAGGAAGGAAGGAAGAAAGAAAGAAAGAAGGGGGGGACAGGGAGCCAGAAACAAAGCAAAAAATGGGACACAGAATCAAAGAAAGACAGACATAGAGAAAGAAAGAAAAAGTTGGGGGAGGGAATGAGGTCTGGAGGAGAGGAAGCATACAGGAGGCTGAAAAAAGGGAGGAAATATTGGATGCATAGTCAGAGATTGATGGAATTACCAAAGGTAGGAAAATGATTTTATTTTCAATTTAGTGATTGAAATGTGCCAGTTCTGAGAAAGAAAAGATATTAAACTTTAAATGTGAGGGCTGCAGAAAAAAATAGAGCACTTGGAGGGCCGCAGAAAAAATAGTTAATGTCTTATTAAAGAAATGACAATTTTGCTTTAGGTAAAACTCTTTATTGTTTATATATCTTTCCTTTTAACTGTTAAAGGAAAGTTTTATAAACTATAAAGAGTTTAACCTCATGCAAAATTGTCATTTCTTTAATAAGACATTAACTATTTTTTCTACGGCCCTCCAAATACCTACAAATCCAAAATGTGGCCCCGCAAAGGGTTTGAGTTTGAGACCACTGATTTAAACCTACTCTGTTTTCTGTCTTTCAACCAGTTCTTAATCCATAATAGGATATTACCTCTTATCCCATGGCTTTCTAATTTCCTCAGAAGTCTTTCATGAGGTACTTTGTCAAATGCCTTTTGAAAATCCAAATACACAATATCAACTGGCTCACCTTTATCCCACTCTACAAGAAGACCACTTGCTGTAAAATATTGTGTATCTGAATTTTCAAAAGGCATTTGGCAAAGTACCTATGAATGAAGAAATTAGAACAACATGGGATAGGAGATAATGTCCTATTATGGATTAAGAATTGGTTAAAAGATATAAATCAGAGATGTGTTTAAATGGTGAGTACCGTATATACTCAAATATAAGTTGATCCGATTATAAGTTGAGACCCCCCTTTTCCTCCAAAAAAGGAGGAAAAATTGTTGACTCTAATAAAAGTCAGGTGGCTTAATATTCAAGTACCCTGCCCTGTCAGGGTCTGTATCCAGCTCCCTTTCTGCCAGGCACTGCACCCAGCACCCTTCCCCTGTCAGGCACTGCACCCAGCTCCCTTCCTGTCAGGCATTGCACCCAGGCCTCCCAGGCATTACACCCAGGCCTCCCAGGTATTGCACCCAGGCCACCCAGGCATTGCACCCAGGCCTCATTTCCTGTCAGGCATTGCACCCAGGCATTGCACTCATTGCACCCTTTCTGTCAGGCATTGCATCCAGCCCCCTTCCTTCCTTCCTTCCTTCCTTCCCTCCCCTGTCAGACTCTGCATCCAGCACCCTTCCTTCCCTCCCCCATCAGACCGCACCCTCCCTCCCAGGCTTTGCACCCTGCCCCCTCCCTGCCCTAGCCTCATACCTCTACCGCCGATCCCCGGTGGAGGTGCAGCAGGCAGGAGCAAACTTTCCAAGTTCCTGGCCCGCTGTTAACAGGCTTCCGTGAGTGTCTTCGGGGACGCTGAAAAGCACGAGCATGCGTGTGATTTGGCGCTGCTGCTCAGTGCTGAGCGGCTTCCTTAATGGCTCCTGTGAATTCTTGTGAGAATTGCTAGATGTCCTGCTTTTCTTTTTCGATTGATTGTTCTCTGCATGGACGAGTATGCTTCTAACGTGGAACTCGCTGTTGTCCCAGAATAATCTATCGGGGCTTTTCAACTATGGTCACAGCCCTTTCACGTACTTCTCCCATCATTTTTTCAGCAGCTATTCTGACATTGTTGGGTGCATGCACATGCGCCGTTATTTCGACAGAAGATCCATCCATGTGCCTTTTTGTTCTGCCTACACAGTTACGACGCACACACCTCCATGACATGGAACCGTCTGCCATAACTCGATCACGACGATAATGATGTCATTCATGAACCCAATGCTCTTTCCCACGCTGTGAAGTTATTACTTCCATCTCTATGGCAGTTCACTCCTGTAACCATACAATTTATAATTATTATATTATTATTATTATATATTGCAATTCACTAGTGCACATCTTATATAGCTTAAACCTTCTCTCCCTCCCTCTTCCCCCTTTCCTTCCCCTCCTAGAAAAAAAACAAAAAAAGAAAAAAACAACTCCCATCCTTCCCCTTCCACATTCCCTCCTCTCTTCCCCCTTACCCCTCCTAGATTTGAACTTTTCTACAGCGCCCTATTACTTGCTATACTCATTTATCTTGCAATTCAATAGCGTGCATCTTACAAGCACCCCAAGGGACTCGAAATTATGCGGGTGCACTAACGCGCTCATCGATCCATTATTATATATAAATAAGCGTGTGTTCAGGGTTTCATTAGTGCTTTTTTACAGCGGCCTAGCATTGCTACACTCGTTGTTTCTTGCTATTCACTAGCGCGCGCCTTATATAGCTTAAACCATTAGCGTGGAAGCCACAAGGAAGTTGAAATTATGCGGGTGCACTAACGTTGAAACTTGGAGTGAAACGAGCGAAACTTGAGATTCACATTGTTTTCTTATACCCTCACTTATCTAGCGATTCTGTTGTGTGCATCTCATATAGCTTTCAACTTTAAAAAAGTTATATAAACATACCTTGCAAATGAAGAAAGTTGGAAGTAGTGTCGCTCTCACCAAAGGCGAGTGAAATCTGAATTTGGAAGTAGTGTCGCTCTCACCAAAGGCGAGTGAAATCCGCGCAAGAGAAATACATGTTATAGAACAAGTTCTAGACCAGACCTATAACAGACACAGTCAGGCAGCGAAAGGAAGGCAGACTGTTCTTTTTTTTTTTAGTTCAATAATTTTATTGAATATTATAAGAAATATAAACAGAAAGCAGTTCAAACACATAGAATCAGAGTAAAAATCATGTATCAAAGATCTGTATCTACAATCGTTCGAATAGAACTAGATTAATGAAAAGGATCCAGAATATCTGGAACTGCTAATGAAAGAAACAGAAAAAGACAGAGAAGCAGGAAGAATGGAAGAAAGAGAGAGAAAGATAAAGGAAGAGAGAGAGAAAGAGAGAGAGAGAGAGAGGCAGAAGTGTCTACAGAGCAGAATGAACATATGAATCTAAGAATGACCAAGGTGATTTATTTCGTGCCAAGTTTGTGGAGAATCGAGAAATCAATTTCTTCTCATATGCATAAAATTCAAATTTGTGGTACATGCTCAAAGAGTTCCACCAGAAGGTGTAGTCAAGTAGTGAGGATGATTTCCAGTTTTTTAAATATGCATAAGAGCTGTCACAAACATGGTGTCAATGAGTTTAGGTGGGCAGTTTGATTGTGCAAAACAAGGGTGTTGAGAACGAAGGATTATAATGTCCATGGAGATCATTTCTGAACACTTAGTAATAGATTTTATGGTGTCCCAAATACGAAGCAAAAAGGAATGAACCATATTGCAGTGGAAAAGCATGTGATCAAGAGTTCCAGGTTCTTTCAAACAGTTCCAGCAGGTAGAGTCTTGTTGTAGATTCGCTTTCCACATACGAAATGGGGTCCATACTGCATTCCACATAATAAAGTACATTGATTGCGAAACTCTGGATGATAAAAGAGGATGATTTGTGGAAGACCAGAAAAGTTCCCAATCTATTTCAGAAAGCGTGGTTTTCAAGATAGAGTCCCAATGGCTCATAGATTGAGATGAAAAGGTGAAGAAGTGATCTCTTAGTATACCATAAAAAAGAGATATCGCCTTACCTTTCAGTAAAGCCAGAGTAGACCAGTGACGAACAGTGTGAATGGAGGTCATAAAGTCAGGGCGTGTATGTATATTAGATAATATTCCAGTAAGCATAAGCCATTGTGAACGTACAGAGGATGGAAGTGAGTATGTAGAACGGAAAATATCAAAGGGGACAAAAGAAGTGGAGGAGACCAGTTGATGAACAAACCACACACCCGCCCGCTGCCATCTCTTCCATGAGAGGGATCTTCCGCTGATTTGAATTTTAGAGTTATTCCAAAGGGACATGAGTGGGCCTTCATCAGCATGAATCTCAGCCGCTGCATCTAAGAGGTTTAAAGCATGCTGCGTTGCACTCAACAAAGAATACTTTCTCAAGTGTCTAGGTACTGACACTGTAAGGAAGCAGGAGACGTGCAGTGGTGCACATAAAAAGCGTTCCATTTCAAACCATGCTGGCTGATCCTGAGGGTTTGAGTCAACTATCCATTGAGCTCCATATTTGGCTAGTGATGCAATATAATAATAATAAAAATCTGGTAAATTTAAGCCGCCATTAATCTTAGAGGCCTTCAGCATGGCGAGAGCAATACGAGGTTTTTTCTTGTTCGAAATAAATTCAGAGATTTTCATATTAAGCCAATGAAAGAATGTTTTCCGGCATAGGAGTGGAAGCATAGAGAGAGTGTAATTAATTTGTGGGGCCAGAGTCATTTTAATGGAGGCTTTTCTACCCCACCAGGACAGATAAAGCGGGGACCAACGCGTTGTAGTATTTAAAACTAAATTTTTGATTTTAGATATGTTAAGATCCTGAGCATGAACTGGATCTTTATGGATTAGGACTCCCAAATATTTCACAGCTCCTTGTGACCATGGAAAAGAGAAATGAGCCAAATCTGAGGAGGAAATATGGTCATTGAGAGGAAAGATCTCTGACTTCTCCCAGTTAACAGAGTATCCAGAAAGATGAGAGTATTGAGAAACAATGCGGATGAGATGGGGTAGAGAGACAAGAGAATCTCTGAGAAAAAGAAGAACGTCATCGGCGTAAGCTGCTAATTTAATGTCTCGATTGGACGAGGGAATACCATTTATTAAGGAACACTGTCGGATAGCTGATAGTAGAGAATGACACGGGGAAAAAATTTGTCCCCGTCCCCGGCCCACCATCCTCTGCACTGCCCCGTCACCGCCATTCCCTTCACCGCCCCGTCACCGCCACTGCCATCCCTTTCACCGCCCCGTCACCGCCACTGCTACCCCATTCATCGCCCTGTCACCGTCACCGCAGCATACATAAAAGCCTCAAACGGGTATGATTTTATATACTTATCTTTATTAACGTATAAAGGAAACATTCTTTACAACTTTACAACTTAGTTAACTATTAGTTAATAACTATACAAAAACAAAACACAACAAAACACAACCTGTACTTTTAATTGTCCTTATTTTTTAACCCGTGGATGAACAACAAATCATCCACAATCTCTGGATTCAGTCTAGTTCTCCTTTCTTCCACAGTCCTTCCTGCAATAGAGAATGCCCTCTCTGAAGATGTACTGGTAGCTGGAATGCACAGTATCCCTTGTGCAACTTTTGCTAATTTTGGCCAGCATTCTTGTTTATTTCTCCAAAATCTTAAAACATCAGCATCAAAATCAGTAGAACAAAGATAGCTATCTACCTCATTAACAGCAGCCTTCTGAGGTGATAATGTTTCAAAAAAGTCACTCAAGAAACCAACGGTTGCATCTATTTTCCTTCTTTTGGAGGGACCTGGCCCTGGGAGTTCACCCACTGTGGCGATCTCTGGAAGTGTGGAATGTTGGTCCAGATTTGAAGTTGAGGGGGCTTCCATTTCAACCTCTTCGTACAACCTCTTTAAAGATACGATTGCCTGTGTTTTTTCATCTTCTGGGAAGATAACTGAATTATTTTTCAGACATGGGTGTAACAGAGAAGCAATGCTGTGTAATGGATAAACTGGGAAATAAGTGTTGATTAACTGTTCAAAATGTTTCTTTATGGAAGCAATAATTGATGAATCCGTCGCAGTAACAGTTAGATGTTTGAACAACTGAGCACGTGTTGGAAGGACATTGCAGAGGGTAGGTGTTTTATCAGCAGACAAGGCAGTTGTAGCTTCATTAAAGTTGCGCAAGACACAAATTGTGTCATTTAATAGTGCTTCATTCAAATCCAAAAGCAGCCTCTGCAGTTTTTTATCCCTATACTCACTGGCCAGTTCTTTAAGATGTGGTAGGTTTTGAGATACCGATTCCAGCATTTTATAGATGCTATTCCATCTTGTTGGAACAGCCTGTTTAAGGCTAGTCTCTAGCTTGTGATGCATTTTTGAATGCTTGATATGTGCGACGGTGTCTTTTGCAAGATTAATCAGCACACTTACATCAGCAATCGGAGAATCGAAGTTGTCATTGTGCTTCAATCCATGAACCAACACAAGATTCAAATTGTGGCCTGCACATGATAGCCACTGTTGATCTTTGAAGGCAGCCTTAACATTAGCTCCATTGCCAGTGATATAGACATTGTTCTGATGATAAGCCCCAAACTCTTCCAAGATTTCCCTCACAGTTGATCGAATGTTAGCTGCAGTGTGCTTATCAAGCAGAGTTCTGGTGGCAAGAATTCTTGCGTGGAGATGAAAATTGTCGTATACATAGTGTAGAGTCACGGTTATGTATGGCATACCAGTTCCATCTTCAGTCCACAGATCAGTTGTAATGGCAAATTTATTTTGCCGAACCAACACCTCAGACAATGCAGCCTTTTCTTTTTCAGCAATTGCTGAAATATGTCTTGACACTGTTCTGGCAGAGGGGAGTACTAGATCAGAAGAAACTTGACCATATTTCGCACCAATGGAAATCAACATGTCAGCAAGGCGAGTGAATCCTATTCCCTCGACCAGAGAAAAAGGTCTGATGTCCATTGCACACATCGAAGCAACTGCATCAGTAACGTCTGTTTTCGCTGCTGTAGGCAAGGTACTTCTGCTGTTGTCTTCCTTCGGATTCTCTTTATGTAAAAAGTCCTTGATGCTTTTCGTCACAGCAGTATACTTTTGCCCAGTACAGATTGCTGCATGTGATTTCAGGCCACTGGTACCATCACGCGACCTCCACCTCAAAGCTGACCTGCACTTCTTGCACATGGCGAAACCGCTGTATTGACCATCCACGTAGATGACAAGAAAGAACTTCCACACCGGACTAGCTCCATTATTTTCCATCAGAGACAATCGATTGCTTTTCGTAATGATGAGATTCTGCACGGTAGTTTTATCCATGATAGTCTAGAAAAAAAACAAAAAAAACACTATGTGAATGACCAAATAAACAAAAAAAGCAATACCAAAAATAGCATCAAATTACAAACTGCTACAATGGATTGATTGAATTCATTGCAGCAGTTTGCTTCAGTCATTGTCTTAAATATAAATACTCACCTTTGCCGAATGACAATACTTCTTTCAATGATAATGTTTGCCGAATGACAGTATCTTTCAATGAAAAGCTTTAGTCGAACAGCCCAAATTTTCTTTTACCAAGTAAAAATTTCCTAGGACCGACACAAAAAAAGGAAGTATGGTTATAAGACAGTGTAACACACTAAAAGACTAAACAGCACATTTTAATTTCTTTATCATTTAGAAAGCATAAAGTAGATATACCTGCTGGCAGCACCAAAAAAATAAAAATAAAAAACAAACAAACCATATGATAATCAATATGTACTACTACCAATCGTGGAGAAAATGGAAGATGGAAAATAGAGAATGACACGGGGACAAATTTTTCCCCATCCCCGCAAGTTCATTTCCGTTCTCATCTGCACAAGTGGGTTAAAATGCAAATCTGCTACCATGAAATCTGATTTTTAAGGACATGCATTCGTGCAATTGTACCACAGCAAATGGACTTTGGTGCATTTGCCAAGGGAGAATCGCTACTGTGGCTTTGTAAAAGGGGCCCTTACTGAGTGAAGTCCATAGTCATCTAGACCAGTGTTTCTCTCCACCAAGTTTCCCAGGCCAATCTCCATCCCTGACCCCCATCCCCATCATAATAGTAAATAGTACTAATTGTAATGCAATTTCTTCAATTCATTTTTCATGTACACTACTGTATATAATATTAATTCATTATGGTAACCACAAAATAAAAAGAAACACAAAGCACACTGTATGCAGAGAAAATATTAATTAATATTTGTTTCATTTTTCAAAGAGGTCAAGACAGATGACTAAAACATACAATGTCACCTCAGAAACAACTATAGAAAAATAGACAAATATAATGCAAAATATAGATAACTGATATAAATTCTCAAAACTGACACATTTTGATCACTAAATTGAAAATAGTCATTTTTCATACAATTTTTCTATCACTAATCTTCCCCCACCCCAGGGGCTAGCAATGCAAAAGTCTTCCTGCCATTCTCCCTGAATTGGAGTTTGATTTTTTTTTATTTTTTTGAATGATTAAATATTTCAATTCAAGACAGAAAAGATATACCAGCACAGTAAATGCACAAAAATCAAATTAGAGCCTCTTCTATTAAACTTCACTAGCAGAATTGTAAACTGAATATTCATATTACAGAAGTTTAACCATGTCATGAACATCAACACTAGAATTGTGCCCTATAACATACTGATAAGAAGTTTTATTTTTCAAATTGCCTTCCCCTCTCATCTCCTCATGAGCACACAAGCAAGCATGCATATTTAACACACATCAACATAAATGCACAGACATAAAACTACACAGTCTTACATGCAAAGGGGTTGGAAAGAAAAGAATCTCATTGGCCATGCTCTGTATGCTTTTTCCACTTGTAACCTGGGAAATGCTAGAAGAATACATTTGAGATTTATTTGTTTCACTATTTTTGCTTTGCACTCAGATTAAAAAAAAAAAAAAGAACCAGCTCCGTGCTGCAAGAGTAGCTCAGCCAGACTCCAACCGGTCACCGGAGCAAAGAATCCCCCCCCTCCCCCCGCTGCCGGGAACCCTGGGCAGGCAAGCAGTACCTTTCCTTCTGGCTGAGCTGCTCTTGCAGCACGGAGCTGGTTATTTTTTTTTTTTTTTTTTTTAATCCGGTGGTAGAACTTGCATGTCTGGCCTGACGCTGACCCTATCTAAGCATCCACCAGCCCCCAATGGTGTGGCACGCAGACCCGTCCTCTTTTCCCATCTGCCTTAAAAGGGCTGCACAGCCCAGTTTTATGTGAATTGGCTCGGGGGATGGGCTCGGGCTCCTTGGAGAGGCGAACGGAGAGGAAGCAAGCAGCGAAGGAGGTCAGCAAAGATGGGGATAGGCCCCTCTTACCGCTAAGTGTAACAACTCTTAGAGTTTGAACTAAGTTTGAAGCAGAACTTTTATTCACCCAAACAGTCCTTTCCTTACCTCTACTTGTAACTGACGAAGTTTTCAGGTTTTCAGCTCCTCCAAGAATGCAGTGAAATCCAATCGAGGCAGCGACTCAAAATTCAAATCCTGGGCTCGACTCCGAAATCCCAATCGCTACTGCTGCACTACAACCCATTAAATATCATGTGCGGCAGTAGCGATTGGTCCCCTACTTTGAGCAAACAGATCTGACAAATGAGGAGCCAGTATATTGGGGGGCGGAGTCAATGCGGCAACGTGCAAGTCGGGTAGAGAGTTGGAGGAGACAGACCACATGGCGGAGACAAACATGGCCGCTGGAAAAAAAATCAAACACCCTGTCCCGAACCAAAGACACACGGTGAAGACAAGGTAAATAGCGGTACTTAGAAGGGGGTACATTGGCCTGCGGGGACAAATCTTTTCACCGTTTTTGCGGGCGGTGAAAACTTTTGTCCCCGTGTCTGCGGCGATTTGGCTATGGAGTCTCCATAACCCGCAGCCAAACCGCCACCACGCCGCGGCTCCCTGCGGGGATCGCTCCCCGTGTCATTCTCTAGTTCCAACGCTAAATCAAATAATAATGGTGAAAGGGGACAGCCTTGACGGGTACCTCTGTGAAGGGAAAATTTGTTATAGAGAGAGTTATTAATCAGGATACGGGCCGTGGGTTGTCGATCTAATGTTTCTATCCAATCTGTGAAAAAGGAACCAAAGTTGTACCATTTCAGTACTCGGAATAGGAAAGGCCACTCCACTCGGTCAAAGGCCTTTTCAGCATCAATAGCCAGACCAATCACAGGCTCCAACATTGTTTTGGCGTGGGCATTAATATGATGAAATAAGCGTAAATTATCTCCTATGTATCTTTGTTTGATGAATCCTGTTTGATCTTTATGTACGAGGGATGGGATCACTGTGGTAAGTCTTAATGCTAGTAGTTTCGCCATGATTTTGTAATCCAAATTGAGGAGAGAGATAGGACGAAAGTTTTTAACCAAAGTAGCATCCCTATCTGGCTTGGGAATAACTACAATGGTGGCCTCAGTGAAGTTAAATTGTTTGTCCGGAGTGGAGTGGAGGAAATCGTAATATGTTAGAAGTTGAGGCGCCAAGAGAGCTCGGAAACTTTTGAAAAACTCACCAGTAAACCCATCTGGTCCAGGGGCTTTCCCAGTGGGTAAGGAGGATATAGCAGTCTCAATCTCATATGTAGTTATAGGAGCATTTAGCTTTGCTTTAATAGATTCCGATATGGTTGGATGAGCTAAAGAGGCAAGAAAAGAATCTATGTCCGAATCAGGGGCCGAAAACTTAGATTGATATAGGGCAGTATAAAATTTTTCAAATTGGGAGGAAATCAAAGATCTGGTTCTGGCTAATTGTCCTGATGGGTCTTGAATAGCTGAGATGTGTAAACGTTTTGATTTGGTTTTGAGATATCTAGCTAAAGGGCGACCATATAGTGACCAGAAGTTGAAATAAAGATATCTCGTCGGGCCGTGCAGGACCCCAAGGTATTATATTCATATTTAAGGTTTTGAATACGTTGGAATAAAGATGGATCATGTAAATGGGTAGACATATGTTGTAATTCTAGGTTTTTGATAGAAATTTCTCATTCTTTTTCTTTTTGCATGGATTGTTTATTTTTCCAGGAAGCAAGCTTAATCTGAGAGAAGCTTTGTAGGCTTCCCAAACGATAGAAGGACAGATTTCTGGATCTTTAGTATTGAGTTCGAAGAATTCCGTAGTAAAGGATTTGATTTTGTCTACTATTATCTCATCTAAGAGTAAGGCATTGTTAAGTCGCCAAGAGGGAGATTCTTTGTGCGGAGCAGAAACAGATAAATGTAAAGAAATAGCCGCATGGTCTGTAAGAGATATTGGGTGTATGATAGTGTTTGTCACATCCTGAATGAGAGAAGAGGAAAGAAGAAAGAAATCAATCCTCGAGTAGGTGTTGTGTGGCGGTGAAAAGTAGGAATATTCTCTACCTTTAGGATGCAGTAAGCGCCATGGATCTACAAGGGAGAAGGCTTCTTTTAAAGCATGTAGAGCTGCAAAAGATCTGGATTTGGAGGGTCTGCAAGAGGATGATCTGTCTATGTAAATATCTTGAATTTGATTGAAATCCCCGCCCAATATCAGAGAACAAGAATCGTGTTCAACTAATGCTAGCTGAAGGTCTTTGAGAAAGTCTGGGTGGTCCAAGACAGGAGCGTAAATGTTAAGGAACACAAAATCTACAGAGTGCAACGCAGCATGCACCAGACACCACCTACCGTCAGAGTCTGTTTTAACAGAGTGGACAACAGGGGATAGCTTGTCACTGAGAAGTATTGATATCCCATTTTTCTTCTTTTGAGTTGCAGGGGAATATAAATGAGTGGAATATCCCTTCAACTTAAATTTCAAGGAGGCAGCGGGCGGGAGGTGGGTCTCCTGTAAATAAATCACATTAGGATGTTTATTAGACACGTAGTTGGCTATCTTTTTCCTTTTAATAAGATGATTCAACCCATTCACATTAAAAGAAAAGATATGTAAGTCAGCCATAATCTATTATATGCTGTGGTAGGACATAGTAGATATCACCTTTATGAGAAAAAAGCAAATGACACAACCAGAATATCAAGTAGACACTTCTGCCAGAAAGTAGAAATAAAGAAAGCATAAGAGAAAGAGCAAATAGACTAGCAGTAACAGCATAATACAAGGTCAGAAAAAAGAAAGACCAAGCTATCATGCATGGAATAAAACAGTTTAAGGGTGCTCCTGTGAGCACGGAGAAGTAACACATACGGAACAGCTAACACTACTCCACACCCACTCAATTTGAGAAACATGAGAGTGGTGTGCTTATTCACACAAAACAATAAATTGTACAGTCATGTACTAGTAGACTATAACAGCAGGAAACATTAACAGCAGGAAACAGAGGCAAGCAAAAACATCAGTAGCTCAACATGTCAGCGCATTTTCAGAGAGTCCAGGAATGCATCCAGCTCCTCAGGATCAGTGTAAGAAGTAGTGCGGTTATTGTAGGTAACTTTCATCCTGGCAGGGTACATAAGACCGTATTTGGCTCCAATGTCTTTGAGCTCCTGCCGGTGAGAGAGAAAAGCCTTTTTCTTCAAGGCTGTGGTTTTAGCCAGATCTGGAACAATGAAAAACTTCCTGCCTTGGTGTAGTAGCTGAGGTTTAGATTTTGCTGCTGTGAGAATCTGTAATGTGTGCTGAAATCTGAGCAGTTTAGCCACAATGGGCCTGGGAGAAGATGCATGTGCAGAGAGGAGAGACGGCACGCGGTGAGCACGCTCTATTTCCAGTGGAGGTGAGAAGACAAGACCCAGGGTAGCAGGCAGGAAAGCAGAAAGAAAGGCAGCCATATCAGAGCCCTCCAATGATTCAGGTAGCCCAATAATTCTTAAGTTGGATCTTCTGCTGCGATTAGAAAGATAACTTAGACTTAGAAACTTAGAAATAGACGGCAGATAAGGGCCCACGGCCCATCTAGTCTGCCCACCTTAATGTCCCTCCCCTACCTTTGCCCTGTGAATAGATCCCATGTGCTGATCCCATTTGGCCTTAAAATCAGGCACGCTGCTGGCCTCAATCACCTGTAGTGGAAGACTATTCCAGCGATCAACCACTCTTTCAGTGAAAAAGAATTTCCTGGTGTCACCTCGTAGTTTCCCGCCCCTGATTTTCAACGGATGCCCTCTTGTTGTCGTGGGACCCTTGAAAAAGAAGATATCTTCCTCCGCCTCGATGCGGCCCGTAAGATACTTGAACGTCTCGATCATGTCCCCCCTCTCTCTGCGCTCCTCGAGCGAGTATAGCTGTAATTTGTCAAGCCGTTTTTTCGTATGGTAGATCCTTGAGTCCCGAGACCATCCGGGTGGCCATTCTTTGCACCGACTCCAGTCTCAGCACATCCTTGCGATAATGCGGCCTCCAGAATTGCACACAGTATTCCAGGTGGGGCCTCACCATGGATCTATACAATGGCATAATGACTTCCGCCTTACGACTGACGAAACCCCTTCGTATGCAGCCCATGATTTGTCTTGCCTTGGACGAAGCCTGCTCCACTTGATTGGCAGACTTCATGTCCTCACTGACGATTACCCCCAAGTCTCGTTCTGCTACCGTTTTTGCTAGGATCTCGCCATTAAGGGTATAAGACTTGCATGGATTCTGGCTGCCCAGGTGCATAACTTTGCATTTTTTGGCATTGAAGTTGAGTTGCCATGTCCTAGACCATCGCTCCAGTAGGAGTAGGTCGTGCATCATGTTGTCGGGCACTGAATCTTCGTCTGTTGTGCATTTGCCCACTACATTACTCAGTCTCTTTGTAAAGTAGGAATCAGTTTGTCATGTTTAGTTACAGTTTCTTGAAGGGAGGATATGGCAGACGTTTTTTCCTCCAAGGCATCCAAACGATGACGGGCATCAACAAATTGGGAGTTGATTGCCTCTATTTCCCCCCTCAAGAGCTTAGTTTCTTCAACCTGCTCCTGTATTATGCCCCGGATTGATCTTACTTCTTTCAGGAGCAGGTCAAGTGAGGGCTCGTTGTTTTTCGGCGCCATTTTCTCCGGCGTGCTCGGATCGGGTTTCAACCTTTTTCCTCCGAGCGGCGTGGGTGGAGCGGTTTCATTTTTCGCCAGTTTCGGTGGCGACATGAGGGACTCAGGCTGCAAGATCTTGTTGAAAAACGCAAAGTTTTTGCGAAAAAAGCACACTTTAAGCTTGTTCTGGGTGTGGGAGCAGAGGAGCAGCTATGCCATGCGTGTAGACTCCGCGGCAGTCAGGCCACGCCCCATCAAGGCGGACTGTTCTGAGCAAGTATAAAAGGAGCAAATGTAACCAATCACAAAGATGCTAGCGAAAGGAGGGCAGGCTGATCTGAGCACGTATAAAAGGAGCTAACATAACGAATCAGAAAGAGGCTAGTGAAATGAAGGCAGGCTGTTCCGAGCACGTAAAAAAGGAGCTAACGTAACCATAGTAACGTGAACGTACATGTGATTGTTGTTGCGCTGATTTGTCCTTCCGCTCAATTGTCTTGTGCTCAATTGCTTGTGCGCAATTATCATTGCGCTCAATTGTCTTTGCGCTCACATGTCTTCGTGCATATGTTTGCGCGCTTTTGGCATGCACGCATTTGACTTGCCACCCTCCTGCTGGTATTCAGGGTGGGGATACACTTTCAGAAGGAGGGCCTGAGCTCCTTCCTGCCTATATTTGGGTTTGTCGGGGGGTGCGCCTTTGGCAGGAGGGCCTGGGCTCCCTCCTGCCGGTATTCAGATTTGTCAGGGGGTGCCGGCAGGAGAGATTGGGCATCTCTCCTGCCAGTTCGTGGCAATTTGGGTGGGGATTGTGATCGCGGCTGAAAAAATTAGTCATCTCTCCTGTCGCGATCATTGCGGTTGGGGGTGGACAGGTTGTCTGGGCTGGAACTTATATCTGTTTTGACTTGGTCTAAGTCTAAGTTCCATCTGACAACCCTTTTTGGTTATGGCTGCCAGACAACTAACTCTAGGTCAGCCCACCTCCAGCCCTTTCCCCTCCTCCAAAGATGCCTCTTTTTACTCTAGGTATTCAGAGGCAGGGTAAAGGCCTAAGCAGGTTTTAGATATGTCTAAAAATAGCTTTGATTCACAGTACTTGGACGATCTGTCTTGTTGATTGTCCAAGAACCGACTTAGGCCTCTTTTTGAACAATTTCTTTTTTAAATTTTATTATGAGCCCCTTAGCCTACATTGTACATGGTTGGGTTATTTTTTGGGGGGTTTTGGGGGTTTTTGAAACTTTAAATATGTAGTAATTCTGCCAAGGCAACATTGAAACTTTCACCTTAGAACCCCATAGGAATTGGATTCTTTTATTATATTTTCATTATAAGAAATCTAAATTTTGTGGCACAAGTGCGTTGGTATTTCCTAATTTATCCAGATCAATACAGAACAGACAAAATATTTTTGGCAATGTGCCATCAAATTTTAATTGTGTGTGCAACTTATTTCCTTCAATAATACACTCGTATATTTGTAGAACTGTTACACTTCAATATTTTTTAAAAAGCTACAGTGACTCCAATCCCAGTTGCTATTTCCTCTCCTTGAGGTAGGTTTAACTCTCTATACATTCTTACTAGTACGAGGGATCTTCAAAAGTTTCTGCACTTTTAGTTTTTTAAACATTATTTATTAAATATTTCAAAAGCAAATCACATCACTTTTGCACATAATTGCCTTGTTTTGCAATACATTTTTCCCAGTGTGCTACTAACTTCTTAATGCCATCAGAATGTTTTTGGTTGAGTGCAAAAATATTAAAGTAAAGAAATGTTTTGAAGAGCACTCGTATAATACACCACCACAACTTTTTCCTCTATGTTTCTTATCCATTTTGTCTCCTGGATTGTGGTCTCAGACATACATTGTTAAAAGTTTGAAGACTAATATATAAAATAAATACAATCATTTTAAAAAAAAGTTGTTTTCTTAATTGTGTTTGATTATTATAATGTTAGACAATATAATAGTCTTTTCTATTCCCCCTTTTTATGAAGCAGTTTTAGGCTTTTTTATCGCTGGCCGCGTCAGAGCTAATACCACTGTGGCCGATGATTAAAAAATCCTAATGTGGTTTCATAAATGGTGGGGCATATTAGGTGTGTGGCCTGAGTATAGAATTTCTATGAGCATAGAAGCTTTTACTACAGTGACTGGCAATAAAAAAAACCCTAAAACAGCTATATAAAAAGGGGCCTAAATAATAATGATAAGAAGAAAAAATAGAATTAGAAAAGGCACAAAGAAGGGCAATGAAAATGATAAGCGATGGGATGGGACAATTTCCCTAGAAAAAAAAGCTAAAGCAGTTAGTGTTCTTTAGCTTGAAGAAGAGACAGTTGAGAGGAGATATGACTGAGGTCTATAAAATACTGAGTGGAGTGAAAAGAGTAGATGCAAATTGCTTGTTTACTTCCTCAAAAAATACAAGAACTAGGAGGCAAGCATTGAAGCTACTAAGAAACTGGAGAAAATATTACTTCTCTCAGTGTGTAATTAAACTCTATAATTCTTTGCAGTTAGTTTAGAAGAATTTACAACAGGTTTGGTTATTTTTCTAAAAGAAAAGTCCATAAGCCATTGTTAAGATAGACTTAGAAAAGTCCACTATACTGTATATTTCTAGATTAGCAGCATAAAATCTACTTTACTGTTTTGGAATCTTGTCAGGTACTTGTGACCTGGATTGGCCACTGTTGAAAACAGAATACTAGGCTTGATGAACCTTTCAAGTGTGGCAGAAGGAGCCAGCCAATAGCTTTTTGTCATCATCAATAGATACCATTAAAAAGAAACCAATTCCTGAAGCCTTTATTTCGACCATAAAGAAGAGCCCGAGAGCTCGTCTCGATGGGCGGCCGTAACACGGGGATGAGGGCCCGCGCGGCCTCCCGTCGAGACGAGCGCTCCGCGCGAGGGGAGGGGGAGGGTAGAGTGCAGAAGGCAGCATAGGATAGGCGGGTTTAAAATTCCCGCGGCGGGGCTGCCTCCTGATAGGATGGGGGGAGCCGGGCGGAGATGTTAAAGCCGGGACCTTGGAGGACCCGGTCTCTTCCTGGGTCCTCCGAGGCGGCTTTTCCTAATTTTCAGCTCTTCCGAGGCGGCGCGACGATGGCGGGTGCGAGCCGAGAGGCAGAAATCTCCCTACTAGCCGGCGACTCCCTTAGTGAGGACGAACAGGTGGGAGTCGGCGGCGGCGGGGAGAGGGGGAGACTGATGCGCCGTTCTAAATCGGCTGCTCTTTCGGCCCTCGTGGTCTCAGGGGCGGGCCTGGGTGAGGTGGGAGGCAGGGCGGCTCGATCCGGTGCGGGGCCTTCTGCGCCCGTTCTAGAGCGAGGGAGGGGGAGGACACCTGCCAGGAGACCGCGTGGTCGTGGTGCAGGGAGAGCAGCAGGGAGGCCTTCCAGTCTGCCGGTTTTGGCCGGCAGACTGCATAGCCATCACAGACCTTCTGTGGCTGGCTTGGGGCCTTCTGTGGTCGGGGAGAGGGATGCTGTGGGAGGCAGACAGTATGGGCAGCTCAGCCCTTCTGTTTTGGGTGAGAGGGAGGTGGCCAGAGATCCGGGAGGCACTGGGGCTGTCGGGGTGGGCGCTTTGAGTGACCGGCACTGGGGTCCCCCCGGGACTGGACCTTCCTGGGGTATGAATCCCTGGGGGTCTATGTGGGGGATGCCCCCTTGGATGTCGGGCGCCCCCCCTGGCGGATCGTCTTTGCCATGGGGTTCGGTGCCGGGAGCGGGTTGGCACCCGGGACAGGGCCAGGGGTGGGCTGCTGGGTTCCAGAGTCAGGAGAGTTTTGGGGTCCGCGAGGGTGAGGGAGTGTCGGTTGCTGCTCCTCTGTCTGGTTTTTCGTTGCAGGTCCCGAGTGCTGGAGTGGCTGTTCCTTCTTCGCAGAGGCCGGAGCGTGAGAGGGCGGTGCATGGCGAGCCTCCTGGAGTGATGGCACAGCAGGGATCTGGTGAGGCTGTTGCTGGTGATGCTCGGGAGCCATCGGCTGAGCGTGCGGTTGCTGCGGACGGCGCTGTGGATCCTCTGGCTGGAGTGCGGGACCCCCCGCTGCAGAGTACTACGGCGCCTGTGGCTGCTACAAGGGGTAAGAGGGGGAAGTCAAAACGTAAGAAGCGGGGTAGGCGCGGCCGAGTATCCTCGTCGTCGTCCTCCACTTCGTCATCGTCTTCTACTACTAGTTCTTCTACGTCCTCACATGCATGCCAGGCGGGGGTGGGGACGGGTGGTGGTGAGGCGGGGCCGTCCGGGTCGCAGGCGAGGGGTGCTCCGGCGTTAGTGGCGTTGTCGGAACTATGGGAGGGGGTGCCAAAACGGTTGCGTCATAGGATCAGAAAGCGCGCTTGTGTAGATATCTTCCGCTTGATGGAAGGCAGGTCTCGCCGTAGGAGTAAAAAGAAAGATAAGAAGGTGGGCGAGGTGTCCAAGACGGTACCGGTGTCGCGGAACATAGTTAATTGGATTATATCCTTCCTGCGCTTGGCCAGTGTTTGGGGTAGGGCGCGGCCGCAGGACTACGGGATTTTATTATCTTATGCGGACTCGGTGTTGGACGCCTACCATCGTTTCGGAGGCTGGTCGTGGCTCAATTACGACGAGGCCTTCCGTGACAAAATGGAGGAAAACGGGTTCATGTCTTGGGGCACGCAAGATGTTAACTTGTGGTTAACCCACATGGCGTGCCGGTCCAATTCCGCGGTTCAGGGTCCCGGCAGGTCCCCCGCGGGAGGGGGTGGTGGACGGTCCTTTCGGCCCACAGCTGGAGGGTTTGCGGGAGGAGGCACAGGGGTGTGCTGGCGCTTCAACCAGGCTACATGCGCCTTTACGGATTGCAGATTCCGGCATGCCTGTTCAATCTGTAGTCAAGCGCATTCCGCCCTCAAATGCCCCAAAAAAGGGGGTGGAGCTTCGACCGGACCAAGTAAACCATGAGGTGAGGGGCATGTTGCCCACACCAGTGCGGGTGGCGGCCCTTCGCCCTTGGTTACAGCGTTATGGGGATCGCGCGGCGGCAGACCAGCTGGAGCGGGGGTTTACGGAGGGTTTCCCTATTCCTTTTCAGGGCAAATTGCGGGAATGTCGGGTACACAATGCATCTTCTGTGCGGCACTTAAGGGAGGTAGTGCAGGCAAAATTGGATGGGGAAATTGCATTGGGTAGGATTGCAGGGCCGTTCCGGGTTCGCCCCTTTCCTTCCCTGATTGTATCCCCCTTAGCGGTGATTCCCAAGAAGGAGCCTGGGAAGTTTCGACTAATTCACAACCTGTCTCGCCCAGTCGGCGCCTCGGTTAATGAGGGAATCCCAGCGGATCTATGCTCTGTGCGATATGCTTCTTTCGATACCGCTGTGCGCCTGGTGTTGCGCGCTGGTAGGGGGGCGTGGCTGGCGAAGGTAGACATAGAGGCGGCTTTTCGCCTCTTGCCGGTCCATCCTGATTCGTACCCTTTGTTGGGCTTCCGCTTTCAGGGGTTTTACTATTTCGATCGTTGTTTGCCTATGGGTTGCTCCATTTCGTGCGCCTACTTTGAGAGATTCAGTTCGTTTCTCCACTGGGTTACGGTAACGCGGTCTTGCCTGGACTCAGTGGTCCATTATTTAGATGATTTCTTGTTTGTCGGTTCTCCGGCCTCAGAGGATTGTGCTCACTTGAAAAGCGTTTTTGAGCATATGGCTGCGGAGTTCGGGGTTCCCTTGGCGGTGGACAAATCAGAGGGGCCGGTGCATGTACTTACCTTTCTGGGCATTGAAATAGATACGGTGGCCATGGTTACTCGGCTTCCTGCGGGTAAAATAGTTCAGCTGTTAGCTTTGATTCAGCTTGTTCTCCAATCGCGGTCGGTGACTCTGAAGCAGGTGCAGTCACTGTTGGGGTCCCTTCACTTTGCTTGCCGGGTGCTTCCCATGGGTAGAGCGTTTCTGCGACGATTGGCGGTGGCGACGTCGGGTGTTCGTGATAAACGGCATTTTATCAGACTGTCTGCGGGAGTGCGGGCCGATTTAGGTATGTGGAATTCCTTTTTGCGTGGGTTCAATGGCACTCTTCGAATTCAGGCCCTAGAGGTGGCCAATTTCGATTTAGAGTTGTTTTCGGATGCTGCAGGAGGTCTTGGATTTGGACTGTATTGTCAGGGCGAGTGGTGTGCGGCGCGTTGGCCTGAAAATTGGAGAACTCAGGGTATTACGCGTAACATTACCCTGTTAGAACTGTTTCCTTTGGTGGTTGCGTGTGAACTTTGGCCTGCAAGGTTACGAGACAGGCAGATTGTTTTTTGGTGTGACAATCAGGGTGTCGTGGAGGTGGTGAACAAGCTGAGCGCGCGTTGTTTAGAGGTCAATGTGTTGGTTCGGGAATTGGTGTTGCGCTGCCTCCAATTAAATCTTTTTATTCGCGCGCGTCATGTCCCAGGGTCGCAGAATTCCATAGCTGATGCATTATCTCGCTTTCGTTTTTCACAGTTTCGGCTTCTTGCTCCGGAAGCACGCCTGGAAGGCACACCGATGCCCGAAGGTTTATGGGACCTGGTCAAGACGAAGTCTGGGAGATGCTCCGCTTGTCAGTAGCTGCGTCAACGTGGACTCATTACTGTGCAGGCTTCCGCATGGTGACTGCCTTTCTGGAGTCGAGAGGATGGGTCTCGGGTTCCGTGTCGGAGGCGTTGTTGGTGGAGTATGTGTTGCATGCTTTCCGATCCGGGGATTCCCGGGGTTCTGTTTCGGGGCGCCTTGCGGGCTTTGCCTTTTTCTGCAGAGCCTTTGGTTGGGCTTGCCCTATGTCGGGGTTTTTAGTGCGTCGCATGCTGGCCGCCATGGGGCGCTTAGTTCTGCGTCCTCCGGATAGCCGTTTGCCCATCACACATGACTTGCTGGTACGTCTACTAGCGGCACTGCCTGGGATTACTCGCTCCCCTTTTGAGGGGCGGCTTTTTCAGGCAGCTTTCTCGGTGGCGTTTTTTGGAGCGCTGCGGGTGGGTGAGTTGCTGGGGACGCAGTCTGTCGGTGGATTGGCGCAGGGGTTACTGCGTAGGCATGTTAGTTTTTCGGGTCCCACATTGCGGGTTTTTATTGCGCGTTCCAAAACGGATCAAACGGGTAGAGGCCATTCTATAATTTTGCATTCCATCCCTGGCAGTTCGTCCTGTCCTGTTACTTTGATGCAAAACTTCCTTCAGGTACGGGTTCAGGGGGGAGCTCCCTTATTCATGCATGAGGATGGCTCTTCGCTCACGCGCTACCAGTTTTTGGCGGTTCTTCGGATGGCTCTTGGTAGCTGTGGCGAACTGCCTACTCGTTATGGGACTCACTCCTTCCGTATTGGGGCTGCGACCAGTGCCCACGCGGCGGGAGTGTCTGCTGAGGGTATACGACGCCTAGGGCGTTGGTCTTCCGGGGCTTACAGGGGCTATATTAGGCCTGGGGGCCTCGGGAGGCCAGACAGGGTCTAGGTTCCTTTGGACTGGGGTGGAGTCTGTTGGGGTTGGAGCAGGGGCACGGGCACCTTATTTCACTTACAACTGTCTGTGCTTGTCGGGACTGGTGTTCATTGTGTGCTTTGTTTTGCAGCCATTGTTTCCCGGGCCTGTTCTGTGTGGATCGTGGGCCACTCCTTTATACATCGGGCGGGGGAGCGGGCACTTATCCGCCCAGGTGGCCGTCATTTAGGATTGGAGCACCGGGGAGTCCGTGTTTCCTGGTGGGGGCAGCGGGGAATGCGCTGGCGACAACTTCTTCCTCTGATGGCTCGCCAGCGTTCTAATCCCCGGAAGCCGGATCTCCTGTTGATTCATCTGGGCGGCAACGATGTGGACGCCATGACAGTCAAACAGCTCATCGACCGCATTAAAGATGACCTTCGCTGTGTACTGGACTGGTTTCCCCATTTGCGGCTGGTATGGTCGGATATCATTCCACGCCTGTGCAGATTAGAGTCGCGCAGATGGACTAGAGGGTTAATTAAGATTAATAGACAGGTGGCTAAGTGGGTACTAGGGATGGGGGGGTTGCAGATTCAACATTCTTGGGTGGAGGTAAATTGCAAGGGTTTGTATGCACGTGATCGGGTTCATTTGTCGGCGGTGGGGTGTGACTTGCTCCTGGATGATTTTGCCACCTGTTGCGAGTCTCACCTTGTGGTAGCGGGTGTTTAGTCGCAGCTCCTGTTTTGGGGGGAGGCCTGTTTTCCAGGCCTTGTGGCGGTTATCCCGAGCTACGGTATGGTACAGCTCATCAGGAGATGAGCGGGGGGGGCCGGCAGGGAGTCGTGCCCGGGTTCTGGTTCTATGGTTAAAGGGGCATGTTGGGACATGCCACCCCCCAGAACCTTGCTGGCATGGCAGGATCGGGGGCCGAATATTATTGGGATTGGTTAAGGTGTAGCTCGGGAGAACTGTTTGTTATGTAATGTTAAATTAATGGTTTATTAATAAACAGAGCTGCGGCTGTTTATCCATATTCATGAGTTGTGTTGTTATTGGAAGGGAAGTTTAAGTGTGGGTGGGGTGGGGGAGAGAGAGCGGGCTAATACATATCCCGCTGTTAAGAAGAGCCCGAGAGCTCGTCTCGATGGGCGGCCGTAACACGGGGATGAGGGCCCGCGCGGCCTCCCGTCGAGACGAGCGCTCCGCGCGAGGGGAGGGGGAGGGTAGAGTGCAGGAGGCAGCATAGGATAGGCGGGTTTAAAATTCCCGCGGCGGTGCTGCCTCCTGATAGGATGGGGGGAGCCGGGCGGAGATGTTAAAGCCGGGACCTTGGAGGACCCGGTCTCTTCCTGGGTCCTCCGAGGCGGCTTTTCCTGCCCACCCTCCCGCCCTCTCTTTGTCTGGGTTGGTTGGTGACTGAGTTTCGGTAGGCGGTTATCCCGAGCTACGGTATGGTACAGCTCATCAGGAGATGAGCGGGGGGGGCCGGCAGGGAGTCGTGCCCGGGTTCTGGTTCTATGGTTAAAGGGGCATGTTGGGACATGCCACCCCCCAGAACCTTGCTGGCATGGCAGGATCGGGGGCCGAATATTATTGGGATTGGTTAAGGTGTAGCTCGGGAGAACTGTTTGTTATGTAATGTTAAATTAATGGTTTATTAATAAACAGAGCTGCGGCTGTTTATCCATATTCATGAGTTGTGTTGTTATTGGAAGGGAAGTTTAAGTGTGGGTGGGGTGGGGGAGAGAGAGCGGGCTAATACATATCCCGCTGTTACTTATCTGCCATCTTTACCGTGATGTCACTGGGCTTCCTTCAAACGTTGTGTTCTTAACACCTGAGTGCTATAATCTACAAGAAGACTGCTTGCTATAACATCCCATTCTGAGTATGGTGTGTGGAGCTGGTCACCGACCTTGTGATGTCATCAACAGGGGCCATTAAAATGAAGCCAACTTCTGATGCATTGTGTCACAGTGAAGCGGCATATCAAATTGGGAAGTCACATCCCTTTCAGCGCCTTTTCACATGTAACTGAGTGTGCAGCTGATTGTCTGATGATTTTTCTTAGTTCAAATTTTAATTTTGAGTTTATATTTTAAATTGTTGAATCTTAATGATAGTGAAGATGTATTGGCTAAAATTTCTTTGTACTATTTGTCCTTTGGCTTATTGGAAGTGGAGGCATGATCTGAATTGATGAATTTAAAATTACCAACATTATATGACCATCCTTGATTCTATAAGAAGTGTCTTTAAAGCAGTGTCTTTTCTGTTTTTATACAATATTGTAGGTTGCACTACTTTACCTCAACAAATTCTGAAAGTCATAATTTATAATAATAAACCTAATCATCATTCAATCCTATGAAAAAATAGAACTAGAACAGTAGAATACTTAATTAAAATCATTCTGGAATCCTAAACTCAATCTTTTAAAGATTTTATTGCTATACACCAAAAAATCATTGCGCTTTGAGAATCTAGCTCTACTGAAGATGACTGTGAATCCAAGGCTTGTTGAGACTGGTAAAATGACTTTTTGTTGTGCAGGAGTTAAGATATGGAACTCCCTGGTGGGTCAGATATGAAATCACCATGAAAAGGGCATGTTTAGAAAATTACTTAAGACGCAGTTATTTGTAGATGCCTTTTTCTAGCCAATAATTTTTCTCTCTGGCAGAGTTGATGAACTATTCATGATCCTTACTATGCAAGCTATAGTATTATTTTGTAGTCATGATTTCTGAGGATTGTTTGTATGTTTATTTTATTATGTTTTAGTTTTTAAAATTTTGTATGTAAGGGGGCGTGGCTTGGAAGCCTAACATGGTGGAAGCTTAATCAGTGAGCTCCACACCTCCGTAAGCCTTTGATGTACTTTGGTTAATTAATTCGTGCTTTTTTGAATTACTTATCTTATCAAAATGTCCACATTGCGTCAAGCAAAAAGTGAATCGGCATTTCAGGGAGGAAATGCGAAGAAGGCTAAAGCAGACCCGCTGACTCCTTCCGGAGTGCCATTACCACAAGAGGAAGCTACTGACAGCGCAGGCATTATAGCAGAGCTGAAAGCTATAATGCTGGAGGTTAAAGAGGAAGTAGTCAACCTCACTAAAAAAATGGAAAATCGCTAATGCTCGGACATTACAAATTGAAACCAGATTGGAAAGTGCAGAGGAAACTTTGAAGCAATGTAAAAATAATCATCATATAATTCAAAGCATAGAAAAGAGACTTGAAAATATGGAAAACAGGTCTAGAAGGAATAATTTGAGAGTTTTAAATTTACCTGAAGGCTTGAAAGGGAAAGATACAAATAAAACCTGTCAATTTGAGGAACCAGAAGAGCTCATAGCATTCCTCAATCAGCAAAAATAACCTATGAATATATGATACTATTTTAAGTTTAAAAAAAAAATGGAAATGGCACTGAGAAAATATGGATTTATAGCATTGCTTGAAAGCAAGTAACTTATAAGATGGGATGATAGAAACATTAAAAAAAACAAGAAAATAAGCTGACAATAATATTTAACATTGCTTAAAAATATGGAAACTTTGCAAAAACCAATAGGGGAGGATGGGGTAAATTTTCCCAACTTTTATAGGTACCATCAAGCCTATATTATGCGTCATGGTATGTACTGGATCCTCCCTGAGCTCATGAAAGAGTTTCCAGATTGGTTAACGTTGGAGTGGCAACTCATGTTTCCTTTGAGATTAATTCATGTCCTTAGTATCAAAATGCCTAGATTATATAACAATCACAGAATATTAATAGATACATGGAAAACATTAAGATATGTTAATGATTTAACACCCATTTCAATTTTTAAATCAACATAACAGACAATATGGCTAAACTCCAAGATTAAAATTGGCGGTTATAAGGTCATCTGGAAAAATTGGATGTAGGAAGGCATACGTATTTTAGATGATGTTATTTCTAATGGTAGGATGCTTGACTTTTCACAATTGCAACATAAATATGGCCTTAATAAATCGCAAAATTATAAATGGTTGCAATTGAAGCAAACCATTCAGGCAGGGTTCCCTGAATGGAAAAATCTTAATGATAAGTACAGTTTGCCTTTCTTATGTTTTCATGTAGACTTTCTGGGTCACCAGGCTGCACAGTGGTATAAATTGATATCTGGATTTATGAATAAGAAACCAAAAAAGGGCCTTCGGGATATTTGGAGTATTGAGATTAAGCATCAAATTACTACGTCTCAATGGCCATGAATTTGGTCTTGGAGGATGAGATGTACAGTGTCGGCATCTATAAGACAAACTTGGTATTTTCTGTTACATAAAGCATTCTGGACCCCGGTGCGTTTACAAAAGTTAGATCATTCTAAGTCTAATAGATGTTGGCACTGTCATCTTGAAGCTGAGACATTGGATCATTTATTGTTTTATTGTCCTCTGATACATAGCTTTTGGAAATCTATTTGGGGTCAAGTTAATCATTTACTTGAGAACCCAGTAGCACTTTCATATGATACAGTATTATTTGGTACATCAATGAGGGCAAAGAGTCAAATATCCTCTAAAAACAATAAACTTTTACTCATAATGACAGGAGATGCCATTCAACAAATTACAAGAAATTGGAAAAACTATGACAGACTAAGTTATAACTTTTGGTGGAATTCATTGTGCCATATCTTTAAAATGGAAAGAATATTAGCTATTCAGCAGGGACGTTATAAAAAGTTTAATGATGTTTGGGAGCCATTAACAAATTATTGTAATGATTGATTAACTAATAATTTATTTCTTCCCCTTTTAATTATTGAAGTATAGGGTGGGGGGCGGGTAGGTTTAAGTTTTAAGGTTATAAGAAATTTTGGATGTTATATGGAAGAAGGGAGGGAGGGAGGGAGGAATTATATGAATGAATATATGTTTGATTAATCTATATATATATAAAATCGGAGGTATGTATGTGTGTATGTATGTATGTGTGTGTGTGTGTATGTGCCGCGATCACGCAAAAACGGCTTGACCGATTTGAACGAAACTTGGTATGCAGATCCCTCACTACCTGGGGTGATATGTTCTGGGGGTCTCGCGGCCCACCTGCACATGTGGGCGGAGCTACAAACAGAAAATCAGATTTCACCCATTCATGTCAATGGAAAAAATGTAAAAAGCTGCCATTCTCACAGTAATTAAAAAACGGCTTGACCGATTTGAACAAAACTTGGTATGCAGATCCCTCACTACCTGGGGTGATATGTTCTGGGGGTCTCACGGCCCACCTGCACACATGGGCGGAGCTACAAACAGAAAATCAGATTTCACTCATTCATGTCAATGGAAAAAATGTAAAAAGCTGCCTTTCTCACAGTAATTCCAACTACCTGGGGTGATATATTCTGGGGGTCTCGCGGCCCACCAGCACACGTGGGTGGAGCTACAAACATAACATCATATTTCACCCATTCATGTCAATGGAAAAAATGTAAAAAGCTGCCATTCTCACAGTAATTCAAAAACGGCTTGACCGATTTGAACGAAACTTGGTATGCAGATCCCTCACTACCTGGGGTGATATGTTCTGGGGGTCTCGCGGCCCACCTGCACACGTGGGCGGAGCTACATACAGAAAATCAGATTTCTCCCATTCATGTCAATGGAAAAAATGTAAAAGGCTGCCATTCTCACAGTAATTCAAAAACGGCTTGACCGATTTTAACGAAACTTAGTATGCAGATCCCTCACTACCTGGCGTGATATGTTCTGGGGGTCTCGCGGCCCACCTGCACACATGGGTGGATCTACTAACAGAACATCAGATTTCACCCATTCATGTCAATGGAAAAAATGTAAAAAGCTGCCATTCTCTCAGTAATTCAAAAACAGCTTGACCAATTTGACTGCAACTTGGTATGCAGATCCCTCACTACCTGGGGTGATATGTTCTGGGGGTCTCGCGGCCCACCTGCACACGTGGGCGGATCTACTAACAGAACATCAGATTTCACCCATTCATGTCAATGGAAAAAATGTAAAAAGCTGCCATTCTCTCAGTAATTCAAAAACAGCTTGACCAATTTGACTGCAACTTGGTATGCAGATCCCTCACTATCTGGGGTGATATGTTCTGGGGGTCTCGCTGCCCACCTGCACACGTGGGTGGAGCTACAAACAGAAAATCAGATTTCACCCATTCATGTCAATGGAAAGGATGTAAAAAGCTGCCATTCTCACCGTAATTCCAACTATAAAACACTTTCTATGACACTATAACCACTAGGGACATCGTTTCTATTCTACCACGGACACCATACATATAGAGTTTGTATGTTCTAACTGTGTTTGTAACTGTTTCCTTCATGCACCCCTGTTCATAATGTTATTACATTACATGAGTACTCACATATGCTGAACTAGGAACACAGGTTCCATTCTGAACCGGGAAACAACTGCATGGAGTTTCTTTTCAACCTGAGTTTCCACATATTGAGTTGTTTTAATCAATACTGGAACTTTTGGCTGCCACTTCTTCAAACAGATCTTCCTTTTCAGTTTAAGAGATTGCAAATTCCAGTGAGACTTGCATTCTCTATCACAATCAACAAATCACAGGGACAGTCTATTACATACTGTGGAGTGGATTTAAGATCCCCCTGTTTTTCCCATGGACAACTCTATGTTGCTTGCTCAAGGGTGGGTTCACCCAAGAATTTATATGTTCTTGCTCCTGGAGGTGAAACTAAAAATGTTGTTTATAATCAAGTTTTGTGTTAGTTGTATTGTATTCATTTTGTCAAATATTTCACATTATAATTTGAATATTGTTCTTTTTATAAAGCTGTTAAAAAATAATTTCATTCACCACTATAAAGTATCTTTATTTGATTCCATTTACAGTGTTATTGCTATAATTAAATACCCGTGCAACGCCGGGACATCAGCTAGTAAGTGATATTAAGGTGTATAGAATTGTATTTTTAATCACTTATTGAAAGTTTTAAAATGAATAAATATTAAATAAAATTATGTATGTAAATTATGCAAACCATTTAGTTTTAAACAGTATAGAAATTTTTAAAATAAATAAATGTTATTTTAATCCACATGCTACAATACAGTATATGCAACAAATTGCTGTTAATCAGAAATTTACCCCTTCCCCTCTACTGTCAAGGTAGAGGTTATGTACTGTGGCCCGGGGCGCAAAATGCACTGATGCTGCTCTGACACTCATAGGAGTTCCATGAGCGTTGAAGCAGTGTCAGAGCATTTAGGGTCAAATTCTCCAAATGGCATCCTGAAATTAGGCCACCATCTAATGAACCAATTGGGATGCATATATATTTTTTAAATGCAGACACCATGCTTAGGCACCTGTCTCCTGCCTATGGAGGTGCACAGGGATGCCTATGGATGCCTAAGATATGGTTTGCACTGGAAGTGGCCTTAGGTATTCATAGGTGTCCCTATGTGCCTCCGTAGGTGCACAACTGGTGCCTTAAATGTAGGCCTTTAAAATGTTGGTCTATATTTAAGGCTCCTATGTTTAAAAAAGTTGTGATTCTGGATGCAGTGCCTGCCTATGATTGACATGTGGCTGGTACCCATTTTGCAGGCACCTGCCATGGCAGGCACCACTTCCAGAATCAGGCCCTTAGGGGCAAATTCTATAAGAAGCACCCAAAAGTTAGGCACCTTTGTAAGCACCGTTCAGCGCGATTCAAGTAAAATTGGGTGCTGTTTAGTGAATCACGCTGAGGGGCACCTATTTTAGAGGCCCCCAATATATAGGCCAGCTCTAGGAACAATTAAAAGTTAGGCGGCCATGTTAGCACTTAAGCATGCTTAAGAGCAGTGATTCTGTAATAAGGCGCCTAACACGAAGCCACACTCACACCTAACATGCATGGCAGCTATTTTTTTTTTTAAGATCCCCTAAATTTTGGAGAGGTGCATTGTTACAGAATTGTTCTTTCTTGATAGGCGCCTACGTTTCAATTATTGCTGATTAAAAAGCTTAATTGAGCTTGATATTCAATTTAGATAGGTGCTTATCTAGTTGGGCACTTCTAAAATAGGTGCCTAACATTAGATGCCGGTTACAGAATTTGGGCCTTAGTGCTCTGGGCTGCAGTAAAAACCTCTAATCTGGCTTAGAAAAAGAGGAGATTAATTTGTGATCCATAAATAAGAATGGGTTTTATAACAGAGACATGGGTCCCTGATTATGAATCTTCATATACAGAAATGGGATACAGTTTAATATATACTCCTAGACAAAATAGTAAAGGGGGGGGGGGGATTGTCCTTAATTTATAGTGATTTCTAGTTTTTCAAATTAATGGATAGTTTAATAGATGAAAGCTTAGATTTTATGGTATGGCAGCATATGGACATAAGAACTGCCATCTCCAGATCAAACCTTCGGTCCATCAAGTCTGGCGATCCGCACACGCGGAGGCCCAGCCAGGTGTACACCTGGCGTAATTTTAGTCACCCATATCTCTCTATGCCTCTCGTAAGGAGATGTGCATCTAGTTTGCTTTTAAATCTTATAACGGTGGATTCCGCTATAACCTCCTCTGGGAGAGCATTCCAGGTGTCCACCACTCGTTGCATGAAGCAGAACTTCCTGATATTTGCCCTGGACTTGTCCCCCCTTAGCTTCAGTCCATGTCCTCTTGTCCGTGTCACATTGGACATTGTAAATAATTTTTTTTCCTGCTCTATTTTGTTGATTCCTTTCAATATTTTGAAAGTCTCGATCATATCCCCTCGCAGTCTCCTTTTCTCAAGGGAGAACAATCCCAGTCTCTTAAGTTGTTCCTCATATTCCAAGTTCTCCATACCTTTTATTAAATTTGTTGCTGTCTCTGCACCCTCTCCAGCAGTTTATATCCTTCTTTAGGTTGGGAGTACAAACATATGTTAGGAATGATTTTAATTTATAGGCCTCTGGGAAATTAGAATTCTATTTAACAAAAATTATTTGAACTTATTAGCCATTAGTCTATAATATTTAAAAATATAATTGCTCTATGCAAGCTAAATTTACATCTTGAGGATAATAGAGACTCTTCTTTCATCTTATTTTCTCAAATACTGAATTCTTTGAACTTGATATTGAGTCCTATCTGTGCCACTCATACCAGGTTCATATATTGGATTTCTTTATTTATACTTTTGGTTCAAAGACAAAAACCTTTGAGCATATTGGCTTTGATCATATTGACTTATTTGTTTATTGCATTTTATAATGTTTGGTTGTGCTTGAAATTGTGGTTTTAAATGTTTTGTACATCGCTTAGATTTAAGCAATCCATACATTTTTTAAATAAATAAATATTAAGTGCAAACCATTGGGATTGTCTGACCATTTTCTTTTAGATTTTTATTTAAAAATATGCCCATAGGAAACTATAAAAGAGTTGAAAAAACTGGATAAAGATAATTTTTGGAGTGAGGTTACATTAAAATTAGATCTTTTTATTTCAAACAATCGTAGAATGAATATACACTTTCAGCACTTGATAAATCAGTCCCATTTCAAGAGAGAAGAAAGCTGATAATTCTTGTATAGCGATCCCATCCTGATCCGTGCATGCAAATGAGGGGAATCGGCATGCAAAGCAGGAAGGAAGCGATTCACTAAAATAAAAAAAGCAACACCGACTGGGCTGGCCAATCCAAAGTAAGTGTCTGCTGAGAACCAGTCACTGAGGTCCTTTCCAATGCCCTACCTTCTGCCGTCCTGCTTCTCTGCCCTGATCTGCTCTCTGCCCCATCTCAGCCCTGATTTCCTGCCCTTCCTTGCCCTGCGAGCCCATGGTTTTAACCCGCGATTTTAAAGTGGGTTAAAACCATGAACTTGCTGGGCTGTTTAAAAGTAAAAGTTTCTTTAAAAAAAAAAGTTGCAGCTCTTAGACACATGCGCAGACCATCTACAAATGGTCTGCACATGCGTCGGGATCGCTCTCTAGCAATCCGTGCGGTGGGTGGGGGGCATGCAGGCCTTTTGTGAATTTGTCGGCCTGCATGCAATTGGGCATGGATTGGACACGGAATCAGGGGTTAGTGAATCTAGCCCTTTGACTTCTACAGATATTTTACTAACTCCTGAAACACTTAAACCTTCAGTGGAAAACGGCTCAATTTTTTTCAATTTAAGCGAATAAAATAAGGCATTCTTTTCATTTAAATAACATCATGAATTCTGGAATCAAAAGATGTTCAGTTGCTGGAGAGAATACCAAGCAATAAGCTCTGGGATAAATTTTATTTTGTTCCATCTGAAGTTTTATTTAAGATATTAAATAGATTGGTAGATAAGGGATGTCATTTTAATTCATGCTCCTCTTACTTATTAAGAAATGTGCCATCTTGAATGTGCTGAGACTTTCTGGGCAACAGAGGGCTATGTTGACAATACAAGGGGTATTGTGCTGGAACGAGTTACCTATGGAGATGAGAAGTTTATCAGGGATTCTGCAGTTTAGTAAGATGTTAAAAAACGGCTTTTCAAACAAGTATTCCTGTCATAATCTGTGGTTTCAACTTTATGTTTGATATGTCTTTTGACTGAGTTTACTCTAATGCCTGTAGTTGTTTTGATTGTAATAGCTTTTTAATGTCAATTGCCTGTTTTTTTATTATTATAAGTGTGTGCTATTTTATTATGTACTTGTAGATTGCATTGTTACCTACCTGGAATTGCAGGATATATTGTGGGCTATAAATTTTTTTCAAAATTGGGAACTGAGGAAAATTTAAAAACCACAGATTCAATCTACATTCATTATTCTGCAGCATTTTTAGTTTCTGATAGTTTCACTAAGGCCATCTGGGTAGATTGTGTTTTCTCAATAGTTTCCTACATATTCCAGACTCGAGTTCTGGAATTTACAGCATACTATCTAAATAAGTAGTCAATTCAGCCTCCAATACATTTAGAGGGGCATAATCGAAAAGAACGTCTAAGTCCATTTTCATCTAAGTTGCAAGTCATCCAAAGTAAAAAACAGCCTAGGACACATTTTCAAAAAATACATCCAAAATTTTTTTCTTTCGAATATCGTCTAATTATACGTCCTGCCGATCTGATCGTCCAAGTCCCTAAATCGTCCATCTTTATACCACATTTTCATCCAAATCAAAAATGCCTAGAACAAGTCCTGTTGGACAAGGGAGGGGTCTGCAAAGTGATGGACTGAACACCCAGACATGCCACCTAAATAGTGGGGTACCTTACAAGGCACTGCTGTAAACTTCACAAAAAGGGTGCCATGTCTTCTCCTCACTACAGCTCCCTTATAGGTCATGGTAAGCCCCCCAAACAACCTCCAGAATCCCCTAGACCCATTTATCTACCATCCTAATAGCCCTTATGGCTGCAGGAGCCACTTATATGCCAGTAAAACAGGGTTTTGGGGGTATATAGGGGAGTGCACATGTTTAAGTATCAATTCAGTGATTACAGGGGCTTATGGGCATGGGTCCTCCTCTCCATGAGTCCCTAACCCACCCCCAAGATGGCTTAAGCCGCCTCTATGCTGGACAACTAGGCTTTCTTATGCCAGGCTGCCAGGTGATGATGGTCTGGAGGCTGAATTTTAAAGGTGTGATTACAATTTTTATGGGGTTGGGGGGGTCAGTAATCACTGGGGTAGTGTGTGGGGGTTTGTTTTATGTGTTTGCAGTGCTTATCTGGTGACTTTAGGTGGGTTTTTGTGACTTAGACCATGTTTTAAATGGTCTAAGTCACAATGTCCAAGTTCCGTCGATCGTGGGCTGTATAACTTTCAGTTATACATGCTGTATGACTAAGTCTAAGCCGGCCCACATCCTGCCCTCGACACTCCTCCTGAAACGCCCCATTTAGCGGCACTATGAAGGCCTAGGTCATTTAGAAATACGTCCAGTGCCGACTTAGGTCGATTTTTGGATGTTTTCTCTTTCGATTATGAGCCCCTTAGTGTCCCATACCTAGAAACATAGACACATAAAGGCCAAATGGCCCATCTAGTCTGCCCATCCACAGTAACCTTATAGAAACCTCCTCCAGTGTTATTTTCTCTGGTCTCTTCTTCAGCCTAGGAGTAATCTTATCTCCAGTATCAGAGCCCTCGAGAAGGACTCTTGGGTCCATCAAACTCTCAGTCCTTCCACCCTTGGCTCCAACACACTCCTCCCCAAAGATGTGAAAGAAACAGTACATACGTGTCTCTATAATAACAGCACCTGGTATGGAAAATCCTAGTAGATCAGCAAGCAGGTGTCTGGAGTAGCCTGGTGGGTGTGTAGTGATCCAGGCCCATATTCCACCCTACCTATTGATGGCATTTCAAAAGGTGTCACTCATTTTTGATTTGGAAAATTAATAAACATTAATTTCTCTGCTGAAGCTGACTTACAATTTATAAGGCAATGGAGGGTGGGGTGACTTACCCACATCACAAAGAATATCAGAGAAAGAGAGGCAGAATATGAAAGCTGGCTTTCTGGACACACAATCTACTTCTGTAATCTAAGCTACTTCTCCAATCCAGCCCTGAAAGAAGACTATGTAGCTCTGTTTTTTAGATGTCAGACAAAAGATGTCCTATCACAAAGTCTGGATATGAGAACTGAATAAATTATAAAGGTAGGACAGTGTAACCAAATAACATCAGGCTCCGCCTTATCTCTGTCTTCAGATTGCCTTGGCACTACCTGATGTGGTCTGAGTGAATTATTCAGTGGCATTATCCAGATAATACTGATGAAAATTCAGGTATAGACCTGGTTAGTGGGATTTATCTGCATAGGAGACATTCCTACTTGGATAGTCCCATTGAATGTTGACCCTATTTTTTCACTAGTATTTAAAAATATACATAAAAATAAATGCAATTTGCATTTATACATTACCAATCTGCTTTTTATAGTTTCATTGAAATTAACAATATAATCCCCTTTTTACAAAGCTGCACTAGCCACATGGCAAAAGTCCCAAAGCCCTTTAAATCTCTATGGCTTCGAGGCAGTTACCACAGCGACATCCACTAGTGTGGCTTTGTAAAAGGGGGCAAGATAAGGTGAAATACCTTTAAGTATAAAATTGAAACAAAGATGAGAAATAAACTCTATTGAAAGAGCACCTTCAATCTTATACAATATTCTTTAGAACAATCAAACTAGCTTGATCTTTGATGATTAAAAATGTAGTAGGATTTAATTCAATATAGACATGTTGACCCCTGATATAAATCCAGCAAAGATATAAGAAACCAAAGTAATTAAAGATGGAAATGAACTGTGCCTTTTGAAGTGTGTGCTGGAAAATAGAGCTAGAATATTCCGGTCTCCAGTGAAATACAAAGGTTGTTTGCTCACAAGTGAGATAAATGTTTACCTGTCAGGGCATCTGCATCTTTTATGTGATCTGAGTAAGCAAAGGCAAGAATCCATGAAGGGCTTGGCAATGACTTATTTGAAGGCCTCTATGGAGGATATGATCTACAAGGGTCAGAGAGTGCTCTTATTTCCCTTTTTCTTCAAGTTCCCTTCCATGTCACGGGAGAGAAGTATAGCCTGTAAGAGAATCCTCTACCTCCCTCTTACTCACATTTTTACAAAACCATTGGAGCATTGGGGTAGCGCAGAGCATTCAGTGTACCTGTTGGCATTAAAAACCTTTTGCTCGGTTTTGTAAAAAGGGGGCGGGGGAAGTTTACAAAGTTGCATGTGCAATTTACAGAATACTGTCAGTTGCTCATGTAACTAGTTAAATTAGTTGCTAATTGGCATTTACAACCAATAAGTGGCTAAAATTGGTGTTAATTGCCATAAATTTGCAGTTACATGAGTAACTGCCCTATTCTACAAAATTCTACAAAATCCATAGCATTCAAATTAAAAGAGGCATGAAAATAGGAGGGGGTATGGGTACACCTAGCATCTGCACGCAAAGATTATAGAATAATATTATCTACACTAGTGTTTTAGCCCGTTACATTAACAGGTGCTAGAATAGATTAGTCTGATCCAGTATGGCTATTCTTCTTATGTCTTATCCCCATAGTCAGGCTCCCATTTCCCCTTTTACCTTCCCTATTTCCACCTTTTTTCACCATATTAAAAATCTGTCCCCTTTATCTGTCCTTCACCTCCATAGAACTCTCTCCATTCCCCCTTTCTCCATCGTTTGCTTCTGCATCTTCCAGCTCCTATCCTCAGCCCCTTTATCTCACATGTCCCCTTTTCTAGCCCCCTTCTCCCACCTCCCCCTTTTTTCATCCCCAGCTCCACAGCTGGTGATGCCAGTTCCCTACCCATACCCTGAAGTCCCATATGGTATTTGCTCTGCACTCCAACTCCCTCCTCAAGGTTAAAAAAAACCCCACAAACCAAATAAAAGAGAGTGTGCCGTAGTCTGGTGGCACTCGCAGAAATAAGCACAGTCAGCTGAATGTATGTGTAAACATCTAAAAAATCCTGTTTGCAGGAGAGAAAGCCTAGCCTATGTCCTCACATCCTTGCCCTTCTCCTCATTGGCTAGGCAGTCGCACCTCTAGCTCACTATTGGCTCCCGATGCTATCCATCACCTAGAAGAGCCCCTTTCCCCCTCCACGGCAGCGGTTGTTTTTACTTTTCCTTTCGATCTCACCTGGGGTTTTCTTGGCAGATGGAGAGAGGGCAGGAGGGGGGAGTCACCGCCGAGGTGGTCGCCACTGGCTCCAGGCTCGCAGTGTCGCCGAGGGAGGGTGATGGGGAAACTGCCGCAGGCTCCTTCAAGTAGGGGAGAGTTCTATTGTACTGCGCATGCGGAGGCACGGAGTTTCTATCCTAGTGCATATGCGCGCTAAGAGTTTTTATTATTATTGATACCTACCCTTAGATGCTATTGTAGAAAATTAGGCCCAGATTCTATAAACTGCGTCAAAAGTTAGATGAGCTTTGGAAGACATGGGTGTATAAGTGGAAATCAACATTTCACGTTTATGTTGAAGAAGCACTGACTGAAACCAAAAATGGATTGAAATAGATTCAAATGACTTCCAATTACAGAGTATAAGTCTTAATGCTATAGTAATAAGTGTATCAAATAAAGTGTGTTGAGTTTGAGGTAAGTTAAGCATAGGAGCCTCGGATTTTAGTAAAATAATTGAAGGAGAAAGAGCAGCTTGGATGTTAAAAATCCGACTGAGATGAGACCATATATCCGACCAGAAGGATTGAAGTAGAGGACATTCATACAACATATGAATCAATGTGCCAGGAAGAGATTTACAATTCCAACATTTATTTGATGGAAGGAGACCAGCAATATGTAGCTTTTGGGGTGTCCAGTTCATTCTATGATGTAAGAAAAACATTGATTGGGTCGAGTTTGCAGAGGAAACTGTTCTGATGACTGTAGACCAAAGAGTCATCCATTGCCTGTCTGATATTGGGTGTCCTACATCGAGTTCCCAGGTTTTACGTAGTGAGGTGTCAGTTTTCGTATAAGGGGTGATAAGTAATTTATACATTCAGGACGCTACATGACCTGTTGTAATAAGCAGGGAACAGTGTGAGAGCAAAGAAGGGGTTCCAACAACTACTGATTGTAAAATTTTTGATTTAGTGATTACACTAGTTACTTGTAACCACTGGTAAAAAGCTGAAGCCGGTAGAGAAAATTTGCTACTTAGTTCTGTAAAGGTCAGCAATTGTAAGGCTGGTGTACAAATGTCGTTGAGGGACCATATCCCCAATTTAGCCAAAGAAGACCAAAAAATTGGTGCTTTGTCAATTAAGAAATGCGGATTGAACCATAGTGAAGTTAAAGAAGAGATACAAATAGAAATTTCAAGTAGTTTATCTAGCTCAAGTAGACAAGAAACAGATTGGGAGATGATATGGTTGTTCTCGTGGAATTTTGAGTGGGATGTCAGCAGTGCAATTAGCGATGGAGAGAAAGTACAGAGGGAGTGTTCCAACTGTAGCCAGAGAGGACAATAGTCAGATGACAATGAAAACCATTGGCTAGATTGTTGTAGAATAAAAGCCTTGTGGTATGTCAGAAAATTGTTAACCTCTCAATTAATGAATATGATCCATTGGATAGGAATTAGTTCCAAAAGCTAATTGAAAAAAATAGGTTTTTAACAATGTCTTAAAAGCCTTGAAATTTGCTTCAGACCTGATATAGTTTGGAAGTTGGTTCCAAAGACTGGGTGCCAAATAAAAAAAGTCTTATGATGAATAAACTCCCTTCTAGTTCTACAAACTGCTGGTAAAACCAATCTATTATCTTGCAATGATCTTAATGTATGCCCCGGAGTATAAGGAATAGTCCGATTCCATAATATAAAGTGCTTTATGAGTAAGCACTAATATTTTAAAATGAAACCTAAAATTAACTGGTAACCAATGGTAATATAAAAAAAGGAGGGTAACATGGTCAAACTTACCCCCTCTTCTATTAAATTGTGCTAGCAGATTTTAGCACAAAGAGCTGCACTGAGTGGCCTGCACTGCTCCCGACACTCATAGGAACTCTTTGAGCGTCGTAAGCAGCGCAGACCATTCAGCGTGGCTGCCCACGCTAGAAACTGCTAGTGCAGATTAATAGAAGAGGCCCTTACTCTTAAACCTTAGTAACTTAATGGCAGTATTTTGTAAAGCTTGGAGCTGTCTAATATTAAATTTTGTGAGACCAGCATAAACAATATTGCTGTTTAGGGCCTAAGGAAGGCACAATCTCTGGAAGATCTAATCTAATCTAATCTAATCCTTAGGTTTGTATACCGCATCATCTCCACGTTCGTAGAGCTCGACGCGGTTTACAATAGGAGAAATAGGAAGGAACTACAACAGAGGGTTAGAGGTAGAAGTGTGAAGAAAATTTAGAGAACTTGGGATGCCAAGATATAAGAGTTTCCTTGATTCCTAAGTTGGAGGGAGACTTACATTTTTTGAGAAAAGCCAGGTTTTCAGATGTTTGCGGAAAACTTGGAAAGAGCTCAAGTTCCAAAGAGGAGAGGTAAGGTTGTTCCAGAGCTCAGTGATTTTGAAGTGAAGGGAGGTCCCTAGCTTTCCTGTGTGGGAAATGCTTTTTAGCGAGGGGAAGGATAGTTTTAATTTGTGGGAGGATCTGGTGTTATTAGGGTTTGAGGAATTCCAAGAAAGAGGGATAAAGGGAGGGAGGATACCATATAGGATTTTGAAAGTTAAACAGGCGCATTTATAGTGGACCCTGGCGATTATCGGAAGCCAGTGGAGCGGGGAGACATGGTCAAATTTACTTTTAGCGAAGATGAGCTTGGCCGCGGCATTCTGAATCCGTTGGAGTCTGTGGAGGTTTTTCTTAGTTAGGCTTAAGTAGATAGAGTTGCAATAGTCCAATCTGGAGAGGATGATGGATTGGACAAGGAGGGTAAAATGTTTTTGATGGAAGCAGGATCTAACTTTCCTCAGCATGTGAAGGCTGAAAAAGCATTTTTTTACCAAGGATTGGAGGTGGTCATTGAAGGACAATGTGGAATCAATGATGATGCCCAAGACCTTGCTCGAGAACTCAAGCTGCAGAGAGGAGCCAGAGGGTAGTGGGATGGAGGTGGGTAGGTGATCTAGTTTTGGACCGAGCCAAAGAAGTCTTGTTTTGGACTCATTCAATTTCATTTGCATAGGTCTGTATATATATATATATATATATAGATAGATAGATAGATAGGTCTGTATCTTCCTCTTGTGCTTCACCATTGATGCAGGGAGTGCCAGCATCAGAGCTAAAAGCATTTCCGACTTCCTTGCTGCTCAGAAGGCATGGGGAGCTCAGGCAGATAACATCTTCAACTGGCAGGGATTGGGCATCCCCGCCAGCAACACTAACCATGCATACTACACAAAGCCGGTTGACATGTGTGTCATAAGTCAGTGGCATAGAAAGGGAAGCTGGCATCCAGCATCTCCCCAAGCAATGGGGGATTCTCTTAAATGCATTCTCTCTAACGCTATTAAATGCTTCTGCTCTTCACTGGCAGTGAGTAGATCTTCTACTTACTGCGTTTGCCCCCTTGAACTTTCTCTCTGATATAACTTCCTGGTCCTGCAAATAGGAAGTTATGCATGAGAGAGGTCTTGGGGCCAGTGTGAACAGCGGCTAGGAGTCCCTGCTCACTAGTGACAAGAATAAAAACATTTAAGAGGGACTAGGGTGTGCATTTAAGAGACCCTCTATTGTTGGGGTAGGAGGGGAGAGGAAAGATGCCAGACTGCTGGGTGATGCCCCTGCTAAGATGGTGCCTGGGACGTTGCATTTCCTCTTCCCCCCTTACTATATCACTGCTATAGGTTGCCAACCCTTGTGCCTGAAAAATACTGTCTATTCTTCCTTTTCATGCATTCTATACCTACAGACAATATACTGGAGCAAAAATAAAAATGTCACCTTCTTTTATTCATGAGGGGCTTCAGAATGAAATTTTGAAATATAAAATAAAAACATTCTCTTGTTATTATCTCAGCACATGTTATATGATCATTTATCATGATGTATATCTTCTCGGAGCACATGGTATTCCTATTTCTCATTTTTTCCCTTATTTCATCCCTGACAGTCATTGTAAATTTAATGAACCACATACGATTTGCTGGTGTCTCAGTCTGGTGTTTTGAGTCATGAAACGAGTGCTGAATTTATGGCACTGCAGTATCACTTAGTGAATCATTAAGCACTACACTGATTTTAATGATATGGATCATACTGGACCTCATCACTTTATAATGAGGTTCCATTTACTGTAAATTTTTATGTAAAAATTCAATTTGCAAACCAACAACATGAAACTACAATATTTTTTCTCCACTGACATCTCCATTATATGATATGCTCTTTACCTGGAATTCACAGTTTCCAAAGCAGGATAAAATCATAAAATAAAACATAATTAATTTACTTTTAAGCTATTCATTATTGTATAGAAACCATGGGATCTGTGCAATAATGCTAAGAGGCCTGTTTAATAGACCACACTAAGCAGTTAGCATTGATGTTAGCAAACAGTAGCTATTCTCATTGACCTGTGTAAACACTACTGAATGTTAAAAAAAAAAAACAGCTAGCACTCTAAACATCCCAGGCTTACTGTTTGTTGTGGGATCTAGGCAGGTTATAGGTAGAGACATGGATCGTCTTTCCCGACAGCTAGCATACACTACGTTACCTCACTTTAATTGTCATGATTCCTGTTATTGTGTAAAGGGCATCTGTGCTATTGGTAAGCAGGTACCAAGGCTGTTGGGAAAATCTACATAGAAAATAAACATCACAGTCCAGCATAATAAATTTCATTTTCTGTTGTTGCAGACAGGAACATGTTTTTGTGTTTTTTTTATTTCATTTTAAAAATTTTGTTCAGCATCAAGCCTAAGTGGATTACATGTAAAACAGACATACCTATGAATATACCAGTTTAATAAATTTAACAAATATAACATGACAGACTGTTAACTGCAGTTGTGTTACTCAACGCATAAAATTCATCCTATCCAATTGAAACAGGTTAGCTGCCTAGACCTCGATGTACCATCTCCCTGAAACACTGCAAGAGTTTTAAAAAATTGCTTTAAGAAATAAATTGGTCTTCAGCAATTTCTTAAAAGCCATCTTCTTACTACCCAGCCTCAAAACTCCTGATTGTAGCAACACAAAAACAGAGGTTTCGAGTCATGTTTTCTGATCCATACTTCCTACTCCCTGTGATCCAAGATCTAACACATTGTTCCCTCTAAACTGAGTGTGAGTCCTCCAACTGTATTGCTGCCAGGGTGTGGGTGTTTGGGGGTGGGGTGCTACTTAAATTTTGTGTTTTCAGTCACTAGAGACAGGCAGATTCTCTGCAGTTCTGCAGAACATGCTGTCCTTCACTATTAAAAATGTGAGAGTGAGACAGAACCTCCCTCTCCCATGGCAGAACTATAGGTGGAGGACTAAATCTCAGTTTAAAGGGAACAGTGATCCAAAATCCAAATCCATTAATCCTTGAGCTAAACTTTTACCTCATATACCCTTTCTTAACTAGTTTTTCACTCTCCAGGTTTCTTGAATTTACCAGTTGGGGGAGGGGAAAAAGAACAGTCTATAGTCTATAGCAATATCAGGAACTCATTTCTTAGTATTGCAACGGAAAGTGAAACGACACAAAAATCCATACGAAAAAGGAGATTATCGCTGAAAAATAACTGGAAAGCGATGACCACAAATGCTCGCAGTCTAAGCAACAAAGTTCATGATCTGCAAGCCCTGATATTAGAGGCAGATCTAGATATTGTTGCTATCACAGAGACATGGTTCAGTGAATCACATGGATGGGATGCAAACATACCGGGATATAATCTTTTTAGGAAGGACAGAGATGGTCATAAAGGTGGAGGAGTAGCTGTCTATGTAAAGATCAATATCCAAGCGACCGAAATGCAAGGGACCTGGGGAGAGGAAGAAGCGATATGGATTGCTCTGAAAAGAGAAGATGGAACTTCTATCTACGTGGGTGTAGTCTACAGACCTCCGACTCAATCGCAGCAAATTGATAAGGATCTGATTGTGGATATCCAAAAGTTTGGAAGGAAAGAAGAGGTTCTGCTGTTGGGAGATTTCAACCTGCCGGATGCAAACTGGAATGTTCCGTCTGTGGAATCGGAAAGAAGTAGGGAGATTGTGGATGCCTTTCAAGAGGCTCTGCTCAGACAAATGGTGACGGAACCCACAAGGGAAAAAGCGATATTGGATCTGGTCCTCACAAATGGAGAGAGTATCTCTAATGTTCGAGTGGGTGCTCACCTGGGTAGTAGCGATCATCAAACTGTTTCGTGGTTTGATATAACGGCTAAAGTGGAGAGCGGCCGCACGATACTTAAAGTCCTAGATTTCAAACGTACGGACTTTAATGCAATGGGAAAGTACCTGAAGAAAGAGCTGTTAGGATGGGAGGACATAAGAGAAGTGGAAAGACAGTGGTCTAAGCTGAAAGGAGTGATAAAAATGGCTACGGACCTTTATGTGAAGAAAATCAATAAAAACAAGAGAAAAAGGAAGCCGATATGGTTCTCCAACCTAGTGGCTGAGAAAATAAAGGCGAAAGAGTTGGCGTTCATGAAATATAAAAAAACCCAAGAAGAGGGGAGCAGAAAGGACTACAGGGTGAAACTGAAAGAAGCCAAGAGAGAGATACGTTTGGCGAAGGCACAGGCGGAAGAACAAATGGCTAAAAATGTAAAAAAGGGAGATAAAAATTTTTTCAGATATATTAGTGAAAGGAGGAAGATAAAAAATGGAATTGCTAGGCTAAAAGATGCTGGGAACAAATATGTGGAGAGTGATGAGGAGAAAGCAAATGTGCTAAACAAATACTTCTGTTCTGTGTTCACAGAAGAAAATCCTGGAGAAGGACCGAGATTGTCCGGCAAAGTTACACGAGAAAATGGAGTAGATTCTGCGCCGTTCACGGAGGAGATTGTTTATGAGCAACTTGAAAAACTGAAGGTGGACAAAGCGATGGGACCAGACGGGATCCATCCCAGGATACTAAGGGAGCTCAGAGAGGTTCTGGCGAGTCCTATTAAAGACTTGTTCAACAAATCTCTGGAGACAGGAGTGATTCCTGGGGATTGGAGGAGAGCGGATGGGGTCCCTATTCATAAAAGTGGTCACAGGGATGAAGCAGGAAACTACAGGCCGGTGAGCCTCACTTCAGTTGTTGGAAAAATAATGGAAGTGTTGCTGAAAGAAAGGATAGTGTATTTCCTTGAATCTAATGGGTTACAGGATCCGAGGCAACATGGCTTTACAAAAGGTAAATCGTGCCAAACGAACCTGATTGAATTTTTTGATTGGGTGACCAGAGAGCTGGATCGAGGACATATGCTAGATATAATTTACTTGGATTTCAGCAAAGCCTTTGATACAGTTCCTCATAGGAGGCTGTTGAACAAACTTGAAGGGCTGAAGTTAGGACCCAAAGTGGTGAACTGGGTCAGAAACTGGCTGTCGGACAGACGCCAGAGGGTGGTGGTTAATGGAAGTCGCTCGAAGGAAGGAAAGGTGACTAGTGGAGTCCCTCAGGGTTCGGTGCTGGGGCCAATCCTGTTCAATATGTATGTAAGTGACATTGCTGAAGGGTTAGAAGGAAAAGTGTGCCTTTTTGCAGATGATACCAAGATTTGTAACAGAGTAGACACCGAAGAGGGAGTTGAAAATATGAAAAAGGATCTGCAAAAGTTAGAGGAATGGTCTAATGCCTGGCAACTAAAATTCAATGCAAAGAAATGCAGAGTAATGCATTTGGGGATTAATAATAGGAAGGAACCGTATATGCTGGGAGGAGAGAAGCTGATATGCACGGACGGGGAGAGGGACCTTGGGGTGATAGTGTCCGAAGATCTAAAGGCGAAAAAACAGTGTGACAAGGCAGTGGCTGCTGCCAGAAGGATTCTGGGCTGTATAAAGAGAGGCATAGTCAGTAGAAGGAAGAAGGTGTTGATGCCCCTGTACAGGTCATTGGTGAGGCCCCACTTGGAGTATTGTGTTCAGTTTTGGAGACCGTATCTGGCGAAACACGTAAGAAGACTTGAGGCAGTCCAGAGGAGGGCGACGAAAATGATAGGAGGCTTGCGCCAGAAGACATATGAGGAGAGACTGGAAGCCCTGAATATGTATACCCTAGAGGAAAGGAGAGACAGGGGAGATATGATTCAGACGTTCAAATACTTAAAGGGTATTAACGTAGAACAAAATCTTTTCCAGAGAAAGGAAAATGGTAAAACCAGAGGACATAATTTGAGGTTGAGGGGTGGTAGATTCAGGGGCAATGTTAGGAAATTCCACTTTACGGAGAGGGTGGTGGATGCCTGGAATGCGCTCCCGAGAGAGGTGGTGGAGAGTAAAACTGTGACTGAGTTCAAAGAAGCGTGGGATGAACACAGAAGATTTAGAATCAGAAAATAATGTTAAAGATTGAACTAGGCCAGTTACTGGGCAGACTTGTACGGTCTGTGTCTGTGTATGGCCGTTTGGAGGAGGATGGGCAGGGGAGGGCTTCAATGGCTGGGAGGGTGTAGATGGGCTGGAGTAAGTCTTAACAGAGATTTCGACAGTTGGAAGCACAGTACCGGGTAAAGCTTTGGATTCTCGCCCAGAAATAGCTAAGAAGAAAAAAAAAAAAAATTTAAATTGAATCAGGTTGGGCAGACTGGATGGACCATTCGGGTCTTTATCTGCTGTTATCTACTATGTTACTATGTTACTATGTAGTCACTCCTACCCAATTAGTGCCCAGGATTTAAATGATGGTCAGAGATCCTCTTGCTGGGATGCTAACCTTCAAGCAACCCTGGATTAGGTGGACCCTGTAAAACAATTCCCTTCAAAAAATCCCATAAATTGACAACCCTGTTATCACCAAGGCCTAGATCCACTAAGAGGATTAGTAAGACCGTGTGGGATTGCACTGATCTGATTTGTTGGCCGATTTAAAAAGAGCCATTGATGCACTAAAAAATTTGCATGCAAATGATTCACATGGATGTTTGTCGTAATCCCTGACTCGGCCTCCAATTGATCGCTGTGAGAGTGACTCTCACATATGCACAGAGCAGGTAAGGAAAGCCAAAACAGCTGAGAGGCAAGGAAAGCCCCAAGAGAAGCCTCCTGCCACTCAGCAGGGCAGGAAACATTTTTTTTTTAAATGGGCACAGATGCTGTGCGTGTTACACAAACACAATATCTACCTCCATTAAAAAAAGAAAAGAAAAAAGCACCCCCCCCCCCTTCCTGCCGATGATGGCCCTCCCCACAAACCGGCACCACGAACCAACAGTGAAAATGGCAGGAAGAATGCTCACTTCTTCCTGCCTTGCCGACCCCACCCCTCCATGAAAGAAAATTGGCAGGAGGGGCTTTAGGCATCTGAGTCAATCATGATGCACCGTGGAGGAAGGGTCTGCCATTTAGGATCGGCAGACCTTGAAGGAGGAGGGACCATGCTTTCCTTCTCCTTCCAATGCTAAAATGTACAGGCAGGGTAGGGGGGCAGTTTGTCAGGGGAGCAGGGAGGGAGTGGGCATCCTTTTGTCTCTTTTGGGAGGGGAAAAGAGGGAGGGTAGGTAATGGTTCATGGGGGCCACCGTTAGCAGGAGGAAGAGGACATTCCTCCTGACAATTTTATTTTGGGGGAGGGTCAAGTGGGCATTCCTTCTGCTAATTTTCTTTCATGGAGGGGTAGTGTCGGCATAGCAGGAGGAAGTGGACATTCCTTCTGCCATTTTCACTGCAGCGTGGGTATTGCTTTGCAGTTCTAGTTCGTGGGGAGGGCTGTCATTGGTGGGGTGGGGGGAGAAGCTTTTTTTCTTTTCTTTTCTTAAATAGGGCATTAAAAAAAAAAAGGTTAGACAAGTAAGCTACTGATCTTGACCAGTCACTTTTTTTGGATCGCTAAAAGCAATCACTTTTTAGTGCATTGGGAAGCCATGTTAGAACATCAATCGCTCTACTAGTTTACATGACATTTTAATATTAATTAGCTTATATGCATGGTCAGCTCATGGAATGAGCGATTGTGCAGAAAACCAGGTGGTAAGCTGTTTTCTGCATCAGGTCAGCAAATGTGATCGTCGCTAAAGCTGTTAAAATAGGTCTAGCGACTATCGCTGGCTTTAGTGCATCTGGGCTCAAGGACTTATAACCCATAAAAGGCAAGTAAGGGGCTGAACAAGACTGGCACTCTAAACTTACAAACACTGCTCTTGCCTTCTTCAACCCCCAACCTGCTGTCACGCTAGTGTCGTCTCGTCCTCTGACATCACTTTATACACCCATGCCTAGGAAGTGACATCAGAGGAAAAGCTGATGCAACAGCAAATTAGGGATTGCTGCTCATGCCAGGAATGTTACAGAGGTATGGGGGAAGGGAAGCGGCATTCTTGCGGCAGGAGGGGGTAGGGAAGGAGTGTGTGGAGCTGGGGGATGGAGAAGAGGGTGGGGAGGGGCACCACTACCTCAGGCGCCTCTCAGCGTGCTTTGCCACTGATGCAGATGACATACAGATAATTGCACCCATGGATGATTTTAGCCCTCAGTCTATGTCCTTGCTCTCTTCTAAGTTGCATATGATTGCTGACTGGTTATCTGGCAACCATCTCATGCTTAATGCTGACAAGTCAAAAGCAATTAATTTCTCCTTTGAAGTACCTACTTCACCTTATTGCCACCCTGTATTCACCACATAGATGTTCTCGTCAAGGTCCGTGGGGTCCACCTGGTTGTGCAATATTGTGGTATACTGTGCTGCAGGTCCAATCCATCTGTTCCATCATTTCCTTTCTCAGGATCCTCCTTTCATTTCAGACCACTGGCTTCCTATCTCCTTTTGGATTCTCTTTTAAATATTTAAACTTTGTATATCATATTCTGTACTCAAGCTTCTAACCATTTCTGTCAGGGCTGCTTTTCCTTTCTCTCCTCAGAGAGCCCTTCATTCATCTCAACTAAACTCAGTTACAGTCCTCTACTTTTGTAACATGTGGCTTGACTCCCTGCATAACACTTGTTTTAGTATAGTCACATCCACTCCTCATGTTATGTGGGAGTGGCCCTACTGACCTGGCCAATCAGAGTCTTAGGCAACTCCCAGTGTAACCCAGAATGCACTGGGAAGGAGGCCTAAGACTCCAGTTGTCCTGGGTACCTAAAGCCCCTCCTATGAGAGGGGTCTTAGGTGCATAGACCAATCAGGCCAGGATGCACTGGGATGGGGAAGGCCCATCATTCTGAAGAGGCAGGCCTGCTGACCAGAGGGATTAGGCATCCCTCTGGCTGGCCTTGCTTTAAAGGTACAGGGGGGTCCAGGCAGGCTTTGGGGGGTGGGAGGTCAGGGTATCAGGGGTGGGGGGGCTCAGGGGGTCTTGGGTTTGTGGGGCTGATGGCAGGAGTGAGTGGGCATCCCTCCTACCAGGGATGTTGTGGGTGTGTGCTGGAAGGAGGGATTAAGCATCCCTCCTGCTGGGGATTGTTTCGTGGTTTGTGGAAGGAGAGAGTGAGCATCCCTCCTGCTGAGGATGTTGGGGTGGGAGTTGCCAACAGGAGGGATTGGGCATCCTTCCTGCTGGGGATTGTTTTGCAGTTTTTGGCAGAAGGGAGTGGGCATCCCTCATGCCGGCTGGGATTCAGGGGTTTCCTGCCATGGCCGCTCATCAGATCACGGAAAGGAGATTTCCATATAGTGATAAGTTTAGTGGCCACATCTATTTGAAATTTTGCTGGCCTACTTTTCAGGTGCCTATCACGGCCCTAGGGAGATGCCTAGCCTTGGGCCAGCTTAACAGTCCTTAGGTGTCTCCCTGCACCCACAAAAGACACCTGCAGTGTAGGCGTACTGCCTTGGGTTGTTTTCTTAGAAAACATATGTCCTGATTGGCTGAATAGATTGTGGTAGGACATCTACCACCACCTACAATCAGGATGCCGTTTATAGAATATTGCCCTAAGTGTTTCTAAGGTAGGGTGTGAAATAGGAGAGAATTGCTTAATCTTGAGACATGTGGATAAAATACATATAAATAAGCATTGATTAATGAGACAGTCAACATGGATTTAGTCAAGGGAAATCTTGCCATGCTAATCTATTTTATTTCCTTGAAGGGGTTAATAAATATGTAGATACAGGTGAGCTGGTCGGTATTGTGTATCTGGATTTTCAATCGACATTTGACAAACTACATCATGAATGACTCCTGAGAAAATTACTTAAGAAAGTCATGGAATAGACTATTGCAAATTAAGAACTGGTTAAAAGATAGAAAGCAGAGAGTAGGGTTAAATGATCAGTACAGTGTTCCTCCGGTTGTTCGCGGTCAGTGGTTCGCGGTCCCGGTCATTTGCGATATTTTCCGACCGCGAACCGCCGACAAGGAGAGGGCAGCGGGAGAGGCAGGAGAGAGCAGCCGGAGCTCCACGAGTGCAGGAATTCACTTACGGTACGCTCTGACTGCCTCTTCCTGCACTAGGTCGGGTCTTATCCAATCAGGATAACCAAAAACTTAAATAATTTGTCAGGACTTTTCACCAAGCAATCCAGTCTTTTCAAACACAAAAGAAAAACTCAATTTCAGTATTATATCAATGAGCCTCAGCTTCAAAGTTCTTTCAAAAAGAAAAAAGAAAACAGTCTCTTCCCTTTGATAGTACACTTGGATTATAGTCAGTGACACAGCACTGCACTCCTTCAGCAATGTAAATTATGCTGACCAGGTGGTGTACTCCACGTGTTGTAATATCGCTACAAAATAGAGCCCTCTATCCCACCTCAAAACGTGGGGCTAAATCCCCCACCACACTGGCTGGATAAAGTGTAACCAAAAGATTAACAAATGACAGTTTTACACTCTCGCACTCCTGTGCGGCTCTGCTTCAGCTTCAGCAGAGCAAAAACACATCCTCAAAAGAAAAATAAACCAAAAACAGTTCACTGTCCAAAGCATAAGTAAATTATATACTCTTTAGGCAGATTTTGTACTTGCCTTGGAGAGACACACTTCCATGGGTTGAACTGTTTGAACCTCTGGGCCTGGTTCTGATTCTAATTCCATGGCTTGTGGAACTTCAGAGAGGTCAGGAGTCATCTCAGTCCCAGCTTCAACAATCTCCATGCATTCTGGGGTTTGTTGGTCCTGCAGAGCTCTTAGTCCTGAGCTAGGCTGCCAGTACTTTCCTTGTGACTGTTCTGCACCTCTCCAATTCTCCCTCTGCCTTTCCAACTGCTCAGACCTGAGATTAAGGAACTTGCAGCCCTGCCCAACCTTTCCAGGTGCAAAGCATTTCCGGTCACAAGACCTCGGAAGTTGAGGGGGAGGGGAAGTCTGAAGCTCAACCCCCAAGCTCCCTCTGCTGGCCTTAGGGAAAATAGCAGGCGAAAAGGGAAACTGCTCTTTAGCTTGAGCAGAATGGGCACTAACTGCTCCAGGCATAGGCCTTATACTAGAGCCAGTCCTAGCAGGCCTACCTCGCATACCACAATATATATATATATATATATATATATATATATATATATATATATATATATATATATATGTGGAGGGGCATATTAAAAAAAAACGTCTAAGTCCCCTTTGGCCTAAGTCCTTAAAAGTTCAAAGCAGAAGCAGGGAAATTGTCCATAACCAAAACAAACGTCCTTGTTTTGATTATGGCCTGCCTCTACTAAATGCCAGACCACCATTATATCTACAAGTACACCCCTACGACGTCTACACTTTTTGGCCATAATGAACCAAAAAACGCCTAAGCCCCAAACGTCCAACACAAGGGCTTTTAGGCGAAGGAGGAGCCAGCCCTTCACCTAAAAGCTGGATTCTGTAACCGGTGTCTGTCAAAATCAACACCGGTTACAGAAATCCCCCCCACAATGATCCAGGCAGGAGGGTGCCCAAGCCCTCTTGCCATATCAAACCGCGAAACCCCCCCGACAACATCAGGGCAAGAGGGAGCCCAAGCCCTCTTTCCCCATCGTACCACGACACCCCCGACAACATCGGGGCAAGAGGGAGCTCAAGACCTCCTGCCCCAGCGATCATGCCCCCACCCCCCGCTGAGTACAAGCAGGCCAAGCCCTCCTGGCCCTGGCAACCCCACCCTCCGACATGAAGGAGCCAGGAGGGAGCCCAAGCCCTCCTGACCCCGGTGACTCCCCTCCGACATGAAGGGGCCAGGAGGGAACCCAAGCCCTCCTGGCCCCAGCGACCCCCTATCCCCCAGCCCCCACTAAAATATGGGCAGGAGGGATCCCAGGCCCTCCTGCCCTCGACACAACCCCCCTACCCCCTACTCCGACCGCCCCCCAAGAACCCCCGATCGTCCCCCACCACTGACCCGTGACCCCCCGGCCAACCCCATGACCCCCCCACCCCCTTCCCCATACCTGTTAAGTTGGCCAGATGGACGGGTGCCAAGCCCGCATGTCCGGCAGCCAGCCGGGTCCAGAATGTGGCCAGATTGGCCAAGGCAGCAGAAACCCTGCCCACAGGTCACATACTGTGTCAATATATATATATATATATATACTGTGTCAATATATATATATATATATACTGTGTTAATATATATATATATATATATATATATATATATATATATATATATATATATATACTGTATATAATATACAGTATTCCAATATATATATATATATATACTGTATTCCAATATATATATATATATATATGTTATATACAGTATTCCAATATATATATATATATACTGTATATATATATATATATATTGGAATTAATATTAGTACAGAGAAGGGCAACAAAAATGATAATGGAGATGGAATGACTACTCTATGAGGAAAGGCTGAAGTGGCTAAGGCTCTTCAGATTAGAGAAGAGATAGCTCATGGGAGATATAATATAGGTCTTTAAAATACCAAGTGGAGTGGAATGAGTCGATGTGAATCACTTGTTTACTCCTTCCAAAAATACTAGGACTAGGGAGCATGCAATGAAGCTACGAAGTAGTAAATTTAAAACAAACTGGAGAAAATATTTCTTCACTCAATGTGTAATTAAAGCATGAATAGATTAAAAATCAATTCTTGTAAAACATCTACTATGATCTTTTCTCCAATTAAGTGCCTGCAGAGTTGCCAGGTCATACTTTTAGTTTGAAGAGTAATCCTTTATCATATTCAACATTGATTAAAATCCTAGGTGTTACCTTGGATTCCACCTTGTCGTTTCACTTGCACATCTCCAATATAGTTTCATCTTCATTTCTAAAGCCTCGTCAGATTCTCTCAGTCAGGTCACTATTGAACCTTAATTCTTTACGAATCCTTGTGCATTCACTAATTATTTCTAGATTGGATTATTGCAATTCATTACTTATTGGTCTTCCGCAATACCAATTGCGTCGACTCCAGCTATTAAAAAATACTGTGCTCAGGCTTCTTTATAAGCGCTCAAAATTCAACCATATTATTCTGCTTCTCAGACTTGAACATATGCTTCTGATCTCTTTCAGGTTTCAAATATAACCTTCTCACTTTTAAGATTCTGGACTCTGGTCTTCCTCTATTCTTATTTTCTCATTTGATTCCCTATTCACCTAAGAGAGAGCTGTGTTCCTCAAATCCTTACTGTCTATTCCATCCTTTAGGAAGCTGTTTTTGGATATTTATTTTTATTTATTTAGCTTTATTTATATCCTTTCATACCTTTTCAGTTCTATATGGTGTACAAAAATAGAGGAGTACATTGAGATTACAGTGAGAAATGGCGTGCATAGAGATTAAAGCATTAATTTGGAGTGAGAACATACAGAGATTACAGCGATAGCTACGCTAAATTGGAGTGAAAGCATGCAGTTAGAGGTTACCGCTTTACAGCACAAAGTTAGAACAGTACAAATTTAGGGTAGCACATTTTTAGAGAGATAGCATATGCGCTGGGGGTTGGTGGGTGGTGTATGCAGGAGGAGAGAAGACCGGGATTTATACTATCAAGTGAATTTGTCAAATAAGTGAGTTTTTAGTGCTTTTCTGAATGAGAGGTAGGACAGGGCGTTTAGGAGGAGGCCACTTAGGGTGTTATTCCAGATTCCTGCTTGAAAGGATAGTGTCCTGTCATGGAATTTCTTATAATGGCATCCCCTGGGAGTCAGGAATGTGAATAGTAAAGTTTTGCGGGATAGGCGGGGTTTATCCTGTATGGTAAAGTAACTCAGGAGGTAGGTGTGCCTAATAATGTTTTGTACGGATACAGTAACTGGGTTGGTTGTAGCAATATAGAACAGTAGGTTTAATCGAAATACCTCAGCCCCACCACTCCACCGCAATAATAATCTTTTCTAAAGCGGGAGATTTACGTGGTGCTTCATCATTGGTAAATCGTCTCTAGCGCTGTGGTTACATTTAAATTAGTTATTTGACTTATAATAGAATTTAGCAATCAATAAATAAAGAGTTGTAAAGTGTATAAAATTGTATACTTAACGTCTATACACAGCTAGACCTGGGAGTCCGACCCGACCCGTTTCACACTGATTGTGCTGTCTCAAGGGTCTCCCGAGGTAGCCGCAGTCATCCGACTCACAAGTGTACTGTCTTTCAGTCTATGACTGATAAGATGAATAGTCTGATTTCATTTGATAGGGTGGAGATGGGGATAATGATTGTGATGTCATCCGCATTTATGTAGGATTTGAGGTTCAGTATTGAGAGTTTATGGCCTAGTGAAGACATGTATAAATTGAAGAGTGTGGGAGAGAGGGGAGAACCCTGGGGGACGCCGAGGAGTTAGTCCATGATTGTGAGTGGGATTGTTCGCTGATGACTTGGTATGATTGTTTTTCTAAGAAGCCTTTGAATCAGTTGAGCACGTGGCCTGAGATACCTATATAATTCTTTGGTCATCTGCATTTGAGCCATCTTTCAATATTTATAGTATATATAAAGAGAATCTCACTCTTTATCCCAAAACAGTTCACTCCAACTTAGATAGTATAGTAGCGCTAGATAATATATCAATATTTTATAAGTTCTTTCTTAGTCCAGTTTCTTTACAACAGTACATCTTAGGAATTCAGATATCCACCCTTATCAATAGATACAGGTGGTGGGATTCTTCATGATTCCAAGTACTATTTCCCAACTATTTGCTTATTTTAATTATTTTATATAAATATATAAATAATAGACTTAGCTTATTCAAAGTCCATTCCCCTTCCCGACGCGTTTCGCCAAACTTTCTCAATGTCGGGGGAACTGGACATTACAGCATAGCTTTAAAAATGGCTGGTGATACTAGGAGAAGCTATGCTGTAATGTTCAGTTCCCCCGACCTTGAGAAAGTTTGGCGAAACGTGTCGGGAAGGGGAATGGACTTTGAATAAGCTAAGTCTATTATTTATATATTTATATAAAATAATTGAAATAAGCAAATAGTTGGGAAATAGTACTTGAAATCATGAAGAATCCCACCACCTGTATCTATTGATAAGGGTGGATATCTGAATTCCTAAGATGTACTGTTGTAAAGAAACTGGACTAAGAAAGAGCTTATAAAACATTGATATATTATCTAGCGCTACTATACTATCTAAGTTGGAATGAACTGAGATACCTATGGCATCTAGACAGCTGATAAGTATTTCATGGTCCACCAGGTTCAATGCACTTCTCAGATAGAATTGGAGAATTAGTGCCTGATTCCCAGTGTTAAGGGTGTGCGAGATGTGGTCCACTATGGAGGCTAAGGCGGTTTCCGTGCTGTGATGAGCACACAATTTTTTTCTAGGTAGTTTGTCAGGGTAGGGGGGGGGGGAGAACCACAGGGAATTTAGGGGGAGGGAAGTTCCTTAACTTGAGGGAAGTCCTGACATTCTAGGTGGAGGTTTATATCGCCCAGCAGTAGGTTGTATTTGTTCTTGGAAGTATTAAATAGGAGAAATTTGTAGAAGTTTTGGCTAACCACATTCCAATTGTTAGGTAGTATGTAGAACACAGTGGTGCTCAGATGGTCTATAAGGTTATGTTTGGAGAGGCTGCAGGTGAGAATTTCTATGTCTTCATTAAATTTTGAATCGATAATCTGGAAGCTAAAGTGGTCTTTCAGGATAATGACAATTCCCCCTCCTCTTTTCGAGTTTCTAGAGAGGGGGATGATTTTGTAGCCCTTTGGTAGGATGTCGTTTATAATCATGTCATTGTCTGAAATGATAGACAAAAAAGTCACTACCCTGTGAACTGTCACTGTAAACAAAGAATTAATCAAACGAGCTTTAGACACACTGACTGAATATATAATTACAAGTCAGGTACTTTTAACCAATAAGGCAACATGCCCTTAATCATCTGCTCCTCTTACATGTCGGTTGGGAAATTCAGTAAAAAACTCAGATACAATCTGAGAAAAACAATGAAATCCACCTGACTGTAGAGTAAGATATAATCACCAATGTACAGTCACAAAGCAGTGTGCCACAAAGTTAAACAAAAAAGTGCACAAAACAAAAAACATTAAAAAAAAACAAAAAAGCCAAGTACTTAGCTGGGAGTAAAAAATAGTAGTGGGTCCTCCAGGTCAGTTCAGTAACTGTCTCAACTCCGATTGCACACACTCCAGTCTCACAATGGCTGGCAGCACACAGCAAGTACAAAAAAGAAAAACTAGCCATACTTCCACACAGTCTTACAAAGAGTTCTCACAGGAGCCAACTTCAGTTGTAGCACACACTCGGTCCCAAAGGCAAACAGTTCTTCAGCCATGCCCAAAGGTAGCCCAGCATACTGTTCACAAATTTCCCAGAACATACTCACAGCCAATGCAAAATAAAGAAACAAAAACAAAACAAACCCTTCTTCAACAAGAGTCTTGTTTCACATTCAGATTGTTTACTCAGGAAAAAGGGCTTCACAAGCACACAGCACATTCTTTTCCTTAACCAGGGCACTGAATGAATGCTACTAAAAAAAACAACAACTTGTATAGCCTCATAAAACTTGATCTTGCCCTAAAAGGTTTCCTTATCAATCCTCTATACACCCTCTACCTCAATCTCAAGAACAGCCCCACACCTATATCCCCAATCTATCACCTCCATCTTATCCCATGTTTCCATCCAACCTTTCATATTCTTTCCCACTATCCATCCCCAGCCCCTTACTCTTTAGAAAGTGCTACCAGTTCCCTTTATAACTCCAGCTGTCAGGCCTTCAGTTGCTCAAGGGCCACTCAGAATCAGTAAGTTCTCCCAGTCATCCCTTAGACACAGTCAGACTATGTTATAATCTAAAAAGTTGTATTTTTCAACATCTCAGTCTGCTAATATAGTTGCAATGTAGTATTTTTGTTCTCTGTTTCTGCTGCTTCTAATTATTTCCAAAGGGTTCTCAAAGAACTCCATCCAAGTGCTAGTAGCTTTAAATATCTCCTTGTCATAGGCACCTTCAGAGCGATGGGCTCTGAACTACCTGTGAGAGGAATTGGGCTCTTGTGGGGCCACTGTGAGCCGCACAGGGATTTTTAGGAGACCAGAGAGATAATACTGCACAATCAGAGGCTTTTCAAAAAGTTTATTCATGAGAAACAAAAACCAAAATGTTCAGCTTGGTTACAACAAAAGCAGTTTGTGCAACAAGAAAAAAACAAGATTCAAACAGTGTTAGAATGCTCCAAAACATATGAGTGCCTCAGCAAGCACAGAAAAGAAAACACCTTTAAACAGTCTTTCAGGATTGTTAGTACTTGCGCTGTCCTGTACAACTTCACTTTCCAGCACTTGAGCTTCACTGGTCTCACTCCTTTCCCAGCAGGGGTGAGCTTATCTCAGTCCTGGCTTCCAGCAACCCTTGAGTTTTCCCCTCTGGGGGCTAATCAGTGCTGAGCAAACAAACTGGTGATTAGAAAGCTTCTACTTCTGGTCTGGTCCTCACAGCAAGCAGAGAAAAAAACAGACTTTTAAAGTCACATAAAAAAACCAAACATTCTCCTTTCAAGGACAAAGAAAAAAGGGAAGTTTGTTCCAGGCTTAGACTTCTAGTTTTCATGAAAAACCCCCCAAAACTTCATAAATCTACAAGGCTTTGAAGCACACTTGCCTTAGTGTTCTTACACACTTCCATTGATTGCTCTGCTGCTTCCAGCTGTTCATATGGTACAGTCTCCATGGCCTGGTCCCACTGGCTATCTGGTTCTAGCAGTCCCTCACCAGCCTCTATCAATTCCATGGCCTCTGACCTCTCCTGCCCATTTAGAACATTCAGCCCTGAGCGCTGTGTGTATCTCAAGTGTCTGGCATTCCTTTCTTTCTCCTGCTCCTCAAGCTGCTCTGCCTTCCTGTGTAAAAAGACACAGCCGCGCCCCAAACCTTCAGGTGTTGCAGGTGCTCTAGATGGCTGTCTCCCTTCCCTCTGTAATTGCAGCGAATAGCTCTAGAGTGATGTGTGCTAGGAAGTGCAGGCTGATCACCACTCAAACTTCCTTTAGAGCAGACATCTCAAAGTCCCTCCTTGAGGGCCGCAATCCAGTCGGGTTTTCAGGATTTCCCCAATGAATATGCATTGAAAGCAGTGCATGCACATAGATCTCATGCATATTCATTGGGGAAATCTTGAAAACCCGACTGAATTGCGGCCCTCAAGGAGGGACTTTGAGACCCCTGCTTTAGAAGAATCAGCGGAAATATCCTCAAACCTATCTGCATGAGGTTTAAATTGTGCTGTGATTTCTCTCTCTTGATCCAGTGTGTGCACGACTTTGGGGACATCTCTAGCAGACATAGGTTGCACATCACATCCTCTAGATGCGAGACTATCATTTATATAATTTCTATTTTTGTTCTTCTAACCTCCTGCAGAACTACTTCATAACTCTTGGCTTCATCTGCAACCTTATTTTTCCCTGGCTCACTTCCTAGCACTTTCTGAGAAGGGTCTTTTGAACTGCTACTGGCAGTTGCCTTCTGTTTTAATTTAGTCATATATAAGTTCTTAATGGAAGGGACAGGTCTTGGTTTTAATTTACAAGGTATATTTACACAGTCTTATTTATGGGCTGTCCAAAACTAAATAAATGGTCTCTTACCGGCACCTATTCCTATGACTAGTCTCCACTGCTGGCATTCTTGTCACATGCCTCCTCTGTCTCCTACCATTGGCACTCATCAACATCTCAGTCAACTTCTAAGGACTCAGATTGTACAAATTTGTGAGTCTGGAGAGTGGGGATAGAGTTCACCATGTGATACATCTCCTTAATCTTGTTTTCCTGTTACTCCAGGCTGCTCTGGGTGTGTCAGTTCAGCATCTAGGTGCCTTGTTATAGAAGTTTCCCTCAAAATCCCCATGAGAACAGTTAGTTTTTAAAAAAGGGGCAGAAGTTGAATACAGTTGTTATGTTTTTAAAACAATCTTTCTTCTAGTTTCTTGTTTGTACAGTAATTGGCTATGAAATAGAAATTTGAACATGAGGTATTTAGAAACAGAATTTTTACTTTTACTAAATCTGAGTTTTTAATAATTATCAATGTACAGATACTAGCAGAGGGATGTTTTGTTTTTTTTCTGTCATACTGCAGCTATTTATGATGCACTAAGGACCAAAAATTACCATCTCAGATGTGTCCAAAGCAGTAAACTAGTAAACAAGCCAGCAGTTAGGGCTATGGATGATTTGAATCAACAAGGGTGAAAAGATTTGGGTACTCTGTGTCTTAGTGTTAATAGGAATAGATTATAGAGGAATATTTGTGATGTGACCTTCTGTGCACTAATTGAAATAGTACTCAGAGTCAGCAGCGGAGTAATCAAGTTAAACACTGAATCATAAATCATCATGAAAAGTGCTGTCACAATGCAGCCATTAATGCCCTGTGTTCCTGGGTAGCTTCACGAAAATATCTGCTGTGCCGATCTTTAGGTTAATAGGAACAGAAATGGAATTTAAAGACTATTTGGATCAAATCTGTTCTGAGGTTAAGAGTGTTAGTCTGTTAATTTACTGGTAATTTGAAGTGATGTACTTTAGGGTAAGAAGCTCCACAGCTGAGACCCTTATAGCAAAACAAAGGGCTGTGGGAGTTTCTTCTGCTATCAATTTAATTGCTGTAGGGTGTAATGCTAATTCATTTTTAATATACATGTGTAGTTCCCTTTGTCTCTCTGATATAGAACATTTGGCAAGGGGATCAGATTTACAATGAACACACTTACTATGTAACAAGCCTAGAGACTCCGATTGCAGCCTACAGATGATCTTTTTATATCCAGAAACAAATGTAAAACTTGCAACAATTAACTGTGAACAAATTATTCTACCTTTACAATTCTAAAAGTTCCATGAAAAGATCAGTTTTATTTTTTAACAAACTGGATTGTCAGAAATTAACTTTTATATATATATATATATATTTTAAGATGATATATTTATTTTAATAAAATAAAATAGATTTTCATTAATAAAGTGTTGAAATAACTTTTACATGGATAATACATTTTTTTTTTAGTGTGGAGCAAATGATACTATTTTAAATTTAGAAATAAACTAAAAGTACTTAAGTTTGTTTTTGTTTTAAAACATATAAGGGTCGTTTTACTAAGGCGTGCTAGCCATTTTAGCGCATGCTAAATGCTGTGTCCATTATATTTTATGGATGCATTAGCATATAACACATGCTAAAACAGCTAGTGCACCTTAGTAAAAGGACCCCATAGTAAGTTAGAATTCTATTATAGACCCCTCTCTGGGTCTGCTTACACTGTGAGGAAGACCTTAGATGAATACTTCATAGGAAGTAGAATTTTCTTGTTTAGGATACTAAGGGGTCCTTTTATCAAGCTGCGGTAGGGGTTTAATGTGTGTAATACCACGTGTTATACCACCTGCCGCGCTAGCCGCTAATGCCTGCATTGAGCAGGCATTAGTTTTTTAGCTGGCTGCGGGGGTTAGCACATGATGAAATGTCCAATGCGCTAACCCCGCTAGCGCGGCTTGATAAAAGGACCCCTAAGAGATGAAGTCAAAGAGAGAAATGTATTGTGTCTTAGTAGGAGACCTTTGAGGGGGTGTCTGTTTCTATGAATCTAATGATCTCATTTTGACATTTGTTCTTTCTTATTTTTCCTCTCAATTGCTATTCTAGGAGTGTATCCAAGGGAAGTTATTTTGGACATACAGAAGAAGAAATGTAATGGAGATTCAGGAGCATCTCATTTGAGGATCTGAAGATTAAAGGGACCATAAAAGTAAAAAGGGTGAAAAAGGAGTCGGTCCCATACTCCTTACTTTCACTGAAGAGTTAACTAGAGTCAAAAGACGTAGATTTAGTAGCTGGAATCAGAAGTGAACACTTTCAGAGTGGTGAACTACTACAGATTTGCTACTTATTAGGGGTGATGAACCACAAAGAGAGGCTAACATAGGTTTTTAGTTTAATTGTGTTTGATAGATTTCATTGTAAGTTTATGATTGTCTTTTGGAATAAATATACTGGTTTGGTTTTGCCATCATTTGTGGTACTTGCTTTTCTTGTTTGGTTCTTTTTTAAAGAGGTGTCAGCAGGTGCTCGTCTGCATTGGGTTCAGATGGTTTATTTTAATTCTGCTGCTGAAGGAAGTCTCTACCTAGTTATATAGATTCTAATACAGGAAGACCCAGAATCCCCCTTGAAAAAAGGGTTTGCTAGGAATTGTTTGGTGAAGAAACCTTAGTGAAAGTAATTGTATAATGAATTTTCCATGTAGAAAATGGCTATTGTAATATTACACATCTCTCTCTATCTATCTATACAAATGCTGACAAAATACATTCCAAGGGGTGTAGTTTGGGTATAGCAGGGGAAGAACTGGAAAATATATGCATAAAATATATGAACCTACACAGAGTGCATGCAAAATATTACATCTGCCTTGGAGAGAATATAACTTAGTGGAAGCAGTTGTGTGCTCTACAGGATTATTCCAGGAGCCTACTTAATTTATTTATTTAAACTTTATTGATTTTCAGATCTTATAAAAAGTGCAACAATTATACATTTAAAAATATCAATTAACAGCACTTATATTCTTGCAAACAACTGAAACAAATTACCCTATCCCCTCCCCTACCTGGATGTATGTAGAATCTAAGTAAATCTAGGAACTAAGGGGCTCATAATTGAAAGAGAAAAACATCCAAAAACTAGCCTAAGTCGGCACTTGGATGAACATTTATCAAAAACGTCCAAGTGCCGATACTAAAAGTGGGTTTTGGACATATTTCTAAATGACCTAGGCCTTCATAGTGCCGCTGAATGACCAAAGCTAAACGGGGCATTTTGGGAGGAGTGTCGAGGGTGGGAGTTGGGCAGGTCGTGGGCTGGCTTAGACTTAGTCATACAGCATGTATAACCGAAAGTTATACAGCCCACGATTGACGGAACTTGGACGTTGTGACTTAGACCATGTAAAACATGGTCTAAGTCATAAAAACCCACCTAAAGTCACCAGATAAGCACTGCAAACACATAAAACAGACCCCCACATACTACCCCAGTGATCAACGCCCCCCCTAAAAATATTAATCACACCTTTAAAATTCAGCCTCCAGACCATCATCACCTGGCCGCCTGGCATAGGAAAGCTTAGTTGTCCAGCACAGAGGCAGCTTAAGTCATCTTGGGGGTGGGCTAGGGACCCATGGAGAGAACTCATGCCCATAAGCCCCTGTAATCACTGCATTGATACTTAAACATGTGCACTGCCCTATACACTCCCAAAACCCTTTTTGACTGGCATATAAGTGGCTCCTGCAGCCATAAGGGCTATTGGGGTGGTAGATAGGTAGGTCTAGGGGATTTTAGAGGTGGTTTGGGGGGCTCACAATTATCTTTAAGGGAGCTGTAGTGAGATGAAGACATGGCACCCTTTTTGTAAAGTTCACAGCAGTGCCCTGTAAGTTACCCCACTATTTAGGTAGCATGTCTGGGTGTTCAATCCATCACTTTGCAGACCCCTCCCATGTCCAACAAGGCTTGTTCTAGGTGTTTTGGACTTGGATGAAAAGTTGGACGGAAATGTGGTATAAAGATGGATGATTTAGCGACTTGAACGATCAGATCGGCAGGACGTATAATTAGACGATTTTCGAAAGTAAAAAAATTTTGGACGTATTTTTCAAAAATGTGTCCTAGGCTGTTTTTTAATTTGGACGACTTGCAAGTTGGACGTAAACGAACTTAGACATCCCTTTTGATTATGCCCCTCTAAGGATTTAATCATTCTACTGTTTGACAAATGCCTCCAATGGACTACATATATCTTTGAACCTCCTCTATTTCCAGATTGTTCTGCTATCATCCTTTCATATCTATAGTATAAACAAAGTGTTTCCCACAAAAAAGAAAAATTCAACCTATCCCAATTTTTCAAATTTCTAGTTATTAATTGCATGGCCACCCCAGTTATAATAAGAAGAAGTCTATTTTTATATTTGTCAATTGGACTATTACGTTTTAACATGTCCCAAATAAAACCACGTCATACGACAATGGAATAGAGACACCCAATACCAGGTTGATTTTACTCCAAATTGACTTACAGAAATTGAGTATTAACGGGCAATAAAATAAAAGATGATCCAGTGTCCCTACTGCAAGTTGACAGTGCCAGCATCTATTAGATTTTGAGTTATCCAATTTTTGTAAACGAACAGGGGTCCAAAATATTCTATATAACAAAAAAACCCAAGTTTGTCTCATAGATGCTGATGCTGTACATCTTATTCTCCAAGTCCAAATCCATGGCCATTGCATAGCAGAAATATGCTGCTTTGTTTCTATACTCCAAATGTCTCTTAAGCTTGTTTTAGGGTGTTTTTTTTTTCCCAAATATTCAGATATTAATTTATACCACTTGGCAGCCTGATGCCCTTGAAAATCTGTCTGGAAACATAGACCAGGCAAACTATACTGACTTTTTAAATTGCGCCAGTCAGGGAACCCTTTCTGAATAGCCTGTTTCAACTGCAACCATTTATAACCTTGAGATTTTGAAATGCCAAATGATTGTTGTAACTGTAATAAAGGTACCATTTTTTCATTCAAAATTACATCATTTAGAGTACGAATGCCTGCCTGCAACCAATGTTTCCAAAGGATTTTAGTCTCGCCGATTCAACCATAGGGACTGACATTTAGTTTGTTGTATCGAAATAGAAGTTAAAGAATCAATAAATTTTAACGTGATCCATGTTGAATGAAAAATAATATTGTCCTTTTTATATTCTAGGAAGCTTGATACTCAAAATATGGCTAAGATGAAGTGGGCTCTGAATTAAAGTCCTATAGTGATTAAATTTTAACTGTGGGGGCAAGCCTCAGAACATGGAGTCGATCTTTCCCATCTTCTCTTGCACTCATTTTAACATCATAGGCTTGAAACCCACCTCCCTACCAAATAATTAACTTTATTATTTAATTAATTTAAATTACTATACTCCTTCCTTTAATTCCATCAATTTCAAGTTTATCTTATTAACTATTTGTTCCAATCACAATTTAAAATATATTCTAAAAAAGCTTCTTCAATTTTATGATTTGAAATTCATATCTTTTCTATAAATGTCCACCTACCAATCTAATACTTGGAACCATCAGGGAACTCTACAATATTATACTATAAAAATTATAAAGTGCTTAATATTAAAGTGCATCTATGCTTGAAAGTGCTTTATATGTGCTTCTGATGTACTATTCAGGATATGTAAAGTGCTTCAGTTCATCTCAGTTCATTTAATAGCAATTTATCTCAGTTCACTTCATAAAGTGCTTACGATGCTTAAATGCATTGAATAAACTGGTTTGTAATTCAGGCAGTATTATCATATACTTAGCTTAAATCCACTCAGATATGTTCTTTTTCAAAACAGCGGCCGTTGCTGAAACTTAATTGTGGTCATCCAACGAGGCCTACGTTTCACAGGACTGGCTTATAACCCGCTGCATCAGGGATATATTTTTCGCAACGTCTCTTTTTTTGTAGCCTCAAGTCTCTGTTGGTTCGTAAGCACTTTATGAAATGAACTGAGATAAATTGTTATTAAATGAACTAAGATGAAATGCACTTTAATATTAAACACTTTATAATTTTTATAGTATAATATTGTACAGTTCCCTGATGGTCCCGAGTATTATATTGGTAGGTGGACATTTATAGAAAAGATATGAATTTCAAATCATAAAATTGAAGAAGCTTTTTTAGAATATGTTTTAAATTGTGATTGGAACAAATAGTTAATCAGATAAACTTGAAATTGAAGTAATTAAAGGAAGGAGTATAGTAATTTAAATTAATTAAATAATAAAGTTAATTATTTGGTAGGGAGGTGGGTTTCAAGCTTATGATGTTAAAAGGAGTGCAAGAGAGGATGGTTTCTTGTTCTTGAAGAAATCCCAAATATGGGAAAGATCGACTCCATGTTCTGAGGCTTGCCCCCACAGTTAAAATTTAATCACTATAGGACTTTAATTCAGAGTTTACTAACCAGTCTAATTGCTTAATGGTTTTTGACATATGTATATTGATCTATAGAACAACCATTTAACGCAAAGTTCTTTGTTGTAAGATGAAGTGGGGCCATAAGTTGACTTTCCAGAATCAACCAATCTAGCAGATTCTCCATAAGTTCAGGAAGGATCCAATACATACCCTAACGCAAAATAAAAGCTTGATGATATCTGTAAAAATTTGGAAAATTTACCCCTCCCATCGATTGAGATTTTTGCAAAAATACTAAGGCTATTCTAGGAGTTTTACCAAGCCAAAGGAATTTTTAAAGAATCCCATTTAGTTTTTTGTAAAAAGATGATTGAAAATAAACTGGTAACATACTCTTTTGGTAACAAACTACAGGAAATCATCATTTTGATGGTTTGGACTCTCCCCCACCAAGAAAGATGTAATGGATTCCAGTGCTCACACATTTCTTTGATCTTAAACAATAAGGATTTTTCATTTATTGTAATTGTATCTTCCAATGTCTTTTGAATCATTATACCTAAGTATTTTATTCCCTCTTCCTTCTAAAGGAATGGGAATGGATCAAGTATTCCTTTTACACAGTGTACATTCAATGAAAGAACCTCAGATTTACTCCAATTTATCTTATAACCAGAAAATTTACCAAAACGATCAATCAATTCCAGTAAATGAGGGATGGTTGATTCAGGATTTTTCAAATGAAGTAATATATCATCTGAATAAGCCAAAACTTTATAATTTTGACCTGCATATTGTAGCTTGGCCGGCACTTGGGCCTAGTGGTGCCCGGCACATGCCTACAATATCGCCCTGACGTGCTTCCCCAAGAAGGAGGAAGCCCTATTGGGAGTACCTTACTCTGTGTATCAAAAGTCAAAATGACACAGTTCACGTAAGTATCCCAAAGAAAGAAATTACATTTATTGATTATTCAGATAGGGCAAAATCAAAAATGCCAGAAAACAAAAGTCCAAAAGCAACTATAATGTGCCCCAAAATAATGTGGTTCTCACCAGCTGGGTCTGCTTCATGCTCCAGTGTTTTACTTATGTCCCAGGTAAGTCCTACATTGAGAACAGCACAAAGTATAAACGAGTCTCAGGCAGTCTTTAGCTCCAACATAAACTCTGAGCTGTATAATGTTGCAGTGCTTCTCCCTTCCCCCCAAGCATTAAGGAGCGGAAGGTTATGGGATTTATTAGTTAAACTCCTTGGCAAAGCAAAGCACAAAAAAAATATATCCCACAAAACTCACTACATGGATAAGGTGACCATACGTCCCATTTTAAATGTGACAGTCCCGTTTTCGGATCCCCTGTCCCGTTGTCCCCACACACAGCTTCGGGACACCAAAATGTCCCGTTTTCAGGGACAGCGTCCCAAAGCTGTGCGCGGGGACAACGGGATAGGCGATCGCTTCCTGTCCATACCTGTCACCCCCCAAAAAAAAAAAAAACGTCCCTTCTGGCCCGATTTAAACTCCCCCCCCCCCGGTCCATTGCCGCTGCTCCTCTGCTCAATTTTGACGTCGGAGAGGACGTAAAGGGCCAGCCAATCGCTCTCTGACGTTAGAATTGATGTCGGGAAGAAGGCTTCTGTGTGCGATTAGGCAGGAAGGTAAGCAGAGGAGCAGCGGCAGTAGAACGGAGGGAAGTTTAAGTCGTGCCTGGAGAGAGGCTTTTTTTTCCCGTGGTAGGGGGGAAGGAGGTAGGCAGGCAAGCTGGCTTTTGCACGGCAGAGAGGTAGGTAGGTAGGCAGGCAGGCTGGCTGGCTTTGGGGGAGACAGGTAGGTAGGCATGCTTTGGGGGAGGCAGGCTGGCTCTGGGGGAGGTAGGTTGGCTCTAGGGGAGGTAGGCTGGCTCTGGGGGAGGCAGGCTGGCTTTGGGGGAGGTAGTCAGGCAGGCAGGCAGGCTGGCTTTGGGGGAGGCAGGCAAGCAGGCTAGCTTTTGGGGAGGTAGGCAGGTTGGCTGGCTCTGGGTGAGGAAGGCAAGCAGACTGGCTGACTTTGGGGGAGGCAGGCAGGCTGGCTTTGGGGGAAGTAGGCAGGCTGGCTTTTTGGGAAGGAATGGGACAAAGGCCGGAAGGTAGTAAGGGGACATAGGAAGGAGGGATGAAGGAAGGAGAGAAAGAGGCAGAGAAGCTAGGGGGATTGTAAGTAGAAGAAAGACTAGAGAGATAAAGGCCTGGACCAAAGGAGAAAGACAGGAGGCAGAAGCAGGACTTTGGGAGGTGCAGACAGAGGGGGAGAGCCCCTGAGGAAGAGCAGAAAGAGGCAAGATCATAACAGAGGAGGGAGAGAGAGGGAGACCTGGAACAAAGGTACAAAGTAGAACTGACACTGGATCTGGGGGCACTAAGGACATAGGAAGGAGGCACTGGGGACACTAAGGACATAGGAAGGAGGCGCTGGGGCCACTAAGGACATAGGAAGGAGGCGCTGGGGGCAATAAGGACATAGGAAGGAGGCGCTGGGGGTACTAAGGACATAGAAAGGGGCACTAAGAACATAGGAAGGAGGCGCTGGGGCACTAAGGACATAGGAAGGAGGCATTGGGTGCACTAAGGACATAGGAAGGAAGGAGGGAAGGAATAGAAAGGGACAATTGTTGGGCCTGAGTGCAGAAAGAAATGAAAGAAAAGGATGCACAGTCAGAAGGAAATACAACCAGAGAGTCATGAAATCACCAACAGCTAAGGTAGGAAAAATTATTTTATTTTCAATTTAGTGATCAAAATGTGTCAGTTTTGAGAATTTATATCTGCTGTCTATATTTTGCACTATATTTGTCTATTTTTCTATAGTTACTGAGGTGACATCTTTGAAAAAACCCCAAATATAAATAATTAACATTTTCTCTGCGTATAGGGTGCTTTCTGTTTTTTAAATTTTATGGTTACCATTATGAAATAAGATATTATGTGTACATGAAAAATGAATGGAAGAAATTGGGGATGGGATTGGGGGTGGGGCTAGGGTGGGATTGGAGGTGGGACTGAATATTAATAGATGTCCCGTTTTGATGAAAAAAATAAATGGTCACGTTATACATGGATGTCTGGCCAAACCAGCACCCAACCTTCATGGTTTTCACCGCACTCAAAACAATGCCTTATCAATGTGGCTTAACTGCTCTTAAGCATTGACCAAGCAGCCAGACAGCCAACACCCAAAAATCAAAAAGGAAAAAAAACAACTTTGTAAGGCAAACACACAGCCAGATCAGCTCACTTCCATGGCTTCTGGACAAACAAGCTCTGGGAAAGAAATCCATTCCATGTCTTCCAATACCTGGGTCTCCTGTGTTTGCTCCTCTGCCTCTGGGTCAATCATTTCTGCCTCTGGGTCAATCATTTCCACATCCGTGGATTCCTGGGCTGGTGGAGGTTCCTTCCACCTGGGAACTTCCCTGGACTTACTCTCTCTCCGGGACAGCCAGCTTCCTAACTGTTCCAAAGCTGCTGTGCCACGCCCAGCCCTACTCGGAGGCAGGGCTTTCTTCTGCTGAGTCTGCCTTCTGCCCTGTTTGGCCAGCCCTTTACAAAATGGTGGATTTAAAAGGGTAGTACCTGTTTTCAAAGGGCTATGGTCCAAGTTCTGTTCAAACACAGCCTGCGCATCGTGATCCAATTCCTGTCTTGTAGGCACATAGTGATCAGCCCTGACTAATTTCACCGGGCGATTTTTAAGGTTCTTCACTGGCACAAGGCTGGCACTGGGATCGGGCTTGTGGATTTCCCTGTATCTCTTTTGCCTGCTGAATAGTCAACAACAGGGGTTCCAAAACAATATCAAAAAGCAAAGGAAATAAGGGACATCTTTGTCTAATTCCCTTCTTCAGACAAAAACGGTCCGAGAAAGAATTATCTTAAATAATAAAATGCTAGCCCGCGCATGCGCACTCACGACGCGTGTTCCCTGATCCCTTTTCTGTCGGGATGTGGCCGCACGAGTGCGCATGCGCGCTTATTACCTCACAACAGCCTCCCAGCTCTCCACCTAGTGCTGCTTTCAAAGGGCCCGGTCACCATGATCGACTCCACAAGCCAGGATCGGAGCCAGCCACCGATCGCCTCCACAGCGCCTCTTTCCCTCCGTCGATGGCGCTGAAGCCCCGGGTCAAGGAGAGCCCCGTATGCATCCGATCCGTGCTGCCCACCCTCCCACCGCGACACAAACCTCTGGCCTGCAGCAGCTCCACAGCCGCCGATTGCCTCCACAAGCCCGCGAGGGGAGGAGGGAGAGGGCTGGGGCTATCCCGCTGGCAGCATGGCCCTGATTCCCTTGCGCCCGCTCTCCGCCCCACTGCCAAGCTCTGGAGCAAAGAAGCCGCGGTCCGGTCCGGCCCGCTGAGAGAGAGAGCGGCGCTGGCACCGAGGAGGGAGGGGGGGGAAACACACGAGGGCTCTGCCGCCAGCTCAGCTTGGCCACTCCGTCTCTGCCAGGGCTAACAGTAGCAGCCCCCGAAGCTCCTCACCAGCCTGTCCCACCCCCTCCAGAAGGGTTAGGGTTAGGGTTAAAGTGAAATTGTGGCCTGGGCAGCTGTAAAAGGCAGACATGTAAAGAAGCACTCTTACGCTTCATTGAGGATCTGATCTAGGAAGGGAGGAAGAGAATTGGCTTGGGGGTAATAATGATGATGAGATAAGGAAAGGGGGAGAGAAATAAGATGGAGAAAAAGGAAAAAGCAATGAAGTAGGGGAAAGGAAAGACCAGGATAAAGGGTCAGATAAGGAGAAATGAGGAAGGGATGAGAAATTAGATGGTGAGGCCGAAGGAAAAGGCAGAAATGGAACTAGGAGACAGCAATGGAAAAACTAGAAGGAGGGGGAAAAATTGAATAGGATAGTGGAAGGAAGACGGTCTGGTGTGAATATTAAAAGAATGGAGACAGGCAACAGGAAATGCATTTTTAGAAGGAGAAAAGAATGTAATCGCAGAAAGCGTGGTTGGAGAAGAAAGAATGGAAACTAAGAGTTGAACCTGGAAACAGAAATAAGAATGAAATAAAAAATAAAAAGATCAATTAAAGGGCTGCTGCTGGATAAGGTGAGCAGTGATGGGGTGGTGGAGGACACAGGGGAGGAAAAAGGAAGAGAGAAAGGGTGGTGGTGGACAGCTAAGGAAAAAAAAAATAAAGACAGAAATACAGAAAGCGATTAAGGAGAGAGAAAAAGAAATAAAATCACACACTCACACACACATATTCTAGCACCCGTTAATGTAACGGGCTATAAGACTAGTTGATATATAATCTAGCTGTGGGAGAACTATACAAGGTTTGTATCATTTCAGTGGCGTACCTAGCATATGTGACACCCGGGGCCCATCATTTTTTGACACCCCCCCATCTGTATGAAAAACATGATTTTTAGTAACAATCCACACGTCATACATGAATACCTAGGAAAAGGCAGCATCTTACATACTGCAGTGAGCAGTACATCAATAAACCCATTGTAAAACTAAACAAGCCAGATTAGTACAGATCAATCCTACACAGTCAACCCTAACAGAATACCATGTCTTTTTGAACACACAGAACACAGAAAACACCTTCACCTAGTATGTAATCACAAACTAACCCCTCCCCCTTTTACAAAACTGTAGTGTGGTTTTTAGCCACGGTGGTAACAGCTCAGATGTCAATGCTAAAAAATGCTCTACAGTTTTGTAAATGGGGAGATAGAATAAAAATATGTAGACAAAGGTTAAACTGAAGCACCAAGAAGCTGGACTCTGCATATAATGCAACATCATAGAAACAGTGATGCATCTCACCTAAAGCAAAATATAAATAAATAAATAGAATTTTTTTTCTACCTTGTCTTCTCTGGTTTCTGCTTTCCTCATCTTTTTGTCACTCTCTTCCTTTCATCCCCCTCTCTGCCCCTTCTATATGGCATTTTCTTTCTATTCCCATTCTAGAAACTTTATGCATCCCCTTCCATTTCTCCCTTCACCCCCATTAGTCTGGCATCCATCTTCTTCCCTTCTCTCCTCCAATGGTCTGGCATCTCTCCTCTCCTCTTCTTCCCTTCCCTCTCCCACACCCACATGGTCTGGCATTTCACTCTCTCCTCTACCTTCCCCCACTTCCATCAGCATCTGCCCCTTTCTCTCCATCCAACATGCTTCCATACTTCCCTGACCCCGTTTCTCACCCTTCACCATGATTCCATACCACCATGACTCCCTTTCTCACCATCCACACCCTTCCATACCACCCTGACCCCCTTTCTCACCCTTCACCATGTTTCCATACCCAGGGCCGCCATCAGAAATTTCTGGGCCCCTTACTGAGCAATCCTATTGGGCCCCCCCCGCACCCCTTCCCCCCCCCTTTTGTCCGGGGGGGTGCTATCAGGAAATCGGCAGGGGACAAAAAAAAGTATGACAGCAGTGTTTATTGTTTATTGTTGTGCACAGCAGAAACATAAAGCATAATTTGTGCTATGGTGGCCTAGGACCAATGTTTCCTCTAAGGATTGATGAGGTGTGTGCAAAAAAAAATATGCATGAGCGACAAGTTACATACTCCACAAATTTATGAGCAGGCGCGGAGGACGCATTTTTAAACAAATGTAGTTTATCCTTGTACTCCTTATGTATTTTTAATCATCTATGGATATGTTTGTATGTTTATTGTTCAAATGGTTTTATTTATTTCCCCAAATTTATTTTTGTTATACGCATTGAAAATATTTGATATTGCGTTTAAATCAAAATCTCAATAAACTTGAAACTTGAAACGAGTGCCCGTGAGATTGTGGGAGGGTTAAATACTCAAAACTTAGAAGAATAACAATTTACTTAAAGTTTTTGCTATGCCAGCTTTCTGGTATCTTTACATACAGTGGCGTACCTAGCATATGTAACACCCGGGGCCCATCATTTTTTGGCACCCCCTCCCCCCCATCTGTAAGAAAAACATGATTTTTAGTAACAAACCACACGTCACACATGAGTACCTAGGAAAAGGCAGCATCTTACATATTGCAGTGAGCAGTACATCAATACACCCATTATAAAACTAAACAAGCCAGACCTGCACAGATCAATCCTACATTGTCAATCCTAACAGAAAACCATGTCTTTCAAACACAAAGAACACAGAAAACACCTTCGCCTAGTATGGAATATGTCATCAGAAACGAACCCCTCCCCCTTTTACAAAACTGTAGTGTGGATTTTAGCCACGGTGGTAACAGCCCTGACGCTCATAGAATTCTGAGCATCAGAGCTGCTACCACCACGGCTGGCACTAAAAAACGCTCCACAGTTTTGTAAAAGGGGGGATAAAATAGAAATACACAGTTTCAACGCTCTAGCTCAGAGATGCCCAAACTTTTTGGGCTTGCGAGCTACTTTAAAATGACCAAGTCAAAATGATCTACCAAAAATAAAATAAAAAAACACAAAGCACACTATACGCTGAGAAAATGTTAATTATCATTCCTATTCTGGGTTTTTTCAAAGAGGTCAAGGCAGATGACTCTATGCATTGTCACCTCAGTAACAACCATACAAAAATAGACAAATATACCCCCCATCCTTTTTATTAAACCACAATAGCATTTTTTAGCACAGGGAACTGTGCTAAATGCCCTGCGCTGCCCTCGACGCTCATAGGCCTCCTGCACTAAAAAAACACTATTGCGATTTAGTAAAAGAGGGCCATAGTGCAAAATATAGACAGCATATATAAATTCAGACACATTTTGATCACTAAATTGAAAATAAAATCATTTTCCTACCTTTGTTTGGTAATTTCATCTGGTTGCACTTTATTCTTCTGACTGTGCATCCAATATTTCTTCCCTTCTTTCAGCCTCCTGTATGCTTCCTCTCCTCCAGACCTCATTCCCTCCCCCAACTTTTTCTTTCTTTCTCTATGTCTGTCTTTCTCTGATTCTGTGCCCATTTTTTTGCTTTGTTTCTGGTTCCCTGTGTCCCCCCCCTTCTTTCTTTCTTCCTTCCTTCCTTCCTTCCTCCGTGCCCCATTTTTTGCTTTTTTTTTCTGGCTCCCTGTCCCCCCCCCACACACACACACCTTCTTTCTTTCTTTCTTCCTTCCTGCCTCCCCCATGCCACCACCGCCGTGGAATAGGCTGCTGCCGCTATCGGGAACAGGCCAAAATCTCCCTGCTTCTCTTCTGCACGGGGTCAGCAGGGGGGTCATGGGATCAGTGGGTGGGTGGGGTTCGAAGGAGCCGTCTGAGTGTTCAGGGAGGCAGTTGTGGAGGGGTTGTCATAGGAAGGAGGGATTGTCATGGGCAGGAGGGACTGGGATCCCTCCTGCCTATATGTTAGTGTGGATGCGGGGTTTTTGGGCAGGAGGGGTTGGGCTCCCTCCTGCTTGAATCATGTCAGTAGTGGGTGGGTGGTTTTTCAGGCAGGAGGGGTTGGGCTCCCCCCTGCCCGGATCATGTCAGGGGGATGGGGGTCTTTGGGCAGGAGGGGTTGGGCTCCCTTCTGCCTGATCCGATCAGGAGGAATGGGGGACTGCATCGGAGCAGGAGGGCCTGGGATCCCTCCTGCCCAATCAGATTGTGGTGGGGGGAGATGTGTCAGGGCAGGAGGGCCTGGGATCTCCATGCCTGATCCAATCAGGAGTGGGGGGTGGATCACGGCAGGAGAGATTGGCTATCTCTCCTGCCGTGATAGCGATCGGAAGTGCTGCACTTGCCAGGATCGTTATCACGGCAGGAAGATGAGCCATCTCTCCTGCTGCGATCATTGCTAGGGGGGTTGTGGATTCTGTAACCGGTGTTCTTTTTGACAGATACTGGTTACAGAATCCAGCTTTTAGACGATGGACTGGCCCCTCCTTCACCTAAAAGGTCTTGTTCTGGGCGTTTGGGACTTAGGCTTTTTTTGTTTGATAATGTGTTGCAACTGTGGACGTAGTGGTGGTATGACCATTTAAACTGTTGAACGTAGAGGTAGGCCATTCTAAAAAAAACAACCCTCATTTTGGACTTTTTTTGAGAATTAACATTTTCCTTGCCTCTACTTTCAACGTTTAGGGCCTTAGGCCAAAAGCGGACTTGGACCTTTATTTTTTATGCCCCTCCACGCATTATATCTTATCAGTAGCTACCTCAATCAACAGAAATAAGAAAGATATTATCATTCTAAGACAAGAATATTACCAGGAATTTAGCAAAGTTTAAAATATAATAAATTCTTGATAACATTACTCTATTGAAAATATCTAAGATCATGACATTTGATTAATTATCAGCATTTTGCACAGTAGTATTCCTTCAGTTCATTAAGACAATTATTTAAATCCATTAAGAAAGAATATAAACTCATAAACAATCTACTATTAATTGCCATTAGCAATTAACATTAAACTAATTAAATCATCAAATGGAAACTGTAAAAAAATCATTGATATCATAGGAAGGGATCCCAAAATCATAACCCTATTAATCATAAAATAATAATAAGAAGAAATTAATAAGAAATAAAAATTACAAAAATCAATAGAATAAAAACAAACTCATCGTCCTACTCAATTAATTAATATAGTAATAAATTTAATGAGAATATATAGTCTAAAACAGACTGCCTTTTGGAAGGAGGAACTCTGTCTTAGAAGTCTTGATCTTCATTAAATTCTCTATATCCTTCTTGAATCGTCACTTCCAGGGCTATATTAAAGGATAAGCCCAGTAGGCATGTGCCTAGGGCCCAAAATAGTCAGGGGTGCCCACTGAAGGAAACCACTTAAAATTTTTTTTTTTCAGACAGCGACAGCCGGCCCCCCCTTCAGCGATTGGCATCACCAGGCCCCCCCCTCGATCAGCAACACCAGGCCCCTCCCTCAATTTGCAACACCAGAAACAGGGCCGGCAACTGCTCTCTGTCTTTCTTCCGATGCTGCCGAAGCCTGTAAATAACTTTAACACATGCCGCAGGGCTCTAATAGTGTGTGTGACACTGCCGGTTTCCCTCCTCCTCCTCCAACAACCAAATAGGAAGTTACATCATGAGGGGGGAGGAAGGAGGAGGGAAGCCTTCAGTGGCACACACACTGTTAGAGCCCCGCGGTGTGTGTTAAAGTTGTTTACAGGCTTTGGCTGTGGTGGGAGAGAGCGAGAGAGAGCAGTAAATGAGTGGAAGTTGGCAGGCCTGGGGAGGGGAAGATGGAAAGGCAATCGAAATACGTTATGTTGGGGCAGGTGATGAGAGGGAGGGAGAGAAGGGGAAATGTTGGAAAAGGGCAGGAGGGGCGCTGGATCATAGGGTGATGGGGGAGAGAACAGCAGGAGAGAGAGTGGAAGCAATTTTTGACCCTGAGGGGGAGGGAAGAGAGAGGTGGTGAAATGATTGATTATGGGGAGAGGGACAGGAAGGAAGAGAGATGGGATGGGAAGATAGTGAAGGAAAAAGGACAGGGAGATGTCAGGCCAGGAGAGACTGAGAGGAGATGCTGGGCTACAAGAATGAAGGGAGGGGATATGCTGGAAATTGTGAAATCGTGGGACCGACCAAGAGACGGGGGTGACAAGGACATGAATGAGAGGAAGATAACCTCTAGCCCCTCACCGCTCCTGCTTTTCCACATGCACCTGACGCTGATGGCACAAGTTCTTCCCACTTCCATCATCTGCCCTCTTCTCTCTCTCCCCAGACAATTCACTGAGGGGGACAGGATAACTGATGGAATTGCCTGGGGTGGAGAGAGAGAGAGAAGAGGGGGCAGATGATGGAAGTGGGGAGAACCTGTGCAGTCAACTTCAGGCGCATATGGGAAAGCAGCAGCAGCGGTGAGGAGGTAAGGGGCCCTCACCTCCTCACCACTGCTGCTGCTTTTCCACATGCTGGATGGGGGGCATATGCTATTTGGGGGGAAGAAGATAGAGTTAGTGAGATAGTGGAAGGATGAAGGAAAGGGGTGGCAAGCTATGAGTAGACACAGTGAAAAGAGGGAAACTAAGGACTGAATAGTAAGAAATAATTAAATTTAGATGGAGGCAGGAAATAGAAAAGGAAGAACAGATAAGAAAAGGGAAGAGAGAGAAGAGTTCCCAGAAACGGGGGAGACAGATATCAGATCTGAGTAGAGGAAATGAGAAGAGAGAGATGCTAAAAACCACAGGGGGGAGAGAAGGAGAGATGGAATGAGAGAGATGCCAGACCATGGTGGGAACATAGGGAAGATGATGGATGCTAGACCAAAGGGGGGGGTGGGGGAGCAGAAGGAGAAATGGCAGAGGGAGGTAGAGATTTTCTGGAAGGGGCAGACACTGGATACAAGGAAGTGAATGACAAGAAGATGAGGAAAGCAGAAAGTTAGAAAAAAAATTATATATATATTTTTTTTATTGCTTTAGGATAAAGTAGTATTGTAGCTATGTTGATAAATGTTTAAAAATATAAATGGTGATCCTTTTATTGGACTAGTTTTAATATATTTTGGGCTAACTTTCAGAGACCAAATTCTCCTTCCATAGGTCAGGACAGGATAATGTAACAGCAGTATACTTTACTGACCTAAGGAAAGAGGGTTTGACCTCTGAAAGCTAATTTTAAAAAATGTATTAGTCCAATAAAATGGTATCTTATTTTCCATTTTTTGTTTTATTTTTATTTGTTAATTTGTAAAGTGATTTATTATTTCTCTTTTTTTCAAATTTACATCTGCTATCTTTATATTTTGTTCAGTATTGGGGGATATGCACCACTGTTTCTTCATCCTTGAACTGTACCTTCGGTTTGTAACACAAGGCAGCTTGCTGAAAGCTTTGGACTGCTCCGATGGTCACAGAATTCCTATGATCGTCAGAACAGCACAGAACATTCAGCCCACCAGCCAGTGCTAAAAACCTCTTCCGTGCTTTTGTAAAAAGGGGGAGGAGGAGTTTAGTTTGTGATTACTTATTCCATACTGGGTGAGGGTGGTTCTGTGTGCTGTGTGTATGAAAGACATGGTTTTCTGTTAGCGTTGACCAGCCTTGTTTGACAAAATGCATCAGGCATGGTTCCTGGGAGCACCTTGAATATACTTGATTTGAATCTCCTTATTGGCTGCTGATCTTTTGTTCCACGTTGGATTCTTTGGTGGACCTCTTGCCTTGTTGTTTTGTTACAAATTAACATACATGGAGTGGAACATACTAGAGGAGTTACACATATGTATGTATTTTTATACAAAACAAACAAAATTTCCAGTTTACATACACACTGGTGGAAAATGCTCAATGCTTCAACCCCTCATCGACATATAACTAAACTTCAAGCCGGTCAGATCAAGGTTTGTGGCTTTGGGTATGGGTGTCAATGCTATGGTTGATATTGTTTTAAGATAGTGGCCATTTTCTAAGCATTCGTTTATTAGGTCTGTAAGCCATAGCAGAAAGGTAGAGGGGGGGATGAGTTAGCAGGCTAGCTGGACTTATATTCAAGTAGCAGTGCTTTCTGGATATTCTCTTCAGCCAGTTTGAGATCTCTTGTGTGCTAACTGTGATGAATTTTGACCAGTATCTGTCGGCTGGGATTCCCTCATCATTGTTGTTTCTGGTTGGGTAATGATCAATATTTTCTGCAGGGTCTTGTGAGAATGCTGTCCTCATGATTCTGATATTTTTCTTGAAAGTAATGTGTTAGATTGTATGTGTCTGGTTGCTGTGATGCTAGATCTTCCATTATATTTTTTGTCGCAATTAGAGTGTTATAGATTCTAAAGAAACATTTGGAAGAATTTTTAAATTCATTAATCAGCTTGTCATAGTATGACTTTTTTGTTTCGGTTGCTGCTAATTGGTACTTTTTTATTTTTTTTTCTTCCAGTTGATGTAGATTTCTAGTCTTTGCTCTTTTCTCCGTATTCTTTCTGCTCCTCTTACTTCTTTCCTCCTGGTCTTTAGCTGTTCTGTGAACCATGGGTTATTTTGCCATTTCAGTTTTCTTCTTTATATTGGTGCAATCTTATCTAGAACCTTATTAGCTAGGCAGTGTCCACCTTTGTGAGTAGGGACCTGTAGGGAAGTGGTAAGTTCAAGTTGTTCTATTATGTTTTGGAAATTTCATACTTTAGAGTCATCCTTTGCTTCTGGGTGAAGACAATACCCGCTGTTGTCCTGTTAAACAGATTCCTGTTGGGTTTTTTTTTTCTATGGCTTTTGTGAACTTTCATTATACTTGAATGTAATTTTGTTTTTTGTTCATTATTACAAAATACAATAAAAAAGATTGGAACTTAATCTGCTATGACTACCAAATTGGGGTTGTCAGTGGCGTAGTAAGAGATTAGGTTAGTGATTTTATCTTCTATCACATACATAATATGTTGCTTTATAAAATAAGCAGAATATGATGGATTTTTCACATTTTCCATACTGTAGGTACCATGTTATAGATTTATTTTTCTATGCAGATTCTAGTGACTGCTTTGTGGAATATATTGACTTTTCCCTCTTTATGAATTCTGCTACATTAAAATATGCTTTTCGATGTAACTCATTGGCACAAGAACCTCAGTAAACTGTTTAATCTTAGAACAAATCCATTTTGAATGACTTTGCTTGTGTATGTTCTTTTTTTTTTTTAGTCCCTAGAACAATGTCTCTCAAACTGTGTGCCCCAAAGAGATCGTGTGCCACAAGAAATTCCAGAATTTTACTTTATTTCTAAAAATTCCCTTGTCTGGGCGATTGTATCCTTATGCACACAGACGCTCATAACATTGACAGACTCTTGCATATGCATCTGTGTGTAGTCTGTGTGCATAAGGATACAATTTCCCAGACAAGCATCATTCTTTGATGTGATTGGTCCTTGAAAATTAATGGCAAGTAATTATATCTTTTACTAGTGTTTAAGTCTGTTACATTAATGGGTGCTAGAGTATATGTCTGTCTGGGGTTTTTTCTTTGTCTCTCTCTCCATGGACGCTGTCTGTCTTTCTTTCTGTCTGTGTCTTTCCCTGGCCCCCTGTCTGTCTGTCTTTCTTTCTCTGTCTCCCTGGCCCCCTGCCTGCCTGTATTTCTCTATTGCGCCATGCCTGCCTGTCTCTCCGTGGCCCACTTCCTATGTCCATAGTGTCCCATCCTATGTCCTTAGTGCCCCCAGTGCCGCTTTCCTATGTCCTTAGTGCCCCCAGTGCCGCTTTCCTATGTTCTTAGTGTCCTATCCTATGTCCTTTCCTATGTCCTTAGTGTCCCCAGTGCCTCCTTCCCATGTCCTTAGTGCCCCTTCCTACATCCTTAGTGTCCCCAGTATCTCCTTCTCATGTCCTTAGTGCCCCCAGTTCCTCCATTCTGTGTCCTTAGTGCCCCCAGTGCCTCCTTCCCATGTCTTTAGTGCCCCCAGTGCCTCTGTCCTGTGTCCTTAGTGCCCTCAGTGCCTCCTATATCCTTAGTGCCCTCAGCTCCCCTTCCTATGTCCTTAGTGCCCCCAGTGCCTCCTTCCTATGTCCCCCTCACTGTCTTCCAGACTTTGTCCCACCCCCACCGCCAGCCTACCTGCCTCCCTCTCTCCCATCCCACTGTGTAGTAGAGCCATTGAGCAGCATGTTTCCATCTCCCCTCCCCCCCTCGCTACTACCGCCACCATGCAGCAGACCCCACTGGCCGTCCCATCAGACCCTCCCACCATGAGATGACCTACAAATCTCCCGGCTCCAGCAGCGTCCGCAGCACTCTAAACACACTGCTTCGCGGCATTCTACTGCCCGTGATTTCCTCTGCCTCGTCTCTGTCTCGATGTCATCAGGGATGCAGCGGAGGAAATCAGGGCAGTAGAAGGCCGCAAAGCAGTGTGTTTAGAGTACTGCGGACGCTGCTGGAGTCAGGAGGTTTGTGGTCGTCTTGCAGTGGAAGGGTTGGATGGGAGGGTCAACGGGGTTTGGGTGCATTGAGGAGGGGTGCGCCGGGGAGTCGATGACGACAAACTGCCTTACAATGAGTGCTGCCTTAAAGTGAGTGTGGGGGGAGTTGAATTGCGCATGCGCACTCCTGCCGGCCAGGGACCTACGGATCATGGATCACGCAGGTAGGAGTGTGCATGCGCGCTTAGCGTTTTATTATTATAGATAAGGTCGTTATCCTAACCTGAGCAACAAAGCAATCAAGGCTTTGTTATCGTTTGGATCTTCTTATCTTTGTGATCTTGGATTTTCAACTCTCTGACAGAAATTAAATTTTAAAAAAGAGAACGACTGCAGATGGTGGATGATAAAATGCATGGTTGCTTATCAACTATTGAACCGCATTTTGAGTTAATTTGCACTCAAAAATAAGTGCATCCATTGCATTGATTAGCAATTCTATTCTACTCATATCTACTTTAGTTTCACCACTGTTATAATTACCCATACATAGCTTAAAGAACTTTAAATAAATACAACTCTCAAATTTAATTTTTTTTGTCCTTTTTACAATTTTATAATTTCAATTATAATGTGCCGTGAAGAGCATTTGCTCCGTTTAGTGTGCTGGAGCTAAACAAGTTTGAGAGACACTGCCGTAGAAGGTGACTGCAGATTTCCACAAGGCTAAGCGCATTGAATTATTACTTTTCCATCACTCCAGAGAGAGACCCAGGAGCTTGGGTTGATAAATGGCCTTTAACTTTCAAGAGAGTATCTGTATAACACCCCCCTTTTATTAAACCACGATAGTGGCTATTAGCATAGGGAGTCGTGCTGAATGCTCTACATTGCTCCCAACACTCATAGGAACTCTATTAGCATCGGGAGCAGCATGAAGCATTCAGCACAGCTCTCTGCACTAATAACCGCTATTGTGGTTTAGTAAAAGGGGAGGGGGGGAAGATATGAGAGGTATTATAAATATAAATAGATAGATAGTGCATTCCTCAAATTCAAGTTTCAAGTCTATTTGGTATTGATATACCGCTTTTAAATGCAAAGCAGTTTACAATTATACTGAGATTAAAAAAAATAAAACTTAAAAAAATATAAAAATGGTAGGAAACAGACTTACATAAACAATACAGATATAACTTGCTACATAAGGGTAAGTGGGAAGGACACATTACATGAAACTAAAAGAAAGGGGAAAGGGAAGAACGAAAGAGGTAACATCTATCTATCTATCTGTTTATAACGGTTCTGTGTAATATTTAAGAACATAATTCTAAATCTAATAGATGCTGGCATTGTCATATTAATATAGGGACTTTGGATCATCTGTTATATTTTTGTCCATTGATACTTGGTTTCTGGAAGTCAGTTTGGGGACAAATTATTCTCATTCTTGAAGCAGCTATTCCCTTATCTTATGAAGCTGTGATTTGTGGTATGTTACTACATATTAAGCCTACTTTAGATAAGTATAAAAGTCGCCTTTTCCTGATTATGATGGGAATAGCTGTTCAATTGATTACACAGAATTGGAAAAATCAGGAAGGATTAACTACACTTATGGGTGGGTAAATGTATGTACCACATATAAGTATGAAAGGATGATGGCGGAACGTTTGGGGACTAGTAAGTCCTTTCATGATGTATGGAGTCCATTGACTACTTTTATTGCATTATAATAAGGGTCATGTTTCTTTCTTTTTCATTAGATTTTCTTACACATCCAGGGAGGAGGGGGGTGGAGGGAAATGTATTTTGAGTAGTTAAATTATTTAATTATAATTTGTAAACACATCATATGTATGATTATATTAAGAATTAAGGTGAGGATGGAAGAAAATGTTTGCTTAATGTAATAATTGTATAGTTAATAGTGTGTTTTGTGCAGTTTTTCTTATTTACCATTTGTATTGTACTATCAAAGTATGAAAATTAATAAAGATTTTTTTTTAATCATTCAGGAAAGAACTAGAATTTTATTTTTACATAGCAAAATTTATTTATATAACAGGCAATGCAGTAATTTTAGTTACAATTTAGGGATCTTTAAACAAGGGAAACGTGCAAGATAAAACATTTTTAGAAAAACAGAATGATTAATTTAAACTGGATTAGAAATAACTCACTATGATGGAGGGCATTGCTGGAAGAAGAGTTATTCAGTTGCAGATTAACTGGGAGCACATGGAGCCAGCAAAGTTTCCTGAGATGATCTAAAGAGAAAGAAGCTTAGGTGAATATTCTCTTTTTATGAACTCTGGGGTCTTGAAGTCTGGTTCAATCACCAAGTCAGGAAACTCAGGAGCATTGTCCAGTCACATGTCAGGAGCAGTGGCCAATCACAACACAGGAGTTCAATTCAAAATTGTTTCTGTTCTAGCTGGATGATTTCATCTGGTTTGTCTAGTCATTTGATTACCGGCATGGCAGTGACTTGATTGGATTTTAATAGGGTCTTTGGAAATGTTCAGTGGCTCTTGTCTTTGCTAAGTATTGATAAGGTTTAACAGAATATTTGATTTGGAGTTTCAGGTAGATAGTATATCCTTTTATCTCATCCCAGCTCTGATAGCTTAGGCAATAAACACTTTTTGCTCCAAACTCTGTCTTTTGTTCTACTCCTGCCTCATAGCTTGGAGAATACAATTCTGTTTAATACTGCTACATATTCTATTATGGTGCATATCTTGCAGAATAAAGTTCTGTTTAAACTAATACTAAACTCAGCTGTCTTTTGTATTCACTGAAAAGGGGTACTTAACTTCTTTGTTTTCAGGCCTGCAACAGTACTAGAGTTTCACAGAGTCTAAGTCAAAAAACATACTTTATTTCAAGCAAAATTTTATAATTGCTAAATCTAGCAAACATTAATCATGTAATGCTACATCTGAATCATATGGTTAAGGGGCTACCTATTTGAGGCTTCCATTTTGGGAGGCAACAAAGAGTACTGTTCTTTCTGTTGCAGCAGTTTGTATTTTGTACTTGATTGTTTTTATAACTTGAACCACTTTGATGGTCATTGTTTACTCAAAGGCTAGCAAATCTTGGGAGTAAATGAATGAATGTATAAATAAAAAATAAATATTTAATTAAATAAAGATATTACCAGTGTGTGCTGGAAATCTCAAGAACTCAGACTCATGTACAGCAATACTAGAAAAATAGAAAGTGAAACACAAGGTATCAGAAATGGGCATTTCTAAAAGCTAATGTAATAGACAAAAACTTATTTGTGCTGGAACAAAGCAAAATTTGATGGGTTTTGACATGTTTCACATCTAGCTGCTTCAGAAAACCCGGCGCTGACTTTCTAAAATGCTGGTCTGTAAAAATAAGAATAAATAAATCTTCACTTAAAACACAAAAATCAAACAAATTCAGTTTCCACGCTCTGTGTATCTTCTTTAACAACTCTTAAAAAGACGGCGTCCACACAAGTGTCTGTACCAACCTGGAAATGACATCACTCACACAGTTCCTTCCTATTTCCCCTACTGTAAACCGTGTCGAGCTCTACGAACGTGGAGATGATGCGGTATATAAACTTAAGGATTAGATTAGATTAGATTAGGAAGGTGCAGAATCTTTCAAAATTGTAATCCACACAGTAAAAAATAAAACTGAACCTTGGGCAAGGGAAACATCTGATTAGAACCAGCAAGGCTCCCCTACTTATGAAGGAAAGCCCACCATTCCACCTCTTTGTTCAGACCCTGAGGCAGCACAAATATGATACATTGTTTATAACCAATTAAACATCAGGGATTGCAACTGTTGTTATATTATCCTTGGTGATACATTTGATATTAAGTGCCCCAGAGTGTGCTGCATTTCTAAGAGCTGACATATTTCCTTTAATAAATTCTCTTTTTTTCCCTTCCTTTGAGTATTTTATTTTCCATTCCAGTATCTTTCTTCAGCTTTTCTGTTTTCCCCCTTGTCATTGCAGAGTCTCCTGTCCATTTAACATATCATCTTTCTTTTGTGTCTCTATCTGTCCTGTTCAGCATAGCCATCTTTGTCCTTGTTCTTTTTCTTCCCATATTCAGAATCTGCCCTCAGTTTCTCTCTCTCTCTGTGATCAGTAAATGTTGTCTTTATGTTCCTTTCATGCCCAGAATATTATCTGTGCCACTTCTTAACTCTCTCTTCCCTTCTGCCCCCCCCCCCCCCATCACCACCCAAGGGCTAAAAATCATTCCTTCTCTATTCCTTTTTCTCTCCTGCAATCCAGTGTCTCTTACCCTGATCCAGTCTTTCTTTCCTTCTCCATTGCCCCTCAATCCAGTCTCTCTCTCTCTCTCTCTCTCTCTCTCTCTCTCTCTCTCTCCCACTACGGTTCAGCAGCACCTTTCCTTCTTCATCCCCTAGACCTAGCAGCACCTCTCTCTCTCTCTCTCTTTTTCCCCTCCCCCTAGATCCAGCAGCACATCTTCATCTCCCTCCTTCAGCTCAGCAGCACCTCTCTGTCTCAGCTCCCACATCCAGATCCAATAGCACCTTTCCCTCTCCATCAGCAGCACCTCTCATTCTGCTCCCAGGTCCAGAAGCACTCCCACTCACATCCAGAAGCACCCCTTCTGCTCACCTTCCCTCCCAGGTCCAGCAGCACCCCTCAACTCTTCTCTCCAGTTCTAGCAGCCTCATCCCACCCCCCAGGACAAGCAATATCCTTCCCTCTCCTGTCCCCAGGGCCACCAGTACCTTTCCCTCTCACCTTCACTTCCAGTTCCAGTAGCACCTCTCCCTCTCATCCTGCTCACAGAGCCAGCAGTACCCCTCCCTCTCCTGTTCCCAGGGCCTGCAGCACAATTCAGAAGGACCCTTCTGTCTCATCCCCTCCCCTCATCACTGGGACTAGCATCCATCTCTCTTCTATCTCCATGGCCAGCAACACCCCTTTCTATCCTCCAACCAACCCTCCTTCCTTCTGCCCCCAAGCTGGCACTACTACTCCCATTCAGTTCTCTCACCATCCTGGATCACTAAAGATAGTGGAAGCCCAGCTATTCCTATATGCAGACTCATGGCCATGCAGCTTCCTAATTTCTCGGAGGCAGGGTGCGGCCTAGCCAAAGGTCATAAATCTGCATATAGGAATAGCTGGGCTTCCACTATCTGCAGCAATCCAGATGGTGAGAGAACTGAATGAAAGTGGTGGTGCCGGCTTGGGGGCAGAAGGAAGGAGAGTCGGTTGGTAGATAGAAAGGGGTGTTACTGGCCCTGGGGATAGAAGAGGTATGGGTGCTTCTGGATCAGAGAGGGTGGCTGCTAGTCCCGGTAGGATGGAAGGGGGAATGAAAGAGATGGTGCCACCTTGGGGGAGAGGGGAGAAGGAAGAAGAACTGCTTGGCATTTCAGTAGATGATGTGACATCATTGGAGCAGAGCATTGGGACCTCTGACCTTCTCAGGCCTGAGGCACGTGTCTACTGGGCCTACCCTTTAATCTGGCTTGGGTAGCTACCAATCATAATATATATGGGGAAACTTAAAGATCTCAATATATATCTTTGGAAGAAAGGTAGTATACTGGATATATGATAAAGGCATTTTAATACTCCATGGCATAAATTGACAGTAGGAAAAGCTCTGGAATTAGGAGCCATAGGATAAAGATGAAAAATTATAGACTCACTAGCATCCAAAGGAAGTATTTCTTTATGGAATGAGTGGTAGAGGCATGGAATGACCACCCGCTATATCTTTACATTACATTACATTACATAAGTGATTTCTATTCCGCTTGTGCCTTGCGATTCTAAGCGGATTACAAGTTAGAAGACTGGACATTTCCAGGAGCGTTACAGTACATAGAATCAAGAATGTATCAAGTTACAAATGTTAGTCTGGACATTTCCAGGAGAAATTGAAAGCAAATAGTAGATAATAATAGGTTGTTGTGATGAATAGAAATAATACAGTCGGGATACTGAAGTGAGTTGTATAATGTTGAGGTATTGCTATGGTGGTGGTGGTGGTGTTCATGAGAGTATTTTCTGGTGCTATAGTGAGGTTAAGATGATGGGAAGTTTTTTTTAAAGAGATGAGTTTTGATTTCTTTTCGGAATATTTTAATGTCTGTTGATTTGATCAGTAGATTGGAGATGGTAGTGTCAATCTTTGCTGCCTGTGTCACTAAAATGCTATCGTATAGTTTCTTTCGTCGTGTACCATTGAGAGGGGGGTAAATGAATAGGCACTGAGTTCTCCTTAATCTGTGTGAGAGGTTACGGTATAGTCTGTTGTTTAGGTAGCTGGGTGCTGTTCCGTGTGTTACTTTGTATAGTAGACAGTAGAATTTGAACTGGGATCTTGCTTTTATTGGTAGCCAGTGTGAGTCTAGGTATGCATTGGTGATGTGGTCATATTTGCCGAGGGAGTAGATGAGTCTGAGGGCCGTGTTCTGAACAGTCTGTAGTTGTTTTATCATGTAGTTTGGGCATGATAGGTAGAGGCTGTTGCAGTAATCTACAATACTTAGTACTAGGGATTGTACTAATATCTTGTATTGATCTTTGTTGAAGAATTTTCTTATTTTTCATAGGTTACGCATTGTGAAGAATGCTCTTTGGATGATTTTGTGGATTTGAGTATGCATTGTGCAGTTTCTGTCTAGTTGTATTCCCAGGATCTTGAGTGTGCTTTGCATTGGGTACTTGATTGTATTTAATTCCAGTTCTGTGAAAGATGTTTTTTTTTTCCTTCTCTAGTAGTAGGAATTTAGTTTTTTCCGAGTTCAGTTTCAGTTTATGACTTGACATCCATTTTTCTACCGTGTCCATTATTATTTTCAGGTGGTTTGTGGATAAGGGGTCTTGAATGTTAAAGGGGAGGAGGATAGTTATATCATCTGCGTAGCTGAATGATACTGTGTTTAGGGCGTCTAGGGTTATGCCGAGGGATGCTATGAAGAGGTTGAATAATATGGGTGATAATGGTGATCCTTGTGGTACTCCACATGGATTTGACCATGGGTCGGATAGGTGCTCTTTTGACTTGACTCTGTATGTTCGAGTTTTAAGGAAGCCTTCGAACCAGTTGTGAACATTACCTGAGATTCCTATTGCGTATAATATCTGGAGTAGTGTGGGATGGTCAACTAGGTCAAATGCAGCAGAAAGATCGAGTTGAATGAGAAGCAGCTTGTTTCCTTTGCTGAGGTGTTGTCGGACTGTGTCTAATAGTGATGCCAGTAGAGTTTCTGTGCTATGGTTAGTTCTGAATCCAGATTGTGATGGATGCAGTATGTGATGGTCTTCAAGGTAGTTGGAGAGAAATTCAAGAAAGCATGGAACAAGTACAGAAGATATTTAAGGGGGAGAAAGGGATTAAAATCTTAGTTGTTGGTACAAATGGGCAGACTCAATAGTTATGTGCATGATAATTCTATGTTTTATAAGAATAGGGAGGCTGCCTATATGACATGATAATTCTATAAAATATGCACAGTTATGCACTGATATCCCATGTGTGTAAGTTAAATAATCAATCTATATGCATGTAAGTACATACATACGTGTATAAATACTAAATTTCTGTTTAAGTATTATTTTGTAACTAGTGTTTAAGCCCGTTACATTAACGGGTGCTAGGGAGAACGAGAGGGCACTCTCTAAAATTGAAAGGGGATAGATTCCATACGAACATAAGGAAGTTCTTCTTCACCCAGAGAGTGGTAGAAAACTGGAATTCTCTTCCGGAGTCTGTCATAGGGGAAAACACCCTCCAGGGATTCAAGACAACATTAGAAAAGTTCCTGCTGAATCAGAATGTACGTAGTTAGGGCTAGTCTCAGTTAAGGCGCTGGTCTTTGACCAGAGGGCTGCTGCGTGAGCGGACTGCTGGGCACGATGGACCACTGGTCTGACCCAGCAGTGGTAATTCTTTTTTTTTTTAATTTATTTATAATTTTGAATACTTTACAATATCCAACAGTTCAAAAGAAAAAAGGATATCACATAAAATAAAATAATACATAAACAAATCATACTTACAAAGTTCCTTTCAAGCCCACATTAATGGAGAGCATATCTTGCTATTTCTAATAAAATAAAGTTCAGGAAATATAAAGAATGATAATTCTTGGTTCATAATTATGAACCCTGAATGGCAATTCTTATGTTTTTATGATCCAGTATGACTATTCTTCTTATGTCTTACCCCTATATTCAGGCTCCCATTTCCCCTTTTACCTTCCCTATTTCCACCAACTTAAAAATCTGTCCCTTTTCTCTGTCCTTCACCTCCATAGAATTTCCCCTTTCCCCATCAACCTTCACTTAGATTTTATTATTATTGATGACAATTTTTGCGTGAGGTAAAACTCTTTATAGTTTATAAATCTTTCCTTTAACTGTTAAACTATAAAGAGATTTTACCTCATGCAAAATTGTCACTTATTTATTAATAATAATAATAATAATAATAATAAGTTTATTCTTCTATACCGCCACAGTTGAAAGACTTCTAGGCGGTTCACATCGAAGAAGGCTGGACAATCAGTGAATTACAGAATGCAAGAAGTGAGGGTACAACTTATTACATAAGAAATAGATAAAAGGACAGCATATTGCATTGAGTTTGACAGAGGGACAATATAACTTAGTAAGTGGTGAGGCTTCTGTTTAGGAGATGAATTTGTAAAATAATACGGTTTTAATTGCTTTCCGGAATGCGCCGGAATGCGTTCCATTAATGTAATTTCCCAGCCAGGCCTGCTGTTTGCTTGCTTGGAACATGAAGGACCTGTCCAAAAAGGATTTGTATTTACAGCCTGTGATCTTTGGGTTTGTAAATATGTTACCGTTTCTGGTTGGTCGTGTGGGGTTGTGTAATATAAAATGTGGTAGTAGGTAAGAAGGCACTAGTCCCCAGACCTGATTGAAATAAATACAGGCAAACTTGAATAGTATTCGCGCCTCTATTGACAACCAGTGCAACCTTTTGTAGTAAGGGCTAATGTGGTCGTTTTTCCTCAATCCGAAGATCAAGCGAACTGCAATGTTTTGCACTATTCTTAATTTTTGTATTGTTTTCTTTGGGATACCTAGATAAATTATACTGCAGTAGTCCAGAATTGATAGGATCAGAGACTGCACCAGTAATCTAAAGGATGTAGCATCAAAGTATTTTTTAATGGTCCTTAGTTTCCATAGTGTACGAAAGCATTTTTTCACCATTAAGTTTGTGTGGTCAGCCATGGTTAGGTGTGTGTCCAGTGTGATTCCCAGTATTTTTATGGTTTTGGAGATTGGGTATTCATGGCCATTTATTTTGTAATAAGACATTAACTATTTTTTCTGTAGCCCTCACAGTTAAAGTTTAACATCTTTCTTTCTCAAAACTGACACATTTCAATCAGTATATTGAAAATAAAATCATTTTCCTTACCTTTGTTGTCTGGTGACTATTTTTCTGTGCTTTTAACTATTTTCCCAGGGCCTCCTGCATGCTTCTCCTCAGGTCAGTGGTGTACCTAGCATGTGTGACACCCAGGGCCCATCATTTTTTGGCACCCCCCCCATCTGTACAAAAAACATGATTTTTAGTAACAAGCCACACGTCACACATGAGTACCTAGGAAAAGGCAACATCTTGCATACTGAAGTGAGAAGTACAACAGCAATACACCTATTGTAAAACTAAAAAAGCCAGACTAGTACAGATCAATCCTGCAGTCAATCCTAACAGAAAACCATGTCTTTCGAACACACAGAACACAGAAAACACCTTCGCCTAGTATGGAATGTCATCACTAAACTAAACTAAACTAAACCTTAAGTTTATATACCGCATCATCTCCACAGAAGTGGGGCTCGACACGGTTTACAGGAATTAAAAAAGAAGGGAACTCCAATGGAAAGAGGAAGGGAAATTGGTAAACAGAAGGAAAAAGGGGGACTTAGAATAATGGAGAGGGAGGGAGTTACATTTTGGAGAAAAGCCAAGTTTTCAAATGTTTTCTGAAGTGTTGGCGGGAGGTCGAACTCCGGAGATGGGCAGTAAAGCTGTTCCACAGCTCGGTGATCCTGAAGAGGAGGGATGTTCCAAGTTTTCCTGTTTGGGATATGCCTTTTAAAGGCAAACTAACCCCTCCCCTTTTACAAAACTGTAGTGTGGATTTTAGCCATGGTGGTCACAGCTCTGACGCTCATCTTGTCTCCTCTATTGTTTAACATTTTCCTCTCACCACTCTTAGAAATCTGTCAGTCCATAGGCTTTATTCCATTTTCGTACGCAGACGATATCCAATTAATACATCCTCTGGATCCGGAAAATAACACTGAAATTTCCTCTATTAACCACAAATTAGAACAAATACAATTCTGGCTTACCTCAAACAAATTAGCTTTAAACATTAATAAGACCAAAACTATGCTATTTAATTGGAAAAAAGACATTACGCTTTCAAAACCGTTTATTCTCAACAACATCCCACTCAACTTAGTAACCACGGTCAAAATTCTCGGGGTAATTCTAGATGATAAATTGACTTATCACGAACATATCTCTCTTATCGTTAAAAATTGTTTCTTTAAATTACGACAGATTAGATCAATCGCCAAATTTCTAAGTTTATCCTCATTAAAGATCCTAATTCACTCCTTTGTAATATCAAAAATCGACTATTGTAATGCCTTATTTATTAACATTACACAAAAAGAAAAAAGGAGACTACAAATAATACAGAATACGGCTATCAAATTAATTTACAATTCAAAAAAATTTGACCATGTCTCCCCATTACTTATTGACGCTCACTGGTTACCAATTGGTCACAGGATTTTGTTTAAAATAATGCTTCTCATTTACAAAACCTTAGCATCCAGTGAACCACAATTCATTTCAAGATCACTAATCCCATATAAAACCCAACGGTTACTACGATCATCTGATCAAAACTTACTTACAGTACCGTCTCTGAAAGTCATAGGGACACGAAGATCCGACATGTTTACAGTAATGGGACCACAATGGTGGAACGCCCTCCCTCAGTATATTAGAATCGAACATGACATTACAACATTTTAAAAACTTCTAAAAACTTACTTATTTAAAGACGCTTTTAATTCTTGAAATTTTTATTTGTTTTAGGAATACCCTTTTAAACTGTGCTTTGGTAATTCTAAACCTTGCCTCCTGTTTTTTCCCTTTTTACTACATTGTAACATTTAAAATCTTTTAATAACTTATTCATTCAAAGATGCTTTTACTTCTGAAATTTTCATCTGCTTTAGGGATACCCCTTAAATTGTGCATTGGCAATTTTAAACCTTACCTTTTGTTCTTCCCTTTTTATTTAACCCAACATTGTAATCTTTTAATTTTTTTCCTTACCCCTTATGTATGTTTTTAATGAAAGTTATATTGTTTTAAGCTAGACATTTGTTATATAATAGTTTCTCTGTTTTTTTTAATTAGACTATGTACATCGCCTAGCAATTTTAATAGGCGATTCATCAAATGCATAAATAAACTTGAAACTTGAAAAAACGCTCCACAGTTTTGTAAAAGGGTGATAAAATAGAAATACATAGACAAAGGTTAAATTGAACCAGCAAGAAGCTGGACTCTGCATACAATGCAATACCACAGAAACAGTGACACATGTCTCCTTAAGCAATAAATAAATAGAAAATTTTTGTTCTACCTTTGTCTTCTCTGGTTTCCACTTTCCTCATCTTCTTGTTACTCTCTTCCATCCATCCACTGTCTGCCATCTCTCTGCCCCTATATGGCATCTTCTCTCCTTCTTTGCCCCTTCCAGAAACTGTATGCCTCCCCCTTCCATCTCTCCTTTCACCCCCATTGGTCTGGTATCTGTCTCCTCTCCTTCCCCCCTGCTCTGGCATATCTCTCTCCACTCCCTTCCTCCTGTTCTTCCCTGGTCTTCCTTCTCAATTTATTTTCTGCCTCTGTCTAAATTCTTTTTTACTATTCAGTCCTCAATTTCCCTCTTTCACTGTGTCTACCTATAGCTTGCCACCTCTTTCCCTCACTCCTTCCAGTAACTAACTCTATCCTCTTCCCTCAATCCTGCATGTGCCCTTTTTTTCTTTCTCCTCTCCACTTCCTTCCAGCATCTGCTCCCTCTTTCCCTCACACTTCCATTCAGCAGCTGTCCCTCCTCTCCCCCACACTTCCATTCAGTGTCTGTTTCCCTCTCTCTACCCCTTCCATCTACTGTTCACCCTCTATCTTGCTCCTTACATTCACTGCCCTCTGTGCTCTTTCCATCCAGTGTCCACCCTCCCTCTCTCTCTTCCATATGGCATCTTCCCTCTTACTATGCTCCTTCCATAAACTATCTATCCTGTGCCCCTTCTCCCCTTTGTACATGATTGATTTCAACTCTGTCACCTCTCCGTTTTCTCTCTCTGTCACCCCCCCCCCCCCCAATGCTCTGGCATCTCTCTCTTCTCCTTTCTTTCCTTCCCACCTCACGGTCTGGCATCATCCTTTCCCTGATTCCCAGCAACTCTCTCCTTTCCTTTTCTTCCATCTCTCCCTCCCCTTCCATGCTCTGACATCTCCTCCTTCCTTTTCCCCTTCCTTTTCCCTTGGTCTGGCATACCTTCCTCCTTCCCTCCATGCCCTGGCATCTCTTCTTCCCTCTAAGCCCTGGCATCTCCTTTCATTCCCTCCAGTTGGGTACAGCAACACTCTCCCCATTTCTCTCCCCCTCTGCTCCCTTTCCTCCTTCTGTCAGCCAAGGCCTGGTGTCCTGAACTTCATCGGGCAGCAGCAGCATTCACAATTCACTGCTGTTGCCGGCTTCAGGCCTTCCTCTCTGTCGGATCCTGTCTTCATGAAAACAGGAAGTAGGCAGGACCCGGCAGAGAGAAAGGCCTGAAGCCGGCAACAGCAGCAAATTGTAAAAGCTGCTGATGCCTGAAGAAGGTAATGGCGCCAGGCCTTGGAGCACCGAGGCAGACCGCTTCTCCCCCCTCCCAGCCGAACCCCCACTGACCCTCCTATTTCTCCCTCCCAAGTGAACCCTTCCGACCCTCCCAGCGAGAGCAGCGCTCCAGTAGAGTCGGCAACCGCAGCGCTAAACAGGCTGCTTCGCGGCTTTCTCCTGCCGGTGAAGCATCACTGATGGGAGGTTTGCTGCTCTCGCTGGGAGGGTCGGAAGGGTTCACTCATTGGTCACCTTAAGTAAGGAGGGAGGGAGCGCAATAGGGACCGGGCCGGCTGTACACCCCCCTAAGGCTGCACCCGGGGCGGACCCCCCACCCGCCCCTTAGTATGCCACTGCCTCAGGTCCTCCTTCCCTCCCCCTACCAACATCTCTTTCGCCTTCCTTCCATGAGTCCAACTTTTCACTCTCAGCCCTCTCCCCCTTCCCCAGTGTAACATTTCTCCTTCCCTCCTTTCTGCCCTCCCAAGCCATCTCACCCTCTCCAGGTCCAACACTTTCTGCCTCATACATACTTTCTCTCTGTCATTTCTTCTTCCCTCAGTGGCATCCCTCTTTTCCACCCCCAACCCAACATGCTCTCTCCCCATGCATCATCTCACCCTCACCTCTAGTATGTAGCACCTTTCTTTTCCCTCCCTCTCTGCCAGGTCCAGCAGCATCTCTTTTCTCTTCCTTTTTCCTCCCCCCTGTCCAGCAGTACCCCTTCCCTGTCTAGCAGTACCTCTTCTCCCTTCCCTGCTTCTTCTCTCCAGCATCCGCTAGCTTTAGTTTAGCTTTAGCCATGGTTTCATTAGGCAGCCTTAGGGCTTTTGCTAGGTCGGCCCACCTCGCATCATCAAAGCCTAGCGGCTGCTTGATGAAACCACAGCTAAAACTAAACTAAAGCTAACGGCAACTGTGTGACTAAGTTAAAATCACACTGAGCTGCTGCTGCTGCTGGTCCGGGGGTAGAAGAAGAGGAGTCCCAGCAGCGAATAGCCAACAGAAGGCAGGAAGTCAGCCAGTGTCGGCGATCAGGGCAGAAGGCAGGAAATCAGCTGACGCCGGCACAGGTGATCGGCAGCAGAAGGCGAGATTATTCTACTGCAGAGGGGGAGGCAAGGAAGCACACAGGCATGGAGTTTCAATCATGCATGCATGGCTAAGTGTTTTATTATTATTGGTTATATATACATATATATATGTGTATATATATATATATATTGGAACTCGTTTATTTTGAGTAAAGATTTTATTGGTTAAAAAGACATCCCCCTTGCCTTTTCTTGTTGACTTGTCTATACTGCAAGGTGAGGGGCTTTTCTGTTTGTCTACCTATATCTTAGGGCATATTTCATAGCTAGGTGTATGTGTGGGTGGATTCTGAGCATGACCTATGTGTGTTACTTAAACAGTAGAATACTAAAAATTACATACTTATTTCCAGCACTTAAGTGCATATATTTACGCCTGCTTTATAACTGATGTGAGTGTTCATGTCTAACTTAAAGGCATGCATTTTTGCAGTTACAATAATATTCCACAAAAGAATGTGGGTACCTATGTGTCTTTTTAGAACAGGCTCCTATCATTTGGTCAGCTAGAGAATTGCTCCCATGGTCTTTATATGCCATTGTTTTCAATGTTTGTGTAATATCCATTTGTCTTTCGACAACCAAAGCTTCCTGGACTTGTAATCTAGTATTGAAACGGTAACTAGGCAACAATTCTCCAGTGAGCTACTAGGAGAATACTATTAATTCTAATGTGGTTGTCTATTCCTTTTGTTTCCCCCTATGCCCCTCCCCTTTCCTTCTTTATTACTTTACCCTATCACCTTACTAAAGATGGTCAAGAAAATTAACACTGTTTTGCTAAACATACTGTAGAAATTGGTAAGGTTCTAGTCCTAGAGGTACAGCACAAAGACGCTCTAGCATTACTTCCACTCGCCTGTTGGACCAGTTGCATAGTTATGGGAAGAAATCAGGGATCCAGAAAAATAAGTACAGCATCGCGGAATTTTTGTGCCTTACCTCTCTCATTCTTGTTTTTTGTTCCTTTAATCAGTTAGAGGGAGGTCCCAGGGGAAGGAGGGAAAGAGGTTCTTGGCAGACACAATTTGGCTGAGGTAAACCAATCTTTGTTTATAGAGTGTGAGGCATATGAACTACAATAAAAGTATTTTATATGCAATTGTGTGTTTGTGTCTTGACCCCTCCTAGAAACCAAAGCCAGCCACAGCAGGCTTAGCTGTTACAATGCAGAGAATGACACGGTGACTGTTACCCATGGCTAGTCATGGGTAGACGTGGGTAACCTTCTGAAATGGGGAGGAAAAAAACCTGGTTACCACGGGTACGGTGACAAGGCTGTTCATAGCCCCATGGAGCAGTGAATGGCCTTGTCCCTGCAGTTAAGTATATTTATGCGTGTTGCCTCACTTATCACCCCTCATGATTGCAGCCCCCTATCTCCTTCCTCCCAATCGCTGCGGTTCAGGCATCTCTCTCCCTCCCTTCCCTTTACCATTGCTGGTGATTTTCATTTTTCTGTCTCCGAGCTGCACGATCTTTACACAAGTTACGCGCGGCTGCCTGAAATTCTACGTGTTACTATATCATAGGAAATGCACAAGTTACTCTTAGGCAATCACTTTTAAATGCTTTTTACACATGAATTAGTCTTTGCTTTAAGTCTCTAAAGTAGCTTTAACCTTTATACATGACTCAATGGCAGAGGAATGAGAGCAAGATTTATGAGGTATTTTACAAGCTAAACCACAAACATGCATTGTAAATTGTCACAGAGTTCAAGATGATTGCACCTAGTGGCTCACTAAATTACTGCTCCAAAAATAATATCAAAAGAAAAGCAACATAAAAGAGTTGCTTTCAAAGTGTTGACAAAACCAAATCACTTGCAAGTTTCTTTAAATTATGGTGCAGATAATAATTTTTTTTGTCAGACTTTCAGAGAGTGGTTTATTAATATTAAACATTTAATAAGTCTTTTCATAGGAATATTTAATGAGACTGTGAAGCAGTGTTCCCAACTAGTCAATTGTTGTGTATACACCACAATCTTGCATTAAAGAGGTAACTTTATAAATATAAGTTTTCATGCACAAAAAGCTGATTTACATGTTTAAATGGCCTTCTATAAAATACTGATCAGTGTAAAAGTACATGTGATGACATAATGATTTGTACTTTTCCAGAAGGCACATATAAGGGTGGAGTGTATGCAGTTTCCAAATATATACATAGATTATAAAATACTAGTGTTTAAGCCCATTACATTAACAGGTGCTAGAGTAGATATCTTTCTGTCTGTTTATTTGTTGTTGTTTTTTCTTTGTCTCTCTCTCCTTGGATGCTATCTGTCTGTCTGTCATTGTTTCTGTCTGTGTCTCTCCCTGGCCCCCCGTCTGTCTGTCTTTATTTCTGTCTGTCTCCCTGGCCCCCTGCCTGCCTGTATTTCTTTGTTGCGCCATGCCTGCCTGTCTCTCCATGGCCCCCTTCTGTTTCCCCCCTCCCAGAGCAAAGCATGATTGCTGTCTGCCCCCCAGCACACCCCTCCCCCAAAGCAGCCCTCTTTCCCTCTCCCCCTCCACTTCTTACCAGCATGGGACATATGATTGCTATCTGCCCCCCAGCACATCCTTCCACCCATAGCAGCCCCCTTTCCCTCTCCCCCTGTCCCCAGTTGTTCCATGCCTGCCTGCTTCATGGCCCCCTTTTGTTACCTCCTCCCAGAGCAAAGCATGATTGCTGTCTGCCCCAGCACACCCCTCCCCCCAAAGCAGCCCCCTTTCCCTCTCCCCCTGCCCCCTGTTACATAGAAACATAGAAATTGATGGCAGAAAAGGGCCATAGCCCATCGAGTCTGCCCATACCAATGACCCACTCCCTGATTCTTACTCCCCTATAGATCCCACATGAATATCCCATTTTCTCTTAAAATCTGACACGCTGTTGGCCTCAATCACCTGCTGAGGCAGCTCGTTCCAATGATTGACCACCCTTTCGGTGAAGAAGTACTTCCTAGAATCACCTCGAAATTTCCCTCCCCTGATTTTCAGCGAGTGTCCTCTGGTTACCGAGGGTCCTGTAAGACTGAAGATATCATCTTTCACCTCTATAAGCCCCGTGATATACTTAAAGGTCTCAATCATGTCCCTCCTCTCTCTTCGCTCCTCCAGTGAGTACATCTGCAGTTTTTTTAACCTTTCTTCATACGTGAGATCCCTGAGCCCCAAGACCATCCTGGTAGCCATTCGCTGAACCGACTCAATTCTCAACACATCTTTCCGGTAGTGTGGTCTCCAGAATTGAACACAATACTCGAGATGAGGTCTCATCATGGATCTGTACAGTGGCATCATGACTTCAGGTTTTCTGCTGACAAAACCCCTACGGATGCAGCCTTGGACGAAGCCTTCTCTACTTGATTGGCAGCCTTCATATCATCGCTAATGATCACTCCTAAATCACGTTCCACCGTGGTCCTGGACAAGGTTTCACCATTTAGTGTGTAAGTTCTGTGTGGATTTTTTTTGCCTAGGTGCATTACTTTACATTTTTTAGCATTGAAGCCTAGCCATTGAAGCTGTTATGCCATGTCTGCTTGCTCCGTGACCCCCTTCTGTTTCCCCCTCCCATTCTTCCCCTCCCTCCATCCATGGTTCCTGGTGTCTTCTGGCTCACTGGCATGAACTGCTGCCGCCGCAGCTGCTCCTCTTCAACAAAGCAGCCTGCTGAGGTTCGCCGGCTGGCTGTAGTGAACCTCACAGGCCACTCTCCACCTCAGTAGCACGTTCCCTCTGACGTGATTGCGTCAGAGGGAACGTGCTACCGAGGTGGAGAGCGGCCTGTGAGGTTCACTACAGCTGACTGGCGAACCTAAACAGGCTGCTTTGAAGAGGAGCAGCAGCGGCGGCAGCGGTTGGTGAGTGAAGGCGGGAGGGGGGAGTCGCCGGAGTGTTCCCTGCCTCCGTGTACCAAAATGGAATTCAGCACAGAGGGAGACAGCATGGCGCAGAAATCACAAAACCCTAAATGTGCATGTGCACTTAGGGTTTTATTATAGAGGATACGAATTTACTTGAATGCTTGATTAATCTAGGTAAGTACGCATACACCTGTGCAAGAGCATGTATAAATGTCCATGGCAGTAAGTTAGGAGTAATCTCTGCCTCTTATAGCACTATTTTATGACTTTATAAAATAACACCTAATTAGGCATCTTGCCCTCTTATACCCTCCACATTTAAATGGCAAAAGTGTTTGCTAGCACTGTTTTTCAATGTATTAATTTTTAGTGAATTCACTGTATTTATTTTAAAATAATTAGCAAACAATCCCCCTCTTTTATGAACGCATAACACGGGTTTTAGCACTGGCAGCGGTGGTAACTTCTCCAATGCTCATAGAATTCCTATGAGCATCAGAGCATTTACCACCGCTTCCGGCGCTAAAATACACTACACTGAATTTTTTTAAAATGTGGGTAGATCTCTCCTTCTCCTTGAGTCATCACTTTGGAATTATCTACCTAATTCAATTTGCAATGCTACATCTTATTATATATTCCAAAAACATTTGAAGACTCTTCTATTTTCACAGATCATTTAGGGCTCCTTTTACAAAGCCGCAGTAAAGGTTTCTACCGTGGGCCAGTGAGGTAAATGCTAAATTCCTATGAGCATTGGAGCATTTACCTCGCTGGCCCATGATAGAAACCTCTACTGCAGCTTTGTAAAAAGAGTCCTGAATGATCTGTAAAAAAACCAGGAGTCTTCAAAGGAGCTCATAGGGTTTAATCTCTTCTCTTTTCTTTTCTCTATTTTGAATTCATTAGTATACTGTACTGTGTAACTGTTCATTGTAAGCCACATTGACCCTATATTTAGGGAAGATGCACTATATAAGAAGGAAGATTAAGTACATAAGTACATAAGTAGTCGCCTCCGCCGGGGCAGACTAGAGGTCCATCCAGCCCAGTGGTCCGCTCACGCGGCGGCCCATCAGGCATATTGCCTGATCAGCGGTCCCTGACTAATTTTATGCCTACCTCTACACTTATCTCTAAACCTTCCACTGCTCTTATCTGTACCCCTCAATCCCTTTGTCTTCCAGGAACCTATCCAGGTCATCCTTGAAACCCTGTACTGTGCTATTTCTTATCACGGCCTCCGGAAGGGTGTTCCATGTGTCCACCACCCTCTGTGTGAAAAAGAACTTCCTTGCGTTTGTTTTAAACCTGTCCCCCTTCAATTTCATCGAGTGACCCCTTGTTCTTGTGGTTTCTTTCAAATTGAAAAATCTGTCTTTGTCAACCTTTTCGATGCCCCTCAGGATCTTGAAGGTCTCTATCATATCTCCTCTGAGTCTCCGCTTTTCCAGGGAGAACAGCCCCAGCTTCTTCAGTCTGTCAGTGTATGTAAGGTTTTCCATACCTTTAATCAGTTTAGTTGCTCTTCTCTGGACTCCCTCAAGCATTGCCATGTCCTTTTTGAGGTACGGTGACCAGTACTGTACACAGTATTCCAGATGCGGGCGCACCATAGCCCGGTACAGTGGCAGGATGACTTCCATCGTTCTGGTCGAGATACCCTTCTTAATGATACCTAACATTTGGTTTGCTTTCCTTGAGGCTGTGGCGCATTGTGCCGACGCCTTCAATGTCGTGTCTACCATCACTCCCAAGTCTCTTTCCAGATTACTGACCCCTAGCATTGATCCCCCCATTTTGTAAGTGAACATCGGGTTCCTTCTCCCTATATGCATGACCTTGCATTTCCCTACATTGAAGCTCATTTGCCACTTTTTCGCCCATTCTTCCAATGTCGTAAGATCCCTTTGGAGATTCTCGCAGTCAACCGTGGTTTCAACCTTGCTGAATAGTTTGGTGTCATCTGCGAATTTGATGACCTCGCATTTTGTTCCCGCCTCCAGGTCGTCAATGAATATGTTAAACAGGAGCAGTCCCAGCACCGATCCTTGAGGAACCCCGCTCGTGACCCCTTGCCAGTCCGAGTAATGGCCCTTTACACCAACCCTCTGCTTCCTGTCTGCCAGCCAGTTTTTGATCCATCGGTGGACCTCCCCGCGCACCCCATGATTCCATAGTTTCCTGAGCAACCGCTCATGTGGTACCTTATCGAAGGCTTTCTGGAAGTCTAGGTAAATTATGACTATGGGTTCACCTTTGTCCACCTGGTTATTTACCCCCTCAAAGAAGTACAACAAGTTTGTGAGGCATGACCTACCCTTGCAGAACCCATGCTGGCTCGACCTTAGCTGTCCATTTTTTTCGATATGGTCACAGATGCTGTCCTTAATCAGTGCCTCCATCATCTTTCCCGGGACCGATGTGAGGCTTACCGGCCTATAGTTTCCCGGGTCGCCCCTCGAACCCTTCTTGAAGATGGGCGTGACATTAGCTATTTTCCAGTCCAGTTTTTTTATATTACAATGTTGAAAAATATGAAATGAAATAAGCTAGTTTCAGAAACAAAAAGCAAATATTTCTTAAGATTGTATAGACAATCAGGGCCAGATTCTGTGGATGGCACCCAAATAAGCAGCCATTTACAAAAACAGCACCAGCCGCATGGCAATCATTAATTGCAGCTTTTAGCACCTACCACAAAACTTAGGCGTCTACAATATAGGCCAGGGTTTTACTGGCCTACATTGCAGATGCCTATGTTATTTTGAGAATTGCATCTAATGGAACCTAAGGTAAGCTCCGCCCCTAGCCCTGCCTACTTTGACCTTTGGCGACCTTTGACCTTTGCCTTCCAGTGCTTACTCTTTCTTTAACAAGTTTTTAATTGGTTTTTAACAGTGTGGTCAATTACCACACCAATTCAAGTCAATTAAAATCATTAAGTTAGGTGGTAGGGTGCCTACTGCTGCCTAACTTACAGCATCATTTGCAGAATCAAGCCCTCAAGTTGAACCATATCTGGTCATCATCTTAAACTAATGGAAGTCACAGACCTAGGACAAAGATCGCACGTAATACAACCCACTGAAAAAATAGTTATGTTCACAAGTAATGTAATCATATTAAGGCCAATTTTTATCTGTATGGTCACTACATAACTTGAAATGGATAAGAAATCTATTTGCAGTTACAGTATATGGATTTTCAGCAGCTAAAAATGTAAGTGCCACTGCTGAAAATCTAGGTACAACTTTAAACAGGTTTCTAATCTAACCTATATACTTTTCACCATTTACACATGTAAGTTATATATTCTGACAATGAAATTTTCTTTTAAAAATAATTTGCCCACCAACCCTCTACAAACAGTGCTCCTTTTTTATTTATTTATTTTTTTTTTTAATATAGGACTGAATTCTATATATTGCACCTGGAAATCAGTGCTGAAAAGCCCACATAAGTGCTATTTTATAAATGGCGAATAAAGTTGGATAAAATGTATAGAACAGCACTTAAGCCCTGTAGCTGCGCCAAACAATTTGAAGGAAATTTCAAAAAGAAGGTATCAGTAGCTCCCAAAGCTACTACCCTTTAAATTGTAAAATTTGTTTTCACCTTGCCTGGGTAACTCTGTATACATCTGGAAATATTTGGAGCTTAGCGCCACATAAAAGAAAATCTTTTTTCTTAAAGTAATATTTAAGTATCATAACTTTATCTGCCTCAGATGGAAGAGTGACAAGAAGAGTGGAACGTTGGGTTGTATTGTCATGAGTGGTTTCAAGAAATTTGGTTAAGTTATCCATTGGATTATTTACAGACAGCACAATCCCTGCAGTCTCACTTGTTAATTTCATTTTTGGCACAATCGTGATCTGTCATGGCTAGTTTCAATCACTCCGGTCCCTTTGGTCACTACAGGGGGCTGTGGGCTTTTATTGTCAGGAAAGGCGGCTCACACTAGTGATGTCAGCGAGTCTCTCAATACAGTTGGAACAAATGTCAATGGAAAAAAAAACAACACATTGTTTGCAGGCCTCTGCTAGGCCTGCCATGAGACCTGGTGGTCCAGTGGTGACCAGGATCCCTCCCACCTCCTGTGATGGCCAGGACAGGAGCAATCCCTCTTGCCTTCTGTCCCAGCCGATTCTAATTATTATCTCCCTCCTACCTCCCCCAATGTAACTTTAGTTTCTAGTGTTCTAGTGGTGAATTGTGTCAGGAGCAACTTTCCTTTGCTCCTGCCCGGGCAGAGTTGCTAGCTAATTGTTCCTGCCAGGTCTCATGGCAGGCACAGCAGAGGCCTGCAAGGCATCAGGAGGGAGAAATGGTACAGAACCTGGTGGGGAAGGAGGAGGGCTGGGTACAGAGATTGGCAGAGCAGGGGAGGGAGGGAGTGAGGGGGCTGGATGAAGAACTGTGAAGGAGGGGGAACAGGGTGCAGAGCCTGGCAGGGCAGGACAAAGAAAGGCAAGGCACTGCACTTGAATATTAACACATCCCCTCCCAGCCCACCCCCCCCCCCCCCCATTTATTTAAACCTTTTTTCCTCATTTTTTTGTGGGGGGGAGGAAAGGTTACCTTGGTTTATATTCAGGAGGGTTTATCTTCGAATATATGGCAGCATGGGACAGTCATGTGGGATGTCTTAAGGAGAGGGGAAGATAGTGGATTAGCAGACTGGACAGACCATTTGGCCTTTATCTGCTGTCATGTTTCTAGGTTTCTATTATAGAATAGTGCTGAACATATAAGGAGTTTGACCAGTAAATAAAACTCACGCAAGTGCTCAGAACTTTTGATGTGAGGTAGGAAGCCTATAAACCGGGTTCTTTAGTCTTTCATTGCACTGCTACAAGTTTGTTTGATAAATAATATGGTTAGACTCAAAACTCGTGATAGTGGTCAAATATTCTAAAGTTCAAAAGGCTGAAAATTTTAACTTAGCTTCAAACCACGCTTTCCAGTGAGTGCAGGTGTAAGGATTCAAGCCGGGTTCTATTTACATATATCTATTATAGAATAGTGCCATAATAAACAATGGCAGATAAAGACCTGTGCCATCCAATCAGTCTACCCAATAGTCATAAGCATCATGAAGGCAATGTTAAAACCAACAATTTAGTAATTATTCATTTTACTTGCTAAGTTCCTCTATAAGATGTCCTCCCCTCCCCCTCACAATAGACAAGACCTGTACTCAGATGATATGAATGTGGAATAAAATAAACACCAAAAAGTCCAACAGGACAGAGAACCCACGGATATAAAACAGTACAAAAGGAAGTGGGAATGGACAATGAGCACTCCACTGAAGAACACTGATGTAAAACCAACTTGTTTATTTCATAAAAGAACACAAGCAGAAGCTGCGGACCAGACACAGCACTGTGTTTCGGCGTCTGAGGAACGCCTGCATCAGGGGGGTCACTAAAAATGGAACCAAACCTGTGGCGTATATGTTCACAGATGACAGGTCTGGGATAAAACATAACTCGGTCCAACTAACATGCCAGAGTAACCAAAATCACTGAAACACTATGGAAGCATTTTCAAAAAGGTATAAAATATGCATAATTGCTCCTGAATCCGTCTTCCCATATACGAGACACAGACCATAGAAGTCTGTCCGGCATCGGCCATATTACCTCAGTGTTTGGAGTCACCTTCAAAGCTAACTCCAATCCATCCTGATCTAACTTACCATAACAGGACAAAGACAATAGAAGTCCGTCTGGTATCATTTTCACTTCCCCACTGCTGAGGCTGCATTTAAACATTACTCCTGTACATCATAAACAAAGTTACAGTTGTTGATCTGATGAGTTTTGTGTAAATACTATCCTCTTTCATTATAGGGATCCTTTGTGTCTATTCTATGCATTTTTGAATTTGGTCATTAGGTTTGCCCTCATCACTTCTAGTAGTAGTTGTTAGCAGGGTGCCTATATTTAGCTGCACCCATTGTGCCATGCCAATAGCAGGCATAAATGAATGTGCCCAAATGCATTCTCATCATGTTTTGCCTGCTGTGGACACCCTCTTACATTTACACACTAAAGCCAGCTGAGTGTTAAAGTTAGAGAATACCATTGAACATTCATCTAGCACTTACACATGTAACTGCTATGACCAGATTCCATTATAGAATACTATCATAAACTCACATTGGCACACCTAATATAGACGTGCTCACTTAATGCCAGGTTTACAGCAAGCATAAATGGGGATGTGTATGTGCAGCATTTAACCCATACAATTTATAGTTTTCTATGTTATGCAGATAAGGAGGTGATATGTCCATATCCTGCCCATGCACTCCCCTTTACAATTACACGCTATTGCTGCATTTATAGAATTGCTAGAGGTAAATTCTATAAGTGGCACTGAACATTAGTCTATAAACAATGCTCTGAGTTGGGCGTCATTTATAGAATATATTTAGTTCCAGGATCCACTGCAAAGTTTCAGGTGCTGGGATTTACACCAACTGAAACCTGGTGTAATTCCCTATGTCTAACTTAGGCGCAGATCAGGTGCATTCTGTTACAAATCACTGGAACACTCACAACCCATCTATGCTCCTCTCACAGCCATGCCCCTTTTCAGATCCAAATGCTAGAATTTACATACACCTCTTTATAGAATGTTTAAAAAGGTGCATATATAAATTCTAATTTTTGCCAATTAGTGCTAGTAATTGATTGTTACTGCCCAATTATCAGTACTGATTAGCTCGTTATTCAATTAAGTAGCATGCATAAATTAGACACATGTGCAAGTCAAAGTACCATATATAGAAATTGGGGGTTAATGCACTGAACATTTTATCTAAATGCCTTGGCACTATTCAAATAATGTTAGGGTAATGTAATGGAAAGTAGTGATCTTCACGTATTTTCAGTGGTGTCATCTATCTGGATAGTGGTACTGAATGTACATATTTCTTAAATTCCACAGCCACCATTAAATTTAAATATATATGACATCCGGGTCTGAATATTGACCCCCAAATAGTAAAATAAAGCACAACATAGCACAGTAACATGCAGACCTCCACTGACACTTCACCACATTTTGTAAATACACTAACTTCTGCAAATTAGATGAGGTTGATTTTATACAGCAAAAAACATGCTAAATTTAGTTAGCTATATGCAGTAGACAACTCATTTGGATCATAAAAGAAATAAGGTGTATCCAGGACTCTGTCAGAAGAGAGAGGATAAAAGGACAAATGCATATTTAATTGAAATAAAAGTCTGGTTTTGAATTACTATCTGTGACCCGTCTTGTACAGTACAATTGTATGAAACTTCTAAGTCACTCAATGATAAGAGGCTGATCTAAATGCTTCCACCACATTAATCAAATACCAGGTCTAATTAAAAGAGCTATACACAAAGCTTTTTCTAAATGTTGCTCAGGTATTAACAATAATTTCTGATCATCCAAGCCTGGAAGACAAATAATTAGAGCTGCCAGAGGATTCTGATGAGTGATGTCAGCCTCTTCAAGTGACCTTCCCTCCACTAATTAATTTTCATCCTTAGAAAAGAGGCCCTGTTGTTGCACATTATTAATTGAGTTCACTAAAAGATGTGCCTGATTAATTTTTGTTGATAATACTTGTCATTTTGAGGACCAGCTGTAATCATTCTATTCGGTTTTATTTTTTTAAGTTGATCTAAATCTTTGCAATGTGACTAATATCTCAGATGCAGAATGCTGCACATTCTTGAGGGGATTCTATAAAAGGCGCTCAGATTTGCATACCCAAATTTGGGTGTAATTCTGAGATGTGCATGCAACTAAACTGGGTAATGAGCCAAATAACATCAATAATTGAATGCTAGCAATCAATTATTAATTTTAAATGGTACCAGTTTGGCTTTGTATGCACATCTTGCTATATGCTATTCTATAAAATTGCATGCCCAGATTCCATACTGAGCAACCAAAAAGGGAGTATGGCCATGGGAGGGTCATGGATGAGTCAGGGGCATTCCAGAACTTTGCATGCAGTGTTATAGAACAGTGGTTCCCAACCCTGTCCTGGAGGACCACCAGGCCAATCAAGTTTTCAGGCTAGCCCTAATTAATATGCATGAGAGAGATTTGCATATAATGGACATGACAGGCATGCAAATCTGCTCTATGCATATTCATTAGGGCTAGCCTGAAAACCTGATTGGCCTGGTGGTCATCCAGGACAGGTTTGGGAACCACTGTTATAGAATACTGTGGATATGCACCTGAATTGGGTGCCTGGAATTACACTTGGTTTCAGCAAGTATAATTTTGGTGCACCCTATGTAGAATAATGTTATACATCATTTATATCCTGGTGCCCTATCTTTGGTGCCATTTACTGAATTTGGTCCTAAAATTTCATATTCAAGTGAGAATATGACATTAGTTTCTTTTATTTATTTTAATCTGTAAAGAGAATTGGATTTGAATATTACTAGGTACCCATGCACAAGTTTACATAAAGTAGCACTGTAAACATACAATAGTTTAGCTTGGAGTAGTGTTAGGGGCGGAGAGTGATGGAGAGGTAGAACAATATTTTGTGCACCCCCCCTCCACACACACCCTTCTTGGGCTCAGGTCTATATAGCTTTAAATCCTTAACCCTACTCCTCTGCCCTCCAACCCAGCCACCTGATTAACCGTTCCCCTTAACTGTATCCATGACATCCTGTTTGTCTATCTTGCCTGTTTAAATTGTAAGTTTTCGAGCAGGGATTGTTTTCTTACACTTTGTGACTCTACAGCACTGCATGCTTCTGGTAGTGCTATAGAAATAATTAATAGTAGTAGTAGTAGTAGTAGGTCTGCCTAAAACTTGAAGCCTGGCTATGTGCCTGCCTTCCATAAAGAGGAGTGGAGTGTCAGACAGAATAGGTGGAATTACTGTATAACGGAGCAATTGGGAAGCTACCAGGTCAGTTTGCTGATTCTTTATTATTCAAATTTTAGCTGCATTGACTGTAACAATTTTTCTTGGAGTCAATATGGCAGGCAGTTTCAGACGTAGGCCAGATACCTGATAACTGAAATGCATAGTTTTCAACATGGCTATTAGATTGTGAGATTAAATTATCGTAAGCTCTTTCATTCTGACTTGGGGACTTTACAACATGTGAAGGTGACAAAAATTGTTATTTTTGCTACTGAAGCAGTACATATATCTTTGATTAAAGACAGTTTACAAAAGAAAGTTAAGATTGAAGTATTGGAAAATGAGGAAAATTAATCAAATGAAGATTACATAGTCTAGCTTCAATTTCCCCTGAGAGCACCTAGGGAGATGTTTCAGTGTTATTCAGTGGAATTTTAAAATATTTCCCCTGAATCAATTCCTCTTCTGTCAAGGGTATATTATTTTTCCAGTTTTGAATCACTGTAACAAACTGAAGAAGTTTTGGTGAAAGTGACTTCACATGATGCTATTGATTTTTCTTCTATTATGAATACTTCAGACTCTGAGAAAGGAAGTTATCAAGGTACATTTACAGTAGCTTGATTTATCAGGGAGGGTCACCAATCTGCAGTATCTCAGTATTGTAGGTTGCTGACTCCCATGATAAACAAATAATACTGCCTGAGAAACACCACACAAGCAGCATTATTCTATCAGCCCAGAATCACTGGGCCACCAAGCTGTGGTCCGATGCTCCAGGGCCACATGTTGATGACACATAAGAAATAGTATTGCATAGAGCACCTTCCAACTTGAAATCATCTCTAACATTCCCCCAGATCAACCCTTCCCCCTCCATTATGTTGTCCCAGATACCTCAATCCAAAGGTTCCCCTAGCAGTCAAATCCCACTTAGTAGTTTCCCCTCTCCAACCAGAAGACACCCCCAAGCCCCCATCCCCACCCTATCTGGACCTACCTTAGTCAAAACCCTAGTATGTAGAAGTGATCTCCATGTATTCCTGTCCGTGCCATCATCCAAAATGGCACCAGCAACCCCTGGTGATAGTCTCATAGTACAACTACTAGGGTTAATGTTTTCATACAAGAGCATCTCACATTGTGGTCACTGGTACCATTTTGGATGATGGCACCAGTAAAGTCAAGAACTAAGGATCACTCCTGCCTAGACCATTAGACCAAGGGGGCCTTCAGAAGGGTAGCAGGTGCCTTTAGGAATGGAAATGGACTTGGGGGGGGGGGGGAGGTCTAATCTCCAGCCATCAGCAACATTTGAATCCTGGTGATAGCCTGGGAACATCAGAGGGGGGTCACTCTCCCTGGAGACCATTGGGCTCTCAGTTCTGAGTGTTTGGTAGGTCCTGGGTGAGTCATGGGGTGTGGGTAGGTAGGGCTCTTAAGAAGGTGGGATTTTGTTGTCAGAGATCATGGTTTTGCTTTTGGGTGTGAGTTTTTTGACAGAGATTGGAAGAAAGCTGTCTCTATTAGTATGGGGATTGAAAGTGGTCTGTAACTATCAGAAAGAAGGGTGGGGGTGGATCATATCTTCAAATGCCAGTTAGCATGTACTGCCAGATTGCCATTAGCACAGTTGCATTTATTGCCTCCACTTACAGTCTGCTACACTAATTTCTATCACTGAGTAAAACCCATGTTTGCTGTTTAACACAGCTTATTAAAAGCTTAGTAAATTAGAAAAAAAAATATGCTATTAAATGTGGACATTAAGGGCCAGATTCTACAAATGGCAGTGTATTCGGCAGCTGCCTGTAAAAACAGCATTGGTTGCGTGTCAATCATGTTTTTGTGCCATTTGCAGAATCACGGTTAACATCAAAGGTAGGTGCCAGAAATGTAGGCCAGTGTTTTGATGGCTTACATTACTTGTGCCTATCTTTCATGCGATTTGAGCATACATAGGCGCCTAATGGCACCTAAGGTCATTTCCGGCGTAAATCATGCCTACTTTGACCTTAGGCGCAGCTCGACACCTCTGTAGACATGATGCCAGCGCCTACATTAAAAAAAAAAAAAAAGAGTTCTTAATTGACACAGTCAATTACTGCGCTGATTGAACCAATTAAAATAATTAAGTTTGGCAGCGGTAGGGCACATACCACTGCCTAACATATAGCGCCATTTAATTTGGGCCTAAGTCCTGTTGATTGCACTATGTTTAACTTATAAATCCATCTTTGTTCTCTCTGACATAGTGGCAGATCACAACTGTCATCTTTTCCAAAAGGAAATTTGCTCAATAATCCAGAACTTTAACAAGTTAGAAGAATGGAACAGATTAACACAATGATGAATCAAAGGAAATTCAGCTTGCTAATGTTTCAAATTGCTTCTGTGTTTAGCCAACCTTATACTGAAAATTATGGATGTTTTGCTTACAATGTTTATTATGTAGACATACTGTATGGGTGGGGGCCACTGTGAAGACCGGATACTGGGCTAGTTGGGCCACTGGTCTGACCCAGTAAGGCTATTCTTATGTTTAATGCATTGGATGCTAACATTCATGAATCAAATACACAAGTGGTAGACCATTGGAACAAACTCCCAGAGCAAGTGATTGCGGCCAGCAGCATACAAGATTTTAAGAATAAATGGAATGCCCACGTCGGATCTTTATGAGGGCAGTGATGCCACCTGTGAGCGACCCCTTAGGGGGTTGTTTGGGGAGGGTTAATGGAGTGGGCAGACTTGATGGGCTATGGCCCTTTTCTGCCGTCATCTTTCTATATTTCTATGTTTCTAAGTAAATGATTAGAATTATAGCATACAGTATACTGTATGTGTGCATTTATGCACATACACAGTTTGCCAAAATTCTGGAGGAGTAACCTAGTGGTTAGTACAGCAGCCTGAGAATCTAGAAGATTGAGTTTGATTCCTGCTACAGCTCCTTGACACTCTAGGCAAGTTGCCTAATCCTCCATTGCATCAGGTACAAAAATAAGTACCTGCATATAATGTGTAAACCATTGGTTTCAACCACACAAAGGCGATATATCAAGTCCCATTCCCTTTCCCTTTCCTTTCTGTAAATATTTTTTAAACTTATTATTTATTGAAATTTTCAATATATTACGAGAAACTAACATTCTTGCTAAGGAAATACAGCAGGAATAAATGTTAACACATCACATTTATAAACAGATATGAAAATAAAATTCTCGCTTCCTTAGACCACAAAAAAAAAAAAAGGGGGAGTAATGGCAATTATTATTAAGAAGTTATCTGTAAATATTTGTGTTTCTTATATAACACCGTGTTGAGTGTTTTTATCCTATCTTGACCATGATATCCCTGCTCTACTCATGCTGAGTCGTCTCTTCCCTGCTCTGTAGCCTGCGTTTAAAAGGTTGCTCTGTGACTGTGAGGGAGTGTCATTAAGGGGGAACAGCAGCTTCAAATACCCTTCCCCTCATTTCATCATGCCCAGTTGAGCACCTACATTATCAGGGTCCATCTTATTGAAAGACCCTGCCACTATCAGGGCTACCTGGATTAAGAGACAAAGACCACCTTCCATTAGAGAACTAAAGGTCCTGCCTGTCAGCCAAAGCTCATGGAACCACCGTGTGGCCCATCCTAGCACTCCACCCTGGACAGAGAGTCCCATGAATACAGTACTCCCCTGAAATTTGTGGGGGTTCTGTTCCAGGAGCACCCATGAATTTGGAAAAACCACGAATATGGTTTAGGAGCAGATCAGAGGCGAGAGAGGGCTGCAGGGGTGGTGGAGGTTGCTGAAAAACAATATTTAAGCTGGCAGGAGATGATGTTAAGACCAGTGCCTCTTAGAGCTAAGGTAAAGGTGAATGAATATTCAGGCAGTGAAATGAAGGGACTGATTGGCTGTGCAGAAGGCGGCTGGGTATAGCTGGAGCGCTGGATGTGAACCCAAGTGGAGAAGGTGGAAAAGCAGTGCTGTGCAGGGTCAGGAAAGTAAAGCTGGGGTGCTGGATGAGGCATCATCAGGAACCTCCCACCAAAAAAAGTAACCTGTGTAAACTACTAGCCTTTCTTTTCTTGAGCAGGCAAAGAAGGGTAAACCTGTGACAAGGGTCTTTACTTAGAATGGCTGCATGGCAAGAAGGGAGAGGAATGGGAATAATTCATAATTCTTTCACAGGGGCTTATAATTCTTACTCAGGGCCTAGATCTGTACACAGGGCCTAGATCCGTACACAGGGCCTAGATCAGTGTGCCGACCTGGCCTGGTTCAGAACTGCCTGTGTGCTGACCTTGCCTGTGTTCTGATGCCCTGGATCAGAACTTATCAGACTTCCATCCCTACATTTGTCTCATAGATGCTGATGCCGTACATCTCATCCTCCAAGTCCAAATTCTTGGCCATTGAGACGCAGAAATGTGCTGCTTAGTCTCAATGCTCCAAATGTCTCTAAGACTAGTTTTTAGTTTCTTATTAAAAAATTCAAATATTAATTTATAATATTTGGGCGGCCTGATGCCCTAGGAAACTGTCAGAAAGCAGACGACCGGCAAACTAGACTGGTTATTTAGATTCTGCCAATTGGGGAACCCCATCTGAATGGCCTGCTTCAACTGCAACCATTTATAGGTTTGAGACTTAGCATTACATAAGAACATAAGCAATGCCTCCACTGGGTCAGACCCGAGGTCCATCGTGCCCAGCAGTCCACTCACGTGGTGGCCCAACAGGTCCAGGACCTGTGCAGTAGCCCTCTATCTATACCCCTCTATTCCTTTTTCCAGTAGGAAATTGTCCAATCCTTTCTTGAACTCCAGTACCGTACTCTGTCCTATTACGTCCTCTGGAAGCGCATTCCAGGTGTCCACCACACACTGGGTAAAGAAAAACTTCCTAGCATCCAAATGTTTGTTGCAGTCATGAAAAGTCAAGAAGCTTTCCATCTGATACTACATCATCCAAAGTAAGTATGCCCGTCTGCATCCAAAGTTGACAGTTATTGGCATATAGCTGGTATTCATTGGTTTGCTTGGCTATTGGGACTTGAAGTTTATGAACAACTATCTAAATATGTAATAAATTATGATGCCCTCCACCCTAGCCAGCATGACTTTTGTGATCTCCATAGTACGGAAACACTATTGTTAACTTTGGTTGCAGAGATTAGAACCTCCCTTAGCAAAAGACAGGATATAGTTCTTTTACAATTTGACATTTCTGCTGCTTTTGACACTATAGATCACCATGTCATCATTTTTAAGCTGAATAAGTTAGGTATTACAGGACCTGTCCTGGCATGGTTGACTGAATTTCTGTGCAAACGATCATACAGAGTACAGAAGAAAGGTCAATTTTCTTATCTTTAGCTACTAGACTGTGGAGTTCCATAGGGCTCATCTCTTTATTTATTTTAGTTTATTATTTATATACCATTTAGTGGTTTACATTCAGGTACTCAAACATTTCCCACTATCTGTTCTGATGGACTCACACTCTACCTAATATACCTAGGGCAATGGGGGATTAACTGACTTGCCCATTTACTTAAGATCATTGGTATATCTTTTGTTTTGGTATTATTCTTAATGGTAATGGGTGGGGGAGGGAATTTTTATCTTTTGTATAGATTCTGATTGTTTATAAGTGCTTATTTGATTATTATTATTTGTATGTAAATTGTATTGCACTTTTTGTTGGCATTAAAAACTAAATAAAGTTTTTTTTAAAAAAGGAGAATTTCTAATTCTCAGATTCTGTAACCAGTGCCCATGTGGGCGGCTGCCTTAAAAGTGGCCACTGATCGTATGTCATTCACATGACAGCGCTGGTTACAGAATCATGCCTGATTCAGCTAAGATAACTCTAGCCTATATTTCAGCCACCTATCTATGCCATGGGATCCTAAAACCAGCCCACAGCTGCCTTAATCTGATCTCTGATCAACTGAGCCAGCAGGACTCCCTGAAGCTGTGACTTCTGGGAGTCCTGCTGGCTCACATTATCGGGGGGGGGGGGGGAAGATTCCTGTACTGTGATCAGCTGAGCCAGCTGCAGCGGACAGAGGACACTCAATCAGCAGCAGGGATGCACACTTTCTCCTACCTGACACATCCCGGCACTCCCTATCTAAAATTGGCAGGAGGGATGCACATGCCCTCCTGCCTGAGAATACCCCCTAACACCCCTCTGATCTCAAAACACCTCACCCCAACACCCCTGACACCCCCCAAACCCCTAATATTCTACCCGGACACCCTGACCCCCTGGCCCTATACCTTAAATAAAAATCCAGAAGGCGGGATGGCCACTCCCTCCTGCCAGGAGGCCCATCTGGGATGCACTGGGAGTGGCTTAAGGCTCTGATTGGCCCAGGTGGGTCAGTTGGGAGGGGCCAATCAGAGAGTCTTAGGCCCCTCCAAATGCATCCCAGCATGCACCAGGAAGAGGAATCCCTGCCATTTTTGAGTCAGGCCTCCTGGCAGGAGGGAGTGGGCTTCCTTCCTGCTGTATTTTTAATTAAGGTAATGGATTGGGGGATTTGGGGTGTCCAGGTTTAGTGTTGGAGGTTCAGGGGAGTGTTAGGTGTTTCGTACTGGGGGTTTGGTGGTTTTGAGGTTGTCTGAGTGGGGTGTCAGGATGGGATATGGAGAGTTTTCTTAGGCAGGAGGGAGTGGACATCTGAAATCATCTGATTTCAGATGGGGGTGTTGAGATGCACTCTGGTTCTCTCTTTCTATCTTTTCCCACTCCCTTTGCAGCAAAGGAGGAAATAAGAGAAAGACAGATGGACAGTGAGCAAGAGAGGGAGCCATGTTGCCAATAGGGGTGAAGGAGAGAGGAAGAAAAGTTGGATTCATGGAGGATAGAGAGAGTTGTTGATTGGGGAAGAGAATAAGGTCTGAAGGAGAGGAAGCATGCAGGAGGCAGAAAGAAAGAAATATTGGATACACAGTCAGAAGGAAATGCAACCAGAGAATAGAGAGTTGCACGGGGACAGAAATACAACCTGTCCCTACCCATCCCCACCAGTATCCCATCTGTTCCTGCCTGTCCCTGTCAGAATCCCCTACATACCCGCCCATCCTCGTGAGGAATCTCCTCTGTCCCCGTCCATCCTCCCATAAAAGTTACCTGTCCCCATAAAAAGCAGCAATTACTTCTGACAGTTTTGATTTTTTTTTTAAGTCTTAGATTATGTAAACCAACAATAAAATACAATATAAACAAATAACAGTGAACAAAAATAAGAGATGCATACATCACCGGAAAGAATTAGAATAGACATTAGGTCATGTGACTTTAGGGTCAACCATTTCTTGTTAAAATAAATAAAAGAGTTGGATTTTTTTGGCAATATAAAGCTCATATCTGTAGAGCAAACAAATCTGGTTCCACCATCTGGCATGGGTCCTTCCAAGATCCACAAATGTTTTTTTAATGCAGCAATGAATAAAGAATCAACCAATACAGCATCAAAATCATTTAAAGCTTGGAACAACTAAATTTGAACTGGATTCTATTACTTCACCGATGGTTCCTGTTTCTCTTCTGACCCCATTGAAGAAACCAATGGTGATTGATTTGGAGGCACTCTGGGAGGCTATTGAAAGCCTTCATAAGGTATGCTCCTATACTGTTACAACTATGCATACTTCCTCATTGCATTTGAAAGAGATTGAGGGGAAAATTCAACATCAAGACCAGAGACTAGATAAATTTGAGCAACAGGTCTCTGATTTACAAAAAAGTTTTGATTATCAAGTTAAAGACAAAGCAATGTTGTCTAGGAAGATTGAAAATCTGGAAAATGCCAATAGGAATTTAAATTTGAGATTAATTAATTTTCCAGTCACCAGACTACAATCACCTAAGGAACTTTTTCATCAATTCCTAACTTTAGTCTTAAAATTTTCTGAGACTTCACTGCCTCCCTTACAGAAAATATATTATCTAAATACTCCAAAATTAAAGACTCAGGACATAGAAAACCAACAGACTGAATTAGATATTACAAATTTATTGGAGTCTTCATTTCTTGAAATTTCTGAAAGGGCTACTTTGCTTGTGACCTTTGTCTTTTTACAAGACAAAGAAGCAGTTCTTCGTCTATTCTTTAGGGCTGAGAATGTTGAATTTTATGGTTCTAGAATAGCCGTATTTCCAGATGTTTCTAAATGGACGCAGTTGCGTCGGAAAAAATTTCTAATGTTACGTCAATCTGTGTTGGGATTAGGAGCTACCTTTCAGCTACGCTTTCCATGTAAATGTTGTATTACTTATCAAGCAAATAGATATGTTTTTTATGAACCTGATCAATTACAATTTTTCTTGGAGGGTAAAGCGGCTTCTGTATCCCCTCAGATGCCCACTGAAGTCACCAACCAGACCGAGTAATTAGTAACAACCGTTATGCTCTGTACTTATGATATGTATAATTTTTCTTATGTTAAAATCAGCTATCCCTGATTATTGTTTGTTTCTCTCTCCCATAGTAGTGGACTGTTAACATGGTAATATATATGTATACTTAATATTTTATTTCCAATTGGGAATTATTATGTTTCTTTATCAAAGAATTTCTTTTGATGTAAAATAAAGCTGAATAAATAAAAAAAAAAAAAAAAAAAAAAATCATTTAAAGCAGAATTGAGAGAGGCACTGAACTGGAAACCCCAAAACAAACTCAGCAAGTACTCCATTTTGTACTAAACACAATTGGTGGCACAACCATGAGTAGGGGCTGGGCCTCCCACTTTGAGCTTAGCCCCCCTCAAAATGAGCATCTCCCTTTCTGTAACTGGTGGGACATTTTTTTCCCCATCATCTTGGTCCCAGTTTCTGCTTTTGTCTATCTTGTACTAATTCTCTTTACAGGCCTTAGGAATCCCAGTTTGTGGGACAGGATCCTAGCTAGGCCTAGTTGCCCCTCTGAATCCCAGTCCCAGAGTTTGAAGGAAGTTGGTGGAACACAGTTTTCAGTGCCTTCCAAGAATTGCACACTGAGATTTCCCTGGTTGAATAAGGCAAAACACTTTAATGGTAAACAAACTTCAAACACAATTGCAGAAAAGGCTTCTATGAATTCAGTTCATTCTTATCAGGAAACAAACAAGTTTCACCTTAGCGCAAGCCATGCTTTAGACTCAGTCCAGTCCATAAACAAAAGACCAAAACTTTTCCTTCTGGCCTCACTCTTGGGCCTATCAAAACAGTGCATTAGCCAAACACTTCTCCTTTGAAAAACACTCTCCCTGGCTCTGGCTATGGCCCTGTTGGGTAGAGCCGAATCCCCAACTGGCTTGGAGGACATAGGCCTGTACACCACAGGTGTTTCCGCCCTCCCAAAAGACAGGCTCAGGTTTTACTTCTTCACCCCCAAGCACAACTCAGAGCAGTGCACAAGCTGCTCCAAAAATAAAACACAAAAACTCCAAAACTTTCAGCTACTGGTTTCTACAGTTCCTGGGGTGGCTAGAACCCTGCAATGCCCCAGCATAATACTAGGGCAGGCTTTAAAACAAAAAGGCCAAAATGCAAAACTCCAATGAGGAAAAACTGCTTGGCTTAACAGCTTACTCACAGTCCCTTAGCTGTTCTTCCCAGTCAGGCAAAATATAGTCCTCTTGGCACTCCATATCATAGTCCTCAGGCTGGGCTTCTGAGACTGGTTTGGTATGGCTGGCTTCCAGTTCCTCCATATCCCAGTCCTCAGGAAAACTGCCTTGTGCTGGCCCTCATTCAGCTGGAAGGACTGGCTTCCTTCCCAGCTTACGTTCAGCTGCTTGTTCCAGCTGTTTCTCCCCTCTCTCTGACGAGGAAAGCTCAGTAAATGGGAGCCTGGGGCAACCAGCCATGCCCCCTCCTAGCAGGGATAGACAAACTCTTAAAGGGCCCTGCATTCTCAATGTCAGCCTGAGCTCTGGACACTCTTAAAGGGACGGGTTCCTTTCTAAAGTTGTGCACAGGATTTCTATACTGTTCAGGATGTTTCCTATACCTAGTAACAGGGTTTTTAATGGGGCTTACAGGGACTTTCTCCCTGTTTCTGGTAGGTCTAGCCAGATTCCTGTCAGAGGTTCCATTCCTGTGGAAGTCCCATGAGCCTGGGAGGGATCCCTGTGGGATTCCTGTAGACCTGGGGGGGATGCTTGTGTGAGTCCCGCGGGATTCCAGCAATCCCCGTGCCCATGCAGACCTCTACCAGAGACTCATGAAATCACCAGATAACAAAGGTAAGAAAAATGATTTTATTTGCAATTTAGTGATGGAAATGTATCAGTTTTGAGAATTTATATCTGCTGTCTATATTTTGTATTATACTTCTCTATTTTTCTATAGTTGTTACTGAGGTAACATTGCATATTTTAATCTGCCTTGACCTCTTTGAAAAAAAAAAAACCCAAACAAACAATATAAGTGATAACATTTTTTTCTGCATACAGTATGCTTTGTATTTTTTTAAATTTTGTGGTTACCATTATGAATTAATAAGATTATATTGTGTGTATATGAAAAATTAATGGAAAAATTGCATTACAATTAGTACTATTATTATTGGGTGTGGTCAGGAGTGGAGCTTGGGAGGGTCTAGGGCGGAGCTTGGGTGGGGGTACTCGGTTGATATTTATTAGACTTAAGGGGTACTTGGCTTGAAGAAGTTGAGAAACACTGCTCTATATGATGCTGATCTCAGCAGCTGCCTAAGAAACGTCTGAGAATTGCACACTGGTGTCCTATACAGAATCATGTCTGTCTGTAAAAACAGATATCTTCAGGGTTGGTTTTAGACATGCTGGGGCCCAGGGCAGAAATTAAGGAGGGGGGTCCCTTATCCCTTTTCTTCTCTGCACTCCCCCCCCCCCCCCCCCGATATCCCTACCTCCCATTAACATCACACATAAAACAATTTTAAATGACTTCTTCACACAGAAAACACAGACCGACCTTTACCAAATACAGAACAAGAGATCACAAATAGAAATTAAACTCAGCAAGAATTACAATACTGGAGAAATAAAATCAGATATGCACTTTCTTTCTGTACTGAACACACAAGGCCCAGGTCCACCAAAATTTAGCCACCTCCTTTGTTCTGGATGGTGGAGATCCCAAAACCCTGCCATTTGAAGACCAGCTTCTCCAGTCTGGCAGCCGGAAATCTTCCAAGCTCTGCAGCTAGCAGCAGTGTCTCTGAGCTGCCACCAGCTGCAGAGCTTGAAGAGTTCTGGCTGCTGGACTGGAGGAAAAGATTTTTAGCTTGCAGGGCTTTGGGAAACCCACCAACTTAGGTAAAGGCAGTACCTGAGTTACAGATGCCCGACTTGTATGACTCGTACTTAAGAACGTGGTTGCGGCTCCATTTGATTTCACTGAGCAGTATTTCCAGTGGCTTAGACTCCTACACTGTAGCAGATTCAGGAATGATGCATGGCCACATTAAGAACAGTGTGTGGTTGTACATGCTATAACTTAGAGGGAACACTGGTAGGGACAATTGGCCCTTTTGTCAGCTGGGAGTAGAGGTAAGCAGCAAGAAATTTAAAATCTACAAGTTCTGAGTTACATGCAAATCCAACTTAAGAAAAGCTTTAAAAACATAACTCATTCTTAACCTGCAGACTGCCTGTATTTATATTTTGCATTTGGGAAGAAGGCATGGTAGGAAGAAAATTTAGTGCCCACCCACGTTGGGTTCAGGGCCACTGCCCATCCTTACTCCCCCATCAGTTGTCTGGTAAACCATTGGACACAATACAAAAATCTGTGATGCACATATCCCAAAGATAACATATTCCACCAGTGGCATACTTAGCATATATGACACCCAAGGACGATCATTATTTAACATCCCCTCCTCTCTATAAAGAACATGATTTTGGGTAATAATCCACAAGTTGCACATGAGTGTACCTAGGAAAAGGCAGCATCTTACACACTGCAGCGAGCACTAGAACATCAATACACCCAATGTAAAACAAACCCAAGCCAGATTAGAACAGATCAACCCTGCACAATCAATTTTAATAAAAAAAAAAACAACATATTTCATACACACAGAATACAGAAACACCCTCACCCAATATGGAATAAGTAATCACAAACTGAAAATAGAAATATGTAGACAAAAGTTAAACTGAACCACCAAGAAGCTGGACTCTAAATACAATGCAACACCACAGAAACAGTGATGCATGTCACCTAATATTCTACAAAATATAATACAAATTAACAAATAAAAATAAAACAAAATATGGAAAATAGAAAATAAGATAATACTATTTTATTGGATTAATACATTTTTAAATTAGCTTTCAGAGGTCAAAATCTCTTTCTTCAGGTCAGTAAAGTATACTGCTGTTACAGTATCCTGTCCTGACCTGAACAATGGGGATTTGGTCTCTGAAAGCTAGTCAAAATTGCATTAAAATTAGTCCAATAAAAGGATCACCTTATTTCCGTTTCTGTTTATAAATGTTTATCAATACAGCTAAAGCAAAAAAATACAAACAAACAAATAAATATAATTTATTCTTACATTTTGTCCTTTAGATTCTGCTTTCTTCATCTTGTCATTCTCTTCCTTTCATCCACTGCCTACCCTCTCTCTGCCTCTTCTGTATGGCATTTGCTCTCTTTCTATGCCCCTTCCAGAAATTGTCTGCCTCCCCCCCACCCCAACATTGGTCTGGCATTCATCTTCTTTTCTCAACTACCCCCATGGAATCTGTCTCCTTCCCTTCCATCTCTCCTTCCCCCCCAAAAAAAACAAACCACAACTGGTCTGGCATCCATCTTCTTCCCTCCGTACCTCCCATGGTCTGGCATCTCTATCTCCTCCCCCACCTAAGGTTTTTAGTGTCTTCTCATTTCCTCCCCTCAGATCTGGCATCTCTGTCCCTTCCCCCTGTCTCTTTTTCTTTTCATTTTCTTCCCTGGTCTTCCTTCTCAATTTATTTTCTGCCTCTGTCTAGATTAAATTCTTTCTTACTATCCAGTCCTCAATTTCCCTCTTTTCATTGTGTCTACCTACAGCTTGCCACCCCTTTCCTTCATCTCCTCCAGTATTTCACTAACTCTATCCTCTTTTCCCCCACCCCCCATCCAGCATGTTGCCTTTCTTTATTCATTCCTGCCATACAGTAAATGTCCTCTTTCTCCACTTCCATTCAGCATCTGCTCTCCCCTCCCCACTGACATCCAATGTCTGCCCTCTTCTCTCTCTCCCTTTACTCCACTTCCACCATCTGCCCCATCTCTTTCCACCTCAATTCCATCGAGTATCCTGCCCCCCTCTCCCTCTACCCCAATTCTATTGAGTAGCCTGCCCCCTCACCACTGCTGCTGCTTTCCCACTAGCACCCGATGGAATATAATAAAGCTGAACATCTTCCCCTTGTTGCTGCATATCCCCCCTTCCCCTCACCTTCAAGGTTGCCTTTACAAATCACAGTTTTCTTTTTCAGCAGGGCCTCAGCGCAGCTGCCATTTTCATAAGTTGCGTGCGGCTGCCCAGCCTGAAGCTTCCCCGCTGATGCAATCCTCCCAGGCGGAAACCGGAAATTACATCAGAGCGGAAGCTTTGAGCTGGGCAGCCACACACAACTTATGAAAATGGCAGCTGCATTGAGGCCTCGCTGAAAAAGAAAACTGTGATTTGAAAAAGGCATCCTCAAAGGTAAGGGGAGGGGGGGGGAGATGTGGCAACAAGGGGAACAGATGCCCGGACCGTGGGGCCTCCTTGAGCTGTGGAGCCCAGGGCAGCAGCCCTGTTTGTTACCCCCTAATATTGGCCCTGGATGTCTTATCCCCCAATTCTGAAACTGGCACCCATGTCACGGGTGCCGATAACAGAACTGCAATTGCCTGATCAAGGGATACCTTGTCATTAGTTTCAAGTTTATTTGGTCTTAATATACCACTTTTAAATGCAAAGCAGTTTACAATTATACAGAGATTTAAAAATATATTTAAAAAATATAAAAATGGTAGGAAACAGAGTTACATAAAAAATACAGACATAGCATGCTACATAAGGGTAAGTGGGAAGGATACATTGCATGAAACTAAAAGAAAGTGAAAAGGGAAGAACGAAAGGTGTAAATGGAATTCCTGATCAACTGAGCCAGCAGGCCTCTCCGAAGTAGCGGGGCCAATCGGAATCTTAGGCTATGCCAATTCCATCTCAGGATCCATCGGGAAGGAGGCCTAAGACCCCGATTAGACCAAGTGCCTAAGGCCTTTCCTATGGATGCACTGGGAAGGGGAAGGCCCACCATTTTGCCTGCCAGCTGGAGGGAGTAAGCATCCCTCCAGCCAGCCTTTCTTCATTATAGGTACAGAGGGTGGGGTATGTTGGAGGGGTCTGGAGGTTTGGGGGTGTCAGAGGGCTGGAGGTTCGGCGGGTATCACTGGTTGGAGAATCTGGTTGTTGCAGAGGAAGTGATGGCAGGAGGGACTGGGGTATCCCTTCTGCCAGACTACTTTCTGGGCGGGTGTCAGAAGTTCAAAGGGGTGGCAGCTAAAATAAAAATTTCCCACGCATTTAGGAAATGCGTGCTGATCCCAAAACTACTGTGGGATGCCTGAGTGTGCCTCGAGGTAGTGCCTACTTAGCTTTGCGATAGTAACACATTAGTGCTTACTGCAGCTTAGTAACAACACTCCTAAGTTTAGGACTATTTAATGGCCCTACCTATATGGATAGGGCAAATGAATATCAAGCAAAAAGTTAAGTGGATAAATCTTTTGCTTATTTTTTTTCCAGCAGCAACCAGGCATCAAAATATTGTCTCGGTATTGATATATAACAGTACTTCTGTATTCTGTCATACAGTTTTGCAGAATTAAACTATGGTAAGGTTATAAATGTTTGAATTGTTTTAAATTATAGCATACTTAACGAGTAAGCAAAACACCAATAGATCCAAGCTCTGATGTTCAATCTAGTGATTAGTTATGGTTTATTTACAGCAAGAGTTTATTACTTCCTTCTTCTCCTTAAATTTTAATATAGCTTTTCTATTATTTTACATGCTAGTCAATCAGTGCAATTTGTGTATCCAGATGAGCAATCAAAATTGTTTCAGTGGTGCAATTTTGATAGTCAATAAAGTTTAGAAAATTACCTAATAGCATTTGTTAAACAATTTAACAATTCCATTTTTTCATCACATGTGGGGAAAAAAAGTATCAATGCCAGTTCTGTTTCCTTGTTCTTTGTGCCATGAATCAACTTGCAGAGACATTTAGAAGTCAATAATCCGCTGCAGCACTGATGACAGGTGATTAATTTCTACATTTTAGAGGCATAATAAGATTTAGCAATAAAAAGGCCTTGAAGTAACCTACCAAACAGCTTTAATCTCAGCCTTGGGACTGATGTTAAATATGAATGCATGTACACAAATGTAAATCATTTTGGTCCACAGCTTTATTGCACAGTTCTTGTATTGATATATTAATCTTGTTTTGCAATCAGGATACTTACTTAATCATCTTATGATATGCTAGAATGTTTGTAGTGGGGGCTTTAATAAATTATACACCCTTGGAGATCTGTACTAAAATTCTAGTTGATGTGTTTTTCTACCCTGGAACATCTTTGATGATTTCTTTCTCTGTCCTACAGTGGACAATAATCCTTCATTTTTACTAACTTACACTGAACTACTACTTGTGTGCTCTTATTCAGCAGTTTAAATAAATAGCTGTATGTTACCGTATTTTTCGGTCCATAAGACGCACTTTGTCCACCCCCAAAAAGAGGTGCGTCTTATGGAGCAAAGATGACCCCCCCTGTACCTTTTTAAAACACTGCTGGCCCTTCCTTTTAAAACACCCTGCCCCCTCGCTCTGCAGTACCTTTTTAAGTGCCCCTTAAGCCTTGTGGTCCAGCGGTGTATGGGCCTAAGTTATTTTTAGTTGCGTCTAAAACCCGGCTCGATTATCAGTACTTGAATGACTTGTCTCACTGATCATCTATGTGCCGATTTAGGCCAGTTTTTAGACGTATTTCTGTTTCGGTTATGAGCTCCATACTGGTAGATACCTCATATTCAAAGTGCTTTTGAAAATCTAATCAGGACTCATTCTATTAACTTTCACTACGAAGCTTTATTTTTCTAGTTATATAGTGTTATAAAGTTTCAAGGAATTAAAGCAGCCAGAGGTTACTATAAAGCATAATACAGTAAAAAAAAAAAAAAAAAAAAGTCAAGTAATGCATATATCTGTATACAATTTACAAATTGATTATTATAACAAAATCCATGGATGCTTCTTATTTTGGATACTTAAAGAGTTTTCTGTCATAGGAAGGTTAATTTGGGTAATGTTTTATATCTGCAGAATGTTCTGTATCAAGATGGATAATTCTATTACAATAGATAGCAGGTGTCCAGTGCAATTGTGCATGTTATCTGCATTTGATGTGCATTAAATCCTTGGAGTACAGTGCTGACAAATCTGGTTCATAAAAGGAATACTAGATAATGATATTGTATCTGTTTTTTGACCTAGAGAAGATAATGCTAGGGATCTATGGATTCTCCAGAGAAATGAAGCAGATAAATGCCAGCAAATACATTCCATAAACATTTGTACTTGTTATCTTATTAACTAGTTCCTGTGAGTTCAAATAACATGAAGTCCATGAAACACATTTATATATGTTACTAAATTTTATTCTTTTTATCTCAAGATATAAATGTTATAAAAATGATTTTATGATTTTCCCCCAAAAAACTGTTTGTGTTGTTATTACCTTTGTGTTGTGTCTCTTTTCTCCAAATACAATTTTTAAAAATGCAATTGCTTCATAATGTGATATTATTTTTGAAAAAGGCAAAGTTAGCCTACAGGAACAATGATAATCAAACAGCATAATATCCTCCATGGTGTTGAATGTAAGACTTCCCTTTGCTGAACTCTTAAGGACTTTTTTTTACTAATATGCAGTAGCTTTTGCATTTACTGCATGTTAACAGTGCAGATTAACTTGTGATAAGGACAAAGTCAGTGTGGTAATTCAGGGGGGAGTGCCCTGTAGTGAGGGGGAAATTCTGTATAGGACGTCGGTCTCAGCAGTATCCTAAGAAGAGGCTGAGAATCGCATCTACCCTAATGGACATACACCTAATCCCACTTAACCACCCCGATTCTCTAACTGGTGCCCATTTCACAGGCACCATTTAGAGAATTGTGCCTGATCCCTTGCCATTGTAGCATGATATTATTTAATTTTGCTGAAGTTATTGCCTGAACCAAGAAATGAGTGAATTTTGAATTTCTATCTTGCATTCTGAAAGACTGAGCCATTTGCTTTCAGACAGTGTTAAATACACCTATTCAGGGATGACAAAGAAATGAACAAGTGTAACTCACTATCTTCTCAGACTAATCAACAGAGCATGGCTGGGTGTGCCAGTAAAAGGAAATACCCCCCAATCTGCAATACCACTAAAAGAGATAAGACAATTCAATCAGATTACATCATCCACCTAGAAACAGAGAGATGCGATGCCAGCCTCAGAGAAGAGACATAGCCCCTGAGTTCCTGCCTTAGGACTGGACAATTTCCACTGGGTTCTGATACACCATGGGTCCAGTTTTCAATCCACCCACATCTAAGATTTATCCATGCTCTTCCCTTTTTTTCCTTTTCTCCTGGGGATCATTCTGCTGCAACATCTCTCCTATAGGCCATGTGCTCAGCTCTACCATACGGTCTTTCCAACTAAAGGCTTTTCAACTAGTTATTGTGAGTAAGTTTTGATTAATAATCCTGCTTTACCAATATCTTGTCTCGTAGCACATTCTCCTTGTTAAAAGATCCTTTCTGTATCTGATCTACCTGCCAGATTTTATAAGTCTTGCACTGTAAGAAAAAAAAGTCTTGCACTGTAAGAAATAAAATTTGTTTGCAAATGCTTTGAATCTCGGTCCTATATATATAATATTATAGAGCTCGGTCCTATATATATAATATTATAGAGCTAAGTTTTAACAGGCAGAGCTTCTTTCCCTAAATTAATATATCTTTACTAGCTGATGCCCCGGCGTTGCACGAGTATTTAATTATAGCAATAACACTGTAAATGGATTCAAATAAAGATACTTTATAGTGGTGAATGAAATTTTTGTTTTACAGCTTAATAAAAAGTACAATATTCAAATTATAATGTGAAATATTTGACAAAATGAATACAATACAACTAACGCAAAACGTGATTATAAACAACATTTTTAGTTTCACCTCCAGGAGCAAGAACATATAAATTGTTGGGTGAACCCACCCTTGAGCAAGCAACATAGAGTTGTGGGCCGAGAGACCCCCAGAACATATCAGCCCAGGTAGTGAGGGATCAGCATACCAAGTTTCGGTCAAATCAGTCAAGCCGTTTTTGAATTACTGTGAGAATGGCAGCTTTTTACATTTTTTCCATTGACATGAATGGGTGATATCTGATTTTCTGTTTGTAGCTCCGCCCACGTGTGCAGGTGGGCTGCGAGACCCCCAGAACATATCAGCCCAGGTAGTGAGGGATCTGCATACAAAGTTTCGTTCAAATCGGTCAAGCCGTTTTTGAATTACAGTGAGAATGGCAGCTTTTTACATTATTTCCATTAACATGAATGGGTGAAATCTGATTTTCTGTTTGTAGCTCCGCCCACGTGTGCAGGTGGGCCGCGAGACCCCCAGAACATATCACCCCAGGTAGTGAGGGATCAGCATACCAAATTTCGTTCAAATCGGTCAAGCCGTTTTTGAATTACTGTGAGAATGGCAGCTTTTTACATTTTTTCCATTGACATGAGTGGGTGAAATATGATTTTCTGTTTGTAGCTCCGCCCACATGTGCAGGTGGGCCGCGAGACCCCCAGAACATATCATCCCAGGTGGTGAGGGATCTGCATACCAAGTTTCGTTCAAATCGGTCAAGCCGTTTTTGCATGATCGCGGCACATACACACACACATACATACACACATACATACCTCCGATTTTATATATATAGATAAAATATATTTCTCTCTTTGAGGGTGATATATTTTATTGGTGGAGATTTATCCTAATAAATCCATCCATTTAATAATAATCTTAACACCATTAGCTGAATGCGGCAAGAGAACCCCCTGCTACGATCAGCTGAGTGGCTGTGGCAGGGGGCCCACTCCCTCCTGCCAGAACCACAAACATCCCCCACCTGAGAAATCCACTGGCAGGAAGGATGCCCACTCCCTCCTGCTCCCAAACTCCCAAACCCCTCCAGCAGAGGGCAGGAGGGATGTCTACTCCCTCCTGCCCCTGAACTCCCCCAAAGTACCCTGGCAGAAGGGATGCCCACTCCCTCCAGCTGCCACCCCCAGAACTTCCCAACTCCCCCAAATTGTAACACCCCCCAGATCCCCATACCTAAAGACCCCCCCAGCCTCCCAATCCTTTAGACCCCCCCCACAGCACCCCTAGTCCCCCCCACACACACTCTGCACCTTTCACAAAAGACAGTCCAGCCAATTTGGCCAATCAGAGTCTTAGGTCACTCCCGCTGCATTCCAGGATGCACTGGAAAGGAGATCTAAGACTCTGATTGGCCCAGGTGCCTAAGGCTCCCCTATGGGAGGGTCCTTAGGCATCTGAGCCAATCATGGCCTTAAGCCCCTCCCAGTGCATCTCACAATACACTGGAAAAGGGAAGGCCCACCATTTTGGAGTGGCGGGCCTGCCGGCTGGCTGGAATATGCACTCATTCCTCCGGCCAGACTGTCTTTGGGAAAGAGGGTGTAGGGGTGCTTAGGAGTGCCGAGGGAGGTCTACAGGTTTGGGGTGGTCTGAAGGAGTTGTCACAGGTTATGGGGGGGGTTGGGAAGTTCTGGGGGGTTGCATCTGAAGGGAGTGGGTACTTTGGGGGAGTTCAGGGGCAGGAAGGAGTGGGCATCCCTTCTGTCTCACTGCTATGAGAGGTGTTCAGGAGTTTGGAGGCAGGAGGGAATGGGCATCCATCCTCACCGGCTGCTGCAGGAGGGGTTCGAGCATACTTCCTGCCAGCTGACATCACGGGATGGGTCCCTGCCTCAGCCACTCAGCTGATCGTGGCAGGAGGATGTCCTTGCCACGATCAACTCAGCGGCCGTGTCTATTTAAAATGCAGGCCAGCATTTTCCTGGCCTATATTTCAGGCATCTATCACGGCCCTAGGGAGATGCCTAGGGCCACTTAAGTTCGCAGAAGGCCACTTCCAGGCAAAAGCATGCCCACGCTCAGCCTTGGGAAAACTTAAGTGTCCTGACATGTCTCCCTGTACTGCAACAAATGCCTATAGTGTAGGCGCCTGCCTCAGGGCTTTTTTTTTTAAAAGAAAACATATGCCCTGATTGGCTGGTTAGACAGTGGTAAGATGCAAACTACCACTTACAATAGGGATATTGTTTACAGAATCTGCCTCTTAATGTACAAAGCCAGACAGCATAGGAACAACCACAGTATCATGCACTGCATGCAGTGCAAGCAGGGCCACTGAAATTAAGAACTGCAGCATCTCATCCTCTGAGCTGATCCCCTCACAGTCAAGGTCTCATATTGCTTGACCCCTCAAAATGATATCCCCTTGATATTCCTGTACCCTCAGACATCCCCTGATCATACTTCTGAACCTCTGATCAGACTCCAACACTACCTAATTGGAACAGTCATAACCTTGAACACCCTGAACAGATTCTAATACTCCTTCAATATAGCAAATTGCCCCTGACACAAGTCCATTCCCTAACATGAAAACCCCTATTCCTAGAGCCCTGCCTTACCTCCTGGCCCTACCCAGGGTTCAGCATTTTTGGTCTAATGGGTTCCCAGTGAAAGTTATCCTCCACCACTGTTGCCCAGTCAACACCATCATCCAAAATGGTGCTGATGACACCTAGCAGTAGTCTCATGGTGCTACTACTTCAAATAATAAGACTTACTTTTTATATAAAAGGGAGACCCTTAAAGATAGGACTGTGAGATTATGGTTAGGGGCTATTAGAAACATTTGGGATGAAGGTGCTAGCCAGGCAGCAGTGGTGGATGATCACTGCCACTAGAGACCTTTTAGACCATTAATGCCAATTTCCAGGAAGGTCCTGGGGGGGGGAGTTGGTGGGGAGGGTAGAACTATGGGGGTGGGGGTTTCCCGTAAGTTAACAGTTGGGTTTTAATCAGGAGTGTTGGAGATTGATCAGGGGTTGAGGAATTTGGAAGAAGTGATTGGCTTGATTGTGGATTCAGGAAAGTGATTGGAGGTGTTAAGGATTTGGGAAAGAGATTGGAAGTTGTTTAGAGAGGAATTGTATATCAGGAGAAATTGGATGGGAGGAGTGGAGGACGTTAATCAATCTGGCTGTGGATGTGTTACCAGACTGCTGGTAGTGAGGCTGCATTTAGCATCTCTTCTTGAGGTGATGATATGTGCAACTGCTCTGTCAGCAGTTCTGACAGATAGTATGCATTACAGAGCCAAGTCATACTTTGTTCTCATCCCTCCCAACATTAAGCAGCAGGATACTGAGATCAATACCATTTGATCCTGATGATTTGTTGTTCTTCAGTATTTTAATTTGATTTATTATATCTTCTAGATCAGTGGTTCCCAAACCTGTCCTGGGGGACCCCCAGCCAGTCAAGTTTTCAAGATATCCCTAATGAATATGCATGAGAGAGATTTGCATACCTGTCACTTCCATTATATGCAAATCTCTCTCATGCATATTCATTAGGGATATCTTGAAAACCTGACTGGCTGGGGGTCCCCCAGGACAGGTTTGGGAACCACTGTTCTAGATCTATGTTTTAGCTGCTCCAAATCATCACCATCAAAGAATGATGCTGGAATGCGTATTATCCCAATATCCTTGTTAGTAAAGACTTATGTAAATAAATTTATTTTGGGTCAACATCCAGTAGCACTTATTTGGGTACGAGTTTCTCCTAGTCAGATAGGTAGCACTCACCAGGTCCAAATCATGATTTTCAACAGCATTATCCCCAGACCATCCTGGGAAGTACCAGGGTAGTATGAGGATGAAGCCAAGGTAGAGCCAGAAGTCATCTGAGTATTGGCACTAAATATCAGCAGTACCTGGATAGCTTCTGGTGCCTATGTTATGCCAAAATATTCAATACCACCTGCATAGTTTAAATACTAGGGATTGATTTTTCTGTTAATATCTTATCCTCCCTGAGCATTTTATATTCCATGGTCATCCAACAGTCCAACCAACTTTCAAGGGCATTTTGCTTTGGAAGTACTTGAAAAAAAATTTGTGCACCAGAGAACCCCCAGGGTTCTATTGCCCCCCTCCTACTTTTTAATATCTTTTGACTCCATTATTATCCTTTGTCGAACCCCTTGGCCTCATAGTGTTTGCATATATGGGTGTTGTTCAGATTTTGCCTGAAGTCTGACCTGAGGATGCCCTGTGTATTGATAGGCTTAATTGTAAATTAGATCAGGTGGCAAATTGGCTTAACCTAGATAACTGTACCACAATTTTGTTTAATCACCTGGAGACTTCAACATTGGTTTACTCTATTCAGATAGTGAGTCATATTTGACCCCCCTCCTACCCCTCCAAATAAACCCAACAAAAAAACAAACTGAAAGAAGTAGTACATACCTGTCTCTAGAACATCAGCACTTGGTATGAGAAATCCTAGTAGAGCACCACACTGAGGTGTCTTTAGTAGTAGCCTGGTGGTTGGGCTAGTGAGACATAGAGAGGAGGACAAAGGCTCATAAGTCACTCTAACCACTACATCTATCGTGGAAAGTGTGAACCCACTAAACCCCAACAAATTCCTACCATACTGCCATTTAGGTGCCACCTGCAACTATAACGGCTATTTGGGTGGTAGATAGGTGGGTCTAGTAGGTTTTGGGGAGTTTAAAGGGCTCAGCATAATTTATAAGGGGTTATAGTGAGATATACATCTGGCACCCTTTATATGAAGTTCACAACAATGCCCTTTAAGGTGCCCCATTGCTAAGTTGGCATGTCTGTGTGGCCAGTCCATTACAATGATGGCCCCTCCCACATGTCAAGATCTGGACATTTTGAACTTGGACGTTTTTGTGATTGAAAATGGCAAAAAAGTTAGGAGTCCTAAGGTTGGATATCCTGGTGGCCAAGACATCTAAGTAGGTGATTTTTGGAAAAAAATGTGGATGTCTTGCAGTTTTGAAAATGAATGCTTTTAGTATTCAGACTTGGAAGCACTATCGAAAATGGCCCTCCGCAGATTTATTTGAGAAGGACGGTAGGGAGGAAGAAAAGTATCATGTTTCTACAGTGGCGTACCTAGGGGGGGGCGGGGGGGGGCGGGCCGCCCCGGGTACCAGCCCTGAGGGGGTGTTCCCGGCCTTGCCGCTCAGTCCCCCCCCACGCCCGAAGGACCGCTCGCCCCACTGACCTTCCAGCACACCTATGAAGCAGCCCGCAGCAGGATCGCGACGTCAGCAATCCCTCAGCTGCTTGGGCGCTGCTTCCTGCGCCGCGGTCCCGTCCCTCCTCTGACGTCAGAGGAGGGGGGCGGGACCGCGTCGCAGGAAGCAGCTCCTAAGCAGCGCAAAGATAGCTGACGTCGCGATCCTGCTGCGGCTGCTTCATAGGTAGTGCGGGGAGGCCAGGGGGGCGAATGGTCCTTCGGGGTGGGTCGGGGCATCAGGCCTTCAGGGTGGGGCGGGCGGGCTGGCAGGCAGACTTTCAAGGGGGAGGGGGGTGACAGGCAGGCAGGCAGGCCTTCAAGGGGGGGTGCAGGTCTTCGGGGGGGGTGCAGACCTTCAAGGGGGTGCAGGCCTTCAAGGGGGGGACAGGCAGGCAGGCCTTCAAGGGGGGACAGGCCTACAAGGGGGGGGGACAGGCCTACAAGGGGGTGCAGGCCTACAAGGGGGGGGACAGGCCTTCAAGGGGGGACAGGCCTTCAGGGGGGGTGCATGAATTCAGGGGGGGTGCCGACCTTCAAGGGGGTGCAGGCCTTCAAGGGGGGGACAGGCAGGCAGGCCTTCAAGTGGGGGGACAGGACTTCGGGGGGTGCAGGCCTTCGGGGGGGGTGCAGACCTTCAAGGGGGTGCAGGCCTTCAAGGGGGGGACAGGCCTACAAGGGGGTGGGACAGGCCTTCAAGGGGGTGCAGGCCTTTGGGGGGGGTGCCAACCTTCAAGGGGGGGTGCAGGCCTTCAAGGGGGGGGGACAGGCCTTCAAGGGGGGACAAGCAGGCAGGCCTTCAAGGGGGGGACAGGCCTACAAGGGGGTGGGACAGGCCTTCAAGGGGGTGCAGGCCTTTGGGGGGGGTGCCAACCTTCAAGGGGGGGACAGGCCTTCAAGGGGGGACAAGCAGGCAGGCCTTCAAGGGGGGGTCAGGCCTTCAAGGGAGGGACAGGCCTACAAGGGGGTGGGACAGGCAGACCTTTAAGGGGGGACAGGCTTACAAGGGGGTGGGACAGGCAGACCTTTAAGGGGGGACAGGCCTTCAAGGGGGGACAAGCAGGCAGGCCTTCAAGGGGGGGACAGGCCTACAAGGGGGTGGGACAGGCAGACCTTTAAGGGGGGACAGGCCTACAAGGGGGTGGGACAGGCAGACCTTTAAGGGGGGACAGGCCTTCAAGGGGGGACAAGCAGGCAGGCCTTCAAGGGGGGGGTCAGGCCTTCAAGGGGGGGGACAGGCCTTCGGGGGTGCAGGCCTTCGGGGTGGGTGCAGGCATTCGGGGTGGGTGCAGGCCTTCGGGATGGGTGCAGGCCTTCAGGGGGGGACAGACCTTCGGGTGGGGGGTACAATCCTTCGGGGAGGGTGCAGGCCTTCAGGGGTGGGGTTTAGGCCTTCAGAGGGGGACAGACCTTCGGGTGGGAGGTAAAGTCCTTCGGGGGGGTGCAGGTCTTCAGGGGTGGGGTGTAGCCCTTCGGAGGGGGGACAGACCTTCGGGGGAGGGGGGTCCTGGTGTAAAAGTACACAGAGGGAGAGAGGGAAGGGGGGGTTCAAAGATACGTGCATATGCCAGACTTTGGGGGTTAGAAATAATGGGTCTAAAAACAGAGGAGTGGGAGAGAGATGGTGCATAATGGGATTTAGGGAGGGAAAGAACAGAAAGGGAGAGAACTTGGAAACAGGAGATGGTGTGGAGGGGGGATAGAGATACTGGATAGGAGGATAGTTGGGAACAGAAAGGGAGAGATGGTGGATCCTGGGGTGGTGGGGAGTTGAGAAAAGGTGAATCTGTGGATGGAGACAAAAAAAAGGAAAGATGCCAGATCTCCGGGAGAGGGAAGGGAAACGGAAGGGGAGAACAGAGATGGCAGACGGATGGTTAGCACGGAGAAAGGAGACCCTGGCAAGCAAGACAACAAGAGCCTGGGACCAACAAGATTTGAATATTGATCAGAGAACAAAAGGTAGAAAAAAATAATTTTATTTTCTGTTTTGTGATTACAATATGTTAGATTTGAAAAGTGTACATGAGACAGCTTGAAATGGGAACTTTTCTATTTTTGTGAATGGCAAGGCTGAGTTCAGTTAAAATATATGCTTTATAAGAAAATATAATAATGTGTTTTATAAAGTTTATAAGCATTGCTGGCATACTCGGTGAGGTGTTCCTAGTGTTGGTGGTGTTGGTAGCATGTCAGTGTGTTGAGAGGAAGAGGTAGTCTGTTTTCACTTCTTATTTTAATGTATTTTTTTCCTGGGAACTTATCAGTGTTTTTTTATAATGGGAACAAAAATGGAAGAGAATTAATGTGTGTGGAATGGGGGGGTAACTAATTTCTTCAGCTAAATAATTCAATCCACTTCAAACAGACATAGGAGAACTCATGCACCATTCACACACCCTCCAACCAAAAACGTCAAAAGAAAAAAACTGTTCGACAACCTCCTAGCCATTCGAGCTGCAACACTTGACCCCAACTCTACAACCTATTGACCTCGACCACAAACTACAAAACCTTAAAAAAAGAAATAAAAACCCTTCTATTCAAAAAACACATAAAACCAAACTAACATAATCAGAACTGTCCCAAGCATCACCTGCAACTACTCCATATGTACTTCTGATGTCATGACAATTCAGACATAATTTATGTTATGTTATGTTTGGAATAATGGTTACATAAATGAGGTTCAATAAAAGAAAATTTTCACTGCCTGTTTCTATTCTGACCATTTATTCCATTTCATGGTTATTGCAAAAAAAAAAAAAAAAAAAAAATTTTACATGGGGGGGGGGGGGGTGTGTGTCAAAAAATGATGGGCCCCGGGTGCCACATACCCTAGGTACGCCACTGTGTTTCTATATTTGCTAGCTACGGAGAACATGTTATAGCCTGTAGGTGCTCATGCTTGCAAGGAGGAGAACAGGGAAATGTGAAATGTGGTGAATATGTGTGATGGGTGTAAGAGCAAAGGGGGAGGGTTATTACTGGAGCATTAAAGCAGTTAAGTTTGCATAACAGACAGTGAGACAATACTGTCAACTAGAGTACTATGAGCAATTAGGCAACTAGAGTACTATGAGCAATTAGGCAGACTGGTTATCAAAATGGTCATTGTTTGATTATAACTACTTTGTTATTATTAGGCACAACAGACACACGGTCTTCCAAACCTTCTGAATTAAGTACGTTTTTCTTGTGACCCTGAACAAGTCACTAAGGGCTAGAATCACAAAGGGCACAGATCGGATCCGATCCGTAAGGGATCCGATTTGTGTCCGGGGGGCTGATTCACGAATTGCCCTCATGCAAATGAGGGCAATTGGAATCACGCCCCCATCCGACTGTCGGGATCGCTCTCTGTAGATGATCTGCGCATGCTTAAGAGCAGCGTCCTTTTTTTAACTTTTTTAAAAAACTGGTTTTGAAACTTTTTTGCAACCCTGTGGTTTCAACCCGCTTTAAACCCATGGTTTAAAACAATGGGCTTGCACTGCGGGAAGGGAAGGAGAGATTTGGGGCGAGTTGGAGTGGCAGGCACGAAGATTCGGAGTGAGTTGGGGTGGCAGATAGGAAGATTTAGGGCAAGTTGGGGGCAGCAGGCAGGAAGATTCGGGATAAGTTGGGGCAGCAGGAGATAGCAGGAGATTTGGGGAGAACAGGAGATTCGGGGCAGGCAGGAGAGAGCAGGAAATTCATTCAGGGCAGGCAGGAGATCAGGGCTTATAGCAGAGAAGCAGGGCAGAGAGCAGGGCGGCAGAAGAAAGGGCTTGAGTGACTGGTCCTCAGCAGTCGCTTGTTTGTGATCAGCCAGCCCAGTCGGTGTTGCAGGGTTTTGGTTAGTGAATCATGCCCCTGCCTACTTTGCATGCCGTTCCCCTCATTTGCATGCACAGATCGGAGGATGGTCGGCAGAGAGGTAAGTGAATCGGGCCGGAGTAAAATTGGGTTGCAAAGGGGTCGCAAACCGATCGGTACATGATCAGTTTACTTAGTGAATCTAGCCTTAAGTCTTCTACTGCCCCAGGTACAAAATAAGTACCTGTATAAATATAAACCACTTTGAATGGGTAACCACAAAAAGGTAGTACACAAGTCCCATCCACTTTTGCTCCTTCATGATCTAACTGGCCCATGGAGTCTCTCACAAACTTTCTGCTTCTGATGTACCTGAAAGTTATTACTGTAAGTTTCTACTTCTGAGGCAAGATTCTCTTTTAGCCTTCTTTATCAATGCTTTGCATCTTACTTGCCAGTGCTTATGTTACTTTCATAATTTCTTTCTTTATTTAGATTCTTTATCCATTCTTTTATCTCTAATAGCCTTTATCATTTCACTGTTTAATGATGCCAGTATACTCGTATTTCTTTCCTTCACACATGGAATTTCTATCCATAAGGATTCCATGCTACTATCTGTTTCATGTAGAATGTTTATTCTGTGTAACTTAAATCCATTTTTAACATATATTGTAACCCCTCCTCCCCTCTCCAATATGATCTGGTCTGTCATTGTGATATAATATGTATCCTGATAACTCAGTGTCCCACTGATTGTTCTTCTTCCATCAGGTCTCTAAGATGTCTGTCTTTATTTAGTGCTATATCTTACTTTTCAGGCTTCTGGCACTTGTATATGGACACTTCAAATTGTGTTTTTTCCCCTGCATCTACAGGCTGCTTAGAAGTTGACAGGGAAGTACTTGTATTTTAAGTACTGAAATACTAATTCTGAAAGAAAAAATATGGCAGTTACCTTTAGCTTCTTGGTTTATTATGTCAATTTATGTAATTTCAACTCTTGCAATTACTAATGCAAATTGAATTCTACAAATAAAAATAAATTAGTAAATGTCTTACATATCCATCTGAAAATGAGATACAGCATATGAGCAAGGTCTATAACCTCAGACTGCAAAACACTGTAAATAATACTGAAAACTCCCACTTCAGACAAGTGAACCAGAAAAAGGAACATTCCCAATATGAAGGAGACATCAAGGAGATCTTCTATAATCACCTTTTTATTGACTTGCAGAACCATGAAAAAATATCTAGTATTCTAAGAAGGAACCTTTTATTACTTACATTTGCAATCAAATCACAAGTAAAAAGACAATTACCAATGCAATTAAAAAGAGCCATAAAGAATGGATTAAGGACATCATTAGTATGTACTGTAAGTGTTTTTTTACTTCGTCCTTCTAGAAGCTGTCAAACTAGTCATCACAGACTTGTAATTTTGGACAGGTTAATAACTTTTTAAAATTCAATAACACTCTGTTCTTACAAGTCCTTTTAGTTTACAGTATAAATGCAGTGCCATTTTTGATTTATCTCTTATTCTCTACAAAACACTTCTACACCCTTTTACCACTGCGACATCATAGAAATCAATCTCTTCCCTTCTGAATAAACTATCAAACTTGCATCTACTGTGTTATCATCTTCTGCAACGACTGTTGCAACCTACTGCCCTTCATGGCCCTCCCACGGAATCATCTCTCTTCATTGTAATGTAATCAAAAGTCAGTTGCATCACTTATCTTCATTCAATATCATTAGATCTACGTAAATCTTCTTAACTAACTAGAGTTTAAACTGTTCTTGCTTACCTATGAGGGGGTTCTGTAAAGTTCTCAGCCCAGCCAAGACAAGTATGACATGGATATGGTTCAAGCTATGATCTTAAACAATATCAAAACAGAGAATTGTGTTTTTCTGTAAATTAGCACATAACAAAATAAGATACGAGAGGTAACACTCTTTTCGGCTACAGTGGAAAAATAATGTTCAGAATTTAGGAAGTTTGCTGGTTGGGCTGATAACTTTTCTGCAGATCCTCACTATCATTCTTGGCTGTATTGGTGGATACAACAATGAAATCAATGGCAGCAACCTCCAAGAAGGCAAACAGCTGGGCATTATTAAGAGGGGTATTACAACCAAGACGAGGGAAGTTATCCTGCCGCTGTATCATACGATGGTGCGCCCGTATCTAGAGTACTGTGTCCAGTATTGTTCGCCACACCTCAAGAAGGGCATAGCAATGCTTGAGAGTATCCAGAGAAGAGCAACGAAAATGATAAAAGGTATGGAAAACCTTTCATATGCTGACAGGTTAGAGAGGTTGGGGCTCTTCTCCCTGGAAAAGCAGAGACTTAGAGGCGACATGATAGAGACCTTCAAGAACATGAAAGGCATAGAGAAGGTAGAAAGGGACAGATTCTTCAGACTATTTGGAATCACAAGTACAAGGGGGCACTCGGAGAAACTGAAAGGGGACAGGTTTAAAACCAATGCTAGGAAGTTCTTTTTCACTCAGAGGGTGGTGGACACCTGGAATACGCTTCCGGAGGTTGTGATAGGACAGAGTACACTTCGAGGTTTCAAGGAAGGATTGGATAAATTCCTGAAGGATAAGGGGATTGAGGGATACAGATAGAGGTAGAGATAGGCTATAGAAAGGGTACAGATAGATAGGGGGATTGAGGGATACAGATAGAGGTAGAGGCAGGTTATAGAAAGAGTATCGATAGAAAAAAAAATGAGAGGGATTAAAGGGCTTAGACAAGGACCACCTTACAGGTCATGGACCTGATGGACCGCTGCGGGTGCGGACTACTGGGCACAATGGACCTTTGGTCTGACCTGGCAGAGGCAACAAAAAAAAAAAAAAAATTCTTCTCCCTGCCTACAGCCTCTCTCATGTTTGTCAGGAAAGTAACTTTAATCTATACCTTTTTCCATTAGCAACTGTCTCCAACCTACTGTGTTTAGCATGCCTGTTTTTATTAAAAGGATAGCCATACATCAATGAGATGTGGAGGGACATTTTCAATATGACATCTATATCTGAGTTTAGACATTTTGCAGAATACGCTAAAAAATCCAGTACCAAACATGCTCATTTTCAAAACTGCAAAACATCTACCTTTTTTTTAATGTTCAGTGCGTCTATGTTCCTGAACCATTAAAAAAAATAAAAAATCCAAAATAAAAATGCACAGAACAAGCCATTGGGATGTAAGAGGAGCCAGCAATTTTGAGTGATCACACAGACATCCTTTGCTACTTCATTATAGTTATCTTTTGTTTTAATTTTTGTTTATTTCCATACACATCCAGGACAGGATATCTTTTTGGTTTATTCTTTTATTAAATATGTTGGATGGGAGAGGAGGAATATTTTTCTTCTGCATGGTTATTGATTGACTATAAGTGCTTATTTTGATTATTAATGTCTGTATAATTCCTGTCCTGTCCTGTATAATTCCTGTATTAGTTTTGAAAAATTAATAAAGATTTTAAAAAATAAAATAAAATGACAAAGGTATACTTCTCACCATAGCCCCCTTATAGTGTATGGAAAGCCCTCCAAAAACCACTATATCCAACTGTATACCACAATAATAGCCTTATGCCTGCAAGTGACACTTTTATGTGAGAACAGTAGAATTAAGGTGGAGTTTGGAAGTTTCATATATTCCACCATAAGTGTAATGGTTACAGTGTAGTATGAACCTGAGTCACCATCTCTTTGGTTTACTACAGGACATTTCAGATAAGCTAAGCTGCTCTTCTGACATATTATACTAAGATAAAAATTTCAAGGAGGCTTTATTATGACTGATGATTAAAGACATCCCATTCAATTGGCTTACATTGTTTTCCTACGAATCTTTGAAGAGAGTCTGAGGTCTTTTTTCCTCCTTTATTGGAAGCTTACAGTAAGCATATATGGTACAGAAAATATAACATTGATAAATTTAATATCTAAAATATTCTGATTTTGGTAAAGTTATCATTTTATTGAATATTCTTGAAACTGCTATCACTTCACTTTTGGTTATTTGTTTACTGAACAGTGTGTGGAGTTTTTCCATCATTTTTCTTTTCTCACTACACCACCCACCATGCTATTCCAGGAACCTGCTTGTTGCTCTACAAGGACTAGCCATAACATCTGCAGCTGTCATACAGACAGATATATACTGTTTCATTCATATCTTTGGGGGATGGGAGGGGATCAGTGACCACTGAGGGTGTAGGTTACGAGGGAATTGTCATCTGGTCAATTTAAGCACCTTTTTGGCACTTATTTATTGTTAAAACAGGTCTAATCCTGTAAATTGTGCAATGGACGTATTCTTAAATGTTCAAATCATAAGCCCGCCCTAGTCCCACTCCCACTATGCCTCTAGCACACCTCTTTGAAATTTAGACAGACAGTAGATGAACAGCATAGAAATCCATCTAGAGAATTAGGTTTTGAAAATAGTGAATTGGAAGGGTTTGATGAGAAATATGTCAATCTGCCCCTTTATGCCAATTTGTGGACTTGTTTTTTTCATTTTCATTGGCTCTGGAATTCCCCTTCCCACCCCCTCCCCTCCTTCCACTGGACAAATTCCTAGTGAGAAGGTGGGGTAGATGGCACCATTCTCTCCATCCTTGCACAGCTTCAAAGTAGCACGATAAGAAAATCCTATGCAAGCTCTGTCCTTTAGAAATCCTGGACCACTAAACAACAAAACATATTAATGGCCTCATGCTCCCCCAATCTTACCCTAAAATTGAAATGGATATATAAGGGCATAAATGAGTCTCACTCACTCCTGTTCTACTAATACCATCTTAGAAAATAGCACCAGCTGATCCTAATACTCTTTTGTTTTGCACATATGGGAATAATTCTATAACCCAAACCCACTTACACCTAATTCTATAACCCCCTCCTTTACTAACGTGTAGTGTGGGTTTTATCATCGGGAGCAGTTACTGCCACTGCCGGAGCTAAAACCCTCGCTACACGTTAGTAAAGGAGGTGGGTGACACCTTCTTTTAAGCTTCTGATGTTCCATGGTGAGATTCTATTAAATAATGGCATCAGAAGCTCAAAAACTGTCCTAAATTAGTCTACTTAAGTATGTGGTTGCCAGCACTGAATACTGCTGGAACCCACATAGCCCCCAGGCTTGTTCCCAGTGCCATCTCTGATCTGTTCACATTTTTGTTAGGCAGTCTGAGGATATTCAGCAGCACTTTCTGGTTAAGGGCTACTGAATATCCCCACTTAATCATTTATTTTATTAGGCATTTATATATCACCTATCAAGGTTACCTGAGCAGTTTATAATACGGTACTTAAGCATTTTCTCTATCTCCCCTATTGTGCTCACAATCTATTTAACACATGTGGGGCAATGGAGGATTGAATAACTTGCCTATGGTCACAAGGAGCAACATGGGGTTTGAACCTATAACATCAGGGTGCTGAGGCTGTAGCTCTAACCACTAGGCCACTCCTTCCCTCTTAAGCAGTGGAAAGCAATTTAAGCAGGCAGGAGCTGTTTCTACCTGCTTAAATTGCTTTGAAAATCAGTTATTAGGTGCCCGCAGTTATACCACCCATAGCCCTGATATACCTGTGGGCACCAAAATACAACAAGGCCACGTAATTTACAGTATTCGGTTAGTGGCACATGTGTGGAGCAGCACCACCCATGACCCTCCCATACTCCTTTCATGTGAATGTCCCTCTTGCATTTATATATCATAGGGAAATTTTATAAACAACACTAAAAATTAGGTACCCAATATCTGTGGGTAGAGATAGTATTCTATAATAGCATCTGGGCACTCAGATTCTGTTACAGAATAGAGCCTAAGTTGGCATTTGGGCATCAACATTTAGGCACCAACACTTGCACCATATAAAAGACAGGTGTAAATGTTAGCACCTAAATGTTATTATCAGGTGAGCAATTTACAATATTCTATAAGTCTGGAATCTAAGTAAGTGATCCCTCCCATGCCCCACCCAAATGTATGCCCCTCCTGTATTTATTCACTAACACAATTAGGCATTCACTTATATAATAGCGCCTAAGTACAGTTATGAGCCTAACTATCATTGCCCCTATCTATGAGGTGTCTAACTTCCACTCCAGTGCCTAAAGTTAGGCACCTAACTGGCACTTAACTTGTGGCATGCTTTGTAGAATTAGGCGGTATATAGCTTATGTGTGCCCTTATAGAATAGTGCTTAGCTGTTTTGTTGTCACTTATGTGCATAAGTGTACACTTACCTACAAAAGTGGTGGAATGCTGTACATTTACACAGAAGCGGCATGTAAATGCAGGCTCCTAGTAAAAGAATTGCCCTTAAAGAGCAGAAAAGTACCTGGGGTCAGTGCATAGCACACTTTCATACAAAACAGCCATTAATCCAAGGTATATACTACAGAGTGGTAGCTCCCATTATTCAAAGCTAACCACCCAGTATAAGCACATAAATAAACCCACATAAGTGGAGTGGAAGAGGTAGCCTAGTGATTAGAGCTACTGCCTGGGTACTCTGAGGCTGAGAGTTCAATCCCAGTCTACTCCATTGTCCCAGATACTAGAGTTAGATTGTGAGCCTGACAGGGCAGATTGGGAAAATACTTAAGAATACCTGATTACTATTCAATGAATTGTAAACTGTGTTGGTTGAATCTTTTCATGAAAAGGCAGTTAATAAATCTAACAAAATAAATAGCTATCCAGGCATGTGCTGGCTGGCTTAAAAAATCAACAACAACAAAAAACAGATATTGTTCATTATCAGTGACCAAATATGATCCTCCTTGGGTGCTGGACTTACGCCTGATAAAAATAGGTATAAGACCAGAATCCAAGGTTAGGCACACATCAAAAGCACAGCAATTGGTGCTTCTATGTCATCAAGAATTGCAAATCTGTATGTTGCAAACTTTGAAGAAACCTTTTTGAAAGATTCTCCATTTGTACAGAAAGCTAAAATGTATTGACAATACATTGCTGCCATTTTTATTTTGTGCCCTGCCCTGGCATCTCTCCCCTTCCCTTCCTTACCCTGGTATGACATCTCTTCTCTTCTCTTCCTTTCCCTCTCCCCCTCCTCTCCTGTGATCGGGTACTACTCTCTAGTCCTACCCAGACATACCTTAATAATCCTGCTGATCTAGTGGCCTCTGCGAGGGCAGGAAAGATACCCAGTCTTTTCTGCCCTCTGCCGAAGCTTGACTTGCTGCTAAAGATATTTTCAAAATGGCTGCCGAGACTTCATGTGGCAGCCTCACGAGATTTGCAGAAGTATTGCAAGGCTGCCACATGAAATCTTGGCAACCATTTTGAAAATGTCTTTAGCTGCACGTCAAGCTTTGGCAGAGGGCAAGAAAGATTGGAGATCTTTCCTGCCTCTGAAGAATCCACTAGACCACCAGGATTTTAAAGGTAGGTCTATGAAGAACTAGCTTATCACAATTACTGTGGGATTACCGTGGAAATGGTTCCCATTCCCATAATAATGCCATGGAATAGTCCACCTGTACTGCAGTAATACCGGGCAGGTCTTTAATAGTTTCCCCATTACCATGCTAATTATTGTGTAACCATGGTAATGGTTATCAAGTCGCTCTATACTTACCATATGCTAATGGACATTAGCATGTGGTAAGTACCACATGGGAAATGTGGTATTTATCACATGCTAAGCTTTGACAATTAGCATGTACTTACAAAATAGTGCATATTTAGATTATTGTTGTTTGCATGCATATATCTTCACTTACTCATGTAAATGACTACAATACCAGCATTTGTGAACATAGCTGCTGCTGAAATCTAAGCAGTTTCTTATGGAATTACCTTGGATACTGAAGGGCATCTATCCATGGAGTTTAGTGCTTGGCAACTGATCTCCATGGTACTCAATCAAAAGAACTCAGCTTGCTTCTTTAGGGAAGGGGACAATTTTACATCTTTACAGGAAAAAGAAACATAGAAACATGATGGCATATAAAGGCCAAATGGCTCATCCAGTCTGCCCATTCGCAGTAACCATTGTCTCTTCCTTTGTCTAAGAGATCCCACGTGCCTATCCCAGGCTTTCTTGAATTCAGAAACAGTCTCTGTCTCTACTACCTCCTCTGGGAGATTGTTTCAAGCATCTCTCACCCTTTCTATAAAAAAGTATTTCCTTAAATTACTCCTGAGCCTATCACCTTTTAACGTCATCCTATGCCCTCTCATTTCAGAGTTTCCTTTAAATGAAAGTGACTCAACATGTGCATTTACATCACGTAGGTATTTAAATGTCTCTATCATATCTCCCCTCTCCCGCCTTCCCTCAAAAGTATACAGATTGAGATCTTTAAATCTATCCCCATATGCCCTATGATGAAGACCACACACCATTTTAGTAGCCTTCCTCTGGACTGACAATCACATACAAACACAATCGTGCGCATAAGTTCTTCACCCCCTAAACTGTACCATTCCCTTGGGTTTTTGCATATAAGCTGCAGGTGGCATGGAGGGGCATAATCGATAGGTTGTATAAATGCTCTATGCGTCGGCGGCGTAAGACGTCCAGGGAAATGTGTCGATAATGGAAAGATGTCCAAGTCAATCGATTATCGGCACGAAAGACATCCAGCATAAACACATCCACATGCGCTATTCTGAAGCGTCCAACTTTTCCTACCAAAATGAGGCCCGTCCAAACAAGACGTATATCTATTGTCGCCGCGATCCGCTGGATGACTTGCTAGTCGTATAGTGCTCCTTATCTATTAGTTGTCCTGGCAAATGTCCCACTGATGTCACACTGTCCACAAAGTCCTGCATGCCCATATATAAACCACCACGTGGAAGTGCGACCCTTGTGGGTGTAGTAGGTGTTGAGTGAGGAGTCGGGAGAGTGGTTGGAGTTTGGTGGAGGATAGGATAGTTTATATTGATTACTGAGTGGGATCGAGTGATTGGAGAGTATTTCTGTTAGTGTGTGTGTGAGAGCAAGTGAGAGAGAGTGCAAGCATGACAGACAAGAGAGACAGTGTGAGTGATTGTGGGAGTGAGAGATTGTGTAGTGAGGAAGGGCGTGCCAGGAAGAGTGTGTGGCCACCAGGGTGAGTGTGGGAGAGGGTGTGTGAGTGTGTGTGTGAGAGCTTGTGTGAGTGAGTGCGGGTGTGATGGTAGAGCAAAGGGAGCCAAACTACTCCCTAGGGGAGACTGAATCCCTAGTGGAGCTCTGCCACAATGGCAGGAGACCACCCCCATGAGGTCCTGGTCCAGAATACGTGACACCCTGCATAGGTGAGAACCCCCAATGTACCTATCACTATGTAGTCAGTGTGTCCTAGTCTCTAAACCTGTCACCTATTGCTCCCACCCCCATCTTTCAAGGAACTGTTTGCTTATTCTGTGTTGCATAAAAATAGAGATATATAGATAGATAGATAGATATATAAAGGAAACATAGATTGATAGATAAAGAAGGATAACAATATCTTGGCAGGCAGATGTTTCATTTGTGGATATGTCCCTACCTCATCAGAATATACATGATAGATGTGATGTGCTCAGTACCCTCATAACCCTGCATATGTTTGAAAAGGACTGTCACCTGACCCTATTCTCCACCATATCTATCTTGCAGGCGTTATAGTGTGTACCGGGACCTCGAGTCCCTGAGGCGCAGGTGGCGCAGGGTCCACCGGAAAAACCCAGCTCTCATCCGGCGCACTAGACACCGCCTCAGAGCTGGATGTAAGTGGCAGCCCCCCCCCCCCTAGTCAGTAGCACAGCTATGGCAGCTGCCATGTAAGACATACCAGAAACCTTGAAATGTGGAGGTGACTATCAGATGCTAAAAAGCTATAATGGAGGAACGGGAGATAATTGTCTCATCAATGAATATCTCTGCAGTTGATATCGGCGCTGGTAGAATACTGAGTGCTCATTCTCTCAACCCCTTCTCTGCAATGAACTGCATTGTTAAGGAGGCATACTTGAACAAGGGATATATACCTCAGAAGCTGCCGGCCACATGTTGGTTTGGAGGTCACCTTCATAGCTCCAGACCAATGTCAGGCCTGCTGTTGTGGGGACATATATCCCTTGTTCAGCTATGCCTCCTTGACAATGCAGTTCATTGCAGAGAAGGGCTTCACAGAGACACTATCCGATTCTAAGCATAATGTGTGATTCGTAGTTGCACCTGTCACCCTCTATCCTATGTCATCTCATGTCTGCTACCTCTCAAAGCTCACCTTCTTGTCAATGTGCTGTTCCTTGGCAGTGTGCTAGTATGCAACCTATTGCCACTCAAAATGTGAGTGATGAGATACCGGTCAGTCCACTGTGTCAACATATACATCAAGGCCATTCAGTGTCACCTGCATAAGCTGCCCACCTTTTGTTTAGATGTATACTGATGTAACTGTGCACAGAAAGTAGTTTAAATATGTGTTCACACACTGGCCTGACCTGTCTCCCAATTAGTCTTACTGGGTTGGGTGGAGGGGTGACAGGTAATTGTGTATGTAGTATGCAACCAATGCACGCTATGGTAACCCTGACTTCATATTCTTACTGCACACAGGTCACGCACAGCATGCTGCTGAGGGCATGGCCCAGGAGGTGGTGGCGGACATGTGCCAACAGGCAGCCAGGGAGGCAGTGGCAGAGGCAGAGGCTGAGCAGGAGGAGAAAGGCTACTGCCTCCGAGGAAAGTCTGCTACCTGAAGATGTGCTGGAGGTGTCAGATGGGGAGGACCAGTCCCAGGTGGAAGAGATGGAGGCATAGGTTGTGGCAGAGGTGGAGCAGCAACAGCACGTGATGGAGGAGCAGGGCGCATGGGAGGTCCCTGACCTCTATGAGGATATGCCCCCTCTTGAAGGGGATGAAGAGGTGGTTGTGGAGACAGCAGCCCCGGCCCCACGCCATGATCTGCAGCCAGCAGCCCCAACAGTTCCTCCCCCTTCAGAGGCCTATGGACAGCTGCTGAAAGTTGTGGCCGAAATGCATAGCGAACTGCAGGAGGGGAGGCGTGAAACCATGCAGACCCTGCAGGAAATCGTGAGCCTTCTGCGCCAGCTGGTTGGCATCTTTCATGAGCCCGTTTAGGGGCCGAAGGGGCAAACCTGAGAGCCATGCTGCCAATGGGCCATTGAGGCCCCAATCATATTATCAACAGTGTCCCTGACAGCTCACAAGTAGCTGGCAGAAATCCAATGACTGAAAGGACATCACACGGCCTCTCCATCGCATATTCAGGAGACTTTACCTACTGTATCTCATTGGGACATACTTGGATTTTAGCCTACTTGATGTTAGTGGCTGTCGGCTACAATGCTGTCACCATATTCTCTGCCAATGATTGCAAGTGTTGAGATGTGATGTACAGATGCAAACTGTACAGTGATGGTTAAGGTGTGCAATAGTTGCACTGAAGGTGTGTTCCATGACTTGGATAGGAAGACATGCATATGGTGGGACAGTTTTATACGCAATAAAGGGTACTTTCCCCATATCAGTGGAAAACAGGTATGCAGTGAAATTAAAAGTCCCTGCCATCAGATGGGATGTGGTAAGGAGGCCCTAAAGATTGACACTTAAAACGTGGGAATGCTAGGCTGTATATCTGAGGTCACAAATAGCTTCTCTAATCTATGGGCCAGTGGATGATGATGTAACCAGGCCAGGGGTACAGGGAGCAGCATTGAGAGAAGCCGCAACCTCTGGAGACAGAGGCTGCTGCAGCAGGACAGCCCTCACAGATTTTGCTGACCCTTACAAATGAAAAAGTATATGAGGCTCAGAACTGCTCGCTTACTTTGCACAGTTTGGAGCAGTGTTAGGCATGTGCCATATTGTTAGCATAAGTATGATGATATTGTATTTTGTCATAAAGCGTACATATTTGTATGGCGATTGTTCTTTGACATTCTTTTGTGACCAGGTGTTCTACCATTCATGTCTACCTCAGCAAAGGTGTATGCAGTTATATTTGAATCTTGACTACAAAAAAATAGATCAAAATAAATAGCAGATATCTACCTCTAAACTGGGTGTCATGTGTGATCCCTTGATGTCATGACACTGACCTGCACCGAACAAAAGGGCAGGCAGCCAGCCTACTGAAAGTGGGAACGTGGCCATCTTGTAAGTGAGATCTGGATGAGACCAGGACCATGTCACATGCAGGACCTGAGACAGAGGAGAGAGTTCCATGATTTGCAATGATGTAACACCTGACTGTTTGAAAAGCTCCCCCCTCTTTCTAGAGGCCTCTGCTAATCCTAGACTGATGGGACATATTAGGATTGAGGACCCATGTAAAGAAGAGCTGGTGACTGCTGGGCAATGCTGCCAATCATATGCAATCAGTTAGGTGCCATAAGAGCTACACATGTGCAAGGTGAGGCACTAGGAAGCAGACCAGTGTCAACTCAGAGGATATCCTTCCCCCTCCCTCCCAATGACACCAAACTGCTGTAACAGGATCAAGGTTGTGTACGGCAGGAATCCCAGGGGAGGGGGGTAAGGTGAAGCAATCATTGGAGGAAGGGGGTGGCATTGTGGGATAAAGAGCCCCCATTGTGGGATAAAGAGCCCCCCCTAGGCAGGGATGGGGGACGGGGAGAGTGAAGAGCTGTGTTCCAGGAAGCTCACACCCTGTTATGGCCCCTATACAGATTACGTCTTCCCCCCCCCCCCATTCGTCTAAACGCTGTTTCAAACAGCCTTTCCAGAGGGTGACCAGCAATATGAGCCCCAGACATATCTATAAGCATTGGAAACATCATAGGTGAAGCAGGAATACTTGTGTACCTGAACACAGCCACAGGCTTGAAAAGGCAGCCCATGTAATCTATAACATGCGCAAACGAGTTCGGATTGCATCAGTAGATGGGAAGGTGTCTCCGAATAGAAAGGAGACGGAAGTTCGTGCTGATGTAGATCCTCTAAATTTAAACGTACCAAGAAATGTGGCCTAGACGTGTTTCAGATTTGTCCATAACCGACCAGATGGATGTATTACGTCAAGTCGTCTAGCGGATGGCTTGTTGGACGTGCTTAATTGCCAATAAATACGTCTAACCTCATATTATCAAAAGTGTGGGTACTTTGACACCATGGCTCCCAAATCAGCCAAAGCTCTGTCCCGGAAGCCCAATTTCATCCAGGCTGAGACCGAAATGTTGGTGTAGGAGGTGCACACACACCACCAGCAGCTCTTCTCACCCCAAGGTGAGAGACTCAGGGCATACTCAAAGAGCAAGGTCTGGACGGCAGTAGCTCAGCGTCTGAATGCAGTCCACCACCATAAGTGAGATGTGGAGGACTGCAAGAAAAAATGGAGAGCCATCAAAAGAGACGTCCGGGCTAAGGTGGGCATCCAGCCTCCAGATGCTGACATGGCAGACCTCAGCCCCATGGAGCAGCTGGTGCTCACCTATGTGTCAGCAACCTCCACCTATGGTGTGGGCACACAGGACACATCAGCTGACGCACCTGCACTGCCTACTGGTATGTACATGTCTTAATCCCCAGTCTCACAGCTAGGTCCCCTATTCTGAGAGACCTCTCTTTCATCCTCCTTCTTCTACTCCTCTAATGGGGCAGTGAGTACACCTGCTCTTCAAACCTTTCCATAACACCTGTTTGGTACTGCTCCATGTGCTGATGGTAGAGCATGGAATTAGATTCCTACACCCTTGTACAGACAATTTGGAACCATTGCTATGATCAGCAGGTGTGCTCACGTAAGGTGTCTGCACATACACTGCTTTCATCCCCTTCATTATGTCACCAACACACTGCCCTATGGTAGCTGGGTATGTGGTCACACACCTTTGGGATGCATGTTACCTGTGGTATGCTATGACATCCATATGTGCTTTTCCCCTATGTAGATGCCAGCTCTGACGAGGATCAGGCCGGATGCAGTGGCATCAACACACTGACTGTGCTGGGACAGCAGGATGACACAACTGCAACACTCAGCCAGCAGGGGCCAGACGAGTCCCAGGACACCCAACCCCAGGAGTCTGCCAATGGGGATGAGGAGCTGCCAATTCTCCCACTGCCTGAGCAGTTTGCCAATGTGGCTGCCGATACCGAGGAGGGCAGTGAGGCCGCACAGCCTGGCCGCTGGAGGGCACCCAGTCGCCAACGTTGCCACCTGCTGAGACTGGCCCAGAGGCTACTGGGCCACAATCTGACCCTGGAGGATTATCGGCAGCAGAAGCTCCAGCTGCTGAGAGAGGGTGTGGAGGCAAGACAGCAGTCACTGGAGGCAAAACATTAGTCACTGGAAGTGAAACAGCAGTCACTAGAGGCCCAACGGGAGACGAATGAACTGCTGTGGCAGCTTTTGCATGCCAACACTGCCATCATTGGAAAGCTGCAAGGCCTCCAGAGTGAGCTGAGAGCTATAAACCGTCCTCCCTCCACAAGCCAGCACGCTGATCAGGTGTCTGCACCACCCTCCACCACTGGCTCAGTGGTGACAGGACGCAAAGCCACAGAGAAAAGAAAGCACTTCCCCCCAGCTGTTGGGGCCTGTTCCACGCCTGCCTTCCTCCACTCAGGTTACATGGCCAGCTTTTGGACAGCAGAACACTGACTCCAGCAGTGAAAGTGGCAGCTCAAACACCGATGTGGCCCCAGTTGGTCCAGAAGCTTCATCTGTACCTAGAGGTGGAGCTGGAAGGAGACAGGGAGGTAGGTAAAGGGCTGGTGTTGGTGAGGATGTGTGTATGTAAGAGTGGTGGTTTGCACACAATGTGGGAAAATAAAAGTGTTTCTTTAAAAGAACCTATTGTCCGTACTATTTACACGCTTCAGCTTATGTACACTGAAGCTGACTATTGTCTGTGCTGTTTACAAGCTTCAGCTTATCTACACTGAAGCTGACATTGGCCTGGGCTGGTTGTGCAGTCCAGTTAAATGGCACTGGACTGATATAGTGTCAGGTGGCTAGGGTACAGCGTCCATTTCACAGGAAGTGGGTCTGTATTAGACGGTGCCTGGCGTTGAACCTTTCCTGGCTGGCACTGTGCTCAGTTCTGTGCTGTGGGGGTGGGGGAGGCTCGTCATCATCGCCATCAGGTGGCTGCTGCAGTTGTTGCTGTGGGGGATCCAGCAGTGGCTGGTGTTTGCGTACTGCAAGGTTATGCAACATGCAGCATGCCACGAATATCTGAGCCACCTTCTTAGGCCTGTACAGCAACTGTCCCCCGGGGGATCCAGGCATCGAAAGCAGTTTTTTAACTTCCCAAATGTTCTTTCGATGATGCTCCTCGTGGCTCGTGACGGCGATTGTATTCCTCCTCAGCTGCAGTGTGAGGGTGGACAATTGGAGTCATCAGTCAGACTTGCTGAGGATACCCCCTGACACCTGTGAGACATAGAGAAACAGAGAGAGAGAGAGAGAACAATGATGAGTTGCAGTGCAGGAAGAGAGTGTTGGGATGGGGGGGAAACAGGGTAGCTGTGTCCCTGAGGTGCTTACCAAGAAGCCAAGTGCCACTGAAATCCCCCTGGGTTGCTCTCCTGTGGAGGCCACAATGCTGTGGAGCCAGGGTATCTGGCACACACATCCAGGATCTCTCCCTGGGCATTGCACACCACCTGCATGTTCATGGAGTGGAACGCTTTCCTATTACGGTAACTGGCCTCATCCGCCCGAGGGAGTCTGAGGGCAATATGAGTGCAGTCTACCACTCCGATGATGGAGGGGAATTGTGCCACATTGTAGAACTGCCTCATACTGTCCTGTAGGGCCTGGGGAGTGGTGGGGAGGGAGATGTAGTCACAGGTGTGGGTTAGGAAGGCATTAAGAAATTGGGTGAGGCAGTTGGAAATGGGAGGTTGAGTGATCGCAGTGCTGGATGCCAATACAGACTGGAAATTCCCAGTTGCCAGGAAAGCGAGGGCTGTTGTACTTTTAGATGCATTGGCATTGGGTAATTACGGCAGGTGCGGGCCTGTAGCAGGGGCTGCAATTGGAGGCAGAGATCTTGGATGATGGCCTTGTTGAATCGGTATCGCTCCACACACTGCTGGTCAGTGAGCTCAAGGAAGCTGGAGCGAGGCCTAAACAGCCTCCTATGGTGCACTCGATGATGGGGCCTCTCATTCTCCATCTCCTCCTGCAGAAGGAGTTCCACAGCAGTGACCACATTGACCCCTTCCATAGCCCACAAAGAAAGCACCTGGCAAAGAAAGCAGAGCTCATTACAGTCTGAACAGGCCCCAGCCAAGCAGTCACCCAACTCCCTCCCCTCCCCCCAGGGTTTGAGCAAGGTAGTGAAACAGAACACTCACTCATGCCACACGATAGGCACCAGAATGCATGAGTAAGCTGTAATAGATGTAATAGAAAGAGCTGGTGATAGTGATAGGAGGTAGGTGGGATAAGAGAGGGGTATTTGCAGAGGTAACTGAAACGTGGGGAGACACACAGCAGTGAGAACATAAGTGGGGAGGTTGAGATAGAGATGGTAAGAGTGAGGGGGTACACACACACGATATTACACATCCTTCCCTTACCTGTACACAGGACGCCACACACTCAGGAACAGCTTAGACGTTCTGAAAGCAGGTCTAAGTCAAAACGCTACTTTGAACGCACAGAGCTTTTGGGGCTTAAACCCGCCCCCGGAACGCCCCCATTTTGTACGACTTACGTTGGACGTTTTGCGGCGTAGGACGTGCAGCTGGCCGACCTTTGATTATGGCCGCTTGAACGTTTTGCCGGGTAAGACGTTCAAACTCCGACTTAGATGGTTTTTTTTAGACGTTTTTGTGTTTTGATTGTGAACCCCATATTGTACAATATTCCTCCCTTTAATTTTGACCATATGTAAATTAGACTGTGAATCTTTGTTGTTGATATTGTACAAATATCACATTAAGTTATTCTAATACACTACCAACAGTTTCTTGAGTGACCTTTATTGCTACAAAGCTAAGCAGAATGACAGGACAATTGCATTGATTCTACAGGAAGAAAGGAAGTTGCCTTCTGAAGGTAATCCATAAGGATATGCAAGAAACCAATATTTATATTTTGCAAATAGTTTCATAGATATCCTGCAGAATATGCATATTCATGAAGCTATTCCGCTATCAGATTTAACAGGAGTGTCTATTTATGAGAAAGGAAAAAGCTGTGAAACATAAAAGTTCTCAATTTAGAAAAAAAGAAGGTAAATTTGCTTGTGCAGTTTAAAATTATTTAATCATTTTTGCTTTTATTTTGGTTAAAATATTTTTCCAATGGATTTTATATCAATATGATTTCTTTGCTATCTTTTATATAGAGGTGCAATTCTTCTGCCTAGAATACATTGCACACACTGTGCTTAGTATACACTGCTCAATGTAGACCTGAATTCAGTGTTTGTGAGCACATTCGTCAGACAAGATCTTCCTTTGCTGAAACCGTGCTGGCTGGTCCTCATCAGACTGTGTCTGTCAAGATGATCAAAGGACTGCATCATTGATCACCTTGACTGACACGGTCTGATGAGGACCAGCCAGCACGGTTTCAGCAAAGGCAGATCTTGTCTGATGAACTTGCTTCACTTTTTCGAGGGCGTAAACGGGCAGATAGATAAGGGCGACCCGGTCGACATTGTATATCTGGATTTTCAGAAGGCGTTCGACAAGGTTCTGCATAAACGACTACTTTGAAAAATTGTGAGTCATGGAATCGAGGGTGAAATACTCACATGGATCAAAAACTGGCTGGAGCATAGGAAACAGAGAGTGGGGATAAATGGACAATACTCGGACTGGAAGAGCGTCACTAGTGGGGTGCCGCAGGGCTTGGAGTTTGGACCCGTGCTCTTCAACATCTTTATAAACGATCTGGACATTGGTATGATGAGTGAGGTGATTAAATTTGCGGACGATACGAAGTTATTCAGAGCAGTGAAGACAAAGGAGGACTGTGAAAATCTGCAACATGAAATAATCAAGCTTGAGAAATAGGCATCGACATGGCAAATGAGGTTCAACGTGGATAAGTGTAAAGTGATGCATGTCGGGAACAAAAACCTCATCCACGAATACAGCATGTCCGGGGCGGTACTTAGAGAGACCTTCCAGGAAAGGGACTTGGGAGTTCTGATCGACAAGTCGATGAAGCCGTCTGCACAATGTGCGGTGGCAGCAAAAAGGGCGAACAGAATGCTAGGAATGATTAAGAAGGGGATCATGAACAGATTGGAGAGGGTCATCATGCCGCAGGCCATGGTACACCCTCACCTGGAATATTGTGTCCAGCATTGGTCGTCGTACATGAAGAAGGACATGGTACTACTCGAAAGGGTCCAGAGAAGAATGACTAAAATGGTTAAGGGGCTGGAGGAGTTGCCGTACAGTGAGAGATTGGAGAAACTGGGCCTCTTCTCCCTTGAAAAGAGGAGACTGAGAGGGGACTTGATCAAAACATTCAAAATACTGAAGGGAATAGACTTAGGACTGTTCACCCTCTCCAAAATAGGGAGAACGATGAAAGGGGATAGATTCTGTACAAACGTAAGGAAATTCTTCTTCACCCAGAGAGTGGTGGAAAGCTGGAACACTCTTCTGGAGTCTGTTATAGGGGAAAACACCCTCCAGGGTTTCAAGACAAAGTTGGACAAGTTCCTGCTAAACTGGAATGTACGCAGGTGAGGCTGGACTCATTTAGAGCACTGGTCTTTGACCTGAGGGCTGCCGCGTGAGCAGACTGCTGGGCAGGATGGACCACTGGTCTGACCCAGCAGCGGAATTTCTTATGTTCTTATGTACCTGCCAAGAAGAATTAGTATTAAGTCTTGTTAGTTTTTTCCCTCTTTGATATAGGCTTTTCATCTTTGCTATAATAATTTAATTTCCAGTGGCAATGGAGGGGAGAGGAATCCCATTTTAAAAAGTAGATTGGTTACTCTGCTTCTGCCTAAAATTACCTGGGTATAGGTTAATCTTGTGCATGCCATGATAGTAATGGATGTTAATCCTCAGCTAGGGTATTATGGGTATGATTTCAATCTCTCAAGTTCAGAACAATAACTAACATTGAGTAAGCCCAGAAAATGTTGATGCCTGCCCTCTAGTAGGGCTGCCTGCTGCTGAACCAACTGTACTTAAAATATCTAAAACAAGATAGTGCTGGGAGGAGGTGAGCACTCCTCATGTGGTCCTCCAACAAATAAAGTTCTTAAGTGCCTCATTTTCAAATTTTGCTACAAGAGCCAGGATATACCATGGCTCATATCAAAAGGCTTGGCCCCTCAACAGCCCGAGATGAAGAAATTAAGTGTCGTGCTCAAATCCTCCCAGCATCCTTGAATTTAAAAATACTTTACCTACTTATGGAAGAAGGGATGGAAAATGTTTTCTGAATACTCTACTGTATCTCCCCCACACCTACCCCCCAACATCCTCCTTGCAAATCTGCTCCAGGCACTCCTTCACTATGCTACTGCCCCAGAAGTCCTTCTTATCACACTCCCACATATGACATACCCACTGCACTCTTGATATACCCAAACCCCTACTCCACCACCTCGGACATTTCATGCAAAGCTGACACTCTCCCGTTCACATACCCCTACTTTCTTAGATACTCTCCTACAATCCCTACATATGCTCAATACAAATCCCTGTTCCATCACCCACACACTCCTAACTCCAATATCCACTCATACACTCTGTCCTATACCCATCAATTTCCACACATACCCTCAAAGCTCCTTCCACCAGAACTGTATTGAGCCTGAATAATTACCTGTGTGACCTGATCTTCGGGCCCCTGTCCTGCCTACTGCATATGGCCAAAAAGAAGAGACAATTCGAAAGGGAGTGATTGTGATCCCTCTGCTTTCCCTGTGCCTTGTGCAGCCACAGTGCTTATACAGCTTTTAATATGGACCTTCCTCTCCTCTCCCTTCCCTGTAAGCTCTGAAGAAGATTCCCTTGGCCCACACTACCTTGAGTCACTGTGTTATATACCAATAAAATGCCTACTTGATTTTTTACATTATTGAGTCTTCTTCAATCCCTTGGTTGGACTACTTTGGAATTCCATTTTTTTTTTTTTGCTTAGTTCCACACTACCTTGGACAATGTGGTGTTAGAGGTGCCCATCTTAATTTTTCTACCAGGGTCTCATTTTATCCTAGCTACTCAACTACTCAACTTCATTGCTAAAGCTCACTTTTAACTCTTGCATTTAACCTAACAGAGCTTCCTTATTGTGTTCATGGAATTAATATATTGTATAGTATAAAGTATAGGCAACTTATCAAGATGCACTTAGCAATTCATGTGGATTACATCAGTGGCATCCAAAACAATTTCTATAACTTTCTGCCACATTATTATAATTTCTGATTTCATTTCTTAATATATGAGGATCTTCTCTTTCTCTATGTACTGCAAAGAATAATCACATCTACACTACATTAGCAATGCCATTGCTCTACTTCCTCCTCCCCCACTATGCCAGTTTCCTTGCATTAAGCTTTTGCTGGCTAGACTTGGAATGCCCACTTTTCATTCTTCACAGTCCTTTCAGGGTTGTTTTTCCTATCAACTGTTAAGTTAGATCTGATATTCAATCCCAGATTGTGATTGGGCACCAGCATTGATTATCTGACTGGATTGCTGTTAGCCACCGGATACTTACATAGGGTTACCATATGACTCCAGAAAAAAAGAGGACAGAATGAGACATCTGGGTTTTACTTCCACTGAAAGCAATGGAAGTAAGGAGGATATATTGAGATGCCCAGGTTTTACTTCCATTGAAAGCAATGAAAGTAAAACCCGAATGTCTCAATCTGTCCTCTTTTTTACTGGAGCAATATGATAACCCTATACATGGATCATGGCTGAATATCAGCAGGAACCTGCATAAGTGTATCTGCTTTTTTCTTCCACCCCACTGATTCTGATCTCTTTTTGAATCCCCAGAAAACAGACCCCCCCAGTCATCCAGAAGATCATTCTCCTCCACATGCCCCTGCAAAGATCAGCCCCTCTCCAGAATCCATCCAGCAAAAATCAGTCCCTTGAAGTCTCCCCCACAGAAATCAGCACCCATCCTAAATTTTCCCTGCAGAAATCAGCTGCCCTGAACACCCCACAGCACAGAAATCAGCACCCTCATAAACCCCTTCTCCACAGAGACCATCACCTTAACCCCTCCACAGAGATCAGCCCCTCACAAACCCCTTGCAGAGATCAACTTCCTCCCAAATTTCCTTCACTTACACAAATGTCTCCCCTCCTTTTAGTCTCTACCTTGCGATCACTGGTGCTCCAGTGTTATAGCCCAGGCAGGATTAATCCCCACACATTCCTAGCAGCTCCATCTGAAAAATGGTTGCCATTAGCTCTAGTGGTAGTCTCATGGTACCATATATGGAAAGCTGACCTCTAGTGGTAGTACTACTAGAGCTTGTGGTGGCCATTTTCCAGATGGCGCTGCTAGGAAAAGGAATAAATGAGGATATCACGTGCCCGGACTACCCCACTGTACCACTAGGGATCATAAGGTAGGTTCCTTGGGCGGAGAGCATAAAGGTGGGAAGATGAGATAGGTTCAAGAGAGGTCTGATCTCTGTGGATTGGAATGTTTTTAAGGGGGGCTGATTTCTGCTGGAGATGGTAGTTTCTAGAAAAGGATTGATTTCTGCAGTGGGGATTTTTTTGGGGGGCCTGATCTTTGCTAGGAGGGGCTTTGGGGGGGAGGATGATATGTGTGAAGCTGTTACAGAGGAATTTCAGATCATGTTGAGAGGATCAGGAAGAAAGGAAGCAGATTCATATCTTCAGCTGCTACCAGGATGTGATGCAGTTATAGACCAATATTCAGTGCCGGTCATCACATAGTTACGACCAAAGTTATTTAGTCCTTTTTGGATACTCAGCTATGTGGGCACCGATGCTGAAAGTTGACAGCACATGCATAACTGCCGACTCTGCCTCTGTAATGCCTCTCTCATACCCACTTCAGAAATAGCTGGTTAGTGCCATTATTCAGCAGCATGGGTCAGCTATGTGCTACTGAATATCCAGCGTACAACTTACGCAGGCACTCCTGGCCCCTCAAATTGCTTTGAATATTAACTGACTAATGTTTTTCTCCTACAGTGAAGGTTTACAGTTTTCAGTAGATTACATAGACTGTGAGCCCTCCAGGACCAATAGGGAAAATGCTTGAGTACCTGATTTATAAACCGTTCTGAGCCCCTTTGGGAGGATGGGCTAAAAAATCTGATAAATAAATAGATGAGCTGTGGTATCTTTTTGTGCCTTTTTCTATATAGACATCCTGACATCAGCATATCACAGCCAAAATGGATTGACTGTTCCCAGCTCTGTCTTACAGAATCTGCATTTCTCTGTTTTACTACAGTGGGTTTTTTTTTTCTATGCTTCTATGAACAATATTATGTGGTCCTTGCTGTGCTGAATATTATGAAACAGCTAACTGGCCAATAAATCCATAGCAATGGTACGGTAAAGCTAAAGCTGTAGAAGCACAAGGATAACTATCCAGTTACAAACTATATCAGTAGAAAACACACTGAGCATATTACAAACAAGCCTATACTTTATCACTTTTAGCAGCAAAATATTTCAACTCTAAATCTATGCAATGACTTAGCCACTAGAGCCCAAAGTTATCGCTTGATGCTCCTATAAAGCCATTGGCTTACAGGATGAAATGTTATAAATATTTGACAAGGTTTTAAACTGATCAGTCAAGCTGAGAATGCAGTGATTTGCAGAATCCTGGCTTTGGGGATTTCACCATGCATAGGTATTGCATGTAACTATTTCTGCAGCATGTCGATTCTTTTTTGTTTGTTTGTGTTTTGTTTTTTTTTGGGGGGGGGTTATTGAAGGGGGGAAGGGCCATGTATATTTGGTTAAGAAAGTTTGTGGAATCCTGAAAAAAACAATCTGTTGATTTGCCTTACTTCTAAGCCACAAGAAAAAAAGACTCACCACTACCACCACAAGGGAACACAGGTAATCAACTAACCATAAAATTCTATAGAACTGATAATACTGTCATCACTAGGTAGCTATGGTTTGAAGAACCTCTGTCACTACCTCAGAAGAATGAAGCAGCGAGTCATTAAGTCTCCAGTACCGGATACCACCCTCAGATATCACTCCCATACAATCCACCGATACTGGGGCATGATCCGAGACTTGGATCCCTCCAATCTCAGCCTCCCAAATCTTACTCCATTGATTTATAGAAACCCAGATCCCATCTATTCAGGTGTAGGCATTTTGAGCATGAGAATAATGGGTATAATTACGCTGAATCCCATGGAGAAGGCGCCAGCAGTCTACCAACCCCAAAGTGTGCATAAATGCCCTAAATACCAGTGAATTCCCCCTGTGAGAACCCCTACCTCCCTTGGAATGATCCACCCTCCCATCTGGAATTATTCCTACTTTCTCACCTGTTTTGACACTCTCCCTACCATGCTGTCCCTCCAGTCCCCTCTCTTGCTGATACTGCTTTTTGTAGCTATCCCATGCTACCCATCTTCTCTCAAACTCCATATCTTTGTGTCTGTGTGATAGTTTGTGTCTGTGTGTTTATGGCTGTCTCCCTATGCTACTGTTTCTGTGCGTGGGTATGTCTCTGTGCTTGAGGCTATCTCTTTGTCACTGCTGATAGTGGGTATTGGTGATGCTTGTTGTGGGTGTCAATATTGATGGCGGTAATGGCAGTAGGTATTGGTGGTGATATTGGTGGCTAAACTGAGTATAAGCAAAGTGTGGCTTCACAGGACAGAATGACAAAGAGGAGGAAGTGGTACCCTGTACAGAAAATATACAGGCCCAGAACACAATTCCTGGACCTAACAGAGGAGCAATGCTTGCACAGGTTTGGATTTGATAAGAGGGAAATAGTTCACATGTGTAACCAACTTGAGGCATATTGAAGAGCCCACTGTGTGGAGAAGCTAAGCCATGTCAGGGCACCTGAAGGTCACTACAGCCCTAACATTCCTCATCACTGGATCCTTTGAGACAGGTCTCAGGGCCACAATAGATATTAGCCCGGAAGCCATCTCAAGTTGCATAGCTCAGCTCCTAGAAGCTTTTCTCAAGATAACAAGTAGTAATATTCAGTCTGTTATGCAGAGCCGGATTAAAGAATAGGCCCTGTAGGCACGTGCCTCGGACCCTAAAACATCAGGGGGGCCCACCGGTATTAGGGGAAGGCAAACATGGCAGCTGCCCTGTGCCCTACTGTATGGGCATCTCTTCCCCTTCCCCTCAACTTGATGGTGCTTTTCCAAACCATCTTCCTCTCTCAGAGGGGCCCTTATGCAGCAGCCATTCTCATTAGTTGCACGCGCACAGCTGCTGCAAAGCTTCTCCTCTGGGGCGATCCAGCAGAAACCGGAAGTTGCATCAGAGGAAAAGCTTTGGGGGAGCCACACTTGTGAGAACAGCTTCCCTGTCAAGGCCCGTCTGAGAGAGAGAACTTTGGTTTTAGAAAGCATCCACAAAAGTGAGGGGAAGGAGGGAGATGGCCTGATAAGAGGAAGAAGTTGAGTGGCGCTTTAGGTTTAGGGGGACAAGCACTGAATTGAAGTGGGGGGAGTGAGAGAGGGGGACAGACATTGAATGGAAGTATGGGGGACAGAGAAGGACAGACGCTGAATGGAAGTGGGGGGGTGAGAGAGGGGGACAGATGCTGAATAGAAGTGTGGGGGTATGAGGGGGACAGATGCTGAATGGAAGTGTGTGGGTGAGAGATTGGAACAGATGTTGAATGGAAGTATGTGGGGGTGAGAGAGGGGGGACAGACACTGGATGGAAGTGGGGGAGGGGATGAGAGAGGGGGACAGATGCTGAATGGAAGTGTGGGGGAGAGGGGGACAGACATTGAATGGAAGGGGGTGAGAGAGGGGAGCTGACGCTGAAAGGAAATGGGGAGGAGAAAGAAAAAGGGCACATGCTGGATTGGGGGAAGAGCATAGAGTTAGATACTGGAAGGGGTGAGGGAAAGAGGTCGCAAGCTGTAGGTAGACACAATGAAGATGGAAATTGAGGGCTGAATAGTAAGAAAAAATTTAGACAGTGGCAGAAAATAAATTAAGAAGGAAGACCAGGGAAGAAAAGGAGGAAGGGAGAGGAGAGGAGAGGAGAGGAGAGAAAGATGCCAGAACATGGGGAGAAGGGGAGAAGACAGACCTTGGAGGATGAAAGGAAGAAGAAGACAGATACAAGATCTGAGGGGAGGAAAGCAGGAGAGAGAGAAAGAGAGATGCTAAAATCTGCTGGGAGGGAGGGAGAGATAGAGGGGAAGATGTCACGCCATGGGGGGAGCGGAGAGAACTAGTTGAATTCCAGACCAATGGGAGGGGGGAGGGAGAAATGGAAGGGAGAGGCAGACAGTTTCTGGAAGATGCATAGAAAGAGAGCAGATGCCATATGGAAGAGGGAGTGAAAGGGCAGACAGTAAATGAAAGAAGAGATTGATAAGAAAATGATTTCTTTTTTGTTTTAGGATAAAGTATTATTGTAGCTGTGTTGATAATCATTTATTAATAGAAAATAGAATTTATTTATTTATTTTAAAAAATTTATATACCGTTTAAAACTAAATGGTTCATAAAATTTACATACAAAGTAATAAGGTGATCCTTTTTATTGGACTAATTTTAATACATTTTTTTACTAATTCAGAGACTAAGGGGCTCATAATCGAAAGAGAAATATGTCCAAAAACAGGCCTAAGTCGGCACTTGGATGAACATTTCTCAAAAACATCCAAGTGCCGATACTAAAAACAGGTTTTGGACGTATTTCTAAACGACCTAGGCCTTCATAGTGCCGCTGAATGACCAAAGCTAAACGGGGCGTTTCGGGAGGAGTGTCGAGGGCGGGAGCTGGGCAGGACATGGGCCGGCTTAGACTTAGTCGTACAGCATGTATAGCCGAAAGTTATACAGCCCATGATCGACGGAACTTGGACATTGTGACTTAGACCATGTAAAACATGGTCTAAGTCACAAAAACCCACCTAAAGTCACTAGATAAGCACTGAAAACACATAAAATAGACCCCCACACACTACCCCAGGTATCCCTGACCCCCCCACCCCCATAAAAATATTAATCACACCTTTAAAATTCAGCCTCCAGGCCATCATCACCTGGCCGCCTGGCACAGGAAAGCCTAATCGTCCAGCACAGAGGCAACTTAAGTCTTCTTGGGGGTGGGTTAGGAACCCATAGAGAGGAGGACCCATGCCCATAAGCCCCTGTAATCACTGCATTGATACTTAAACATGTGAAGTTCCCTATACACCCCAAAACCCTTTGTTACTGGTATATAAGTGGGTCCTGCAGCCATAAGGGCTATTGGGGGTGGTAGGGGATTCAGGAGGTGGTTTGGGGGCTCACTGTAACCTATAAGTGAGTGTAGAGAGGAGAAGACATGGCACCCTTTTTGTGAAGTTCACAGCAGTGCCCTGTAAGGTACCCCACTATTTAGGTGCCATGTCTGGGTGTGCAGTCCATCACTTTTCAGACCCCCTCCCACGTCCAACAGGGCTTGTTCTAGGCATTTTGGACTTGGACAGAAACTTGAACAAAAATGTGGTATAAAGATGGATGATTTAGCGGCTTGGACATCAGATCGGCAGGACGTATAATTAGACGATTTTCGAAATGGAAAAAAAGTTGGACATATTTTTCGAAAATGTGTCTTAAGCTGTTATTTACTTTGGATGACTTGCGAGATGGACGTAAACAGACTTTCGATTATGTCCCTCCACAACTCTGGTCCTCAGGTCAGGACAGGGGATACTGTAACAGCAGTATAGTTTACTGACCTGAAGAAAGATAATTGAGAAATGTATCAGTCTAATAAAATGGCAGGCACTAAATTTTCTTCTTGCCATGCTCCATGCCTCCTACTGAAATGCAAAATATAAATTGGTGGTCTTCCCAAAGCCCTGCCATCTGAAGATCTCTTCCTCTAGGAAGGAAGGGGGGATTTGTTCAGAGATGCTTGGAGGTTGCATAGAAGAAAAAGTGTACACTGGCATTGTAAGGCAATCTTTACTGTTTGTTTTGAATTTTAAAATAAAAGAAAAAAAATAAATCAAGTGGAATGTTGCAAAAACTTGATTGAAGTAACCCTTTGCAACATAATGTTTCAAACAACTGTGTTAGGATTTGAGGTCTGCACGGGACTCCTGCGGGGATAGAACCGGGGTTCCCAAGGCCTGGAAAGAGAATTAGTAGAAGATAGACAAAATCAGAAACTGGGATCAAGATGATGGAAGAACAAAATGTCCCACCAGCTACAGCAAGGAAGATGTTCATTTTGAGGGGGCTAAGCTTAAAGTGGGAGGCCCAGTCCCCTCTCATGGCCACCAATTGTGTTTAGTACAAGATGAAGTACTTGCTGAGTTTGTTTTGGGATTTCCAGTTCAGTTTTGGCACATTTTTCTTATGCAACCATTGTCCTGAAAAGTGCCTCTCTCAATTCTGCTTTAAATGATTTTGATGCTGTATTGTTTGATTCTTTACTAATTGCTGCATAAAAAACCATTTGTGGATTTTGAGGGGACCTCTCACAAGTTACCTATGCCAGATGGTGGAACCAGATTTGTTTGCTCTGCAGATATGAGCTTTATATTGCCAAAAAATCCAACTCTTTTAACAAGAAATGATCGACCCTACAGTCACATGACCTAATGTCTATTCTAATTCTTTCCGGTGATATATGCATCTCTTATTTCTGTTCACTGTTATTTGTATATATTGTATTTTTTTGTTGGTTTAAATAAACTAAGACTTTAAAAACTGTCAGAAGTAATTGCTGCTTTTTATGGGGGGAAGGGCAGGGACAGAGGAGATTCCTCATGGGGTCGGGCGGGGACAGAAGGGATTCCTTATGGGGATGGGCGGGGATGGGCAGGGTATTGGTGGGGAAGGGCAGGATTTCTGTCCCCATGCAACTCTCTAGTTAGGATCAGTGTACTTGATCAAAAACAATTTTATACATCATCCTGATTATATGCCACATCTCATTAAGGGCTCCTTTTACAAATGTGCGTTAGGGCCTTAACGCACAGAATAGTGCATGCTAAAATGCTACATGCGCTAGCCGCTACTGCCTCCTTTTAAGCAGGCGGTAATTTTTCAGCTAGCGCACGCTATACTGCGCTCTAATCTTGTATGCGCGCTAAAAACGCTAGTGCACCTTAGGAAAAGGAGCCCTAAATTTTCTAATAATCCATCTTTGAACCTAAGAAATAATGATACTTTTAGGTATCCAGTTATTAGGAACATTAGATACAATAGAACTTTTAACTCCACATGGGCATATCAAGCAGCAAAACTGTGGAAAACATTACCAACTAATATTAACCAGCAATCTAATTTTAAATGTTTCAAAAAAGAGACATCTTTTTCAAGAATTTGTTATGAATGATTCCTAAATATTGTTAGACTTGTTTTTAATTTGTATCACCATAATTTCTCATTTAAACCGCTATGAACATCATGGAGGTATTGGCGGTATACAAATTAAGATTGTATTGTATTGCATTGGTTCTGGTGAGCAGTGAATCCGTATAAGCTGCCTAGCAATATTTTATAGTTTTAAAATCCAACTCAAAGAGCAAAATATGAGGTTTGGAACTTATCTCCTTCTTGTACATATGGTTTTTGCAAAATCTAGCACTTACATCTGTATTTACTGGCATTTACATTCATAAATCTTGCTGCTTCCTTGTGCAACAATTCACATGAAACTGGTCTTTTTTTGCACAGTTTTTGTAAAATGGCTGTTCCTGTTGTTCACACTGGTAAATACATAGGTACTCCACATTTCCTAATGTATATTTTACAAAAGGACTCATATTCAATGAATCTTTTGTAAAATACCCAGGAAATGCTGAATGCCCTGACTTGGATGTCCCTCAACTGACCTAGACATATATGCAAAATGGGGCTTTATGTGATGTTTCATATCAAATTAAGAGTTTGAAGGCCAAGAACAGAAATTTCTAACAACACTAAAGCAGAAACATTAATGGGCAGTAAACAGCTCTCTTTGATCACTGTTTTAAAGTCCACTGAGTCATACTTTAATTTTATTAACATCTGGTTAGTCAATTCCAGTCTGATGGGACCAATGCTATAAAAGAGTTATTTGCTGACTAATTAAATTTGTAAAAATATAAAGGTGACTTACAAGTGATAAACGAGTGACATGCTTCCACTGTTATTAAATACTCTATAGATTGAAGAAAGCTGTATAGCAAACACTTGATATACTTGATATACTTGATATTATAGTTACCCAAAGTACTCAGATCTTATTTTCCAATTTTTACCTATGCAGATATACAGTATAACCAGTCTTAATAGTAATAATATAGTTTTAAGTTTGACAAAAAGTACCATCAACATCACTGGTACTGCATTCTCATGGTTTAGTTCTTACTTAACAGATCGGACTTATTCAGTTTCTTATTCTGGTACTGTTTCCAGTTCCCGCTCACTCTCATCTGGTGTACTGCAGGATTCTATTCTTGGGCCTATTCTCTTTAACATCTTTATTGCTCCCCTATCACTACTACTATAGGCACTTGGCTTTACCTTCTTCGTCTATGCTGACAATATATAGTTACTGCATCCTTTCAATTCTAATGATCTCAACAATTATACTTCCATATCCCCAAAATAGACAAAGTTTTTGACTGGCTTACCTTGAATAGGCTGAAGATCAACTCTCAAAAAACTTCTACTATGATCTATTCTCTAATTAAGTGCACACAGAACCTTCCAGGTCATACCTTTAATTTGTGAAGGGCAATCCTTTGCCGTACTCAACTTCAATTAAAATCCTTGGAGTTACATTGGACTTCACTTTGTTGTTCCACTCTCATATTTCAAAAGTAGTTTCATCTTTTTTTCTACGGCTTCGTGAGCTCCGCTCGGTTTGGTCATTGTTAAATCGAAATTCTTTACGAATCCTCCGACACTCACTGGTCATTTCTCGCTTGGATTATTGCAATCCATTACTAGTTGGACTGCCGTAGTACCAACTGCGTTGACTCCAACAAGTACAAAACACTGCACTTCGGCTTCTCTACCATCACTCAAAATTTGACCACATTACTCTGCTTCTCAAAACTGAGCACATGCTTCCCATCTTCAAGATTCTTTATAAATATAACCTACTTACTTTTCAGATACTGGATTCTGGTTCTCCTCTGTTTTTATTTTCTCATCTGATTCCATACTCTCCTAGAAGGGAGCTGCCTTCCTCCAATCAATCCTTACTGACCATCCCATCAATTAGGCAGCTTTTTCTAGACATTTACAGAGATTCTAGTTTCTCTGGAACTCCCTTCCACTATATCTGCACACAAAAAAAAATCTCTTAAATAATTTAAATCACATTTGAAAGCCTATTATTTCAAACTGGCATTTGACCCTAGTTCTTCAAACTTCAGTTTAGTTCTTCCTTTGTTTTCTTCTTCTCACATTCCCCCCATCCTCTTGTTTTTACCTTATTTGTTCTAACCTCTTGATATTGTAAACCTTTCCAGCCCTTGTCATTTTATGTCTAATATTTTTAATTGTACAGTATACATTTCCCTGTTGTATTGTTTTTAAAATTATTTCCCTTTTATTTTTATCTATTGTTAATTGCTTTGATTTAACTTCTTTTGTTAATACTGATGGTATATCAAATAAAATAACTGTAACTGTAACATCATGAGAGTTTCCAAGTTTATTTCAGATTGAATATACAATAATACCCATCAGAGTACCATGATGAGTCCAGCACAGCTTTTCTAGTAATTATTTTCCCACAACTTATCTTTTCCTAGTGCACCATTCGTACTCAACTGTCCATCAAACAATAATTTCTATAGTAAGATGACATGTACAAACACAGAATCCCTCGGTAATTGCAACATCAAAAGTTCCATATATTCCTCTTTTTAAATAGCTGACCATAATGCATTTGCTGATTTGACATTTGATATCTTAGATGACCTTGCCCTGACAATGACTCTCATATTGATTTCACCTCTTTTGCTTAGAAACAATAACCTACATCTTCCAAGGGGACTTGGAGGGATATCTTTTGTTTGATGGCCGAACTCAAACCTCATCAACTTCCATTGTATAAAGCAGCCTTATGGGGCAAAGACCTGGAAAAACTAATTATACACATAAATAACTATGGTGAATTTAGGAAACACCTAAAAACATACCTGTTCTTGAATTACCTAGGTAACGAATCTGTACAATTGCTCACATCACAATCTCTCCCCTAAATCTGATCCCGTAAACTGTTAGCCACTAATCTCTAACTATGTATGTTCCATTCAATTTGTATCATCTTTCTAATCATTGTAAACCGCATAGAACTTCACGGTCCTGCGGTATATAAACTGTTATTATTATTATATGGTTATTAAGCCTCATAGCTTGTTTGGATGAGAACTTGAACTCATTTATGTATATGTGGTTATTAAGGAGAAAAGTTATCAATGTGGTCTACCTTTAAGAAGTGTTATTTTATATTTTATATACTGCTAGCCTTGTGCTAGAAAAGCATGAGTAAATGTAAAATAACACATTTCTATACTTTTGCCCTGACAAGGTCAGCAAGATGTGACTTTCTTTCTGCTACCTGGCGCTAAGCTCTGTTCCTATTGGTCTCACTCTTGGCCTCCCCGTCCCCCCTCCCCCACCTTGGGGATACTCTCTGTCCTTTTGTGCAGTCAGACTTATGTCTCTGCCAGCCATCAGCCACATGGCTAACCCCCCCCCTGGATTATAGGACTATCTATTCACTGTATACATGACCTCATGCAAGGATAATTCTGCATTTATTTACTGGCACCTAGAATGCTTGTATAATCTTCTGAATTATACTTTATTGAATAAATAAGCAATTGTACTCACAATTAGTAGGATTTTCTCAGAGGCAGACAGTCTCTGGGCATGGGTCTTCCGTACGAAGAAAGACTGAGCAAATTGCAACTCTACACTCTCGAAGAGCGTAGGGAGAGGGGAGACATGATTGAGACATTTAAGTACATCACAGGACGGATCGAGGTGGAAGATGATATCTTTCTTCTGAAGGGACCCTCGACAACAAGAGGTCATCCGCTCAAACTCAGGGGAGGGAAGTTTCGTGGAGACGCCAGGAAATACTTCTTCACGGAAAGAGTGATTGAGCATTGGAACAAGCTTCCAGTGCAGGTGATTGAGGCATGCAGCATCTCAGACTTCAAGAAAAAATGGGATACCTATGTGGGATCCCTACGAGGGTCATGCCAAGGGATAGGGTCACTAAGGTATAGACTTGAAAGAGCGGGTCAGTAGAGTGGAAGTATAATTACAATCATACTTAAGGGGGTCATTAGACTTAATAGGGAGGGTCAATAGGGTGGGCAGACTTGATGGGCTGTAGCCCTTATCTGCCGTCATCTTTCTATGTTTCTATGGGTTATTGTTTACAATTGATGTAGAAAATTGGGTGAAGGTTAGGAAAGCAGGGATGAAGAGATAGCAGAGCAGTGTGGAATTCCAGGTGCCAGGAATAACACAGTTTAATATTAGCTCCCATTGCTATGCTCCTAAGTTAGGATAAAACTTGTATTGAAAAACCTTGTACTGTAACTATGGAAAATTGTAACCTGTAAACTATAATCGAAATGGAAATACATCCAAAATCCCGCCTAAATCGGCACTTGGACGATCAAAAAGACAGGTCATCCAACTGCCGATAATCAAAACGGGTTTTAGATATATCTAAAAACAGCTTAGGCCTTTTCAGTGCTACTGTATGCCCAGAGCTGAAAGGGGCATTTTAGGAGGAGTGGTAAGGACAGGATTTGGGCGGAATGTGGGCTGACCTAGACTTAGTCATACTGCAAGTATAACCACAAGTTTAACGAGACTGCCTAGTTGAACTTGTACATTGTGACTTAGGCAATCTATAAACAGGTCTAAGTGCCCAGAAGGTATCCAAAGTTAGAGGCTCTATGGGTCAAAATTCCAGGAACAAATTGAACGGAAATGAAGATCGGCATCTACTACCGACCCCAAAAGCAGTCTGAAAAAATTGATGGAGAAATGAGCGGACAAGATTAAACGCAACTGCAAGGGAGGCAATGTAGTTTTCATGGGTGACTTCAATTATTCGGGGATAGACTGGAATCTAAGCACATCTGGCAGTGGTAGGGAGACCAAGTTCCTGGATGCTGTAGGCCAGGGCTGCCCAAGTCCGGTCCTCGAGATCTACTGGCAGGTCAGGTTTTCAGGATATCCACAATGAACATGCATGAGAGAGATTTGCATACCAAGAAGGCAGTGCAGGCAAATCTTTCTCATGCATATTCATTGTGGATATCCAGAAAACCTGGCCTGCCAGTAGATCTCGAGGATCGGACTTGGGCATCCCTGCTGTAGGCGATTGCTTCCTGGAACAACTTGTCAAAGAGAATACGAGAGGAAACATAATTCTGGACTTAATTATAAATGGACTACGAGGACCGGCGCAAGGTGTAGAAGTAGAGGGGATGTTGGGAACCAGTGATCACAATATGATCTGCTTCAACCTGTACACAGGGGCGAAACATCAATCCAGAATGATGGGCAAGGCACTGAACTTCCGAAAAGGGAATTACGAAGGGATAAGACTCATGGTGGGGAAGAAGATTAAGAAGAGGATAAGCACTGTACATAAGAACATAAGAACATAAGCAGTGCCTCCGCCGGGTCAGACCATAGGTCCATCCTGCCCAGCAGTCTTCTCCCTCGGTGGCCCAAACAGGTCACGACCTGTCTGAATCACCAGAAGGGGCTCCCTTGCCACCTTGGTTTCTCATTGAAATCCTATCTTCCCATCGAAGTCCTAACCCTCCGGTCTTGCACATGCACGACCTGATTGGGTTTCTATACTTATTGGGCTGCATACGAAGGGGTTTCGTCAGTCGTAAGGCGGAAGTCATTATGCCATTGTATAGATCCATGGTGAGGCCCCACCTGGAATACTGTGTGCAATTCTGGAGGCTGCATTATCGCAAGGATGTGCTGAGACTGGAGTCGGTGCAAAGAATGGCCACCCGGATGGTCTCGGGACTCAAGGATCTACCATACGAAAAACGGCTTGACAAATTACAGCTATACTCGCTCGAGGAGCGCAGAGAGAGGGGGGACATGATCGAGACGTTCAAGTATCTTACGGGCCGCATCGAGGCGGAGGAAGATATCTTCTTTTTCAAGGGTCCCACGACAACAAGAGGGCATCCGTTGAAAATCAGGGGCGGGAAACTACATCCCTCAGAAATCCATCCAATCCCTGTTTGAATCCTTGTACCGTACTCTGCCTGATCACTTCCTCCGGTAGCGCATTCCAAGTGTCCACGACCCTTTGTGTGAAAAAAAACTTCCTTGCATTTGTTTTGAACCTATCTCCCTTCAGTTTCTCCGAATGCCCCCTCGTACCTGTTGTCCCCTTCAGCCTGAAGAATCTGTCCCTATCCACCCTCTCTATGCCCCTCATGATCTTGAAGGTCTCTATCATATCTCCCCTGAGCCTCCTTTTTTCCAGAGAGAAGAGCCCCAGCCTATCCAACCTCTCGGCGTATGGGCAGTGTTCCAGCCGTCTTACCAGTAAAGACGATAGAACAAGCATGGTCCTTTTTTAAAGACACAGTCACCGAGGCACAAAATCTATATATATATACCATGTATCGGCAAGGGATCCAAGAGGAAAAGCAACAAGGGACCAGAATGGCTCACTGTAATGGTGAATGAAGTGATCAGAGACAAGAAGACTTCATTTAAGGAATGGAAAAGGTCAAAAACTGACAAAAACTGGAAAAAGCACAAACAGCATCAAAGCAGATGCCATAAGGCGGTAAGAGGGGTCAAAACAGACTACGAGGAAAAAGTAGCCAAGGAGGCAAAAAACTTCAAGCCGTTCTTTCGATATATTAAGGGGAAATGACCCGCAAAGGAAGTGGTGGGGCCGTTGGATGGCCATGTAATAAAGGGAGTACTAAAGAAGGACAAAACCATCGCCAACAAACTGAACACATTTTTTGCATCTGTGTTTACCGAAGAGGATATACACAACATACCGGAAGCTGACAAGCTATACACGGGAAATGAAGACGGGAAACTGACAGGGTTGACGGTCAGTCTAGAAGAGGTATGCAAGCAGATTGATAGGCTTAAAAATGATAAATCCCTGGGGCTGGATGGCATCCATCCGAGGGTAATCAAGGAATTGAAAGGGGCTATAGTTTAACTGCTTCAAATAATAGCCAATCTGTTGATCAAATCGGGAAGGATTCCGGAAGACTGGAAGGTGGTGAATGTTACGCCGATCTTCAAGAAAGGTTCGAGGTGTGATCCGGGAAACTACAGATTGGAGAGTCTGACCAAGGTACTGGGAAAGATGGTAGAGGCGCTGATAAAGGACCGCATCATTGAACACCTTGACAGACACGATTTGATGAGGACCAGCCAGCACGGCTTTAGCAAAGGAAGATCTTGCTTGACGAACTTGCTGCACTTCTTCGAGGGAGTAAATAGGCAGATAGACAAAGGTGACCCAGACGACATTGTATATCTGGATTTTCAGAAGGTGTTCAACAAGGTTCCGCATGAATGACTACTTCAAAAAATTGAAAGCCATGGAATCGAGGTGAAATACTCACGTGTATTAAAAACTGACTGGCAGATAGGAAACAGAGAGTGGGGGTAAATGGACAATACTCGGACTGGAAAGGCGTCACCAGTGGAGTGCCACAGGGTTTGGTGCTTGGACCTGTGCTCTTAAACATATTTATAAACGATCTGGAAATTTGTATAACGAGTGAGGTGATTAAATTTGCAGACGATATTAAGTTTTTTCAAAGTAGTGAAGATGCAGGAGGATTGCGAAGATCTGCAATGTAACATAAACACACTTGAGAAATGGGCTGCGACATTACAAATGAGGTTCAACTTGGATAAGTGTAAGGTGATGCATGTCGGTAACAAAAATCTTATACACGAATACAGGATGCAGGGGCGATACTTGGAGAGACCCCCCAGGAAAGGGACTTGGAAGTGCTGGTTGACAGGTCGATGAAGCCATCTGTGCAATATGCGGTGGCGGCGAAAAGGGCAAATAGGATGCTAGGAATGATTAAGAATGAGATCACGAGCAGATCGGAGAAGGTTATCATGCTGCTTTACTGGGCCCTCACCTGGAATACTGTGTCCAGCACTGGTCACCGTACATGAAGAAGGATATGATACTACTCGAAAGAGTCCAGAGAAGAGTAACTAAAATAGTTAAGGGGCTTGAGGAGTTGCCGTACAGCGAGAGATTAGAGAAACTGGGCCTCTTCTCCCTTGAAAAGAGGTGACTGAGAAGGGACATGATCGAAACATTCAAGATACTGAAGGGAATAGACTTAGTAAAGACAGGTTGTTCACCCTCTCCAAGATAGGGAGAACGAGAGGGCACTCTCTAAAGTTGAAAGGGGATAGATTCCGTACAAACGTAAGGAAGTTCTTCTTCACCCAGAGAGTGGTGGAAAATTGGAATGCTCTTCCGGAGGCTGTTATAGGGGAAAACACACTCCAGGGATTCAAGACAAAGTTAGACAAATCCTGCTGAACCGGAACGTACACAGGTAGTGCTGGTCTCAGTTAGGGCACTGGTCTTTGACCTAGGGACCGCCGCGTGAGCGGACTGCTGAGTACGATTTACCACTGGTCTGACCCAGCAGCGGCAATTCTTATGTTCTTACTTGAAAAGTAGATGAGGTTAGGGGTGGAGAATCGGCATGTATGGCTGAGACGTTGCTTAGCATTGTAGTTAGGCACCGGTAAATTAAGCAAGGAAAACCCTGAGATAACACACCGCACTTACCACACCGATGTCTAGCAATGCATATGTATGCCTAGGTGCTGTTATGCATCTATATAATAAAACCGTAGGCGGCGCATGCGCAGTCTTATCGGCGTGCTTCCATGATCCGTATGTCCGTGGCCGCCAAGACTGCAGCATGCCCCGCGCTTACTACGGCCCCATGCGCAGCTCAGTTCGGCACGGCGGTTTCCCCAGATAGGGGAAGTCGAAAAACTCACTCCCGACGCGCAGCTGAGTTCGGCACGGCGATTTCCCCGGTTTCCCCAGATAGGGGAAGCCGAACTGCTCACTCCCATCTCAGCGGCCTGCACATCGACGATTCAACCCCCTCCCCCCCCCCCCCGGGGCTGCCTAAAGAAACAAAGTTTCACGGTGCTTGGCCCGCCAAACAATTCCTGCTGTTGCCGAAATTTGCCCCACCGTTCCTTCCCTTCCTCCATCAGGTCAGTTCAACTCCGCCTATGTTAAAAGGAGCTGCTTTGAAATTGGAGCCCTGCCGCCACCGTAACACGTTCCTCTCTGCCAAGGCAGAGGGGAAAGTGCTACGGCAGTGGCAGGCCTCCGATTTCGACGTGGCTCCTTTTAACATTGGTGGATTCACTGCACCTGATGGAGGGAGGGAAGGAAAGGTGGTTGTGCGGCGCGGGAAGGGGGCGGCAAGGGACTAAGTTGGCCGGTAGTGCTGTTTTTCCATGAAGGAGGAACACGTGAAAAGAAAACAAAATAAAGAAAACGTTGGCCCCCGCCGAAGAAGTGGAATGTGGAGGAGGGGCGCGAGGAGCCGGAGAGCTGTATGTAAGTGTGTGCGCGCGCGTGTGTATAGCCAAGGAGGAAGTGCAGCAGGAGCAAGGAGGTGGGGAGAGTGGATTTCCCCTACTTGGATGTCAGTAAAAGCTTTGGTCCTGTGATCCTCACTCTTTTCCTGGGGCTACTGCTGGACAGAGGGGGAGCAGGACATAAAGGAGAAGAGCTACTGCTGGACAGGGGGAGGAGGGAATGGGAGGGGTGCTGCTGGACAGGGGGAGATAAAAGGAGAAGGGCTACTGCTATATGGGGGGAGCAGGGAAAGGGGGAGAGGTGTTGCTGGACAGGGAGGAGGTAAAAATAAGGGAGAAGGGCTGCTAGCACCCGTTAATGTAACGGGCTAAACAACTAGTGATTCTATAAAGAACACCTAGCCTTTGTTTGAGAACTGCATGCAGTGGCGCTTATAAGTTAGGCACCTCTAGGCACCATTTATAGAATCAGGCCTTTACAGCTAACAAAATAGATGGCAGTAAGGGCTTACAGCTAACAAAATAGATGGCAGTAAGGGCTCACATACTAATTTATATTAATGGCTGCATGCTAATGGCCATGCACTGATGTTGCTATTAGTATGCAACAAATCGAGAAAGGAGGAACAGTGTCCCATGTGGCACAACAAAAATTTTAAAAAAGAAGTAGGACACGCAGATTTTCAAGATCCTATGCAAACTTTAATCCTGTTCATCAAGATGCAAATACAATCACATGGACCTCTCAATACGGCCATGTTTTTGGCAGTGTTGCCTTTGTCAAGAGAAGGAACCATCTTACAAACATGTCAAATATAAAATATATAAAAAATATGAATCAAAAAATAAAACAATTCTAACAACTTTAAACAGAAAAATATGTAATAATATGTAAACAAAGGTGATTTATAAATCACCTAAAAAATATATAATTATAATTAAAATATAAAGTAATTTATAAAAATAAATGTTATAAAAAAGAAGATATATAAATATGTGAAATATTCACATAAGGAAGAGAAGTGAACAAAAACATACCTTAAATATCTAGTTTAAGATGTCATGTGATGGTATAAGAAATGCACAATCTAACAATGAAAGAAAACACAATTGTAAAATGCTCAAAAAGATACTCAATGTATCATAGGATCTTGAACATTTTTGTGTCCTATTTCTTTTTGCCTTTGTTGTGCCACATGAGACACTGCTTCTCCTTTCCCGATTGCTTGCATGCTAATGGCAACATCAGTGCATGATCATTAATTTGGAAAATGGAAAATCCTGCATAAGGCCACTTTGTACTGCGGCTTTGTAAAAGGACTCCTATACCTCTTCTTCCTTCCTCTCCAACCTAGCTCTCTTGCCAGGTCACAATTACTTTTAACTTGCCAATCCAGTAACTGGTATTTAGCTGCAGATGTTTTCCATTCTTGTGATGTTCTTTCTTCATCCCATTGATTTTTTTTTTTTAATATTCCTCCTTTTGTCTATCAATTGCCATGCTCTGCCTTGAATCCAACACTTCCTTTGTGCCATTTTCTGTACCCAGTTATCTCTTCTGTGATTTTATTCATGTTGTACAACTAGTGGGAGATTACATTAGTGATTTGCGGTTCAAGGCGGATTACAGAAGAGGATTTCAGAATTACAGAAGAGGATTTCTGGACATGTCCAGAGGTGTTACAGAGTAGAGCTAGTTGCTTCAGAGGATTGAAATGTTTCATACAATGTTAGGGCTCATTTTACTAAGCTGTGCTAGCGGTTTTAGCGTGCACTAAATTGCTGCACACGCTAGACGCTAATGCCTCCATTGAACTGGCGTTAGTTTTTGGTGCATAGCGCAGGGTTAGCACATGCGACAATGTAGTGCGTGCTAAAAACGTTAGCACACCTTAATAAAAGGAGCCCTTAGTCTTCATGGATTTTTTGAATAGCAGGGTTTTTATTTTTTTTCTGAAAGCTTTGTAGTCTGGGGTCACGATTAGTAGATTGGAGAGTTGGTGGTCTAGTTTTGCTGCCTGTATGGCTAGTAGGCTATCATATAGTTTTTTCCGTTTGATGTCTCTGATTGGAGGGTATGTGAATGGTGTCTGGGTTCTCCTGTGTCTGATTGTGGTAGTTTGGATTAGGCGGTTGTTCAAGTAGGCTGGGCTGTCACCATTTATGGATTAAAATAATAGACAGTAGAATTTAAATAGTATTCTTGCTTGAATTGGGAGCCAGTGTGAGCTGAGGTATGCCTCAATGATGTGGTCATATTTTCTCAGTGAATAGATTAGTCTCAGGGCGATGTTTTGTACTGTTTGTAGTTGTTTTATCATTGTTGTGAGGCAAGGGGAGATATAGGATGTTGCAGTAGTCATGGAGACCTAGGACTAGTGACTGGACCATGAACTGGAATTGTTTTCTGTCAAATAATTTTTGAACTTGCCTTAGATTTCTCATGACCTCAAATGGTTTCTGTATTGTTGATTTGTGGTTGTATGGTGCAGCATCTTTCATTCCCAGAAGTTTTAAAGTGGGTTGAATGGGGTATGTGATTGAGTTTATTACTAGGTTTGTTATGGTTGGGGTTTTATTATTTTTGAGAAGTATGAATTTTGTTTTGTCTGGGTTCAGTTTTAGTTTGTGGTCTTTCATCCATGTTGCCACTATTTCTAGAGTTCTGTGTAGTGTGTCTGTCACGGTGGGCGTTGGCTGATCAAAAGGAAGGAGAATGGTGATGTCTGCATAGCTATAGGAGGTTAAGCCTATTTTGTCTAGGCAGGTGCCGAGGGATGCAATGTAGAGATTGAAGATATTGGGGATAATGGTAATCCTAGGGGTATGCCACAGGGGGTTGGACCATGGTTCTGATTTTTCTTTGTTTGTCTTTACTCTGTAGGACCTGAATTGTAGGAATCCTTGAAACCATGTGTGTACTTTGCCTGTGATTCCTATTGTATCTAGTATTTGTAGCAGGATGTCGTGGTCTACCAGGTCAAATGCTGCGGTGAGATCTAGTTGAATAATCAGCATTTTTTTGCCTGTGCTGATGTGTTGTCTAACTGTGTCCAGAAGGGATCCTAGTAATGTCTCAGTGCTGAAGTTGGTTCTGAATCCAAACTGTGTAGGGTAGAGCAAACTGTGGTTTTCTAGGTAGTTGGTGAGGAGTTTAGCTACGAGGCCTTCCATTAGCTTGACATATAGTGGAATTGAGGTTATGGGTCTGTAGTTGGATGGTTGATCTTTTGCTGCTTTTGGGTCTTTTAAGATTGAGATAACAATGATTTCGGAGAGGTTTTGTGGGAAAAGGCAATCTGTGAGCATGGTTTATATCCATTGCATGAGGAGAGTGCGGAATTTTAGGCTGGAGGCTTTTAATAGGTATGGAGGGCATTGGTTGAGGTTGCAAGCTGTGTGGCTGTATTGTTTATAGAGTTTGTTAAGGTCAGAACATTGTATTGTGGAGAAGTGTACCAGGTTCTATCTGCTTCAGCTGATTCTTTTTCTGTGTGGGGCATTATGATCTCTTCTAGGTGAGTTTGTCATGGTAGTTGTAATTTTGTTTTTAAAGTATTCAGCTAAAAGGGTGGCTAAAGGGGGAAGATTGTCATTTTGATGTCTGTGAGTTCTTTTAGTAATTGGAATAGCTTTTTGTGTCTTGGGCTTCTATGTCTATTTGGTTTGTGTAGTATGTCTTTCTTTTTTCTTTTTTAGTTTTAGTTTGTATTGTTGGTTTAGTTTTTTCCAAGCTGCTCTTGTGTGCTCTTGGTTACTTTTTCTCTATTTTCTTTCTAGTCATCTGCATTGTCTTTTGAGTAGGAATAGTTCGTTGAACCATTTGTCTGATCGTCTGCTCATTCTGGTTTTTGTTTGTATTGGGGCTAGCTCATCTAGGGTAGTTGTACTTATATTGCACCATTGTGAGATGTCTTTGGGGTCACATTCTTGGATTGTAGCATCTCTTTTATTCCAGAATTTGGAGGGATCGATATATGTACGTGATTTGTAGGTTAAGATTTGGGTTTGGTTTTGCCTTTGGCTCAGTTGATATTGAAGGTGTATGTGTAATGGTCTGAACAGATGGATCTGGACCATTTTCCATTTGAGGTTTGAATCTCTGGTAGAATGGGATGTTGGGTCATGAAGGCTGCAATGTCAAATTGGTGACCTTTCTGATGTGTGGTTTGTGGGTCTAAGATCTTGTAGGTTAAGGCTTTGAGGTAAGATAGTAGGTTTTCTACTTGCTTAGAGGTATGGTCTTCGAGATGGAGGTTTAGATCTCCTAGGATTAGGTTGTAAGTCGCCGTTAGAGAGTTTTGAAATATAAAATCTTCGAATTCTGGTCTTGCTGTGTTCCAATTCCCTGGTGTTATATAGCAGAGCATGCAGGTTATGGATCCTTTTAGAGTGGTGCATGAAAGTTGGCAGGCTAGTAGATCCATGTATGGGGTGGATGTTTTGTATAGTATGTTTAAGTTTAGGGAGTTTCTGACTAAAATGGCTAAACTTCTTATTTTTTTTCCCCTGCAGACTACTGTTATCTTGTATTCCTTCGGGCAAACTTCTGTTATCCTAGGGTCCATTGTTCTGCAATATCAGATGTCTATTATAAAATATGGACTTTATTGCTTAGATTATATCTTAACTCTCTGAAATTATCATAATCGTTAAATTTTATTTCTGCATATTAATATGCAGGTCTTTCTTTTTCCTCTTCAGATTGAATTCAGTGATGCCCACACTGTATAATGGCCAGAGCCCATCTCAGCCTCTCTGAATGTTTTTACATCTTACATTGTTGACCTCTACCACTTGCTCTCAAAGATGTAATTGATTTAATTGCTGATGTTCACATCTGCTGAGTGCTCTGCTGTCTTCTTGTGGATGTTTTTATGGGCAAAATGTGTATCATCAATGCACAGGTTGTTTATACTACAGAATAAAAGTAAATATTAACATTCATTTGTCTTGCTGTTCCATGTGGTCCAATAACCATTTTCCAGAACCTGTCTGCTGTTGTCAATTAGTGCATTCATGTCACCAATGAGTAGTATAACATCATGATTAAGAATTTTGTTTATGGTGTGTTGTAGTTGATCATAGAAAGTGTCCTTTTCTGCTTCATCTGCACTTTTGGTAAGGACACATACTTAAATAAAGGTGGTTTTAGTATCTCTTGACTGAAGTCATGCTATGATACTTCATTCATTCACTGGTTTCTATCCATCCGGTGCTTCTGCCATGTCTATTTTTAGTTGTCATTCTTCAGCTGATCATGCTGGATTTTTTTGTTTTGGTAGTAGTGGTAGTTTTATTGGGTTAGGTGTTTAGCCCAAACCTAACCCTCCTCCTTCTTCATCCAAAGTTTCATTCAAGCTTAGGACTGGTAATATTGAGTTCATGTTAAGATACCATGTTTATTTATTTATTCATTCACATTGTTTGATATACTGTCAATGTATTGGCTTGGAGCCAATCACAATCATTTACAACATGTCAGAGCATGGTAGCAGAAAAAGTTAATGCTGGCTTTTACAAAGCTGTGGTAGAGGTTTCTACTAGACAATGATATAGGGACAAATTTTATCCATCCCCATGGAATCTCTCTGTCCTCATCCCATTCCTTGTCCCTGCCCCATTCCTGCAAGCTCTGTTCTCATCTGCATAGATATGCTGCAACAATCACTAGTACCTTGGTGAAGGTCCGTGGCACTGTGGCCAGCCCAAAGGGCATGAATACAAACTGGAAGTGTTGTTCCAGCAAATGGAATCACAAAAATTTAATGTGCTCTGGAAAAATGGGAATGTGCAGATAGGCCTCTGTCAAGTCCAGGGAGGTGAGAAATTCCTCCTGTGCCACTGATGCAATCACTGACCTCACTGTCTCCATTCAGAAATGTGGAATCTTGAGGGTTACATTCACTGCTTTCAGGTCTAGAATCAGCCTCCAGTCTTCTGATCCTTCTTTGGGCACTATGAAATATATCAAGCATCTGCCGAAGCCTGAGTCTTCCTCTGGTATGGGCTCTATGGCTTCCAGATCCAGCAACCTTTCTATTGTTGCTCTGACTTTGGCCACTCTTTCCAAGCTTCCCAGCCAGAGAGTCTAGAAAAGGTTCCAGGAGGGGACAAAAGAACTTGAACGTGTACCCCTCCCAAATAATGTTCAGCACCAAACAATCTGTGATGAGCTCCACCCATACTCCCCAATAGACTGATAACCTTCATCCAATGCATGGAGGCTCAGCTAACAACTTGGCATCATAACTGCTTCTTGGGAGTTGTGGCCGAGTGGGATCCTGAAGATTTGGGGAGCTTGGCCCCCCAAATCTTTGGAGTTTTGAAAGGATCTCTAGCCTGAAGGCTCTCCCGAGAACTGGTGATATCATCTGGCAGCCCAAAAATTACCACAACCTGACCCTCTAGGGCAGGGCTGCCTAAGTCCGATCCTTGAGATCTACTGGCAAGCCAGGTTTTCATGATATCCAAAAAGAATATACATGAGAGAGATTTGCCTGCACTGGGGAATAAGAATTAGCAATTTTAGGATTTTAGAGATGGGAAGCCTAACTCTAACCCCAGAACTCCAAAAATTGATTTTAAAGATCCCCTCTCCCCCCCCCCTCCCCCCAATTTTGTTTGCCAGGCAGTCAACCTGTTACTGTGCCATGCTGTGTGCAGAGAGATTCAAGTGTGGAAGCTGCAAGCAGCTTACAGGGAGAAAATCTTTCTCAACAAGCTTGGAATACGGACTGCTTGGCCTCTGACTGCCTCTCAAGCAAAACATTGCCATACTTGTGATTATTGCTTATTAGAATACAAAAGCATCTCCCATAGATTGGCATTGGCCTTCTTTCTATATTTCATATATATATATATATGTACCACATTTTGTAACCCCACACTGTGGCCCGAGCGGGACACCACAACGCTACAACAGGTTACTTAGATGAATTAGACCAGCGTGTGACCCGAAATGGAGTCACCCTGCAGGACTGGACTGAACTCAATCAGAAATTCACAAATCAGTCTCACAAATGAGGTTTGTAAGAAAATAGTTCAGCTTTACCCATTCTTCATAACGGTAAGCAGTTCATAACTACAGCTGCTAAAATGTCAGTAGAGCAAACATCAGCAAAGCAAAAATGCAAAAGGCAAGAAAGTAAAACAGCACAAAATCAAGTCCAAAATAGCAGCTGAGTCTTCAGCTCTCCTCAGAGCCAACAAGCCTGCTCCCAAGCAGCTTGTTCAATTTTCACAGCAACAGTTCAGGGTACTGGCTTCCACAATTCACAGTAATTAAAGAAAATAAGTAAAGCCTCTGGCAACTTTATATGACTGCCAGGAAAGGAGAGTGACACAGGTTTTGTAAAAATAAAGCCACAGGTATGGCCTTCAAAATCCCACCCAGGGTATTAACAAAACCTCTCCCCAAGTCTACACTCCTAGCTTTTCAAAAAAATATCAAAACAGTCCAAAACAGGCAAACAATCCAAAGCACTCACGCTTTGTAGCTTGAGATGAGATCCACCTACATGGGCTCAGGACAATCAGTTTCACACACTGCACAACTTTCCTGATAGTCCATGGGCTCCACATCCAGTAAAGACCAATCCTCAGCTTCTCCAGCCTCTGTTAGCTCCATGGACATGGGTCCATTGCTCCTGCTTGGCCCAGGGGACTCCTCAGGGAGGCAAGGCTTGAACTTCCTCCCTAGCCGGCCTGCCTGTTTGGTCTCCACTGCTGGCTTACATACTCTAGTGCCCCGCCCTACTCTGGCTGAGATAGCAATGTACCTGGAGGTTCTTGGGCTCCCCCAGTGGTGGCTTGGGTACAGCTCACCTATCCCATTCCCAGCTAGATCAGGCTCCCTCTGGTGGTTAAAGGAGAAATTATCAGAATCCTGGTCTGAAAAGACCTTGGAATTTGCCTTCAGGGTTTTCCCCTTTACTTTTACCCCTGGCCTGACTGGGACCTTGGCAGGCCTTGTGTCGGATTGGTCACAATTTCCATAAATGTGATATAACACCCGAAGATGATAATGGTGCTGGTTTTATTCCTATGGGCCCTGCTGCAGATAACATGTTCTCAACCCCCACCAGATCACATACACGCATGGGAGGGAGGAAAGCAGTTGGCCGTGATCCTGGAAAAACAACCATGGAGCCACTCAGGCTGCGCTCAGGCCAACTATGGACGAACCTGGAGGTGAGCCTTGCTCCCAAGGGAACAGTCACTGAGCCCTCAAACTGGTAGTGCTGGCTATCCAAGTGGGTGCACTGCAAAGCAGTCTGCCCCTTGGAAGCAGACCCTCTACCTCAGAGTCTCTGCTCTCTCATAGCCATCTCAACTGAGACAACTAAAGAATTGGAGGATAGCCCAGAAGGATGGGAGGCGGATCACTAGAATGCTAATAAAGATCCATAGGAATTGATTACTCACACATTCAGGAATGGAGTGTCTGTCACACTAGAAGCTAGTATTTTAAACATTTAAACAAGTAACTGGCTTTCTTGGTTCTCTACCACCTGCCCTATTAGCCCACCTCTCTGCTTCAATATATTTTTAATATTATTTTTATTTGAAAGTGACAAACCACTTTATTATATACTGTACCAAAGTAGTTTGCAGTTACCATAATTTGTCCTACTTTTTGTCTATTTTGACATAAGATTCTACTTCATTTGCAGAAATAGTACAGACAACTCTTTAATAAACTAAAGACATTTGCAATTATTTTTTGTATGATATGATGCATTATTTTGTTTTACAGCAATCTAGTCAAGAGGAACTGATTATAGTTACTGTATAAAAACAGTAGAACTGCCATGCTGGGTTAGACCAAGTCCTCCATCCTATCTCCATCAGTGGTCAAGCCAGGTCACATGAACCTGATAGGATCCCAATGAGTATTTGTGCAGTACAAACAGAAACTACTAGTTGGACATGTTATCATTTCCAGATGTTCTGGGTACTACACTTGACACTTATGTGATAATTTAGGCACCTTTGAGCAGAGAGCACCAGTATTAAACAGCTGTTTCAATGCTCATGTGAATACTAACAGGATAGTAGTCTTGTCATGAGGCCCTTAGGCTAATTCTGAGTAAGCAGCAAAAGGTGAATGATAAGTGAAGGTCAAAAGTATTTAGCAACTTTCTGCATTAACAAATATATGTGCCCTTATAGCTGTACTGCTGTTCATTTTAGGCAAACGACTATACGCTTTTCACACATAGCTATATACAGCTATCAGCATTGAAAGCTGTCTTGGAAACTTCAGTAGCTGCTATGAATTACACACATTTCAATATCATTCACACAGAAAATATTCATCTGGTTGATATTCAAAAGCACTTATGCAGTCAGCATCAGATGCTAATCCCAGAAGAGCCTTAAAAAAATTGTGCACACTAATGGATACATTTTGACCAGGCTATTTGATATTCAGTTAAAAATTTATCCATTTTAAAATTAGGAGACTCAGGGAATGTTCTTGGATATGTTTATTCCTTTAGGGCAAGGGTGTCAAACTCAATCATATAAGGAGCCAAAATCTAAAACACAGGCTAAGGGCTCCTTTTACTAAGGTGCGCTAGAGCTTTAACACGCGGACTGCTGGGCAGGATGGACCCCTGGTCTGACCGAGCAGCGACAATTCTTATGGAATAGCGTGCGCTACATTGCCGCACATGCTAGTCCTTAACCCCAGCATTGAGCTGGCGTTAGTTCTAGAAGCGTAGCATGCAGTATAGCATGTGGTAATTCCCTGTGTGCGCTATAAATACTAGCGCACTTTAGTAAAAGGAGCCTTAAGTCATGGGCCAAATTTTTTATTAAGATACTTAGTCGTAGTAGAAGCATAGATCCTTCATCACCCTCAGACATCTGTGGTACGGTCAGGCACTTGTGTGCAGCGCCCTGATCTAACCTAGCTTTTACACTGGGACTGGGTCCTTCTGCCTGCAAATGAATATTGAGGCAGTGTGGTGAGAAGCTTGGATCACTGGTGGGAGTGGGTCAGCATGTTCAGGCGCTTGGAGCGCCACTGAGATGGGCTGCACAGTTAAGCGCTTAGATGTGGTACAGTCAACGTGGGCTACATAAAACAGACATGCGGACCAGTTTTGACCCCCGGGCCTTGTGTTTGACATGTGTGCTTTAGGGGGACTGCACAAATAGCAATGCTAATTTAAATGAATACATTGTGGTCTAGATTCTGCAAATGGTACCCACATTTGGATGCCAAAAAGTTGAACACTAATCACTGTTCTATAAACAGTTTCCAATTTGAGTGCCATTTATAGAATAGCACTTAGGCCCTGATTCTATAAAGTTTGCCTAAAGTTAGGTGCCAATATTGGCACCAATTCTATGAGGAGCATTCAATAATTTATCTTCCTCAATAGGAAAGAAAAGAGTTTTCAAAAATATTTACTGCAATGTCTAACCCCTTTGAAAAGAATTATTCTGTTTGACCTTCATACCAGGATATCATAGCTTCCTTAACATCTTCATCACTTGAAAAATGCTGTCCACTGAAAGATTCCTTCAAAACTCGGAACAGGAAATAATCAAAGGGATCCAGGTCAGGATTGTAGGGTGGATGGTTCAGCTGCTGAAACCACATTCTTGGATGGCAGCCTGTGATTGTTGTGACATGTGCACAGGTGCTTTGTTGTGAAGACGCAGCATGCCTGTTGTGAATTTTCCTCATCTTTTCTCCTTGAATAACTCCTACAAAGTGATCATTATGTTGGTGTAACTCTCCCCGGTTATGGTTGTCATGTGTGGCATGAAGCAAAAGCCCTTCATCATCCCAGAAAACAGTTGTCATGACTGTCTCTGCAGATTTTTCTGTGTTGATTTTTTTGGGGGTAGGGGATGACTTGTGCTTTTACTGCATTGACTCCATTTCGGACTCAGGATCTCTATGATAGACCAAAGTCTCATCTCCAGTCACCAAATAATGAAAAAAATGAACTTGGTCTTCATGGAGTTCTCCTGAAAGCACTGGAGCCTCGTGGCCTTCTGACATGGCATCGGCATTCTTGTAACCCATCTTGCACTAACCTTGGATATGCTCAACTTTATATGAATTATTTTCCAAACTATACCTGCTGAGATGCCCATTTCTTCAACTATTCTGGAAACCTTAATTCATCTGTCTGACATAATTAAATCCTTGACTTTCTTGTATATTTCTGTGGAAGTTGCTTCCACAGGCCATCCAGTGTTAGAGTCATCTTCAATGGATTCTCTATCCCTCTTAAACTACTTGCTCCAAAATTTTACTTTGTAGGATGATGGGGCAGACTCACCATAAACTGCGGTCATGTGTTCATGAATCTCCTTTAGCTTTTTCCTTCTTTTGTGGAAATTTTATCACTGAATGGTGCTCCAAATCTAGCAGTTTCTTACTTGATTCACACATGGACTATCCTGACATTCTGTCTCTTGGAATGTTAGACTCACTCATGCTCTTCCCCAGATGACTGCAAATTCTCCATGCAGATACATCTAATACTTACTATGTCCTACCACACCCCCTTGCTACTTGAATTTGAGAATCCCTATCAATAAATTCAACTGTATTCGCAGGCTGTTTATTTATTTGGGTGTCTTCCTATTAATTTACCATGATTGTATCTGATACTGATCTTGCCTTGCTCTTAAGATGTTTGTACTTGTATCCTCATGACTTACCGGTATGTATGGTCTTTAGTTAATTTTTGTTAACCACATCAAACTTCACGATATATAACTAAAAGTTTTTGTTATGTTATTTCTATGGGTAAAACATTGTTGTACCTTTGATTATTCCTTATTAGAATAAAAAAGCATCTCCTATAGATTGGTTTTGGCCTTCTTTATATATATTGTCACAGGGAAGCCCCTGTGAAACCAAACTTAAAGCCAGAGGTGTCAATATTGGCTGTATTAAGCCTGTTCCTAAACCTAGACAATTGTTGGAAAGGAAAATAAACAAAGATACGTTCTAGTTATCTTTTTTCGAGTAGCCACCTGAAACAGTGACAGCCAAGCACCCAGGTTTAATTCAGTCCAGCACAATAAAACAGGGCAGTCCTGAATTAAAACCTAGGGAAAATGTTAGGCAAAAAGCTAAAGGCAGCCAAGCTGACACATGTTGAGAGCAGCACCAATTAGAATCTAGCAGCCACCCGGCACGTGCCTTAATTATCTCAGCATTACAATGCAAAAGAAAGTAGAGCAAAGCAAGAGCAAGGAGAAATAGCTTCCAGCCAAGCCATGTGAGACCAGGGATAAAGAATGGAGACTTCAACAATACAGGTTCCATTTCTAAACCTGATGTTATTTGCCCTGAGTTACCATACCAGCAAGAGCAGGAGGTGCAGGACTCTGAAATAGAGGAGGAATGTGAACTCATGGAATGCAATGGGGAAGATGTGGAGGACACTCCCATGGAGACCTGACGGTGATGGGATAATCGCGCGCCAGACGCCAGTGCACCAAAAATCCAGCGCCAACAATTCGGCGGAAGACAGAAGCGCGCGGGGGAAAAATAATTTTTAAAGTGCTCCGACTGGGGGTTTGGGGTGGCAACCCCCTCCCACTTTATTGGTTTGTGTTCGTGCTGCCGTTGCGGGGGGGGGGGGGTGTGTGTGGGTGAAACCCCTCCCCCCATTATAGAGAAAACGGAACTTTTCCCGAAAAAAATCTGAAAAAGTTCTGTTTTCGCTATAATGTAGGTTTCCAACCCCCTGAACCCCCCTCCAACAGCAGCACGAACACTAACCAATAAAGTGGGGGGTTGCCATCCCAAACCCCCCGTCGGAGCTCTTTAAAAATTACTTTTTACCCCGTGCGCTTCTGTCTTGCGCCGAATTGTCAGCGCTGGATTGTCAGCGCGCTGACATCTTGCGCTCCACTGTCTATGAAACATATAACCTGAAAGGGGTTTGGGGCAGGTTCTAGATATCAGAAAAATTCTAGAAGGAAGAACCCTGCTCCTTTGAACAGGGTTTTAAAGTTCAAAGGAAGCAACTCGGGTTTTAACCAGTTATTGGCAATAATAAAGTGGTAAAGGTTTTAAAAAAGTAATACTTATCATTTGCAGGAGTTTGCAAGTTCTGTGCTTGGGTTGTATCCAGGCTTTTGCCTAGGATTACAAACCCTTTAAAAAAATAGGAGGATCAGGAAGAAGTGAAGGCCAAAGGACAGGAGGACTATGCAAATCCTGTGCCTTACTAGAGCCCTAAGAGGCGATTTTGGAATGCCATGGACAATTGTATGCTTAGAAACCTAATGTGAAGGGCATATTTGGAAAATTTTTTTGAATGGAAAGAATTCAGAAGCCTGAAGTACTAGAAATGGAGAAAGATGTTTAAGGCAGCAGCAAAAATAAAGTACTTCCTGTGAGATCCTACTGAAGAAACTATTTGAACTGAAATCTTGTTTTGACACAATAAATTATGTTCCATTGCAAAGAAGAAGAGAGTTGGACTTTTATTTTTGTCTTTTCCTGGTCTTGATAAAGTCTCCATCAACCTCCAGACTAACGTTCAGTTAGTTTACCTATGCCGGGACCCTAGGCTTGAGCGCCCGCTGGGCCTTCACCTGGTCAATATATATACTGCTGCAGATAACATGTCCTTAGGTGACAATAGTGCCTAACATTTGTGTACATATTTGTTAAAGTGCACCAGTATTGTAAACGCTGGCACATAATTAGTGCCTTAATTAGACACACCTTATAATTTCCCTTAAGATATTTTTTTCAAAGACACAACACGTAACCAAATTCACAGTAGACCATCAAAGATCAATTTAATTTTAGTCAAGCACCAGATAACCCAAATTTATCTCAGAAGGTTTTGATTAGAGTAGCTTCCTCTGCTCACACCCTTTGTCTCTAATGTTCAGACCTGACTGCTGCTGCAATGGTATCTCCTGATGATTTTCTCTTTGTAACATGATAGAAACATAGAAACATGATAGCAGATAAAGGCCAAAAGGCTCATCTCGTCTGCCCATCCACAACATCTACTATCTTCTTCTCTACCTAAGAGATCCCACGTGCCTGTCCCATGCTTTCTTGAATTCAGACACAGTCTTTGTTTCCATCTCTTTCGAGAGACCATGCCATGCTTCTACCATCCTTTCTGTAAAAATGTATTTCCTCAGATTATTCCTGAGCCTATCACCTCTTAATTTCATCCCACGCTCTGTCATTCTGGAGCATGGTAGCAGAAAAAGCAGAAAAAGACTTGCCTCATATGTATTTATGCTTTATAGGAAATTAAACATCCCTATCATATCTCTCCTCTAGTGCCTTTCCTCCAAAGTATTCATATTGAGATTAAGATCTTTAAGTCTGGCCCCTTACACTTTATGATATAAGCTGTTCCCATGCTTTTCCTTTATATGAGTAAGCTCAGGCCCCTACAGGCCAACAACATATCCTCAGCACATGCCTTTATTCCAATATGCTCTCCAACTGTGTCACCACATTGATCCACTCTCACCAGGTTCCAAGCATCCTGGCCAAGCAACTCCAACTTGTATTAAAATATGTAAGCGACAGAGGTATATCAAATTTTTAATAAACATAACCCATCTTAACAGTAGCCCAGGTTTACAACTTCCATTTGAAAGATAATTAACCATTGGGGAATTAAACAGATCTCTTTAGAAGGGCAATTAAAACTAGCCAGTCAGTTTGAGCATTTATCTAAATGTTCACTGCCACTATCCCAAATACATCCAGATAATTAATTCTGGGCACCAACATTAAATATCTGGGTCAGCAGTGATATTCAGAAGTTATGAGGGCATGGTGATTCTCAGTACTGCACTCATAGTGCTAAACTGGGCAAAGTTAGGACTACTATTTAGGTGGTCCTACATACCTGTATAGCTATGTTGGCAGTGCCCTCATAAATTCAGGGACCACCTCAACCAGAGCTGGCTCAGGAAAATATGGAACCTGGGCCCATGCCCTGTCCCTCAGTCTATGCCCTGCCCTGATCCATTCCCCATCTCCTGTCCAATTTCCTCCTCCTCCTAGGCCAGTGTAAGAGTTAAGAAGTAGTGTCAGAGAAGTGCTGCACTTCCCTCCTCTGATGCTGATGCTGACCGTGAAGCCACACCCTGCTAGGACAGGGCAGCAGCATCAGAAGAGGAAAGTAGAGGAGGAAAGCCACAGGGTAGCTTAACTTAATGACCAGTGACATCATAAACCTAGGCATAGATTAAGCCAGCCATGACCTCGACTACTCATGGAATGACCAAGCAATGTCCAGACAGTGCTGCAGCAGTCAGATTAAATAGTCAGCAGCACTGCCCCGTTTAGTATAGCTGAACCTTCCATCTTAACCAGGGCAGGATTAATTTGTCGAGGGCCCCTAGGCACACAAGCAGACTGGGCCCCCTGCCCTGCCCCACTCCACCATGCGCCCAGGTGGAAACAGGAAGCTGCGACAGAGGGAAGCTTTGGGCAAGCAGAACCGCTTGCATAATTACAGTTTCCGTTGCCTTTCTTACCCGTGTTGTTTGCTTGTCTTACTTTATGTCGATGGGGGGGAGGGGTCACGTTGCCGATCGGGGTGGGGCACACGTTGCTGATCGATGCTGGAGGGGTCCATCGCCGTTTGGAAAAAAACAATGTTGATGCCCTCCTTCATTGGGCCCCCCTGACCATTTCGGGTCCTAGGCACATGCCTACTTAGCCTATTGGTTAATCCTGCCCTGATCCTAACCCTGCCTTGCTTGGTTTAACCAGGCAAGAGCCTCTCCTGCCCTATTAAATACTTTTGAATTTCATCTTTAGTTATCCATAAGAAAACTTTGGTGAAAGACCCCAAATCATTGCACTCTTTGTAAAACATTTCCTAGAATTGACTTACATGTATTCAGAAACTTGGGCAGATGAAGGCACCGAGCCCTTAGCCCTAAGCTTCTAATACTATTGTGCAGATGTCTTTGTGTTCCCAATTACAGCGCCTGTACTACAAGAACAAAGTGTTCTGTAGAGAAAGCTCAAGATTGCTGGAATATGCATGTGGAAATGCAAAGTAGATGCTTTTATAGAAGTAAACTAGTGTTAACATCTAGTCAGTTAAATAACCAAAATTATTTTTCTTGCTGACATGCAAGATTGACCCTCAACTGACAATAAAACCCTAGGTGGGATGTTAAAATCTGAAATGAATGGTCAGTTAAGTGCTTGCAGAGGTAAAAGGACAGATACCATTGGTATGCTAATGGAAAAACTATTTACTGGAGGAAGTGACAAAAACATCAATCACATCAGCAGAGGCTATTAAGGATTGTTAACTCCCTTTCAGATATGAAGCAATGATTTCCACTGGAACATAAATAAATATTCATGAGAAAGATCAGTGAGAGAAATTTTCTCAAAGTTACTAATAGGCAATGTTTTTGCATAGGATTCAAAATAAATATTTTCCAATGATCAAACTATGAGAGCTTGATATATGTAATCCATAAAAGTTATAATGCTCTCCTAGCAATATATCTGGCCATATGCACTCATTCCATCCTACATTGACCTAAATGCTCTACAAAATCATCTTATACCAAGCACAGCTTTTTTTTTGTTGTTTCTTTTTTTTTTTTAAATAACATCTGAAGTCTGAGAAGAGAAAGTGGAGATCTGCCTAGAATCAACTGAATATACACCAAAGAAAGGAAAACAAAGTGCACTAACAAAGAAAGCGGGAGTAAATTTACTAGATTGTGTATAATATATTGCACTCAGTGGAGTAGCGAAGGAGGTTGCGCCCTGTGCCACCCACATTGTTCCTCACTGCTTGAGCACCCCCTACCCCATGTACCTCTTGAAATGTTCTCTGGCATGAGCAGTAATTCTACCTGCTGCTCATGCAGGCCTTGGCTTCCTTCTGATGTCACATCCTGGTCCCATGACCAGGAAGCAACATCTGAAAGGAGCTGAGACTGGTGCGAGCAGCAAGTGGAAAATGCTGCTCTTGCCAGTGAACATTTATAGGGGTACATAGGAAGACAGAGAAGAGGAGAGGCACTGGTACCCCCTGCGAAGATGGCACTCAGGGCAGTTTGCCCCTCACCTCCCCCTTACTATGCCACTGACCCTCCAATTCTTTAAAGTCCATCTAAAAGAGGGCAAATTCTATAAGAAGCGCCCAAAAGTTAGGCGCCTAATTAGGCACTGTTAGCACGATTCAAGTAAAATTGGGTGTTGTTTAATGAATCATGCTGAGCGAAACCTATTTTGGAGGCGCCCAAGAAATAGGCCAGCTCTGGGCACAACTAAAAGTTTGGCGCCTAGCTGAGTGCATAAGTACACTTAAGAGCAGTGATTCTGCAACAAGGCGCCTAGCATGTAGCCACACCCATGCTTAACATGCATAGTGCCTATTTTTTTGAAGGCCGTCTAAATTTTTAGAGGCGCCTTGTCACAGAATCATGCTTTCTTGATAGGCGCCTATGTTTCAATCAGTGCTGATTAAAAAGCTTAATTGAGCTTGTTATTCGATTTAGATAGGCGCCTATCTAGTTGGGTGCCTCTGAAATAGGTGCCTAACTTTCGGTGCTGGTTACAGAATTTGGGCCTAGGTGCTTACATCAGCACACCCAGCTGATATAGGTGCCTAATGTAATTGATTAATAGGTTTCATTGGTGCTTATAATTAGCTCTTAATATCTCATAATTGTCATTTGGACTTAATTGAAAGTTAGGTGCCTAACATGAAAAATACAGTTCTATAAAAAGTAGGCACCTAATCCAAAGCACCTACCTAAAAATGGACATGGTTAGTGGAAGATTTTGGGCGTGCTTTTGAGTTAGGCACCTGTTTTTGACTTAGGCGCTGTTTAGAGTATGACGGCAGAAAAGGGTCGACGGCCCAACAAGTCTGCCCACTCAAAGAACCCTCCCCTTAAAAGAACCCTCCCCCTAAGCATTTCCCTGGAGTAAACCCACATGTTTATCCCATCGTCTCTTGAAGTCGAGCACGTTGCTGGCTTCGACTACCTGACGTGGAAGACCATTCCAACGATCAACCACCCTTTCGTTGAAGAAGTACTTCCTGATGTCGCCTTGAAGTCTTCCACCCTCGAGTTTGAGTGGATGCCCTCTTGTTGCCATTGGACCTGTAAGGAAAAAGATATCTTCTTCCACCTCAGCATGGCCTGTAAGATATTTGAACGTCTCTATCATGTCTCCCCTCTCTCTGCGTTCCTCGAGAGAATATAATTGTAGCCTGCTTAGATGTTCTTCATATGGGAGATCCTTGAGTCCTGAGACCATCTTAGTGGCCATTCACTGAACCGATTCCATTCTCTTCACATCCTTTCGATAATGTGGCCTCCAAAACTGAACACAGTACTCCAGATGAGGTCTCACCATGGAACTGTACAACGGCATTATAACTTCAGGCTTTCGACTAACAAAACTTCTTCGGATGCAACCCAGCATTTGTCTAGCCTTGGTTGAAGCTTTCTCCACTTGATTGGTAGTCTTCATATCATCACTAATGATTACACCCAGGTCCCGTTCTTGTTAAGGTTTCACCATTCAGGTTATATGTTCTGCAGGGGTTACCGCTACCAAGGTGTATAACCTTACACTTTTTGGCATTAAAGCTCAGTTGCCAAGTATTTGACAATTTTTCTAGTAAAAGTAGGTCCTGCCTCATAGTGTCGGGCATGGTTGTGCTGTCCACTACATTGCATAGCTTTGAGTCATCGGCAAATAAAGCAATTTTACCTCGAAGTCCTTGGGGCAGGTCTCGTACAAAGATATTAAATAGAATCGGAGCCCTACGGCACTCCACTGGTCACTTCCGACGTTTCTGAGGGAGTACCATTTACCACCACCCTCTGAAGTCTACCACTGAGCCAGTCTTTAATCCATGCAGACAATGTTTCTCCTAGTCCCTAATCCTAGGAATGCTGGACAACTGCAGCATTCTCTTCCTCCCATGCCCTGCTACTATGATCAAACAACTTCAAACAATCCAAAATACAGCTTTGAGACTCATCTACTCATTGAGAAAACATGACCACATCACTGAAGCTTACATCAACTCACATTGGCTACCAATCCAAGAAAGAGTTCAATTCAAATTCTACAGCATGCTATTTAAAGCCCTGAATGGAGACAGTCCTTCCTACTTGTATAACCGCCTCAACCAAGCATCCACACTCAGACACAGAAAAGCGCATTCCCCATTCATACCTCCTCCGATCAAAGAAGTAAAAAGATCAAAACTACACGACGGCCTCCTAGCCACTCAAGCCGCAAAACTGGATACCCAGATCTCCAACCTGCTGATGACAACCTCAGACTACAAGACATTCAGAAAAGAAATAAAAACTATACTTTTCAAGAAATTCCTAAATCAGCCCTAACTTCACGTACTATTAACAACGGAAAAATTAACAAAAAATCTACCCTTACTTCCCCAGCAATAACAATTATGCTACCCATGTAACCTCCATTTACACACTTCTTGTAAACTGTATTAATCCTTGCCCCAAAAATGTCAAAAGATCTAATATTTACCACTCTAGTATATCATCCGTTCTTCCATTGTAATCCCAGTTTATAAATCTTTTGTAATGGCGGAATAGAAATCCCTAATGTAATGTAATGTAATGTAATGTAACCTACGGTGTGGGACACTATCAAAGGCTTTACTGAAGTTCAAATACACTATATCCAGGGACTCTTCCCTATCTAGTTGTTTTGTTACCCAGTCAAAGAAGCTTATCAGATTGGATTGACAAGACCTTCCCTTTGTAAATCCATGCTGGTGGGGATCCCTCAGCCTCTCGTCATCCAGAATCCTATCCAATCTGTTTTTAATCAACGTCTCCACACTATTGATGTGAGATTCACAGGTCTGTAATTTTCAGCCTCTGACCTGCATCCCTTTTTGTGGAGCGGAATGACATTAGCAGTTTTCTAGTCCAAGGGGACTTTTCCCTTGTTTAGGGAAAGATTGAAAAGTGCAGCTAACAACTCTGCCAGGACTTCTCAATTCCCGAAGTACCCTAGGGTGTAGATTATCCGGTACCATGGCTTTGTTCACTTTTAGCCTCGATAGCTCTTGGTAGACGCTGCTGGCAGTAAATTTAATATCCTGGAACTGGTCCTCCGAGCACTCACTTGTCTGCAGCTGTGGTCCAGATCCCGGCGCCTCATAGGTAAAGACCGAGCAGAAATAGCCATTGAGTAGTTTGGCTTTATCTGAGTCCAAGTCTAAATAGTTACCATCAGGTTTCTTGAGGTGCACAATCCCGTCTGTGTTCTTTTTTTTGTCGCTAACATACCTGAAAAATGATTTATCCCCTTTTTTAACACGCTTAGCTATTTTTTCTTCCATCCTGAGTTTGGCATCCCTGATTGCTGTTTTAACAGTTCTAGATTTCACCAGATAGGCTTCTTTAATTTCCGGTCGTTGTGATTGTTTGTAGGATATAAATGCTCTTTTCTTCTGTTTACTAGTTCCGAGATCTCTGCGGAGAACCACTGGGATCTATTAATTCTCTGTCTTTTACTCACGGTTTGTATGTAGAGTTTGGTTGCTTCCTGCAGGGTAGATTTCAGAGCATCTCATAGACAAAATCTCCCATGCTCTGGAAGTTAGCTCCCTTAAAGTTAAGGATCTTTGTCAATGTATTTGACCTAGTGACTCCCTTCCTGAGGTGAAACCACACCAGGTTGTGGAGGTCAAAGCATCTCCTACGGAAACCTCTGTGACACTGTCTCCATTGGTGAGTAACAGGTCTAGAATTGCCTGATACCTGGTGGGCTCCAATACCATCTGTTTGAAGCATGCTCCCTGTATGGAGGCTAGTAACCTTCTGCTGCCGCTGGTCATAGCGGTAAGTTTGTTCCAGTCTACATCAGGCATGTTGAAGTCCCCCAACAGCACAGTGTCTCCACGCAGAGTGATGGTCTCGATGTCTTCGATTAATTATTTGTCTATGTTGTCTTGTTGTTTTGGAGGTCTGTACACAACACCAAGATACATGCATTTGTCATTGCCCCTGGCAAGGTTCACCCAGAGGGATTCCCCCATATACTTGACGTCTATTATCCTAGTAACTTTGATATCCTCTCTGATGTATAGTGCTACCCCTCCTCCGGTTTTGTCTTCTCTGTCTTGGCGGAGCAAGTTATATCCTAGAATAGCCATATCCCATCTATGGGACTCCGAGAACCAGGTTTCTGTTATCGCCACCACATCTAGGTCAGCATTTCTCATTTCTGTTTCCAATTCCAGAATTTTATTGCCCAAACTACATGCGTTAGCATACATAGCCATCCATTCACTATGTTTGTCCGGTCTGTATGGAGATTTTCCAGTTCGAATTAGTTTGTCTCCCTCAGTATTGCCCAAACTACGTGTATTAACATACCTAGCCTTCCATGCTCTATATTTGTCTGGTCTGCATGGAGATTTTCCCTTACGAGTTAGTTTGTCCCCTTCATTATTGTCTTTGACGCAAGTTAGTTTGTTCTCCTCATTATTGTCTTTGACACAAATACTTACCTTAGACTCAAAGATGGAGTGATTATTTACCCTACCAGGATGAGAGTGGGTCCCCTCCCCCAGCTCACCTAGTTTAAAGCCCTCCGAAGCAGGCGGGCCAGACGTTGTCCAAAGATGTTCTTCCCTCTTCTGGTTAGGTGTAGCCCGTCTGATCCCTGCAGACCTTGAAGTGCTTCTCCGTGGTCCAGGAAGCCGAAGTTCATCTCTCTGCACCATCTGCGTAACCACTCGTTTGTCCTCTGGATACGTTCTTCCCTAGCTCTCCCCTTGCCTCTTACTGGATGGATGGAGGAGAAGACCACTTGCGCCTCCATCTTCTTCAGTTTCTCACCCAGGGCTCTAAATCTTCAGGTATCTTAATACAGAAGCATGGTTTGTGCACAAGCTGGTATAATAGCATATGCAAATTCACATACTAATTGCATAGCTCAGTGGATCCCAAACCTGGTCTTGACGACACCCCAGTCAGGTTTTCATGATATCGTAATGAATATTCATGAAAGAGATTTGCATGCAGTGGAGGCAGTGTATGCAAATATCTCTAATGAATATTCATGGTGGATATCCTAAAAACTTGATTGGCTGGGGTGATTCCAGTACTAGGTTTGGGAACTACTGGCACAGTCTTTTTGAGGGGTGCCATTTCTGCTTGTTTGCGGTGTGACAGCACCTGGAAAGAGTAACATCGAGTAAACTACATAGTTGTTTTCCCTGAAATAGCCTTGATAGGGAAAAACAGAAGTGCTTTCTGTCAGGGAAGAGGAATTCTGAAATATTAGATGAAGAAACTACTTCTGCTTTGAGAGGAAAGTTTTTCAAGATAAGTTTACCAAAGCCTTCACATGCTTTAATACTAATTGAAATAACTTTTGCTCCTAGCTGTAATCATTACACAATTGTTTTATGCAGAATTAACCCTTTGTTCATACACAGTGATAAATATGACAGAAAATGAATTTTGAAAAATAAGCCTATGAAATGAAAGGAGAGACTGAATATATATATTTGTATGGAGCTTTTTTCAGACCTGTAATTATACGGATGGCTTAGAGTACTGTGTTGTCCCGGCTGCCCATGTATGAGGTCTGTTTTTCTCCGTTTTTTTGTACCTATTACTTTTCTGTCTTTTATGCTTTGATTTGGTATGAATGTGGTTTCTTTGCTAAACTAAATATACAATACGTTTTTTTTTTATTTTTGACAGCCTTGTATGGAGCAGAATATCGGCAAGCTATGCGCAAGGAATGAGCACAAAATTTAATTGCAGTTGAAACAATTTATCACACACTTTCACTGTTGCAGTTAATATAGTTGGTAAGAGGCAGCTCTACATTTCTGCTCCCTGAAGATGTGCAATAGGAGCCTATTCTATAACAAATCCTGGGTGTCCAGGTTCCATTATGGAATAAAAACATATCCTGATATAGACTTCATCTAACTTATTCATAATTACAGATACACAACTCATAGGCTTGAAAGAAGTGTGGGGGCATAAATGTGGCAGGGATGCAAACAATTTATATTATTCTGTGTGTAACTGCGATTCTCATCAATGTTCTTTCTGTGTGTATGCTCTTCTTGCAAATATGTGTTATCCACATATGGAAAAATTAGGTTTACTAGATGTCTGGATTTACCAGACCATGCTCTCCTTTTAGAGGACTGCCCTGGTGTCTGCACAGATTTTGAAAACCCAGCAGTTTATCCGGGTTTTGGAAGAGCCCCTGGTTCTGTGCTCTGGGCCACATTTAGAGAATCTCTGAGCATGCATGGATGCGACGCAATGACATCACACACATGTGTGGGCATGTGATATTATCACACCACATCTGTGTATGCTTGGAGGTTTTCCAGATGTGGCCCCAAGCTCAAGAAAGGAGAGGAGATTAGGTTTGTGTGGGGGCAGGGCTAGGGTGAAATAGGGCAGGGCTGGAGGTAGGGTGGGGTGGGGCTATGTTTGCTCTTTTTTATTTCTAGAAATATGGAATCCCTAAGAAGGTTGACCCCTAAAAGTAGTACAGTAGTCCCTTGAAATTTGCAGGGATTCCATTTCAGGAACCCTCGTGAATTTCAAAAAACTGTGAATGTGGTTTTTCACCTGTCAAAAGGTAGGGAAGACAGGAGAGGGCAGCTGGAGAGGCAGGAGAGGGCAGCTGGCGGGTGAAGAAAATCACTCGTGGTCTGCTCCGACCGCCTCTTCCTATAGTAAACTTGGGCTACACCAATCAGGAGCTGCTTTGACATGCAGCTCCTGATTGGTGTAGCCCGACTTTACTACTTGAAGAGGCGGTTGGAGCAGACCATGAATGAGCGAGTCCGTGATTCGTGAACCGTGAATTCGCAGGGGAACACTGTATTGCAAGACTACTGCTAAGGGTCATCAGTGCCATTTTGGATTCCAATGCTAACCTAGAGAGCAGCAAATTAGAACTGCTATCATCTAAGGCCTACTGCCCTACCAATACTGATTCCTAGATAAGTTCCAAGAGGGACAGGGGTGGGGGAAGTAGGACAAGGGGTTTTGTTGGCAGGGGCTTTGGAGAGGGTGAGGCTAATGTGTTGTGAGGGTGACCTGGCTAATGTGATTTGGGAGTGTAGGGTAGAGACCAGGTACAGCGGGGGGGGGGTCCAGAAATGTGACTAAGGGGATCAGGGGATACATTGCTGCCCTACTAGCAACAGCACACTGCACTACTGGACTTTTGGAATTGCAGCTGAACTTACCTCTTCCTCTTTGGATGATGTTAAATTCAGCTGTGTTATTGGTAGTCATGACAGCTAATGTGTAGAACTGATCTATGCTGTCTTAGCTGGCCAAACCTCCAACCATCTCTATCAAATCTGAATACCATTCATTCCGGTACTGGGCAGCTAATGCAGGATTTTTACCATGATGGCTACATTTTTACAGAGAAGATAGAACTTGGACCTATGCTCCTATCTACTGCAGGGCTGCCCAAGTCCTCATGACCTACTGGCAAGCCAGGTTTTCAGGATATCCACAATGAACATGCATGAGAGAGATTTGCATACCAAGAAGGCAGTGCAGGCAAATCTCTCATGCATATTCATTGTGAATATCCTGAAAACCTGGCCTGCCAGTAGATCTCTAGGACCAGACTTGGGCAGCCCTGGTCTACTGTGTGGTAAACCTTACACTAGCTGCTTAACACAGACCCTTGGAAGATAGTGTAAATAAGTTACCTTGTGTTTCCCCATGAAACCAGAAGTACAGCCACCACAAATTGTGGCTACACTCTGGCCCAGGGGGGATGGAGACAGGGCCACTGCCAGCAGCAGGATAGATAGGAGCTGGTGATCTTCCCCTCCTCCTAAGTGAACCCAAAAGTGCCACAGGCTACACTCCAGGTCACGAGAGAGAAAGCAGGCAGACCAGAGACCAGCAGGGGGACAAGCTATGACATAGGAGCATGCCGTGGCAGAAGAAAAACAAAAACTGGCCAGCATTCCCTGTGAGCCTGGGGATCTGCGGGCTGTAAGTGGTGGGAGAGAGAGAGAATGAGTCGACAGGAGTTATTGAACCAGGAAGAGAGCCAAGGACCAAGTCCAGAGGAGGGCTGAAAGTACTGGACCAGTAGAAGAGGTGGGCCTGCTGAGAGGAACAAGATGAACAGACCAGGCAACCAATCAGCTGGACCAGCACAAAATTTGAGGAAATCAGGAGAGAGCAGGCTAGAGCCTCTGCCTGGCAACAGATTCCACCCCAATCAGGTACCAGGAGACGAGAAGAATACCGAGGGAGCCTAGGAAGAGAGAGAAAGTTTGGAGCCATGCTGCTGGTGAGAAAGGAAGCAGGTAGGACCTGAGAAGGCAGGAAGCAGCATGGAACGAGAAGGACCAGACAAGGCAGGTGGAAGAGAAGTAGTTATGCTGGAAACAGGAGAAGAGCCACTGCTGGAATGAAAAGAAGCTGCAGGCTAAAAGGAAAGAGCTGCTAATAGAAGAGATGAGCCTTTGGAGAAGCAGAAGGGGTGAAGTGAGAGAGCCTGTTAGAGAGAGAGAGGGAGAGGGCCAAGGAGCAAGGAAGACAAGACTAGGTAGAAGCCTTTGGAAAAAACCTGCAAGCAAGTCCTAGGAGAGTGGAAGAGGTCCAATTAAACATGAGAGAAAGATAGAAACAGGAACAACAAGGAGAGATGATGGAGAGGACAGATAGGGACATGATGGATGGTAGATATGGAGCGAAGAAATGTCAAATAGATAGGAAAGGCAGAAAAAATAGAGAAAAGCAGAAGAGACACAAAACAAATTGAATGGAAAAATAAAATGCTCAGAGTAGAAAGATAGAAAAACATATTTTATTTATCAATTTGACCATGTTAGCTTTGGGAAATATACATCTCTGATATCTTGCATTTCTGTTTCTGTTTCCTTAGTTTTTCTGGGGATGGGAGGAGTGTGGCGCAATGGTTAAAGCTACAGCCTCAGCAGCCTGAGGTTGTGGGTTCAAGCCCACGCTGCCCCTTGTGACCCTGGGCAAGTCACTTAATCCCCCCATTGCCCCAGGTACATTAGATAGATAGTGAGCCTACCAGGATAGACAGGGAAAATGCTTGAATACCTGAATAAATGCATGTAAACTATTCTGAGCTCCCCTGGGAGAATGGTATAGAGCAGCGATTCCCAATCCTGTCCTGGAGGACCACTAGGCCAATTGGGTTTTCAGTCTAGCCCTAATGAATATGCATGGAGCAGATTTGCATGCCTGTCACTTCCATTATATGCAAATCTCTCTCATGCATATTCATTAGGGCTAGCCTGAAAACCCAATTGGCCTGGTGGTCCTGGGCATGCATAATGTGACCATACGTCCTGTTTTGAACGGGACAGTCCCATTTTTAATTACCTTATCCTGAAGCACACCTGAAATGTCCCATTTTCTTCCTGCTTCTCTTTGCTATCCCAACGCAGCAACAGGCCAGGCGCTGCAGCTACAGCGCTGCAGCGACTGCACTACACATGCGCCTGGCCTAAAAGCCTTCCCCACTGATTCAAATTCTGACATTGGAGAGGAAGTTCTGAACTTCCTCTCCGACGACAGAATTGATGTCGGGGGTGGAGAGACTTGTAGGCCTAGTGCTTGTGCGGTGCAGTTGCTGCACGCGCCTTGATATTGTTGCATCAGGGAAGCGGGATGTGTGGGGGCAGGGAAAGCAGGGTGGCTTGACTTGTCGGGGGCAGGGGAAGCAGGGTGGCTTGGCTTGGCTTTGGGGGGCAGAGAAGCAGGGTGCATCGGTAGTGGCATACTTAGCATATGTGACACCTGGGGCCCATCATTTTTTGACACCCCCCATCTGTACGGAAAACATGATTTTTAGTAACAATCCACATATCACACATGAGTACCTAGGAAAAGGCAGCATCTTACATACTGCAATGAGCAGTACAACATCAATACACCCATTGTAAAACTAAATAAGTCAGACTAGTACAGATCAATCCTGCAGTCAATCCTAACAAAAAAAACATGTCTTTCGAACACACAGAACACAGAAAACACCTTCGCCTAGTATGGAATATGTAATCACAAACTAACCCCTCCGTCTTTTACAAAACTGTAATGTGGATTTTAGCTACGGAGATAACAGCTCTGACGCTCATAGAATTCTGAGCATCAGAGCTGTTCCCACCATGGCTGGCGCTAAAAAATGCTCCACAGTTTTGTAAAAGGGGGGATAAAATAGAAATACATAGACAAAGGTTAACTTGAACCAGTAAGAAACTGAACTCTGCATACAGAGCACCACAGAAACAGTGACACATGTCTCCTAAAGCAATAAATAAATAGAAAATATTTTTCTACCTTTGTCTTCTGTGGTTTCGGCTTTCCTCATCTTCTTGTAAATCTCTTCCTTCCATCCACTGTCTGCCACCTCTCTTCCCCTATATAGCATCTTTTCTCCTTCTATGCCCTTTCCAGAAACTGTGTATGCCTGCCCCTTCCATCTCTCCTTTCACCCCTATTGGTCTGGCATCTCTCTCCTCTCCTTCCCTCTCCCACACCTCTCCTCTGCAATCCCTTTCCCTTTTTTCCCTCATTTTCCTTTTAAATTTATTTTCTGCATCTGTCTAAATTACGTTCTTACTACCCTCTCATCAATGTCCTTTTTTACTGTCTACCTAAAGCTTGCCACCTCTTTCCCTCACCCCTTCCAGTATTTAACTCTATCCTCATCCTTCAATCCAGCATGTGCCCTTTTTTCTTTCTCTTCCCTACTTCCTTCCAGCGTCTGCTTCCCCTCTCCCCACACTTCCATTCAGTGTCTGTCCCTCTCTCTACCTCTTCCATCTACTGTTCACCTTCTGTCTTGCCCCTTCCAGTCACTGCCCTCTCTGCCCTATCCATCCAATGTCTGCCTTCTCTCTCTTCCATACAACATCTTCCTTCTTTCTATGCTCCTTTCATAACTATCTATCCTGTGCCCCTTCTCTCCTTTGTACATGAATGATTTCAGCTCTGCCACCTCTCAATTTTTTTCTCTCTGTCACAACCCATCCCCTGATGCTCTGGCATCTCTCTCCTTTTCTTCCATCTTTCCCTCCCCCTCCATGTTCTGACATCTCCCCCTTCCTTTTCCCTTAGTCTGGCATACCTTCCTCCTTCCCTCCAAGCCCTGGCATCTCCTTTCATTCCCTCCCTCATCTTCCTTCTCCCTCCAGCTGGGTACAGCAACACTCTCCCCTGCAGCTCTGGACTTCCCCACACATGCTCCCCCCAAATTGCCAATGCTTCGGTTACTCTTCTTTCTTCCTCCCTCCCCCACGTGGGACCCTGCGGCACCATCAGCTCTTAGTCCCTCTAACACCGGCCCTGCAGGTCCGGACTTCCCCACACCTGCTCACCCCCCCCCCCCCCGTGGATCGCTATTATTTAAAATGTTATGGTAGCCGTGACGCTGTATCCATTGGAGGAGACTTCTAACCTCGGCCTGCCCCGGAACTCTTCCTGCAGCCACCACCTACCTAGGCGGGAACAGGAAGTCGCTGTTGCAGGACAGGCCAAGGTTAGAAGTCTCCTCTGATGGATACAGCGCCGTGGCTGCCATAATATTTAAAATAATAGCGATCGGGGGGGAGGGGGGAGCAGGTGTGGGGAAGTCCGGAGCTGCAGGGCTGGCGTTAGAGGCAGTGAGAACAGGACAGCTAAGCGTGCCGGTCCAACGTCGCCTTCAAAACCGGCCAGTTGTGCACCCCCCCAAGGCGTGTTGTGACCAGTCAGGTATACACCAAGCACAGGTCCCGGTCTGCTCAGAAAAGAAAGAAGTGAAAAAGAAATACCGGGGAGGAATTGGGAAGGATCAGGTTAGGGATGAGCTAAATAATAGCACTGACCAGCGGGGGAGCCCAAGAGGCCCTTGGAACTCTGCCAGGGCTGACACAGCAGGGCGTTTCCCCAAACTATATAACCCTGTCTCTCCCAGTAGAAAAGCAAGCCGGCTAGGAAGGAAGCTAGGTCCTTGCCTTCCTAAGGATCCTGTCCAGCCAGACAGGGACAACGAGTGCCAGCCTATGGAAGTTGAGCAGTTTGAACAGCCTGGAGATCTGTCTCAATCTGAAGAGCTCATGGATATCCCAGAGGCTTGGACTTGTGAAGAGAATGAACCTGAACCCATGCAGGTGAACTTAATGCTGAGCCACAAACAGTGAAGGTGTTTGCAAACCGTTTGTGTGCTGTGTTTTGCTGTTTGAATGAGGATTTTGCTTTGATAGCTTAGAGAGAGTGTGGGAGAGGATTTGCTGCCACCTGGGAGGGAATTTGTAGTCTGTTTTCAGGCCAGTAATTGTGCAAATCCTGTGACTCTCTCTTTTTCCTGGCAGCCATAATTAGTGATTGCCAGAGGCTGTTTTTCCTTTATTTTTGTGCTATGGACTAAGAATGAAGGATACCTGAATGTTGGATTATAATTTTTGTTTGGACTGAATAAAGCAACTGCTTTCCAGCAGTCTAAGTAAGCTCTAGGGAGCCAAGGTCTCTGTATGAGGCGAGACCTGGAAAGCAGTGACAAAGTAAAGCTGGTAGCTAATCAAGTTTACTTTTGTTTCTTTGCCCTTTTTGGCAAACGTTTGGATTTCTTTTTCTCTGATAAATGCTGTATTTAATCTGGAGAAAAATATCAGAATGCTGAAAGACATTACTTACCTGTTCCAAAGACATTGAGTAAAGTGAACTGTTTATTTAACCTGCCTGAGTATTGGAACTTTATTTTGGAGTTTTTTTTATTTTTTTTTTTATAAGGAAATCCAGTCCTACAGGATGACTCCATGTCGGGTCACACGCAAATGTTCATTTTGGTGTAGCCGTGCTCAGAGCCTTAGAATCCTAGCCCGGATGGCTCAGACGGCCACAGTGTACCCGGGGCGGACTTCCCCCCCCCCCTCCTTGGCACGCCACTGTGCATCGGGGAGGCAGAGTGGCTTGGCTTGTCAGGGGGGGCAGGGGAAGCAGGGTGCATCGAGGAAGCAGGGTGGCTTGGGGGGGCAGGGAGAGAGAAAGAAAGAAATGAAAGAGAGGATGCACAGTCAGAAGGAAGTGCAACCAGAGACTCATGAAGTCACCAGACAACAACGGTAGGAAAAATGATTTTATTTTAAATTTAGTGATCAAAATGTGTCAGTTTTGAGAATTTATATCTGCTGTCTATATTTTGCACTATATTTGATGAGATCCGGAGGATCCCTGCTCCCCTCTGGTGGTCTAGTGGCAGACCGGGGCAGGAGGAATCCGTCCCAGCCGACTAACAATTTTTTACACCCCCAAGTACCTTTTAAAATCATCCCCCTGTACCTTCCACCAGTACTTTTAAATCATCCTCCCCAGTACTTTTAGATCATCCCCCCAGCCATTCAGAAAGCGGCACAGGCCCAAGCAGGAGCGCAAAAAGCTTGCTCCTGACATCCGCACTCCTGATCTGTGTGCTGCTAGTGAGGGAGGGATACACATTGGACCACCAGGTACTATGACTGTTATGGCGGTGGTGGCAGTTTTAAAAGATGCGGTGATGGCAATGGCAGGCGGGTGTTTTAAAAAGTGCTGCAGCGGTGGCGGGGGGGGTGTTTTAAAACAGTGCGGGTGGGGTTAAAAATTGTACCTTCACTCTATAAGAAGCACCGAGATTTCTACCCACTTTTGAATGGAAAAAAAGTGCATCTTATGGAGCGAAAAATACGGTAGTTAAGCTCTAGAACTTGTTGCCAGAGCAAATGGTAAAAGCAGTTAAGGTAGCTGGATTTTAAAAAGGTTGGAACAAATTCCTGGAGGTGAAGACCATAAATCAGTGGTTCGCAAACCTGTCCTAGGGGCCCCCTAGCCAATAAGGTTTTTAGGATATCCCTAATAAATATGCATATTTCACCACTTTCCCACTACTTAGCTTCACTATTTAAAAAAACCACTTCAGTTATTTATTAATATCCAATACCAAAGAAGCTGTTCAATACCATATACACAAAATTTTATCATAAATATTGTAAATATTTAAAATATTATTCACCATAAATAATCCCACATATCACATTCATCATACATCATACTCAATTTATCCTTTTCCTATCGTGTGTCCTGGATGACGGGACATTCCAAAAATGACATAGGCAGTGGATAAACAGTCTGTATAGACTAATAAAGAGCCAGGAACACAAAATATTTGAATTTACAGAGTTATGACTTATTTACATTATGTTTACAATAGCCATAAATGATAACGGTGAATAATACAAAACTTTGCTAAAATAATTACAATTGGAACCAGCGTAATGTAAAATTTATTACAATAGGAAAAGGTTAAATAGTTATAATACCACTCATTAAAATGGAGATCCTCCTCCTCAGTGCACTTATCATAAAGTTCCTCTTTTCTTTCAAAAAATTCCTTCTGAATATAGTGTCTCTTCTCAACTATTGGCAGTCCATATTTGATGTATCAGAATCTATCTTCAAGAAGACTCTCATTGTTCCACAACAGTTTCTATTAACTTTCAGTATATCAGCCAATAATTCATTTCAGCTCAACATAGAACTATGTTTCACATTGCTTGTGTCTTCAGGAGCTGAAGCTGGGAGGTCTCCCTCTACCTATATATTGGCAGCCTCTGTTTAGGTAAATCCAAATCAGGTGTTGCTTGCTTACTGCACCTGATTTGGATTTACCTGAACTGAAGCTGCTAATTTTTGAGATATATGCTATGGGAGTTAGGTGTCCCATGGTAATTTCGGCATCAGCGCATGTTACCCATGCACTAAAAAAATAGCTTTTATTTTTTTTAGCAGGGGTATGTGTTTGAAGGCAGAGAGTAGGCATACCCTTTGCTAATCGATTAGCACAAATATATCACCATTCATTGACTGATTAGCATGCGGTTAGTACGTGACCCCTTACCACCTAGTAAATAGGTGGCGGTAAGGGATCACACAACAATGGCCAGACGCTAATTGGGAAAAATTGGACATGTTGCCATTTTATAGCTGCACTAAAAATGTTTGGGAAAATGATGCATTAATAATAGCCCAAGCTGTTTTATAGTGGAGCTTAGTAAAAGGGAACCGATGTTTAAAGAAAACCATTCATACTGTTGATGCTGCTGCAAACTTCATAAATGCTTTGAAATACCAGCCTCCATGTGAAAAACCATCTGTGACTTCAGGAAAGACATACAAGGGGCCACTGAAAAGTTTTCAGCCCAACCAACAAAGCTGGGGCAGTCTCCATTGAGAGCTACACACTTAATCCAGTTATTTTCCACTTTTTATATTCCATCGGAAGAATATGGAACAAAAAAAGTGGAAAATCGCTGAACTAAGTGTACAGCCCTAAATTGAGACTACCCAAACTTGTTGGTTGGGTTGAGAACTTTTCAGCGGCCCCTTACATGCATACTTTTCTATGGCATTCTGGGAACATTTTGTTAGGCAGCTTCCATTTCTTTCTGGTGAAGAATTGGACAGCCATGCTGAGTCCTAGGAACTGATAAGACTTATCTTCATGACTTTCAGGCAGTAAACACAGAGAAATATGTCAGCTTTTTATTTTATTTGCATCTTCCATTCTCTATCTCCAAGTTGTTGCTTTGCAAGTTCAAAGATATGTTGACACCTAAAAAGCAAAATATCTAACAGCAGTTATCAGTAGCTAGCTGTTACATGGATTTGTTTTCTGAAGTGATACAATCAAAAGGAACCAGTTATCAAAGCTGGATGGTAGTTAAATGTGTTTCATCAATGCATTTCTGCACCCTCAGAGGAAATACTGTATTATAAACATCTTTTTTATTTAAATTTGCCTTGATAAATAATTTTGTGTTTGTAACATGTACAGAAAAGATTCTTTCAGAATATATAGGACTTATAATTTACATACCTCTTGTTTAGTATTAATTGTATCTGGACCATACATTCCAATATGCTACTGACCTCAGAACAACTGTTTACACTCTTCTCCAAAGCAAGACAACCCTAATGAATCAGTGGTTTTACAGCCTTTGAGTATTGTGCTGACAGAGTTAATCTATGAATAAACTGATTACACTGTTGCCTTAAAAACAATGGGAAATCATTAGTGTGTTCAATGAAACAATATTGTAGATTTCAGTCTTTTGTTTAACCTTTATCACAAATATCTCTTATCTTTGACCTCCAGGGATTGCAGCTGTGTCAGTACTTCCTTTCAGTTTACTGATGACCTTCAGTTGATATTACACAGCCCTGACCTGCCTCACTGATCGGCTTGCACAGACTGCATATGCTGAGCAGGATGGAGTATACAGTAGGGGCAAAGTGAACTATTTACAAAAATTTGACTTGACACCTTTTATCAAATGTGGAAAGATGAAGACAAAACAGCTGCTATTGCTGTCGTAAGCAATCTGCTGGTGATTGAATAAAAGTGTCAAGAAAATGGCTGCTTGATGGCCTTTTGTTCTCTCTTATCCAGTTTGATGTTAGCTTGAGCCGTCAGTTCGGAATCACGGCAGTGTGATTTATCAATAGACTGAGTGACCTTGTAATTTAGCTTGCAATAAAACTGGAAGACAGCACCCTCTAGTGATAAACATATTACATTTCTATTTTTAGATAAGGTCTTTCTGAGAATTATCACCAAACAGGAAAAGTCTACGAAGATTTGTTTATTTTCTTGCTTTTACTATGCTGAAGATATTTAATAAATCGACTAAATAGCACAATAGTTCAAGTTAAATTTTCTGTGAAAGTACAGCTTTGGTGCATATGTGTGAGGGAATTGCTATCGCTCCTCATTCATGAGCTGTTTATAAAATAAATACCTAGATCTAAATATATGTTTTTAAACCTAGATGATCTATACAACGCTATTCTTCACCTGTTCATATTAATAGTAAATAATCTGAGCCATGAGTAATGGCTCAATTTTTTCCAAGTTATCAAAACATGTATTGCTAAGTCTTACTTTTCACAGATGGAAAAAAGCAGAAGTCATGAGGCTTTCATCTAATCCTTCATTCTGACCCGACTGGCACACAGACATAAAGGTGTGGAGGGGCATAATCAAAAAAACAGTCTAAGTCCTTTTTGGCCTAAGTCCTTAAACGTTCAAAGCAGAAGCAGGGAAAGTGTCCATAACCAAAACAAACGTCCTTGTTTTGATTATGGCCTGCCTCTACTAAACGCTCATCACCACTACGTCTACAAGTACACCCCCATGACGTCTACACTTTTTGGCTATAATGAACCAAAAAAACGCCTAAGCCCCAAACGTCCAACAGAAGGGCTTTTAGGCAAAGGAGGAGCCAGTCCTTTGCCTAAAAGCTGGATTCTGTAACCGATGTCTGTCAAAAACAACACCAGTTACAGAATCCCCCCCTCCCACAACGATCCAGGCAGGAGGGTGCACAAGCCCTCCTGCCATGTCGAACCATGAAACACCCCTCCCCAACAACATCGGGGCAAGAGGGAGCCCAAGTCCTCTTGCCCCGTCGAACCGCGACCCCCCCAACGGCATCGGGGCAAGAGGGAGCTCAAACCCTCTTGCCCCAGAGATCGTGACCCTCTCCCTGCCGAGTATGAGCAGGCCAGGAGGGAGCCCAAGCCCTCCTGGCCCCGGTGATCCCCCCTCCAACAGCAACGGGCCAGGAGAGAGCCCAAGCTCCCCTGGCCCCGGTGACCCCCCCCCCCCCTCTGACAGCAACGGGCCAGGAGAGAGCCCAAGCTCTCCTGGCCCCGGCGACCCCCCCCCCCCTTCGACAGCAATGGGCCAGGAGAGAGCCCAAACTCTTCTGGCCTCAGCGATCCCCCCACTCCGACAGCATCGGGCCAGGAGGGAGCCCAAGCCCTCCTGGCCCCGGCGACCCCCTACCCCCACCCCCACTACAATATGGGCAGGAGGGATCCCAGGCCCTCCTGCCCTCGACACAACTCCCCTCCCCCAATAACCGCCCCCCCCAGAACCCCCGATTGGTCCCCCCGCCGACCCCATGACCCCCCCACCCCCTTCCCCGTACCTTTTACGTTGGCCAGCCGGGTCCAGAATGGGGCCGGATTGGCCCAAGCGGCAGAAACCCCGACCACAGGTGGGGCCTGAGGTGCCTGGGCCAATCAGAATAGACCTGGGAGCCTTAGGCCCCTCCTGTGGGCGGGGCCTTAGGCACATGGGCCCAACCAAAAGAGAGAAATTTAGTACCATAGAAATCAAGTTCATTTCCTTTTACTTATAGTACACACTCATACATTTTTTTAAGTTACAAAATATGTTACCCAACTAGGTACAAAAAGTGATATTTTGTTATATGAACCCAAAAGTTCTTCCCAAAAAGAACGCCTATTCAATCCAACTGAATGAACAATTCAGTGGGCTGAACATGTCATCCTGCTGTATAACTTTACTATTGTACTACCAATATTATTAGTCACAGATTCAAAAGGATGATTTGGCATTTTGATCAACTATATTAATTTAATTAAAATTCATTTGCAGAGAAAGCAGTAGCACATGTAGGTAAATCTTTTCTGCTACTTTTAAAGATTCCAAAGCCAACCATGAAAGGTAGCAAGAGGGAAAGGGGAGGGAGAGGGGGTAAGAAAGAGAAAGAAAGAGGTAATGCTGGAGGAAGTTAGGAGAGAAAGATAGAGAGAGGACCATGCTGGATGGGAGGGAGAAGAGAGATAGACAAGGTAATACTGGATAATAATATATATATATATATTTTTTTTTTTTTTTTTGTATACCGCTATACCAAAAGTTCAAAGCGGTTCACAACAGAAAAAATGCATACAATCAATATATGTAAGATACATAATAAAACAATCAATAAGAGAATATATCTGTTAAAAAACAAGGAGAAGTTAAAAACAGTAACACAACTAAGATGTAGACATGTCAAACAGGCGTGTGTTTAAAGATTTTCAAAATTCAAAATAAGAAGTGGCCTCAAGTATAAGTTTTCCAAGCCATGCATTCCGTTTGGTGGCCTGGAATGACAAAATTCTGTTGAAAAACTTCTTGTATTAACATGATTTTGGAGAAGTGTAATTTAATAGATTTATTCTACGAGTACTCTTATTAGAACAATTCAAAGAAAACTGATGGGGGAGAAAGAGAGAGAGAGGGTAATGCTGAATGGAGAAGAGAGAGAGAGGGTGATGCTGGATAGGAGAAGACAAAGATAGAAAGAAGCAGCAATAATGGTTGATAGGGGAAGAGGGAGGAAATGTTTCATGGCATATGAGAGAGCAAGAGAGAGCATATGTTGCATGACAGGGGAGAGATAAAAATAGCATGGCGGGAAGGAGATAGAGAGATGCTTCATTGCAGAGAGAAAGAAAGAGAGGGGAAGTAGTGGAGTTGCTAGATTTCAGGGAAGAGACAGAAGAGTTAAAATGTTTACCCCTACAACCTGCCTTTTGCGCTCCAACTTCATCTTCGCCTAGCCCTCCTTGCAAGGAAGACCTAAGAAAGCTTATGTGCCAAAACTATTATCCTACCAAGCAGCTCACTACAGTTGGGAATTATTCCCCATTATAGGATCTTCTACCTCACTCATGCATTTCAGGAGGAGACTAAAAACATTCTTGTTCAACAAACTCCTAGCTGATCACTAAACCCTGCGCCCTCACTGCTCCTCAAGATGAAGCAAAATGCTCTAGTTACAGGCTCTCTCTACTCTTTAAACTGCCCCCTCACCTCACCCACCCCCTGGGGTCTCTGTATCTATACCTGCACTGAGACACTACCTCTGTTCATCTCTTGAGTTCTCCTTGTACTCCCTACTCACTTTGTTCTCGACCCTGACCTTACCATGGTCCTTTGTTATTTGTACTCCTATGTTACTTTTAATTGTATACTTACCTCTTATGTATGTTTTTCAGTTAACTCCTGTTAACCACATCAAACCTCATGGTGAATTGCAGATTTGGATGCACTGGAGACGTCTAGAAAGTCTGTTTTGAGAATGTCCATTTGGATGTTTTGACTAGTAAGATGTCCAACTGCTGGTTTATGCTTTATTTTGGACATCTATCTTTTTTGAAAATGAGCCCCTTACTGCCCAGGAAGAAAAATCATGTTAGATGGAGGATCATTTTCAGTAGAACATCTAAGTCTGACTTTGAACATTTCTGCAAGGACGTCCAAACGTTGGGACTGGAAAACAACCATTTTCAAAAATGCAAGACATCTATTTTTTTTTTTTTTCAAAAATGGGCTGTCTTGACTTTCTGGCCCTTAGGATATCTATCTATCTTTTTTGGCTATATATGAAAATCGAAACGTCCAAATGCAAAACCTCCAAAACAAATCTATTTGGACGTGGGAAGGACCATCATTTTAATGGACTAGCCACATAGGCATGCCAACTGAGCAGTAAGGCACTTTAGGGGGCACTACTGTGAACTTCACATAAAGGGTGCCAGGTACATATTTCACCATATTAATAATAATTTATAATAATAATAATTTATTTTCTTTTATACCGCTTTAACAACAGTTCTAGGTGGTTCACAGCAGAAGAAAAACTGAAACATTTCAGCGAAAAATACAATTTCATAAAACAGTACTTCATACAGCAGTCAGATACAGCATTAGTTAAAATACAGGGCTCCTTTTATGAAGCCACGTTAGCAGTTTAACGCGCATACTATCTCGTGCTAAACTGCCGGATGCGCTAGCCGCTACCGCCTCCTCTTGAGCAGGTGGTAGTTTTTCAGCTAGCACGGGGGTTAGTGCGTGATTAAAAGTCGGGCGCGTTAAAGCCGTTAAAGGAGCCCACAGTTCCCAATTACTAAAAAAAGAAAGTTTAAAAGAATAAAAATAAAAAAAAACATCTTGAGGAGCAGGGAGGGAGCAGGGTTTAGTGATCCGCTAGGAGTTTGTTGAACAAGAATGTTTTTAGTCTTCTCCTGAAATGCATGTATGAGGTAGAAGACCCTATAATGGGGAATAATTCCCAGCTGTAGTGTATGATGAGCCTTCTAAAACTCCCGCAAAACCTACTATATCTACCTGCCTATTGCCCCAACAGCCCTTATGGCTGTAGGTGCGACCTATATGGCAGTACAGTAGGTTATGGGTATGTTTTGGTGGCCTCACACTTTCTACCTTAAATGTAGTGGGTAGGGTGGGATATAGGCCTGGATCTCCCTCTCTATGGTTCACTAAATTGCCCACTAATCTGCTCTAGACATCTGCTTGCTGATCTATTAGGATCTCCCATAATGTCTGCAGCTGTAATAAAGGCTATGTACTGTTTCTTTTACATCTTTGAGGGATGAGAGGGGGTTAGTGACCACTGAGGGATGCCTTAATGAATCCAGTGGTCATCTAGTCAGTTTGGGCACCTTTTGGCCCTTATGTATATTTAAAACTGATCTAACTCTGAACTTCTAAATGACACCCTGGACATCTTCAAAAATATTTCATTACCTCTGCAAACCATTCAAGTCTTAATCCCACCCAAAACATGCCTCTAACAACCACCCGCTTTAAGATTTACATGTACTAGTGGGAAAATGAACTGTAAGATGCTAAAATTCACTTTTGAAAATCGGCACTTGGATGTGCACGGCAATTAAAATGTCTAAGTGCCACTTTATGCCATTTTTAAAATGACTTTCTGTTTTGAAAATTAGCCCCATAGTGTTATAGGAGATATAAGACAGCCAAGGACCCATTAGGACCCCCAAGGAAGGCATTTTTAGTTTGCTGGAACACAGCCAACATCGGGTCACTTGAAATTTTATACATCATTTGACTTGTATATTATTCTGTGGCTGACTTGTAACTGTGTGTGTATATATATACTAGTCTTTAAGACCGTTACATTGACGGGTGCTAGAATATGTGTGTGTGTCTGTATTTCTTTCTTTCTCTCTCTCTCTCCTTAGCCTATTTCTGTATTTCTTTCTTTTTGTCTTTCTTTTTCCTCGGCTGTCCACCACCACCCCTTGCCTGCTCCCCCTGTCCATTCTCCCTTCCTTTTTCTTCCCCTGTGTCCACCACCACCCTTTCACTGCTCCCCTTATCCATAAGCAGCCCTTCTCCCTTTGTTTTAACTCACCCCTGTTCAGCAGCACATCTTTCCTGCTCCCCTTGTCCAGAAGTAGGCCTCCGTTCCTTTTTCTGCTGCCCCTGTCCATCAGTACCTCTTTTCTACTCCCCCTGTCCAGCAGTAGGCCTCCTTTCCTTTTTTTGCCCCCACCCCCATCCATCAGCACCTCTTTCCCTGTCCAGCAGCACTTCTTTCCTACTCCCCCTGTCCAGCAGTAGGCCTCCCTTCCTTTTTTTTGCAACCCCCCCATCCATTAGCACCTCTTCCCCTGTCCAGCAGTACCTCTTTTCTGTTCTCCCTGTCCAGCAGTAGGCCTCCCTTCCTTTTCCTTTTCCTGCCCCCCGTGTCCAGCAGCACCTCTTTTCTACTCCCCCTGTCCAGCAGTAGGCCTCCCTTTCTTTTTTTGCCCCCCATCCGTCCATCAGAACCTCTTCCCCTGTCCAGCAGTACCTCTTTTCTGTTCCCCCTGCCCAGCAGTAGGCCTCCCTTTCTTTTTTTGCCCCCCCCCCGTCCATCAGAACCTCTTCCCCTATCCAGTAGTACCTCTTTTCTGTTCCCCCTGCCCAGCAGTAGGCCTCCCTTCCTTTTTCTACCCCCTCCCCCCCGGCCAGCAGCATCTCTTTTCTACTTCCCCTGTCCAGCAGTAGGCCTACCTTCCTTTTTTTGCCCCCCTCCCGTCTATCAGCACCTCTTCCCCTGTCCAGCAGCAACCCTTACCTCCACCAACATCCGCCTGAAGCCGACACCGACAACTCTGCCCTCCACCAACATCCGCCTGAAGCTGCGGTGGCCTGCAGGCACCGACAGCCTCTGCGGCCTGCTCCGACTCCCTCCTCGCCATCGCTTGCCGTTCCTCTCCCCCCTCCCCCCGGGGAAGCTTGGTGCGTTTCGGCAGCCTCCTGCCTGTGGGCCGCCCACCCGTGGTCCCCGGCCCGTTCGAGAGAGGAGCCGCGGCGGGCGGGTGAGCAGGCAAGAGGGAAGATGCTGGCAGGTGCGCCTGTGTCCCCCCCTCCGAATCAGCGGCAGCAGTGAGGAGGCACTCTGGCAGTGAGTGACGGCGAGGGTGAAGTTGCTCCGTGTTCTGGCCTGCCTCTGTGTTCGAAAATCAAATTCGGCATGGAAGCACACCTCACGGCACCAGGAATCACGAAGTTTCAAGAGCGCATGCGCGCTCTAGGGTTTTATTATTATAGATATATATATACAGTGGTACCTTGGAATCTGAACTTAATCCGTTCCAGAACCCCGTTCGAGTTCCAAGACAAGTTTTCTGGTACATCCGATCTCCTGTTCCACAATTTTTGTTGTTTTTCTGTTTAATTTATCTTGTAGAATGCATAGGTGCCATTTGCATTTTGTTATTTTTTGTCTTCTAGCCAATTTGTTGACACAATGGGAGGAAGAATAATCACTCTAATGTCTACTAAGTTTGTCCTCATCAGGATTAGATAGCACATTTATCAATGAGAAGGATTGCTTTCCTAGGTAGGTTTAGCAGTATCAAAAACTTCAAATTTACTGAAAAACTATCTATGGAAAATGTCAGTGTCCATCCAAGTATTCTTCTGGTTCCTATAGAAATGTAGAAGTGCAGCAGGAGCCATGTTTTAAAAACCTTTGGATTTTTTGACTTTCTAGTAAATGTAAGTTGCAATTTATGTTTACCAGTTACATTAGCACAAGCTATAATAGTCACTCTTTCTTATTTTATTTATAACCAGGAGCTGAAGCTTTAAGCTATGAACCAAGTTTAATTCAGTTTCATCATAATTATAAATCTACTTCCTTGATATTCCTTCTTTTTTAATGACAGGGAAATTTAACACCCCCCCCCCCTTCCTACGAAACTGAAATAGCAGTTTTTAGCACGGTGAGCCACGCTGAATGGCCTGCGCTGCTCCCGATGTGCATAGAATTCCTATGAGCATCGGGAGCAGTGCGGGCCCATTCAGCGCGCCTCTCTGTGTTATAAACTGCTAGTGCAGTTTAATAGAAGAAGGGGTTGGTTTTAAATCAGATAAATTCCTCTGAAACTGCTGACAGTTTTTCCCCAAAAATATTGAACTGTCTTATTCCATATCTTTTTTTTCCCAGCAATCAAGCCAACCCACACTAGCAGGGAAATCAGGGTCACCTTCATTAAATTCTATTTGAAAAAACAAAGCTTTCTCTTGCAATATAGGACCTAATATTGACATACTCTTGTCTCGTTGCTATGCTTTTCCAGGCAATGCCTATTCCAGGCAATAAGAGTTACTTTCCTCACTCCAAGATCAATTGCAAATTTTTGTATGGACTCACACTTATCTGTTCATTTTAAAGTTTCAAGTTTCTGCTCTATAAACTGAACAACTTTTTTTTAAAAAAATTTGCCGCTATACAGAAAGTATGGTCACAGTTTCCAGTGAAAAGTGAAAACTTATCTAAGAAAAATGACTATAAAATAAAATGAAATACGATTATAAAAATTTAATGTGTCCAAGAATCTTGCCAGGAATGCTGCTTTCCAAGTGAACTGATGCCAGGAAAAAAAAAACCAGAGAGCTGCATGCACCTGAGTGACAACACTGTGAGGTCAGTGGCAACTTGTTGGAAACGCTTGATGGTCAGATAAGTGAAGGTCAGATAAACAAAACTATTGTACTTCTGACAAAGTACTATTTTATCCATTTTTATTATGTTTATTATATAATGATCCTTGCATGTAAAAGTAAAATTGTGCTAAAAATATTTTCAGGTTCAGCTTTGAATAATGTGTATAAGTTTTGAATTGTCATGTAGGCCTGTTAACTTCCTTTTCTGTTTTATTTGACATGCGGCAATTATTTTCCAAACCCCAAACCCAGCATCTTCCATTATCTGCCCCCTCCTCCCATCCCTATCCTCAGCATGGTGAAGACCTACTTGATGCCATTTCCACTAAACTAGAACTTCCAAGACTGACTGCAGAAAGTTGATAACGTTCTTGGTTGATTATGTTTCTCTATGAAACCAGTCTGAGCATCGTGCAATCAGAAAAAAAGATGTTTATGTGCTACTTGCTGCAAACCATTGCCAGACAAGAAAAGATCAACAAGCCTTTTGTGACTGCCCCCTTAAATGCAATCGATAAACTCTTCTCTGATCTATTTGATGACTCTGAACCAATTGCAGCAGTTCTGCTCCCAAGTTTCACACAGAGTGGATGATAAATCATTCTTTTGTTTTAAGGAAGATTAGTGTTTCACATAGAGAGTCCCTTGATCAGTAACTGCAGACCCAGTCAAAAGACATTAGAAGTGCTGTAGCCTAGTTTGACTTGAAAGAATTTCTCAGATTTAAAAATGCAGGTGCAACTCATTGCCTTTTTGGTTGCTCTGGTTTATATTGACTCACAATTGCAGCTGCATATCTCATTTTCAGAATATAGTTTTACTAAAAGCAAGCAAATGGATTGAATTTTAGAGCAATAAAGTTTTGAGGATAAAACACATTAACACATTAATTGCAGTTTTGACACTTTCATTCAAATTGTATTACTCCATAATAAGCAATTAATTTTAGACTTAAATTTTTTTAAAATGTGTACTTCCCTGTACTTTTAATTACATATTAAAACATGCATTTACTTTTACTTAAGTACTTTGAGCTATTACTTTGAGCAGCATTGTTCCAATCCTTTTTCTTGATTTTCTTAAAATTTCTACCCAATTTGTGCTAAAAGAAATAACATATGGACAGTAGCATAGTGAGGCGGGTTGGTGCCCAGGGAGGTAGCACACAGCATCGCCACAGCATGCGACCCCCTACCCTTCCCTACTATGCTGTGCGTACCCCCACCGTCTGCTTTGAGAAGAGATGGCTCAGGGGTGATATGATAGAGTGGAATGGAAAGGGTAGATGCAAATTGCTTGTTCACTTTTCCAAAAATATCAGGGGGGCATGGATGAAGCTATTAAGTAGTAGATTTAAATCAAACCAGAGAAAATATACACGTGTAATTAAACTCTGGAATTCATTGCCAGAGAATGTGGTGAAATCAGTTAGCTAAGCAGGGTTTAAAAAAGGCTTGGATAATTTCCCAAAAGAGAAGTCCATAGGCCATTATTGGTATGGCTTGGGGAAATCCACTGCTTATTCCTAGGATAAGTAGGATACAATCTGTTTACTACTTCGGATCTAGCTAGGTCCTTGGGACTTGGGTTGGCCACTGTTGGATACAGGATACTGGGCTTTATGGACCTTTGGTCCATAAGTATGGCAATTCTTATGTTCTTATGCATACCTCTTGAAATGTTCACTGGCATGAGCTGCATCTTCTACCTGCTGCTTGTGCCAGCCTTGACTCCCTTCTAACATCACATCCTTATCCATAATTTCCTTTTACATATATTTTAAAATAAAAGTGAAGGTATGTCTCTGGCAAAAACAAAACAAAACCATTTTTAGGAACATTAGAGAGTAAGACTAGAGGGAATTTGGAGGTTTAGTTCATTTGCTACTATGCACCAGGTATTAGACGGCTTCTCTCATGGTGTATTAACTTGAGCCTCTTACCGTCTGCTGGTCAACCCTTTGAGGTCCAAAAAGGTTCTTAGATGTTCAGGGAGAAAGAAAATGTATTTCAAATCCAGGTATCTGACAACACATTTGCAAGGATATGCTAAGAGAAAAGTAGCTCCTAGCATCTTCGTTTCTTCTCTCATAGTTAGAAACTCTTTGCAGTGCTCCTGTGTGGACTTAGTAACAGCAGGATAGATTCACAGTTTCCGACCACAAAATGGGATTCCTCCCTTTTTGAAATACATTTTTATTACCAAATTTAAATCTTGTTCAAAGACAAAATTCACAATTAATGTTGCTCTCTCTTTGACTTCAGATAATGATTCTTTTAATATTGTTGTAAGATTTTGCAGGTTGTTTTCACCCAGCACATTTTGCGTCGGGTCTCCAAATTTTTTACTCTTGGGTAACAATAGATAATAAGCTTTATTTATCAGAGGAATATTATCCTTAGGAAAATTTAAATATTCTATTAAAAATTTTTTTGAAAACTTCAAATGGAGACATAGCTTGAATCTTTGAACAATTTAAAACTCTTAAGTTCAAACGCCTATTAAAGTTCTCAATCTGTTCAATTTTGTGATGAATGGAGTATTGATCTTTTATAATCTGGGCTTCTGAATTTTTCATGAAACCAGTCTCTTTCTGAATCTTATCCATGCATTCCTGCTTTACCATAGCTATAGTCTTAGAGTAAGTATCTACTTTGTAAATAAGTACCTCCATATCTTTAGCCATTTTCTCCACAGCAACATCCACCTTCCTAATGGCTGCAAGAAGTTTCTCCAGCGTGACTCCAGGAATTTCTGTCGGGTCTCCAGCTCCTCTGGCTTGTCCTTTAGTCTCTTGTAAATCAGCTACTGAAGGTCCTTCTACTTTCAGCTCTGGGATCTCCTCATCTACCATCTCAGGGCTAGAATCACCACTCCGTCCTTCTGCTGGATAAAGAGGGATGGAGATTGTCAGGGGCATCAAAGAAATATCTTGGCCCAGGGAGCTGAGCTCTCCTTTGCTCATGTCCCCAGTGGGATCAGCTTCCTGATGCTCGCTCCGGGATCTGGCTGAGTCTCAACGCTCAAAAAACTGCTGAAGCGTTAGCTGGAATGGAGAGGACATAAGAGCTGTCTGCTTCACGATCCTCACCATACTCTTCCATTTAGTAGGCGGCATAGTGAAGAAAAAAATGCTTCCCAGAATAATTTTGAAATGGAAAAGAGGAAAACTTCCACTGAGCATTTTGAGCTCAGTCATAGCTGTCCGCCATCTTGTCCTCTCCTAACTTTATCAGAATGTTTGATTGTAATTACATTAAGGCTGGCTTTACTAAAAATTTTTACCAGTTTGGCCTTTATATTAGGGATGAAAAAGATTATTTGTAATTACTTGATTATCTAGAAACCTTTTTCATTTATTTTCCTGCAATCATACCTAATTGGTTAATTGTTAAAAAAAAAAGTTATTAAAAATAAAATAAAATAATGAGTTCACACAAATGCAAACACAATATTGAATGTTAATTACCATTTTATTTCATGCTAACAATTGTGAAAGAGTTGGCTTAATGTTGGGTTTTACTAAACTGTGGAAGAGCTTCTTACCGTGGCAAGGTGAGGTAAATGCTCCAATGCTGATAGGAATTGAATGAGCATCAAAGCATTTACCTCGCCAGCCCACGGTAAGAAGCTCTTCCATGGTTTAGTAAAGGAGCCCTAAAACAGTGGCCTTATCAAATTATCTTTTACTCTCAGCATTATGCTTATCTTTATCACCATTTTCTCCTGAACTCATTTGTGTCCACTTCTTTCAACTATTTATAAGCTAATTATTCATCTCTTTTTTTAATGAATTATGTTGAAGCTAAGGTGAAATATTTATTCAGAAATCCCAGACAAACACCTCGTTTGAAACATTTTCATCAATTCTAATAAGCTATCAGTTACTCATTATGGTACAGAGCCAGCATTAAATTCTGTGATCCATAAACCTTTTTAAGAATGTGCTATAGTTTAGTTTTTCATTTAGAGGCTATAAAAGTGTTCACTAAAGTTATGTTGGAGAGAAATGATTGAACGTACTAAACCACTCCTTAGAATATAAAATCTTTTCATAGACATTTTATGACACAAGTCTTAAAGGTTTACTGCTACTGACTTTTATACAAGGCTTTTTATTTCTTGATTCCAGCTATAGTTCTACAAATGAACTGTGACATTAAAAAGGTTTAGGATGACATTGCCTTAGCTCACTTTCTAAAGCCCTTACTCACTGAGGGCTATTTTCCCCTTCTGAGCCAATGACAACATTTCTCATTGAATAGGCTTTTTGATTCAGGGAGTTCAATTTTCAAAAGGTTTTTCACTCTTCAGTGCCTATGGCCAAACTAGAATTTCAAGTTTCTGACTAGCTATAACTCTCCAAATTACACATATTTGATCAAATGTTTACAACACGATTATACAAAAAGTATTTTAAAACAACACAGTAAAAGCAGAAAGGCAAATAGAGAGATAAAAAATTGCAGCAAAACAAAAGATGAATTGGATACTGAGGCTGTCCAAATCCAAAACCTATTTAACCTTTTTTCATAAGGGGCTATTCAATTTCCTTTATTGTTTTTGTTATCTCTCCTGCAACCTTTTTTAGTTATGCTATATCATTTTTTGAGATGAGGTAACCAGAAAATAACCAATACTCAAGGTTAGGGTTACCAGTGTCCGGATTTACTCAGATATGTCCTCTTTTTAAACATCTGCCCAAGTGTCCGGAAGAGTTTTCAAAACCCGGCAGTTTGTCCAGGTTTTGAAAACCTCATTTGTTCAGGGCCACGTCTGGAGGGCCTCTGTGCATGCGTGGATGCAATATGATGATGTCACATGTATGCATGTGATGTTATAGTGTCACATCTGTACATGTGCAGAAACCTTCCAGATGCGGCCCTGAACAGACAAGGTTTGTGTGGAGCCGTGGTTGGAGAGTGGAACAGGTCGGAGTTGTGGGCGAAACATGACAGGGCAGTAGGTGGAATGGGGTGGGAATGAGAGCGTAATGGGGTGGGGTCAGGCGTCCTCTTTTTTTTAAAAAACTAAAAATCTGGTAAACCTACTCAAGGTAGATCACACCAGAGACCTTTACAGAAGCATAATGATATTCTCAGTTTTCTTCCTTCTTTTTTGAATAATTTTTAGGGGTGTGCAACATAAAAATGTTCATGTTTCATTTAAACACAACAAAGAAGCAAGATAGATGTCTGAACCAACCATTAATTACGTTTTATTCAAAACAGTATATAGGAAATCTAAAAGTTCAAGGTCTTTAGACAGACCATTTGAAGTCCCAGATGAATAGAATCCTATTGTCCTGAGGGTTTTATCTGGAATTGGGTGCAGTGGCGTACCTAGGGTATGTGACACCTGGGGCCCATCATTTCTTACACCACCCTGGCCCATCATTTTTTGACACACACACCCCCGGCCCATCATTATTTTGACCCCCCACCCGCCCCCGCCCTTGGTACACCACTGCTACGGTTCAAGAAAGGCTAAGAAGCCGGCAGGAGTGTGAAAGCTTCCTTTAAGGAACACCCTCTAGATCTGGCTCTATCCCGCCCCCTTCATGACAGCGTTCTCAACCATTGGTCGACCTTGCAGTGAACAATTAAAAAGTTAATAATTCTAAAAGACAAGACTCTATTTTTATAGGAAACCCCCCCCCTCAAACCCCCCCTATTACATTACATTAGGGATTTCTATTCCGCCATTACCTTGCGGTTCAAGGCGACTTACAAAAGATTTATAAAAGGGGGTTACAAAGGGAGAACAATTGATTTACTAGAGTAGTAAAGAGTAGATCTTTTGACATTTCTCGGGTTGTTAAGATTAAGGTGGCTTACAAAAGAATTATAAAAGGGGGTTACAATGGAAGCAAAATTGTCATTACTAGGGTAGTAAAGAGTAGATCCTTTGTCAATTTTAGCGTTGTTAAGAGTACGTGAAGTTAGGGCTGTTTTCAGGAATTTCATGAAAACATTATAAAATATAACATTCATTGCACATTGAAACCTTAAGTCCCACTCCTCTTTATTGCACAAAAGTTATTCACCCCTAAACTGTACTGTCTGTTCCCATAGGTTTTTGCAATCCAAATGCATGACCTTGCATTTTTCAGCATTAAATCTTCCTGTTTCTGATGCTAGAGCCAGAGAGGCTTCAGGCCTGACAAGCAGCAGCCTGACTTCAGTATCACATTATTAAAGCAAGTTCCCAAGGCCGTGAGGGTCTCAGAGAAGGAGCAGCATTGGAGAGGGAGCTGCCGGTATGCAAAGTGAGTTATGAAGAGGCAACCATTGCAAAAAGAAAAGAGATAAAGATGTAGATTGCAAGGAGAGGAAGAGGAGAGGGGAGAGATAGCTCCCGTGGTGGGGTGGGGTGGGAAGGGGACGAGAAGAGAGGAAATAAGATAAGATGAGATGCCCAAGGACGGGAGATGAGAGATGCCTAGGAGAGGAGATGAGATGCCCATGTAGAGGAAATGGGAAGAGATGGTACTATGGAGGGGAGGGGAGGAGAAATCATTATAAAAATAAAATCACTAGATTTTTATATTTTTAGTAGGGCTGTACACTCTAAATTTATTTCAACTTTTACATTTGGCTCATGCAATTAATTGCACAATTAAAATTTTTAATAGATGTATATCCCTAACAATTACATCTGCAATACACAGATTAGTTACTTGGTTTAAACACTTTTATAAGTAATGTCATTCTTTATTTTTCTCTGTACAGCTATTGTTTGTTTTTTCTTGTATTGGCCTTTTGATTGGTTAGAATGAGAATATCCCAAATGATCAAGATCTAACCAGAAGAATAGCTGAACTTTCCTGTTTCTCCAATCCTAATTAGTAGAATTAGTCTTTTCTAGGGAATAATAATTCTCTTTTGATTTTCATATACACACATCTACAAATTTGACGGATATAAATGTTTAGAAAAATTAGCATAGGGCTACAGACTCTGGTACTTCTAGTTTATCAGTCCAAATCCAGCAGCTCAGGTTAACACTAGAAGATGTTATCAGCTGTAAAACACCTGGTAGCTTAAGTCAAAGGAAACTGCAGTCTTAGTCCAGTTCCCGGTGGACACATGCTCAGAACACAGAAGCTAGTATTCTAATAGGTTACAAATTGGCATCCTGTTAGGAATCTTAGCAGAGACCAACAAATGCAGAGGAATGGAAAATGAAGTACACTCTCACCATTACATATGTTCCATTTATAACAGGTCTAAATTGCACTGCCTCTGTTATACATGTTGGCCCAGATTCTATATAAGACGCCCGGTCTAAGAAGCCGACGGGCGTCCTGTAAAGAAACGCGCCTACAGTAAACCCGATTTTCTAACTGACGTCCATGTTACAGTCGCCGGTTAGATAATCAGGCGCGGTTGCTGAGCTTATTGCTGGAAGGGAACTCCCTGCCTTGATAAATTTAGTGACCATGCCTGTAACTGCCAGTCCCCCCAACGAACACAGCAGGAGGGATGCCCAATCTGTCATGCCCAAAGCACCCCCCACCCGCACCTGAATCTCTGGCAGGAGGGTGCCCAATCCCTCCTGCTGGAAAAAACCTACCTCCTGCCCCCCTTGAAGATCGCTGGCAAGAGGGTGCCAATCCCTCCAGCCAGGACACCCCCTACCCCCTGGCAGGAGGGTGGCCAATCCCTCCTGCTAGAACACCTCCCATCCCACACCCAAATGAAACTGGCAGGAGGGTGTCTAATCCCTCCTGCCAGAAACCCCCCACCATAGATATCCTAATGACTGGACCCACCACCCTTCCTAACACTTCCCCGAACCTACTTCTAACCTTTTAATGTTGGCCGGCTGACTGGGTCTTCCCACTGTCTATCTGGCAGGCCCGCCTCCAGTTGGCCCATGTGCCTTAGGCACCACCCATAGGTGGGGCCTTAGGAACCTGGGCCAATCAGGCCTTAGGCCCCTCCCTGGTGCATCCCTCATTTCAATGGAGGTGGGCCGGCCATACAGCCGGTAGAAAGACCCAGCCGGCCAACATTAAAAGGTTAGGAGGGGTTCAAGGAGTGGTTAGGAGGGGTGGGGGGGTCTGCACATGGGGGAGCACTTGTGGGGGTACGGGGGGATCCCAGCATCAGGATATCTATGGTAGGGGGTTTCCAGCAGGAGGGATTGGGCACCCTCCTGCCACAATCTTCAAGGGGGGTGGGGGTGTCCTGGCAGGAGGGATTGGGCACCCTCCTTCCATGATCTTCAAGAGGGCAGGGAGTGTTCCAGCAGGAGGGATGGGCATCTTCCTGCTGGCAATCTTCAAGGGGGGGTGTGGAGGGTGGCGTTTGTTCCGGCAGGAGGGATTGGGCACTCTTCTGCCGGCAATGTTCAATCGGGAGTGGGGGTATTTCAGGCAGGAGGGATTGGACATCCCTCCTGCTGCATTCGTTCTGGCAGCCGCAACCATGGTTGTTAAACTTATCGTGGCAGGGAGATCCCTTGCATTTTGCTGGCCTACATTACAAGCATCTCCTGCTGGACTAGGGAGATGCGTACGGCCACCTAGGTTTGCCTAAGGCGACTTCCGGGGCAAACCACATATACGGCTAGCTTTAGGTGAGCTTAGGCAGGCATGTGGGCCACCCTAGGCTCCCAGGCGCGCCTCCAATGTAGATGGCTTGCCTTGGGAGCTTTTTTCTAAAAACGTGCGTCCCGATTGGCTGGTTAGACAGCAGTAGGATGCCTACCACTGCCTTCAATCGGAACACAGTTTATAGAATCAGGGCAATTCTGTGCATAAACATATTGTAAGATTTTTAGTTTGGCATGTTTCAGAAATACTAAAGTTATAAATGTAGAAGAAAAATTAACTGGGCTTTAATGGTCCTAATAACCCTCCAACCCCCCTACCCCCCAAAAAACAAAACCCTTATCTAACAGATAGAGATATACAGTATATTAGGTTAGAATTCTGAAAACAGATCTTTTCTGGTGGCAGATTTTCTAATTAGATATGACATTGAGTGGTTTAAAATAGTTATATAGAAAACAGTTATTTATCCTTTTAATCAACATTAAAACATGAAACCGATGACCAAGGGGCCATTTTATTCATGCTTAGCATGCATTAATGGAATTAGCAAGCACTAACACCCTAATTCTCACTCTCTCTTTATTGCTCAAAATTGTGTATATAAATGAGTATATACCCAATTTGTGCATGCAATTTAATTAACAAGACAGGTTTGTGCCAATAATTGGGCACTAATTATTTGTGAGAGTCAGGGATTCTCTTTCAATAATGCCACCAGGCAGCGGGGGCGTTAATCAAAGAGAGAAGGAACTACAACCCCCAGGATGCACTGGCCTCAGCAGCTTAGGGCTGAACCTCCTTAGAAGATTTGGAGAGCTGCTGGGTCACAGGGGAGGGCCCTAGGCAAACATGAGTATATTTGTTTCAGTTTGAGAGTCATTCAGAGAGGTCCCTGGAAGACAAAGTAATTCTCTAGCTTTCCCCTAGATGAGGCTGAGGCAGAAGAACTGGGGAAGCTAACTCCACTTGAACTGTGAAAAAAAGACTGAACAAGGTGAAATAGTTACTGACAACTTGTTTGAGGGTATCTGGGCTCTATGTGTGGACCAGCTTTGTTGCCCATGGAGGCCTCAGAGGGAACAGAGGATCAAGGGAAGCTGAATGGAAAAGCTGACCTGTTTTGCTGAAAGAATCTGCTAGAGGTAAGATTTTCCCATTTGGAAAAATCTGCCTTTATTCTTATACCTGACCAGAGCTTTGATTGAATGCTGCATAAAACTGTTTCTTTGGAACTGTGATAAAGACTGTGTTTGGGGCATGACAAACCCTACTGAGAATATAAACAGAAAGTAGTGGGGGACTTGTAAAGCATAGTTGTTTCTTTGGAAAAGAAAAAAACAAAAACAAAAACTGCAGACCATGTACAGGATACAGGCACTGTTTATTGCAACTTTAGTGAAAAAGTAAATATACAACCTTATTACCAACCAAGGGGCCTGACACGGTCCGTGTTTTGGACAACATACCTTTGTCAAGGGTCCATGGTGGATAAGGTATTGGAACAAAAAGCAATAGAATGCAACAAACTAATCCAAACGGGTAAACTTGTCACGATGGATAAAAATGCATGAAATCGACAAACGTAGTGGACGATAGTCATAATCTAAAGTACTCCTCTTCTTGAGGAAAGCTGCCTAAGAGCTGGGCTGAAAGCAGGGAATAGCTAGCAAGAAATGGTTACTTTCCACAACAGTGTTTTGTACAATAAATGTAAATTTTTTATTTTGTATGTTAATATGTAACTTGCCCTGGATAAGGGCGGGTCAGAAATAAACAAACAAGCAAAACTGTCATCTCCTGCAATCCAATCCAGGACTTCAGAGCCACTCTTTAATGTTCCACCTGACAGTGAGCTGGGGTTTCTAATTAGGCAGATATGTTATGTTTATCAGGTTTTCTATTCCACCTTTACCTATTCAGTTCAAGGTTGGATTACTTTACAAGAGGTTGGGTCAGTTATCCAGGAAGTTACAATGGACAGTTTGACACAGACATTCAATAGAGTTGCTAGTAGAGGTAGATCAGTACAGTTATTAATACAGTTAGGTCTCAAGGGGCATGGCTTGGCTGCAATATAAGATGGACTGGTGATTCTACAGCTCTTCCCTCAGCAGCAATATTCAGCCAATTTGTCAGCACAGGAGGTCAAATTTACTCTGAAAAAGTGAATATTTTGATTTGTGAAAACTTCTACAGCAGATATGGCTTCAGGAAGTTCAGACTAGAGATAACATTTGTTGTGGGGCCCTCAGCTAAACGGGCTAAACCAGACCCACCAACTTCGTCAAAAGTGCCACTTCCTAAAGATACCTCAGAAATGTTTGAACAAGTGTTACTGGAGCTGAAATTTATTTATTTATTCAATTTTTTAGCCCGTCCTCCCTAAGGAGCCCAGAACGGGTTACAAAGTACATCTATAATAATCCTGACAAAACAGAGATGATATAATTTACATAAATTACAATATAGACATGACAATAAAACATATGCACTAAAAGAAGAAGTTCACAATCTCTCACAGCAGTTAAAAGTATGTGATGCAAGGACTGGGCAGTTAGAACACCATCTTTCTGAGGTGGAATAAATTTCAAACTGACCATAAAGCTGTGGCTCATCTGACTAAAGAATTGGAGGATGCTAACAACAGAAGTAGGAGTAATAACATTAGAGTATTAGGACTTCCAGAGGGGGGTAGAGGCTCAGATGCTGTATCTTTTCTTGAAGCTTTATTGCCCAAGCTGCTTTCCCTCAATCTGAAGTATCCATTGGAAATAGAAAGAGCACATCGCATTCCACCCAGGGCTTCTAACAGTCAAAAAGGTCCCAGGCTCATGATATTCAGGGTACTGCATTTTCAACAGGCTACCGCTGAACAAATGAAGTTGCTAAAATGGCAGGAAACAAAAATACATCTTCTCCCAGATTTTGCTAAAGTTACTGCAGGCTTGAGAAAGCAGTTCCTGTTTCTCCGACCTCAGCTGCAGCAGTTGGAAGCAAAATATGGGCTGCTGTATCCGGCGGTGATGAAGATAACATTCAAAAACAAAACCCGCCACTTTGATAACACGATTAAACTACAGGAATACATTAATCAGCACTTAGATCCAATGACATAGGAGAGCACAAGGAATACATCTTTATTTTAATTTGGTTTTTTAATGGACATTATACAAAATTCCTTTCATGCCTCTCTAAAGTACCAGTGTCCAAGCTGTATTCATACTTTATTGATACCTGTGTGACAGCTTTGTGGAGTTCTGATAATGGTCTGCTTTTCAGCTGCTGTTGCTCTATTAATGCTCTATGTTTATCAGTGCAGTGCTTATATGGAGTTTCAATCAGCAGGTATCCTTCATAAATCTGTTACAAGAAGTATCGCTAAGAAAGGAAAGCTTTCTAAAATATTTAAATGTTAAAATATCTCTTAACATGAATACAGTGGGGCTTGGGTAACTCTTAAATTATGTTTAAGCAAGCAGCGAAATCAGCAGTGCAAATATTGCTTTGTTGCCGACAAAGCTAAATCAGCAGAGGAGAGAAACAAGCACGTGGAGGGAGAGCGGTGAGCAGAGAGAGCGGGTGCTTGTAAGGCTGGGGCTGAGATAGCTGCGAGGAGAGTAGTCGGGAGGCAGAGCAAGCTGCACACGGAGAGCGGAGAGGAGAGAAAGGCAGTTGGGAGGCAGAGATCGCTGAACAGGGGAGAAGAGAGGTGAACAGCGATCAGTAGCAGGAGAGTGGGAGGCGATCGAGACTCGGAGAGGGGAAGCGGCAGGCAGTAGCTCCGCCCACCCCCCGACGTCACACACCCAATCTCCCCCCATAAAAGGGAGCGAGCCAACGGAGGGTCCACAAAGCTAAATCAGCAGAGGAGAGAAACAAGCACGTGGAGGGAGAGCGGTGAGCAGAGAGAGCGGGTGCTTGTAAGGCTGGGGCTGAGATAGCTGCGAGGAGAGTAGTCGGGAGGCAGAGCAAGCTGCACACGGGGAGCGGAGAGGAGAGAAAGGCAGTTGGGAGGCAGAGATCGCTGAACAGGGGAGAAGAGAGGTGAACAGCGATCAGTAGCAGGAGAGTGGGAGGCGATCGAGACTCGGAGAGGGGAAGCGGCAGGCAGTAGCTCCGCCCACCCCCCGACGTCACACACCCAATCTCCCCCCATAAAAGGGAGCGAGCCAACGGCGCGCAGCCGTTCGGCGCGCGGCGAAGGCGAGCGGCAAAGGCGCTCGCCTTAGCGAGATCGCCTTTGCGAAGAGCCTTAAGAAGAGCCAGAGGGCAGACTACAGAACACTTACAGGGCAGAAAGAGGTCCCCTCTTACCCATTCACTAGCAGGCCAAACACACTCACAAGCAGGCCAAATACACTCACAAGCAGGCTAAACACACTCACAAGCAGGCTCATTCTCAAGCAGGCAAAAACACTAACAAGCAGGCCAAACACTTTAACAAGCAGACTCACTTAAAGGTAGGCAATAACACTCTAACAAGCAGGCTCACTCTCAAGCAGGCTAAAACACTAACAAACAGGATCATTTAGAAGCAGGCAACACACACTCACAAGCAGGTTCACTTACAAGTAGGCAAAAATACTCTGACAAACAGGCAGACCTCTCAAACTATATAGAAGGCAGCCCGACACAGTCACTCTCACACTGACCTTAGGCGGACTTTTCTAATTTCTCTCTTTTTATTTATCCAACTTGGATATGGCAGGGAGAACAAGAAGCGTTAAGACTAACATCAAGAACAGCATTCCTGTCTCCGAGGGGTTGAAGGGGGTGGTCACGGCCTGCGCTCAGACAGAGGAGGACCCGAGACGGTGGACAGAGGTCGCTGTGCAGACCGAGGCCTTCCCCCAGCAGTATACCACAGTCTCTACGCAGACAGAGGAGGTGGAACAGCTGGACGGTGACATCTTGCAGGAACTATGGAACCTGAGGGAGGAAGTGAAACGCTTGCGGAGCATCCGAGAGGATGAGGCATTCATCGATGAGGTCGTCCAGGAGCTGTCCCACATCACTGTGCCGGCACACGATGAGTCCATCCTCGAGACGCCCAAACCTTCAGCTTTGAGACCAACGATTGGGGTGCAGGAGATGGCCGGAGATGCCGACTCCTGGCAGCTAGTAACCTCCTCCACAGGCAAGCGCAGAAGACCCCCCCCTTATTTAGCCTCATCTTCTTCTCTTTCTCGTACACAGGGTAGCTTCACATCAACCCCACAACTCACCCTGAGGAACAGATTCCAGATCTTACAGGAAGGAACGGCCGACGAGAATCTGGAAGACGCCCATCACACGACTCCAGTTCCGGGGACATCTGATCGACATCCTCAAAGGAAGCGCAGAGTGATAGTCATCGGGGACTCCATGTTGAGGGGCACCGAAGGACCAATATGCAGACCAGATATGCAGTCGAGGGAGGTCTGCTGTCTGCCTGGAGCCAGAATACGAGATGTGACAGCCTGTCTTGATAGGCTTCTCAGGCCCAAGGACCACTTCCCAATGCTGCTCATCCACGTCGGAACGAATGACACTGCCAAGAACACTCAGGAGGGCATAGCTAGAGACTTCGGAGCTCTGGGGGAGAGGCTGAGGCAGACAGGAGCACAGGTAGTATTCTCTTCAATTCTTCCTGTTAGGGGCAAGGGAAGAGACAGGGATGAACGTATTCTGAAGACAAATGAGTGGCTACAACGATGGTGCTGGGAAATGAACTTCGGATTCCTGAATCACGGGGAGGCACTACAGGGACTCCAGGGATCAGACGGACTCCACCTGACCAACAGAGGTAAGAACGTCTTCGGACACCGAGTAGCCCGCCTGCTTCGAAGAGCTTTAAACTAGGTAAGTTGGGGGAGGGTACCCATTTATATACCGGAGCAGTAAGTAACAATCCTGATAAGGTGAACCAAAACTCCACTTCTAAGTCAGAGGTAAGTACCCTTGCTGCAAAAGATTCGCTAGGAGACACTCTAATTCAGATGGGTAACTCTCTAAAGGAGTTTAGACACAAAGAGTGGAGAGCTATGTATGTAAATGCACACAGCCTAGGGAATAAATTTCTAGAACTAGAAACAGAAATAGTAAATGCAGACCTAGACGTGGTAGCAATATCCGAAACATGGTTCACTGACTCTCATGGGTGGGATATAACTATACCAGGATATAACCTGCTTCGCCAAGATAGAGAGGGTAAGTTGGGAGGTGGGGTAGCACTTTACATCAAAGAGAACATCAAGACAACTAGGATCACAGATGTCAAGTACACTGGGGAATCCATCTGGGTAAACCTGGCCAGAGGCGGAGAAAAATGCCTATACCTCGGTGTGGTATACAGACCTCCAAGACAATCGGAGGACAAAGACACAGAATTAATTGAAGACATTGAGAATATCACCTTACGGGGGGACGTTGTCCTGTTAGGGGACTTCAACATGCCTGATGTAGACTGGAACACATTCTCAGCAACGACTTGTAGTAGCAAGAGGATATTAACATCCATGAAGGGAGTACAGCTCAAACAAATGGTACTAGAGCCCACTAGGGCCCAGGCCATCCTGGACCTGATACTTACGAACGGGGAAAGCGTCACGGAAGTCTTGGTGGGAGAAACGCTGGCAACCAGTGACCATAACATGGTATGGTTCAACCTTAGAAAGGGCTTCCCTAGATCACAAACAAAAACGAAGGTACTCAATTTCCGGGGCACTGACTTCGCAAGCATGGGTGATTTCGTCCATCAGACGCTACAGGCTCAAGAAACAACGGATGATGTGGAAGCTATGTGGTCAACACTGAAAAGGACACTACACGAAGCAACTATCCGCTACATAAAATCGGTAAATAAACAACAAAGAAAGAAGAAACCCCGTTGGTTCACTGATGAGATCTCACACCTAGTCAAGGACAAGAAAAGAGCATTTCTTTCATACAAACGCACCGGGGAGAAAGAAGCTAAAATTGAATACAAGACAAGGTCTGCAGCGGTCAAAACAGCAGTCAGGGAGGCCAAACTTCGAGTGGAAGAAACTCTAGCAAAGAACATTAAGAAAGGGGACAAATCCTTCTTCAGGTATATTAGTGACAGACAGAAGAACACAAACGGGATAGTACGTCTTAGAACAGCAGATGGGATTTATGTGGAAACAGATTCCGAAAAAGCCAAACTACTGAACGATTACTTCTGCTCAGTCTTTACCTGTGAGGCACCTGGACACGGGCCACAGCTGGAAGCAAAGCCAAGCAAGGAAGACCCATTTCAGAATTTTGGGTTCTCACCAGCTGATGTTTATAGAGAACTGTCAAGACTCAAGGTGAGCAAAGCCATGGGACCAGACAAATTGCACCCACGAGTACTCAGGGAGCTGTGCGATGTCCTGGCGGAACCGTTAACCATGCTCTTCAATCTCTCCCTGAGTACAGGGAGAGTCCCCCTGGACTGGAAAACAGCTAACGTCGTTCCTCTGCACAAAAAGGGTTGCAGAGCGGAGGCTGCAAATTACAGACCAGTGAGTCTCACATCAATAGTGTGTAAACTCATGGAAACACTACTTAAATGTAAATTAGACACGATTTTGGATGAGGGGAATCTAAGGGATCCTAGTCAACATGGATTCACTAGGGGTAGGTCATGCCAATCCAATCTTATCAGCTTCTTTGATTGGGTAACAGGAAAGCTGGACTCGGGAGAGTCTCTAGACATAGTGTACTTAGATTTCAGTAAAGCTTTCGACAGCGTCCCACACCGTAGACTATTAAACAAGATGAAATCTATGGGGTTAGGTGAGACACTAATTGCATGGGTCAAAGATTGGCTGAGTGGAAGACGTCAGAGGGTGGTGGTCAATGGCACCCTCTCTGAGACATCGGAGGTGACCAGCGGAGTGCCACAGGGCTCGGTCCTGGATCCACTCCTTTTTAACATATTCATAAGAGACTTGACCCAAGGGCTTCAGGGTAAAGTAACTCTATTCGCTGATGACGCCAAACTATGTAATATAGTAAGTGAAAGCAATCTGCAGGATAGTATGACGCTGGATCTGCTTACGTTGGAAAACTGGTCCTCGACATGGCAGCTGGGCTTCAACGCTAAGAAATGTAAGGTTATGCATCTCGGTAGCAGAAATCCATGCAAACCTTACACCTTAAATGGAGAAACACTAGCTAGGACTTCAGAGGAAAGAGACTTGGGAGTAATCATCAGTGCAGACATGAAGGCCGCCAAACAAGTAGAGAAGGCCTCATCCAAAGCAAGGCAACTTATGGGATGTATCAATAGAAGCTTCGTTAGCCGCAAATCTGAAGTCATAATGCCACTGTACAGAACCATGGTGAGACCTCATCTGGAGTACTGTGTGCAATTCTGGAGGCCACATTACCGTAAAGACGTGCTTAGAGTTGAGTCGGTTCAGCGGATGGCCACTAGGATGATCTCGGGGCTCAAGGGTCTCTCGTATGAAGAAAGACTAAACAAATTGCAGCTCTACACTCTAGAGGAGCGCAGGGAGAGGGGGGACATGATTGAGACATTTAAATACATCACGGGACGTGTCGAGGTGGAGGAAGACATCTTCTTTCTCAGGGGACCCTCGGTCACAAGGGGGCATCCATTCAAACTCAGAGGAGGGAAATTCGATAGTGACATAAGGAAGTATTTCTTCACAGAAAGGGTTGTAGATCACTGGAACAAGCTTCCAGAGCAGGTGATCAAGGCCACCAGCGTTATTGACTTTAAGAATAAATGGGATGCCCTAGTAGGATCCTTACGAAGGTCGAGTTAAGGAACTAGGTCATTAGTACTCAGACTTAATGGGGTGGGTCAGTAGAGTGGGCAGACTTGATGGGCTATAGCCCTTTTCTGCCGTCATCTTTCTATGTTTCTATGTTTCTATGGTTCTTATTTGAAGAACTGAGGGCTCCTTTTACTAAGGTGCGCTAGGGCTTTAATGCGTGGAATAGCGCATGCTACATTGCTGCGCGTGTTAGACCTTAATGCCAGCATTGAACTGGTGTTAGCTCTAGAAGATTAGCGCACGGTGTAGCATACAGTATTTTCCTGCATGCGCAAAAAACGCTAGCATACCTTAGTAAAAGGAGCCCTAAATGTATTAATTTTTACTCTTGATTTTCTTTTGTTTTTATTTTTTCTATTGATTTTGTATTCTTATTTTTATCAAATTTTCATATTTTCTTATGATAAATACGGTTAAGATTTTTGGAGCTCTTACAATGGTGTCATTGATTTATTATAGCTTCCATTTGATGAGTTATTTAGTTTAATGTTACCTTCTAATGGCAAATACTAGTAGATTGTTTATGGGATTTTTTTTCTTTTGATTTACATAATTGTTTTACTTAATTATTTGATGAATACTGGGTAAATTGCCGATAGTAATTAATAGAATGTCATGATTTTTTATATTCTCAATAGAGTAATGTTCACAATGAATTTATTATATTTTATATTTTGCTAATTTCATGAAAATTTTCTTGTCATAGAATGTAATATTAGTCTTGTTTCTCTAAATTGAATTATTCACTGATAAGTTATAAATCATAATGTTTATCAAATACCTAGATGAATTAATAATTTATTTTTTTAAATTATATTGTATGGTAATTGTAAAAAAGAAAAAAGAAGAATCTGCTGGATTGGTTAATTCTGGAAAGTCATCTTATGGCCCCACTTCATCTCAATTGTAAGAGAATCCACTATTCAAATATAATCATATCATTTAATTCAAACAATAATTTAATAAATTAATAATATCATAATGTAAAGCAATAACAATGAAAATAAAATAGAATAAAATAAACTAGTTCTGCTCTTGCCTCACAAATTTGCTTGACTTCTTTGAAGTTGTGAATAAACATGTGGATAAAGGTGAGCCGGTTGATATAGTATATCTAGATTTTCAGAAAGCTTTTGATAAAGTTTCTCATGACAGGCTTCTAGAGAAAATTAAAGTGCCATGGGATAGGTGGCAAAGTTCAGGGAATCTCTCTGCTGCAATCAGCTCAGTGGCTGCTGCAGGAAACTCTCTAGCCAGGAAATCGACTGGCAGAAGGGATGCCCAATCCCTCCTGCCAGAACTCCCGAAGCCCCACCCCACAAATGTCCACAGCAGGAGGCTTGTCCAATTCCTCCTGCCATCATCCCTTGAAGATCATCGGAAGGAGGGATGCCCAGTCCCACCTGCCAGAACCCCCCCGAAAATCACTGGCAGGTAGGATGTCCATTCCTTCCTTCTAGAACCCCCCCTACCCATCCACTCCCCTAAGATCACCAGCAGGAGGGATGCCCAGTCTCTCCTGCTGGTAAACACCCTCCCCCATCCGCTGAAGATCATCGGCAGGAGGGATGTCTACTCCCACCTGCTGGAACACCCTCTGAAAACTTGCCCCCACCCCGACACCCCCCAAGCCCAGCCAGATCCCCCATACCTGTTTCTTGTAGGGCAGCAAGAGGAATGCATCCCTTCTGCTGGTGATCTTTGGGGGGGGGGGTGTTCCGGCAGGAGGGATTGGTTATCCCTCCTTCCAATGATCTTCGGGGGGTGGGTTTCTGGAAGTAGGGACTGGGCATCTCTCCTGCCAGTGATCTTCAAGTGATAGTGGCAGGAGGAATTTGGGCATTCCTCCTGTCACAGACATTAAGGGGTCTTCAGGGGTTCCAGCAGGAGGAACTGGGCTTCCTTCCTATTGGCCAACTTCATGGGGGGATGGGTTCCCTGCTGCAGCCGCTAAACTGATCACAGCAGGGAGATTCCTACATTTCAGGCACTTATCGCAGCCTTAGGAAGATGCCTAGGGTTGCCTAAGCTCACTTAAGGCCACTTCTGGGTGAAATCACACCCACACCAAGCCTTGGGCGAGCTCAGGCAGCCCTACACATCTCCCTAGGCTCATAAAAATGCCTACAATGTAGGCTGCCTGCCTTAGGGTGTCTTAAAAAAAAAAAATGCATCCCTATTGGGAGGCATCCCTATTGGCAGTAGGATGCCTACCACTGCCTACAATCGGGACGCTGTTTATAGAATTTGCCCCTAAGTGCCTTGTTGGTGCTTGCACAGGAAATTTTACACTTACAGTGATAGGTGCTAGTATTCTAGACATTTACATGCGTAAGGGACATGCAGATCCAGGCACCTTATCATAGAATTGCACTTTAGAGATGTAAGATTTTGAATGTTTGTCTTGCAAATCTTTGTGATCATCATTTATGGAAGGGAAAGTTAAGAAACTGCAACCAGCACAACATTTACAGAGAATCTAGACTCATTTCAGAAAAGGTTTAGCACGTAAATGAAATTGTTCTGCAAATAGCACATCTGGGACAGAGAGCAATAATGTAAATAATAATCAATTTTTTTCTATAATTAAAGCTTGGCCACAGTATCATCTGGTTACAATGATGATTGTGTTTATAGATATAAATATCATCAAGAGATTTCCAAAGAAAAATTGCCTAGGAGCATTTCTATGAAAATTAATGCATATCCAATATTGATCTTGATTTTGAACATGTAAATGTGCCTGCTTGGTTAAAATATCCCTAAAGATATCAATAAGATGCTATAATCTCATATGACACTAATAACATAATACAAATGAAATTCATTTTTGTTTACTTGTCTATTCCTTAATGAATTGATTAATTTTGTTAAAACCAAGTTAAAAGCTAAAGAAGCCAGTGCATAGTAGGCATATTTATAATATGATTCTGATTGATTTTTCTGATACCTTTCCAAAGATGAAGTGAAATAATAAATTTCTTACATTTGTTAATTTTTTAAAACTTGTTTTAATAACTGTTGATATATATTTCAATGCAATTGATATTTATTTCAATGCAATCAACTGTTGATATATAGATCAATGCAATTCATCATAGCTGAGCCAATTTTCAAAAAGGATTTATACAATTATCAGTAGCCATTACGTATTTACTCTTGAAGCCTCCACTATTCAAAGGCATTATGTAGATACTACCAGGCAAAGTTTGCTGTTAACTTCTGCCTTATTTATATATGGGGCTATTCTATAACTTGACATCTTGATATAGGTGCCACCTTGGGAAATCTTAGGATCATATTCTATAAACTGCATCATAAGTTAGGTGGCGATAGGTGCTCTACTGCTGCCTAAGTCATTTGTTTTAATTGGCTTTATTTGGCACAGTAATTGACCACATCATTTAAAACCGTGTTAAAAAAGTAGGCACTGAAATTGTGTCTACAGCAGGATATCTAATGGTGCCTTATGCCTAAGTGAGCATAGTTAGGGGTGGAATGGGACTTAGGTGCCGCTAGGCGCCATAAAGAGCTTAGGCGTCTGCAATGTAGGCCTACATTGCAAATGCTTATATTTTCTGGTAGGTGCTATTAGCCGTGATTCTTTACACAATGCCTAAGAATAATTGACACACAGTTTTGTAAGTGGCTCCTGATTTAGGTGTTCTTTACAGAATCTAGCCCTTAATGTCAATTCTATAATAGTCTTTACGGTATGTTTGTTTAAGCTGTTATAAAATACTTCCATAAAGACATTTGGCATATCAAAACTTCCAGCAGGAGGGACTGAGCAGCCCTCTTGCCAGTGATCTTTGGGGTGGGGGTTTCCGGCAGGAGGAACTGGGCATACCTCCTGCCGTTGATCTTAGGCGTACTCACAGCATGGCTGGTGTAAGTTGGTGCCTACATGCACCAAGCAATATTCACAAAAGATAGTGTTCTATAAACTGTGTGCATCATGTAGTGACATGCCCATGACTTGCCAATGCTCTACCCACACTTATGCCCCTTTGCAGGTACTCGCTAAGTGAATTTGGAGCATGCTTTATAAAACAGCCCCTACACTCATGTGCCTAAATGTCAGTTATTGGCACCAATGACACAGGTATGTGCTGGAATTATATAATCTACAAATTATGCATATTTAATACAACATTAGGTGCCAGCTAAAATAATTGTCCTTAGAGGGCCTGGGAGGAGTTATGGTGGAGTGAACGCGAAAATATAAAACCATCCATATAACAGTGATATTCAGCTGCTGATAGCCTAAGCATTTACCTTAAACCAGCTGAAAAGAATTGCTAAAGTAAATCACCTAGGCTATTTACATAGCAGCTGAATATTACCACTATATGGATGGCAAATGGTATTATGATTATACATTTCTTTAAAATGACACTGAAAATGCAAATGGATTAAAGCAAGCAATGCAGTACCCTCAGCAGCACAAACACGTTTAGAACTTGCTGACCACCCTCTCAGAAAGAGAAAAACAGGTGGCATTACCCTTTTTAATATATTTCATTTCCTCCAACTCTAGACTCTCAAAGTCAGCATGACTAACAGAATCCTGTTTAGTCTTCATGCACTCCTTTGTAGTTTCAGATATCTTTTCAATCCACAGCTTCTTCTCCACCCAAAGCTCCTGTTTCTCCCTTTATGTCTCTAGAGCAGTGTTTTCCAACCCTGTCCTGGAGGACCACCAGCCAGTCAGGTTTTTGTAATAGCCCTAATGAATGTGCATGAGGGAAATTTGCATATAATGGAGGTGGTTAGAGAAATAGCCTCAGCAACCTGAGGTTATGGGTTCAAATCCCACGCTGCTCCTTGTAACCCTGGGCAAGTCTCTCAATCCTCCATTGCCCCAGTTACATTAGATAGATTGTGAGCCCACTGGGAAAGATAGGGAAAATGCTTGAGTACCTTATTGTAAACTGCTTAAATAACTTTGATAGGTGGTATCTAAATACCTTAAATAAATAAATAAATAAATAAATACATATATATATATATATATATATATATATATATTCATCTTCTTGTGTTATAAATTCTGAGAAAGAAAGAGATAATGGCTACTGCGGATGGGCAGACTAGATGGGCCATTTGGCCTTTATCTGCTGTCATGTTTCTATGTCTATGCTTCTATGTAGAATTCTAATAAAACAACCAAAAATCTAGATACATGTCCCTAGAGGATCCTTAAAAGCAGCAAAATGAATAAAGCAACCTTCTAAGAAAAGATTTTATCTAAGTATGCTAGTCAGCTGATTTACCAAATGCCAGCTGAAATGTAAATATTTTTAAAGCAAATTTCAACTTGTTAATTCAGGTACAACAGAAAAGAAAGCATAGTGATGGATAGTTTTGTGACAAGCAACTACTGAATGAGGGAAAACCATTCCAAAATCATAGAACAGTACAGTATTATAAGAGAGGCAACATATTCTGGAACCCCTAAATGTAAAGTCTTAAAAGTAAGGATTAGTACTCTCAATTGTACCTTGTATTTATGTGGGAATCAATGATACCGTGTATAAACTGAGATTTTTGGGCAAAAAAATGGCCTAGAAATGGGGGTCTCAGTTTATATTTGAGTCATCCACAGATATGCACCCCACCCCCTTCCTGGACCTATTGCAGGTCTCTCTGGGCCTGTTTAGAGCCCTGGTGGTCCAGCAGTAAGCTGGGACAGGAACGACTCCTACCGTGTCCTGTTCCAGCTGGTTCTGCACTCCCTCGCCCCCTCCCCGACCTGTTGCAGGCCTCCTCTGGGCTTGCCTTGAGGCTTGGTGGTTCAGCAGTGAGCCAGGTCATGAGCAACCCCTCCCTTGAACTGTCCCAACCAGCTCCACACCACCCCACCTCCCTACCACTTCTCATACCTAAAAGGCCTACCTTGCATGCCCTGGTGGTCCAGAGGTGAACTGGGGCAAGTGTGATCCTCCTACACTCCTGTTTCGTGCAGAGCCGCTAAAGGAAATGGCAAGGTAGTGATTTTAGATCTATATGAGGAGATCAGAGCTGATATTGATTCCATCGACAACTTGGTCCCATGCAGTGCCTGGGTTGGTGAAACTGCTTTGGCACAAGAATCTTCCAGCATGTGATTGGGTGTAGCAGCAGCGTGGACCAGTCATCTGTGACTATACATTTCAGCCAGGTACTGTGAGCCCTGAAAAAAATATGTCAAGCACTATATCAACTTTCAGAGGAGAAAGAACAACAGTGGGTGGTTAAACTGGACTTTTTCTGGATTGCTGGCATGCCTAATATCTTGGGCGCCATTGACTGTACCTATGTCATATTTACTCTCCCATTTGATGAAGAAATAATGTTCCACAGCCACAAGATGGGATACTTCTTGAATGTCCAAGTGGTCTGCGATTGACACCTGAGGATCTTTGATATTGTGTCCAAGTTCCCTGAGAGCTACCATGATTCATATATGCTAGCCAACTTTGCTCTTGGGCAAAAATTTGCAGAGGGAAAATTTGGTCAAGGGCTCTGGCCACAAAGCACTCAATAGTCAGCTGAGTCATTAGAAGAGTCCTGGCTGTTGACTTTCTCATAGTGTGAAGCATATTGAAAGGTAAAATGGCTACAGACAAAAGGTAAGAGTGTCTTCTTACAGCCTACTTCACACCGCCATCTTAACTCCTTAAAATGCTCTATGAAATGGCCATACCTCAAATACTGTGTGCAGTTCTGGTCACCATATCTCAAAAAAGATGTAATTAGAAAAGGTACAGAGAAGGGCAACAAAAATGATAAAAGGGATAGGACAACTTCCCTATGAGGAGAGGCTAAAGTGGCTAGGGCACTTGGAGAAGAGATGGTTCAGGGGAGATTTGATAGGAGGTCTATAAAATATTGAGTGCAGTGGAAAGGGTAGATGTGAATTGCTTGTTTACTCTTTTCAACAATACTAACACTAAGGGGCATGAGATAAAGCTACTAAAACAAATTTGAGAAAATATTTCTTCAGTCTAAGCCAAAAATCACCTCTAAAACTAGCCACCGTAGTGATATATCTGAAGAGCAACAAGCCTCAGAGACCTTTTGTTCTAGGGGGAAAAGAAGTAAACGCATGGGGGGAAAAGAAGCAAACGTTGAATACAGGACAAAGTGCAGCAGTCAAAACAGCAGTCAGGGAGGCCAAACTTCATATGGAAGAAACTCTAGCGAAGAACATCAAGAAAGGGGACAAATCCTTCTTCAGGTACATCAGCGACAGGAAAAAGAACACAAACGGGATAGTACGCCTTAGAACGCCAGATGGGAATTATGTGGAAACTGACTCCGATAAAGCCGAACTACTGAATGATTACTTCTGTTCAGTCTTTACCTGCGAGGCACCAGGGCATGGGCCTCGGCTGGATGCAAAGCAAAGCATGGATGACCCATTTCAGAAGTTTGAGTTCATACCAGCTGATGTTTACAGAGAACTGTCAAGACTCAAGGTTAACAAAGCCATGGGACCGACAATCTGCACCCAAGAGTGCTCAGAGAGCTATGCGATGTCTTGGCGGAACCGTTAGCCATGCTCTTCAATCTCTCCCTAAGTACGGGAGAGTCCCCCTGGGCTGGAAAACTGCCAACGTTGTTCCTCTGCACAAAAAGGGTTGCAGAGCGGAGGCTGCGAATTACAGACCAGTAAGTCTCACATCAATAGTGTGTAAACTCATGGAAACTCTGCTTAAAGGGAAATTAGACACGATATTGGATGAGAGGAATCTGAGGGATCCCTGTCAACATGGATTCACTAGGGGCAGGTCATGCCAATCCAATCTTATCAGCTTCTTTGACTGGGTGACAGGAAAGCTAGACTCAGGAGAGTCTCTGGACATAGTGTACTTGGATTTCAGTAAAGCATTTGACAGTGTCCCACACCGTAGACTATTAAACAAGATGAAATCGATGGGATTAGGTGAGAAACTAACTGCATGGGTCAATGATTGGCTGAGTGGAAGACTTCAGAGGGTGGTGGTCAATGGCACCCTCTCTAAGACATCAGAGGTGACTAGTGGAGTGCCACAGGGCTCAGTATGGGACCATCTCTTTTTAACATATTCATAAGGGACTTGACCCGAGGGCTTCAGGGAAAAGTAGCGCTGTTTGCCGATGACGCCAAACTGTGTAATATAGTAGGTGAAAGCGATCTCACAGATGGTATGGCGCAGGATCTGATCAAGTTGGAAAACTGGTCCTCAACATGGCAGCTGGGCTTCAACGAGAAGAAGTGTAAGGTGATGCATCTCGGCAGCAGAAATCCATGCAGAACATACACCTTGAATGGAGAAACACTAGCTACGACCTCAGAAGAACGGGACTTGGGAGTAATCATCAGTGCAGACATGAAGGCTGCCAAACAGGTAGAGAAGGCCTCATCCAAGGCAAGGTGTATGATGGGATGTATCAATAGAAGCTTCGTCAGTCGTAAACCTGAAGTCATAATGCCACTGTACAGAACCATGGTGAGACCTCATCTGGAGTACTGTGTGCAATTCTGGAGGCCACATTACCGTAAAGATGTACTTCGAGCTGAGTCAGTCCAGCGAATGGCCACTAGGATGGTCTCTGGACTCAAGGGTCTCTCATACGAGGAAAGACTGGGCAAGTTGCAGCTCTACTCTCTAGAGGAGCGCAGGGAGAGGGGTGACATGATTGAGACATTTAAGTACGTCACAGGTCATATCGAGGTGGAAAACGACATATTCTTTCCTAAGGGACCTTCAGTCACAAGGGGCACCCGCTCAAACTCAGAGGAGGGAGATTTGGTGGTGACACCAGGAAGTATTTCTTCACAGAAAGGGTGGTGGATCACTGGAACAAACTACCGGTGCAGGTGATCAAGGCCACTAGCGTGCTCGACTTTAAGAATAAATGGGACATCCAGTGGGATCTTTACGTGGGTCGAGCAACACTCTGACTTAGTGGGGTGGGTCAGTAGAGTGGGCAGACTTGATGGGCTATAGCCCTTTTCTGCCGTCATCTTTCTATGTTTCTATGTTTCTAGCAGTGTGCTTCTGAATACATTGAAAGGTCAGAATCTCAATCATAGGCTTGTGGCACATACATTTAAGTGCTTTAAATATTTTTAAATAAATTTTGAATTTTTTGTAAATATTTTTATAAAACGATTTAAGATGAACGGTGTCAAGCATTCAATGATAGTGCATAGCATAAATGACGGCACTTATCTTTAGAATAATAAGAGGAAATTGGTCTGTTCGGAACGGAGTGAAAGTTATGGGGAGTGATAGCCTTGAAAAAACCATTGTAGAACACATGGGTGAAACATGTCGGTTATCCCCCGTTCTGTGAACTGAGACCAGAAATTGAGCTGATATAAGCTAAGTAAACTTATTTTAGCTGATATTTATAAAATATTCAAGTAAAAAAGAGCAAAAGCTTATATAAAAAGCATAAAAGAATATAAAAGAAATTAAAATATAAGGATCCAATGACGAGTGGAGGTGTAAAGCCGCCTACTGTGAACATATATTGAGTGGGGAGGTGGCCTCGCTGAGGATCGTATGACCTTAGAAACTTATGAATGAATTAGGCTTATATATATAAGGCTTATAACCCCTTATATATTGGAGTTCATGATATATTATTGCCTTTTTCTCTAATATTTAAATAAGTGGGGTGCTTTTCATTTCAACCAAAATGGAATTCGGCACGGAGGGACACAGCACAGTGCAGCGATCACAAAACCCTAAGTGCGCATACGCGCTTAGGGTTTTATTATAGAGGATGCGTAGAAAGTTGTACGTGTAACTTCTAATTAGTGCCAATTAAACTCAATTATCAGATGTTAATTGCCAATTATCAGTGCTGATTAACTTGTTAAACAATTAAGTTGCATATGCAAATCTGCACTGAGTACAAATTTGTGTGATCAGCTTAACAAAAGAATAGCTTTACTGAATCATAGCAATGGTCCATCTAGCCCAGTATCCCTTCTTCACGGTGGCCAATCCAGGTCAAATGCACCCGGCCAAAATTCAAATAGTAGCAACATTCATGCTACCAATCCAGGGCAAGCAGTGGCTTCCCCCATGTTTATCTCAATAGCATGAATGCCCAAAAAGGACGGGTATTGTGAAATACGATGTTCTTGAAATCATCTTTATTGTAGGTTAAAATCGATTCAAAACAAATACATCCACTATGAAGGGCAGCTGACCCAGTTGGTAGCAGCGGATCTGACATGGTTCGTGTTTCAGCTCCTGCGAGCCTTCCTCGGGGGTCCTGGGGACATAAAATACTGTATGTACTGTATCTGTGTTTCTATAAGTGGTCTGCAATGGGAAATACTCCTCCAGTTCTTGGAAAAATCCTTCGGGGGCACCTCAAGGTTCCCCACTATCATCCACCTTATTTAATATCTACATTTCATCTTTAGGACATCTATTACAAAAGTTAAACCTAAAATACTACATATATGCTGATGATATCTCTATATTCAAGTTTCAAGTTTCAAGTTTAATTATTCTTAATGAATCGCCTATTTTAAATCACTAAGCGATGTACAAAGCCTTAATACATACAGATTGAAACCTTAACACATGCAAATTAAATGTTATTGACAATATAAAATAAAATTTTCTTAAATATTAAACATACTTAATTACATACGTATATTAAAATGTTAGTTAGGGTATAGAGACATACTTGAATTGTGAGGATAAATAGGGAAGAAATTACAATAATTGGATAGGAAAGGAAGAGTAATAACAAAGGGAAAAACAAATAGGAAGGGGAAATACATTTATAGATGAATAAAAAAGCATGATAAACTATTAAAAATCATATGCATCTTTAAAGAGAAATGTTTTTAGTGTTTTTTTAAAAATGGATAAATCTTTTAATTCCCTAATGTGTTGCGGTAAGAGATTCCAAGACTGAGGGGCAATAACAGAGAACATGTCGTTACGTTCCTTTGAATAACGTGACCAACAAAATTTTAGAACACATTTCCCATATCATGACTGAAATTGAACAGTGGACTATCAATTTTAAATTAAAATTAAACACAGAAAAACCAAAAATTTTCTTGGCAAACCCAAAGGATAAAATTACTAGAACATCATTACACCTAAATGGTCACGATTACCCATAAAAATATTAGGAGGAGTGTGTGGCACAGTGGTTGGATCTACAGCCTCAGCACCCTGGGGTTGTGGGTTCAAACCCCGCGCTGCTCCTTGTGACCCTGGGCAAGTCACTCAGTCCTCCATAGCCCCAGGTACATTAGATAGATTGTGAGCCCACCGGGATAGATAGGAAAAATCCTTGAGTACCTGATTGTAAAAACCGCTTAGATAACCTTGATAGGCGGTATACAAAATCCTAATAAACTTGAAACTTGATTAGGAGTCACATTAGACACCCACTTGACCATGATCAAATAACACGAACTTGGTGGCAAAGAAGTGCTTTTTTGCACTGTGGAAATTAAAGACCATTAAAAAATATTTCGACTCTCTTTTAGACTACTAGTTCAGTCATTGGTTCTATCCATATTGGACTACTGCAACATTATTTTCTTGGGTATACCTAAAAAAACTGAGAAAATTAAGAATAGTGCAGAACACGGCCGTCCGCTTAATATTCGGACTAAAGAAAAGCAAGCATGTTAGTTCCTACTACAAACTTCAAGATAATGGCGGAATATAAGTCACTAATGTAATGTAAACTGCTACACTGGTTGCCAATGGAGGCACGAATTGTGTTCAAGTTCTCTTGCATTTGCTTTAAACTGGTGTGGGGAATGGCCCCTACCTATCTCTTACCACATTTCGAGCTACACATCCCCACTAGGGCAACCAGAAATTGTAATCTTTTTGCCTATCCAAGGATCATTGATTGCAAATACAGGTCCTTTCTGGACAGAACTTTTAAGTTTCAAGCTAGTAAACAGCAGACCTGGCTAGGCAATTACATCAACAGAGCCAGGTTGACTTACGGCGCATTTTGGAAAGAAATTAAGACAGCACTGTTCGATAGATTTATCTCCTAATCAGATACCATTTTAAAACTATTAACACCATGCTGGTAACTTTGAGAAATATGTGTATTTTTACTAATTGTATTCTGTAATTCGCTGACTGTTCAGTGACATTTTCGCTATTTGTATTCTGTAATTTGCTGATTGTCCAGCTCTCTTCAGTGTAAACTGCCTAGAAGTCGTAAGATTGTGGCTGTATAGAAAAAATAAAATTATTATTATTATAAGAGATTAGATGAATTTAGGTGCTACTCTGGTGAATGCTTTTGTAGATGCATTTCTAGAAACTGTGTAAACTCCTTGGTTTTGTGAGATTTTATAGTCCCTAGAAATTTTCAAGGAATAGCTTAGTTAGAGTGTGATGCAGTGGTTAAAGCTACAGCCTCAGCACCCTGAGGTTGTGGGTTCAAACCCATGCTGCTCCTTGTGACCTGAACAAGTCACTTATTTCCCCCCATTGCCCAGGTACATTAGACTGTGAGCCTACAGGGACAGACAGAAAAAAAATGCTTGCGTACCTAAATAAATTCATGTAAACTATTCTGAGCTCCCCTGGGAGAACATAACATAACATAAAACTCACTTCTATAAAGCAAATACTGCTAAGTTCTATGCGGTTCACAAAAGATGATGAATACAGCAACAAGTATCTAACTTCCAAAAGATTCTATAAAAAGGTGGCACAGTAAGGACTGCCTTGATGCCATTTTCACAGGGGGCACCAATGCCCCTCCTCCTCTCTGTTCCCAAGTACCTCTTTAAATGTGCACTGGCATGAGCAGCATTTCCCACTTGCTGCTCATGCCAGCAATGGCTCTCTTCTGATGTCACTTCCTGGTTGCAAGACCAGGACATCAGAAGGGAGCTGAGGCTGGTGCAAGCAGCAGGTGGCAGATGCTGCTTGTGCTGGCAAACATTTCAAGAGGTCCTTGGGGGCAGGGCGGCGCTCAAGCTGTGGGGAAAAGTGGGGATGCCAACCTCCCTCACTATGTCACTGTGTCCAGAGACAAGCAGGAGTACAGATAGTAGACAGTGCTTTGCAGGACCCTCTAAATATTCATGGGGTTAATCCTTACAGGCTTGAAGGGGTAATAGCACTGATAATGTCATATCAAGTGGAAAATTTGATTAACCAAACTGTGATACATTTTTAACACACATTAAGGTGCTAACAATTTAATATATGCACAATAGAAAAGTGCATTTCACACTGAAAGTCGCCACACCACACGCCACCTAGTATTTCCTTTCATATGATTAAACATATCAACGCTTTAGTAACCCATTTCTTTTAAAGAATTGTAGGTATATGTTCACTAAAATATAAACTCTTAATATGTCTCTTCCAATCTGGTTCAATGTAAAAACTCTAATCATGTAACTAACATTTCTTTGTGGCCGTCTGCATGTATTAGGTTGCTAGACATTCCTGCTGGATCAGCAATGTTCATTAAAATGCCTGCTGTCTGTTTTAATTCTTGTAGGTCTGACATCTTTCTGTTCAAACAAAGAAACAGATTGACTTGGGCAAAGGACACCTGCAAGGTGTATGTAGCAGAAAATCAGAGACTCAAGAGCTCTCAGTGTAGTCAACAAGCAATAACTTTAGCAAGTGATAGGCAACTGTCAACTCCAAATGCAAAATATTCTTGAAGATTAATCCAAATTACTTTTTATTACATCAGCCTACTTGGAAGGAATAAACATCTAGTTTGCATTCTATTGGAATTTAGAAACAGTGGTAGTATTACTTACAGATTATGACATGTTTGGAGTTTTTCTGTTTACAGCCTGGAGTCATGAAAGAAGCTTGAAACTATTCCACTAATTCTGTAACAGTTAGCTACAAATACATCATTTAGGCATGGCAAAGGCAGTTCTGAGCTCTGTGCAGTTCTGCAATGTCAAGTATGCACACATGTGCCATATGTAATGTGCATTTCCTTACCATCAGTGGCGTACCAAGGGGGGGGGGGGCGGTCCACCCCGGATGCACGCCCCAAGGGGGTGCACAGCTGGCCCCACTGGGGAATAGGCTGCCGCCAGGGAAAGGTTGCCACTGCCGCCATCAGGAACAAGCCGGCGCCAAGTTCTCCCTCCTTGCTTTTCTTCCCTGCGGGGCCGAACAACTCTTGCCGCCCGACGTCAATTCTAACTTCGGAGAGGATGTTCTGGGCCAGCCAATTGCTGTCTGGCTGGTCCGGAACATCCTTTCCGACGTTAGAATTGATGTTGGGCAGTGAGAGTTGGTCAGCCCCACGGGGAAGAAAAGCAGGGAGGGAGAAATCGGCGCCGGCCTGTTCCTGATGGCGGCAGTGGCTGCCTTTCCCCGGCAGTGGTGACAGCAGCATGTTTCCCAATGGCAGTGGCATGGGGGAGGGCATGGAGAAAGAAAGAAAGAAAGAAAGGGGGAATGGAGAGAGAAAGAAAGAAGGGGGCAGGGTGAAACAAAGAAAGAAATGGGGCACGAAGAGAGAGAGAGAGAAAGACAGACATACAGAAAGAAAGGGAGCATGAAGAAAGAAAGAAAGAAGGGGGCAGGGTGAAATAAAGAAAAAGCTTGGGGAGGGAATGAGGTCTGGAGGAGAGGAAGCATACAGGAGTCTGAAAGAAGGGAAGATATATTGGATGCACAATCAGAAGAATAAAGTGCAACCAGAGACTGATGAAATTACCAAACAAAGGTAGGAAAAATGATTTTATTTTCAATTTAATGATCAAAATGTGTCCGTTTTGAGAATTTATATATGCTGTCTATATTTTGAACTATGGCCCCCTTTTACTAACCACAATAGCAGTTTGTAGTGCAGGGAGCCTATGAGCGTTGAGAGCAGCGTGGGGCATTCAGCGCAGCTCCCTGCGCTAAAAAACGCTATCACGGTTTAGTAAAAAGGGAAGGGGTATATTTGTCTATTTTTGTATAGTTGTTACTGAGGTGATATTGCATAAAGTCATCTGCCTTGACCTCTTTGAAAACTTGCGGAATATAAATGATAATTAACATTTTCTCTGCGTACAGAGTACTTTGTGCTTTTAAAATTTTATTGTTGGTAGATCATTTTGATTTGGCCACAAAGGTAAGGGGGAGGGAGGGAGGGGAGCTACTGAAAGACATCTAGTAATTCTTGCAGGCTTGACTGTGCAGGGAATTATTTTTGTAAAATCATGTTTTGTTATGTAACTGGCATTATTTAGACTTTAATTTCTATGAATGAATAGAATGAAAATGAAATAAAATTACTTGATTGTTTTTATGTGTGTGCACTGAAGGAAAGTGGAGAGAGAGTGGGCTGAGGACGCTGAAGGAAAATGGGGAAGAGAGAGTGGGAAGAAGATGCTGATTTATAAATTGACAATTGTACAGAATATTGTTTCTTTTTATACTTTAATAGAATAAGTTCAATATAAAACAATTCAAGGCTTGTGTGGATGGAATCAGGTGGTTTGCGGGGATGGGGACCGAGCTTATGGGGATTAGTCCAATAAAATTGTATTTTCTTATTTCTCATTATTTGTTTTATTTTTATTTGTTAATTTGTAAAGTGATGATTGTTATGTATCAGTTTTTTCAAATTTACATCTACTGTCTGTATATTTTGCACAGTATTAGAGGACATGTATTACTGTTTTTGTGGTGTTGTGGTGTTTCATTGCATGCAGAGTCTGGTTTCTTGGCGGTTCAGTTTAACTTTTGTCTACATATTTCTATTTTTAGTTTGTGATTATTCCATATTAGGCGAGGGTGTATCTGTCTGTGTATATGAAAGGGACATGGCTTTCTGATAACATCAACTGTAAAGGATCAATTGACTGTGCAGGATCTGGCTTGTTTAGTTTTACAATGTATGTGTTGGTGTTCTAGTGCTCACTGCAGTGTTTAAGATGCTACCTTTTCCTAGGTACACTCTTGTTGTGCGATATGTGGATTGTTACTAAAAATCATATTTTTCATATAGATGGGGGTGTGTCAAAAAATGATGGGCCCCGGGTGTCACATATGCTAGGTACGCCACTGCTTACCATGAAAGGGGGGTATAAATGGAGTGGAGAACAGGTAGGTGTAGGGCATGCTTGGCATCCAACCATACAGTTTGTGTTCTATAAATGGCATGTAGGCAGATGATGCTAATCTCCTCCAACCAAACATACACCTGCTATTTATATCAATTACATTAGAGATTTCTATTCCACCATTGCCTTGTGGTTCAAGGCGGGTTACAAAATAATTGCAAAAAAACATATTACAAGAAGAAGATATCTGGTAATTTCTAGAGGAGATAAAGAGTGGATGAGGTTGCTTTGGGGAATTGGGAAGGTATTGGGAAGTGGGATTGGGATTGGGATGAAGCTTGCGGTATTAAGTTGTTTGCAGGAATTTCTTGAAAAGTAGGGTCTTTATTTCTGTTCTGAATGTTTTGTAGTCTGGGGTCATAATCAGTAGATTGGAGATTTGGTTGTCGAGTTTTGCTGCTTGTGTGGAGGCCATCATATACTTTTTTCCGTTTGACAATCAAGCCTGCAAGGATTACTAGATGTCTTTCAGCAGCTCCCCTCCCTCCCTTCCCTCAACCGTTGTGGCCAAGTCAAAATGATCTACCAACAATAAAATTTTAAAAACAGAAAGCACACTGTATGCAGAGAAAATGTTAATTATCATTTATATTCCGCAGGTTTTCAAAGAGGTCAAGGCAAATGACTTTATGCAATGTCACCTCAGTAACAACTATACAAAAATAGACAAATATACCCCCTCCCTTTTTACTAAACCGCAATAGCGGTTTTTAGCACAGGAAGCTGCACTGAATGCCCCACGCTGCTCTCGACGCTCATAGGCTCCCTGCGCTACAAACTGCTATTGTGGTTTAGTAAAAGGGGGCCATAGTGCAAAATATAGACAGCTTATATAAATTCTCAAAATGGAGCTAGTCCCCAAACCAGCTTGAAACATATGCAAGCCAACTTGAATATTATGTGCGCCTCCATGTAACAGTCTGTAGTAGGGGCTAACATGGTCGCTTTTTTTCAATCCAAATATCAAGCGGACCACTATGTTCTGAACAGTGAGGAAACTTAAAATTGTTCAGAACACAGCGGTCCGCTTGATATTTGGATTGAAAAAAAGCGACCATGTTAGCCCCTACTACAGACTGCTACACTGGCTGCCAATGGAGGCGCGAATAATATTCAAGTTTTCTTGCATATGTTTCAAGCTGGTTTGGGGACTAGTTCCTACCTACCTGCTACCTCACTTCGTACTATATAGCCTTACAAGACAAACCAGAAACTGCAATCTATTTGCATACCCAAGCATTACCGGCTGTAAATACAAAACCTTTCTGGATATAACTTTTATGTACCAAGCAAACAAACAACAACACTGGTTAGACAACTACATTAATAGAGATAGACTGACCTATGACGCCTTTAGAAAAGCCGTAAAAACTGCCTTATTCGACAGAAATATCACCTAAAAATTATCTACACCAAACACTAATTCAAATTCTATTATTTCAAATATGTCCACTCCTGCGTATAAGTCTGAAATTTTTTATAACAATTTTTAACAATCTGTATATTGTAATTCGCTGCCTTTTAAGATTCTGCATACTGTAATTCTCTGACTATCTGCATTTTGTAACTCGCTGACTGTCCAGTTCTCTTCAATGTAAACCGCCTAGAAGTCTCACGACTATGGCGGTATAGAAGAATAAAGTTATTATTATTATTATTATTTGATAGGAGGGTGCATGAATGGAGTATGGGTTTTCCTATGTCTACTTGATGTAGTTTGGCTGAGGTGGTTATGTAGGTAGGTTGGGCTGTCACTATTTATGGTTTTAAATAGTAGGCAACAGAATTTGAATAGAATATGTAGTACATGGCAAGAAACTTGTCTTTTGTGTCCTGGAATGTTAGTTGGTGCATTGTATTGCTGATTGGTAGTTTGGTACATGCTATCCATTTTCTAATTAGAGATCCTTCTGCTCTCATCTTGCCCTGCAGGGCCCTACATTCCCCTACCCACCTTCTTTAGCTTTTATATATCCTAACACGCTCTATTTCTCCTCAGGATCTGAAATCCTTTCTACCTCCTCAGTGTCTTCTTTCATGTTGCTGCTGTATGTATCGGACTGCAGGAGACAGAGACAACAGAGGAGAAGGGGAGGTCATATTCAGAGAGTGTGAAACCTAGAACACTGTTCAAGGACCTGAGTACGGAGCGATGCGTGAGCAGGTTCAGATTTAAGTAGACAATTGTATACCTCTGCAATCCGCTGGAGGAGGATTTTGATCCCACAATATGGAGGAGACAAGCCCTGCCAGTCTACCTAAAGGTGACAACTGCCCTAGCATTCCTGGCTATGGGATGCTCAGATCCATAATCAGTTGGCAGGATCACACTGCATTGCTTAGTTAAGAACATAAGAACATAAGAAGTGCCTCTGCCGGGTCAGACCACAGGTCCATCCTGTCCAGCAGTCCGCTCCCGCGGCGGCCCAAACAGATCAAGATCTGTCTGAATCATCAGAAGGGGCTCCCTTGCCACCTTGGTTTCCCATTTAAGTCCTGCCTTCCTATCGAAGTCCTAGCCCTCCGGTCTTGCACATGCACGACCTGGTTGGTTTACTCATTACCTGGTTTACTTCTTATACTTGTGTTACATCCCAGCTCCTCCCTCAGTATCCCACGATCCCTTTATCCCTCAGGAATCCGTCCAATCCCTGTTTGAATCCCTGTACCGTACTCTGCCTGATCACTTCCTCCGGTAGCGCATTCCAAGTGTCCACGACCCTTTGGGTGAAAAAAAACTTCCTTGCATTTGTTTTGAACCTATCTCCCTTCAGTTTCTCCGAATGCCCCCTCGTACTTGTTGTCCCCTTCAGTCTGAAGAATCTGTCCCTATCCACCCTCTCTATGCCCCTCATGATCTTGAAGGTCTCTATCATATTACATTACATTACATTACATTAGGGATTTCTATTCCGCCATTACCTTGCGGTTCAAGGCGGATTACAAAAGGTTAATTTAAAAAGACAGAATTACAATGATTAGCTAGAGAGGTAAGTTGTAGATCTTAAGAGCATTTAGAGGTCGTGTTGTTATTGCTGTTTCAGGAATTTCTTGAAAAGTGTGGTTTTTATTTCTTTTCTGAACGTCCTATAGTCTGGGGTGGTCATCAGAAGGTTGGAGATCTGGTTGTCCAGTCTTGCGGCTTGAGTGGCTAGGAGGCCGTCGTGTAGTTTTGTTCTTTTTACTTCCTTGATTGGGGGGGGTATGAATGGGGAGTGCGTTTTTCTGTGTCTGGTACTGGGTGCTTGGATGAGGCGATTGTTCAGGTATGATGGGCTGTCTCCGTGTAGGGTTTTAAATAATATGCAGTAGAATTTGAATTGGATTCTTTCTTGGATTGGGAGCCAGTGTGAGTTGATGAAGGCTTCAGTGATGTGGTCATGTTTTTTCAATGAGTAGATGAGTCTCAAAGCTGTATTTTGGATTGTTTGGAGTTGTCTTATCGTAGTTGCAGGACATGGAAGGAAGAGTATGTTACAGTAGTCCAATATACCTAGTATTAGGGATTGTACTATAAGTTGGAATTGTGTTCTTTCAAAGAATTTTCGGACTTGTCTCAGGTTTCTCATGATTGCGAATGATTTTTGAATTGTTTTATTTATTTGCGGTTGCATTGTGCAGCATCTGTCTATGGTCATGCCTAGTAGTTTTATGGTGGTTTGGATGGGATATTTGGTTGCGTTTATGTCTAGGTTGGTTGTGGTTTGGATCTTGTCATTTTCTAGGAGGATGAATTTGGTTTTGTCTTGGTTGAGTTTGAGTTTGTGATTTTTCATCCAGGTTGTGACTGCTTCAAGTGTTTGGTGAAGTTTGTCTGTCATGGTAGGTTTGGAATGATCGTATGGGACGAGGATGGTGATGTCATCCGCATAACTATAGGAGGTTATGCCTAGATTATCCAGATGCGTTCCTAGAGAAGCAGTGTAGAGATTGAAGAGGGTAGGGGACAGTGGAGATCCTTGTGGTACGCCGCAGGGGTTTGACCAGGATTCTGACTTTTCTTTGTTTGATTTTACACTGTAGGTTCTGAGTTTTAGGAATCCTTCAAACCAGGAGTATACTTTATCTGAGATGCCTATTGCATCTAAGATCTGTAGAAGGATGTTGTGGTCTACTAGGTCGAATGCCGCTGATAGGTCCAGTTGTATGAGTAGCATTTTTTTCCCTGTACTAAGTTGTTGTCTGACGGTATCCATAAGGGAGCCTAGTAGTGTCTCTGTGCTGAAGTTTGTTCTGAAGCCTGATTGCATGGGGTGGAGTAGGTTGTGGTCCTCTATGTAATTGGTGAGGAGTTTGGCTACTAGGCCTTCTATAATTTTGACATATAGCGGAATTGAGGCTATAGGTCTAAAGTTAGATGGGAGGTTTTGTGGTGCTTTTGGGTCTTTTTGGATTGGGGTGATGACAATTTCGCTGAGGTCAGCAGGGAATGTGCCTTCTGTGAGCGTGAATTGTATCCATTGTAGAGTTATGGTGCGGAATTTTACACTAGAGGTGGTGAGGAGATATGAGGGGCAATGGTTGAGGTCACAGGAGGCATGGCTGTATTTTTTGTAGAATTTGTTGAATTCTGACCATTGTATGTTAGGGAATTGAGTCCAAATTCTGTCTGCTGCGATTGCCTCTTTTCCTGTAGGGTGGATTGTGATTGGATTTTGATGGGATGGGTTAAGGATGAGTGTGGCTCTGGTGTTGGTGATTTTGTTCTTGAAGTGTTCTGCTAAGAGGGTGGGTGATGGTGGAGGTGTGTTCGTGGTGGTAGTGTATGGTTTGGTGTCTGTTAATTCTTTCAGGATTTGGAATATTTTTTTGGAATCTTGGGTTTCTGTGCCTATGAGATTAGTATAGTAGCTTTTCCTCTTATCTTTTAGTAGATTTTTGTATTGTTTGTTGATTTTTTTCCAGTCGGTTTTTGTTTGATCTTGGTTCTTTTTTCTCCATTTTCTTTCTAATCTTCTACACTGTCTTTTGAGTTGGAGTAATTCATTATCAAACCATTGGTCTGATTTCCTGCTGGTTCTGGTTTTGGTTTGTAGGGGTGCCAGATCATCAAGGATGTTGGTGGATACATTTTTCCAGTGGGAGATGAAGTTTTTTGGGTCGCAGTCTTGGATAGTTTCGTCTACATTTGACCAGAAAATGGTTGAGTCGATATGTTTGCGTGAGGTATATGTGGTTTTTTTTTATTGAGGTGTGTGTTTGGTCTTGGTCCAATTGATGTTGAAGTTATAAATGTAGTGGTCTGACCATAGGGATGGGGACCATGTTCCGTTAGGAGTTTGGATTGCTGGATTGGATGGTTGGTGAGACATGAATGCAGCAATGTCCAGTTGATGACCTTTTTCATGAGTGGTTTGTGGGTTTAGGATCTGAGCCTCCTTTTCTCCAGAGAGAAGAGCCCCAGCCTATTCAGCCTCTCGGCGTATGAGCAGTGTTCCAGCCCTCTTACCATTTTCGTTGCTCTCCTTTGGACTCTCTCAAGTACCGCCATGTCCTTCTTGAGGTGCGGCGACCAATATTGAACGCAGTATTCTAGATGTGGACGCACCATCGCTCGATACAATGGCATGATGACTTCCCGTGTTCTGGTTGCTATGCCCTTCTTTATGATTCCCAGCATTCTGTTGGCTTTTTTCGAGGCTGCTACGCATTGTGCAGATGGCTTCAGTGATGCATCCACCAGCACCCCCAAGTCTCTCTCGAGTCTGCTGTCTCCCAACAATACCCCCCCAATTTGTAGTTGAACAACGGGTTCTTTTTCCCTATATGCATGACCTTGCATTTGTCCACGTTGAAGCTCATTTGCCATTTGTTTGCCCAGTCTTCCAGCTTGTCCAGGTCCCTTTGCATGTCCTCACACTCCTCCCTGGTCCTAACTCTGCCGCACAGTTTTGTATCGTCTGCGAATTTTATGACCTCACATTTTGCCTCCTTTTCCAGGTCATTGATGAATATGTTAAAGAGTAAAGGCCCCAGCACCGATCCCTGTGGCACACCGCTCGTGACTCCCCGCCAGTCTGAATAATGACCCTTTACTCCAACCCTCTGCAGTCTACCCGACAGCCAGTGCTTGATCCATCTGTGCACATCCCCTCCCACCCCGTGGTTCCACAGCTTCTTAAGTAGCCTTTCATGTGGCACCTTGTCGAAAGCCTTTTGAAAGTCAAGGTAAATGATGTCTATGGGCTCCCCATTGTCCACCCGACTGCTTATTCCCTCAAAGAAGTACAGAAGGTTCGTTAGGCACGACCTTCCCTTATAGAATCCATGCTGGCTTGTTCTCATTAGGCCATTCCTCTCGATGTGCTCGCAAATGTCGTCCTTGATCATAGCTTCCACCATCTTCCCTATAATTGAAGTCAGGCTCACCGGCCTGTAGTTCCCAGAGTCACCCCTCGATCCCTTCTTGAAGATGGGTGTAACATTTGCCAATTTCCAGTCCTCTGGTACCTCACCAGTTTTCAAGGATAGGTTGCAAACATGTTGGATTGTGCCCGCTATTTCCTGTCTTAGTTCTTTCAGAACCCTTGGGTGGATCCCGTCCGGGCCTGGTGATTTGCCGCATTTTAACCTGTCTATCTGTTTGAAGACATCCTCCCTACTTACCTCTATGTGCTCTAATTTTTCAGCCTGTTCCCCACTCATGAGCTCCTCTGAGTCTGGTATATTAGATGTGTCTTCGCTCGTGAAGACCGACGAGAAGAACGTGTTCAACCTCTCAGCTACCTCTTTTTCCTCCTTAATCACCCCCTTCCTGTCCCCATCGTCCAACGGCCCTACCTCCTCTCTCGCTGGTCGTTTCCCCTTAACGTAACTGAAGAATGCATTGAAGTTTTTCGCCTCCCTAGCCAGCCCCTCTTCGTACTTCCCCTTTGCTTTTCTAACCTCCCGGTGGCATTCCTTTTGGCATTTCCTATGCGCCTGGTGATTTTCCTCTGTTGGGTCCTTTTTCCATCTCCGGAAAGATACTTTTTTGTCCTTTATCACCCTCTTTACTTCTATTGACATCCAAACCGGGTCCTTTGATCGCTTGTTCTTGCAGCCTTTCCTGAATTTGGGGACGTACATTCTCTGTGCTTCCTGCAGGGTGTCCCTGAATAGGGTCCAGGCGCTTCCCACAGTCTCCATCCTAAGGATTTTTCCGAGCTTCCTCCCCACCATTTTCCTCATAGCAACATAGTTCCCTTTCTTGAAGTTCAGCGCAGTTGTTGCGGTCCTCCTAACTATGGGTGTCCTTCTTTCTAATGTGAATCTGATCGTGTTGTGGTCACTGTTGCCTAGTGGTCCTCCCACTTCTACCCCTCTTGCAGGCCCCCCTAATCCGTTTAGGATGAGGTCAAGAGTAGTACCCCCTCGCGTCGGTTCTTTGACTAGTTGCTCCATGAAGCAATCCTTCACAGCTTCTACAAATCCTGTCTCTCTAGTGCAGTTGGAGTGACCCGTACTCCAGTCAATCCCTGGGTAGTTGAAGTCCCCCATCACTGTTACACTTCCAGTCCTGCACTCCTGTCTCAATTCTGCTTCCAAGTCGTGTCCGACTCCCTCTGGCGTACCAGGTGGTTGATAGTACAGCCCCAGTTTTATGCCCGCACCCTTGTTTCCCGGTAATTTGACCCACAGCGATTCCAGCCCCTCTGCCTTCGTTGCCATATCCATCCCTACCGAGTGGATAGAGTCCTTTATATATAGTGCTATGCCTCCCCCCTTTTTGTGGGTCCTGTCCCTCCTATAGAGCTTGTACCCCGGCAGCGCTACATCCCATTGATTTTCCTCTGTCCACCAGGTTTCTACAATTCCAATTATATCCAGGTCCTCCCCCTTGGCCACGACTTCTAGTTCACCCATCTTGGCCGTGAGGCTTCTTGCATTTGCGTATAAGCATCTCAGGTCCCGTCGTTTTTCTTCCACCTCTGCATTTACCTGGGCCACTTGCCTTTGGATTTCTGGCAGTTTTCCCGCTTTCTGTGTTTCTGCTTTGCCCTCAGCCTTTACCTTCTTAGCTTTCAGCTTCCCCACATTCCTGCCACCCCACTTCCCCGCTTTTCCTCTGGGAGTTCTAGCCCTACCGGCCCCCTCCTGGGCTATCATCCCTTGCGCCTCTGTTTGATCCCCCTCGCCCTGTGGTACCTCTATATTACCCTCGGCTTCCGCCCTTATGCTACCCAGTCCCCCTGTGTCTTCTCCCAGCAATCTCCCTTTACCTGATGTTTCCCTCGCTGTCTGCTTTGGAGATCTTCCGGTCCCTCTGTTTCCTCCCTGCAGTCAGCCTGTTCAGCATCTGTTCTGGATACTGTTGTCCGAAGCGTCAACATCAGTTCAGCTGTCGGCTTTCCCCCTCTCCTCAGTTTAAAGCCCTCTCGATCTCCTTCCTCACATTGGCTGCCAAAGTGTGAGGCAGAGCAACATTAAATGATGACACAGTCCTATGAGCTGGCAGGTTTATCATCAGTGCTGAGTGCAACTGAGTGCACCCCTATAGCCCTGAGACACCTTCAGGGAGTGAGGTCACCTATAGGAACATGTAGGCCATGTCTCTAATGTTAACACAGAGGTATATGCAAGCCACCCAGGATCCTGCCAAGATGCTTATATCCTGTCCCAATCTGGAATCTGTGTGTTTCCAGAAAGACCAGATCACTGGGAGATGACTCACCAGACCCACCCATATCTTTATCATCACTAACCACTTTTTTCAATCTTTCCACATGTTAGTCCTTCAAGGTACAAGAATCTGCCTAGAAACTGCAACAGTCAGTATTTTAGGGACGTGCCAACCTACAGAACAGAGTTTGCACATTAACAAACATATCATGTCCTCCTTTCCATGCATGTGGCTGTGGCTATTCCCTCTGGACATGGTTAATGACACCCATTGTACACCCTCTGGGGCTGCTGAGGAGAGATACAATGAATTACAACAGAAAACAGGGGTTGTCATTGAACAGACCTTTGGCATCTTGAAGTCTGTGGTAGGTGTGGGGGGACTTCTGTACACCACACAAATATACAGGAAATAAGAGAGAAATATATCAACATCAACAACTAATACCTCCCTTTTGAATTGTTTTCAAGTTATTTTAGGCTGTTCAAAATATGAAAAAAATGTGATCTTCAATATCAACAGCTAGTTAAACATTACTATAAAGAAGGAAAAAAGCCTCAGGTCCCTGATTGCTTATAGTGCAAGACTAGAAATGCATACTGGAAAGGGAAAACCACCTCATCGGCCTGAAAAACCTCCGTGACTTAAGCAAATGCTGGTACAATAATTTTAATCTGGTATTTCTTCACACAAAAAAGGTTATGACAGCCAAACTTGTAAAGCTGTCTATAACCCAAAAAACAGTCACAATATTGAATGAAACTTATCTTGCTCAAGTCATCCGTTATCCACACATTTTATATGCACTGCATGCCGTCTGTACTGTGCCCCAGTCCACTGCCGATGATGGCTAGCTGGCGCTTCGCCGAAGGACTAGTTCAGGGCAAAAGAAAGACTGACCATCAGCACAGATTGATAGCAGAGTTAAAAATACAGAATTGACAACGAAGGGAACATATTCTCTAACTAAGAACAAAAAAAACCTGAGCCTATTACCTCTTAACTTCAACCTTTGCCCTCTCATTCTGGAGCTTCTTTTCAAATGAAAGAGACTTATCTCATGTGAATGTATGCCACATAGGTATTTAATAGAAACCTATTTATAATACCATAACTGGTTGCCAGTTATGGTATTATAAATCCAAATGAATTAAAAAAGAAATTCCCAGTTAAAATCTTAAGAGGGCACTTATAGAGAAGAATGCAGCTGTGACCCAGACAGTTCAAACCCTCTCATGATGAACAAATTCCTTCCATGACAGAGACATATACCCAATAATAAGAAAGAAAGACCCATTCCACAAGAAAATCCTTATCCCAACACTTAGGGTATCTCCCTAACCCTAACACTTGGGGTACTGTACATATTTGGATTCTTCCCCTCACCCTAACTCTTGGGGCTGCACACAGTGCAGTTGTGCCTAGAGCAGTACAGGTCATGCTCAGAGCAGTATTGGTAATAATTGGGGGTGGGGGGGAACTGTTGGGAGGAAAAACTGTTCAGGTGAGAATTGACCTAGATGGTAATTGTCCAGTTGGGAATTGGTGGGTGGGAACTGTCTGGTGGTTACTGACCTAACACACTTCTGTGATGCCTAGAGCAGTGGTCATTAATTTTTAAGCTGGATCCACTTTGAATCCAAATGAGCTGAAGAAGAGCCACCCACTTTCTTCCCATGTGAGGTTGTGATACTACTGATCAGTGTATGTCAATGACATCTACCCTACCAGCCTGTTTTCAGCCTTTTATTGTGTCTATGCTGAAAAGGGTAAGCATTTCCAAATGCATTTTCTTTATCTACTGATAAATGCTTTCTTCAAGCATGTGACTTTTCCTCCCATTCACTTTCCTTCTTTGTGTCACGAGTTTGGGTAGAGAGGCATAGAGTAGCAGAAAAACAGTCAGAATATGCAGGGTCTGTCCTTAGCCCCAATCCTTACACTGAAGAACATTGGCTTAGAGGCTGTTCCTCTTATTGATTTACGTCCCTAACTTTACTTTTTCTTTCTTTGATGTGCAACGTGTGCTGTTATTCAATTACCTTGAATACTTTGCCTCTGTTTGCAAATGCAACTATAAGGTTGCAGCAAAGTCATACTCATGATATGCAGGCCCTCAGGGTTTCTTGAGATTCTCACACATAGACTGTGCAGCAATACTATAGTATTTTATGGTAGGTTTTTTTTTTTTTTAACTTTCATCTTCCCCTGTCCAGCAGTAGCCCTTCTCCCTTCCTTTTACCTCCCCACTGTCCAGCAGTAGCCCTTCCCTGCTCCCCCTGTCCAGCAGCACCCCTTCCCTGCTCTTATCTGATAAGTCTCCCATGTTTTCTGAAGCAGCTCTGCCAGGAACCACCGCAGGCTCGTTGTAGCAATAGGGAAACCACCGCATGCTAATTTCCGCAGGCTCCTTATTCAGCTAGCTCCTTTTTCAGCTGGGGAAACTGCCAAATGTGTCGCAAACTGCCACCGCTGCTGGGGAAACAGCTGCACGCATTGCAAATCGCCACAGGTTCCTTCTACTGCGCATGCAACGGCATGGCACCACAGAGGCATGGAGCACATATCTCTTTCTCTCTCCGAGAGATCCCACGTGCCTATCCCAGGCCCTTTTGAATTCAGACACAGTCTCTGTCTCCACCACCTCTTCTGGGAGGCTGTTACATGCATCTATCACCCTTTCTGTAAAAAGTATTTCCCTTAGATTACTCCAGAGCCTATCACCTCTTAAATTCATCCTATGCCTTCTCATTGCAGAGTTTCCTTTCAAATTAGAGTCTCGACTCAAGCACATTTACATTACGTAGGTATTTAAACGTCTCTATCATCTCTCCCCACTCCTGCCATTTAAGTCTGTCCCCAAACGCCTTATGATGAAGACAACATATCATTTTAGTAGCCTTCCTCAGGACCGACTCCATCCTTTTTATATCTTTTTGAAGGTGCGGCCTCCTGGTTTATGGTAGTTTTTTTGTAATCTGGTGACAGTTTGGCAGCATGGTTTCCTACTTGAATTTTCATATTGTTGTATGTGCACAAAAGATAATTTGGTTGAACATTGCATATGTTTCTAAATGATCTACTTACTTAATTTCAGAAAAGGCAGTAACTTTACATTACAATTCTGGCACTGAGACATTCTCTGATCAGATATTATGGCCTGATTTGGTACAGAAGTGTCTGCTGTCATGTTTCTGTGTAAAACCATTACAAAAAGTATAACTGGCTTCAAGAAATAGCCAGTACATCAAAAGGAGCAAATTTATTATAGGTCCCTTAATTTAAAACAAAACTTCATTCTTCAGATTAGAATAAGCCTCCAAAACGTGAATTTTGTTACCCTCTTTAGAGAATGAAGCTAATAATATAGCACTTGTTTTGACATTGCCCTGGGACTCTTGGAGAAAGAGTAGTTGTGGATAAAGTCTCATGGCACAGAATCCCAGCACTTTTTCTGACCAAGAAAGGAGCAGTGAGCAGGCAAAAACACTGGTTTATTGTGCTGATTTCAGCCATATGGTGACTGACTCTTCACTCATTCCACACCTGGATTAGTTTGCTAGGCAGTGTTACTGTCCAGTTACAGAGAAAATCAGAAATTCTACGCCACATAATGCCAATCTGTGTATGACTGAAGGATAGATTTGGAAAGGTGGTAGCAATACAGAAGTAGCAAATGTTACAAATGACTCTCTGAAAGAGACTAAGACGTGACATCGTTGAACACAAACATTGAGCACATTAACCTTGGTTAAGGGTGCTTATTGCACTAATGTTTAGCACAGGAGTGTCCAACCTACTACTACTATTGTAATCATTTATATAGTGCCACTAGACAAATGGAGTGCTATACATAAAAACACAGAAAAGACAGTCCCTGCTCAAGAGAGCTTATAATTTAGACAAGATAGACAAACTGGACAAGAAGATGCATCAATACACTGTGCTCAAGTGGGGGAGTTACAGAGGGAATGATAAGACAAATATTGGTGCTTAGAAGGTGGGTTGGAATTAGAAATTGAAAGCATCTTCAAAGAGACGGAGCCTGATGTACCAAATCAGGCAGTTTGTTCCAGGCATACAACGCAGCAAAGTTGAAGGGATGGAGTCTGGAGTTGGCTGAAGAGAAGAGTATAGATAAGAGAGAATTATCTGATGAGTGGAGTGCTTCAGTCCTCGAGAGCCTCAGTCTAGTTTTCAGGATTTCTCCAATGAATACGCATGCACTGTTTCCATTGTATGCAATTAGATCTCATGCATATTCATGTGGAAATCTTGAAAACCTGTCATGGCATGAGCCATGGTTGTTCATCACTGGTTTAGCTCATGTACTGAATCCCTTGCCATAAATGTCACTATATGCCACCGGGGCCCATCATTTTTTGACACCCCCCCATCTGTATGAAAAACAAGATTTTTAGTAACAAGCCACATGTCACACATGAGTACCTAGGAAAAGGCAGCATCTTACATAATGCAGTGAGCAGTACAACATCAATACACCCATTGTAAAACTAAACAAGCCAGTATAGTACAGATCAATCCTGCAGTCAAGCCTAACAAAAAACCATGTATTTTCAACACACAGAAAACACCTTCGCCTAGTATGGAATATGTAATTACAAACTAACCCCTCCCTCTTTTACAAAACTGTAGTGTGGATTTTAGCCACGGTGGTAACAGCTCTGATGCTCATAGAATTCTGAGCATCAGAGCTGCTACCACCACGGCTGGCACTAAAAAACGCTCCACAGTTTTGTAAAAGGGGGGATAAAATAAAAATACATAGACAAAGGTTAACTTGAACCAGCAAGAAGTTGGACTCTGCATACAATGCACCACAGAAACAGTGACACATGTCTCTTAAAGCAATAAATAAATAGAAAATATTTTTCTGCCTTTGTCTTCTGTGGTTTCTGCTTTCCTCATCTTCTTGTAAATCTCTTCCTTCCATCCACTGTCTGCCGCCTCTCTTCCCCTATATAGCATCTTTTCTCCTTCTATGCCCCTTCCAGAAACTGTGTATGCCTCCCCGTTCCATCTCTCCTTTCTCCCCCATTGGTCTGGCGTCTGTCTCCTCTCCTTCCCTCTCCCACACCTTCCCTCTGCAATCCCTTTCCCTTTTTTCCCTCATTTTCTTTTTCAATTTATTTTCTGTATCTGTCTAGATTATGTTCTTACTACCCTCTCATCAATGTCCATTTTTACTGTCTACTTAAAGCTTGCCACCTCTTTCCCTCACCCCTCTAGTGTTTCCCTAACTCAATCCTTTTCTCCCCATCATGTGCCCTCCTTTTATTTATCCCCTCCTTCCATCATGTACCCTCTTTCTCCAACCCTTCCATCTAGTACCATCTCCTCTCTCTGTGCACTTCCATCCAGCGTCTGCTCCCCTCTTTCTCTTCTCCCATTTCCTTCTTGAATTTGCTCCCTTATCTCTCCCATCTGCATTTCCATCCAGCATAGGCTCCCCACTACCATCCAATGTCTGCCCTTTCTCTCGCCATCCACCCCCTTCAATCAGCATCTGCCCCCTTTCTTTCCCTCCAATATAATTCCCCCTTATGTCTCTCCCTTTCTCTGTACATCAATTCTATCAGCACCACCCTTCCATACTACCTGCCCCCTTTCTTTCCCTCTACCACTCTTCCATTCCAGCAATCCTGCTCCTTTCTCTCCCTTCATGCAGCAAGGTCCCACGATGACTGTAGCTGCTGGCTGTAAGTCCACCGCACTCCGACGTACTTGCTCTGGAGCGGACTCAGCAGCCGCATGCTGGAAGGTCCCGTGATGACTCGTCTGCTGGCTCTGCTCCGGCAGACGCAGGGAGTTGTGGCAAAGTCTTGCAATGACTGCGTCTGCTGGGTCCACCCCCTCTGACGTAACTTACTTCTTCCGGAGCAGAGCCAGCAGACGAGTTATCGTGGGACCTTCTTGCACCTCAGCGCGGCTGCCGATTCTGCAGCAGAAAAAGTAAGTCAGAGGTAACGTGACCATTTATTTTTTTCATCAAAAGGGTACATCTATTAATTGACTGTGTATCCTTTCTTTCTTTCTGCACTCAGGCCCAACAATTGTCCCTTTCTATTCCCTCCCTCCTTCCTTCCCATGTCCTTAGTGTCCCAGTGCCTCTTTCCCTATTCCATGGTGCCACCAGTGCCTCCTTCCTGTGTCTTTGGTGCCCCCAGTGCCTCCTTTCCGTGTCCTTGGTGTCCCCAGTGCCTCCTTCCTGTGTCCATGGTGCCCCCAGTGCCTCCTTCCCGTGTCCATGGTGCCCCCAGTGCCTCCTTCCTGTGTCCTTGGTGCCCCCAGTGCCTCCTTCCTGTGTCCAAGTGCCCCCAGTGCCTCCTTCCCGTGTCCATGGTGCCCCCAGTGCCTCCGTCTCATGTCCATGGTGCCCCCAGTGCCTCCTTCCCGTGTCCATAGTGCCCCCAGTGCCTCCTTCCCGTGTCCTTAGTACCCCCACTGCCTCCTTCCTGTGCCCATAATGCCCCCAGTGCCCCCTTCCTGTGTCCTTAGTGCCCCCAGTGCCTCCTTCCCGTGACCTTAGTGCCCCCAGTGCCTCCTTTCTGTGTCCATAATGCCCCCAGTGCCTCCTTCCCATGTCCATGGTGCCCCCAGTGCCTCCGTCCCATGTCCATAGTGCCCCCAGTGCCTCCTTTCCATGTCCTTAGTACCTCCACTGCCTCCTTCCTGTGTCCATAATGCCCCCAGTGCCCCCTTCCTGTGTCCATAATGCCCCCAGTGCCCCCATTCCCATTCCTTAGTGCCCCCAGTGCCTCCTTCTCATGTCCTTAGTGCCTCCGGCCTGTGTTCTTAGTTCCCCCAGTGCCTCCGTCTTGTATCCATAGTTCCCCCAGTGCCTCCTTCCTGTGTCCATAATGCCTCCAGTGCCTCCTTCCCGTGTCCATGGTGCCCCAGTGCCTCCGTACCGTGTCCATAGTGCCCCCAGTGCCTCCTTTCCATGTTCATAGTGCCCCTAGTGCCCCCGTCCTGTGTCCATAATGCCCCCAGTGCCCCCTTCCTGTGTCCATAGTGCCCCCAGTGCCTCCTTCCCGTATCCATAGTGCCCCCAGTGCCTCCTTCCCATGTCCATAGTGCCCCCAGTGCCTCCTTCCTGTGTCCATGATGCTCCCAGTGCCTCCTTCCCGTGTCCTTAGTGCCCCCAGTGCTCCTTATGTCCCCCCCGCACTGCCTTCCAGATTTTGTCCACCCCCAAAGCCAGCCTGCCTGTCTGCCTACCTATCTTCCTCCCTCCCTGCTGTGCTAAAGCCAGCCAGCTTGCCTGCCTATATCCTGCCCTTCCTGTCACGTTAAAAAAAAAAAAAGCGCCTCTCCCCTTCTTTTCCCCCGGTCCGCGCCTGCAATCTTACCTCTCCTCGCCGACAAGAAGTCTTTCCGATGTCAATTCTGACATTGGAGAGGACGTTCCGGGCTAGCCAATCACTGCCTGGCTGACCTGGAACGTCTTCTCCGATGTCAGAATTGACGTCGGAAAGACTTCTTGTCGGCTGGGTGAGGTAAGATTGCAGCGGCGCGGACTGGGGGAAAGGAAGGGCAGGAGAACCCAGACCTGGGCGGCTGTGCATCCCCCCAAGCCGTGCACCCGGGGCGGACCATCCCCCCCACTCCCCCCTTGGTACGCCACTGCATGCCACTGATATACCCATTCCTAGGCACAGAGAGGCAGGTGAAGCTGTAAGATATGTATGTATTTTGTAAATGTGTATCTGTGTAAACTCAGGCAGAAAAGTTATGTCTGTCATGTAGCTTTTGGGAAGGTAATATGCGAGCTCCACGGGCCAATTTTATAGAAAGGAACAATAGGGTTAAAGATATGTAAAAAGGTAATGAATGGTTCATAGTGTCCTTTCACTAAGATTGAATGCAACTCACTTCAACCAGTCAGAGATACAAACTCCTTTTTGTGTAAGACTAACCTAAAAAGTTGAGCCCAAACGCAGGATTCCACAATTCCGACTTCCAAAGAATTCTAGGAATTCCTGCTGCTAAACAAAGCTTAGTAAATGCTTATATTACCCCATAATTCACCATGTATATGTGAGTCATTTGTTTTGTTTTTCTCTTTCTCATAACCTTGTCAAACTGAGAAGCTTATAAGAATATCTGTGTTATTGCTGGAATGATTCCTTTATTCCTTTTGTTTTCTCTTGCTTACAGTAACATATAAGTTTAATATGTATACTGAATATGTACATTCACAGCCTATGGGGCTCATAATCGAAAGAGAAAAACGTCCAAAAACCGGCCTAAGTCGGCACTTGGACGAACATTTCTCAAAAATGTCTTAGCGCCGATAATAAAACCGGGTTTTGGATGTATTTCAAGTTTCAAGTTTCAAGTTTATTAAAGCATTTGATGAATCGCCTATTAGAATTGCTAGGCGATGTACATAGTCCAAGTAAAGAAAACAAAGAAACTAACACATTAACAATATAATTACATAAAATACGTATATGAGGGGTGAGGAAAGAAATTAAAAAGTTACAATATTAGGTTCGGTAAAAAAGGAAAAAACAGAAGGTAAGGGTTTAAAAACCAAAGCACAATTTAAGGAGTTTCCCTAAAGCAAGTAAAAGTTTCAAGAATTAAAAGCATCATTAAATAAATAAGTTTTTTAAAGTTTTTTAAATGTTACAATGTCGTGTTCGGTTCTAATATACTGGGGAAGGGCATTCCACCATTGTGGTCCCATCACTATGAACATGTCTGATCTCCTTGTCCCTATAATTTTCAAGGAGGGTACTGAAAGTAGATTTTGATCTGATGATCGAAGTGAACGTTGGGTATTATGTGGGATTAGTGATCTAGAAATAAATTGCGGCTCATTGGATGCTAAAGTCTTGAAAATGAGAAGCATTATTTTGAACAAAATCCTATGACCAATTGGTAGCCAGTGAGCGTCTATTAGTAGTGGGGAAACGTGGTCGTATTTTTTCGCATTATAAATTAATTTTATGGCCGTATTCTGTATTATCTGCAATCTCCTTTTTTCTTTCTGTGTAATGTTGATAAGTAGGGCATTGCAATAGTCAATTTTTGATATTACAAAGGAGTGAATAAGTATCTTTAATGAAGATAAACTAAGAAATTTGGCGATTGAGCGAATCTGACGTAATTTAAAGAAACAGTTTTTAACGATTAGAGAGATATGTTCGTGGTAAATCAATTTATCATCTAGAAGTACGCCGAGAATTTTGACCGAGAATACCAAATTAAGTGGGATGTTATTGAGAATGAACGGTTTTGAAAGTATTATGTCTTTTTTCCAATGAAATAACATTGATTTGGTCTTATTAATGTTTAAGGCTAATTTGTTTGAATTAAGCCAATTTTGTATTTGTTCCAATTTGTGGTTAATGGATGAAATTTCAATGTTATTTTCCGGGTCCAAAGGATGAATGAGTTGAATGTCATCAGCGTATGAGAACGGAATGAAGCCTATAGACTGACAAATTTCTAATAGTGGTGAGAGGAAAATGTTAAACAGTAGAGGGGACAAAATGGATCCTTGAGGTATTCCAAATGATGAAGTATAAGAAGTGGAATCTTCATTATTAAATCTAACAAAGGAAGTACGGTTAGCAAGATACGAAGTAAACCATGCTAGAACTCTCTCATTTATTCCTTTTTCTTCAAGCCTGTTTAAAAGCAAATCGTGATCTATGGTATCAAAGGCGGCAGAAATGTCTAAAGAGAAAAGAATAACGGATTTATGATGGTCTAGATAATATTGAATGTTCGAGGTTAAGCCTTTTAAAGAATATTCTGTATTATGAAATTTTCTAAATCCTGTTTGATTAGGATGTAATGCATTTGTATTTTCAATGAAGTCGGATAGTTGATTAAAGATCAGTTTTTCAGTCAATTTAGCTATAAATGGTATATTTGCTATCGGACGGTAGTTGGATAGTTCATTGATGCTAATTTTATGATTTTTGAGGATAGGGGGTGATGAAAGCGGTCTTCCATTGAGGTGGAACTGTAGCAGTAAGTAAACTCTTCTGAATGAGTGACAATATGAAAGGGCCAAAATGTGAAAAGTGTTTTTTCAGATAAAAAGATGGAATGGTTTCAGATCGGAAGTTTTTTATGTTTACTTGTTGAAGAAGGGATTCGATATCTTGAAGTGAGGGGATTTTGAAATTTGAAATTTTGCTATCGGTATGAGTTTTGTTTGATCAGCGGTTGTAAGGTTGTTTAATGTATTTTGAAAAAAGGAATTACGAATATTATTTATCTTTTGTGTAAATGCATCGGCTAATTCTTGAGCTTTTAGTGTGGATTTTTGCGTGGAGTTGTTTATTTTATTTTTTTGATCTATAGATTTTAAAATATTATAAAGTATGGAAGAGTTTTTTGCTTTTTCAATTTTGTTGGAGTAATATGTTTTTTTTGCCTAGGCCTTCAAAGTGCCGCTCAACGTCCAAAGCTAAATGGGGTGTTTCAGTAGGCGTGTCGAGGGCAGGAGTTGGGCGGGATGTGGGTCGGCTTAGACTTAGTCGTACAGCATGTATAATCAAAAGTTTAACAACAGAGCCTAGATGGAACTTGGACGTTGTGACTTAGACCATGTAAAACATGGCCTAAGTCACAAAACCCGCCTAAACTCACCAGATAAGCACTGCAAACACATAACACAGACCCCCACACACTACCTCAGTGATTACCAAATCCCCCCCCATAAAAATTATATTCACAACTTTAAATTTCAGCCTCCAGACCATCATCACCTGGCCGCCTGGCATAGGAAAGCCTAGTCGTCCAGCCCAGAGGCAGCTTAAGTCATCTTGGGGGTGGGTTAGGGACCCATAGAGAGGAGGACCCATGCCCATAAGCCCCTGTAATCACTGCATTGATACTGAAACATGTGCACTGCCCTATACACCCCCAAAACCCTTTTTTACTGGCATATAAGTGGCTCCTGCAGCCATAAGGGCTATTGGGGTGGTAGATAAGTGGGTCTAGGGGATTCTGGAGATGGTTTGGGGGGCTCACCGTCACCTGCAAGGGAGCTGTAGTGAGGAGAAACCACGGCATCCTTTTTGTGAAGTTCACAGCAGTGCCCTGTAAGGTACCCCACTATTTAGGTGGCATGTCTGGGTGTGCAGTCCATCACTTTGCAGACCCCTCCCACGTCCAACAGGGCTTGTTCTAGGCGTTTTGGACTTGGACGGAAGATTGGACGGAAATGTGGTATAAAGATAGACGATTTAGTGGCTTGGACGATCAGATTGGCAGGATGTATAATTAGACGATTTTTGAAAGTAAAAAAAAGTTGGACGTATCTTTTAAAAATGTGTCTTAGGGTCTTTTTAACTTTGGACAACTTGTGAGTTGGACGTAAACGGATTTAGACATCCTTTTCGATTATGCCCCTCCACGCATCTTGTTATGATATTAAACTCATAAAGGGTATTCTTTCGTAGGCTGCCAAAGTCCTGATGGGAAATGGGGTTACCAAAAAGTACAATGAAATTTTACAAATTGTTTCAGGATCCTCTTTCTGTGTAAAATATGCCTATCTCTACCCCCTGCAGTGCATGTACTAGACATATATATGTTCACAAAAATACTGTATAAACAGATTGATTTGTGCACATATATTTTTAAAAATGTTCAATTCAGTTTTTCAAATCATCAAGAATACTCAGAATGAAAAAAGTAAAACAAACTGTAAATACGAAGTCAAGTCTTTAACAGAAATACAATTTCAGCAATTTTCATTCAAATATCAGAAAATTAAAGGGAGAACCACCTAAAACAACAACAACAACAATAAGAGTAATATAGGGAAAACAAAAAAGAGAAATGCCAAACTCCAATTTTCTACTGCCCTCCATCACTTTCTAGTAGTACATTTTTTGTGACTTTACGCTCTGACTCCCAAATTTGATATAATGCACTTAGGGGTCCTTTTATCAAGGTGCGCTACGGGGGTTAGCGGGTCAGACATTTCATCATGTGCTAACCCCAGCAGCAAGCCAAAAAATTAACACCTCGTCAATGGAAGTGTTCCGCGCATTAAACCCCTACCGCGCCTTGATAAAAGGACCCCTTAAAGTTGTGCACATACTGTACATTGGTGCACATAGCTGCACCAATGTATGTGCACCCAACTTAACTGATTAATAGGCTTAATCAGTGCTTATAATTGGCAATTAACAACTCATGATTGATGTTAATTGGACTTAATTGAAAGTTAGGTACACAACTTTGTAGGCGCATAGCACAAAATGGTACGCGTCCTTATCCAATACACGTACCTAGAAGTGGGTGTGGTTAGGGGTGAATCATGGGCATTTTTTGAGTTATACGCATGTTTTGACGTATGCGTCAATTTGCATACAACTTAGGTGCAGATATTTAGGCCAGGAAAACCTTGGCATGAATAGGGTGCACCTAAAAGTTGGGACACCTAGTGAAGGATAGTGGAGCTTATGTGGTGCTATGTGTGATTCTATACCCTGTACATAACTTTTATAAAATTGTGCTTAGCACCACACTAATCTGTGCTGATTTTAAGCAACATATATAGAATTGGGCCACGATTGCATAACATTTGTTACAAACTCATTTGGATTCCTGATGCAGGCAGTAATGCAAACAGCAAAATATAAAATCAAACAGCAAAATATAAAATCTATCAAATATTTATTTAGTTTGAAATAAGTTTACTTCATTTGCTATTACTATTGAATTACAATATGGATTAATCTTACCAGTCAATGAAATAGCAACCCAGAATTAAAACCAAGGTTCCTCTTCTCCATAAAATCTCTAACTCCAAAATACACAAGTTACATAAATTAATACTGTTTGCATGAAATTAAAAACACAATGTTTTGTTTTTGTTTTTTTCTGGGGGTTGAAAAATAAGCTACCCAAATAATTTCCCATGGATACATGTATTTCAGTTTATTTTCGCAGTCAGATGAATCCTTATCCATGACTGCCACCTAGTGTGATCAAGTAGTACTCATGCATATCTATATGTTCCTCCAATTTAACTCTACTATTTTTTTTAACTTCTCTTCTGCTTTCTGCTCCACTTTTATTTCTTCCTGTCTGCTTGATCTTTACCTGGCATTTGATGTTTAATTGTTTATAACTCACTGTCTGCCTGCCCTTCTATGTGCTGTTTCTCAGAGTATGGATGGATCTTTCTGTTTATCTCTGTCTGTGACTGGTAGTGAGTCTGGTGCTACTGCTGGTAGGTATGATGATATTAGTGGTTGTATGGTATTACTATTATTGGGTCTAATGCTGCTGGTGGCTACTAGACTTTCTACAAAAATGCTCCGTATGAGTGGTTTGTTTGCTTTGTCTCAGAGGAGGGAGAGGAATTGAAAAAATTTTTACAAACCCAGGACCTAGTTCCTTGATTTGTATGAGGAACAATGCAGAAGTAAGTTTATGCTTGACAGGGAGACTATTCTCCATCTAAATCATGTTGAATGTTTCCAGGGTACAAATTATATTGCAATGATAGGGTGGGTCAAACTGAACAGGAAGTAATGCTATTTGTTAAAGAGGGAATTGAACCTAAGAGAATACAAATTCAACAGGACACACATAACAATGTGGAATCCTTATGGGTAAAGGGAAAGGAATATTGATAGGACTTTATTACCATCTACCAGGCCAGAATAAACAAACAGATGATCAAATGTTAGCAAAAATTAGGGAAGCTGGCAACACTATAATAATGGGTGATTTCAATTACCTACGGAACTAACATCATAGGGAAAAACAAATAATCACAAAAAGAATAACTCTCTTCCACTCTAGGAAGAGACTGGTGAGTTATCAGTATCTAAAGAAGTGGAGAAAAAGACCTCAAAACCACACAGGGGATATAAAAACATCAGAAAGCTGTGTCAAAGTAAACCTACTGTGATCACATGTCAAAAAATCTCCACAAATAATGCAACCCACCAGCAATTTCCTGAGTAGGTAAATTCATGAAATAGTCTGTAAGAAAAATCAATCAATAACGGGAGGCAATATCACAAAAAAAGTGTCTTAAAATTCAATAGCCAGCTTCAATGTTCGTTACAAAGCCGTAGCGATCAAGTCCAAAAACTTTCAATTATCTATGACGCCTTCCACAGCTAATAATCCAGACTTGTAAGATCCTAATGGGAGACATCGTTTCACCAGAGCATCATCAGGGAATAACCAATTTCAAAGCATCACAGCGGCTACTGAAGGAAGAGGGTTTAATGCTCTCATTTTGAAGTACCTCCCACAGCGTCATGAAGTCACCTCCAACGCTTCAGCTGACTGTATCAATTAACTTCAATGTAATTCATAAAAATGCTCTCCATTCCACTGAGAGGAAGATTCTCAAAAACCCATGTTAAAAAGCGACGGTCTGCTAATGCAGCTGTTCCGCTACCAAATCTAAAAATCCAAGACATTCTTAAACAAATCGCGCATGCAAAAAAGATGCTGTCCAGCAGCGAAGGCTTCCTACATTTGCATGATACAGTGGCATGATAACCTTCTCCGATCTGTTCGTGAACCCCTTCTTTATCATTCCTAGCATTCTGTTCACCCTTTTTGCAGCCGCCGCACATTGTGTGGATCTTGTCGATCAGAACTCTCAAGTCCCTTTCATAGGAGGTCTCTCCAAGTACCCTCCCAGACATCCTGTATTCGTGCATGAGATTTTTGTTACTGACATGCATCACTTTACATTTATCCAAGTTGAACCTCATCTGCCATGTCAATGCCCATTCCTCAAGCTTGATTATGTTACGTTGCAGATCTTCGCAATCCCCCTGCATCTTAACTACGCTGAATAGCTTCGTATCGTGCGCAAATTAAATCACCTTGCTCATCGCACCTATGTTCAGATCGTTTATAAAGATGTTGAAGAGCACAGGTCCAAGCACCGAGCCCTGCGGCACCCCACTAGTGTTGCTCTTCCAGTCCGAGTATTGCCCATTTACCCCAACTCTCTGTTTCCTATGCTCTAGCCAGTTTCTAATCCATGTGAGTATTTCACCCTTGATTCCATGGATTGCAATTTTCCGAAGTAGTCGTTCATGCGGAACCTTGTCGAACACCTTCTGAAAGTCCAGATATACAATGTCGACCGGGTTGCCCTTGTCTATCTGCCTGTTTACTCCATCAAAGAAGTGCAGCAAGTTTGTCAAACAAGATCTGACTTTGCTGAAACCGTGCTGGCTGGTCCTCATCAGACCGTGTCCGTCAAGGTGATCAATGATGCGGTCCTTTATCAGCGCCTCTACCATCTTTCCCAGTACCGAGGTCAGACTCACCAGTCTTTAGTTTCCCGGGTCTCCCCTCAAACCTTTTTTGAAGATAGGCGTAACATTTGCCACCTTCCAGTCCTCCAGAATCTTTCCCATTTTGATCGACAGATTGGCTATTAGTTGAAGCAGTTCAGCTAGGAAGTTCTTCTTTACCCATGTGGTGGACACCCGGAATGTGCTTCCAGAGGATGTAATAGGGCAGAGTACTGTACTAGGGTTTAAGAAAGGATTGGACAATTTCCTGCTGGAAAAGGAGATAGAAGGGTATAGATAGAGGATTACTGCACAGGTCCTCGACCTGTTGGGCTGCCGCGTAAGCGGGCTGCTGGGCACGATGGACCCCAGGTCTGACCCAGCGGAGGCATTGCTTATGTTCTTATGTTCTTATGGTCCCTTTCAGTTCCTTGATGACCCTCGGATGGATGCCATCCGGTCCCTGGGATTTATCGCTCATAAGCCTATCAATTTGCTTGCATACCTCATCTAGACTGACCGTTAACCAGTCACTCTTTTTTGTCACCAAAAGCCTATACCGCTTTTTGAAAATAGCTCGATATTTTTTAAGAGTCCACCGGAGGGCTAATTTAAATGCTGAAGAGACCATTTGCATGTCAGTATCAGAGACTGCAAGAATCCTTGCTAAAGAGGGAGATAGTCCATTTTGATAATCCTTTGCTAAACTGTTTACAGGCTAAACTGCCGGAACACAGTTTAGCGACGGCGTTAAAGCTTTGAGAATCTAGCCCTGAATGATTCAGTCCACAGGGATGTACTGAATGCAAATTGAATATCCACCATTGCTCATACTGTTGTAGACAACGGCGGATATTTTCCCAACACTTATTGACTAGCAGTTGTTTAACAACTAAACAGTGAAAGCCAGAAAAATCATGCTGGGCAGTCATACAGTGTTCTACTAAAGGTTCCGTCATTTATTTATTTGTTACACAATGTCTATGCTCAATCATAGGTCAAAAAAACTATGACTAATGATTAGTGTGCGTTCGCTCGACTATTTGGCTTATGCTTGAATTGAGTGTGGTGCTGTATACATTGATGTATTTTTTTTCCACTTGTGTAGATGTGTTTTGGGCAGTGATGTGGACATCTTTGGAAGATAATGGAGTGCGTAGGCAGCAGAACCATTTTTTGTTTGGGGGGCCGGCATGCTCCACCCCAGCCCCCGCCCAATCTCCATCCAATACCCCACCCCCATAAGAGTACTACAATAATTGTAATACCATTTTTTCCATTCATTTTTCATATACTGTATACACACAATATAATCTTATTAACAATACATAATGGTTAACCATAAAATTAAACTACATACAGTATGTTTCTCAACATTCATTCCTACCAGAACACCTGGCCTTGATCATACATGCAGAACACAGATAACCCCTATGCAAATACAGGACCACAAACTAAAAATACTAATATATACAAACAAAACCCTAAGATGCAAGACTCTGCATGCAGTACAACCCCCCAAGAAATAGAAACAAATGCATTTCTTCCTGAACAGTGCAAAATATATACAGCAGATGTAATTTCTCAGAACTGACACAATTGAATGACTAAAATAATTTCCCCTACCTTTGTTGCCTGGTTATTTTGGTTTTCAAACCATCTTTCCCAGTCTCTAGCTGCACGTCCTTCTGTCTGTGCTCTTAACTGTGTATCCAGGGCCACCTTATCCATTTGCTGTTTTTCTCTCCTTCACTTTCTGCAATACATTCGTCTTGAGCATTAACTTTTAATATTCAACTTTCTTCCAGTTTTCTGCTTTCTTCTCAAAATTTACTTTTCCATGCCTTCCCTTCCCATCTATCCATGTGTACCATCTCCTTCCTCTTTCTTCTCCCCTACTCCCATCTATCCATAAGAAGCATTTCTTCTTATCTCTTCCCTGTCACAACCATCGCTGTGTACCATCTCCTCCCTCTGTATCGCCTTCCCCTCCATCCCTATGCACCATCTCATCCCTCTCCCATGGTCAGACATCACTGTCTACCCCTTCCCCCCTCATATGGTCTGGCATCTTTCTCTTCTCCTTCCCATAGCTTGGAATCTCTCTCCTCTCCCATGGTCTGGCATCTTTCTCTCTCCTTCCATCCCTCTTCCCGAGTTCTAACATCTCTCCTTTCTGCGGTCTGGCATCTCTCTCTCCCCTCCTTCCCTTTCATTCTGTGGTCTGGCATCAATGTCTCTCTCTCCTTCCCATTTCAGTGGTCTGACATCTCTCCCTTCTTTGGATCATCTCTCCTCCCTCCCAGTGTAACATTTCTCCCTCCCTCCTCTCCACCACTATTATGTCCAACAATTCTCCCTCTTTCTTCCTTTCCCCATATGCATCATCTCTTTTTCCCTCTCACGCCACACATCTATGTCCAATAATTCTCTGTTCCTTTTCCCTCCCCCACCAGCAGCATTTATTTATCTCCGTTCCCACTACTCTACCTGTGCCGCATCTCTCTTTTCCTCCTTTCCTAACCCCCCAGCCCATGCATTTGTCCTTCCCAACCCTCTCCAAGTACGTGCAGTATCTGTGTTTCCCAACCCCCTGAGCATCGGTCCTCCCTGCATTCCCAACGCCTTCCCAACGCCTTACCCCCTACACCCAGCCTTTCACTGCCAGGCTCTGAACCCAGCCCCTCCCTCCCTTATCAGGCCCTACACCCAGCCCCCCTCCCTTCCCATCAGGCACTGTACCCAGTCCTCTTTCCTCCCCTGTCAGGCTCTTCACCCAGCCCCCTTCCTACCTTCCCTCCCCTGTCAGACTTTGCACCCAGCCCCCTTCCCTCCAAACCCCTGTCAGGCTCTTCACCCAGCCACCTTCCTTCCTTCCTTCCCAACCCCTGTCAAGCTCATCACCCAGTCCCCTTCCTTCTTTCTCTCCCAACCTCTGTCAGACTCTGCACCCAGCCCCCCTCCTTCCCAGGCTGTGCAATGTACCCTGCCCCATCCTCCTACCTCTTCCTGATCGCTGGTAGCCGATTTCTTCTGCCACTAAGCAGCAACCAGCAGGAGCATGATTTGGCGCTGCCTGCTGGCACTCAGTGGCTTCTTTGATTGGCTCCCCTTGAATTCTCATGATTTGCAAGAATTTGCAGAAGTCAATCAAAGAAGCTGCTGAGCGCTGAGCAGGCAGCGCCAAAGCACGCTCCAGCTGGTTGCTGCTCAGAGGCAGAAGAAATCATCTGCCACCAACTGGGTTAGCAGCGGGCAGGAGCGTGGAAAACTCGCTCCTGCCCGCTACTCCCCTGGACCTCCAAGGGTCAAATTTTAGGGGAGACCACAACCCCTATGCCCCTCCCCCCCGTTCTGACACCTATGGTGGAGTGTATTTTCTTTTGAATGATTTCAATTACCCTCAGTATTGACAGAATAAATGTCACATCAGGAAATTCATGGGAGGTAAATCTAGGCCTTAGTGGAATACAGGACTTGGTATAACAGGTAATGATGTTGGGGCTGTTGGCAATAGTGATCATAACATAATCAAATTTGAGTTAATAACTTTCTTGAAGGCACTGAAAAATCTACTGAAAAAAGCATTTAACCTTTGAAAGGACAGCTAAGATAAATTAAGGAAAATGGTTTATAAAAAAAATAAAAAAGAAGAAGCTGCATTACACCTTTCACAAGCCCCCCCCTCTCATCATGACACCCTCAGCACATCTTCCATCCCCTTCTACAACCACCCAAACCCTCTCCCCCTCCCATGAGCATACCAGCGCCTACCCAGCAAACAACCTTCCCAAATCCACTCCTCATGCACACATCCTCCCTCCCCCAGCACACACAACCCCATCCCCCTTCAGTGGCGTACCTAGCATATGTGACACCCGGGGCCCATCATTTTTTTGACCTCCCCCATCTATATGAAAAATATGATTTGTAGTAACAATCCACATATCGCACAACAAGAGTGTACCTAGGAAAAGGCAGCATCTTAAACACTGCAGTAAGCACTAGAACACCAACACATACATTGTAAAACTAAACAAGCCATATCCCACACAGTCAATGCCAACTAAAAATTATGTCCTTTTCATACACACAGAACAGAGATACACCCTCGCCCAATATGGAATAATCACAAACTAAAAATAGAAATATGAGAACAAAAGTTAAACTGAACCGCCAAGAAACCAAACTCTGCATACAATGCAACACCACAACACCACAAAAACAGTTACACATGTCCCCTAATACTGTGCAAAATATAAAGACAGTAGATGTAAATTTGAAAAAACTAATACATAACAATCACCACTTTACAAATTAACAAATACAAATAAAACAAATAATAAGAAATAAGAAAATACCATTTTATTGGACTAATCCATTTTTCAATTAACTTTCAGAGGCCAAATCTTTCTTCAGAACAGTACAGTAGTCTCCTGTCCTGACCTGAGGAAAGGGGTTTAGTCCAAAAAATTGCCTTATTTCCATTTCCTATTTATAAACTTTTATCAATACAGTTACAATACTACTTGATTCTAAGTAAAGCAACAAAAAAATCTTTCTACCTTTTGTCATTTCTGCTTTAATCATTTTCTCTTTGCTCTCTTCTTTCTATACAGCATTTGTCCTCTCTCCCTTCCATGCAACATCTGCCCTCTCTTTGCCCTTTCCACCCAGCTTCTGCCCTCTCTCTCTATCCCTTCCATCTACTGCCCACACTCTCTCTGCCCCTTCCATCTACTGCCCACATTCTCTCTCTTCCATATGGCATCTTCTTTCTTTCTATGTCCCTTCAATAAACTGTATATCCTATGTCCCTTCTCTCCATTGCACATAATTCATTTCAGCTTCACCCCCCTCTCCATTTTCTGTCTCCACCCCTCCGCTATGCTTTGGCATCTCTCTCTTTCTCTTCTCCTTTCCTTCCTTCCTTCCCACTCCATACCATGGTCTGGTATCTCTATCTCCTTCCCTTCTCTCTCCCACGCCATGGCATCTTTTCCTCCCCCTCCATGGTCTGGTATCTCCTTTCTCAGCGGAGGACTTAGAATCTACAGTTTAAGGGACTTTCCTAAGGAGCAGCAGTGGGATCTGAACCCTGCTTCTTGGTTTGGGTCAGATGCACAAAGACTTACATGCTGGTTACCAGCATGGGAGCCTTTGTGCATCTGACCCAAACCAAGAAGCAGGGTTCAGATCCCACTGCTGCTCCTTAAGAAAGTCACTTAAACTGTAGCTTCTAAATCCTCCGTTTAGAAAGGGAGCTGGCGTGACTTCTTCCCCCTCTGCCCTCCTTCCAGCTCAGTGACCGTCTGCTTTCCATCCCCCTGCCGCCTCTCCTCACCGTACTCGCTGGGCTCCGGGTCCAAGTAGAAAGTGAAGTGGGCCACTGTCCGCCTCTGTGGCTCCGGTCCAAGCCACAGCCTTTCCCGCAGCAGGACCCCTGCCGCTCTCTGGCACAGCAGAACCCGGGCCACCGCCACCATTGTTGTTGTTGCTGAAAGGTGACAGCAGCACGTTGTCAGACTATAGGCGGAACCCGCAGGAAGCCTCGCTATTGGACAGCAACGCCTTCTTTGAATGAGAGGCGGCAACAAAAGAGAGACCAATCCGGGAGCCGAGGAGAGGTGGGAGACCAATGAGCAAGGGGGCAGTGCATGACAGCAGAGATTGGGAATTGGGCGTATTACACCAGGTCCAATTCCATTTTGCGGTAGGGAGGGGATATCACCTATTGCTAATCAACTTTGGGCTCCAGGCAGCCACGGATCATGCGAGGAGCCGACGCCCATGGCTTTGAGCAGGGGAACCGGCCAGAAGTTGAACAACCACCGAAGGGAGCACCCGTGGACACCGCTGTTTACTGCTGCTGCTGCTGGTTAAGGAAAGCAGCAACGGCAGAAAAGGGAGGGTGGCCGGCTGTGCACCTCCTTGGGGCATGCACCTGGGGCGGATCGCCTCCCCCTGCCCCCTTTGGTATGCCACTGTCCCCCTTCTCTAAACACATCTACCCACCCCCCTCCTCTCAGCACAGCAAGCCACATCTGGAGCCCCCCTGCCTATGTATCCCTCTCCTTGATTTTGCCTCTGCACCTCACTCTCCCATGTTCCCTCTGGAATCCCCCTAACCTCCTATGAGTCAGAGCAGAAGCTGAGGAGCCAGTATTTCTTGCCTCAGAGCCAGTGTCTGAGTTCCCTTCTTCCCATGTGCCTCTGCCACTGGTCCCTGTAGTCCAGGGGTGTCAAAGTCCCTCCTCAAGGGCCACAATCCAATCGGATTTTCATGATTTCCCCAATGAATATGCATGAGATCTATTTGCATGCACTGCTTTCATTGTATGCTAATAGATCTCATGCATATTCATTGGGGAAATCCTGAAAAACCGACTGGATTGCGACCCTCGAGGAGGGACTTTGACACCCCTGCTCTAGTCCCACTTGCTGCTGCATAGGCTTCCCTGCTAAATTGAGGCCATCTAATGGCCCCTAAGGATGGCTGACATGGCACAAGCACCAGTATGGGTCCTGGTCCCACCCAGCCATGTTTGGCTGGGGTTGGCCTTTTGCAGCCACTGCAGTGCTGGAGGGTGTGGGTGGTGGATCAGTTGGTAGTGGGTTGCCTCTACAGCTGTTAGCTTTGGAACATACCTGAGCAGTCCCAGAAGCTGGCATCAGATGTTTTCAATTGACTTATGCCTCTTCTCCTGCAGCTGGCACATCCCCTCCCTTAGCTACTCTGTGGCCTGGTGTAGCTGGCACAGCTGCTCAGCCTGCACTCTCTGGACTTCTAACCCTGGTACAGGATATGCAGCTTCTGCTGCCTATAGTCATCCATGTCAATGTTCTGGACCAGTAACCTTTCTGCTAGACATTGAAGCTACCACCTCTGTCAATGGGGTGCTGTCTGAGCCAATAAGGGCCTTAGGCCCCTCCCCATGCATCACATGATGTACTGTGGAGGGGCCTAATGCCTACATTGCACAGTAGGAGGCTAGAGGAGCAGGAGGGCTGACTGGGCACCCCTTCTGCTCCTGACTTAAAGGTACAGGGGGTGGAGGCCGATGGGGGGCGACGGAGGGTGAGGCCCAATGGCAGGAGGGAGTGGGCATCCCTCCTGCTGTTTTTTTTTTTTTTTTGGGGGGGGAAGGGGAGGTATTTGCAGGCAGAAGGGAATGGGCATCCCTCCTGCCGGGTTTTTTTTTTTGAGGGGTGGGAAGGGGAGGTGTTTGCATGCAGGAGGGTATGGGCATTCCTTCTGCCTTTTTCTTCAGGGTGGAGGGCCTTCATGGCAGGAGGGAGTTACCGACATGTCTACAGCAGTTGGGTTTTAGGATTGTAAAAACCAATGCAAAATAGCCAAGCAGGTTGAGATCCAAGATGGCCGACGGTCCCGGACGCTGAGCAGCACGCCGGAGATTTTCTGAAAACTTTTCAGAAAGGAAAGAGTTACTTACTCAGAATGCCGAAGAGGAGAGGCCGCAGCGCCGCTGGAGCCTCGCGGCGTTCGGCGGTCCCCTCGTTCGGCAACATAGAAGAACTCCTGCGTCGGATGCAGGATGTCCCGGCAGCGTCGGTGCCCCCGCTGGAGATGCCTCAGAGGGGCGGGAATGAGGCGATCTCCTTGGGGCTGGAGACTACGCAGAGCCCCGATGCTAGGGCACCTCCCCCACCTCCTCAGGTTACCAGCTCCCCACGAGAGGAGGAGCTGCCGGTAGAAGGCAGGCATCTACCCTCGGAGGCCAGGGAGAACAGTGAGGGGAGCGTGGAAATGGACTCCCTGAGTTTTCAGGTGAGTCCAAAGAATATTGAGGAATTGGAAACATCAGGGACTAATTCAGGCCAGCAGAAGGATTACCAGGAACAGCTGAAAACTGGTGAGACTATTCAAACTTTTAATTCTTCATATGTTATTGAAAAACCCAAAGAAGTAACACTGGATTCAATTTGGGATTTGGTGGCTGACCTAGCCAAGTCTGTCAAGCCCCAGCTTTTGCAGCTGGAAAATAAAATTACTCTTCAAGAAACTGAGATAAAAAATATAAAAATTGAAATTGGTGAATCTAAGAACTCTATTGAGAATATACAACAGGAATTAAAAACATCAAAACAGCTTAATGAAGTAATAATAAAAGATAATACAAATATGCGTAGAAAATTGGAAACTTTGGAGAATTTTTCGCATAATAATAATTTCCGACTGATTAACTTTCCTAAGATACCCTCGGTGATGCCTAGGGATATGTTGAAACGTTATATGTTGGAGATTTTGGTTTTCCAGAGGATACATTACCACCACTTACTCAAGTATATTACCTACCAACGAAACCTATTAAATCACCATCTAAACAACAGGAGAATAATCAACTAATTAATGTTTCAGAAATTTTGGAACTTTCGGATAGAGAGCTTGCATCTCCGGCAACATTGCTTCTTACTGTGGCTCTTGCCCCAGATAAAAACTGGTTGCTTAGATTGTTCTTTAGAAACAAAATGAAAGAATTTCTTGGACAAAAAATATTAATGTTTCCAGACTTGGCACGGGAAACCCAGAGAAAAAGACGAGAGTTTCTTTTGTTGAAACCAGGAGTTATATCTCTTGGTGGGACTTTTTTTCTCCGACACCCTTGTAAATGTGTAATACAATACCGTATGAAGAAATATGTATTCTTTGAACCATTCCAGTTGACAGCCTTTTTGGTAGGAACTCGGCTGGATGAAGGAAAATCAAAATCAAAGTGAAGTGCATTTGAATAATGATATCCTTCCTCAGCCAAGGGATCTTGTTTTCCTAATATTTGAATTGATATTTGTTAGTATTTGTTACTAAGTCCGCCTTATCCTTCTTGGATCTAATTTTGAGGACTTGAGCTGAATTTAAGCTAAAAATTTTATTTTATTTTACTTGATTACCATGTATTTTACTTTTGAGTATTATTTTCCTGCTTTTCTTCAACTTTCTGTACAAGTGGATACTTGATTTATAACATGTAAAAATTTGATAAATAAATAATTATAAAAAAAAAAAAATAGCCAAGCAAATGTTAGTGAATCAATCGCTTGGCTATTTTGCATGGGGTTTCACTAATTTGCACGGCCAGATTAGAAAATGGGCGGTCGAGGGGGAAACACGCGGTGAACCGTTTTGTGAATCGGGTTGGTTAGCAGTTCATGACTATACATGGATAACACCTAAAATACAGACTCCTGCATATGATTAATAGAAAGAAGATTATCCAGGTAAGAACCTATTATTTCATTGCTTCTCACAGGTCTCTCTTTCCTTCAATCTGTTCAAAATTCTGCTGCATGACTTATATTCTGCCAGAGTTGCTATGCTCACATCACCCCTCTCCTAAAGTCACTTCATTGTTCTCTATCCATTTCCAAATGCAATTCAAACTCCTCTTATTGACGAACAAGTGCATTCACTCTACAGCTCCTCAATATCTATCCTCTCTTATCCCTCCGTATACTCCTTCCTGGGCACTCTGATTTACTGGGCAAGTCTCTCTAATCTCAATAGTGCCAACTCCAAATTACGTTCCTTCTCTCTTGCTGTACCATACGCCTGGAACAGACTACCTGAGTATGTCAAGCTCTTTCCCAGGCAGTATTCAAATCCAAAGCCTACTTTTTCGAGGTTGCTTTTAACTCCTAACCCTGACTCACTTGAAAAGCCAAAAAACTGTACCAAAAATATATAAATGGATACCAATATACGTATCAATACAACTATGAAAAATTGGTATCTAACATGAAAATCACTCCTGGAATGTCCCTGGGGATAGTGCACATGTGTATAAGAGTGTAAATACACCCTAACTCAAATGAAAAGACCTTAATTAGATTAAATGGATCAAAGGGATCAATCAGTACGGGCCCGATGCCCTTATTTCAACCATTGGCCCCAGGCGGAGTTTATACAGTGATAAACACTTAGAAATAAATCTAAATAAACCCAGCCTCGTACATCACATTGTCCCTTTGAAACCTACAAAAATATTAAAAAATCCACACATGAAACAAAACTACTAAAATCCCCAGGTGCAGACCTCAGAAGAGAAGTCATGAAACAAAAAATCTCCCTGAAACCTCCCTTACAAAAAACAAATTGTGAAAAATAAAAAACGAAAATCCAAAATCTAACAAAAAATTATTATAAAAATGCTACCAAAAGATTCAAAAAGTGAAAGAAAAATCCTGATTGTGCCGCTGCCAAGAGTCATTTCGGTCTCTATATTCGAGATTGTGGTGTTTTTGACAAATTCTTCAGTCATTTAACCAAATCTTTTGCTCCCTCCTGATGAGGAAATTGAAACAGGACCTGTCGAGTGAGCAGAATGAGTGAAATTTATGATTGTGTATGGAGTGAGTGAAAAGCTTTACGGACTTTCATTGAATAGCTTTTCTGATTGGAACTTTACCTTCATGAACTTTGCACCGCATTGCTGGCGAGTGAACTGAATGAGAACTGAATTGTATTGACAACCTTATCTCTTTAATGAATACGCTTTAGACGAGCGGGATTTTTCAAACAAAGAACATTACAGAGCCGTCATTGGATATCTCGGAAGTTCATCTCGGTGTGGAATTGCAGAGCTAAGTACATGTTTGCACATTTTTATCTTGTCACGTTTGAGCTTCACCTTTTGAAAAAAAATTTTTTTGTTTATATGTATTGAGGATTTTTCTTTCACTTTTTGAATCTTTTGGTAGCATTTTTATAATAATTTTTTGTTAGATTTTGGATTTTCGTTTTTTATTTTTCACAATTTGTTTTTTGTAAGGGAGGTTTCAGGGAGATTTTTTGTTTCATGACTTCTCTTCTGAGGTCTGCACCTGGGGATTTTAGTAGTTTTGTTTCATGTGTGGATTTTTTAATATTTTTGTAGGTTTCAAAGGGACAATGTGATGTACGAGGCTGGGTTTATTTAGATTTATTTCTAAGTGTTTATCACTGTATAAACTCCGCCTGGGGCCAATGGTTGAAATAAGGGCATCGGGCCCGTACTGATTGATCCCTTTGATCCATTTAATCTAATTAAGGTCTTTTCATTTGAGTTAGGGTGTATTTACACTCTTATACACATGTGCACTATCCCCAGGGACATTCCAGGAGTGATTTTCATGTTAGATACCAATTTTTCATAGTTGTATTCACTTGAAAAGCACCATGCCTGAGAAACTCCCTGGTCCCCTACTTGTCCTTTTTCTTTGTTTGATTAGATTGTAAGCTCAACTACGCAGGGACTGTCTCTTGAATGTTTTAATGTACAGTTTTGCATACATCTAGCAGTGCTATAGGAATAAGTAGTAGTAGTAGAAATTGGTGATTTCTATTTTGCTGATGATATACAATTAGTAGCCTATGTTGACCTACTGTACCTGACTCCTCTCAACACTTATTTAGAATCAATAGCTCAGTGCTTCATGACTAATCATTTCATAGTTAAATTCTATGAAGTTTTGAGCATTCTGGATACCAGGTAGCCATATTAAACCAGACATTTCTCCAATATTTTGTGACAAAACCAGTTTCTCTTTCTGAATCTATTCCCAGTTTGGGCAATATCTGAAATTTCCAACTCGACATAAGAACATAAGAAGCGCCATCTCCGGATCAGACCTTCGGTCCATCTAGTCCGGTGATCCGCACACGTGGAGGCCCTGCCAGGTGAACACCTGGCGTAATTTTTACTCATCCATATCCTTCTACGCCTCTCGTAAGGAGATGTGCATCTAGTTTGCTTTTGAATCCTAGGACGGTCGATTCCACAATAACCTCCTCTGGGAGAGCATTCCAGGTATCAACCACTCTCTGAATGAAGTAGAACTTCCTGATATTAGTCCTGAACTTGTCCCCTCTTCTGTGTCCTCTTATCCGTGTCAAATTGGACAATGTAAATAGTTTTTTCTGCTCTATTTTGTCGATTCCTTTCAGTATTTTGAAGGTCTCGATCATATCCCCTCGCAGTCTCCTTTTCTCAAGGGAGAACAATCCCAGTCTCTTAAGTCAATCCTCGTATTCCAGTTTCTCCATACCTTTTACTAGTTTTGTTGCTCATCTCTGCACCCTCTCCAGCAGTTTTATATCCTTCTTTAGGTTTGGAGACCAATGTTGGACGCAGTATTCCAAGTGGGGTCTGACCATTGCTCTATAAAGTGGCATTATGACCATCTCTGATCTACTTGTGATTCCCTTCTTTATCATGCCCAACACTCTATTTGCTTTCTTTGCCGCTGCCGCACATTGTGCTGATGGTTTCAGGGTCCTATCTATCGGTATACCCAGGTCCTTTTCTTGTTCGCTCTTACCCAGAGTTGCACCTGACATTCTATACTCATGTTCCTTATTCTTTCTGCCTAAATGCATTACTTTGCATTTCTCCACATTAAACTTCATCTGCCATTTCTCCTCCCATTTCTCTAACTGACACAAATCACTTTGGAGTTCCTTGCTATCCTTTTGCGATCTGATTGCCCGACATAGCTTTGTGTCGTCTGCAAACTTTATGATCTCACTGGATGTTCCTTCTTCTAGGTCATCGATATAGATATTAAATAAAATCAGCACAAGTACCGAGCCCTGGGGTACACCACTAGTCACTTTCTCCCAGTCGGAGAACTTCCCATTTATGCCCACTCTCTGTTTTCTGTTCTCCAACCATTTGCCTATTCATCTTTGTATATCACCCTCTTTTCCATGGCTTTGTAGTTTCCTGAGAAGTCTTTTGTGTGGAACTTTGTCGAACGCTTTCTGGAAGTCTAAGTATATTATGTCCACCAGTTCTCCACTATCAATTTATTTGTTCACGGTCTCAAAAAATTGAAGTAAATTCGTTAAACATGATTTCCCTTTCCCTTTCCAATTTGAGGAATAAATATCCTCAGAACTGAAATCCAGTTATCTAACACTTAGATATTTGGGCAAATAAGATCTATATTTGGGCATTTAAGATCTATATTTTAGTGCTGAGTCATTTTGGTTATTGTAATTCTTTGTACAACAGCCTTAAACTGTCCACTGAAAACAGTTCTAAAAGGCTCAGGATATGGTTGCCAAACTCTTATTCTAAGGCCCTCTTTTACAAAGGCGCACAAAGCGATTTAGTGGGGATTTAGCACACGCTAAATCAACACATGCGCTAACCGTTAACGTGTCCATAGGATAACATGCACGCGTTAGCGTTTAGCGCGTGCGTAGCGTGCGCTAATATTTAGCGCACGCTAAAAAGCTTACCACACCTTTGTAAAAGAGAGGGGTAAGTCCAACAACTTGATTATGCAACAGCACTCCTTTCTCAGATTAAAGTATAAAACTTTGATTATGGTTCAGACTTTTCTGTTTGGATACACAAGAATGTCAAACATGATTATTCCTTATATTCATGCACGTTCTCTGAGTACCCAATACAGGAATTTGATAATTATTTCCTTGAAGATACATGTCACTCACTCCCTCTTTTACTAAGGCTTGCTAGCCGATTTAGCGTGCACTAAATATTAGAATGCACTAAATCGGCTAGCGCACTTTAGTAAAAGGACCCCTAAATGTTCTATTTTTGAATCCCTCTCTTTGGAATAATATATTTGTCTGCCTGAAATATAAATCTTCATTTTCTATTTCAAAGTGGGGTTAAAACCTTATTTTACACTTTGACTTTTAATGGAATGGACAGTTTAAGAAATGAACTATAGGGATTATATGGTTTAGCAGGCTGATCATGATTTGATTTCTTTTTTTTTACTTTATTTACTTTGTAGTCTATTCTTTTATATTTGATATATTGTAAACCACTCTGGTGCCACAAATGTTGGGCAGTATAAAAAATGATTGAATAAACTAAGGCCCTCTTTTACTAAGGTGCGCTAACTGATTAGCGCGCGCAAAATGCTATCGCGTGCATGTTAGTCTATGGATGCGTTAGCATTTAGCGTGCGCTAATTCAATTATTACATGCTAATCGGTTAGCGCACCTTAGTAAAATAGGGGATAAGACTTACCTTCTCTGGATAGCTAGGGGTTGCAAGTTTCAGGAAGAAATTCTTGCATCTGTTCGCCAAAAGAACAGTTATAGCCCAATAAAAGTCAAATTGAACAGGAAGCCCAGAAGAGCAAGAGAATACTATCAGGCCAAAAAAAAGTTATTTTAGCAAATTGTATTAATACAAACAAGCAAACTTATAATTAGAAATATATGAGTACATAATGTGGACTTTCTAATTTAATGATACAATGAGAGAGGCAAGTGCAGTTATGTGCTTTTCATCTTCTGGGTGCAAACTATAAAATTATTTTGATGTGATTTACAACACTGAGATTCCTGTGTGTTTGTTTGTTTTTAAATACTGCTTCTACATATTTGGATTCACAATGTTTTCTCAGCAAGCCTTTATTTATACAATAATAAGTCTTTGTATTCTGTATATGTAATCTTAATTCATTCACCACTAGATGGCACCCTTAGACAAAATTTCAGTACAAATCACAATACAATACTTTCATGCACTAGAACAAAATAACATCATTCTGCAATTTTTACTTTCTTCAATTTAGCCTTTAAAAAAATCTTTAGATTATATTTCAATTATTTTGATTCATATTTTTGTTTACAAGGATAATGTTAAAAATTAGTCTCTCTACTTCCTTCTGTATATATTATAGGAATCTGAATTTATTAGCAAGCAATCAGTTTAATGCACATAAACTTATGAATTAAAGTGCATCAATCAATTTGTATGCATTAAAATGTCTAATGCATACTTAAACAATTGTTAGTAAACCAAATGTGTGAACTACAGAAACATAGCCCCTTCTGAGGGGTACACAGGCATCCATCTGCAGAGCAAACACTGGGCTAGATTCACAAAGCAAACCGATCGTGTACAGATCGGTTTGCGACCCCTTAATGAGAAAATTTCCCTCCGGCCTGATTCACTTACCTCTCCTGCGATCCGCTTCGAATCCTTGCATGCAAATGAGGAGAAACACATGCAAAGTAGACAGGGACGCGATTCACTAACCAAAATTCTAAAATCGACTAGGCTGGCCGATAAACCCAAGAAGCGACTGCTGGAGACCAGTCGAAAATATATTTCCGACTATCCAGCTCTATAGAAGCCTGTTCTGCCCTGATAGGTCTCCTGCCTGATCTCCCCGAATGTCGCCCTGCTCTGCCCGGATCTGTCTCGATTGCTGCCCTGCTCTTCCCCATCTCTCCTGCCTGCTCCTGCCCTTCCACGCACTGTGAGCCTGTGGTTTTAACCCACGGGTTTAAAGTAGGTTAAAACCAAGGGCTCGCAAGGCTAAAACTACAAAAAAAAGTAAAAAAAAATTAAAAAAAGATCGTGACTCCGACGGGCATGCGGAGACTATCTACAGAAAGTCTGTGCATGTGTAAGGATCGCAGAAAAGCGATCTGTGCGGCAGATGGGGGTGTTCCTCTGATCGCCCCCATCTGCATATTTTTCTTTTTTGAATTCATTGGACCTGCCCAGATCGGGCCTGATCAGGCAGGCTGGTGAATCTGGCCCATTATGTCCTGGAAGGTATGCTGTCTGTCTGGTGCCAAAATCCAAAATGAGATAGCTTGTCAAAAATCATCAAGCCTAATGACTATTATCCAATGCTGCTCATCCATGTAGGCACTAATGATCCTGCTAGGTACCTTTTTGAATGTATCAAAAGTGACTTTTTGTGGCTTTGGGAGAGAAGGTGAAGAAGTCAGGTATGCAGGTGGTATTTTTGTTGATCCTCCCTGTCAAGGATATAGAGTCTAGACCTGGGCAGAGAAACTCATATCCTGGAGATGAATGTGTGGCTGCATGGATGGTGTAGTCAAATGTTTTGGCTTCCTTGATTATGGGATGATCTTCCCTTCAGCAGCAGACTAGCTAACCTACTGAAGAGGGCTTTAAACTAGAATTGTGAAGGCAGGGTAATCAAAACCCCCAGGTAAATATTAGCCCTCGGGTGAATGAATCACTAAATACCTCTACACAAATGATTGATTCTCCATGCCCCCACTCCCTCCTGTCCCCAAACTCCTCTTGCAGCAGTGGGACAGGAGAGATGCCCACTTCCTCCTGCCCTGACCCCTCAAGAATTCCCCCAGCAGGAGAGATGCTCACTTCCTCCTGTCACTAGCCCCCAGAACCACCAATAACCCCCCCCCCCGGCACTGCAGACACCTCCTAGAACCCCCCCCCCCAACACCTCCTTAAAGCTGAAACCTCTCTGACACACATAAGTCTGACCCAACAACCTCCCCTCCACCTGCACCTCCAATACCTGTACAATGAAAGTCTGGTCGGAGGAATGCTCACAACCTCCAGCCAGCAGGCCCACTACTCCAAAATGGTGGACCTTCTCCTTCCCGAAGCATTCTGGGATGCACCGGGGAGGGCTATAAGGCTCAGACTGGCTCATATGCCTAAGACTTCTCCTATAGGAGGGTCCTTAGGCACCTGGGCCAACTGGATTCTTAGGCCTCATTCCCAGTGCATTCTGGGATGCACTGACAGTGACCCAAGACTGCTCATCCATGTAGGCACTAATGATCCTGCAAGGTACCTCTTTGAATGTATCAAAAGTGACTTTGTGGCTTTGGGAGAGAAGGTATGCAGGTGGTATTTTTGTTTATCCTCCCTGTCAAGGGTATAGCGTCTAGACCTGGGCAGAGAAACTCATATCCTGGAGATGAATGTGTGGCTGCATGGATGGTGTAGTCAAGAGTGTTTTGGCTTCCTTGATTATGGGATGATTTTCTAAGGGTTGCTGATCAGGGATGGTGTGCATCTATGAAAGAAGGGAAGAAGTGTCTTCAGCAGCAGACCAGCTAACCTACTGAAGAGGGCTTTAAACTAGAATTGTGAAGGCAGGGTGATCAAAGTCCCCAGGTAAATATTAGCTCTCAGGTGAATGAATCACTAAATACCTCTACACAAATGATTGGTTCTCCATGCCCCCACTCCCTCCACTTCCTCCTGTCCCCAAATCCCTCTTGCAGCAGTGGGACAGGAGAAATGCCCACTTCCTCCTGCTCTGAACCTCCCAAGAATTCCCCCAGCGAGGAGAGAGAGACAAGATGGCGTTTGGAGCAGGACGCTAAGAGGAGTACTCCCATCTCTAAGGCTTAATTTTTGGTTAAAAATCTTTCTGCGAACTCATCTCCATGCCGAAGAGAAGGGGGAAACAGAGGGGTGTCCCTCCACCTACCTCTGGATCCTCGACGCCGAGACAGACTGTAATTACTGACTTTACAGTCTTACCTTCCATATCGGGCGTTTCTGCTGTTGCTATGAGCCGGGAAGCTCATAGCCTGGACAGCGAGATGTCTCTCTCGCTGAGCCCGCGAGGACCGCACACCCCTCCCAAACCTGGGGAAACGTCGGCGGAGCAGAGCATGCAAGAGGGCTCTCCCGGTGTAAGGAGAGAGGCATGTTCGTTTGCCGCGATTAACCCGGAAGTGGTTACAACTACACTGACCTCAGTGTTGGAGGTGCAGCGTTCAGGGAGTGAGGAGCCTTTGGCAGCGAACGGTGGTGAGGTTGAAGGAGCCCAGAGTTTTTCTCTTGGGGCAGAAGCTACAGAAAATCTGGCTGCTATTACCTCCCTCAAGCCGTTGGTGAGACCACAGGCAGTAACACTGGAATCCATCTGGACTGCAATAGAGAATCTACACCTGGTATGCACTAATTTTGTTGCTATTTCCATGAATTCTACCACTAGGATAAGTTCTTTAGAGACTTCTATTCAACAACATCAAGTGGATCTTAAAAATTTAGAAAAAGTAACAACTGAGACTAAGAATTTGCTTACTAAACAAATGTTAGACAAAATGATGATCTTGAGGAAGATTGAAAACTTAGAAAACCAACAAAAAAATTTGAATTTGAGAATCCTTAACTTTCCGGTTGCTAAGTTTATGCCGCCTCAAGAACTGTTTAAGAATTTCATGTTGACTGTATTAAATATTCCAGAAGTAAGTCTTCCTCCGACACAAAGAATCTACTATTTAAAACAAATGCAAAAGGAAAAAGTAGTGGAAGCTGAAAAAACACAATTGGATGTTTCAGCCATTTTGCAATCATCTGATATTGAAATTCGGGGGCGGGCAACATTATTAGTCTCTTTGGTATTTTTACAAGATAAAGAAATGTTGTTGAAATTGTATTTTAATTTGAAACAGGTCACCTATTTAGGTGAAAGGATATATATATTTCCGGATGTCTCTAAATGGACACAATCTAGGAGGAAAGAATTTTTGAATTATCGATCAAAGGTGATTGCCTTGGGGGCAGTGTTCCAGTTAAGATTTCCCTGTAAATGTTTTATCTCCTATCAAGGGAGTAGATATATTTTCTTTGAACCTGCCCAATTAGGTTTTTTCCTGGAGGGTAAAGAAATCTCTAAACAGTCCGAATGAAACAGGTTATTAATGCGGTATTAATTAATGGATAGGATAACATCTTACCTGCTCTATTTCCTAATTTGTGATTTTCTTGGGTATATGTTCCCCTTTCCCGAGGGGCTTTATTTAATTTTGTCTCTTCTCCTCTAATTGTGGACTGTATTTGATGATTGTTTTCATTGTTCATTTTTTTGTTTCTTAGTTTTTTTTTTTTTAACTAAGAAAAATATATAATTTTTGTATTTCCTTTAACATCTTTGTATGGGATGTAATAATAAAATGATAAATAAATAAAAAAAAAAAAAAAAAAAAAAAGAATTCCCCCAGCAGGAGAGATGCCCACTCCCTCCTGCCACTAGCCCCCAGAACCACCAATAACCCCCCCCCCGGCACTGCTGACACCTCCTAGAACCCCCCCAACACCTCCTTAAAGCTGAAACCTCCCTGACACACATAAGTCTACCCCAACAACCTCCCCTCCACCTCCACCTCCCATACCTGTACAATGAAAGTCGTAGCTGTAATAGAAGTGAATGAGAGAACCAGGAGCATGCGTCCCTGCTCATCAAAGTGGGGATGCGGAAGCCTGTGGCTGCTCCCACTGTCAGCGGTGCACGTGGAGGATCACTCAGTCAGGATAAGCATTACTGCTTTTTTGGGTTCCTCTCCACAATGTCCCTTTAATGAAGGTTTATTATTAGATACGTACATCTTCTATATTAGTGATTGCAAATTTGGGACCTGCTCAACTTTTTTTTTTTTGCTCATCAGCTAGTGTTAGTGTTTGGGCGGCTCCAGAAAAATTTTTCTCGTCCAATGCTTCCCTGGTCGGAGGAATGCTCACAACCTCCAGCTACGATGAGCCTCTTCAGAGGTGAGCTCATCAGAGTGGGGATGCTGAATCAGCTGTCAGCAGTGCACGTGGAGGATCGTTCAGCCAGGGTAAATAATACTGCTTTTTTGGGCTTCCCACATTGAGTTTAGGCTCCCTCAAAATGAACATCTCCCCTGCTGTAGCTAGTAGGGATTCCCAAGCCTCAACAACTGACAGCCACCTCCTCCCCCTCCACCTTCCCCAAGTTCTGCAGCTGGCAGCAATATTGCAGAGCTTCTGCCTTCCCTTCTCTCTGCCCCCCTCCCCCCTTGGCTTTCATGCATGCATGAAAGTAGTCAATTAAGTCCAGTTATATGTTGGGGAAAACCAAACACTTGGTACTCTACTAAAGAGAGTGAATAAAGGAAAACATATGCAAAACTGTATAGAATCACTTCACATATGTTAGTCAACTTTTGCACTAATCAAACTGTCATCACTTTGAAGTCAAAAATATGCTCAGAGACACAGAGGTTTTAATCTTCCAATGTATTTTTGAATATACCTTTATGTGTGTCCCCATGGTCACCTTTTTGACAGCTGCAATGTCTTGACGCTTATCATAGTGTTTAGTTCTTTGACGGCAGTCACATAAGCTTTTGCGTCTAGCATCCCTTTAAAATAAGGGGCTCTTTTCATTGCCTATTTTAGTATCATCTGTTGCGTTTTTTCCGTCCTTGACTTCTTTGGAGTCTTGACATCAGCTGTTTTTAAATCAGAATCATGGCGTTCTTTATGCCGTTGAGAAATCGGTGGAGGAAGCACTTTTTTGGGGGACTTTCCATCTAAACCTTTTGGCGGGTACCCTCTGTTTGCCAGGAAATCGAATAAAGTTTGATTTATATTGATGATTTTATAGACGTATAACATTTTCTAATAAATTTAAAATGTTTTATTTATGTTTTCAGACATATCACCACCCTTAAGAAAGCATTTTTAAGTGCTTCAATTGGTTCCCTGACGCAGGATCGAAATGGGCCACGTCGGAACCTCTGACCAAGCTAAGTTTTATGCTTGAAATCGTTTAACAGCTTAAGATCATAGCTAGATCACAGCGAAGAGTTTTGATGATTTTTTCACTTGACTTCACTATATGCGATGACTGAGTGGTGAGATGGTATTCTTAGGGCCTCGGCCCCTTGTTTTTGTCTCTGTGTCTCTCAGCATATTAGAATATCTTTTCTCTCTACAATATTATACACTTCCTAAACAACATTATGGTCATTCCACCCAGCTATTACTATTTAGACTGATATTCAACCCTTTGCAGTCAGTGTTTTTGACAGACAGAATTAGGCCCAGATATCCATTGCAGTCACTTATCCAGGCAGCCACTGAATATTCTGGCATTTGATTACTCTGTGTTATGCAGGTACAGTCATTATTCAGTCTTGTACTTGCATAGCTAATCAGACATAGGTAAGATTATCTTTTGAGCAGCCCAACATGCCCAGATAGCTATCCAGGAATCAGCACTGAATATTGGTGGTGCCCAGACAACTTTGAGGTCTGCATAACCAATGAGTGCCATGGCGGAAAAAACAGATATTCAACTGCACAGTCTGTTTAAGTGCTGCTGAGTTTCAGCTACTGGGATGGCCAGCATGGTTCAACAGGGCAGGATCCTCTCCTACATGGTTAAATTGCTTTCAATATGAATCCTGTTGTGTTCGCGCTTACTGCTTGCTGTGCTTTCTTACAAAATGGGATTGCAAGAGGTGGAATGACACCTTCAGTGGAATGACACTTTTGATAAAATGAACCTCACAGCTTATATTCCTTTCCACAAATGTTCCCTGTCTATACTATAGGATCATTAAGGAGGGAAGTTATCAACATGGGCATGTTAAGTCGGGTTATTTTATCACAAGGTCCCATTTTAGCAATAAGATTGTGTGCTAAAACAACAGTAGCCCATGTTGATTACTTTCCCCCTAAGATGCGTAGTAGAAGAGAAACAGAGGCAAATTAAAATGTGGACCTGTCCTCTCTTTTTTTTTTTTTTGTATCTTTCTCTTCATTACATTTTGATATACATTCAGCTTAGTGAATTGAGGAAGGAATTCAATTAATGGCACCAAATCTTATGTGCCAAAAAATTCAGCACTAAGCGTTATTCTGTAAAGGGTATATGCCCTATGTAGAATAACTTTTAACATTGATTCTAGCCCAGATTCTATTAATGGCATCCCAATTATAGGTGGCCAAGTGCTGCCTAACCAGCCAATCGGGCCGCATGTTTCCTAAAAAAAATCCTCCTGAGCCAGGCCGCCTAGACTGGAGGCCCCTCCGGGAGCCTAGGGAGGCGTGCAAGCTCGCATAAGGCTAGGCACAGGTGTCGTTTGGCACAGAAGCCTTAGGTGGACCTAGGCAGCTTTACGTGTTTCCCTAGGCCAGCGGGAGATGCATACAATGTAGGCCAGCAAAATGCTGGACTTATGCCTGCTGAAACCTGGTGTAAATACCAGTGCCCACATTAGGTGTGCTTAGGCAGTATTCTGAATTCTGTGTGCAACTTTTCAGAAAACCTCCAACACACTCATGGCCAATATTTTAGACACATCAATGTTAGCACTTATTTTAAATGATTACCTCTACAGTGACAGAAGGATGCTTAGGTAGGTAAATAGAAGGGAGCATGACCAGCAGTAAGTTTATTACTTTTTTTTATATACCATCTATCAAGATTATCTAAGCGGTTTGACAATCAGGTACTCAAGTAAAAAGTAGATGCCTTTAAGTCTCTAAATGGACTATGAGGACCGGCGCAAGGAGTAGAAATAGAAGGGATGCTGGGAAGCAGTGATCACAATATGATCCGCTTCAACCTGGACACAGGGGCAAAACATCGATCCAGAATGACGGCCACAGCACTGAACTTCCGAAAAAGGAATTATGAAGGGATGAGACTCATGGTGGGGAAGAAGATTAAGAGGATAAGCACTGTAAAAAATGCTAGAGCAAGCATGGTTCCTTTTTAAGAACACAGTCACCGAGGCGCAAAATCTATATATACCGTGTATCATCAAGGGATCCAAGAGGAAAAAGAACAAGTAACCGGCGTGGTTCACTGTAGCGGTGAAGGAAGCGATCAGAGACAAGAAGACTTCGTTTAAGGAACAGAAAAGATCAAAAATGGACGAAAACTGGAAAAAGCACAAACAACATCAAAGCAGGTGCCATAAGGCGATAAGAGGGACCATAAGAGACTACGAGGAAAATATAGCCATTGAGGAAATAAACTTCAAGCCATTCCTTCGATATATTAAGGAGAAATGACCCGCGAAGGAAGCGGTGGGGCCGTTGGATGACCATGGAATAAAGGGAGTGCTAAAGGAGGACAAAGCCATTGCCGACAAACTGAACACATTTTTTGCATCTGTATTTACCATAGAGGATATACACAACATACCGGAAGCCAACAGGCTATACGCAGGAAACGAAGACGGGAAACTGACAGGGTTGGCGGTCAGTCTAGAAGAGGTGTGAAGGCAGATTGATAAGCTTAAAAATGATAAATCCCCGGGACCGGATGGCATCCATCTGAGGGTAATCAAGGAACTGAAAGGGCTATAGCTGAATTGCTTCAACTAATAGTCAATCTGTCAATAAAATCAGGAAGGATTCCGGAAGACAGGAAAGTGGCAAATTTTACGCTGATCTTCAAGAAAGGTTCGAGGGCTGATCCAGGAAACTACGGACCGGTGAGTCTGACCTCGGTACCGGGAAAGGTGGTAGAGGCGCTGATAAAGGACCGCATCATTGATCTCCTCGACGGACACAATCTGATGAGGACCAGCCAGCACAACTTCAGCAAACGAAGATGTTGTTCGATGAACATGCTGCACTTCTTCGAGGGAGTAAACAGGCAGATAGACAAGAGTGACCCAGTCAACATTGTATATCTGGATTTTCAGAAGGTGTTCGACAAGGTTCCGCATGAATGACTACTTCAAAAAATTGTGAGCCATGGAATCGAGGGTGAAACACTCTCGTGGTCTAAAAATTGGCTGGCAGATAGGAAACAGAGAGTGGTGGTAAATGGACAATATTTGGACTGGAAAAGCTTCACCAGTGGAGTGCCGCAGGGTTCGGTGTTTGGACCCGTGCTCTTCAACATATTTATAAATGACCTGGAAATTGGTACGACAAGTGAGGTGATTAAATTTGCAGATGATACAAAGTTATTCAGAGTAGTGAAGATACAGGAGGATTACGAAAACCTGCAACTTGACATAAACACACTCGAGAAATGGGCCGCGACATGGCAAATGAGGTTTAATGTGGATAATTGTAAGGTGATGCATGTCGATAATAAAATTCTTATACATGAATACAGGATTTCCGGTGCAATACTTGGAGAGACCCCCCAGAAAAGAGAATTGAGAGTACTGGTAGACAGGTCAATGAAACCGTCTGTGCAATGTGCGACGGTAGCAAAAAGGGCGAACAGAATGCTAGGAATGATTAAGAAGGGGATCACGAACAGATCAGAGAAGGCTTTCATGCTGCTGTACCGGGCCATGGTACGCCCCTACCTGGAATACTGCATCCAGCACTGGTCGCCGTACTTGAAGAAGGACATAGTACTACTCGAAAGGGTCCAGAGAAGAGCAACTAAAATAGTTAAGGGGCTTGAGGAATTGCCGTACAGTGAGAGGTTAGAGAAACTGTGCCTCTTCTCACTTGAAAAGAGGAGACTGAGAGGGGACATGATCGAAAAATTCAAGATACTAAAAGGAATAGACTTAGTAGATAAAAACAGGTTGTTCACCCTCTCCAAGGCAGGGAGAATGAGAGGGCAATCTCTAAAGTTAAAAGGAGATAGATTCTGTTCAAATATAAGGAAGTTCTTCTTCATCCAGATTGTGGTGGAAAACTGGAATGCTCTTCCGGAGGCTGTTATAGGGGAAAACACCCTCCAGGGATTCAAGACAAAGTTAGACAAGTTCCTGCTGAACCAGAACGTACGCAGGTAAGGCTCGTCTCAGTTAGGGCACTGGTCTTTGACCTAAGGGCCACCATGTCAGCAGGCTGCTGGGCACGATGAACCACTGGTCTGACCCAGTAGTGGCAATTCTTATGTTCTTATGTTCTCTAGTGAGACCGCTGTGGATTTCATTATGAAGTTGTGAAGATCCTACATTTAAAGGAGTATAAACAGAGTTGGTCTAGAAAATGACCACTAAAATGGTCAATGATCTTCATCATGTAGTATATGAGGACAGTGGTTTAGCGAGGGGTGGAGGGGATGGACTTCCCCAGGAACCATCTTTGCTGGGCACCAGCACCTCTCCTCTTCTCCCCCACCCACCTTTTCAAATCTCCACCAGAAGCCAATAGCCTCTCTTACCTGCTGTTCATGCCTGTCTCAGCTCTCCTTCTGTTATCACTTCTTGGCATTAGAGGGAGGGCTGAGGTCAGCACAAGCAGCAGGTAGAAGATGTTGTTCAATGCCGATGAAGATTTGAAGATGTGTGTGGCAGGGGGGTGCATGGCACGGTAGGGAAGAGTATGGCAAGGAAGGGTGCAGGGGCACACAGAACAGTGGGGAAGAGTGCACAGGGTCACATGGTGCAGCAAAGTTGGCTGAGTGCAGTGTTAAAAATAGCAGTATTTTTGGCTCAAAGTAAGGGTTTTCTTAACTAAAAATGATGGTGTCTGTATTAAAGGAGGTATAGCACCTGATGAAACTGGGAGTGAAATGGTTGGGCAGCTGTCGGGCATAAAGATAAGTGCCTTTCCTTTAAAGCACTCTAGAGCGCTTTATAGCATTCTAGGCACTTTATAATTTATGCAGAGCCGGAAGAGAAAATTAATTTATATAAAAATTTTTTTGCACATGCTACTTGCTAAGACCAATGATGAAACACCACCCCAGTAAGGATACGAATAGAAATATTAAGTAGTACCTTGGGTGTTTGAGGTCTAGCGGAAAAATCCATTTAATATAGTTTTGTCCTCATTATCTAGTGGCAGCAATTTTGGGAGCCACTGCCTTGGGTGCCTCCTTCCTACTCTATGCCGCTGTATGAGGACAAAGTTAAAGAGCTAAATACAAGAAAGACAAGATAAGGGAGATATGATAGAGACATTTAAATGCATTCAAGGTACAAAAGCTCAGGATAAATGCCTCTTTCAATGGCAAAGAAGCTATGAAAAGATGGGTAATAGCACTGGCATAGAAATGGGGGATGGGGCAAATCTCCATGGGTGCAGCCTTGGGGGGGCGGCACCTTTTTTCTTCCCCCCCCCCTCATGCACCTTTCCCCATACATTTTCAAATCTTTGCTGGCCACTAACAGAATCTTTACCTGCTGCTTGCACCAGCTTCATCCCTCTCTCTGTCACTTCTTGTTCATGGGGACCAGGAAGTGACATCAAAAAGAAGGATGAAGCCTTCGCAACTAGCAGGTATGAAATGCTGCTCATGGCTGGTAAAGATTTGAAAAAGTATGAAGAGGGGATTGGGACATAGAGAAAGGTGCATCAGGGGGCGCATGATATAGCAATGTGAGGAGGAATATGGTGGGGTGCAAAATGCATTTATACCGGGCACTTCCACCATAGGTGCAAGCTTCTTTCACCATGCCACTGGGTTATAGAATGAAGGTGAAAGGGAAAAGACTCAGGAATAATCTAAGAAAATGTTCCTTTACAACAAAGGTGTTGAATTCAGAGAATGACCTACCAGGTAGAGAGGAACTCACTATCTGAATTCAAGAAAGCATGGCATGAGTACAGAGGATTATCTGAAAGAGAAAAAGGGATTGTAAACCATAGAAACTGATGTGTTCTGACAAACTGGATAGGCCAGGGGTAAGCAATTCCGGTCCTCGAGAGCCACATACAGGTCAGGTTTTCAGGATATCCACAATAAATATGCATGAGATAGATTTGCATCTCAAGGAGGCAGTGCATGCAAATCCATCTCATACATATTCTTGAAAACCTGACCTGCCTGTGGCTCTCGAGGACCGGAATTGCCTACCCCTGAGATAGGCCATATGGTCTTTAATTGCCTTTGTTTTCTAAGTTTATGTGTTGTTCAATGTAGAAGTCAATATTGTCTGATAGGTAGACAAAGCTGGCTTGTTGAAAATGAGATAATTTATTTCACAGATTCTCTTGATCATTGTTAGAAATCTACTTAGAAGCTGGTGATGAAAAATAAAACCTAGCAATTCACTCAAATGCATGGATTCTGTAAACAGCATCTAAACTGGCCGGTGCTTAGAAAAATGGTGCCATCTGTGTGTCAATCATGCTTAGGTGTCGTTTATAGAATTACATCTAGTGGTGCACTGGAAATGTAGGCCAGTGTTTTATAGTTCTACATTTCAAGCGCCTAAGTTTTTGGAGAATTGTGCTTAGCGGCACCTAAGTCATGCTCTGCCCATAGAAATGCCCAATTAGGCAATAGGCACTACTAAGCACCATGAGATAGGCACCTACCTTTTATAGATCGAGTAGGTGCCTATCAAGCAATTTTTTTTTCCAACTATTGAAGCTAAGGAGATTTTGCCAATTAAGTTAGGCAACCCTTAGAAACTTTAGCTCAAAATGTCCAAAAAATATAGTACACCTTACAACAAGAAGAATGAATTCAGTAGCTCTGCCCATGTAAGCAATCAGATATGCTAATTCAAATTCAACCACTAGATGGTAGAATTTGTTAAAGTATCAGAAGGAGCCAGAATCCTATGAAATATCAATTTGCTCATTCCCGACTATTGTTTTTCTTTGTACCTTTTTCCTGATCTTTTCTTTTTCTCTTAATATGATTTCTATTTCTTATATTACAAACTTTACTCCCCTTTCATTAAGCTGTGGTAGTGGCCTGGAGCGCTAAATGCTTCGACACTGCTCCACCGCTCATAGAATTCCTGTGAGCGTTGGAGCAGCATTGGAGCATTTAGCGCTCCGGGCCACAGTAGAAACCTCTATCACAGCTTAGTAAAAGATGTCCTTTATGAACATTTTAAAACATTTCCTCCTTTGGAGCTATTATCCTTTTGCAAAGGCGATAAGCACAAACCTGCTATCAGTAGCAGTGATTCTATACAGTAACTTACATGTGCTATCTACTGTATGTCCTAACTCCACCCATAGCCTGCCCCACTTCTTCCCCACCCTAAGCAGGTAAAAGTGGGATTTTTAATGGGCAGAATGTTTTAGTGTACAATAGCTTACAAATGGTTAGCATGTGCTAACTGCTTAGCACACCTTAGTAAACATGCCACTTATTTTTATAGTTAGAGTGATTCAAAAATTTTCATGTTGAAAATATAATAAGTCAGAATGAAAAATGATAGTTCTTATGTGAGTATCGGAATCGCTACTCCATATTCCATAATGCAACAAAAACAGTGGATAAAAGATAGTACCGGGATGGATTCAAGAAGAGCAAAAAACCCACAAAAATACAGGAAATCAATAAGAAAAATGTCATATAATATGTGCTTATCATTGCTGTAGCGCAGTCATAATTTGTAAGAGATAGGAAAATCAGTTTGTACAGATAAAAATTTGCATTCACTTTTAAATCAATTCATCGGTGGAAGGAAGATATTATGCATTAACAACTTAGCGTCCAGTATTGCAAAGAATGAAATCATAAATTATTTTTAAAAAAATAATAAGAACATAATAGTCATACTGGGTCAGATCAATAGTCCATCTAGCCCAGCATCCTGATCAATCCAGATCAGAAGTACCTGGCAGAAACCCAAATAGTAGCAACATTCCATGCTACCGATCACAAAGTATGCAGTGGCTTCCCCCATTCTGTCTCTATGGCAGTCTCTGAGGGGCAATTGAAAAGTTCTCAGCCCAAACAACAAATTTGGGGCAGTCTCCATTGAGGGCTATACACTTACCCCCTCTTCTACGAAACTACGCTAGCAGTTTCTAGCGTGGGGAGCCGCGCTGGATAGCCCGCGCTGCTCCTGATGCTCATAGCGCAGTTTTGTAGAAGAGGGGATTAGTCTAGTGATTTTCTACTTTTTTTTCGTTCTATATTTTACCATTCTAAATTTATTTCACAGATTCTCTTGATCATTGTTAGAAATCTACTTAGAAGCAGGTGATGAAAAATAAAACCTAGCAATTCACTCAAATGCATGGATTCTGTAAACAGCATCTAAAAACTGTTTACAGAATCCATGAAAAATGTGGAAAATTAATGGACTAAGGGTTCAAATTCTATAAATTGCTTCACAACTGTAGGTAGCGGTAGGCATCCTACCACTGTCTAACCAGCCAATCTAAACAAGTTAATAAAAAAAAAAAACAACACCTCAAGGCAGGCTGCCTACATGTAAGTGACTTCGCGAGCCTAGGGAGGCGCTAGGGTCACCTATGCTCGCCCAAAGCTAGGTGTGGGTGTGATGTCACACAGAAGTGGCCTTAAATGAGCTTTGGAGGCTCTAGGTATCTCCTTAGGGCCGTGATAGGTGACTGAAATGTAGGCCTATATTTCAGACACATCCGCATCCACAGAAACAAAATTCTGTTTTATCATTGTTTCAGATCATTGATTGAACCATATCCACGTCATTCTCTGCTTGGATGGGCTGAGAACTTTTCAGCACACCCTCATATGTATCCAGTGTTCTACTAAAGGTGCTGATTTTACTTGTTTGGAAACACAGCTCCAATGTTCTGTAATTATAGTATGGACCATTCTCTTTGTCTTACCTACATACAATAGGTCACATGGGCATATAATGATGTAAATCACATAACTGATATTACAATCACTTTTAAATCTCAGTTTATACGTTTTATCAGTTATAGGAAGATTTAAAAGTGATATTGTAAGACAGTGTCAGCAAACTGAATATTTTTCACATGGAGCATGTACCAAATGTTGAATATATGTGTTTGACTTTATTGGTAGAGCAGATAACACCAACTTACCTTTGAGGCTCTAGCCACGGATGAAAACAATGATAGAATTCTTATCTTTAAAGCAGTTATGAATTTCTAAAGTATATCAATGTTTCTTGATAATCTTTATGATCTTGTGGGAAAGATGTGAGAAATTTAATATATAAACAAAATCTGGATGATTTCTCAGATTCTGCCCTGTAGATAGTAAATCTTCATGATGCTGGAGTTTAGATTTGCAATATCCCTTCTTAATACAGGTTAAGGGTTAATCTCTGAGTATGAACTTTGCTACCATGGCTCCTGATTGTGGTAGGTTTTGAGCAGAAGTGTTGAAATCTTAAAAACTGGCTATAAGGTAGGTTGTTTTTAAAGTGTTTATTATGAAATCTGGTGTAGTGGAGATAGCTGTCCTTGTCAGTGGGTGTTTTGTATGCTGAAGTGATAAAGCCATAATCTCCTTTTTTGATCAAAATGTCAAGGAAAGGAATGATTTCTTGATTATACTGTATTTTAAACTTGAGATTAATGTCCCTTGAATTGAACCTGTCATAAAACATATCTGAACACATGATGTCACCCTACTACAAAATAAAATGTCATTAATATATCTCTTATAAAGTTTGAGTTCTATCATAAACTGTTTTTCATGCAGAAATAGTTCAAAGTTGGCTGCATACAATTTTTTTTTTTTAATCTACGAAGGTGTACTGAAAAGTTCTCAGCCCAACCAACCAACTTCCTAAATTCTGAGCATTACTTTGCCAGTGTGACTGAAAAGTGTTATCTTATTTATTTATTTATTTTATATTTTAAAAATGTTTATATCATTTAAAACTAAACAGTTTACATAATTTAACATACATAAAATTGTAAAAAAAAAAATACAAATCAGACATACAATCTTCCAAGAACCATCTACAAAATCACACAAAAGACTTATACAATGGGTCACAGAAAATTCTTATTTTGTTAAGTGCCAATTTGCAGAAACAAAATTCTCTTTTTTGACATTGTTTCAGATCATTTATTGAACCATATCCATGTCATTGTCTTCTTGGTTAGGCTGAGAACTTTTCATCACCTTTTGCACTATTGAAATAAAACTAATTTTTAGTTAATGCCAAAGTAGCAAATGTTAATATGAGATAGTTTGGTATTCAATTAAGTGTTTCTCTATTCTCTAATGTCTTTTACAATGATGTTTAATGCCTCTATTTGGGAAATATTTGAATATAATGATGGTATATCATAGAAGCATAGAAACATGATGGCAGATAAAGGCCAAATGGCCCATCTGGTCTGCCCATCTGCAGTAACCATTATCTCGTTCTCTCTCTGAGAGATCCCACGTGCCTATCCCAGGCCCTCTTGAATTCAGACACAGTCTCTGTTTTCACCACCTCTTCAGGGAGATTGTTCCATGCATCTACCACCCTTTCCATAAAAAAAGTATTTCCTCAAATTACTCTGAAGTCTTTCACCTCTTAACTTCATTCTATGCTCTCTCATAGCAGTTTCCTTTCAAATGAAAGCGACTCGACTCATACACATTTGTATTACATAGGTATTTATATGTCTCTATCATATGTCCCCTCTCCCGCCTTTTCTCCAAAGTATACAGATTGAGATCTTTAAGTCTGTCCTCATACACCTTATCATGAAGACCATACACCATTTTAATAGCCTTCCTCTGGACCGACTCCATCCTTTTTATATCTTTTTGAAGGTGCGGCCCCCAGAATTGTACACAATATTCTAAATGAGGTCTCACCAGAGTCTTATACAGGGGCATCAATATCTCATTTTTCCTACTGACCATAGATCTCCCTATACAACCCAGCATCCTTCTAGCTTTTGCCGTCACCCTTTCAATAACACCCAAGTCCACTGGTAACATCCTTTCCTCAGAGTGATCTCCACTGATCACTACCGTCTGTCACCTTCCTGACCGTCATTTGGGACCCATCCCAAGGGCACTCAATTAATTTATCAGACGTCTGTGTGGAACACTGTCAAAGGCTTTGCTAAAATCTAAATACACCACATCTAGCGCACATCCTCTATCCAATTCTCTGGTCACCCAGTCAAAGAAATTGATCAGATTTGTCTGACAAGACCTACCTCTAGTGAATCCATTTTGCCTCCGGTCCTATAATCCACAGGATTCCAGAAACTTGACCATTCTCTGTTTTAAAAGCATTTTTATTAATTTGCTTACCACAGAAGTCAGGCTTACCAGTCTGTAATTCCCTACTTCTTCCTTACTTCCACCTTTATTTATTTAGCTAGCTCCTCACAAACACAACCCTTTGAAAATCGATCAGGGTCTATTAGAAAATTGGAATGCTCTTCTTTAGGCTGTTATAGGGGAAAACACCCTCCAGGGATTCAAGACAAAGTTCCTGCAGAACCAGAACGTACGCAGGTAAGGCTAGACTCAGTTAGGGCACTGATCTTTGACCTAAGGGCTACTGCGGGAGCGGATTTCTGGGCACGATGGACGACTAGTCTGACCTAGCAGTGACAATTCTTATGTTCTTATTACTCCTTCATCCCTATTCACGTTTGTCTTCTGCGGTCCTGCTTCAGCCGTGAACACAAAACTGAACTATTTGGTAAGCAATTTGGCCTTTTCTTTATCAACTTCTACATATTCCTCCCCTTTACCTTTGAGTCTCACAATGCCACTTTTGCACTTATTCCTATCACTACTATCGCTAAAAAAATGTCTTGTCTCCCCATTGTACCATGTCAGCTATTTTTTTCTTCTGTTTGCATCTTTTCTTTCCTGACTATACGACCAGCCTCTCTTAACTTTTCCAGATATTTATGCCTGTCTTCCTCTTTCTGCAATCTTTTGTAGTTTATGAAAGCTAACCTCTTATTCCTTACCTTCTCTGCTACTACTTTTGAGAACCAAAGTGGCCTTCCTTTCCTCTTACTTTTACTTACTTGCCTAACAAAAGGGTTTGTCGCCCTTACAATCGCTCCTTTCAGTTTTGCCCACCGTATTTCTACTCCTTCCAGATGTTCCCACCCAGAGAACAATTCCATGACGTAAACCCCCATACAAACAAAGTTAGTTTTTTTTACGTCTAGAAAGTTAGTTTTTTTTACGTCTAGAATCTTTGCTTTTGAATGAGCCCTCTCTATACCCGTCTTAATATTAAACCGTACCATGCAGTGATCACTGGATGCCAGATGATCACCCACTGTAAAATTAGAATCACTTTCACCATTTGTAAGAATTAAGTCCAGTATGACCCCATCCTGCATGGGTTCCATTACCAACTGCTAGAACAGTTCTCCTTGTAGAGAATCCAGGGTCTCCCTACTTCTAGAAGACCCCGCAATAGGGATACCCCAATCAACATCCGGCATGTAAAAATCACTTATTGGCAAGATTTCCTCTTTTTAAGAGATATTCTGAATGTCTACTATTAAATCTCTATCTACTTCTTCTGTCTGTAAAGGAGGCCTGCATATCACACCAATGTAAATATATTCACCATTCCCTCTTTCCAAATTGATCCACAGTGTCTCTTCCTTGCCCTACATATCCTGCAATGGTGTGGCTTTAATATGATCTTTAACATATAACACTACTCCCCATCCATGAAAATTAGCAAGCATTATAATCATATCTTCTGGAGTTGTATATTTGATGGAATTTTTGGAATGAAAGGTCATACTTGTAGGAAAAAGTCAACAAAATCTGATCGTGGCTTCAGAGCAAAACCATTGTCATAAACAATAGGTCTGCCTGGAGGATCTATAAGTGACTTATGTATTTTAGGTAATGCATATTTTGTTGCAATCACCAGATGTTCGACTATGAGTTACTTCTTTTCAGGAATCCCAAAGTTTGTGCAGCTTCCACAATTTCAACAATATTTTTCTTTAGCAAATCAGTGGGGGTCTTCATTTAAGGATGTGTAGAAAGTAGTATCACTGAGCTGGCATTCTCTTTCTAATACATAGTTTGTGTAGTCCATAACTACAATTCTGCCTCCTTTGTCAACTGTCTTAATGAGTATATCACTGTTGTTTGACAAAGATTTGATTGCATCAAACTCCTCCTTAGTGAAAGTACAGTATGATGGTTTCTTTTTTCTAATGTAGTACATCTTTAACAATACATTCATTAAAGGAGGTGAGAGGATCTGGAAGACCCAGAGGAATCTATGTTGAATTCTTCTTCACAATAGATGAATCACAAGAAGAAGAATTGGTATTGGAAAAAAAGTGACATATGAAGTTTTCTCTTGAATTTGAACAAATCATCTCTTGACTAAATAGAATCATGAAATGTCAAAGAACAATAGAAAGACCTTTTTCAAGAACTTTAATCTGATGGTTGTCAAGGGAATTGAAGATAAATTGATAACTGGTATTTCCTCTACCACGGTCTATATAAAGGAAATTCCTTGAAGTTCATTCTTCCCCTGCTCCTGCCCCTATCTCTGTAGTGGAAGTGTTTTGGGGCATATTGTTTGTCTTTTCTTTGATGGTTGCATTGTATCTGTGATCCATCTTGTGCCCATAGTTGATCTAAAAAAGATTTAAGAAGTTTCAGTTCTGATGTAAGTGGACTTGTCAATGGAGAGATAAAAAGATCATCTGATTTCATTGTAAATCCTTTTCCTTCCATATTCAATTTGCATAGGTCTAGGTGTATTTTGCATTTAGTCATTGGAAGTAGATTGCCTGGAAGCATTATATGAAATTTTATCTGTATCCAGGCAAACATTGGGAGAAGACCTACAGTAGAAGTTGTTTTTGGAAAATGTGACTGTTGATGAACAGTCCTAGATTTGAAATGAGGGACCAAGAATGAGTATTTTCCCTCCTTTACTCTGGTATCTCTTTTGAATATGTCTGGTTTGATGGGATAGAGTGATCAGAAATCCAGGACTACCCAAAATCTCCATTCTGGAACTGGGTAACTTGGCATCTCTGTATATTGTGGCCAGGTGTGGGTTTGGTTTGTAGCACTAGCCTACATTTCCCAGCATATATGCCAAACTGAGCAGATGTTTAGAGGTGGTAGAGAATAGGGTACTGTAAGAATTTTAAGTTCCATAGTCACAAACACTTTGGAATAAATACATTTTCTATATTATTGTCAAGACTATGCTTTCAAAAAAACAGTTCGGGTTCAACAACAAAAATACAGGACCTTCCCTTACAACTGAGTCCCACTGTATGACTGCTCCAGTTCACTCCAATAATCCAACACTTTCAAAATTCTCAAAATTAAAACTGTTTTTTATTAATGCTATCAAATTGCTTAAAATTATTATCAATGCTTTGGTCTTGGTTTAACTCTGTCAGTCCTGTTCAGAATCTAACTTCAGGCAATGGCAAGTACACAATTTCTTTCTACTTTTGCCACCTGGACTTAATTCTAAATGGACTACGAGGACAGGCGCAAGATGTAGTAGTAGAGGGGACGCTAGGAACCAGTGATCACAATATGATCCACTTCGACCTGGATGCAGAGGCGAAGCATCGATCCAGAATGACGGCCACGGCACTGAACTTCAGAAAAGAGAACCACGAAAGGATGAAACTCATGGTGGAGAAGAAGACCAAAAAGAGGATAAGCACTGTAAAAACACTAGAGCAGGCATGGACCCTTTTTAAGGACACAGTCACCGAGGTGCAAAATCTATATATACCGCGTATCAACAAGGGATCCAAGGGGAAAAAGATCAAAGAACCAGCGTGGCTCACTGTAACAGTGAAGGAAGCGATCAGAGACAAGAAGACTTCATTCAAGGAATTGAAAAGGTCAAAAACGGACGAAACTGGAAGAAGCACAAACAGCATCAATGCAGGTGCCATAAAATGGTAAAAGAGGCCAAAAGAGACTATGAGGAAAAAATAGCCAATGAGGTGAAAAACTTCAAGCCGTTCTTTTGATATATTAAGGGGAAATGACCCACAAAGGAAGCAGTGGGACCATTGGATGATCATGGAATAAAAGGAGTGCTAAAGGAAGACAATGCCATTACTGATAAACTGAACACGTTTTTTGCATCTGTATTTATTAAAGAGGAAATACACAACCTCCAGAACCTGACAGGCTATATGCTGGAGGCGAAGACGGGAAACTGACAAGGTTGACAGCCAGTCTAGAAGAAGTATGCAGGCAGATTGATAGGCTTAAGAGTGACAAATCCTCAGGACCGGATGGCATCCATCCGAGGGTCATAAAAGAACTGAAAGGGACTATAGCTGAACTACTTCAACTAATAGCCAATCTGTCAATAAAATCAGGAAAGATTCCAGAAGACTGGAAGGTGGCAAATGTTACGCCGATATTCAAAAAAGGTTTGAAGGGAGATCCAAGAAACTACAGACTGGTGAGTCTGACCTCGGTACTGGGAAAGATGGTAGAGGCACTGATAAAAGACTGCATCATTGATCACCTCGACGGACACAATCTGATGAGGACCAGTCAGCACGGCTTCAACAAAGGACGATCTTGCTTGACAAACTTGCTGCATTTCTTCGAGGGAGTAAACAGGCAGATAGACAAGGGTGACCCAGTCGACATTGTATATCTGGATTTGCAGAAGGCGTTCGACAAGGTTCCACATAAACTACTACTTTGAAACATTGTGAGCCATGGAATCGAGGGTGAAATACTCATATGGATTAAAAACTGGCTGGCGGATAGGAAACAGAGGGTGGGGGTAAATGGACAGTACTCGGACTGGAACATAAGAACATAAGAAATGCCTGAACCGGATCAGACCTGGAGTCTATTTAGTCCTTTGATCCGCACACGCGGAGGCTCAGCCAGGTGTACCCCAGCGAATATCTTATTCACTTGTATCCCTCAATGTGTCCTGCAAGAAGATGTGCATCCAATTTTTCCTTAAAACATAGAATGGTGGTTTCCTCCACCACTTCTTCCGGGAGAGAGTTCCAGGCGTTCACCACAGGAATCGGTGCTTGGACCCGTGCTCTTCAACATCTTTATAAATGATCTGGACATAGGTACAACGAGCGAGGTGATTAAATTTGCAGATGATACAAAGTTATTCAGAATAGTGAAGATATAGGGGGACTGCGAAGATCTGTAACGTGACATAATCAGGCTCGAGGAATGGGCATCAACATGGCAGATGAGGTTCAACGTGGATAAGTGTAAAGTGATGCATGTCAGTAACAAAAATCTCAGGCATGAATACAGGATGTCCAAGGCAGTACTTGGAGAGACCTCCCAGGAAAGGGACCTGGGAGTTCTGATCAACAAGTCGATGAAGCCGTATGCGCAATGTGCGGTGGCGACAAAAAGGGCAAACAGAATGCTAGGAATGATAAAGAAGGGGATCATGAACAGATCGGAAAAGGTTATCATGCCACTGTACCGGGCCATGGTGCGCCCTCACCTGGAGTACTGCGTACAGCACTGGTTGCTGTACATGAAGAAGGACATGGTACTACTCGAGAGGGTCCAGAGAAGAGCAACCAAGATGGTTAAGGGGTTGGAGGAGCTGCCGTACAATGAAAGATTGGAGAAACTGGGCCTCTTCTCCCCCGAACAGAGGAGATTGAGAGGGGACATGATTTAAACATTCAAGGTACTTAGTAGATAAGGACAGGTTGTTCACCCTCTCCAAGGTAGGGAGAACGAGAGGGCACTCTCTAAAGTTGAAAGGGGATAGATTCCGGACGAACGTAAGGAAGTTCTTCTTCACCCAGAGAGTGGTGGAAAACTGGAATGCTTTTCCAGAATCTGTCATGGGGGAAAACCCCCTCCAGGGATTCAAGACAGGGTTGGACAGGATCCTACTTAACAAGAAGTGCGCTTGTAGGGCTAGTCTCAGTTAGGGTACTGGTCTTTGACCTGGGGGCTGCCGCTTGTGCGGACTGCTTGTCATGATGGACCACTGGTCTGACCCAGCAGTGGCAATTCTTATGTTCTTACCACTTTAATTCATACAGTTTATTGTAAATGCACCAGAATCATCACTGAGCTTACACAGAGCCAAAGCTCAGTGATTAGGGATCAAACCACCCGAAATGATAAGTTGCAGAAATCCTACCAATCCCATTCAGGTTTTAGAGTTTTATATTACTATATTGCTTTGGTAGGCTCAGTTTTATTTCACCTTTCCCTTTATCCCTTTTGTCCTGCAGCTTTAGAGGCTATTAATGTTATTGGAAACAAGTCCTTATCTTGCACTTTATTGCTTAGTAAACCAATTTTTACTAGCCATTAGAAACACAGAATTAACACTATCTGGTCATTCCCCAGAGCAGTAAACTCTCAGGGGCAAATTCTGTAAAGGACATCTAAAAGTTAGGTGTCGTTTAGACGTCCAGCAGCACAATGCTGAGCGTGATTCTATTAAGCATAGATGCACAATAGAAAATCACACAGGAGTGATGCTACAAAAGAAATCTACTGTACTAAACTAAACGAAAATAAAACTTAACTTTATATACCGGGTCTTCAACCAGAAGACCCGGTATATAAATATGTTAACAATATGTTAAAAAATAAGCTAAAATACAAGAGGATTAATTTTCAAAATGTTTAGCAAATAGAAAAGTTTTTAAAGGTTTAAGGAAAGATTAAAAAGAGCTGGGACGCCTCAAAATTAAAGGAAGTTCATTCCATAATTAGGGAAATTTAAAAGCCAGAGAAAGGCTAAAATTCTTGACTCCTTGAGTTCCTTTCCTAAAAGGGAGGGAAAATTTAAATTGTTGAGTGCCTCTTGCATATGAAAATCTATAAACATTCCATAGAAGAGGAACAAGAGGAACAAAAATACCATATAAAATTTTGAAAATAATACAAAAACATTTAAAATGGATTCTGAGATAAACCGGGAGCCAATGGAGACTCAAAAGCAATGGAGTCACGTGGTAGAATTTGTTTTTTCCATAAATTATCTTTGCAGTGCTATTCTGAATCAATTGTAGTCTTTGGAGGCAGACATTTGTGATGCCAAGATAAATGGCATTACAATAATCTAGCCAAGATAGTATAATTGATTGGACCAAAACAGAAAAATGACGTTGATGGAAAAGAGATCTATCCTTCCTCAGGTACTACAGCACATATTCCTATCTTTTTTAGTGACAATCTGCCATCTAAGTGCATAGTTATGATGTCACAATGATGTCAAGATTTTGCGTCAAACATGTCTACTTGCTCTGACCCACAGCCAATGTGAGTAGGGTTTCTCTTCTTATTTTCTTAAAAATTGGGAATGAGGTTTAGTATGCAATACATTTTAACATGTGTTTTGTGTGAGTAATGCATTATTAAACTTAATTTTTCATTATTATCAGAGGAGTCCTCTTTACACCCCAAAATAGAAGGTTTAGTATGCAACAAATACAGTATATACAGTTAGGTTCTGAACCTGCCAAGGTCCCGGTGAAAGCTGGAAGAAAGTGTGGCAAGAAGCCCAGAAAGGGTATTGCCAAGGCCAGTTCCCAGTACCAATATGACCCGCTTGAGGATGCCACCGATCCAGAATGGGGGGAAGAGGAGGCCCCGCACAATCACTTCCATTCACACAGCAGGGCTAAGGACATAGGTTTTAAACCTTCTTCCAGGAATAGTGAAGAAGGCTATTACCCTAGTATCCACAGGGGGAGCCAGAGAGAAGCTCCGGTGAGAGCAAGCTCAGTTAGAGCAGGGTGTGGCTCCCCTCTTGAAAAGCCAGTGGATGTTAGCAAGCTACTAGGCAGGTTAGGCAGGAAGCTCAGGTCTCTCCCTAAAGAAGATCTTCCTAGCTCAAGCATAGGTAATACCTGTGACCCCCATGGAAGTGGAGGAAGCTGGACCAACTTCAGAGTTGCTGGAAGCAGTCAGGAGATGCCCATGGAGTTGCAAGGAGAGCTGGCTCTTGAAGATTCGTGTTCAACACCTGAGCAGATGGAAGTAGGCTTGGCAGCCATTTGCAAAGACTAAGCACAAAACTGTGAGGTTTTTTTTTTTTTGTTATTGCTATTGTTGGCTGAGGTAGTTTTATTTTCCAGCCAGTTTCATTGACTGCTTGAACTGTGGGGTTTTGTTACTTTACAGTTTTGTTCTCTGCACGTTTTTGTTAAGAAGTTGAGAGTGCCTTTTTGTGGGGAGAAGTTTGCCAACAAATGGGTGGGATTTTGAAAGCTGTTTTTGTTTAGCTTTTGTCAGGCAAACTTGAGGCACTCCCCTGGACCCAGCAGTGCTATAAAACTAGCTGGAGGCTTTCTTTTTTGCTGAGGCTGATTGAATGATGGTGAAGCATAGCAGAGAACTGAACTTACCTGGAACCTGCTAGGAGCAGGCTTTTGGAAGCCTTATTGTAAGAAGCTCTGTAGAGAATAAAATCACAGAGCAGATTATTGACTTTGGTGAGGAGAAATCCTGAATTCACCCAAAGTTTTCCCTTCTGGGGTTTTTCTTTGTGTTTTGCAAGTTGCATTGTTTTAGGATTTTGCCATTCTGTTCATTCTGACAATTAAATTTTCTTTTGAAAACTGAACCTGGACTTTATGCATTGGTTCTTTATTTTGATTTTGCTCATATTAATGCAGTGCCTGCAGGGTGACTCCATACTGGGTCACACGATGGTTCAGTTTTAACTGTAGCCACTAGGGGCACTGAGGAGTCCCACTGGAAGGCTCTAGTGCTGGTTATAATATATAATACTAAACCTTTTATTTATATATATATATATATATATATATATATATATATATATATATATATATATATATACTAAACTTTCTATTTTTTGTGTAAATAGGACTCCTCTTTGATAATGAAAAAATGAAGTTTAATAATGCATCATTCAAGCAAAGCACATGTTAAAATGTATTGCATACTAAACCTAAATCCCAAAGTTTAAGAAAATAAGAAGAAAAACCCTACTAACAATGTTTGTGACTCAGAGCAAGTAGACATGTTTGATTCACAATCTTGACATCATTGTGACATCATCACTATGCACCTAGATGGAAGATTGTCCCTAAAAAAGATAGGAATATGTGCTGGAATACCTAATCATACTAGAGATTTGAACCCATGACCTATGGAAGATAGAAGCAGTGCCTTTAACCACTGAGCCATATGCACTTCCTTTTATGCAGGGGTTCCTGCCATGTGAGATGATACCTAGAAGATCATAGCCATCTCAGGGTAAAAATAAGTTTCTCTCTGGACCTTGGAAAGGGCAGAGTGCAAATGTAAATGGCAACGTTCACAACCCATACTTTCTTATGAGACCAAAATGAAGCTGTTAAGGTACTGGCTGTGTGGATCTGAACCTATGACTTGTGGAAGATGGAAGAAGTGCCTTTAACCACTAAGCCACAGGAGCTTCCATTTAGTAATAATAATAATAATAATAATAATAATAACAACTTTGTTTTTGTATACCGCAATATCACAAAACAGTTCAGAGCGGTTTACAGGAGAAGAGACTGTACATATACAGTGAAGATACAGAGTTAGTTAACAAGTGTATAATGTAACCAGTAGCAATTACAAATAATCCAGTAACAATTACAAGGGAGTGCAGAAAGGGGATAAGACAAACCGGGGGAGATGAGGTATATAGACAGGGGTTCTTATTATTTTTTTGTGACATTCTGCCATCCAGGTGCATATTGATGATGTCACAATGATGTCAATATTGTGCATCAGACATGGCTACTTGCTCTGAGTCACAAACATTGTGAGTAGGGTTTATCTTATTTTCTTAAACTTTGGGAATGAGGTTTAGTATGCAATACATTTTATCATGTGCTTTGTTTGAGTAATACATTATTAAATATCTTTGTTATTATTATCAAAGAGGAGTCCTCTTCACACCAAAAAATAGGTTTACTATGCAATATATATACATTTTCATGTGCTTTGCTTAAGTAATGCAATATTAAACATCTTTTTCCATTATTATTAAAGAGAAGTCCTCTTTACCTCCCAAAATAGAAGCCTTGTTCACATATATGTGGATACCACCGGAAGGCCTAAGTAATTCCTAAGTAATTCTCACTCGCACCCAACTAACACCCAAAAGTATACCTGGTTTTGCAATTCCTACATTTTAGGCAAAAATATAGATGCATTAGGATACTGAGTGCCTTGCAATTCTATAAGTGGATGTCCATATTAAAATCATGCTCATGCTAATCCGGTTAGGTGCTGCTTTTTCCAATGGGTGTCTATGAAATTCTGGATACCTATTTTGTGAATTGCGCACAGACTTTGGATGCCTAACTTTCAATTATTGTTTATGTTTATTAAGAAACTTTATATACTGCATAACAGCCTAACTTTAGGCATACTTTACAGAATTTGCCCTTCAGTCTTAAACATTTCCACTCTGTGCCTTCAGCAAACATAGCTTTAGCCCTGCCTGCATGTTCTTCAAGACAGTAAATTTTCTGGGCAGTAAACTTCTAGTCTTTTAACCACTTTCAATCCTCCATCATGCTTTCTACAGGGAAATAACATAAGAACATAAGCAATGCCTCTGCTGGGTCAGACCTGAGGTCTATCGTGCCCAAAAGTCCGCTCACGCGGCGGCCCAACAGGTCCAGGACCTGTGCAGTAATCCTCTATCTATACCCCTCTATCCCATTTTCCAACAGGAAATTGTCCAATCCTTTCTTGAACCCCAATATTGTATTCTGCCCTATTACGCTTTCTGGAAGCGCATTCCAGGTGTCCACCACATGTTGGGTAAAGAAGAACTTCCTAGCATTCATTTTGAATCTGTCCCCTTTCAACTTTTCTGAATGCCCTCTTGTTCTTTTATTATTCGAAAGTTTGAAGAATCTGTCCCTCTCTACTCTCTCTATGTCCTTCATGATCTTGTAAGTCTCTATCATATCCCCTCTAAGTCTCCTCTCTTCCAGGGAATAGAGACCCAGTTTCTCCAATCTCTCAGCGTATGAAAGGTTTTCCATCCCCTTTATCAGATGCGTCGCTCTCCTCTGAACCCTTTCGAGTAACGCCATGTCCTTCTTAAGGTACGGCGACCAATATTGGACGCAGTACTCCAGATGCGGACGCATCATCGCCCGATACAATGGCAGGATAACTTCTTTCGTTCTCATTGTAATACCCTTCTTGATTATGCCTAGCATTCTTAGCAGCCACTGCGCACTGTGCCGTCGGCTTCATTGTCATGTCTCCCATTACTCCCAAGTCCCTTTCTTGGGTACTCTCATTTAATAACATCCCTCCCATCATATAGTTGTACCTCGGGTTTCTGTTTCCCACATGTAATACTTTACATTTCTCAACGTTGAACTTCATCTGCCATCTCGTCGCCCATTCCCCTAGTTTGTTCAAGTCCCTTTGCAATTCTTCGCAGTCCTCTTTAGTCCGAGCTCCAGTAAATAGTTTGGTGTCGTCTGCAAATTTTATTATTTCACACTTCGTCCCTGTTTCTAGATCATTTATGAATATATTAAATAGCAGCGGCCCGAGCACTGAGCCCTGCGGGACCCCACTAGTGACCCTCCTCTAGTCCGAATAGTAGCCCTTCACTCCTACCCTCTGTTTCCTACCCGCCAACCAGTTTCTGATCCATCTATGTACGTCTCCTTCTACCCCATGGTTCTTTAGTTTCCAGAGTAGGCGTTCATGGGGCACTTTGTCAAAGGCTTTTTGGAAATCTAGATATATGATGTTTATGGGGTCTCCTTTGTCCATCTGTTTGTTAATTCCTTCGAAGAAGTGCAATAAGTTAATTAGGCATGATCTCCCCTTGCAGAAACCATGTTGGCTGGTTATCAGAAGTTTGTTTCTTTCAAAATGTTCATCGATGTTTTCTTTTATCAGTGCTTCCGCCATTTTCCCTGGAACCGAGGTCAGACTCACCGGTCTGTAGTTTCCCGGGTCACCTCTTGATCCCTTTTTAAAGATGGGTGTAACGTTGGCTATCTTCCAGTCCTCCGGGATCATGCCTGTTTTGAGGGATAGATTGCAAATTTGCTGCAGTAGTTCCGCTATCTCCTCCTTTAATTCCTTTAAGTCCATAAGCTCTTCCCTATTTATCCCTACAGCCTCTTCAGAACAGCAGACATGAATTCTTCCTGATACTCTGATTCAGGCTACTCTACCTTGAGCTTCAAATCTGGTCTGCCTTGTTTCTCATTTCCAGCTTTATTCAGTTCCCAAAGCTAATGTGGTTTGGCTTCTGCCTTAAGCCTCTGCTGCCTGTTCCTGCTTTGCTTTCCTTCCCTTTGCTTCAGCTTACTAGGATAATTAAGGTGAGCCTCAGCTGTGTGCATCTCTCTGATTGGCTGAACCTTCCTGAGTGCAGTGATATGGTTTAACCAAGTTTTCTGCTTTGTGTAGTGTGTGTCTAGAGTAAGCCAACTCTGGTTTTCCCTTGCCTGGCTTAAAAGGAATTCCCTGCCTTGACTTTGGCAAGTTGAGCACTTGTCCAGAAAAAGCTAAATAGGAATCTGACTGCATGTTCCTTTCTTAGAGTGTTACCTAGGTGTGCAGGTTTTCCCTGTCTCGGTCTGAGTTTTGGAATAGGCTTATTACCCTGGACCTGTGTTTGCACAGCTACTATTTCACCAGTCTCCAGCTTTCCTGAGTTTCTGCTGGAGCTCACAGGGGTTTCCCTGTGACAATATTCATTAATAAAGCATGGCCACTGGCAATTTATCTGGCATCCAGTTTAGTAGTTAAACCCTGATACTGCATTTTTTGCTGGATTTGATCATTTCCACTTTAAAAGCAGCACAGCAACCTTGTACAAGGCTATCTTTTTGAAAAGGAGGCCCATCTTCTAAGATTTTTAAAATTAGTCTTTCATGAGCTACTTTGTCACATGCCTTTTGAAAATTCAAGTACACAATATCATCCGGCTCACCTTTATCCACATATTCATTCACCCCATCAAAGATTAGCAGTAGATTGGTGAGGCAAGATTTTCCTTGACTAAATCCATCCTGGATTTATCTCATTAATCCATGATTATGAATATGTTCTCTCATTTTTTTCTTTATAATAGTCTCTACCATTTTGCCCAGCATTGAATTCAGATTTACTAGCCTATAATTTCCCAGATCACCTCTGGAACCTGTTTTAAAAATTAGTATCATGTTGGCTACCCTCCAGTCTTTCAGTACTATGCTCCTGGTCCAGTCCCTAGTCCTAGGTCTTCTAGACCAGTGTTCTTCAACCTTTTTACACCCGTGGACTGGCAGAAAAAAAATAATTATTTTGTGGACCGGCAAACTACTAGGACTAAAATTTAAAAATCCCGTTTCCGCCCCATCTCCGCGAGCTCGGTCCCCACAAATCATCTGATCCCATCCACACAAGCCTCAGTTATGATTTTATATTGAATGTATTTTATTAAAGTATAAAAAGAAACAATATTCTGTAGAATTGTCATTTTATAAATACAAATAATTCAGAGCAAGGATCAAATAAAACCCCTGTCTCCCCTCCCCTTCACATATATCCCCTCTACTATCAAGAAAACTGAACAAGCCAAATTATTACAGAATGCTACACAGAAATATCATGCTAACAGAATACTGAAGTAACACATGACAGGAATAGTTTTAGGGGAGTGCAACTAGGGCAACTGCCCCCTGGTCAGAGAGCGCCCTAAGCCAGCTGAAAGCTAAAGAAGCACTGCCTGGGTTTTGCAGTCCCCAGTTATGTCTAACACCAGCTCTAGCAGGATATATATTTCAAATCTGATATATTCTAATCACAAAATAGAAATAAAATTATTTTTTTCTACCTTTTGTCGTCTCTGGTTTCTGTTTTCAATCTTTTTTTCACTCTCTTCCTTCCAGCGTATGCCCTCTCTGTCTCTTCAATCCAGCATCTGCCCCTTCCATCCACTATCTGTCCTCTCCCCCTTCCATATGGTATCTGTCTTCTTTCTATGTCCCTCTCCCCTTTCCATCCAGCTTGTGCCCCTCTCTCCTATTTACATGATTCATTCCAGCTTCACTGCTCTCTTCATTTTTATCTCTCTTACACCAGATCTATCATCGTTGTCCCTCTGCTTATTTTTCTGATGACCCCTTCCTATCATCAATCTCTCTACTTTCTCATGCCTGTGTCTCCCCTTCCCCTCCTCTAATCTCTCTGCCAGCTGTTTCCTTCCTTTTTTCATTCTCCCTTCCCTCCTCCTCCTGTCCAGCAGTAACTCTCTTCCCTTCCTCCCCTCCCAGCAGCATCTCTCCGTCTCCCTCTCCAGTAGCAGCTGTACCTTTTTTTCCTTGCCCAGCAGCTTCCCAGATTCCTTTCCCTCCTCCCCTCCCAGAAGCATCTCTCCTTCTCCCTCTCCAGTAGCAGCTGTACCTTTTTTTCCTTGCCCAGCAGCTTCCCAGATTCCTTTCCCTTCTCCCCTCCCAGAAGCATCTCTCCTTCTTCTCCCTCTCCAGTAGCAGCTGTCCCTTTTTTATCTTGCCCAGCAGCTTCCCAGATTCCTTTCCCTCCTCCCTTCCCAGAAGCATCTCTCCATCTCCTTCTCCCTCTCCAGTAGCAGCTGTCCCTTTTTTTCCTAGCCCAGCAGCTTCCCAGATTCCTTTCCCTCCTCCCCTCCCAGAAGCATCTCTCCTTCTTCTCCCTCTCCAGTAGCAGCTGTCCTTTTTTTTCCTGGCCCAGCAGCTTCCCAGATTCCTTTCCCTCCTCCCCTCCCAGATGCATTTCTCCTTCTCCTTCTCCCTCTCCAGTAGCAGCTGTCCCTTTTTTATCTTGCCCAGCAGCTTCCCAGATTCCTTTCCCTCCTCCCTTCCCAGAAGCATCTCTCCGTCTCCTTCTCCCTCTCCAGTAGCAGCTGTCCCTTTTTTTCCTAGCCCAGCAGCTTCCCAGATTCCTTTCCCTCCTCCCCTCCCAGAAGCATCTCTCCTTCTTCTCCCTCTCCAGTAGCAGCTGTCCTTTTTTTTCCTGGCCCAGCAGCTTCCCAGATTCCTTTCCCTCCTCCCCTCCCAGATGCATTTCTCCTTCTCCTTCTCCCTCTCCAGTAGCAGCTGTCCCTTTTTTTTCCTGTCCCAGCAGCTTCCCAGATTCCTTTCCCTCCTCCCCTCCCAGAAGCATCTCTCCTTCTCCCTTTCCAGTAGCAGCTGTCCCTTTTTTCCCCTGCCCAGCAGCTTCCCAGACTGATAGTGGTTTTCTCCCCTCCCAGCAGCTCTTCTTACTTCCCAGCGCAGCGATTCACGAAGGCAGCCTCGGGTCCTTTGTTGGGTCACGCCGCCTCTGAGGAAAGAGGAAGTTGCATCATCAGAGGCAGCCGCGACTCAGCAAAAGCCCCGAGGCTGCCTTCGTGAATCGCTGCGCTGGGAAGTAAAGGAGAGCTGCAGAGAGGGGAGAAAGCCACTGTCGGAGGCTCCCCAAGATCTCTCCGGCCCAGCGCACGCTACCGATGCTGATCTTGCCGGTCCTGCGCGGACCGGCAGGAAGTTCAAATGAGTCAATCTTGCCGGTCCTGCGCGGACCGGCAAAAATTTCCTGCGGACCGGTACCGGTCCGCGGACCGGCGGTTGAAGAACTGTGTTCTAGACTACTGCAACATACTCTATCTCCCCTGCCCCACAAGCATGATAAAACAACTACAAACTGTTCAAAACACGGCGCAACATGACCACATCACGGCTGCATACCTAGATTCACACTGGCTCCCAATACAAGCAAGAATAAAATTCAAATTCTACTGCCAACTATTTAAAACCATAAACAGAGACATCCCAGCCTACCTAAACAGCCGCCTAATCCAAACTACCTCAACCAGACACAGGAGAATGCACAAACCATTCACTCACCCTCCAATCAGAGACGTCAAACGAAAAAAACTGTATGACGGCCTTCTAGCCATTCAAGCAGCAAAACTAGACTACCAACTCTCCAATTTACTGATAACGACTACAGACTACAAATCGTTTAGAAAAAAAAATAAAAACCATCCTATTCAAGACATCCTTGAAGACAACTAACTCGCAAGACTAATACTTAATCCCAATTCTCTGTAGCAATTCACTCTACTATTCAATTCCTCTGGAAATGGCCAGATAACTTCTTTTGTAATCCGCCTTGAACTGCAAGGTATTGGCGGAATAGAAATCACTAATGTAATATAATGTAATGCTGGATTTTAAAGAAAAATTACAAATTACTAAAAATAGCTCTAAGTTCATTTTTCATTTTTATCAACACTCTAGGATGTATACCATCTAGTCCAGGTGATTTACTACTGTTCAATCTGTCAAATTGTCCCATTACATCTTCCAGTGTTACAGAGATTTTTTTTTTTTTAAATTCATAGAATTGAATACCATTTCTGGCAACTGTAACTCCCCCACATCTTCCTTGGTGAAGACCAAAACAAATAATTCATTTACCGTAATCTCTCCTTTATGACCTTTGTCTTCCCTAAAAGCCCCTTTTATCCCTCAGTCATCTAGCTGTCCAACTGATCTCTTCTTGGCTTCTTGGTTTTAATATACCTATAAAAAGTTTTTTACTGTGTGCTTTTGCTTCCATAGCAATCTTCTTTTCAAGGTCTCTCTTTGCCTTCCTTATTAGCGCCTTGCTTTTGACTTGCCATTTCTTGTGCTGTTTACAATTTATTTTCAGTTGGATTCTTCCCCTTTTGAAGGATTCTCTTATAGCGCTAATAGCTTCCTTTACTTCACTCGTTAACCATGCCGGCTGCCGTAGTACTTAAATTAACTTGTTTCCAGAGTTAAATTCTGAACCTTCTTTCAACCTGATGTAGGATTGAGATACTTTCCCAGTTCCTTCTCTGGGCTGTCTGTCACGCTGTATTGACAGGCAGATATAGAGCATCATTAAATCTCCTTGACAGGTTCATTTTTGTAAAACAATGCCCTTACAATCCTCAGGTTTTTCTCTTGAGCTGAAATATTTTCGTCACTTTTTTCTCTCAAAAACACAAGAAGCCAAGTTACCCAGTTCCAGATTGAAGATTTACGGAGTCTTGGATTTCTGATCACCCCATCCTAAGGTACTATGGAATTTTCTGCACTGATTTTAATGAAAAGGATCAATTACTGCAAATCCCACACTGCTTTGGAAGGTTAGTTTAAAGCCAGGATTGGATAAGTCTCCAGCCTGGAACTGGGTAACCTGACAACTCTACAAACAGCACCAAAAAATAACTGATTTGTCAGCTAGCAACATGAGGTCATTGCCTCCAAATTGCAATAGATTAACCATATCACTGCTGACAGCCAGCGCCTGCAGACCACAACACTAATATGCTGTGACCTCCTGGATAATCTAACCATTGAGGAAAAAGCTCATTGGTGTAAAATCAGCAGATGCTGGGAGGCCTTTACTGAGTCCTATGGTTCTTTACAAAAACAAACTTTTGTTTTTAATCTATCTGCTTTTATTCTTCCTCATTTCACATAATGACAAAAATTAAGCCACTCCCTTTACTGTTCCGGCAAGATACTCCTCCATTTGAGACTTTTGTTTAATTGCACTTCTTGCCTCCCTTTATCTATTCTAGTAAAGCTAGTGTCTGTGATTCCTGGATATTGTATTTGTTTTTATATTTCCTTCTAATCTTTTGTGAATCATAACTATGCCTTCATACTCTTTCCCTTGATAACAGCTTTGACACAATGATTTGTTGCCATCTAAATGTTCCTTTTATTGTTGGTTATAATTCCTCCATATCTCCTAGAGTACACACTCCTGACAAGGCTTTCTTACCAAAATCATTCATTTTCTTAAAGTTAGTTCTTCTGAAGTCTAAGACTCTTGTTTAGTTTACTTTTTATTGTTTATGTTTGTTGCAAACTGCAACATAAACTGTAACAGCTGGATCTGGAAAGGCCCCTCGGTCTCCACACCCCACCCCCAATATTCCACCCCTCCCCCAAAGTCTTCTACCATATATTTATACCTTTACATAAATCACACAACAGTTTGGAAAAATTTGAGTCACAGCTCTGTTTATTCTAACAACAAATAACAAATTATACAACCATCAAGCTACCACACAGTAACAAAGCAGCTTTTTGGCCCCGTGACCCCGCCCCCATCAGCAAGGGTCTGGGGGGTGGCAGGTGCCACCCTGCCTCTTCAGCCAGGTCACCAGCCCACCTGGGACCCACTTCCAAACCAGCTGCCCTTCAGCCACTCATCTCCACATGAGCCCTGGCTTTTGGTAGCTCTAACCCCGCCTGCGACTCTCGAAAGGGTTCAGAGGAAAGCAACACGTTTGATAAAGGGTATGGAAAACCTTTCATACATTGAGAGACTGGAAAAACTGGGGTTCTTTCCCCTGGAGAAAAGAAGACTTAGAGGGGACATGATTGAGACCTATAAGATCATGAAGGGCATAGAGAAAGTGGAAAGGGATAGATTCTTCAAACTTTCGAAAACTACAAGAACGAGAGGGCATTCAGAAAAGTTGAAAGGGGACAGATTCAAAATCAATGCTAGGAAGTTTTTCTTCACCCAACAGGTGGTGGACACATGGAATGTGCTACCAGATGGCGTGATAGGACAGAGGGTTCAAGAAGGGATTGGACAATTTTCTGAAGGAAAAGGGGATAGAAGGGGATATATAGAGGACTACTACACAGGTCCTGGACCTGTTGGACCGCCGTGCAAGTGGACTGCTGGGCATGATGGACCTCTGGTCTGACCCAGCAGAGGCACTTCTTATATTCTTATGCTCCCAACCCGGGAAACAACCACAGTTCAAAGAAGAGGGAGGGAGGGAAAAAACGCCACGGAAGACCAGCCAAGATCCAACCTTTATGGCTGTTCGTTCTCCTGAACTAAAAAAAAAAAAAAAAAAAAAAGAAAACCCCGCACCGCCTGCTGCCCCAACCAATCCCCGGCTCACAGGCCCAGAAGGCAGCACTTACCCCAATCCCGAGCCTGCCCTATTCGCCGCGACCCTCCTCCCTGCCCATCGAGAGCCAATCTCGATGGGTTGACACGAGGGCCATCCAGCCCCGGGTTACCTGCGCCCATCGAGACTTGCTCTCGGGCTACCTTTTTCCATACTACAGCTCTCCGAAATGTGCTTCATACCAATGGACAATTTTTAGTCATTCTATTTCACACAATTGTCTATATTGTTGCAAAGTACAAAGTCTAGTGTCTCCTTGTATGAAATGTAGACAACAACCAAAAAGACACTACAGAAGGAGAAGCACTAAGGTCCAGATTGTAAAACGGGTGCCACTGGAAGACACTGGTAGATGCTCTATTGGCACCTAAGTTAATTGTATTAGTTGGCTATTAATGGAGTGGTAATTGACCGCACCATTAAAAAACAATTAAAAACAAATTAAAAGGGGAAAAAAAAGGTAGGCACCATGAGGTGCCTATAAAACACAGCACTGGAGTCATGTCTACACAGATGCTTAGCAGTGCCAAATGCCAAATGAGGTGTGGTTATGGGCAGGGTTGACATTTGTTGCCACTAAGAGCAATTCTACATCAAAGGAAGGTGCCAGAAATGTAGGCCTGTAAAACCCTGGCCCACATTTCCGGAGACTACTTTGGACACAGGGTATGATTCTGAAGACAGCGCTGTAATTGGAGTGACACGCGATGGTGCCGTATTTTCAGATATTTGCTGATTACGGAGCCACTTTCAGAATCCGGGCCTAAGTGTAATGCCCTTATCAAATTTACATTTATAGCAATATATAGAGCTCAATACCTAGTAGATCATAGTTCTATTACATTTTATATATTGCAAATCATTTAAAGAAAGTCTAAGAATTTTCAATTCTGGGGGAGCAACAAAACTAAGACAGGAAAGAAGGAAGAAGGAACAGGGAACAGAATGTTGAAACAAAAGGGACTAAGTTAAAGGAACAAGGTAAAGCTAGCAATTGGGCAAAAGCAGGGGTATCAATTTATCCCTAGGAAAATACTTGGCTAAAGTAATAGGTTAAAAAAAAAAAAAATTGCATTTCAGTTCTAATATCTAGGGATAAACTATTGCAAAACGTTTGGGTCAATACACCAAAGCATGAGTTTCTTATACTATCCAGTCTAATTTTGCAGTGGAAAGTGATGGACAGCAGACTATGTTGAGAAGAACAAAGAGGTCTTAGAGGTATGTAGGGTATGACCAGGCTAGATTTATAAAAATTAAAAAAAGAGTGATGCCAACAAAGAAGACCTGATGAGTGATAATTAATACGTTAAGGATCTGGTATGCTACCAGGAGTTAGAGCTAAGCCTTTAGGAGAAGGGTAACATGATCATAACATAACATAATCGGGGGTTTGGGGGGCAGTCATTGGGGGGTTGTGTCGAGGGCAGGAGGGCCTGGGATCCCTCCTGCCCGTATTGTAGTGGGGGGTGGGGGGTAGGAGGTCGACCTGGGCAGGAAGGGTTAGGCTCCCTCCTGCCCAATCTTGTAGGGGGTGGGGGGCGAGAGGCCAGGATGCTTGGGCTCCCTCCTGGCCCCATCGGACTCAGGAGGTGATTACAGATCGTGGGGCAGGAGGGCTTGGGCTCCCTCCTGCCCCGAACGTAATCTGGGGGGGTTGGGGATCGTGGAGCAAGAGGGCTTGGGCTCCCTCTTGCCCCGATGTTGTCAGGGGGGTGATGTATCACGGCAGGAGAGATGCCTCATCTCCCCTACCGCGATGCCATCACTTCTCTACCCGAACTGCCACAACCCGCGGCAGGAGAAATAGGGCATCTCTCCTGCCGCGGGTTGCGGCAGTTCGGGTAGAGGAGTGATGGCATCATGGTAGGGGAGATGAGGCATCTCTCCTGCCGCGATCATTGTTGTAGGGGGTAGGCAGGTTGCTGGGGCCGCTGAGCTGATCGCAGCAGCCACTATCAGCTCAGCGGCCCCTTTTTCGGCACTTATACGTTTTGACTTAGACGAAGTCAAAACAGGTCTAAGTGCCGACTAGGTAACCTGCCTAAGGTTTTGGTTATACCTGCTGCATGCCTAGGTGTAGGTCGGCCCACGTCCCGCCCACTGCCCGCCCTTTCCCCTCCTTTAAACATGCCTTTGATTATGGGTACTTGGACGATCAGGCTTTTTGATCGTCCAAGTAGCCATTTAGACAACTTTTTTGACGTTTTTATTTTTTAATTATGAACCCCTTAGTGTGTGGGAAAGACCCAGGTAAGGGCACACTAAGGCCACTTTTTATTGCAGCTTAGTAAAAGGACACCTCCGATTTTAAATCCTCTGTGGGCGGAGCAATAACTATTGTCCCTGAACGTAACTTACCTTGAACTACTATTAGAAAGGCAAGAGCTAAATACAAAACAAATAAAGACTATACAAAAAGGGGAAGTTCTATTTTCAAATGTATTTTCTACTCAAAAATGGGGGAAAAGGATTTTACAGTATTATATTTCAGCAGTCCAAGAATCAACACTGTAAAACATGGCAGATATTTGAAACGTGACCACTCGACTTTTCCAGTGTTGTGCTGTAACTACATGTACAGAAATCCTTCCACAAAACCTCTCTTCTGATAGCTCACTGGGCTAAAGTACAGTAAAACCTTGGTTTGCGAGCATAATTCGTTCCAGAAGCATGCTTGTAATCCAAAGCACTCGTATATCAAAGTGAATTTCCCCATAGGAAATAATGGAAACTCAAACGATTCGTTCCACAACCCAAAAACTTTAATACAAAATACTATACGTACTTGTATTGCAAGACCTCACTCATTTAACAGTCACTACACTCCTGCAGCATCAGAGAGAGAAGAACCATCGGCTCAGTTATGATGTATGCATACTGTATGTACTTATATTGAAAGACATTGCTTGCATATCAAGTTAAAATTTAATCAAATGTTTTGCTTCTCTTGCAAAACACTTGCAAACCAAGTTACTTGCAATCCAAGGTTTTACTGTACTTGGTTTTCTATTACTGAACTGATGAACCACCTGAACTGAAAAATTAGATTACTTTGTAGCTAATTATCTTTTTTCTTTTTGAAATGTTATTAATAACTTTTTCCAGTTGCAGCAAGTGATGATCTTGTTCAAGGGTATATGGGGAAGAAAGAATACTACTGGTAGATGTAAGCTCTGAAGACAGATTGGAATGCAATGAGACTAAACCAAAATTCAGAGCTGACAAGTCTAATTTCTGTCTTCTAGGCAGTCAGTGGTATCTTTTATCACTATTTAAATGGTATTAACTGCAAAGCAAGGAAAATGTAAAATGAAGCATAATTCCACCGAGACAGAAATTGAGATTATGAGAAGTATTATGTACTGTATTTTATACATGTTCTTTGTAATGTTTTCTCCTTTAGGGTGAACTTGTAACTGCCAATATACTGTAACATTACAAACCTTTGATATGGAAAATAGAGAGGGGAGGTATAATTATATAACACGGTGTCTCCATTTAGACACTCTGATAATACATGAACAGAAGTTATTCTATAACTACACCTGGGCAGCCCAATTTAGTTATAAGAATACTAGTAAAAAAAAAATAAATCATTGGTGCTAAATTTAGGAACAACCATTTATGGCAGGAGTAAATAGGCACAACTAAGGGACCATACTACACACGTGGAGGGGCATAAAATAAAAAAAAAAAGTCTAAGTCTCTTTTTGGCCTAGGGCCTTAAACGTTGAAAGCAGAAGCAGGGAAAATGTCTTTTATAACAAAAAAAACCATCTAAAAGGAAGTTTTTTTTGATAATGGCCTGCCTCTGCATTCAGCTGTTTAAACGCCCAGACCACCACTACGTATAAACTTACATCATATAATCAACCTAAAAAAGCCCAAAACAAGGGCTTTTAGGAGAAAGAAGAGCCAGTCCTTCACCTATAAGCTGGATTCTGTAACTGGTGTCTGTGAAAAACAATACCGGATACAGAATCCACCACCACCCCTACAACGATCAGGGCAGGAGAGAGCCCAAGGCCACTTGCCCTGCAGCACACCGAACCCCCGACAAAGATCGGGGCAAGAGGGAGCCCAAGCCCTCTTGCCCCGTGGCAACCCCACCCATTGATTATGATTGGACAGAAGGAAGGCCAAGCCCTCCTGCCCAGGTGGCACTCCCCCTCCCCCCCCCCCCCGCCGATTACGATTGGGCAGGAAGGAGCCCAAGCCCTCCTGCCCAGGCGAACCCCCTACCCCCCCACCCCCACTAAGATACGGGCAGGAGGGATCCCAAGCCCACCTGCCCTTGACGCACCCCCTCCCACGATCACCCCCGCCTACCCGCAAAACCCCCCCTGCTAAACCCTCAACCCTCCCACCCCAATCCCCCTCCCCGTACCTTTAAATCATTGGACGGACAGACGGATGCCAAGCCCATCCATCCGACAGGCCAGCCATCCCAGGAATGGCTGGCCTTAGGGCCTTATTGGCCCAGGCGGCTCAAACCCCGCCCATAGGTGGCGCCTGGGCCAACCGGAATTGGCCCAGTAGCATTAGGCCCCTCCTGTGGCTTAGGCACATGTTGCTGTACACCCAGAGCTCAAAGAGGCATTTTAGGAGGCATGGTGAGTGCGGGATTTGAGCTGAGCTAGACTTAGTCGTACTGCAAGTATAACCGAAAGTTTAACGAGACTGCCTGGACGGAACTTGTACATTGTGTGGCGGGGCCGGTACCTGTACTTCAGTGGAGCCGGTCCACGCTCACCTTAGAGCTCCCTCTGCGTGCTTCCCATAAAGGAAGGAAGTCCTGCTGTACGACATTCACTCCAAAAATAAACAGGCAAAAGGGAAAATCATAGTCAATTTATTTGTTCCTGAGATGACCACTTTATTAGGTGGTATATTACTGGGAGTAAACTTCTAGGCAGTCCAAATTCCCCAGTAGCAAAAATCACACCAACAAAAATTATATAGCCGATCAACAGGTTTAGGTTTTCAGCCGTCATCTACATCCTGACTGTTCAGGTAAGTAAAAATAAAATCAAAAAGAGTTGCTGTCTTTGCATTCAGACTAACAACCCACCCTACTGTTAACACTTCAGATGGTTTTGTGCACAAGCCTTTTAGTTATTGAGGCTTGAGCCCCAACCAGCTCAATGGGAGTTGGTGGGGGAAGGGGAGTAAGCGAATCCACCAATTTATTTGTCTGTAACACAGACTGCCACTAATGGCCCCCCAATCCCAACCAAGATAGACAGTGGATTCTCCCCATACATTACTTCCCCAGGTTCACAATAACACAGTAGAAAAAAACCAGGCCAGCTTAACTAGGCTGGAACCTAGCAGTTCAAACAATACAAAAAAAAAACACGTTTTTTTTTCCTTCCTGCTTTCCTAAGCAGGACAGCACCAATCACCCTACACTTTCAGCCTACAGAACCTTTCTGGGACAACAGTCAAATGAGCAGAGTATGCTATAACTCCCCCCAAACTACCCAGCCCTGCCACTTAGCTTTCCTGCATCAGGATGTCTTCAGGCAGACTGGGAGTTTCCATATAGTCCATCGGTTCTGGCTGGGCTGGCTGGCTGGCCACAGGGTCAATGTCTGTCTCCTCCATTTCAATATCCTGGTTCACAGGAGAACAGCCTGGATCGACCTCTTCCTGGGCTAGCCCAGAGTGAACTGCTCTTTTCCTCCTAAGAGCAGCCTCTAAAGTGTTCAGCCGAACACACCCTGCTCTCTGAGGGGGAGGAGCTGCCTGTAAAGTTTGCCTAGGTTTTTTCGGCTTCCTCATTATCTCCCTCAGCTGAGAGTTTGAGGAGGGAGGGAGATCCCAAGGAGGCTGTTCCAGACCATTCTCCTCACTTTCCTCTCCTCCCTCACAATCAGTATTTTCAGATTTAAAGGGGAATGCAGCTATTTCCCTTCTCCTGGTCACAACCCTATCCCCATGATTCGCTCTCTGTATGACTGGGCTGGCTTTAGTGGGAGCCAAACCCGGTACAGGCAGAGCATCGGGGATAAGATTGTGACATACCCTCACCTTTAAGGGTTGCTTGTCCCCACCTTTCAGGGAAGACATGCTATCCTCCTGCATTCTGGACAATGTGTCAACATTCGCACTCAACCGGCCACAGCAGAGCAAGACAATCCCTAGTAGCGCTTCCGGGGTTTATGCAGATTTTTCCCCTGACTTAGAGGTAGAGGGTCTGGGTCCTCAAAATCCTCTGGCCATCTCAACAGGGATGTCTCACCCCGCCCCCTGGATGTTTCGCCAATATGATTCTTTGGATCTTCTAGCCCCTCCACCCTCTGGGCCAACGCCGCTACCACCTGGGTAATGCCCCCTAATTCCTGCTTTCCTATTTGGGCGATTTGTTCCCTTAGTTCCTCCATGTCCTGCTCCATTCCTTTGAAGGTATCTAGGACCTTCTCGAAGTGTTGGGCGTGTTGTTCTAGCAGTTCTTCCTGCGCTTGCTGTTTTACCACCCAACTTTCTGCCTTCCCTGTTTTGGTAGTTAATTCCCCACAAGCGTCCTTTATTTCCTTCATACTGTGTTGGACTGCTTGCTGCTGGGCTTGATTGTCTTTGACCTGTCCCTGGATTAACCTCAGTTGAGCGTTAACTTGCTCCATTATTCTAGTCAGTTTTTCTGACTCACGCTGACACTGTGATAGAACCTGCTCTCTGGCTCTTTTGTGCTCCTGGTCTATGGGATCTTTCCAGGCCTGAAAACTGGCCTCCGCACAGGATTTAACCCCGGCCTCCCAGTCCTGGCGAGCTGTTATTAAACTTTGTTTAATTTTGTCAACCTCCGCTTCGAGCGTGGCAAAGGACCTAGCCCCAATATCCTCCGGAGGGTTAGCTAGTGACTCAGGACAGGAGCTAACCCCTGGCACTCCCATCCCTGTAGAGCCAAAACCCCGTTGCCCTCTGCTTGTTTCCGGGAGGTAGGAGCACTGCACAATGTCAGGGTGCCAAATCCTTTCACACAGTAACTGTGCCACTCGATCCCCACACTGGACTTTATAATCCGACTTCCCCTGGTTCACCAGGAGTACTCCCACATTCCCCCTGTAATCCGGGTCAACCACCCCCGCAGCTACATCAATACTTTGCGTAAGCGCTAACCCAGATCGTGGAGCTATTCTCAGATAGGCCCCTGGGGGAGGGGAAACCTGGATGTCGGTCTTAACCAGAGCCCGTCCCTTAGCGGGTATTAACTGTTCATGGGCCGCATACACGTCATACCCGGCGGCCCTAGGGTAAGCTCGAGTGGGTGCCCTCGCTTTTCCCGAGAGCGGGGCCCAACGAATCGTCGGCCTCCAGCCCCTAGCTTTTGGTGTTCGGGATTTACGTTGCCGCTCCGGTGGGGCAATAGGACTTCCTCCCACCCGGCTCCCCAGCACCCAATTCTCCGGGCTCTGCCTGGCTTTGGACTTTCCTGTCCCCGCTAGAGCAATCCAGTCCCTTCCCAATATTAATGGGTAAGGCGCCGACTCCAGCACGGCCACTGCTAGGTGAATTTCCCGGCTCCCATATCCTATAATCAGGGTTCTCAGGGGGTATTCCTGGGCCTCCCCATGAATACATGTGATGGGCACTTTCTCAGTACCTGTATCCTGGCCCTTATCCAGCTCTTTCCACAGTTCCCCTGACACCACTGACTGTTCAGCCCCTGTGTCGACGAGAGCCGACACTTTCTTGTCTGCCACTGCTACTACCACCCGATATTCTTGCGGAATCGTAGCCCAGTCCCTCTTGGTTATGATCAGGTCTTTCATAACCCGACAATACCTTTGGGTATGCCCTGCTTTCCCACAGCGAAAACACTTAAGGGCTTCTTTCTGGAGAGGCTCTTTAGCCTTGGGGTACCCTGAGGCCTTGCCCTGTGGGACCTGTCCCTGGCCTGCCTTACCCTTTCCCGGACTCTGTATGGAGGTTGCCCTTCCTTCCTCGTAGGCGCCCTGTGCGTCCAAATAGGCCTCGGCAACCTCCACAGTCTGGGCCAAGGTTTTGCAGCCCTGTTTCTGCACCCAACCTCGCAGACCTCTTGGTGCGGACTGCAGAAATTGTTCCCTAATTACTTCCAGTACTAAGGCCCTGGCGTCCCCCCACCAAGGATTAAGCCACCGCTCAGCCAGCTTTGATAGCTTCTGAGCCAGTGCCTTAGGCCTTTCCTTCTCCTGCATAACCGTCGTTCTAAATTGCTGGCGGTAATACTCAGGAGTATAGCCTAGATATTCTAGGATATGGGTTTTTACTGCCTGATAATTGTTGGCTACCTCTGGGGCTAGGGTTTGGAAAGCAGACAATGTTTCACCTGCAAGGCATGGGAGAAGCCTTACAGCCCACTGACCCTGAGACCAACCAGCAGCAGTAGCCACCCTCTCAAACGCGGACAAGAACTCGTCCGGAGCATCCGCCGGCGTAATTTTGCACAGGTTCAGCATGGTGAGAGGGTTAGCTGCTCCTGAGGGTTGCGGTACACCACTGAGTCCTGGCTCGCTGCCTCCCACAGGCAGGGGTCTCTGTAGAATTTGTGAGAGTACCTTTGTTTGCTCCCCCATGGCTAGCACCATCTCGTCATGCTGCCTCCGAGACAGTTCCTGGGACCTGTACCACAGTTCCTGGTTGGTTTTTAGTACTGCTTGTAAGTCCTCAGTCTGTTTTTGCCTTTCGGCCGTGAGAAACGCCAACAGCTGCTGTTGATCCATCTTGACCCACCGTCTGAAAGGAAACAAACGGAGAGACCAACCCAAGTGTGGCACAAAAACAATAGGTTAGCCTATCTCCCTCACCCCTCCCTGGTCAGGTACCTTACCAGAGTGCCGGGTGAGACTGTGCCTTTGGTTTGTAGGCCTCCTTGGCCCCCAGTCGCTTATCTGCGTTTTTGTCCTCTTATCCGGTCTGAGGTTTGCCTCCGCCTCCGGTTCACCACCGTCCAAGCCGAATCCCTCCGGTCGCGTGTCCCCTCTGTACACTCCGGCAAATGACTCTGGCGTCTGGACACCTCCGAACAGGAACCAACACAACAAACTAAAATAATAAGCTAAAGCAAAAAATATTCAAAAGTCACAACTTTTTTTTTTTTTCACTTTTTTTTTTTTTTCCCCCGTTTCACGAATGTCCAGCAGGAGGCGCTCTATCCCACTCCTGATACCATATGTGGCGGGGCCGGTACCTGTACTTCAGTGGAGCCGGTCCACGCTCACCTTAGAGCTCCCTCTGCGTGCTTCCCATAAAGGAAGGAAGTCCTGCTGTACGACATTCACTCCAAAAATAAACAGGCAAAAGGGAAAATCATAGTCAATTTATTTGTTCCTGAGATGACCACTTTATTAGGTGGTATATTACTGGGAGTAAACTTCTAGGCAGTCCAAATTCCCCAGTAGCAAAAATCACACCAACAAAAATTATATAGCCGATCAACAGGTTTAGGTTTTCAGCCGTCATCTACATCCTGACTGTTCAGGTAAGTAAAAATAAAATCAAAAAGAGTTGCTGTCTTTGCATTCAGACTAACAACCCACCCTACTGTTAACACTTCAGATGGTTTTGTGCACAAGCCTTTTAGTTATTGAGGCTTGAGCCCCAACCAGCTCAATGGGAGTTGGTGGGGGAAGGGGAGTAAGCGAATCCACCAATTTATTTGTCTGTAACACAGACTGCCACTAATGGCCCCCCAATCCCAACCAAGATAGACAGTGGATTCTCCCCATACATTACTTCCCCAGGTTCACAATAACACAGTAGAAAAAAACCAGGCCAGCTTAACTAGGCTGGAACCTAGCAGTTCAAACAATACAAAAAAAAAAACACGTTTTTTTTTCCTTCCTGCTTTCCTAAGCAGGACAGCACCAATCACCCTACACTTTCAGCCTACAGAACCTTTCTGGGACAACAGTCAAATGAGCAGAGTATGCTATAACTCCCCCCAAACTACCCAGCCCTGCCACTTAGCTTTCCTGCATCAGGATGTCTTCAGGCAGACTGGGAGTTTCCATATAGTCCATCGGTTCTGGCTGGGCTGGCTGGCTGGCCACAGGGTCAATGTCTGTCTCCTCCATTTCAATATCCTGGTTCACAGGAGAACAGCCTGGATCGACCTCTTCCTGGGCTAGCCCAGAGTGAACTGCTCTTTTCCTCCTAAGAGCAGCCTCTAAAGTGTTCAGCCGAACACACCCTGCTCTCTGAGGGGGAGGAGCTGCCTGTAAAGTTTGCCTAGGTTTTTTCGGCTTCCTCATTATCTCCCTCAGCTGAGAGTTTGAGGAGGGAGGGAGATCCCAAGGAGGCTGTTCCAGACCATTCTCCTCACTTTCCTCTCCTCCCTCACAATCAGTATTTTCAGATTTAAAGGGGAATGCAGCTATTTCCCTTCTCCTGGTCACAACCCTATCCCCATGATTCGCTCTCTGTATGACTGGGCTGGCTTTAGTGGGAGCCAAACCCGGTACAGGCAGAGCATCGGGGATAAGATTGTGACAATTGTGACTTAGGCGATGTAAAACAGGTCTAAGTGTCCAAAAGGTATCCAAAGTGACCAGATAAGCACTACAGACACAAAGTACAGATCCCCACACACTACCCCAGTGATCACTGACCTCCCCCCCCCCAACAACACCATAAAAATCAGAATAAAAACTTACCTGCCTCCAGAACATCAGCACCTGGCATAGGAGAGCCTAGTAGAACAGCACAGAGGTGGCTTAAGTAGTCTGGGGCTATTGGAGTTGTAGACAAGTGGGTCTAGTAGGTTTATGTGGCACCCTTTTTATGAGGTTCACAGCAGTGCCCTGTAAGATGCCCCATTACTGTGTTGCCATGTATGAGTGTCCAGTCAATCACTTTGCTGACCCCTACCACGTCCAAAAGGTCTTGTTCTAGGCATTTCTGACTTGGATAAATTTTTGGATGAGAATGGGGTATAAAGACAGACGACTTAGCGGTCTGGACGATCAAACGGCTGGATGTATAATTAGATGATTCTCAAAAAAAAATATTTTGGATTTATTCTTCAAGAATGAACTTTAGACACTGCCGACTTTGGGTGATTAGCGACTTAGGCCCAAAATGGACATAGACATATTTTTTGATTATGTCCCTCTTAGGAAATGAAGGATATGTGACAGAAGGGACTGTTTAAGAATGTTTATGTATTTAGTTTTGATTACTTATTCCATACTAGGTGAGGGTGTATATGTATTCTCTGTGTATGAAAAGGATTAGCTTTTCTGTTAGCATTGACTGTGCAGGATCGATCTGTATTAATCTGGCTTGTTTAGTTTTACAATGAGTGTATTGATGTTGTATTGCTCACTGCGGTGTTTAAGATGCTGCCTTTTCCTAGGTGCGCCCTTGTTGTGCGACTTGTGGATTATTATTAAAAATAATTTTTTATATAGAGGATGGGGGTATTAAAAAATGATCAGCCCTGGTTGTCAAATATATTAGGTATACCACTGAGCAGAGCCCAAAAGTGACTTTAAATCATTCCGAAAAGAAATCAAAACTCTGCTTTTCAAAAAAACTATACAACCTTCTTATCCCTTCCCCTCGCTTCCTCCCCCCTCCACGCAAACTACCAGCTAACCTCCTCCCTTCTACTATTATCAGCCCTATGACCCTATCAAGAAACCAACCTTAAACCTCTTCTTCCCTTCTAGTGATCCTAACTCTCCCCTTTGCCTTACTATTCAACTCCCCTAATCTGTAATTCCCCTACATCCACTGTATAAGCGTCCCCTGCATCTACTGTGTAAGCGTCCCCTAAATGACAACTTCCTGGAAATGTCCAGCAATCTTATTCTGTAAATTGTAACTTCCTGGAAATGTCCAGCTATCTTATACTGTAAATTGTAACTTCCTGGAAATGTCCAGCTACCTTATACTGTAATCCGCTTAGAACTGCAAGGTACAGGCGGAATAGAAGTCACTAATGTAATGTAATGTAAAAAATGTTATAAAATGTTCTTTATGAAACTTTAGTTTAATTCTCATAAATAGAAAAAAAAATTTTTTTATTACCTTCTATCCATAGAAACATAGAAACATAGAAACATAGAAAGATGACGGCAGATAAGGGCCATAGCCCATCAAGTCTGCCCACTCTATTTACCCACCCTCTTAAATCTACTGACCCCCTAAAGAATAATTGTAATTATACTGTCACTCTACTGACCCGCTCATTCAGTCCTAGTGACCCTATCCCTTGTAATTATACTGTCACTCTACTGACCCGCTCATTCAGTCCTAGTGACCCTATCCCTTGGCATGACCTCGTAGGGATCCCACATAGGTATCCCATTTGTTCTTGAAGTCTGAGATGCTGCGTGCCTCGACCACCTGCACTGGGAGCTCGTTCCAATGCTCAATCACTCTCTCCGTGAAGAAGTATTTCCTGGTGTCTCCACGAAACTTCCCTCCCCTGAGCTTGAGCGGATGTCCTCTTGTGGTCGAGGGTCCCCTGAGAAGAAAGATATCATCTTCCACCTCTACCCGTCCCGTGATGTACTTAAATGTCTCAATCATGTCTCCCCTCTCCCTACGCTCCTCGAGAGTGTAGAGCTGCAATTTGCTCAGTCTTTCTTCGTACGGGAGACCCTTTAGCCCCGAGACCATCCTGGTGGCCATCCGCTGAACCGATTCAACTCTGAGCACATCCTTACGGTAATGTGGCCTCCAGAATTGAACACAGTATTCCAGATGTGGTCTCACCATGGCTCTGTACAGTGGCATCATGACTTCAGGTTTCCTGTTGACGAAGCTTCTCTTGATACAGCCTATCATTTGCCGTGCTTTAGATGAAGCCTTCTCCACTTGAGTGGCTGTTTTCATGTCAGCACTGATGATTACTCCTAAGTCTCGTTCTGCCGTAGTCCTTGCTAAAGTTTCTCCATTCAGGGTGTAAGTTCTGCAAGGATTTCCGTTTCCGAGATGCATGACCTTACATTTCTTGGCGTTGAAGCCCAGCTGCCAGATCAAGGACCAACTTTCTAAAGTACGCAGGTCTTGCTCCATAGCATCCTGAAGATTATAGCCGTTTACTACATTGCATAGTTTGGCGTCATCAGCGAATAAGGTTACCTTGCCTTGGAGCCCTTGAGTCAGATCCCTAATGAATATGTTGAAGAGGAGTGGGCCCAGGACCGAACCCTGTGGTACTCCGCTGGTCACCTCTGACATTTTAGAAAGGGTACCGTTGACCACCACCCTCTGAAGTCTGCCACTAAGCCAATCTTTAACCCATGCAGTTAGAGTCTGTCCTAATCCCATAGAATTCATCTTGTTCAGCAGCCTGCGGTGTGGGACGCTGTCAAACGCTTTGCTGAAGTCCAGGTACACGACGTCCAAGGACTCTCCTGAGTCTAGTCTTCTTGTTACCCAGTCAAAGAAGCTTATTAGATTGGACTGGCATGACCTACCCTTGGTGAATCCATGTTGGCTGGGATCCCGGAGATTTCCCTCGTTCAGGATCGTATCTAATTTATACTTAATTAGTGTTTCCATGAGTTTGCACACTATTGAGGTGAGGCTTACCGGTCTATAGTTCGCAGCCTCAGCCTTGCAACCCTTTTTATGTAGAGGAACGACATTGGCTGTTTTCCAGTCCAACGGAACTTTCCCCGTACTTAATGAGAGATTGAAGAGCACCGCCAACGGTTCTGCCAGGACATCTCTCAATTCTCTGAGCACTCTTGGGTGTAAATTGTCCGGTCCCATGGCCTTGTTTACCTTTAGCCTTGCCAGTTCGTTGTAGACGTCCCCAGGAGTGAACTCAACGTTCTGAAACGGGTCATCTACGTCTTGTATTATCATCAACTGTGGTCCGTGTCCCGGTGCTTCGCAGGTGAAGACTGAGCAGAAATATTCATTTAGTAGTTCTGCTTTTTCTGAATCCGCCACCGCGTAGTTTCCGTCCGGTTGTCTAAGGCGTACTATACCGTCTGTGTTCCTTTTCCTATCGCTGATATACCTAAAGAAGGCTTTGTCCCCTTTTTTAATGTTTTTTGCCAGAGTTTCCTCCACTCGACGTTTGGCCTCCCTAACTGCTGTTTTGACCGCTGCCGATCTGGTTTTATATTCTACTTTAGTTTCTCTTCTCTGGGTGCGTTTGTAGGAAAGAAATGCTTTTTTCTTCTCCTTAATGAGGAGTGAGATCTCTTCAGTGAACCATTGGGGTTTGTTGTTTCTTTGCCGTTTATCTTCTGATTTTATGTAGCGATTAGTTGCTTCGTGTATGGATGATTTCAGGTACGACCACATAGTTTCCACATTGTCGGTCTCTTCTTGGTCCTGTAGCGTCTGATGAACATGATCTCCCATACGTGCGAAGTCGGCGCCCCGAAAGTTGAGCACCTTTGTTTTTGTGATTGATTTAGGGGATCCTTTCCCAATGTTGAACCATACCATGTTATGGTCGCTGGAGGCTAGCGTATCTCCCACCGAGACCTCTGAGATGCTTTCCCCGTTTGTGAGCACCAGGTCCAGGATCGTCTGGGCCCTAGTGGGCTCCGTTACCATCTGTCTGAGATGTACTCCTTTTATGGAGTTCAGAAGCCTCCTGCTGCTGCTTGTTGCTGCTGAAAATGTGTTCCAGTCTGCGTCAGGCATATTGAAGTCCCCTAGCAGCACAGTGTCACCCCGTAGAGTTATATTCTCTATGTCTTCAATTAATTCTGCGTCCATGTTTTCCGGTTGTCTTGGAGGTCTGTATACCACACCAAGATACAGGCATTTTTTACTACCTCGTGCCAGGTTAACCCAGAGGGACTCCCCGGTATACTTAACATCAGTGATCCTGGTAGTTTTGATGTCTTCCTTAATGTATAGTGCTACCCCTCCACCTAACCTGCCCTCTCTGTCCTGACGAAGTAGATTGTACCCCGGTATAGCCATATCCCACCCATGTGCGTCAGTGAACCAAGTCTCGGATATTGCCACCACGTCCAGGTTGGCATCCCTTATTTCAGTTTCTAGTTCTAGAATTTTATTGCCTAAACTGTGTGCATTAACATACATGGCCCTCCACACTTTGTGTTTGCTGAGTCCCTGTAAGGCTATTCCTGACCGAGTCTGTGTGGCTCCAAGAGAACTGTTTGCATATTGGGTCCTTACCTCGGAATCTGAGTGTCGACTCGTCCCATCAGGATAGTTCCTTTCCACCCCAGTATATGAGTAGGTCCCCTCCCCCAACTTACCTAGTTTAAAGCCCTGCGAAGTAGGCGGGCTAGTCGGTGTCCGAAGACGTTCTTACCTCTGCTGGTCAAATGGAGTCCGTCTGGTCCCTGTAGTCCTTGCAGCGCCTCTCTATGATCAAGGAATCCGAAGTTCATATCTCGACACCATCCTCGTAGCCATTCGTTCGTTCTCAGGATGCATTCATCTCTGGCTCTTCCCTTGCCTCTAACTGGTAGGATTGATGAGAAGACTACCTGCGCGCTTGTCTGCTTCAGCCTCTCACCCAAGGCTCCGAAGTCTCTGGCGATGGTTTCTGGGGTGTTCCTGGCAGTGTCATTCGTACCTATATGGATAAGAAGCATAGGAAAATGGTCATGAGGTGTAAGTAATTTCCCTAGGCTGGTGGTGATGTCCCGTATTTTGGCACCAGGCAGACAGCAAACCTCTCTTGATTGTGCATCCGGTCTGCAGATTGGTCCCTCGGTGCCCCTCAGCATGGAGTCCCCGATGACTATAACTCTGCGCTTCTTCCGTTGTGGAGGAGGAGGAAGTCGGTCAGCAGATGGGGTTGCGTGTTGGGCCTGTTCTTCGAGTTCTTCGTGCTGGGCCTGCTCCTGTACCTTGTCGGCAGCTTCTTCCTGAAGAATCTGGAATCTATTCTTCAGGACGAGATGAGGGGTTGATGTAGGGTCGGCCTGTTGGGGAGAAAAAGAAGAGGATGAAGAGATTGAAAAAAGGAGGGGGGATCTTCTATGTTTACCTGTGGAAGAGGTCACCAACTGCCAGGTGTCATTGCCGCCAGCCATTTCCTGTAACCCAAATGTTGGCTTCAAAACTGATGATTTGGGTGTCTCAAGGATGGACTTGTCGTGGGTCTGCTCTGTAATTTGGGACAACTCCTGAACGGCTCCGTCGATGTAGGCCTCATCCTCTCGGATGCTTCTCAGGCGAACCACCTCCTCCCTGAGGCTCCGCAGTTCTTGCATGAGGGCTCCATCCAGCTGAGCAGCCTCCTCTGTCTGCGTGGAGACTGTAGTGTAGTGTCGGGGGATGGATTCGGTCTGCACGGAGACCTCTGTCCACCGCCCTGAGTCCTCCTCCCTTCGTTCGCCGTCCGTGATCTCCTCCAGGGTCCCCATGGTGACTGGAATGCTGGATGTGGTTGTACCCTTGGCGCTTCTAGTCCTCCCTGCCATCTTCAAGTTGTGAATTAGGTCAGCCTGTCAGTAAATTAGAAAAAGAAAGGAGAGTTAGAAAAAAATCCTGCTGAGAGCTAGTGCGAGATTATGAAAGATTTAGGTGTCTGAGAGAATAAGAAGTTAAGAGCTGAGGGTATCTGAAAGGGGTTAGCTGAGTGTGAGTTAGCTTGGCGTGCAGCTAGCTGAAAGAATAGAGAGAGAAGAGAAGAATGGGAACAGAAGAAAAGGTATTATATTTTTTTTTTTTTTTTTTTTTTTTTTTTAGTTAGAAGTTTAGAGTTCTCTGCTGGGCTGCCTGTGCTCCTTCTAAGGCTCCTTCGCAAAGGCGCTCTCGCTAAGGCGAGCGCCTTTGCCGCTCGCCTTCGCCGCGCGCCGAACGGCCGCGCGCCGTTGGCACCCCCCTCTTAAGGGGGAGTCCGGCGCTGGTGTCGCGGCTGGTGACGCGGGTGGGCGGAGCTAACTCTCGCCGCTACCCGCTCCTCACCGCCGCACCTCTCCTCTCCCGGCTCCCTGAAAAAAAAGCTGTTGCTGTTTTTTCTTCAGCCACGCGGCTGCTGTGGCGTCCTTCTTCTCGCCGGCTCCCTTCTCTTAAGGGGGAGTCCGGCGCTGGTGTCGCGGCTGGTGATGCGGGTGGGCGGAGCTAACTCTCACCGCTACCCGCTCCTCACCGCCGCACCTCTCCTCTCCCGGCTCCCTGAAAAAAAAGCTGTTGCTGTTTTTTCTTCAGCCACGCGGCTGCTGTGGCGTCCTTCTTCTCGCCGGCTCCCATCAAGAGAGTAAAGCTTATAAAAGACTGTAAATAACATTAGCCTGGAATCATTATTCATCAAATAATTACATGGAAATGAAGAAGTGGGGCAGAACAGCAGATTTGGAACTGAGATCAGAGAAACAACAAATTTATTAGAAATCTCAGCAAAGTAACATATCAAAGACCTGAAACAGGACCGTGTTTCAGCAGATAGAGCCTGTGACAAGGGCCATACAATCTAGATTTAAACAATAAATTAAAAAAATAAACATATGTAAATAATAATATCAATAAATATATGCATTAAAATTAGTGTCGAAAAAACTCTGGTTTAGTGAATAAACATTTTTATCTGGATGCATAAATATGAATTATAAGAAAAGAAAAATAAGAATTATAAGAAAAGAAAAATAAGAATTATAAGAAAAGAAAAATAAAAATAAGAAATAAAAATAAAAATAAAAATAATTTAAGCACATATGAGCTCCCTCTTGCCCCGATCGGGTCAGGGTTGCCGCGGTTGGCTGGGGCAAGAGGGCTTGAGCTCCCTCTTGCCCCGATCGTGTTGGGGAGTCGGCGGGGCAAGAGGGCTTGACGTTAGAGAAAGGGCGAACCGCCGGAAGAGGAAGCAGCGCAGGCGCAGGGCTCACAGAAGGGCCGGGACCGCCAAGAGGAAGCAGCAGGACACTGGTAGGAGCTTCCACATGATGGGGGGGGTCGGGAGGCTGGTCCTTCGGGGTGGGGGTGCGGGTGCGTGCGAGCGGTCCTTCGGGGTGGGGGTGCGAGCGGTCCTGCGGGGGGGGAACTATGTAAAAAAAATTTGTACAACGCGCTCACGTGTATAACACGCAAGGTTATGCGCGGTTTGTAAAAACCACGTATAACGCGCGCGTTATATGCGAGAAAATACGGTACTTCCCATATTGTCTTCATAACATGTATAATAGTTCATCCAGAAGTAATCTTCTTTTGTTCATGCCCGCTACTTATTTTTATCAAGATGTCATTGGCTGACTCAAGGCTGATACTATTTTATTGCTTAGAAGAGTGTCCTCTATCTACACAATAATAATTATTTATTTTCTTATATACCGCCCTACCAACAGTTCTAGGCGGTTTAAAACAGAAGAAAAACTGAAACATTTCAGCGAAAAAATACAATTTCATAAAACAATACTTCACACAGGAGTCAGATAGAGCATTAGTTAAAATACAGTTCCCAATTACTAAAAAAGAAAAGTGATATGGCAGGAAAGAAAGATGATTGGAAAGGAGAAGGTGTGGGGTGGGAAGGCTCCAAGGAGGTCAGAAAAGGGTATTTGGATTTTAATACAGGCCTTTTCAGTAGTAGTTCAAGGCAAGCTACAGTTAGGTAGCTATTTTCCTGTAACACAGTGAGAAGATAACAGAGAGAGAGAGAGAGAGAGAGCACTTCCAAATAGTAAGCCTTTATATGCATCAATGCTCATCTGGGCATAGGAGTGTAGTAAAATGTTCCTCTCATTGTTTTCATTGCATAAAAACAGGGCTATGGATCAATTGATTTACTATCACAATGGATTAAGTACCTCTTGTACTATCTCTGTTGTGACAGAAGACATGCAGTCATATAGATCTTTCATTAGGAAAGCCATTGAAAATTTAAGGTTCATTGCATGACTAAATGGTTTATAACTGACTCATTAGGCTGTTAACTAAGCATTTATATTGCTTGACCTCACCCCTTCTAGATAATGCATTATTGCCATATTATACTTCTAAAACAACACAAATATGTATTATGGGATTTTATTCTAAGTACTACCAAACTGAGTGGGAGTCATAGTACTCAAAAAGTTCCCTTTAACAATTGTTTGCTTACTTAATTCTCAGCTGCTCAGGCCATTTATCCCGAGATTCCAGGTTTGGATGAGCTAAAGAAGAACAGATTGAAGGAAAGTGTTTTTACTCTTAAAATAAATCTGCTTTTGCTTTATTATCTTTTCTCTATAGCAGTTTTACATAGGAAGGATGTAAGTTGGGACTTTGATGGAGTAATTTTAAATAGCAAAAGAATTCTAAATTGAAATGGAAAAAAAATGTTGTATTAGGGTTAAGGAGAAACTTGAGCATAATATCTGGGAAATAAAATAAATAAATAAATAAATAAACCTCTCACAATGTGTTTCCCAGGTAAATTGAATGAACTCTGCTTATTATTAATAATGTAAGCAATGCATGTTCCAAGCTTTATACCCAGCAATAATAGTACTGTGGAAGTTGGGCTACTGCATTGCTAATTTCCCAGCAGGTCAAAAACAATGACTGCACCAGTTCTGCTTTTTTTCATCTTTTTTCTTTTTTTGAAATATCTCTGGCTTTAAAGTGAAGCAGTCAATAGACCCATTTGTTGGCTTATTTCTCCACAGGAAAACAACCATAACACCATATCAACCCTTCCTTCTGGGTCTATGGGGGGGAAGGGAAGGGAGTGAGCACTGGAAAAAAAAAAAGCATAAATTTAATAGCAGATGTACAGAAGAAAAGGGGAACTGAGTAGAATGTGCAATTAGAGAAAGATATAAATAGGGTCTACAGTTCATATAAAACAGTAGTCACAAAGCCACAAGGGATACTGTACAGTAGGTGAGTAAATGTAAATTACCTTTCCCAATCTATCTAACAAGGAGAAGAAAATATTATGTGCATAGTTATTGGACTGAAATATTGTTATAAAATGTCAGTTTGGTCAAATCAGGGCTGAATTTAATTTTATGTTCCTGTAACTCTGTATTTAAAGCGGTAACATTTCATGGGCTATTCAAATTTAGTGCCAAGTTATAGTACCCATCTGTAGCACATATTAATGAACAATGGGGTTTGGAAGTATATAATAGGAGTCATTAATTTTATTAAAATACATGTATATGCTTTGCAAGATAACATATAGACTCATAATCATCTTTAAGAGTATAATTCAATCATACTGAGAACATGATGATTATTTGATTACTTTTACATTTATTAACTACTTATTTCTGCATAACCTTTACTTAGGTTGCAGCTGTGAGGGAGAAATGTATTGCATAGTAATTTGCATCAAGAAAGAAAATACAAATGAATATCTGATTAATGTACAAGGCCATATATTTTAAGGCATTTTAATAATCTTCTATACAAAGAAAGAAGGAGCAGTGGTGGAGAGTTATATTATTCGTATAGAAACAGAGAAAAATGAAGGCAGTTAAATACCATATGGCCTATCTAGTCTGCCTAACCATGCCATCTTCCTCTCCCTTAGTAATCCAGCATACTTGTCCCAAGCTTTTGGATACACTTTTTGCCTCCAACACATTTTGCCTTCACCACCAGGAGGTTGTTCCAAGCATTCATCACCCTTTCCATGAAAAAAGTATTTTCTGAGGTTACCTATGTATCTATTTCATTTTACTTTCATCCTATGTCACCACATCCCAGAGTTTCCTTTCACATGAAAGAGACTCGCCTCATTACATTACATTACATTACATTACATAAGTGATTTCTATTCCGCTTGTGCCTTGCGGTTCTAAGCGGATTACAAGTTAGAAGACTGGACATTTCCAGTAGCATTGCAGTACATATAAACAAGAATGCGTTAAGTTACAATTGTTGTTCTGGACTTTTCCAGGATAAATTGGTAGTAGATAGTATATAGTGATAGGTTGTTTAGACGAATAGAGATAATATTGTCCGGATTCTGTTGTTTAGACGAGTAGAGATAATACTGTTCGGATTCGGGTGTTGCTGGTGGTGGTGTTTGGGTAGTCATGAGAGCATTATCTTAAACTTTTGTGAGGTTATGATGATGGGAAGTGTTTTTTGAAGAGATGAGTTTTGATTTCTTTTCGGAATGCTTTAATGTCTATTGAATTGGTCAGTAGATTGGTGATGGTAGTATCGATCTTTGCTGCCTGTGTCGCTAAAAGGCTGTCATATAGTTTCTTTCGTCGTGTTCCTTTGAGAGGGGGGTGAGTGAATAGGCTCTGGGTTCTCCTTGATCTGTGTGAGAGGTTACGGTGTAGTCTGTTGTTTAGGTAGCTGGGTGCTGTTCCATGTATTACCTTGTATAGTAGACAGTAGAATTTGAACTGAGATCTTGCTTTTATTGGTAGCCAGTGTGAGTCTAAGTATGCTTTGGTGATGTGGTCGTATTTGCCTAGTGAGTAGATGATTCTGAGGGCTGTGTTCTGAACTGTCTGTAATTGTTTTATCATGTAATTTGGGCATGATAGGTTTAGGCTGTTACAGTAATCTACAATACTCAGTACTAGGGATTGTACTAATATCTTGTATTGATCTTTGTTGAAGAATTTTCTTATTTTTCTTAGGTTACGTATTGTGAAGAATGCTCTTTGGATGATTTTGTGGATTTGAGACTGCATTGTGCAATTTCTGTCTAGTAGGATTCCCAGGATTTTGAGTGTGCTTTGCATTGGGTACTTGATTGTGTTTACTTCTAGTTCTGTGAGAGATGGTTTTTTTTCCCTTTCCAGTAGTAGGAATTTAGTTTTTTCCGAGTTCAGTTTTAGTTTATGACTTGACATCCATTTTTCTACCGTTTCCATTATCATTTTCAGGTAGTTTGTGGATAAGGGGTCTTGAATATTAAAGGGGAGGAGGATAGTTATATCATCTGCGTAGCTGAATGATACTGTGTTTAAGGCGTCTAGGGTTATGCCTAGGGATGCTATGAAGAGGTTAAATAATATGGGTGATAATGGTGATCCTTGTGGTACTCCACATGGGTTTGACCATGGGTCGGATATGTGCTCTTTTGATTTGACTTTGTATGTTCGTGTTTTGAGGAAGCTTTGGAACCATTTGTGAACATTACCTGAAATTCCTATTGCGTCTAATATCTGGAGTAGTGTGTGATGGTCAACTAGGTCGAATGCCGCAGAGAGATCGAGTTGTATGAGAAGCAGCTTGTTTCCTTTGCTGAGGTGTTGTCGGGCAATGTCTAATAGTGATACCAATAGAGTTTCTGTGCTGTGGTTGGATCTGAATCCAGATTGTGATGGATGTAGTATGTGATGGTCTTCAAGGTAGTTGGAGAGGTGTTGTGCGACAAGGCCTTCTGTTATTTTAATGTATAGAGGGATTGAAGCGATTGGTCTATAGTTTGCAGGATTATCTATAGGACCTTTGGGATCTTTTAGGATAGGTGTAATTATGATTTCTCCTAATTCCGGTGGGAAATGACCTTCACTTAGTGTTGTTTGAAGCCATAGTGTGAGGCTAGCTTTAAATTTGGTGGAAGCTGTTGCTAGTAAGTATGAGGGACAGTTGTTCAAGTCACATGAGGATTTGCTGTATTTTTTGTAAAGCCTGTTCAAGTCTGACCATTGTATCTTTGGGAAGTTTGTCCATATCCTGTCTGCTGGGATTGCTTCATCTGTTTTGGGATTAATTCGTATTTCTTCTATGTTGATTCTTGAATTGTTGAATGTGGATCTGGTTGTGATGATTTTGCGTTTGAAGTGATCCGCTAATTGGGTGGCTGTGGGGGTTTGGTTTCCTTGGGTGGCGAGAAATGGTTTGGTATCGGTGAGATTTCTTAAGATGTCAAAAAGTATTCTTGTGTCTGGTTTTTCTGTGCTGATGAGTTTGGAGTAGTAGTTTTTTCGTTTTTCCTTCAGTTTGGTATTGTATTGTTTGATTAGGATTTTCCATTCATCTTTGATGTTGTTGTGTTTTTGTTTTTTCCATGACCTTTCTAATTGTCTGCATTTTCTTTTTAGTTGTAGAAGTTCGTTGTCGAACCATTTATTAGATGGTCTGTCTATTTTGTTTTTGTTTTTTATTGGAGCAAGTTCGTTTAGTGTGGATTCACTGAGGGTCCTCCAGCTGTTTATGAATTCTTTGGGGTTGTTGGGGTCGATTTCGGGGTCGACTGTGTTCCAGAATGTGTGACGTTCGATTTTCGGTCTGAATTTGATGAGTGTTTTCTTTGGGGTGGGTTTGTTGTTATTTTGAGCCCAATTGATAGTGAATGAATATTTGAAATGGTCTGACCATAGAGTAGGGTGCCAGGACCCGTTTGAGATGTAGATGTTTTGTGTGTTTTGATTTGGAGATGAGTAAGCTGCTATATCAAGTTGATGACCTTTTTCGTGTGTGGGTTCTGGGTTGAGAATTTGATAGGATAAAGTGTTGAGGTATGAGAGTATATCTGTTGTTTGTTTGGATGATTGATCTTCTAAGTGGAGATTTAAGTCTCCGAGGATCAAGTTATGTGTGGAGGAGAGTGAGTTCTGGAAGATGAATTCTTCAAGTTCTTGTTTTGAAGTATTCCATTTACCTGATGTAATGTAGCAAATAAGACAGTTCAGATTTCCATTGAGTGATTTGTCAGATATTTGGCAGGCTAGTAGATCAAGATAAGGGGTGGAGTGCTTGGTTAGTACGTCGATGTTGAGATTGTTTTTTGTTATGATTGCTAGACCTCCTCCTCTTCTGTTTTCTCGACATACTACTTCAAGTTTATATCCTTTGGGGCAGAATTCTGTGATGCTTGGATCTGACTCAGAGGTGAGCCATGTTTCGGTTAGGAAGAGACAGCCTAGATTGTCTTTGGTCAGCCAATCTTTGATTAATTCTGCCTTTGGGCTTACGGATCTGATGTTCATATATGCGCAAGCAATTGTAGTGTATTTTGTGGTTGGTGTAGTGGTTGTATTGATGATAGTTCTTGGTGAGGTTTGGTATTTTTGTGTGTTTGAGTTAGGTTTTGGTGGGGGTCTTTTTCCCCAGATGGTGGGGATGCTGGCTTGGCTGGATAGTGGGCATGGAGTTAGTGTTCTAGTGGTATGCAGTTTTCTGGTATGTTGAACAGGTCTGTGTGTTGTTGTTAGGATAGGGATGGTTTGTATTTGGTAGCCTGTGGTTTTCCATTTTGCTATAAATGTGGCAATTAGTATGAGGGCAAGAATGAGGTTGTGTGTACGCAGTGCCATTTTTTTTTTTTTTTTTTTTTTTTTTTTTTTTTTAAATTTGTGAGGATTGCGGTTTGGTAGTTATTTGAGTTGGTTGTGAGAGTGGATGTATGGGTTGTGTTCAGAATTCGCTGGAGAGGTGGTTTGAGAGGCAGGGGCTCTAATAGAGAGCAGAGTCCTCCTGTTTGCACGGCGTCAGACGGAGGAAGGAGGGACAAGATGGCAGAGACTTCCTCCTTCCTCTGCCTAGGAAGTCGCTGGGTGGGGGAGGCTTTCGGTGGCCCTCAAGGGCTGAAGAAAAAGTCCGACTCAGAAGTCGGTCTGCGTTCGGTGATCCGCGGTTGCTGGAGCGGCAGGGGCTCTAAGGGAGAGCAGAGTCCTCCTGCTTGCACGGCGTCGGGCGGAGGAAGGAGGGACAAGATGGCAGAAACTTCCTCCTTCCTCTGCCTAGGAAGTCGCTGCGGGGAGAGGCTTTCGGTGGCCCTCAAGGGCTGAAGAAGAAAAATCCGACTCAAAAGTCGGGCTGCGTCGGCGATCCCCGGTGGCTGGAGAGGCAGGGGCTCTAAGAGAGAGCTGAGTCCTCCTGCTTGCACGGCGTCGGGCGGAGGAAGGAGGGACAAGATGGCAGAAACTTCCTCCTTCCTCTGCCTAGGAAGTCGCTGGGTGGGGGAGGCTTTCGGTGGCCCTCAAGGGCTGAAGAAAAAGTCCGACTCAGAAGTCGGTCTGCGTTCGGTGATCCGCGGTTGCTGGAGCGGCAGGGGCTCTAAGGGAGAGCAGAGTCCTCCTGCTTGCACGGCGTCGGGCGGAGGAAGGAGGGACAAGATGGCAGAAACTTCCTCATGTGCCATTTATGCCATATAGGTACTTTAACATCTCTACCATATCTCCCCTTTCCCACTTTTCCTCCAAAGTATGTATATTGAGATCTTTAAGTCTGTCTCTGTATACCTTAAGAGGAAGACCACCGACCATTTTAGTAGCCTTTCTTAGGACCAACTCCTTCCTGTTTATATCTTTTTGAAGGTGCAATATCCAGAATTGTACACAATATTTTAAATGAGATCTCACCAGAGTCTTATGCAGGGGTATCAATACTTACTTTAACTTTCTGACCATTCTCCTCCCTATGCACTCAAGCATCCTTCTAGCTTTCACTGTCACCTTTTCAACCTGTTTGGCCACCTTAAGATCATCACATACTATCACATCCAAATCTCACTCCTCTTAAACTGTACTATTCCCTCTGGCTTTTGCAGCCCAACTGTATGACCTTACATTTCTTAGCATTAAATCTTAGCTGCCAAATTTCAGACCATTCCTTAAGATTCGCTATGTCCTTCCTCATGTTAGTCCCACTATCAGCAGTGTCTACTCTATTGCAGATTTTGGTATCATCAATAGGGCCAAATTTTACCTGACAGCCCTTCAGCAAAATTGCTTAGAAAAATGTTAAAAAGAACATGCCCAAGAACCAAACCTTGAGGCACACCTTCAGGCATGGCATGACAACACCACTATTATTTTATTTTATTTCATTCTATTTTATCTTTATTAGTTTTTCAGTTCACTTAATATTGAACATTTCAGTATTGTATTTTTATTCATTAGGACCCCTGACGAAGGCGTGTTGTCCGAAACACGGACCGTGTTGGGTCTTTTGGTTTGTAAAAAGATTTTTCATATTACTGCATTTTAAATTTGGTACAATAAATTATTGCCTGCATTGTGTACATTGTCTGCAGTTTTTGTTTGGTTTTCCTGGCACACCACTTGTAACATTCCTTTCCACAGAGTGATCTCTATTACCACAGATTTCCACTACCTCTGTTGTCTTCCACTCAACCAGTTTTTGACCCAGACTGTCACTTTGGGGCCCATCCCGAGAGCACTCAGTTTATTAGATGTCTGTGCAAAACACTGTCAAAAGCTTTGCTAAAATCTAAATACACCACACCTAGTGCACTCCCTCTATCCATTCTCTGGTCCTCTAGTCAAAGAAATTGATCAGATTTCTCTGACAAGAACTACATCTTGTAATCCATGCTGCCTTTGGTCCTGTAATCCACCGGATTCCAAAAACTTCACCATTCTCTGTTTTAAAAGCATTTGCATTAATTTGCTTACCACAGAAGTCAGACTTACCAGCCTGTAATTCCTACTTCTTCCTTACTTCCACTTTTGTGGAGAGGGACTATATCTGTCCTTCTCCAGTCCTCCGGTACCACTCCTGACTCTAGAGAAGCATTGAAAAGTTCAGTCAGCGGAGTCACCAGAACTTTCCTACATTCCTTCAGCACCCTCAGATATATACCATCCGGCCTCATCGCTTTGTCTACCTTTAACTTAGCTAGCTCCTCACAAATACAATCCTCTGAAAATCAATCAGGGTCTATCACTACTCAATTCCTATTTGTGTTTGTCTTTGGTGATCCCGCTCCCGGCGCTTCAGCTGTGAACACAGAAAATAAATATTTGTTAAGCAATTCAGCCTTTTCTTTATCAGCTTCTACATATTTCTCCCCTTCACTTTTGAGTCTCACAATGCCACTTTTGCACTTCTTTCTATCACTGATATATCTAAAAAAGTTTTGTCTCCCTTTTTTACTATATCAGTTATTTTTTTTTCTTCCATTTGTATCTTTGCGTTCCTGACTACTCTACTAACCTCTCTTAACTTTTCCAGATATTTTTGCTTGTCTTCCTCTTTCTGCAATCTTTTGTAGTTTATGAAGCTAACCTCTTATACCTTACCTTCTCAGCTACTACCGTATTTTCTCGCATATAACGCGCGTGTTATACGTGGTTTTTATAAACCGCGCATACCCTTGCGCGTTATACGCGTGAGCGCGTTGTACAAAAATTTTTTTACATAGTTTTCCCCCCCCGACGCCCGATTCATCACCTGGAAGGAGCGCTCGCACTCCCACCCTGAAGGACCGCTCGCACCCCCACCCGAAGAACCGCTCGCACCCCCACAGCCTCCCCCCCTCCCCCATGGAGAAGCTGTCTACCTTGTTTCCGGATGCCAGCCCAGCTGCTTCCTCTGCCGGCGGTCCTGCCCCTTCTCAGAGCCCTGTGCTGCGCTGCTTCCTCTTCAGGCAGTCCCGCCCTTTCTCTGATGTCAGAGAAAGGGCAGGACCGCCGGAAGAAAAAGCAGCACAGCAGGGTTCAGAGAAGGGGCGGGACCGCCGGCAGAGGAAACAGCTGGGCTCGCTGGCATCCGGAAACAAGGTAGACAGCTTCTCCATGGGGGAGGTGGGGGAGGCTGTGGGGGTGCGAGCGGTTCTTCGGGTGGGGGTGCGAGCGGTCCTTCAGGGTGGGGGTGCGGGTGCGTGCGAGCGGTCCTTCAGGGTGGGGGTGCGAGCGGTCCTGCGGGGGGGTGAATCGGATGTCGGGGGGGGCATCAGGCTTTCAGGGTAGGGACAGGACTTCAAGGAGGAAAGGAGAGTCGGGGTGGGCGAAAACAGAGTCAGGGTCTCCAGAGGAGAGTCGGGGCGGGCGAAAGGAGAGTCGGGCAGCATGCGCGGTATACGGGTGTGCGCAGTATATAAAAATTTATGTACATAAATATGTGTTTTTTGCGCGCTATACCCGTGTGCACGTTTTACACGGGTTTGCGTTATCTATGTGAAAATACGGTACTTTTGAGAACCAAAGTGTCCTTCCTTTCCTCTTACTTTTACTTACTTGCCTCACAAAATGGTCTGTCACCCTTACAATAATCCCTTTCAGTTTTGCCCACTACATTTCTACTCCTTCCAGATGTTCCCATCCAAACAACAATTCCTTGATGTAATCTCCCATCCAAACAAAATTTGTTTTTTTTTTTAAGTCTAGAACCTTTACTTTTGAATAATTCCTCTCTATACCCATCTTACTATTAAACCATACCATGCAGTGATCACTGGATGCCAGATGATCACCCACTGTAACATCAGAAACACTTTCCCCATTTGTAAGCAATAAGTCCTGTATGATTCCATCCCACATGGGTTCTATTACCAACTGCTGGAATAGTTCTCCTTGTAGAGAATCCAGGATCTCCCACAATAGGGATACCCCAATCAACATCCGGCATGTTCAAATCACCTAATAGTAAAACTTCCCATGTCATCTCTGGCTTTTTAAATCTCTGTCCACTTCTGTCTGTGAAGGAGGTCTGCGGTATCCACACTGTATTTCTACTTTACTGTATACCGTCTTGAACTGAAAAGTATGCCGGAATATAAATAAAGCTATTATTATTATTATTATTATATCACACCAATGTAAATATATTTACAATTCTCTCTTTCCAAATTGATCCACATTGCCTGTTCTTTGCCCTGTAGATCTTTTTCAAGTTGAAAAAGTTTGCAAAAACAAAACAGTTTTAAGCTTTTTTCTAAACTGTAATACTGTAATATACTCGTATATCCTTGAAGTGTTATAGAATTAATACTAGTATTAGTTTTTAATGTTTAATACTCAGTCTAAACAAGGAGACCAAGGTGGTTTACAAAATTAGTAGTATGTATAAGCTTGAAATCTTTTGGTGACCCTCAAAGCTTTTTCATTTTCAAATTATGGCCCTTTACATAAAAAAGATTGTAGACCACTGGTTTACAGTATCTTCTCTTACAGCCGCTGAAGTTGAAATACCCGGATTTGAAGTAAGCCGGTGTTCTTTGCGGCAATAAAACTCTAAAACTCTCCAAACTGATCCCCATGGTATGAGTTTGGCTTTCTCTCTGTCAGGACTCCAGTGAGAGAAAATTGCACCGCAGCAGATACTTTTTGAACTGCAAAACCATACTAATTCCAAAAAAAGGGTCAGCTGCAACCTTTCCTTTCCTCTTGGGTGCATGCCAAAATTAGTAACAGGAAAACACTGTACGAGAGGCCGTTGATAAGTTCTCAGTCCAACCAACAAAGTCTCCATTGAGGGCTATATACTTAGTCCAGTGATTTTCCACGTTTTTCATTCCATTGTAAAAAATGTAGAAAATCACTGGACCTAGTGTATAGCCCTTGATGGAGACTGGCTCAACTTTGTGGTTGGGCTGAGAACTTTTCAGTGGCCCCTCATACGTAGCAGTTCAGAGCCTCTAGATAGTCATGCCAACATTTTGACCCCCACCTGCTCACACTACAATAATTCTAAAAGATAGGAAAATGTCATCACTGCAAAGGATTGATAAGAAGGAGACTCCCTGAGTGCCTACCCAGTTCTCTTTTGTTTTGATCTGGAAGTCTGCAAACTTGCAAGCCTGAAAGGAAATGGGACACCAAAAACAAATCTTGCCCAGATTGAAGTTTTGTCTAGTAGCTGCCCTGATTAGAAGGAAGATCTCTAAAACTCTTTTGCTCAGTAGGGTCACCTTGAAAGAGAAGGTCATCATCCTTTCTTCCATGGGATAGAGAAAATGAGGTTTCATTTAGTTAATTAAACACATGTGTGTTGATGGTGCTTTGCTTCGCATGATTATTATTGCCATATACTGCTCTTACCTGTTGTTATAGTTTGCTAATTAATATTCTGCTGAACAAAGCTAACTTCTAAAAATAGCTTTATTAAAATTCCAGTTTCAAAATGACATTAACAACTTACAAAGATCAAGGGACCAATTTAACACAAGAGTGAACTACTAGATGAAACTAGGTTTATATTCATATGTCAAAAAGGTCTTTCGTACCTCAGTATTTATCACAGCGCGGTGTAATGAGAATCTTTGTTTCCATTCCTCAGCAGAGATATTACCAGAAAAGAAACTGTTTATACAAGAAGGGCAAGTCAGTCTGGTCACATGTACATGCAGCTCTTTATGCAAGTTCTACAAAAACAGATAGACATTTTAAGCAGAATTAACACCTTCTTGGCCCATTTTGCAAATTATGTTTCCTGAACTTATTGCCTGATAAATTTCAGTAACTATATTCTTACTTATAAATATAAAATATAGTATTGCAAATGACTCATTGCTTACTATATTAAAACAATGATATAAATCAAGTGACAAAATTCTGTCTAATAATAGCTTCTATGTATTTCCTTGAATGAATCACTAATGTCTCATAATTTTTTGACTGTTTTTATTATGACTTCACTCTCATTTTTATATGCAAATCTCTAGCATATACCGTATATACTCAAATATAAGACAATCCAAATATAAGTCGAGGTACCCCTTTTCCCCCCAAAAAAAGGTTGACTTGAATATAAGCTTGTGTGTGTGTGTGTTAATATTCATGTGTCATGCCCTACCCTGCCAGGCTCTGCACCTTGTCTCACCTCCCTGTCCTGTACCTTGTCCTGTGAGAACTAGTGGCAGACATTCAGCGAACAGCTCAGTGCTGGGCAGGAGTGCAAAAAACTCACTCCTGCCCGGTACACCATTGGACCGCAAGAGCTCGCAGCAGCCATTCAGAGGGGCTCAATATGGGGCAGGAGCACAGAAAGCTCCCTCCTGATTGCTACTCTGCTGGACCACCAGGGATTCAAAAAGGTACGTAGGGGGAGGTGGAAGGAAGGTCAAAAAAATAGTCAGAGTTAGCAGGGACAGGCAATGGGAGAGATCCCTCCTGTCCCGACCCACCAGGTCACATGGTAGACTGGAGGAGGCCTCAACAAGTCCGGGAGGGGGGGGGCAGGTGGGCGCTGACCCGAATATGAGACCCCCCATATTTGGGCCATTGATTTGGTTTAACAATCTCATCTTATATTCGAGTATATATGGTACTTTAGTTTACACAATATTGTTTCAACCATTGAACTAATAAGAATTTAGACAAAGTTTAACCCATGCTGGTAAGTAGCTTGTAAGTCGCTAACAGCAGTGGGCAGAATTAACTCTGGATATTCAATGCTGGGGCATGTCCAGCCTCCAGTATTGAATATCTGGTGCCTTGTTAACTCAACAGATAAATGGGACCTTTTACAATGGTATACTGCCAAGCAGTGCATGCTAAATGTGGAGCTGCTCATTTTATTCCTATGTGCAGCTTGACATTTAGCATGTACTGCTCAGCAGCACACCTTGTAAAAGTCTGCTAGCCTTTTTGCTATCTTAAATTTATCCACACACTTTGCCAGATTGCATACACTGGCCAACACTCATTTTGGTGCCTCAAATGTTAGACCTGTTTCTGGGCATATTTGACCTGCTGATTCCAAAAATGGCACCAATTTTTTTCTAATAATACAGGAACACTAGAACTAATTAAGGCTTACAGAGACCTCAATGAATGTACATTCAAAACAACGAACAGGTTTCTGAACCAACTTAAAAGTTGTAATCCAGTTGAGAGAAAGGGTCTCAGAGATCCTGCAACGTTCAATGATTGAACGACTGGAAGGTAATGCAGGTAGGATTTTCTTTCATCGACCCTGTACTCTCACTCATAATTTAAGACTTATTAATTGTAATTTAAATAGATGCAAAAATAGAGTGCTTGTCCTTAACTCTATGAAAAAATGAATAAATGGAGCACTTATCTATTAATTTTATGTAGAAAAGTGCCTCTTCAGGGCGATGCCATGAATCGCCCCTGCAGTGATAACCCGCAATGATGATCCAACATAAAATTAAAAGATAAGTGCTCCATTTATTCATTTTTTCATAGAGTTAAAGACAAGCACTCTATTTTTGCATCTATTTAAATTACAATTAATAAGTCTTAAATTATGAGTGAGATTACAGGGTCGATGAAAGAAAATCCTACCTGCATTACCTTCCAGGCGTTCAATCATTGAACGTTGCAGGATCTCTGAGACCCTTTCTCTCAACTGGATTACAACTTTTAAGTTGGTTCAGAAACCTGTTCGTTGTTTTGAACACACACCAATTTTTTCCTATCAGCTCTAGTGTTTTAGATACAGAACCTGTGCCATACCCCTCTTCACTCTGCTCGCCCATTAAAAAATCAAGATATTTTAAGGTAGTGTTTAAATTAATATCTTTTAAGCATGAAGGAAACATATTAAAAATTAAAAGAAAATCTACAACATGAAAATCAACTTATTTCATACTAAAAATTCAAGTTTATGATACAAACTTTATAGTCATTTGACACACAAGAAGCTCCTTTTGTAAGGCTTCCAAGAGTGGGATCTGCCAGGACAATCCCACACAATATTCTAATAATAGTCTGCCATCATGTGTGCATCCTATCTTCCTTGGTATCTGGCTTTCATTGTATTTATGTTTTGGTGAAATCTTTCACCTTGCTCTTGGCTTATGTTACCAAGGTTCTCTGGAAAGCGATCTAAGTGACTATGCAGATAATGGTCTTTAACACTAATGTTACAGCCAAGCCTATTGAGCATATCTTCTATTAATTGTGTGTAACTGACTGCCTTCTTGTTGCCAAGAAAATTTTTCATAACAAGAAATAATGAAGACCATGCACATGATTCGATTTCATTCATTGATGCTATGAAATGTGGGTCATTTATAAGTTGTCTGATCTGTGGACCATCAAAAATTATTTCCTTCAGTTTTTCCATGGTAAGTCCAGATAACATATGCATTATGAGGTAAATAATCAAAATGGAAATACATCTAAAAACCTGCTTAAATCGGTACTTGGACAACCTAAAAGATAGGTATACATTGTGACTTAGGCGATTTAAAAACAAGTCTAAGTGCCCAGAAGGTATTAAAAGTGATCAGATAACCACACACTCCCCCAGTGATCACTGACATCCCCTCCATAAAAATCAGAATAAAAAAGTATACACCTGCCTCCAGAATATCAGCTACTGGCATAGGAAAGCCTAGTAGAGCTGCACAGAGGTGTCTTATGTAGTCTGGGGGATGGGCTAGTGAGCCTCTCTAACTACTGCATTCATGGTGAAACATGTGCACCCAACAAACCCCCCACCAAAAAAAAAAACCTACTGTACTGCCATATAGGTGGCACCATGCAGCCATAAAGGCTATTGGAGTGGTAGATAAGTGGGTATAGTAGATTTTGGGTTTATTTTGGGGGGATTATCATGACCTATAAGGGAGTTGTGGTGAAATGTTTATGTGGCACCCTTTTTGTGACGTTCATAGCAGTGCCCTGTAAGGTGCCCCACTACTGTGTTGCCATGTCTGGGTGGCCAGTCCATCACTTTGCTGGTCCCTCCCACATCCAAAAGATCTTGTTCTAGGTGTTGTTGACTTGTTTGATTTTTTGGATGAGAATGGGGTATAAAGATAGGTGACTTAGTGATCTGGAAGAACAAATAGCTAGACGTAGAAGTAGACAATTTAAAAAAAATATATATTTTGGGCGTATTTTTTGAGAATGGACTTTGGATGTTTCTGATTTTGGGCGACTAGCAACTTAGACCCAAAACGTATTTAGATATTTTTTTTATTATGCTGCTGTACAGCATATGCTGCTCCATGGTATTCAATGCACAAAACATCTTTATTCAAAGCCTTTACAAATGGTTTCATCTGGCTCAGCTTTATAAGTAGTGGTGGCAATATGATTCCATCTTATGCTACCAAAGGTTCATTGATTACATTTTGTCCTCCAACTACCATATATTCCCTCAGATGACAATCTTTTTTGCCCAGTGTTCATGGCTCTACTATCCCAAAGGCATATCTACTATCTCATAACCATATCTAAACTAAACTAAACCTTAAGCTTATATACCGCATCTTCTCTATAAGGTTAGAGCTCGGCACAGTTTACAAGAGTTTTGAAGAAAGGAAAATATAATAAGAATTAGTGATTATATAGAGAGCAGCGGAATTTACATTTTTGAAAATAGCCACGTTTTCAGATGTTATCGAAATACATTCAAACCTCAGTTTACAAGTGCACCGGTTAACGAGTGTTTTGCAAGACAAGCAAAACATTTGCAAAATCGGCGCCTCGGAACTCTGGAATGAACTATGCTCGTAAACCAAGGTTTCACTGTAATTGGAAAGAGCCCAAGTTACACAGCTGGACAAGAAACTAGAGCTGATGCAGTCTATCCAATGCAATTTTCTGAATCAGTGTCCCAAATAACCCAATGAAAAGGTCAAAACCCAAGGCACCAATAATTTTTTTTTGTTGTTGTTGGCCTGTGATATTGCTGCTGGATCCCACATTCTATAAAACAAAAAGTATTAATTTGATAGAAAATTTGGGCTTCACCTCTGATACTATTCCTCCATTAAATAAAATTTACTATCTACCTTGTCCTGTAAAGAAAAGAGGGACTGAAGCTGAAGCAGAAGTAGTAATAAATCAGGAAATCCAGCAGGCTTCAATGGATCTTGCCAATATTTCCCAGATTTTGGAGACAACGATATCAACAGTTGATGAGAGGGCCACTTTACTTATCTCAGTAGTTTTTACACAAGACCTCAATGCCGTGATGAGAATGTATTTTAGAAAGGCACAAACTTCCTTCTTGGGACAACGTGTTTGGATATATCCTGACGTCAACAAGGAAACTCAAGCACGGAGGAAGCTTTTTCTTGCAATGAGGCAGGAAACAAAAGATTTGAGGGCCAACTTCCAACTGGCATACCCATGTAATTGTATAATTAAGTATGCAGGATCAAAATATACTTTTTTTGTTCCAGATCACTTAAGGACTTTTCTGGACTTGAAAAATATCTCTAAGAGTTAAGATAGTTGGTAGATTTATAAAGATGAGCTATTACCGTTAGTGCCATGAGATTGAATCTAATTGTCTTGCTTATGTTAATTAAGTCCCTTGTTTTTTCTAGGACAACCCCCCTAAATTAGTTGGGGTCTAAGAAGAATTTATTTGTTGTTGTACTATAAATTTATATCTGGAAATTTTCTTTTTTTCCTTTTCATTTTGCTTAAACAAGTGTTTAATTGCTTGTCATATATTGCAAAATTTAATAAATAAATTTTTAAAAAGTACTAAAAATTGTATGCACAATGAGGATGATTCTATAAAGTGTACCTAAAATTAAAGTGCACCTAAAGATTCTATAAAAGATAGGCACCTATCACATGGCACTTAGGGACGCCTAATGCCTAAGTGGCATTCTGTGGGTGGAGCATGACTTAGGCATCACTAAGCGCAATTCTCCAAAAATAGGCCTTTCAAATTTTCAGGTGCCTAAGTTTTTACATAGGCGTCGCTAGCTATGATTCTCTAAATGGTGCTTCAGTGTGATTGACTCATGGCCAGCACCATTTATTTAGGCACCAGCCATTTTAGGCACCTTTTATAGAATCAGCCCCAATGTGCATGCAATTTAATTTAATAAAAAGCTAATTAGCACCAATAATTGCCTTCTTAAAAAGCAATTATTGACACTATTTAAAATGAGTTACAAGTTACCTGTGTAAATTTAACTGCATGAAATTTTACATGTGAGTCCAAAAAGGGGATACTGTGGCGTCTCTTTGACAGCTTTATATAGAGCTTTATTGACAACACACTGATACTCTGGACCCCCTTTAAAGTGATACTTCCTTATATATGTGCAAAAAATAAATGTAAGGATAATCATAAAAAAATAAACAGAAATAAAACTACGGATAAAGAATACTTCTTTACAAAAGAGTTGACCACTCAATTTGCAGATTCAAGCCATTTAGAGTTGCTGTATTTAGTTGGTAGATCCAATGCTGTTCTATATAATTCAGAATTTGATGGATATACAGAGGAACAGGTCTGACAAATTTTATTAAGATCTGCTTTCTTCGAGGATGCAATAGAGACACCAGCACATGACACTTGGACTGACTTACAGAATACACAAAAGAGACTGATCATAGCTGAATTGCATGGCAGTATATTAGTATACTACATTAAAAAATCAACGATTCCATGATGCTTGCGTATAATTAAAGAACCAAACATTTTTACTTCAGATAAGAATTTTATGGATAAATGGACCACTATTTTGAACAGATGTAAGCAGGGACTTGATTGTGCTTATAATTGAGACTACTGGGAAATAAAAAAAGAATTATGAGAGAATATTACTAAAACAGTGAAGGACTTACAAGAAAAATTTGATGTGGCTGAATATCAGAAACATATGTAAGAGTTACAACAGTCAACCAAATTCCTGAAATCGTTGAGACAAAAGAAAATAAAGACATTTAGACGTGATGAAAAAGACTAATAAATTGATCAGGTTTATATGTGGAGCAAGAAAACCAAAACAGCTGTCAAAAAGACACCGCGGTCATCTTTAGTAGAAAGAAACTACTGGGGAATGAACTGGAGAGATGCAATTAGATAATAATAAGAAGAAATGATTAGTGAAGCTTGATTAAGTGTGGTTTATTTTAGATGTTGTGAGGATATTAAATATCATTTTTGTTACAGGGGGCATCCTTGATAGAGCCGAGATAGACGAAACATGTCGGAAGAATTAGTCATCTAGCTAGAACTCAGATAAGCGCCACATAACTTTGCAAAGCGATAAAAAGATTGACATAATTGAATGCATATGAAGTTTTATATGAAGCTCTATATTAAACTAAAAAAAACTCATCAATGAAGAGTGCAGTACATCAATTTCAACATGAGCTGATGTAGAACGAGGAGCGAGATTCCTGTTGGAATAATAACAAACCACATGGAAAGCACATTCTGAAGATACAGCTTAAAAGTTTAATATATACCTTCAGAGGTTACATCATTCTATATTACCTGTAAATTTAGGTGCAGGCATTTGCATTATGTTTTCCTTCATGCAAAAAGCCACACCTAAATTTAGTCACAGTTCCCTTGTATAAGCTCTATTTTATAAAACATGCTTAACTTTATGTGTAGCTTATAGAATAACATTTTTTAAGTGATGATATTTTGGGCACCATACATAGACTTTAGGGCTCATTTTCAAAAAAATACTGACATTTAAAAGAAGGCATAAACGGCACTTGATGTCTTAATTGCCAGAACATCCAAGTTCTGGCTTACAAAACTGGCTTTCTGGACATCTTGCAAGAAGATCCAGTCACTTTGCATCCAAAATTCAAGGGAGGACATATTGTATGTTGTGGGTGGGCTTTGGGCATGCTTAGACTTGGGTGTCTTGCGGCAATAGAACCTTTCCCAGAACGTCAAAGATGGAACTTAGATGTACGGAGCTAGACCTGTTTTAAAAGTGTCTAAGTGCTAAAAAGATACCTAAAATGACCAAATGACCACTGAAAGGATTAAGTAATGATCCCTACACATTTCCCCAGTGGTCATTAACCCCCTTTCACTCCCCAAAATCTGAATAAAACAGTACATACCTGTTTCTAGAACAGCAGCACCTGATATGGGAAATACTAGTAGAGCATCAAACCGGTGTCTTTAGCCTGGTGAGTGGGCTAACACCATAGAGAGTTTGACCCAGGCCCATAAGCCACTCTAACCACTACATTTATAGTGGAAAGTGTGAGCCCACAAAAACTTTATTATATTGCCATTTAGATGCCCCTAGCAAACATAAGGGCAATTGGAGTGGTAGAAAGGTGGGTATAATAGGTTTTGGGGGAGTTTTGGAGGGCTCACCATCTTAAATAATAAAATGCTAGCTGTGCATGCGCACTTGCCTCGCGTGTTCCCTGATCCCTTTTCTGTCGGGATGTGGCAAGACAAGTGCGCATGCGCGCTTATTACGTCAATGACGGAGAGCAGCGAATGCAGGAAGCGGAGTGGCCAGGTAAACAAAAAAAAACAAACAACCGAGTGAGCCAGGCCGCTGAGAAAGCGCGGGAGGCCTGGCCCGGGCTGCGGACAGGTAAGGAGCTGGGGCAGTGAGCCTTCCCTGCGGCTGAAATGGAGCCTGGCCACCCTCCGCGACAGACCACAGGAGTCCGAATCCTTTTCCGCTCACCCCCCTTCCCGCGGACCCGACTACCTTGGCAATTCAAGCAGCATGTGAGCAGTCTTCACACGCTGCTTCGGGCCCTTCTACTTCCCTGATTTGCTCTGCCGCGTCTCTGATGATGTCATCAGAGACGTGCCAGAGTAAACCAGGGCAGTAGAAGGACCCGAAGCAGCGTGTGAAGACTGCTCACACGCTGCTTGAATCGCCGGGTAGGTAGTCAGGTCCATGGGAAGGGAAGGTGGGGGCGCAAGGACTCTGGGGAGAATGGCACACATCGGCCCTGTACTAACTCCCGTGGACAGGGGGAGCAGGAAGGGGTGCTGATGGACAGGGGGGGGGGAAATGAAGGGAGGCCTATTGCTGGACAGAGGGAGCAGGAAGAGGTGATGATGGACGGGGGGGAAAGGAAGGGAGGTTTATTGCTTGACAGGGGGAACAGGAAGAGGTGCTGATGGACAGGGGGTAAAAATGAAGGGAGGCCTACTGCTGGACAGGGGGAGCAGGAAGAGGTGCTGATAGACAGGGAGGGGAAATGAAGGGAGGCCTACTGCTGGAAAGAGGGAGCAGGAAGAGGTGCTGATGGACAGGGGGGGAAATGAAGGGAGCCCTACTGCTGGACAGAGGGAGCAGGAAGAGGTGATGATGGACGGGGGGAAAGGAATAGAGGCCTATTGTTGGACAGGGGGAGCAGGAAGAGGTGCTGATGGACACGGGGGGGGAATGAAGGGAGGCCTACTGCTGGACATGGGGAGCAGGAAGAGGTGCTGATGGACAGGGGGGGAAATGAAGGGAGGCCTACTGCTGGACAGAGGGAGCAGGAAGAGGTGCTGATGGACAGGGGGGAGGTAAAACAAAGGGAGAAGGGCTGCTGCTGGATAAGGGGAGCAGTGAAGGGGTGGTGGTGGATACAGGGGAGGTAAAATAAGGGAGAATGGACAAGAAAAAGCAGCTAAGGAGACAGAGAGAGAAAGAAATAAAGACAGACACACATGTATTCTAGCACCCGTTAATGTAATGGGCTATAAAGCTAGTACATTATAATGGGGTTATAGTCAAATGTACTTCTGACACCAGTGCTCAACTGCTCAATTGGTATGTCTGTGTGGATAGTGCATTACAATGGTAGCTCCTCCCATGTCCAAATGGTCTGGATTTGGATGTTTTGAAGTTGGACATTTTTGTGGTCAAAAATGGCCAAAAAGGTTAGATGTCCTATGATTGGATGTCCTGATGACCAAAACATCTAAGTAGGTGATTTTTGGCCCCCAAAAAATTTGGACGTTTAGCTGTTTTGAAAATGGACATTTCCCAGACCTGACTTTTTGGCATCTTGCAGGAAACATCCAAAGTTGGACTTAGACATCTTATTGAAAATTTCCATCTTTGGTTTAACTGCCTAAATAGTGACTAAGTGCCATTGAATATTAGTAGTCAGCCATCTCAGTGAGGTTTAACTGAGCAAGAGCCTCTTCTACATGGTTAAACCTCTTTTCAATACTGCCCTCACTCTGTTATTCCTTTTTCTCACTTGTTTTAAGATATGCTATGATGCAAAATTAATATTTTGTTCAACTTTGGTTTATGCTGTGCATATTCAAATCAAATGTTAGTGAGTAATTTTAAAAAGCAAGTTTTCCATATAAAACATGTTTTACACATGGAAATGGCTGTTATAAAATTACACTGAGAATACATGTGTTAAAAGTAGGTCTCAAGATAGCACTTACTTTTTCTACATCTGCATGTTGGTATTTTCAGAGGCCTAGGCTAGTGGCCAAAATTCTGGAAACAATTCAAGTTTTTCAAGATTGCAGAACTTTATTCAACTGTTGCTCCAGTTACTTATTTAATCCTGCAACATATGATAACATCCTGCAACATTCTTTGATTGTTTATAAACATTACTGGTAATATATGTATAGTAATTTTTGTTTAATGACAGTGATTTGATATCAAAAAGGTAAGCAAATGGCCGTGTTTCTTTTGATATGTTAGTGTTAAACTGAGCAAATGTTTTTTCATGTTACATTATTACTGAAATTATAAAATTGCAAAACCAACAAAAAATTAAATTTGGGAATTATATATTTAAAGTTCTTTAAGCTATGTATGGGCAATTGTAGCAACAGTGAAACTAAAGTAGATAGAATAAAATTGCTAATCAATGCAATAGATTTGTTTGTTTAGCAAATTAGCTAAAAAAACGGCTGGATAGTCGACAAGCAAACACACATTTCACCATCCACCATCTGCAGACATTTTCTTTTCTTTAAATTTAATTTCTTTTAGAGATGAAAAAAACAAGTTCACAAAGATAAGAAGATCTAAAAGGTAACAAAGTCAAGATTGCTTTGTTGCACAAGTTAGGATAAGTACCTCATAAAAAATAAAAATATTTGTCGTTAGTTTTCAAGAACCAATCACACCAAAAAATGATGCTTGTCTGTGCAGTTGGATCCTTACCCACACAGACACTCATAACATTGCAAAATACATGTCATCTGTTCTAGTATATACTTATGAAGGAAATTAAAAAAAAATAAAGTAAAATTCTGGAATCTCTCGTAGCACACTCATAATCTCTTTGGGGCACGTCACTGAGCCATGGCTCACAGTGTGAGAGACACTGTAATATGTATTGTTTAGATTTTGAGCTTATACAAGGTTTGTTCAAAAAGATACTGGACTGATTTTATAAAAATTGATTAATCAATTTTACAATGTATTCCATTGGGTTCCTTTCAAAGTATTCCCCTTCTCTACATATACACTTTTCCCAACATCGTTTCCACTTTGGAAACAGTCCTTAAATGCATCTTCAGGAATTGCCAAAATTTGTTGTGTCAAATTCTGCTTTATGTCTTCAATGCTGTTGAATCGCTTTCCTTTCAGCAAGAAACAAGAAGTCATCAGCAGGGGTCAAGGCAGGAGAGTAAGGTGGCTGGGGAATAAGTGTCATCATGTTTTCTGTGCAAAATTCATGAATTGTGATGGCAGCATGAGTGTGTTGTTTTGATGCAGGAACCATGACTGTTACCTCCAAAGTTTGGATCACTTCCTCCTGATTCTCTTGCAGATTCATTTCAACACTTTCAGAGGAGGAAGATTGTAGTGCAGTGGTTAAAACTACAGCCTCAACACCCTGGGGTTGTGGGTTCAAACCCATGTTCCTACTTGTGACCCTGGGTAAGTCACTTAATCCCCCATTGCCCCAGGTACATTAGATAGATTGTGAACCCACCAAGACAGATTGAGAAAAATGCTTGAGTTTCTGAATAAATTCATGTAAACTGTTCTGAGCTCCTCTGGGAGAACAGTATATAAAATTGAATAAATAAATAATTTTGATTGACAGTTTGCCCTTGTGGCAGAAATTCATAGATAATAATACTGCAACTGTAAAACAAACAAACAAAAAAACCCGCTTGTTAGCATTATCAAAGTTACTGAGCTTTTTTCGGTCTTGGCGATGTTTTGGTTCTCCAGTGTGATGATTGAGCTTTGGTTTCCACGTCATAACCATAGACTAAGAAATGTTTTGTCTTCATTTGTCTGCTCAAAAAGATTCTGACAGATCATGATGTGGTTGTTCATCAGATCGTCGGTCATCAACCATGGAACAAATTTTGCTGCAATGTGAGACATCTCCCAACTTCTCTGTTAGAATGCTATGGCTTGAACCAATGGAGATGTTGCATTCTCTGTCAATTCTATAACAGTTAATCACCAATTAGCGCACAGAAGAATCCTCACTTGATCAACATGATCATCATCAGTTGATGTTGATGGTCTTCCAGTTCACGAATCATCTTCCATTGATTCACAACAACTTTTGAAGCATGAATACCATTTGAAACACCTTCCATGACTCATGACATGTTCCCCATAAGCTTTTTTCAACATTTCATAAGTTTCTGTAGCAGTCTTACCCAGTTTAAAACAGAACTTCATGCTGTGGCGCTGCTCATTGAGGTCGCATATGATGAAAAATAGCCAATCATGAAAACACACTTTCACAAAAACTGCTGTAGCTTGGAGACACAAACATATCAACAAACAGAAAAAGGAGTTTACTCATGAGGTTTCAAGCTACTTATCACCACTTAGCATGTCTCAAAAGAACTTCCCATTGTTGTGCAATTCAAACTGTCCTGGAACTTTTTGAACAGACCTTGTACAGTAGGTTGTTTATGTGTTTTGTTTTGATGCTCTGATGTTGTTGCCACAGATTGTAAGTGTTGTGGGTTCAACCTCGCGCTGCTCCTTGTGACCCTGGGCTAGTCACTCAGTCCTCCATAGCCCCAGGTACCTTAGATAGATTGTGAGCCTGCCAGGACAGATAGGGAAAACGCTTGAGTACCTGATTGTAAAACCACTTAGATAACCTTGATATGCAGTATATAAAAACCTAATAAACTTGAAACTTGTCTAAAGGCCCATTGTGCAATATTACAAAATCTGAATTGCTATTTTTCATTCATTATGATTTAATTGAATTAAATTAATATTAATTGTCTAAATACACTAAAATTATAGCTGTATGCTAAATTTTGCAGGAGAGACTTGACTGGTCACCTAAAAAGGGAGCAACAACCATAGTCTTAAGTTAAAAAAAACCTCTACAGTTACTGAGCAATTTCAGCCAAAATTGTTTAAGGTGTGTTACCAGCTGGGGTTCTGAAACTCTGCAAGCACTTTGAAGAGACTAGAATAATAAAAAACAAGGCTGGAAGGGGCTGGAAAAGGGTTACATCTCATAGTAATAGAAGGATAGTGAGAATGGCTCTACAGAATTGAAAATTAACTGTCACTGATCAATAAGTCACAGGATGAAACAGGAGTGTTGGTGTGTAGCCAGCACTGGAGCCCTAGGCCGGGGCTCAGCAGTTCCTCCAGCGGCCACCAACATAAAGTGCACTAGCGTGTGACTCAGTCTGGAGTCACCCTGCAGGATTTTTAAGGAACTCAATCAAAACACCAACACAGTTGTTTGAATGTCAAATAAAGCAAATTTACTTCCCAAAATAAAGTCAGAATGGCTCAAACAATCAAAATGGCTCAGAGTTCATTGTAGCAAATAAATGTTCAAACAAAAAAAACAAGGCAGAGGAAAAAACCCTGCCAGCATTCAGGATTTCTCAATGAACCAGTCCTGCCTGTGATATATTCTTTCACAGGGCTGCTTATATCCCAAACTTCTTTTTCCCCCAGTCTGCTCCACTGCAGAGCTCAGGTAAATGCAGTGCACAGTATTCAAAACAGTGTCTGTAGAGTATGCTTTTTCACTCCAACATCCTTAGTGCAAATTCCAAAACATAAAGCCTCCAGCCTAAATATATCAGGACTGGTCACAGAGGAGTGCCATAAGTTTGCTTTTCCAAAAGCACAAAAACAGCTTTCAAAAACTCCCTCCCGGATGTAAGCAAACTTCTCTCGCACACTCACTCTTAGCTCTACTCACAACTGCACAGTTCAGAAAGTCCTTGCAAAATGACTCGGAGCAGGATAAAGAACTCAGCCACAAAAATAGGAACAAACACTCACAGTCTTTGCTCAGTCTGAGCTGATCACTACTCCCACATCCATCGGTTCTGGAATCACACACAGCTCCTCAGCAGAAACTCTCCTTGTAATTCCATGGGAGTTTCTTCATCCACTACTGGTAAGCCTGGAGGTGTTCCAGCTTCCTCCACCTCCATGGGGACTCAGCCATTACTCCTACTTGAGCCAGGGAGGTCCTCATGGGAGAGAGCCCTCAGTTTTCTCCCTATCCTGCCTAACAGTTTGTTGAGGACTGCTGGCCTTTCTAGGGGAGGGACACGCCCTGATCTACCTGAGACAGCAGCGATCTGCTTCTCTCTTTGGCTCCCCCAGTGGTGACCTAGATAATAGGACCTTGGATTGCTTTCAGGTCCTGCTTTACCTTCCTGGGTCCTAGCTCTGCTCTGTTCCTGAGGTTTGTGAGGAATTTTCCCAACCCCTGACTCTGGATTGTTAGTAGGCTCAGGGAAATCCACATAGTGACGGGGCCGGGCCCTGGACAACCCCTTTCTGGGTTTCCTATCCCCTTTCCTGCCGACATCCACAGGGACCTTGTCAGGAGCGGAGCCTGACTGGTCACAGGTGTCAGGCTAGACAGTTCTCCAGAGATTGGTGATAAAAGGGCTTCGAGCAAGAATTCCAAGGTAAAAGCCCTTCCTCAATGCAGTTCAGTGACATAAACATTTGAACTAGGTTAAACAGCATGCCAGCTGGATAAGAGAGCAGTGGAAGAAGGTTTTGTGGAGCGAGGAGGCTTGAATCTCCATACATGGCAGTGACGGTGTCTGCTATGTTCATCAGTGACCAGGTTAGGACTACTTCCAAAGTGTACTACTGCCACTATGAAGCATCGTCTGAGTGTCATGGTGTGGGCTGCATGTCCAGAGATGTTGTTGGTCAATTGCAGGTGCTTGATGGAATAATAAATGCTGGCAAATACATAAGAACATAAGAAGTTGCCTCCACCGGGTCAGACCAGAGGTCCATCGCGCCCAGTGGTCCGCACCCGCGGCGGCCCATCAGGTCCATGACCTGTCAAGTGGTTCCTGCCTCATCCTAAAAAACCTATCACTACTTCTATCCGCATCCCTCAATCCCCTTAATAAGAACATAAGAAGTTGATAAGAACATAAGAAGGAGCCCCAGCCCTCAGCCAGAGACATCGTTGGTGCCAGTGGACCATTCATTTTTCAACCGGATGGCACCCCATGTCACACAGCCAATAAATGCCTCACCTGGTTCAAAGAGAACAAGGTTAAATTGCTGGATTTGCCAGGAAACAGCCAAGATCTCAACCCAGTTGAGGACCTCTGGGTTCGATTAAAGAGAGCAGTAGCAGCAAAGCGACCATCCAACAAACATGAGCTGCTAGCAGCAATAATCAACTTCTAGTTCCATATAATAATATCTGTTGATCTCCAAAGACTTGTGGACGGCATGCCCAGAAGATGTGAGGCAGTAACCAAGGCTACAAGATATCAAATGTGCTAATAATATGACTGATGAAGTCATCAGATAACTGAACAAATTATCATTATTAGCTTGGGTAGCATAAGAACAGCATTATTTTTGCGAAATGTGCCAAATATTATGCTGGTCTTATTAACTGATTATAGAGTTTCTGTTATTTGTTGAAAATTTTATGCATTAAATATAATTATGATGTTATAGCCATATTTTTTTAAGTGTTATACCTAAAATGCAAGGTGTTCCCACAATTTTGTGTATGTACAAATTTACACTGTCTTTGAAGACAAGTTGTGCTCTGTTCAGAATAATTCTAAAAGCTCATTTTATAAATGCACATATATACCTGTGTTACTTTTTATAAAGTCTAGAACCAAAGGTAGAGCCAACAAATGTCAGTTTGAAAGTGGCCCCCACAATATTAGGTGGTAGGGGTTAAGTGAAAGGCGTACTGACAAACGCCAGGTCCCAGGTTCAGTTCCTTCACAGAAGTTTCATTAGGGATAGAATCAAATAAGAAGCACAGCCAGGGGTGATTATATAAAGAATATATTATAGAAATAGTCTTACAGAAAAGTAATATTTATAAGCATTACAATTAAGCAGAGAGCATTACACTTAAGCAGAGAGCAAGCAGTCTCACTGCCTTACAGAGGTCAGAGGTAAAGAGGGACATAGAAGGCTTGTAGTTCTAGGAAGCTTCGTGTTCCATAGATAAAGAGAAGGATAGACACAGAGAGGGAGAGCCAAGACAGAACCAGAGTGCCGAGCAAAGAGCCAAGAGATAGCTCCATAGAAAAAGAGAGAGCTAACTTGATAGAGCAGAGAGCAGGCTTTTATACCTTGGAATCTTATTCTGAATAGAGAAAATATTGTATCTCCCAGTATCTTTCTGTTTAGAATTTGTAAACTGTTTGAGACAATGGTTAATTTAATTGCTAAGGAGGGTGAGATACCTGTAAGCATGGTGATGGGATTAAGTCTCTGGCTTGATCTGTGCACCATTGTCCTAAGCACCCTCTTAATCAGACATTAACACCTTTTAGCTAGCCATGATTCAATCAGGGCTACTTGAAACTTAAAATATATCAATCAGGGCTACTTAAAACAGTTTCCCTGCACTAAGGGTCTATCTGCCTTCCCATGCCAGGGTCAGATTGATATAATCTCCCAGAGGCCTCTAGGCTGACAACTACCATAACAATCAAATGCCCAATGAGTGAAGAATATAAACTAAATAAAATTAAATATAAAAGGTCCTGAGACTTGAAAGTGGTTGACTGTGTTTATAGTGAGTTACCTATGCAAGATATCATGATATCCTAGTACTGCATTGGTTAAAAGGGAAATTTTTCTGATTATAAGATAGAGAGGCTCCCATTTATCAAGCCATGTTAGGGTATTTTTTTTATTACCAGCTGCTGTGGTAAAAGCTCAGATGCTCATAAAATTCTTATGTACATTGGAGCTTTTACCGTAGCAGCTGGCGATAAAAAAACTTAACGTGATTTGATAAAAAGGGGCCTAAAATATTTATCCTTATGGGGGTTTTTTGTACACTGAAAATTATTTTTGTTTTGTTTTGTTCACAGTTTTGTTGTCCAGCTGCTAATATCTCTATGATTAATGGTCCATTATGAGGATGTGCTGAAAAGTTCTAAGCCCAACCAAGAAGAGAATGATGCAGATATGGTTCAATCAATGATCTCAAACAATGTCAAAAACCATAGAATTTTGTTTCTGCAAATTGGCATTTAACAAAATAAGATAACACGCTTTTTAGCTTCAGTAGCAAAATAATGCTCAGATGTTAGGAAGTTAATTGTTTGAGAAGATGAGAACTTTTCTGCATCGCCTCAAACATTTTAGTTTGTTTATAATTATAAATGTGTGCTTATATTCTTTCCTTCTTGGGTGTTTGGTTAATATACTGTATTTGCCGGCGTATAAGACAACTTTTCAGTACCTTAAAATCCTCCCCAAAGTCGTGGGTCGTCTTATACGCCGGGTACAGTTTTCATGCCCTTACTTGCGGGGCTGGATGTACTCAGTCGCGCGGCTCTTCTTCTCCCTACCTTCTCTGCTTGCAGCACAGAGCCGAACGGAAGTCTTCCCGACATCAGCGCTGACGTCGGAGGGGAGGGAGGGCTTAAACAAAGCTTAAACAAAGCCCTCCCTCCCTCCGACGTCAGCGCTGACGTCGGGAAGACTTCCGTTCGGCTCTGTGCTGCAGGCATGGCAGGTAAGGAGAAGGAGAGTAGCCTCGCGGTTCGAGTGGCTACCAAGAGAGAGGGGCGGCCGCCCCGCCCCGCCCCGGTTGCAGCACAGCCGGCCAGGTTCCCTTACTTTTGTGGCACTTCCACGACCGACCGATAACAGCCCGGGTCCGACAATCCTTCCTGCCCTGTAGCCGCGAATCTAAATACCTTCTTACAGCAGCTGTAAGAAGATAATTTAGATTCGCGGTTAAGGGCAGGGAGGTTTGTCGGACCGGGGCTGTTGTCGGTCGGTCGGGGAAGTGCCACAAAAGTAAGGGAACCTGGCCGGCTGTGCTGCACCCGGGGCGGTAGAGAAGGTGTGCGGAAGAAGGGGTCGTCTTATACGGCGAGTATAACACAAAACTCTATTTTTTAACTAAAAGTTGGGGGGTCGTCTTATACGCCCAGTCGTCCTATACGCCGGCAAATACGGTAAGTCTTTTACTAAAATAAACATAAACACTTGAGATAATTTTTTTTTGGGGGGATATGCTACCTAGGCAATCTGTTAGAAAATTACCCCATATATCAATATCCCCAGGTTAACTAATATTATTTGAATAATATATTTTTGTACTGCAGAATGCATTCTTTACATTTAAGGCTATGATAGTTTATGGGTCTGCTAATTATGTGGCGCCAGATCAAATTGTATTGAATGGAACATCAATTCAGTCTGCTACATTGAATGCTCAGCTAACCATGAGACCACAAGTTGCTATGACAGTAAAGTTGTTTTATTTATTTATTTTTTAAAATGTGTTTGCTAAGCATTAAGGGTATGCGTGGCCACAAAAAGATTGATTCATGCTCGTATAAAATGATTTTTCCCCCATTTACTGGCTTTATCTATGTGTGTATATGTGTGTCTGACTTATTCCTTTTTAATAGGGTATTAAAAGTGCAAGAAGTTAAAAATGCACACAATCAATTGTATGCATGTTAAATATTAAGTATACATATTTACAAGCTATTTCTGTGCATTTTAAATTTTTTAGGTGCCCAAATGAACCATATGCTCTTCATGAATGCATATTCCTATTAAAGAGACTACCTAACTTCAAGGGTCAATGATTGGCTGAGTGGCAGACTTCAGAGGGTGGTGGTTAATGGTACCCTCTCTAAAACATCGAAGGTGACCAGTGGATTGCCGCAGGGCTCGGTCCTGGGTCCACTCCTTTTCAACATATTCATAGGGGATCTGACTAAAGGGCTTCAAGGTAAAATAACACTATTCGCCGATGACGCCAAACTATGTAATATAGTAAGTGAATGCAGTTTACAGAATTATATGGCGCAGGACCTGCTTACATTGGAAAGTTGGTTCTCAACCTGGCAGCTAGGCTTCAATGCTAAGAAATGTAAGGTCATGCACCTCGGAAGCGGAAATCCATGCAGGACGTACTTCTTAAAGGAGAAACTTTAATTAGGACTTCAGCAGAACGAGATTTAGGAGTAATCATCAGTGCAGACATGAAAACTGCCAATCAAGTGGAGAAGGCTTCATCTAAGGCAAGGCAGATATTGGGTTGTATCAATAGAAGTTTCGTCAGCCGAAAGCCTGAAGTCATAATGCCGTTGTACAGGGCTATGGTGAGACCTCATCTGGAATACCGTGTGCAATTTTGGAGGCCACATTACAGTAAAGATGTGCGCAGAATTGAATCGGTTCAGCGGACGGCCACCAGGATGATTTCGGGGTTCAAGGGTCTCTCGTACGAAGAGAGACTGAACAAATTGCAGCTCTACACTCTCGAGGAACATAGGGAGAGGGGAGACATGATCGAAACATTTAAGTACCTCACAGGACGTGTCGAAGTGGAAGATGATATTTTCTTTCTCAAGGGACCCTCGGCCATAAGAGGGCACCCGCTCAAACTCAGGGGCAGAAAATTTCATGGCGACACCAGAAAGTATTTCTTCACAGAGAGAGTGGTTGATCATTGGAACAAGCTTCCAGTGCAGGTGATCGAGGCAGACACCGTGCCAGACTTTAAGAATAAATGGGATACCCATGTGGGATCCCTATGAGGGTCAAGATAAGGAAATTGGGTCATTAGGGCATAGACAGGGGGTGGGTAAGCAGAGTGGGCAGACTTGATGGGCTGTAGCCCTTTTCTGCCGTCATCTTCTATCTTTCTATCTATCTTACCTATGCAATGCCACCCCCCCCCCCCCCAACTTGTATAATCCCAGTTTGTATAATCCCCAGTTTGTACAACCCCATGCCAAATCCAATGCTGTAACCTCTGCTTGTATGTTCCCACTCTAATCTAATGATGCAATCAAAGGCACCTCTCTTAATCCATTGCTGTATCTTCCTTTATTGCTGTAAGCTCTACTTGTATGTTCCCACTCTAAACTAATGCTGTAATATCTATGCCTACCTATTTGCATGGTAACCTCAATGTACTCTGCTATTATTGTACACCTTCTTGAACTGAAAAGGTATGACGGGATAAGAATAAAGCTATTATTATTATTATTATTATTAAATCATTATTAGAGACCCATGATTTTCAAATGATATTCAGGCTGTAACACTTCTAGTTTTTAATAATTCCTTCTATGTATTTAGTTTGATATCTCAAATAGGCTTCTTGGCTGTTTATAACATTATATATGGATCTCCCTGAGTATAAAATCTTGGGATTATTTTCATTGGTTCAGAATAATGCAGCTAGCATAACTATGGGGTATAATATAAATGAGCATGTGCAGGACAGTTGTAGAATGGGTACCTAATAAGAGCCTAACCTTTAAAAGAAAATGGATGTTCACTTTCCTTTACAGAATACTAGCTTATCTATGTATGTGCTTAGGTACAAGTGTTTACACTAGCCATAGAGCTGTTGTAAATATGCATCTACATTCTGGAGATATGTATGTAACATACGATATGCTATAAGTTATGAGGGGTGTTCAATAATTTATCTATCTGAGTATGAAAGAAAGGGAGCAAGCATGTTGAAACAAGTCTGTGCATGTTGTGACATATCTCAATGTTACTCATGCACAGTTGTGGCTCAGTGTGAGTCTGACATTCCAAGAAACAGGATGTCAGGAGAGTCTTGTGTAAATCAAGTAAGAAAGTGCTAGATTTGGTGCATTATTCAATGATAAAATTTCTCACAAAAGAAGGGGAAACACCCCTAGAAGATCCATGACTGCAGTTTATGGAGAGTCTGCTGCATCATCCTACAAAGTAAAATATTGGAGCAAGTAGTTTAAATGGGATAGAGATTCCACTGAAGATGACTCTAACACTGGATGGCCTGTGGAAGCAACTTCCACAGAAATGTGCAAGATGATTCTATAATAGGCACCTAAGTTGGGTTTGTTTGTTTTTTTATATGAGGGGCATTGAATAATTTATCTACCTGAGTATGAAAGTAGCAAGTGTATTGAAACAAGTCTGTGAATGTTGTGACATGTCTCAAAATTACTCATGCACTGTTGCAGCTCAGAGTGAGTCTAACATTCCAAGAGACAGAATGTCAGGATAGTCCTTGTGTGAATCAAGTAAGAAACTGCTAGATTTGGAGCACCATTCTGTGATAAAATTTCCATAAAAGAAGGAAAAAGCCAAAGGAGATCCATGAACACATGACAGCAGTTTATGGTGAGTCTGCTCCATCATCCTACAAAGTAAAATTTTGGAGCAAGTAGTTTAAATGGGGTAGAGAATCCATTAAAGATGACACTGGATGGCCTGTGGTTAATGCAAGATGGGTTCCAAGAATGCTGATGCCATGTCAGATGGCCAAAAGGATTAGGGTTTCAGCTGTAGCTGCCCCCCCCCTTCATTTTTATGTGCAAAAAACATTTAATTTTTGTTTTAAGCAGAAATGCTCTAAACTTTTACAAGGATTCTTGCAGGACTTTCCCTAGCCCAGTACCTGCTGCACTCAGGACCAGGACAATAGCAAGTTAGAGGAGGTATATATAATCTAGTTACAGCATCCTCCTTCTGAGGTGGCTGCAATGGTACTAACTGTTTTTATATAAGCCAGACACTCTTAGTCAGTGTCTGGTGACTATATATTTATGTTAAGAGAAGCGGTGTGTCTAAGGCTGTCTTTGGGATTCTTTTTTTGTGTCTTGTGTGATATTTTTCTTGTCTTTTGAGTGTGTCCAGTATGCAGGGTATGTGACAGGATATAGGCTTTACCCATCTTTCTGCCTCCTGTTTGAGGAATGGAACAGTAGCTTGGTCTTCAAGTCAAAGGGTCAAAAAACTGAAGCCCCAATCAGGAGCTAGACAACTGGAGGGCATACAGTAAGGTTATCCCTGTTGGGAATAGTCTGTGTGGAAGTAGATCCTTGGAAGGAGAGACTGTATGACTCAGAAAGGAACATATTCACAGCAAAGTCTGGGAGGCCTGTTACCCCCAAAAGACCATTATTAACAGGGATCCCAGACACCAGTTATACACACTCTTTCTCTCCCCCTATCAATCTCCCTCCCTCTCTATACCAATCGCTTTCTTTCAATATTGTCTCCATATCCAAACAAGTCATTCTCTCCCTTGGGATTAAATGTAGGGGCAAAACTTCCAGATGCCCTCAAGGTACCTTCCTTCGACCAATAGGTCACTCTCTCGATTCATTCTCCCTCTGCCTACTAGACTGAATTCTGGGGGAAGGGTGGTGATTAAATACTGGAAAGTGAGTGTTGCTGTGGAGAGCCCTGAATCATTCCCTTTTTTCTCCTTTCTTTTTTCTCCCTTTTCTTCCTTGGTTTCTTTTTTTCCTTCTCTTCCCTTCTTGCCATCCATTGCCCATATTTTATCTCTTCTACTTCTTCTCTCACTTTGCAAGCATTGTGGCCCAAATTTTATATATGTTGCCTAAAAACTGGTGCCAAAAAGGTTGGCCCTAGGTGCAATTCTATAAACTGCTTCCAGAGTTAGGCACAGTTTATAGAATCATGAATAGCACCCATTCACATGGTTAACATTTAGACATAGGCATTTATATCAATGAAAACTAGCCTAAGTGCCTGTATCTAAGTTGAGTGTGGATCAGGCATATTCTAGAACAGTGTGCCTAACTTTTAACCCTCAACAGGGAATGTTAAGAAAGTTACGTTAAAGGGCACCTGGGGTCCGCGTAGACCCCAGCACCATAAAGTCATTTTACAGCTTAAATAAATTGAATGTAAATAATTATTGAGGTTAAATGCCATAAGATCTTGAAACAGACAAGGAACAGCAGTTTATATATTTGAAAAATTTGTTAAATCATTCTTTTTTGACTGAATTGAACTTTAATAAATAACTTTAATAATTAACTTTAAAACATCAACATAATATTCAGCTTCAATGTTGATATTTCAGTTTCAGATACAATTGTCACACGATACTGACGGTGTGCTGTGCTCATTGCAAACATTGTGATTGCATGCTATGCACATCTGTTTCACTGTTCTGTCCTGCATTCTACTGCAGATATATCGCTTTTACTTTGGCGACTCCAACTGGCATTTTTCAGCAGGATTTGACTGACAGTAACCAAGCCTGATCAGAGACTGCTTTGCTGTCTTCTGCAGCGACTGTGGATATTGAAGCCTTTCCTGTATATGATCAGCAGTTAACTGGCATCCTAATTGCACCAGAAATGACCTTCTTATTCGGGTCTTCGTAGCCTCATTTTGCAGTTGACAGAATATCCAGGTTATGAAGGCTGCAATGGCACCGACATCTACCATATTGAAGAACAATGCCATTGGCCAACGATTGTTCTTACATCAACAAGTATATGTTGATCTTGTCCATATTGTAAACACCACCTTTGCAAGAGTTGTTGTGCAGGATTACTTGTGGTTTGCAATCTTCCCCTTCAATTGCTTTGTTGTGATGCATTGATGACAGCATTGTAATGACCTTTCCCTTCTTTGGGACGTACAACACAAGTGTTAGTTCTTTACAGAAGCCAAAAGTGGATGAGTTTTCTTTTTTTCCTCTTGTTTCAGTCATCTCCTTTGGAATATCAGTCTTATTTCTCCGAATAGTTCTAACCAGTGTTGTGTCCATTTGCAGCAAATCTTCTTCCAATGGAACTGATGTGAAGAAGTTGTCTGTCACAATATTATGACCACTTTTCACCCAGCACTTTGTCAATCACTTTACAATTGCTGCTTCTTGGCCCTTATCTCTATCATGACCAGGAAGGCATCCAAGGTAGACTTCACCTGTCAGAGGAAAACATGTAGCCAAATCACAAGCCAACCAAATTTTGATTCCATACTTTGCTGGCTTGCTTGGGATGTATTGTCTGAATGGGCATTTGCCACGATAAGCCAGAAGTTGCTCATCTTCTGTAATATCTGTACCAGGAATGTAATACTTTTGTAGCTGTGCTATGAACATTTCCCAGAATCAAATGAAAGTTTAGCAATAACTAATATGGCCTTTGAAACATTATCAGTTCACAGCTATCATTACAATCATTTGCTGCCATTGGCATAGATCCAGGGTTTTGGTTTCTATAGTATTGATACAGCAGCTATTGTGATAGATGATAAATTATCAAAAATATCTGTGCAATTGCTCAATTGTCACATCTATCATTATTCATGTGACCTTATAATGTTTGAATTCACATAAAGTAATGCTGTTACCAATCTAATGAAGATATTTGTAAAATATAAATTGTCCAAAGGTAAACATAAATATAAGCCATAGAATATTTATACATAGAAGAAATTGACAAAAAGCAATAGGTAAACAATGCCACTTACCCAACAGTTCAATCTAGGGGTTTCCTTTTTATTGTACATTAATCCTGACTGCCAACAGTATTAGTTTTTAGCATTCAGTTATCGAAAATTGTTGGGGTCCCTCTGGACCCCAAATGAAAAAAAAACAGTTTTCTTAAAGAAATGACTGTCATATGTCAAGTTGGTTTACATCGATCTATACAGGAATGCCAGCGTGACAAATACATAAAATATTTCCATTCAGTTTTGAACGATGTTTATGCAAATGACATGCATACATGGCTGGAGTCCACATAGACCCCCAGGTGTCCTGTTGAGGGTTAAGAATGCACTTGACCTGCTCATGCTCCTCTTCTGGCAATGCTTCCTTTTAAGATCTGTGCTAGGGAATGACACAGAGACACATTTGTCTCCATCCCTGAGGGGTCTATCTCCATCCCTGTCCCACCTCCATGAGTTCTGTCATAGTCCTTGCTTCATCCCTGCAAGCTTTGTCCTCATCTGCACAGGCCTTGAACACTTATGATTTTAAACTGTTTGAGGCTTGTGTAGATGAGGACAGATCTTGCAGGGATGGGACAGGGACAGGGAAATAACTCATGAGGACCAGATGGGAAACATGTTCTCCTAAGTCTGAGGCTTGTCCCCATTAGAAGTTAATTAATGTAATATGATTAAAAGTCAACAGTCATACTATTACATCCAATTACTTAAGTAGTAAATCTAATTAATAAGTTGGAATATACAAGTAGTGTCCATTTTTGATATTGTGCAAATGGTTTTTAATAGTTTCATATTTTGAGGATATACCTTCCACCACCGTAATCCTCAGACCAGAAGAAGGGAAGCTGCTATCAAAAGACAGCATAGGTTTAAAACCCAGGAATAGATATAATTGAGGAAGCTCATTTGCATATGTATTTGCATACAGAGGAAATACTTCTTTTAAGGGGCAATCAGTACCCCAGAAAAGGAGAGGGGAAAGAACCCCTCAATTATGAAACAAGCCCAAAAGAGGAACCAAGGAATTCCAAACCCTTAGAAGAAGCCATAGATCCTTCAGGAACTCTCAGGTGATTCTTGAGGGGATGAATGCTGGCCAGATTATCTCGTGTGGTCAGAGCATGACCAAGGGCTAGAATATCTTGTGTGACCAGAAGTAGCCAGAAAGATCCGAGTGACAGGTGGTGACCAGAAGAACCCAACTGACTGGAATTTATCAGGACTAAGAACAAGTACTCGGAGTGAGAAAAATGATTCCAAAAGTGAGAGTACAAGCCCCATAAGAATACAATCACAACAGTGAATAAGATTCCTTACTCAAAACCAAGGCTTAACATTAATTGTTATAAATTTCTTTGAAATTGAGATTTCATTTTTTTTTAATTTGTCATGTTCAGCTGAAAGGAATTTAATATAGATGTGATTCAGAATAATAACCTTGCACTATATGATGTAACTATAGGATGATCCATTCAGGTATTTTATCTTGCTCTCCCTGTGACCTTGGGCAAGTCACTTAATCCTCCACTGCTCCAGGTACATTAAATAGATTGTGAGTCCACTGGGACAGATAGGGAAAATGCTTGAATTACCTGCATGTTTATCTGCTTTGAGTGTGGTTGTATAACTACAAAAAGGTAGCATGCAAGTTCCAGTCCCTTTTAAATTTCTGCTCTTAATGTATCTGTTGATCTAGATTTTTTGATCTTCATCTGTGGTTGGTTATCTGTGTTGTTCTTTGGTTGAACATCTGATGGATTTTTTAAAATCTTTTATGCTTCATTTGTGTTAGAAGTGTTCATATTGCCTACCCACTTTCGTGGAAACACAAAAAGGTGGGACTTAATCTTTAAATAAATGGTCATTTGATTTATGCTTGACATAAAGGAAAAAAAGAAAAGATTAAAGTTATACTATAGTTATTTTGCATTTTTTTTCACTTAGTATTATTTGTATAACTGATCATTGAGTCCAAAATGTCATCGGTTTCACCAACATTTGCGCAGTTTGCAATGCTACATGCTGGTTAATAAAGAACCCTCTTAATTAGCCAAACTTAGTAAGCATTTCCTCCTTTACTGTGAAAAATATAAAGGTAGCCGATGCCAATTCCCAAAACTGACACATTCCAATCACTATATAGAAAATAAAATCAATGTTTTTATCTTTGTTATCTGGTGATTTATTTTTTACAATGGGAACTTTTATTGTGTTTTCAATTCAACCTATGAAGACATTTGCACATTTGTATGAGCTGTGTTTGGATTTTTTTAAAATTACTTTTATTTTGCACAATGTGATTATATTTTCTAAACTTATTAGTCCCAACCTGTAGTACTTTCCTTTATCCTCATCATTCCTTATCTAGAATTTCCTGTAAATTTACCATTTCTTATCTATCCTTCTATCTTCTTCACTACATCCCCATCATTCATGTCTGACATTGATCCATGATGCACAGTTTTCTTTCATTTATTTTTCTGCCTCTCAATGTGCTCAAATATCATCCTTCCTCACCATCCAGTCTTCAAACATTCTCTTTTTACTGTTTCTATCTATAACTTTCCATCTATTCCCGTCTATGTCCAATACCTCTTCTCTCCCTTCCCATACATCAATCAAGCAGTACCTTCGTTCTCCCTCCATTCATGTCAAGCATCTCTCCTCTCTTCCCTTCTGTGTCCAGAAACTCCCCTCTCATTCTTTTCTGTCCTTTCCCAGTATCTCATTCTGATCTCTCCTTTCATCTTACCTGATCTCCTATTCTATCTACTTTATGACCAGCTAAGACCCAGCTTGTCTTCAAGATCCAATTTGTCCATTATTTACATAATGCTCACCTGCTCCCTTAGCTGTAAAACCAAAGGGGATGGATTTCCAGTACTGCAAAAACACAGTGAACTAAACAAATTAGCTTTCCTTGTAGACTATACAACAAGAAAAAGAATGTGCGCTGGCTTTTACAAAGCCACGGTAGATGTTTGTAGTGTGCATTGGTGAGGTAAATGCTCTGACACTCATAATCTACTGCAGCTTTGTAACAGGAGCCCTTGGTTATTACAGTTGAATTTGAATCTTACTCTTATAAGAGGAGAAACACCTCAGTAATCAAAAGACTCATTGCAAATGTCTTTTTATAATCAGTTCAGGGTTTTTTTCATTAGTTTTAGAAAGCCTCTCAAACTTTTTTTATGTGTTGCTAGTGCAAAAAAAGTGCCTAATTATTGTTCATTCTTAATCCACGCTGAACATAAATGATCCTGGCACACCTATTTATTCATACTAAATATACACATTTATTATTGTCAAAATTGCCAACTTCCATGAGCTATGAACAGACAAAGACAATAGGGGCCACTGTTTCATTAAAATTGCTGGCTTCCTCTCAGCATTTTTTTAATGCTTCAATTTGTCACTTGTCTATTAGCTCTGCGTGCAAGTGTTTCCCATTTTGTTGGGAAATCCTTGCGAGCAGAGAAAATAGACGAGCGATATTGACAATAATATGCATGCTTAATAAGTATATATATATATATATATATATACTCCTAGTCAGCTAAATAGTGCTTAGTGAACTAACTGCAAACATCTAAGGGGAAATAGCCAACTATCTCCCACTGAATATCCTGATCAGTAGCTAGCCTGGTTACTGGCTATGTTATGCAACATAGCCAGTCAGCGCCAATGTTTATTGGCTGACAGGCTAAGTTTAGCAGCCAGATAGACCAACCTAAATAGTAGGTCTATCTTTGGTCACTATGACTTAGCTGGTTAGCTGATGAATATTAGCTTGGCTGCCTATGTCAAACGCAGTTCAGAATAGACCAGAAATTCAATGGTAATTGCCGGATATGCCCCTGGCATTGAATTTCCTGATGTCTGAAAATTAGCCCAAGTGAATTAAAAATTTTTAACTATTTTATTTATTTATTCAGTTTTCTGTACCATTCTCCCAAGGAAGCTCAGAATGGTTTACATGAATTATTCAGGTACCAAAGCATTTTTCTCTGTCTGTCCCTGTAGGCTCATAATCTATCTAATGTACCTGGGGCAATGGGGGGATTAAGTGACTTGCCCAGAGTCACAAGGAGCAGCATGGGTTTGAACCTATAACCTCAGGGTGCTGAGGCTGTAGCTTTAACCACTGTGCCACACTCTCTCCAAAAGGAGTATGTATGTTCAATGTGGATTTAAAAAAAACAAAAAAACAATTTAAACATGTATTTTGATTTAAACACTTTTTTGCACTAGCAACACTTTAAAAAAAACTGATGTATTTTTATGAAAGAAAAATAAACTGATATTTTCAGTGAGTCATTCAGTACAGTTTCTGAGGTCTTTTTCCTCTCAAAGTAAATTGGTAATACTCAACTTCATCTTTAATAACAAACCCACTCTTTTATAATAGCAGGCAGCATAGGCCAGTGTGGCAAATGCTCTGACGTCCATAGGAATTGAATGAGTGTCAGAGCATTTGCCGTACAGCACTGGGCTGCACAGATTTGTAAAAAGGGGTCAAAGTTCTTTTTGGTCTCAATTAATTTCCAGTCCTACGCTACCACTAGAAATATTTTGTAATAGAGAGAATCAAACTAGCAAAGGGAGGGAGAGGAACTTTTCAGATGTGGATAATGATCTCCTGCTATGTTTGGTGCTTTTTAAGGAGGTTACCCTCTTCTGCCCTGTTGAGCAATTTCCTAACTATGTTGTTGCATGAAATATATGGCAAGTCAAGCTAAAACCATTTTCCAATAAATACACCCTCAGACTTAGACAATCATCTAGCAATTAATGTAGTAGGCAACAAAACACAGGAAATCCTACATGATATCTCCCAAACATCCCTCCATCCACACACTCAAAATATGGTGTCATACAGTTTCTTGAGTCATCTGAACATTAAGGCCTACCATATGGTCAGAAGCCAAGATATTCCAGATGCTGCTCCCAAGGATACAATATCTACATAGAAACTATCATCTGGCATGGCCCCATAAGGATGCAAGGCAGACAGGACACTCCTATAGTTCCCCCTAAAGGCATGGCACAGTAATCAATGTTACAACAATACTACAGGCACTGTGATCTGCATTTTATTTTCTCTCAACATATAGGATTAATATGAATCCGATCCAAACAGTTGCTGCCATAACAAGGGTTAGAAATGCAAGAAACTGTATAGACAGCAAATGATGTCTTATTACAGGGTTTCTCAACCTTTTCAAGCCAAGTACTTCCTAACCCTAACAAATACTAACTGAGTACCCCTGGCCAAACTCTGCCCCAAACCTGCCCCAGACCCGTCCAAGGTCCGCCCCAGACTCCATCATCATAATAGTACAGTAATCCTCAGAAATTTGCGGGGGTTCCGTTCTAGGAACTCCCGCGAATTAAAAAAAAAATGCAAATGCGGTTTTGAGTCTGTATAAAGGCAGGAGAGGGCAGCTGGGGCACCGGCAGGTACAGTAAATCATACCCGGTATGCTCCAGGGATAGAGGAGGAGGAATCAGCTGTGCAGAAGTCTGATTGGCTGACCAGGGGGGAGAGGAGGCGGAATAGGCTGTATAGAAGGCTGATTGGCTGACCAGGATGGGGAGAGGAGAAGAAATCGGCTGTGCAGAAGGCTGATTCACGGACTCATTTCCTATATTTTCTGACCAGAAGAGGCAGTCAGAAAATACCACAAATAACTGAGTCCTCGATTCACGTGGGAACACTGTAATACTAATTGTAATGCAATTTCTTCCATCCATTTTTCATATACACACAATATAATTTCATTAATACATAATGGTAACCACAAAATTAAAAAAACACAAAGCACACTGTACACAGAGAAAATGTTAATTAGCATTTATATTTGTGTTCTTTTCAAAAATGTCAAGACAGATGACTTTAAAATATTCAATGTCACCTCAGTAACAACTATAGAAAAATAGACAAATATAGTGCAAAATATAGACAGCAGATATAAATTCTCAAAACTGACACATTTTAATCACTAAATTGAAAAAAATCATTTTCCTACCTTTGTTGTCTGGTGATTTTATGAGCCTCTGGTTGCACTTACTTCTGACTGTGCATTCAAACTTTCTTTCTTCCTTCTGCATGCTTCCTCTCCTCCAGACTTCATTCCATTCCCCAATCAACATCTCTCTCTGTCCCTCCATGAGTCCAACTTTTCTTCCTCTCTCATCCCCCAGATCATTTTTCAGTACGGTCCACCAGTCCCATGCCCATTTCTCCTTCCATCACCCCTCTCCAACACCATGCCACATCTCTCCCTCCATCACTATGCCCAATATTCCTCCCCCTTACATCCCCTTAAATCTATCCCTCTCCACCACCATATCCAACATTTCTCTCTTTCATCCAACATTTTTTCCCTCTCATCCTTCTATTCCCCATGTATCTCTACCACACTCCTCTCTATGCCCAATTGTCCTCTCAAGAACATAAGAATTGCCACTCCTGGGTCAGACTAGTGGTCCATCGTGCCCAACAGACTGCTCCTTCGGTGGCCCCTAATTCAAAGACCAGTGCCCTAACTGAGACCAACCCTACCTGCGTACATTCCGGTTCAGCAGGAACATGTCTAACTTTGTCTTGAATCCCTGGAGGGTGTTTTCCCCTATAACAGCCTCCGAAAGAGTGTTCCAGTTTTCCACCACTCTCTGGGTGAAGAACTTCCCTACATTTGTACGGAATCTATCCCCTTTTAACTTTAGAGAGTGCCCTCTCTTTATCTACTAAGTCTATTCCCTTCAGTATCTTGAAAGTTTCAATCATGTCCCCTCCCATGTCTTTTCAAGGAAGAAGACGCACAGTTTTTCTAATCTCTCACTGTACAGCAACTCTTCCTTCCCCTTAACCATTTTAGTCGCTCTTCTTTGGACCCTTTTGAGTAGTACTGTGTCATTTCTAAACTGAACTAAACTAAACCTTAGGTTTGTATACCGCATCATCTCTACATTCGCAAAGCTCAACATGGTTAACAGGAGTTAGGGTAGAAAGGAACTCCAGAGAAGGGAAGGATGAAGAGGAAATTTAGAGGACTAGAATAATCAGAGAGGGAGGAAGAGTTACATTTTTGAGAATAACCAGGTTTTCAAATGTTTACGGAAGAGTTGGAAGGAGCTCAGATTCCTAAGAGGGGAGGTAAGGTTGTTCCAGAGCTCAGTGATTCTAAAAGGGAGGGAGGAACCTAGTTTTCCTACAAGGGAGAGGCCTTTTAGAGAGGGAAAGGAGAGTTTCAGTTTTTTGAGTGGATCTGGTGGAATTGGGGTTAGAGGAATTCCAAGAAAGAGGAATAAAGGGGGGAGGATGCCGTGTAGGATCTTGAAAGTAAGGCAGGCACATTTGAAGTGGACTCTGGAGATTATCAGAAGCCAGTGGAGCTTGGACAAAAGCGGTGAGACGTGGTCAAATTTGCTTTTTGCGAAGATAAGCTTAGCAGCGGCATTCTGAATCCGCTGGAGTCTTTGAAGGTTTTTCTTTGTTAGGCTTAGGTAGATAGAGTTGCAATAGTCCAGTCTGGAAAGGATGGTGGATTGGACAAGGACGGCAAAGTATTTTTGATGGAAACAGGTTCTCACTTTCCTCAGCATGTGAAGGCTGAAGAAACATTTTTTTATTAGGGAGTTGAGGTGATCATTGAAGGAAAGTGTAGAGTCAATGATGACTCCCAGAATTTTACTTGAGTATTCAAGATGCAGAGTGGGGCCAGAGGACAGAGGGATGGCGGGGGCAGTTGGTCCAATTTTGTGCCGAGCCAGAGAAGTTTTGTTCTGGATTCGTTCAGTTTCATCTGCACAGTGTGGGCCCAGGATTGAAGGTTCGATACATGAGGATATGTTCGCAGAGAGGTTGGTGAGGTTCCGGTCGGTCTCAAGGAGGACAAAGATGTAATCTGTGTAAGTGTAAAGTGTTTTAAGGGGGGAGAGATGGAGGAGTTTAAGGGAGGACATATAAATGTTGAAAAGGATAGGGGAGAGAGGTGAACCTTGTGGGATTCCACAGATCGGGTTCCAGGGGGAGAAAGAAGTGCCCTTCATGTTGACTGTGTAGGAGCGGGAGCATAAGAACTTCGAGAACCAGTCAAGGACTGTGGAATTAATGCCTATCTCGGTGAGTTGGTAAAGTAGGATATCATGATGGACGACATCAAAAGCTGCAGAGAGGTCGAATTGAAGAAGGACGGCGAACTTGTTGCGAGAATGGAGATGTTGAACTTTTGAGATTAAGGAGGTCAGAAGGGATTCGGTGCTGAAGTTGGGACAGAAGCCATATTGGAAGGGTAGCAGAATGGTGAATTTTTCAAGGTAGGAAGATAGTTGAGTGGATATGATGGATTCTAGCATCTTGGTAAGGAGAGGAATGTTTGCTATTGGGCGGTAGCTGGAAGGTATAGATGGGTCTAGATCAGGTTTTTTCAGTAGTGGGGTTAAGGAGATATGGCCCATTTCTGGGGAAAATAGACCCGAATGGAGGGCGGAGTTTATGAGAATGGTAAGAGATGAGATGGCCTGAGGGGGAGTGTTCTCGTAAAGGTAGGCAGGGAATGGATCCAAGGTACAATTGCAGGATTTCAATTTGAGGCAGAGATTATGGACCAGGGATTCAGAAACAAGTTCAAAGGAAGACCAGGATCTCTCAGCTGGGATAGGGTAGGAGTCTATAAGGATAGAGTTGGGGTTGATTAGAATCAGAGATTTGTAGGAGATTGCAGGAGGGAAGGAGCGCCTCAAGGTGGAGACCTTGTCGCTGAAGAACTTTGCCAGAGACTCAGCTGAGGGGGAGGAGGGGAGGATGGAGGCAATTTTGGAGATTAAGGAACACCAGATGTTAAATAATGTGCTACTCTGGTTGTTGGATTTGGAGATTTTGTCACCGTAGAAGTTTTTCCTTGATTTTTTTAGAACAGTATTGTAGAATTTAATATTGACCCTCCAGGAGTGTCTGTCTGTAGGGGATTTAGATTTTTTTCCATTTTCGTTCCAGAGCTCGGCAGTTCTGTTTCAGTTCTCTGTGGTATGGGAGGTACCAAGGGGCCTTTTGGGAATAGGAGATGGTTTTAGTGGAGAGAGGGGTGAGGGAAAGGAAGGTGGACTTGGAGAGGGTGACTCAGTTTTGCCAGTTTGTTTCTGGTTCTGCAGGTTTAGGGGTGGGGGAGAATTTGTCAAGAAAATTGGTCCAGAACAGATTGCTCGAGATTTTTTTGCGGAAGGTGATAGAAGTTGAGGTGCGGGATGGGGGCTCAAAATGTGACATGAAGATTGGGAGACAGAAATCCCCTAGGAAGTGATCGGACCAGGGAACGATTTCCCAGCGAATGTCAGTGGTTGAGGTTTTGTGAGTAGTGAGATCCAGAAAACTGATGAGGTCTAGTGTGTGGCCTTTTTCGTGGGTAGGGGAGAGAGTGGGAGGGGGAAAGCCTAAAGAGGAGAGGAAGCTATTAAATTTGGATGCGTCCTTACTGGTGACATCGTCAAGGTGGAGATTGATGTCTCCGATGATCAGTAATCTTTGAAATTTGAGGAAGGCGTTTGTTATGGTTTCAAAGACGAGTTCTGAGGAATTGTTCCAAGGGGTAGGTGAGCGATATAGGAGCAGGATACCCAGTGGATGAGGGTGGTACTCATTGTTAACTGAGGCTAGCATGTATTCTAATGAGGAGAGGCTGCCCTTTTCAAGGAGGTGGACATCTCTTTCCCTCACACTCACACACTCAGTCCCAACAATTGTCCCTTTCTATTCCCTCCCTCCTTCCTTCATCCTCCCTCCTTCCTTCCTATGTCCAAAGTTAGAGCCCCTCCCTCCCTCCCTCCTTTCTATGTCCCGTTAGTGCCCCCTTCCTCCCTCCTTCCTATGTCTCAAGTTTGTGCCCCATCCCTTCACTGCCTTCCAGCCTTTGTCCTTCCTCCCTGCCATGCTGAAGACTGCCTGCCTGCCTCCCTCCCTGCAGCTCCAAAGCCTGCCTGCCATGCCGAAGCATGCCTACCTGCCTCCGATTCCTCCTCCTCATGGTCCGCCGCCAACCCCTGCCCACCGAATGCCACTCGCCTGCTCCATTTAATTACCCCCCCCATGCTGCTGCTGCAACTCTAGGAAGGGAAGGGCCAGGTGCGTGGAGCAATTGCACGCTGCCGGCCCACAAGCCTTCCCCCAACATCAGTTCTGATGTTAGAGAGAAGGTCTGGGTCAGCCAATCGCTGGCTGGCCCGGACCTTCTCTCCAACATCAGAACTGAAGTTGGGGGAAGGCTTGTGGGCCAGCGGAATGAAACTGCTGCACGTGCCTGACCCTTTCCTTACTGGAGTTGTGGCAGCACCGGGGGAGGAAGTAACTAAATGGAGTGGCAAGTAGAGTGGCAGTGAGTGGTGGCGGTGGTCAGCGGTCAGCCCACGTACCCCCAACAGGCAGTTTGCATATCCCCTAGTGTACATGTATCGCAGGTTGAGAAACCCTGCCCTATTATACTGGACAACAAATTTTTCCAAAAGTTTTGCTTCCTTAAAACAAACTGGTGATTATGATAGACTCCTTCAAAATAAACACAAAATATAATATCCCACTGACAGTATCATGTAGGAATTTTGAGAAACATGATTGTATCTTTAATTGACTATAACTTTTTAATGCACAAAGTTTCTGATTTGCTGTGATAGTTCACCATGGCTAAAAGTGTTTTCCTGATGATTTTCATTTGCACTCAGGCCCTGATTCTATAATGGGTGCCTAAGGGTGCTTAACTTCCGCCTAAAGTTAAGCGGGAGTTATGCATCCAAACTAAGTGATAATTGGCAGATGGACGTCATCATGATGTGGATGTGAGTTTCGAGATGTAATTCAGTAGGTGCCCTTTGAGAAAAACTACGTCTAACGATCGGGGGGGTGATCGACACACTAGATTACTACAAAGAGAAGCCAGATGGACTTTCCAACTCAGTGCTTTAAAACCTACCGGTTTGAACGGGAACATCGGCTGGCACTCTTTTTTCTAATGTTGCTTTTTTCTGATGTTTCATCATTTTTGTGATGACGTCATGATCGCATGCTTTTAAATACGCTTGCGCGGCGTCTATTCGCTTCCGGCGCCATTTTTTCAAAGTGTTTTCAGGACTGAACACAGTGAGTACGATTTCGTATAAATGTGCAGAGACAATTGGATGTTTTGCTATCGGAGTGCTGGCTAAGCACTTGTTTCATTGTTGTCTTGCAGCTGTCATAAAAATAGGATCCCTGACGAAGCCATAAGCTGGCGAAACGGGTCCCGTCGGGCCTTATTCTGCAATCAGATAAGTGCATGATATTTTCACACACCTAGTGCTATAGAAATTAATATTGACTGTGATAACAGAAAGCACTTGGGATTGGTGTGTGGAGGGTTTTGTGACCAATGATAGAAAATCTGTCCTGCTAAGCTATACCACCACAAGAATTGACTGTTCTGTGTTGGATGCAGGTTTCTGAGGTCTTTCCCTCGAGACACATGTAAAACCAATTGCATTTAGAACCTATTATTGGGTGTTGTGTATCACATACAAGAGGTTCTTTACCATTGTTTGTTGAAGTAGTGAGTTACTATATAGAGAATGGCCACGAATGAGTGGAAAACTGTGTTCAGTTTTACCAATGATCGAGTTGATAAATTACTACAACTCCCTACACAATTTGAGAATTTACACACCTCCCATGAGCAATCGAATGCATGGGGTGATATCATCAAAAATTTCAAAACTATGATCAGTATGGAAACCAACAGTGGAATCCTTATAGAATATTGTAAGGTGGAGAGAATCCCGAGGGGCTTAAGGATGAATAAAGCCCCCCAAGCGTTTAAAGATGACCCTGAGTTTATCAGCACTTGGAACAAGATCCTGAATAAGTGCTCTTTAGACTTGATGCTACTCATAATCGAGAAGAGCTCCTCCAGCGTAAATGACTTGAAGATGAAATTGGATGAGGATATCAGTAGTTTAAAGAACACACAACCTGCTGAAGAATTTGAGTCTCAGTTGAAGCAATTAAATGATAACATGGATAAATTTAAAGAAAATCTGAAAAGAAACAAAACTAAGAAGTTTAAAAGGGATGAGAATGACTACAGTAGTCAACATGTTTATCCCTGGATGTATCCGGATGCTGCACAGAAGGGGCTCACTGGTGGCAGCAAGAGTGGTTCGGAGGGCGCGCTGTCTTCTTCGTCCTCCACTACTGATTCCAATCAGACTTTTTTACGGTCAGGACAACCTCAAAGACGCGGAAGGACCAGAGGCAGAAGAGGAGGATCACGCACACGACCGAATACAAGGTCCCAAACGAAAACAAACCAGTGGTAATTAACATATCTAGCCAGTTACTCTCGGTTGTGGAAGTGGATCTTTTAACGAAGGGACTGTCTTTTGTTCCTTCTTCAGGTTTTGATTTTTTTCAGTTCTCAGTGGATTTGGAGAAATTTTTGAGGCTCATACAATTGCGGGTTTTTTTTCGGTGATAAAACAGAGCTTCATGATCGCACGATTGTGAGTCCTCATTCCACTTGGGTGCCCCCTGGCCCTGTTGACCCTGTCATTAGTGCCTTTAAGAAATGTGTTTTGAGGGATATGCACGAATGGTTTGACACCTGTCACAAGACCAAAGGCAATCTGAATGCGGCACACCGCAAAGCCTTGTCCGCTCTCCGGAAAGACGAGAACATCATGATCAAGAAAGCGGACAAGGGGGGTGCGGTGGTAGTCCTCGACAGAGAGTATTATGTTAATGAGATCCGTCAACAACTGAGCCAACTGGATGTATATGAAAAACTGGACCGGAACCCGACTATGAGGCTGCAGCGAGAAATTTTGAATTTGACAAATGCTGGTTTGACAGCGGGTTTCATTACTCAGAGGGATCATCGCTTTTTGAATAAGCAATGGCCCACGGTTCCGGTGTTTTACACGTTACCGAAAATCCATAAGAATCTTCAGTTCCCGCCTGGACGACCGATTATGTCTTCTCGCAATTCCTTGCTTGAAACTTTATCTACGTTCGTAGATCAATTTTTGAAGCACGAAGTTCCGAAAGTTCCTTCATACCTCAAGGATACTGCTGATTTCTTGAACAAATTGTCAGCAATAGAGGCGGACAGCTTCCCTTTTCTGTTGGTCACCATGGACGTTGTCTCCCTTTATACCTCCATCCCTCAGGATAATGCCCTACAGGTCCTGAGTGAGGTGTTCGAGAATAGACCGAGACCACATTTAATACCCACTGATTTTCTCTCAAATCTCGCCAGAATCACGATGAAGGAGAACTTCTTTATGTTTGATGGCATTTTTTATAAACAAAGAACCGGAGTGGCTATGGGGGCAACGTTTGCCCCTTCGGTCGCCAATCTCTACATGGCGGCGTTTGAAAAAACGTGGGTGGACTGTTCCCCTTTTCATTCAAAGATTTTCCAATGGTTCCGTTACATAGATGACGTGTTCATGCTATGGAGTGGCACTGAAAAAGAATTACTACAGTTTCATACGTGGTTGAACACATGCGATGAATGCATTCAATTTACCATGAAGTTTTCTACATCCTCCGTGGTTTTCTTAGATGTCATAGTCATTCAGTCCGAGGGTTCTTTTGCCACTGATTTACACATCAAGCCGACCGACCGAAATACCATTTTGGAGTATACAAGCTGCCACCCCATGGCTTTAAGAAACAATTTGCCGTTTTCCCAATTCCTCCGAATTAAGAGGAATTGTTCTACAGGAAACCGTTACAGGACCCAAGCCACGGGGTTTGGGGAGAAGCTGCGCTTACGCGGTTACCCGCACCAGGTGGTTAAAAGAGCACAGAAACGTGCCAAGTATTACAACAGAGATTGGCTGTTGGCACCGAAGGGTAGTAGTGAGGAGACCATGTCAGAGAAGAAGAGTGACCCTGTTCAAACGTGTGTGATGAGATTCACAGCACATGGAAATGCTCCTGCTACTATCTTGAAGAAGAACTGGAGGATAATTCAAACCCTTCCTTTGTTTCATGATGTCCCTTTACGGATCGCGTATACAAGGGACAAGAACCTTAAAGATTTACTAAGTCCTTCTACGTATCGCACCAGACCGCGGGAACCCACAGCTCAGCCATGGGGCTTTGTGAAGTGTGGCACTTGTAATATATGCCAGATGACGATACAGGGGTCTAGCTTCATAAACCCTGTCGACAAAAGAATGTACTATTTGAAACATCATATGACCTGTAATTCTACTTTCGTAGTGTACGCTATCTTTTGCCCGTGCAAGAAAGTGTACATAGGGAAAACAATACGTCCGTTCAAAACCAGGATGTATGAGCATCGTTCTAATCTTAAGCTCAAAAGAATCAGTGCCCCCATCGTAGAACACTGTCTGGAATTTAAGCATGATTTCCATCACTTATCCTGTATGTGTATTGACCATGAACCGTATAACGATCGGGGGGGTGATCGACACACTAGATTACTACAAAGAGAAGCCAGATGGACTTTCCAACTCAGTGCTTTAAAACCTACCGGTTTGAACGGGAACATCGGCTGGCACTCTTTTTTCTAATGTTGCTTTTTTCTGATGTTTCATCATTTTTGTGATGACGTCATGATCGCATGCTTTTAAATACGCTTGCGCGGCGTCTATTCGCTTCCGGCGCCATTTTTTCAAAGTGTTTTCAGGACTGAACACAGTGAGTACGATTTCGTATAAATGTGCAGAGACAATTGGATGTTTTGCTATCGGAGTGCTGGCTAAGCACTTGTTTCATTGTTGTCTTGCAGCTGTCATAAAAATAGGATCCCTGACGAAGCCATAAGCTGGCGAAACGGGTCCCGTCGGGCCTTATTCTGCAATCAGATAAGTGCATGATATTTTCACACACCTAGTGCTATAGAAATTAATATTGACTGTGATAACAGAAAGCACTTGGGATTGGTGTGTGGAGGGTTTTGTGACCAATGATAGAAAATCTGTCCTGCTAAGCTATACCACCACAAGAATTGACTGTTCTGTGTTGGATGCAGGTTTCTGAGGTCTTTCCCTCGAGACACATGTAAAACCAATTGCATTTAGAACCTATTATTGGGTGTTGTGTATCACATACAAGAGGTTCTTTACCATTGTTTGTTGAAGTAGTGAGTTACTATATAGAGAATGGCCACGAATGAGTGGAAAACTGTGTTCAGTTTTACCAATGATCGAGTTGATAAATTACTACAACTCCCTACACAATTTGAGAATTTACACACCTCCCATGAGCAATCGAATGCATGGGGTGATATCATCAAAAATTTCAAAACTATGATCAGTATGGAAACCAACAGTGGAATCCTTATAGAATATTGTAAGGTGGAGAGAATCCCGAGGGGCTTAAGGATGAATAAAGCCCCCCAAGCGTTTAAAGATGACCCTGAGTTTATCAGCACTTGGAACAAGATCCTGAATAAGTGCTCTTTAGACTTGATGCTACTCATAATCGAGAAGAGCTCCTCCAGCGTAAATGACTTGAAGATGAAATTGGATGAGGATATCAGTAGTTTAAAGAACACACAACCTGCTGAAGAATTTGAGTCTCAGTTGAAGCAATTAAATGATAACATGGATAAATTTAAAGAAAATCTGAAAAGAAACAAAACTAAGAAGTTTAAAAGGGATGAGAATGACTACAGTAGTCAACATGTTTATCCCTGGATGTATCCGGATGCTGCACAGAAGGGGCTCACTGGTGGCAGCAAGAGTGGTTCGGAGGGCGCGCTGTCTTCTTCGTCCTCCACTACTGATTCCAATCAGACTTTTTTACGGTCAGGACAACCTCAAAGACGCGGAAGGACCAGAGGCAGAAGAGGAGGATCACGCACACGACCGAATACAAGGTCCCAAACGAAAACAAACCAGTGGTAATTAACATATCTAGCCAGTTACTCTCGGTTGTGGAAGTGGATCTTTTAACGAAGGGACTGTCTTTTGTTCCTTCTTCAGGTTTTGATTTTTTTCAGTTCTCAGTGGATTTGGAGAAATTTTTGAGGCTCATACAATTGCGGGTTTTTTTCGGTGATAAAACAGAGCTTCATGATCGCACGATTGTGAGTCCTCATTCCACTTGGGTGCCCCCTGGCCCTGTTGACCCTGTCATTAGTGCCTTTAAGAAATGTGTTTTGAGGGATATGCACGAATGGTTTGACACCTGTCACAAGACCAAAGGCAATCTGAATGCGGCACACCGCAAAGCCTTGTCCGCTCTCCGGAAAGACGAGAACATCATGATCAAGAAAGCGGACAAGGGGGGTGCGGTGGTAGTCCTCGACAGAGAGTATTATGTTAATGAGATCCGTCAACAACTGAGCCAACTGGATGTATATGAAAAACTGGACCGGAACCCGACTATGAGGCTGCAGCGAGAAATTTTGAATTTGACAAATGCTGGTTTGACAGCGGGTTTCATTACTCAGAGGGATCATCGCTTTTTGAATAAGCAATGGCCCACGGTTCCGGTGTTTTACACGTTACCGAAAATCCATAAGAATCTTCAGTTCCCGCCTGGACGACCGATTATGTCTTCTCGCAATTCCTTGCTTGAAACTTTATCTACGTTCGTAGATCAATTTTTGAAGCACGAAGTTCCGAAAGTTCCTTCATACCTCAAGGATACTGCTGATTTCTTGAACAAATTGTCAGCAATAGAGGCGGACAGCTTCCCTTTTCTGTTGGTCACCATGGACGTTGTCTCCCTTTATACCTCCATCCCTCAGGATAATGCCCTACAGGTCCTGAGTGAGGTGTTCGAGAATAGACCGAGACCACATTTAATACCCACTGATTTTCTCTCAAATCTCGCCAGAATCACGATGAAGGAGTACTTCTTTATGTTTGATGGCATTTTTTATAAACAAAGAACCGGAGTGGCTATGGGGGCAACGTTTGCCCCTTCGGTCGCCAATCTCTACATGGCGGCGTTTGAAAAAACGTGGGTGGACTGTTCCCCTTTTCATTCAAAGATTTTCCAATGGTTCCGTTACATAGATGACGTGTTCATGCTATGGAGTGGCACTGAAAAAGAATTACTACAGTTTCATACGTGGTTGAACACATGCGATGAATGCATTCAATTTACCATGAAGTTTTCTACATCCTCCGTGGTTTTCTTAGATGTCATAGTCATTCAGTCCGAGGGTTCTTTTGCCACTGATTTACACATCAAGCCGACCGACCGAAATACCATTTTGGAGTATACAAGCTGCCACCCCATGGCTTTAAGAAACAATTTGCCGTTTTCCCAATTCCTCCGAATTAAGAGGAATTGTTCTACAGGAAACCGTTACAGGACCCAAGCCACGGGGTTTGGGGAGAAGCTGCGCTTACGCGGTTACCCGCACCAGGTGGTTAAAAGAGCACAGAAACGTGCCAAGTATTACAACAGAGATTGGCTGTTGGCACCGAAGGGTAGTAGTGAGGAGACCATGTCAGAGAAGAAGAGTGACCCTGTTCAAACGTGTGTGATGAGATTCACAGCACATGGAAATGCTCCTGCTACTATCTTGAAGAAGAACTGGAGGATAATTCAAACCCTTCCTTTGTTTCATGATGTCCCTTTACGGATCGCGTATACAAGGGACAAGAACCTTAAAGATTTACTAAGTCCTTCTACGTATCGCACCAGACCGCGGGAACCCACAGCTCAGCCATGGGGCTTTGTGAAGTGTGGCACTTGTAATATATGCCAGATGACGATACAGGGGTCTAGCTTCATAAACCCTGTCGACAAAAGAATGTACTATTTGAAACATCATATGACCTGTAATTCTACTTTCGTAGTGTACGCTATCTTTTGCCCGTGCAAGAAAGTGTACATAGGGAAAACAATACGTCCGTTCAAAACCAGGATGTATGAGCATCGTTCTAATCTTAAGCTCAAAAGAATCAGTGCCCCCATCGTAGAACACTGTCTGGAATTTAAGCATGATTTCCATCACTTATCCTGTATGTGTATTGACCATGAACCGTATAACGATCGGGGGGGTGATCGACACACTAGATTACTACAAAGAGAAGCCAGATGGACTTTCCAACTCAGTGCTTTAAAACCTACCGGTTTGAACGGGAACATCGGCTGGCACTCTTTTTTCTAATGTTGCTTTTTTCTGATGTTTCATCATTTTTGTGATGACGTCATGATCGCATGCTTTTAAATACGCTTGCGCGGCGTCTATTCGCTTCCGGCGCCATTTTTTCAAAGTGTTTTCAGGACTGAACACAGTGAGTACGATTTCGTATAAATGTGCAGAGACAATTGGATGTTTTGCTATCGGAGTGCTGGCTAAGCACTTGTTTCATTGTTGTCTTGCAGCTGTCATAAAAATAGGATCCCTGACGAAGCCATAAGCTGGCGAAACGGGTCCCGTCGGGCCTTATTCTGCAATCAGATAAGTGCATGATATTTTCACACACCTAGTGCTATAGAAATTAATATTGACTGTGATAACAGAAAGCACTTGGGATTGGTGTGTGGAGGGTTTTGTGACCAATGATAGAAAATCTGTCCTGCTAAGCTATACCACCACAAGAATTGACTGTTCTGTGTTGGATGCAGGTTTCTGAGGTCTTTCCCTCGAGACACATGTAAAACCAATTGCATTTAGAACCTATTATTGGGTGTTGTGTATCACATACAAGAGGTTCTTTACCATTGTTTGTTGAAGTAGTGAGTTACTATATAGAGAATGGCCACGAATGAGTGGAAAACTGTGTTCAGTTTTACCAATGATCGAGTTGATAAATTACTACAACTCCCTACACAATTTGAGAATTTACACACCTCCCATGAGCAATCGAATGCATGGGGTGATATCATCAAAAATTTCAAAACTATGATCAGTATGGAAACCAACAGTGGAATCCTTATAGAATATTGTAAGGTGGAGAGAATCCCGAGGGGCTTAAGGATGAATAAAGCCCCCCAAGCGTTTAAAGATGACCCTGAGTTTATCAGCACTTGGAACAAGATCCTGAATAAGTGCTCTTTAGACTTGATGCTACTCATAATCGAGAAGAGCTCCTCCAGCGTAAATGACTTGAAGATGAAATTGGATGAGGATATCAGTAGTTTAAAGAACACACAACCTGCTGAAGAATTTGAGTCTCAGTTGAAGCAATTAAATGATAACATGGATAAATTTAAAGAAAATCTGAAAAGAAACAAAACTAAGAAGTTTAAAAGGGATGAGAATGACTACAGTAGTCAACATGTTTATCCCTGGATGTATCCGGATGCTGCACAGAAGGGGCTCACTGGTGGCAGCAAGAGTGGTTCGGAGGGCGCGCTGTCTTCTTCGTCCTCCACTACTGATTCCAATCAGACTTTTTTACGGTCAGGACAACCTCAAAGACGCGGAAGGACCAGAGGCAGAAGAGGAGGATCACGCACACGACCGAATACAAGGTCCCAAACGAAAACAAACCAGTGGTAATTAACATATCTAGCCAGTTACTCTCGGTTGTGGAAGTGGATCTTTTAACGAAGGGACTGTCTTTTGTTCCTTCTTCAGGTTTTGATTTTTTTCAGTTCTCAGTGGATTTGGAGAAATTTTTGAGGCTCATACAATTGCGGGTTTTTTTCGGTGATAAAACAGAGCTTCATGATCGCACGATTGTGAGTCCTCATTCCACTTGGGTGCCCCCTGGCCCTGTTGACCCTGTCATTAGTGCCTTTAAGAAATGTGTTTTGAGGGATATGCACGAATGGTTTGACACCTGTCACAAGACCAAAGGCAATCTGAATGCGGCACACCGCAAAGCCTTGTCCGCTCTCCGGAAAGACGAGAACATCATGATCAAGAAAGCGGACAAGGGGGGTGCGGTGGTAGTCCTCGACAGAGAGTATTATGTTAATGAGATCCGTCAACAACTGAGCCAACTGGATGTATATGAAAAACTGGACCGGAACCCGACTATGAGGCTGCAGCGAGAAATTTTGAATTTGACAAATGCTGGTTTGACAGCGGGTTTCATTACTCAGAGGGATCATCGCTTTTTGAATAAGCAATGGCCCACGGTTCCGGTGTTTTACACGTTACCGAAAATCCATAAGAATCTTCAGTTCCCGCCTGGACGACCGATTATGTCTTCTCGCAATTCCTTGCTTGAAACTTTATCTACGTTCGTAGATCAATTTTTGAAGCACGAAGTTCCGAAAGTTCCTTCATACCTCAAGGATACTGCTGATTTCTTGAACAAATTGTCAGCAATAGAGGCGGACAGCTTCCCTTTTCTGTTGGTCACCATGGACGTTGTCTCCCTTTATACCTCCATCCCTCAGGATAATGCCCTACAGGTCCTGAGTGAGGTGTTCGAGAATAGACCGAGACCACATTTAATACCCACTGATTTTCTCTCAAATCTCGCCAGAATCACGATGAAGGAGTACTTCTTTATGTTTGATGGCATTTTTTATAAACAAAGAACCGGAGTGGCTATGGGGGCAACGTTTGCCCCTTCGGTCGCCAATCTCTACATGGCGGCGTTTGAAAAAACGTGGGTGGACTGTTCCCCTTTTCATTCAAAGATTTTCCAATGGTTCCGTTACATAGATGACGTGTTCATGCTATGGAGTGGCACTGAAAAAGAATTACTACAGTTTCATACGTGGTTGAACACATGCGATGAATGCATTCAATTTACCATGAAGTTTTCTACATCCTCCGTGGTTTTCTTAGATGTCATAGTCATTCAGTCCGAGGGTTCTTTTGCCACTGATTTACACATCAAGCCGACCGACCGAAATACCATTTTGGAGTATACAAGCTGCCACCCCATGGCTTTAAGAAACAATTTGCCGTTTTCCCAATTCCTCCGAATTAAGAGGAATTGTTCTACAGGAAACCGTTACAGGACCCAAGCCACGGGGTTTGGGGAGAAGCTGCGCTTACGCGGTTACCCGCACCAGGTGGTTAAAAGAGCACAGAAACGTGCCAAGTATTACAACAGAGATTGGCTGTTGGCACCGAAGGGTAGTAGTGAGGAGACCATGTCAGAGAAGAAGAGTGACCCTGTTCAAACGTGTGTGATGAGATTCACAGCACATGGAAATGCTCCTGCTACTATCTTGAAGAAGAACTGGAGGATAATTCAAACCCTTCCTTTGTTTCATGATGTCCCTTTACGGATCGCGTATACAAGGGACAAGAACCTTAAAGATTTACTAAGTCCTTCTACGTATCGCACCAGACCGCGGGAACCCACAGCTCAGCCATGGGGCTTTGTGAAGTGTGGCACTTGTAATATATGCCAGATGACGATACAGGGGTCTAGCTTCATAAACCCTGTCGACAAAAGAATGTACTATTTGAAACATCATATGACCTGTAATTCTACTTTCGTAGTGTACGCTATCTTTTGCCCGTGCAAGAAAGTGTACATAGGGAAAACAATACGTCCGTTCAAAACCAGGATGTATGAGCATCGTTCTAATCTTAAGCTCAAAAGAATCAGTGCCCCCATCGTAGAACACTGTCTGGAATTTAAGCATGATTTCCATCACTTATCCTGTATGTGTATTGACCATGAACCGTATAACGATCGGGGGGGTGATCGACACACTAGATTACTACAAAGAGAAGCCAGATGGACTTTCCAACTCAGTGCTTTAAAACCTACCGGTTTGAACGGGAACATCGGCTGGCACTCTTTTTTCTAATGTTGCTTTTTTCTGATGTTTCATCATTTTTGTGATGACGTCATGATCGCATGCTTTTAAATACGCTTGCGCGGCGTCTATTCGCTTCCGGCGCCATTTTTTCAAAGTGTTTTCAGGACTGAACACAGTGAGTACGATTTCGTATAAATGTGCAGAGACAATTGGATGTTTTGCTATCGGAGTGCTGGCTAAGCACTTGTTTCATTGTTGTCTTGCAGCTGTCATAAAAATAGGATCCCTGACGAAGCCATAAGCTGGCGAAACGGGTCCCGTCGGGCCTTATTCTGCAATCAGATAAGTGCATGATATTTTCACACACCTAGTGCTATAGAAATTAATATTGACTGTGATAACAGAAAGCACTTGGGATTGGTGTGTGGAGGGTTTTGTGACCAATGATAGAAAATCTGTCCTGCTAAGCTATACCACCACAAGAATTGACTGTTCTGTGTTGGATGCAGGTTTCTGAGGTCTTTCCCTCGAGACACATGTAAAACCAATTGCATTTAGAACCTATTATTGGGTGTTGTGTATCACATACAAGAGGTTCTTTACCATTGTTTGTTGAAGTAGTGAGTTACTATATAGAGAATGGCCACGAATGAGTGGAAAACTGTGTTCAGTTTTACCAATGATCGAGTTGATAAATTACTACAACTCCCTACACAATTTGAGAATTTACACACCTCCCATGAGCAATCGAATGCATGGGGTGATATCATCAAAAATTTCAAAACTATGATCAGTATGGAAACCAACAGTGGAATCCTTATAGAATATTGTAAGGTGGAGAGAATCCCGAGGGGCTTAAGGATGAATAAAGCCCCCCAAGCGTTTAAAGATGACCCTGAGTTTATCAGCACTTGGAACAAGATCCTGAATAAGTGCTCTTTAGACTTGATGCTACTCATAATCGAGAAGAGCTCCTCCAGCGTAAATGACTTGAAGATGAAATTGGATGAGGATATCAGTAGTTTAAAGAACACACAACCTGCTGAAGAATTTGAGTCTCAGTTGAAGCAATTAAATGATAACATGGATAAATTTAAAGAAAATCTGAAAAGAAACAAAACTAAGTAGTTTAAAAGGGATGAGAATGACTACAGTAGTCAACATGTTTATCCCTGGATGTATCCGGATGCTGCACAGAAGGGGCTCACTGGTGGCAGCAAGAGTGGTTCGGAGGGCGCGCTGTCTTCTTCGTCCTCCACTACTGATTCCAATCAGACTTTTTTACGGTCAGGACAACCTCAAAGACGCGGAAGGACCAGAGGCAGAAGAGGAGGATCACGCACACGACCGAATACAAGGTCCCAAACGAAAACAAACCAGTGGTAATTAACATATCTAGCCAGTTACTCTCGGTTGTGGAAGTGGATCTTTTAACGAAGGGACTGTCTTTTGTTCCTTCTTCAGGTTTTGATTTTTTTCAGTTCTCAGTGGATTTGGAGAAATTTTTGAGGCTCATACAATTGCGGGTTTTTTTCGGTGATAAAACAGAGCTTCATGATCGCACGATTGTGAGTCCTCATTCCACTTGGGTGCCCCCTGGCCCTGTTGACCCTGTCATTAGTGCCTTTAAGAAATGTGTTTTGAGGGATATGCACGAATGGTTTGACACCTGTCACAAGACCAAAGGCAATCTGAATGCGGCACACCGCAAAGCCTTGTCCGCTCTCCGGAAAGACGAGAACATCATGATCAAGAAAGCGGACAAGGGGGGTGCGGTGGTAGTCCTCGACAGAGAGTATTATGTTAATGAGATCCGTCAACAACTGAGCCAACTGGATGTATATGAAAAACTGGACCGGAACCCGACTATGAGGCTGCAGCGAGAAATTTTGAATTTGACAAATGCTGGTTTGACAGCGGGTTTCATTACTCAGAGGGATCATCGCTTTTTGAATAAGCAATGGCCCACGGTTCCGGTGTTTTACACGTTACCGAAAATCCATAAGAATCTTCAGTTCCCGCCTGGACGACCGATTATGTCTTCTCGCAATTCCTTGCTTGAAACTTTATCTACGTTCGTAGATCAATTTTTGAAGCACGAAGTTCCGAAAGTTCCTTCATACCTCAAGGATACTGCTGATTTCTTGAACAAATTGTCAGCAATAGAGGCGGACAGCTTCCCTTTTCTGTTGGTCACCATGGACGTTGTCTCCCTTTATACCTCCATCCCTCAGGATAATGCCCTACAGGTCCTGAGTGAGGTGTTCGAGAATAGACCGAGACCACATTTAATACCCACTGATTTTCTCTCAAATCTCGCCAGAATCACGATGAAGGAGAACTTCTTTATGTTTGATGGCATTTTTTATAAACAAAGAACCGGAGTGGCTATGGGGGCAACGTTTGCCCCTTCGGTCGCCAATCTCTACATGGCGGCGTTTGAAAAAAACGTGGGTGGACTGTTCCCCTTTTCATTCAAAGATTTTCCAATGGTTCCGTTACATAGATGACGTGTTCATGCTATGGAGTGGCACTGAAAAAGAATTACTACAGTTTCATACGTGGTTGAACACATGCGATGAATGCATTCAATTTACCATGAAGTTTTCTACATCCTCCGTGGTTTTCTTAGATGTCATAGTCATTCAGTCCGAGGGTTCTTTTGCCACTGATTTACACATCAAGCCGACCGACCGAAATACCATTTTGGAGTATACAAGCTGCCACCCCATGGCTTTAAGAAACAATTTGCCGTTTTCCCAATTCCTCCGAATTAAGAGGAATTGTTCTACAGGAAACCGTTACAGGACCCAAGCCACGGGGTTTGGGGAGAAGCTGCGCTTACGCGGTTACCCGCACCAGGTGGTTAAAAGAGCACAGAAACGTGCCAAGTATTACAACAGAGATTGGCTGTTGGCACCGAAGGGTAGTAGTGAGGAGACCATGTCAGAGAAGAAGAGTGACCCTGTTCAAACGTGTGTGATGAGATTCACAGCACATGGAAATGCTCCTGCTACTATCTTGAAGAAGAACTGGAGGATAATTCAAACCCTTCCTTTGTTTCATGATGTCCCTTTACGGATCGCGTATACAAGGGACAAGAACCTTAAAGATTTACTAAGTCCTTCTACGTATCGCACCAGACCGCGGGAACCCACAGCTCAGCCATGGGGCTTTGTGAAGTGTGGCACTTGTAATATATGCCAGATGACGATACAGGGGTCTAGCTTCATAAACCCTGTCGACAAAAGAATGTACTATTTGAAACATCATATGACCTGTAATTCTACTTTCGTAGTGTACGCTATCTTTTGCCCGTGCAAGAAAGTGTACATAGGGAAAACAATACGTCCGTTCAAAACCAGGATGTATGAGCATCGTTCTAATCTTAAGCTCAAAAGAATCAGTGCCCCCATCGTAGAACACTGTCTGGAATTTAAGCATGATTTCCATCACTTATCCTGTATGTGTATTGACCATGAACCGTATAACGATCGGGGGGGTGATCGACACACTAGATTACTACAAAGAGAAGCCAGATGGACTTTCCAACTCAGTGCTTTAAAACCTACCGGTTTGAACGGGAACATCGGCTGGCACTCTTTTTTCTAATGTTGCTTTTTTCTGATGTTTCATCATTTTTGTGATGACGTCATGATCGCATGCTTTTAAATACGCTTGCGCGGCGTCTATTCGCTTCCGGCGCCATTTTTTCAAAGTGTTTTCAGGACTGAACACAGTGAGTACGATTTCGTATAAATGTGCAGAGACAATTGGATGTTTTGCTATCGGAGTGCTGGCTAAGCACTTGTTTCATTGTTGTCTTGCAGCTGTCATAAAAATAGGATCCCTGACGAAGCCATAAGCTGGCGAAACGGGTCCCGTCGGGCCTTATTCTGCAATCAGATAAGTGCATGATATTTTCACACACCTAGTGCTATAGAAATTAATATTGACTGTGATAACAGAAAGCACTTGGGATTGGTGTGTGGAGGGTTTTGTGACCAATGATAGAAAATCTGTCCTGCTAAGCTATACCACCACAAGAATTGACTGTTCTGTGTTGGATGCAGGTTTCTGAGGTCTTTCCCTCGAGACACATGTAAAACCAATTGCATTTAGAACTTATTTTAATTGTGCCAAATGTTATAGCAGTGAAAGAGCTTCAATAACTACTTCAATTATCACATAAATTTATTTTTTACTGATGTCAAATATGCCTCCACCAGCCAATGTAACTTGAAAAGGCTGTGTGAATAATTTGCTTGCATATAGTATCATCATTTTATCTGCTTTTTTATTTTTTCAAAGTGACTTTAGTGCTCATAACTTGACTTAAAACTTCTTGCCCATGAAGTTAATAATAGAAGTAAGAAATAACTTAGCTTTGAAGTCGCTTGGTTGTCAGCTTTCTCTTTTCTTTACTTTGTTTGAGTGCTAATCTGTATTGGGAAGGGACTGGCCAACATAGTAGATGACAGCAGATAAAGACCCAAATGGTCCATCCAGCCTGCCTAACCTGATTCATTTTGCATTTTTTATTTTTTTTTCTTCTTAGCTATTTCTGGGCAAGTATCCAAAGCTCTACCCGATACTGTGCTTGGGTTCCAAATGCTGAAGTCTCCGTCAAAGCTCACTCCAGCCCATCTACACCCTCCCAGCCATTGAAGCCCTCCCCAGCCCATCCTCAACCAAAGGCCATATACAGACACATACCATGCAAGTCTGCCAAGTACTGGCCTTAGTTCTTTAATATTTACTATTACTTTCTGATTCTAGATCCTCTGTTTTCATCCCACGCTTCTTTGAACTCTATCACCGTTTTCCTTTCCACCACCTCTCTTGGGAGCACATTCCAGGAATCCACCACCCTCTCTGTAAAGTAGAATTTTCTTATATTGCTCTTGAATCTATCATCCCTCAACCTCAAATTATGTCCTCTGGTTTTACTATTTTCCTTTCTCTGGAAAAGATTTTGTTCTTTGTTAATACCTTTCAAGTATTTGAACATCTGAATCATAGTATTTGAACATTGCATTAGGGTTTTTCAAGATCAGCCCCCTCTTGTTTACTAACATGCACCATCCCGATTCACTCTTCAGTTCAGATGATACTATATGCCAGCAAATGATTCACACAGCCTTTTCAAGTTACAATGGCTGGTGGAGGCATATCTGACATCTGTAAAAAAAATTTTGTGTAATAATTGAAGTACACTTCTCCCTCCGTATTCGCGGTTTCTGCACTCGCAGTTTCACTTATTCGTGATTTTTCAGATGCTGACTCCGCCCCAAAAATTACATCATGAGTAAAGTTCCTTTTCTTTTACTGTACCGATAAAAAAGTTTAACGCTTACCAACATTCACTCTGAAAATTGCTGCTTCCATGCTTTCTCCCACAAAATCACTGTTTAAAATCTTTCACCCTCAAAATCACTGCTTCCCAGGGTGCACAGAGTAAAACACTACTTTCCAGCATCCATATAGAGAAATGCTGCTTCCCAGAATGCATGGAGAAAATCACTATTGCCCTGAAATTCGCTCAGGATCTCTGAGAATCGCTGCTTGCCTGCTATACTGTACAGTAAGCCCGAAAATCGCTGAGAATAGCTGCTTGCCTGCTATTAGCCCTAAATTCATTGGGAATTGCTGCTTGCCTGCTACAAGCCCTAAAATTGCTGGGATATTGCCTCTCCTTCAGACTTTTTTCAAAAAACTGTGAATAACATAAAAAGTTATTTGTGGTTTTTCAGTATTCGTGGCTATGTTCCACCCTTATCCACCACGAATATGGAGGGAGAAGTGTAGTCATTTAAGTTCTTTCACTGCTATACATTTAGCATATTACATTCTTTTGTAGAAGTGCTAAGCACGCCTAGAGGCTATATTGGTCCTATTTTAATTGTGGCATTCTACTTTGCAGGTGCACCTTGATGATCTTACAATGAAGTCACCATTGTGCAGCTGCACACCTCCATTTGCATTGAACTAGAAGCTAGTATCTGTTTTTTTTTCTGTTTTTACCTTTTTGCAAATGAAGTTATCTGTGGGAATTGAACTCACATTCTCAGGGTGTGAGGCATCTGCTCTAACCACTAGGCCACTCCTCTATTCCACTCCATTCTAAGAGTGCCCTGAACTGAAATTGCACCCCGTGGAACATGTCTCCTGGTGTTCCAGCCTTAACCACTATGCCATAACCACCACAGAAAAGATCATGGATAGGGGTGATTTTTATGCCCCTGTTTCCCTTGCACCCTGTATGACTACACTGATTGCAAAGCTTTTGAGGCAACCATGCATAATAATTAAAGATATGCTGAAAATTTGACTACTTTGTGGTTCCCCACCCCTACAGTATAGTCATAGGAAAGTTGTGCTATTACTGTTAATATATTCATTGTAGTCCTACCTCATAATGTTTTCACTCATGTTTTAGCAACTTTCACTCTCATTCTTTGCCAAAAATGAGTTTTACAAAACAAAAAAAGTATTGATTAGCAAGTTCATATTTTTGTCTTAACTTATCAATAGAATAAATCTACAGAAATATTTAAATAATGTTATTAAACACATTTTAAAATAAAATATTATCTTAACATGTAGACTAGTATATAATTGTATGGGTGGGAGAAAATTAAATTGGGACTGCAAATTTATTAGGATTTATTTATCACCTTTTTCAAGAAATTCACCCAAGGTTATTTGCAAAATAAAGTATAATAAATGATGTGTTATATAATTCAGATAATTTTATGCAGATGCATTTGTAAGACAAATACCCCCAATCAAAAATTGTTCTACAGTTTATCTGTACCTTCTTCTTTTATGGTTCTAAAAATTATGATTGCAATTAATCCAGTTCAAATAATGTGTACTTTATAGGGAAAATGGGATAGCACTGTATATTAGAAAGAGCCATTCAACAATCCTGAGGAAACCAAGGGGGAAAAACCCAAGATGCCTCCCATATTGAAAATTAGGGTCGATCCACAAATACAGTCTTAAATCTACCCTCTTTCTTTTTAAAGATCCAAACCATAGTCGTTAAGCCCCCTATAATTATCTACTCTATTTGTGACAAGCATGGGCTAATCAGTCTCTCAGGGAGTTTTCCTGCTGATCCTTGGAAGGCAGGCCTATGCTTCACACTTTTTATCAAGCTATTTTGCAGGCAATATCATATGGAAGGCAACTAAAGGTCATTATCCTCATCTAGCTCAGAAGTATGCTGAATTAGGAAGGAAAAAAATACATAAAATGGAAGGCAAGGTATAATTATTTTGAAGTGCAAAAGAAAACACGTCAGTTATCTTTCTTTCAGCAAAACAAAAAGAAAAAGGTTCTAGAAGATTGTCATTCCCAATTAAGAGACTAGAAATAACATCTGAAGAAATCAGAGGGACTTTAATTGAGGCTCTTGCCTTTAATTGTGTGTTATTCCCTCTTGGACACCAAGATCTGTCAGTTTAGAATCCAGGGAATTGAGTGAGGAAGAAAGTAAACCTCTAGGAATGGACATGGAGCATATTTCTCCACTTAAAACAGAAAGGGAATAAAGAACATAGTAGATGACATTAAAACATATAGCAGTGCTAGATGAGAAAGTCAGGCACAAGGCAGCAATAGAGAAAGAGAAAACATGAGAAGTGCCAGTTTAAAAAAAAAATCATAGTCTGGCAGATATTTTACAATTGCCTTTTAAATCTTTATTTTTACTTTAATATAAAAGGTGTGTAAATGTAAAGTCTATTTCAATTAAAATATGATTGTGAATTGTTTGATGGGTAATGAAAGATTAATTTCCTATCTTCTCAATTCATTTTACACATTTTAAAAATAATATTCTTAGCACAAATTAGAATTTTGAACATGTATACATTGATTGTGTGTGCATTAAATTGCTGTTCAACATGTGTTAAATCAATTTTGTGCACATTACGGGGTCCTGTTATTCAATCACATTAGAATATGGGCTCAACATGTTTTAACGCCGGACTTTCCTGTGCACAAAGCCCAGGATGTGGCAGTACTGTAGGCATTTTTCAATTAATTTCCTTTCAGGCCATGAGCTAATGTTCAAGAGCATTTAGGAGATGTTGAGTCTTTCCACTTTAACTCTGCATTAACCTGGTACAGTAAAAGAAAAGGAACTTTACTCATGATGTAATTTTTGGGGCGGAGTCAGCATCTGAAAAATCACGAATAAGTGAAACTGCGAGTGCAGAAACCGCGAATACGGAGGGAGAAGTGTACTTCAATTATTACACAAAATTTTTTTTACAGATGTCAGATATGCCTCCACCAGCCATTGTAACTTGAAAAGGCTGTGTGAATCATTTGCTGGCATATAGTATCATCTGAACTGAAGAGTGAATCGGGATGGTGCATGTTAGTAAACAAGAGGGGGCTGATCTTGAAAAAGCCTAATGCAATGTTCAAATACTATGATTCAGATGTTCAAATACTTGAAAGGTATTAACAAAGAACAAAATCTTTTCCAGAGAAAGGAAAATAGTAAAACCAGAGGACATAATTTGAGGTTGAGGGATGATAGATTCAAGAGCAATATAAGAAAATTCTACTTTACATGAGCTAATCTGGACATGCTAGCTTTTCAACACTTCCACACCTATTCCCCATTCCCCAAAGTAACAATGAATAAATAATATGAGTTTAGCGTTTATTGTCAAGCAAATTACAGCAAAACATTTTAACGTGTTTTACGGTAAGACTTTTCTCTTGTGTTAAACATGAATTAGTGCTTAACATGGTTTGGTATGAAAAAGGGCCCCTAACTTTTTTAAGGTGAACTAATGAAACAAATATACACAAATTATTGTCCTTAATGGGTATTAAAATATTGTCTTCAGTAAGTTTTTCTTCTTAAGGATATATCTATTGCCAAGGCTAATGCATAGTGCCCTGGAGCACCTGATACAGGAAACAGAAAAATACTGAACATATCCACTGGTAATATTTGTGAACAGTCAGTGTTCCAAAGAGACTTCTAAAGAGATTTTATACTTGGCCTTTTGGAAATTGCTTAGCTTCCCATCTCTTCCCATTTTTTAGAAATCATGGACTCAATTATCACCTGGCAGAAAGACAAGATACGGAACACACCTCCCCTGTCCATACTATAATCTAAGATGAACTTTTTTCTCAGTTATATGCCATAGGTAAAGAAAATCCTCAGTTCCAGCTGAATATAATAGCTAAGTCTTATTTAGATTGTAAGCTCCTTTGAACAGGAATTGTCCTCTTCGTGACTCTGTACTATGCTGCATACGTCTGGTAGCGCTATAGAAATAATTATTAATAGTAATAGCAAGTAGTAAAAAAAAAAATTGGACAACACTAACCAAGAACTACAGCAGCAAGGAAAAGTTTAGAAGGTCACCTTTAGGGTTTCCAAGCAGAAAGCAAAACTGAAACAACAACAAAAAACTTCCTTGTTTAAAAGAAAGACAGAAAACAGGAAAAGAGCATAAGGAATAGAGGAATGAACAAAGGTCCGCTATGCTTTTTAGTGCGCGATAAATATTATTGCGTGCTAAACACACACTAAACGCTAACGTGTGCATGTTATCCTATGGACACGTTAGCGATTAGCGCATGCGTTGATTTAGCGTGTGCTAAATCTGCGCTAAAATGCTTAGCGCACCTTTGCAAAAGAGGACAATAGTAAATGGGACAATCTATGGGGCTGGTCAACAGTTTATTTAATGTTTATACCACCTTCCAAATGAATATCATGGCTGTTAACAATAAAAAGTTAAATTTACCAAAACGGAACTACCGGTAAACATTAAAATGGAACTAGGACAAATGAGCTAAGACAAAGACAAAAAGAATACACAAAGTCCCAAAAAGGAAGGGGAGTGAGTTGCACCACAATGCGTTCCAAAACACTGTTTAACAGGACACAGAAGGGAAGGTCAAATAAAATTATAAAAGCTTACAAATTCCAAATATTTTTTTTTAAGTTTAAAGAAGAAGAAGAAGCTTTAAAAGTTTAAAAAATTGCTGGCATAGCAAAATTTTTAACCTTTTCCTAAATTTCTAGTAAGATAGTTCTAGCTAAGATCAATTGGACAAGAATTCCAATAAATTAGTGCTACAGAACTAAAAACAAAGTGCCATGATGAATCAAATTCAGTTAGCTAAGCAACCAAATGTTCTACAGCAAACTGAGTAAAAGAGTAATTGTTGCAAAAGATCAATAATGTCATAGCTGTCACTCTATCCAGTTCCAGTAGGAACATTTGAGACCAGTCTTGCCTTTCAATGTACAGTATAAATCTCACAAAGGGGCCCTTTTACCAAACTGTGGTAAAAAAAACAACAAAAAAACCCATACCCCTAGGGCATCCTTATCAAGTCATTCCTGTGCACCAAGGTCATTTTATTTCCACCAGGATTTTTCTATTTTCCCCATTAATGCACTAATTTTCCTATTAGCATGTGATCATTAGTGCATAAGCCCCTACCACACACTAACCCCCACACTATTTGGTTAGCAAATGGCACTGTATCTGCATTAACCAATTAGCACAGATGACACCCACTCTCCACCCCAGATATGTCCCCAGTGCTAAAAAATAATTTTTGTTTTTTAGCACATAGGTAGTACACGCACATGCAAACCTTTTGGGGGTGCCTGAGCATGTACATGCCTCAAAAAGCATTTTTTTTCTGTGGTAAGCATATATTACAGTGGTGTGGCCATGGGTGTGCCTGGGCGGGCACATGCCTACCCATTTTGAATTTAGGGAAACCCAGCCCGCTAGCCAAAGACTTCTGGCATCTGTCCTTTCCTGTATCTCCTGTCAGCAATTGGGGGGGGGGGGGGTGAGATCTCAACTGCGCTTTCTCTTAAATCCTATTCTTCACTGGCAGCAAGCAGGGACTCATCTCTTGAGTGCTCTGTTACCCAGACATCTTAGGAGAATTTATGGAATAAGTTACGAGGGGATGCTGAAAAGTTCTCAGCCCAACCAACTTCCTAAATTCTGAACGTTATTTTGCCACTGTAGCTGAAAAGAGTGTTATCTTATTTCTTTAAGTGCCAATTTGCAGTAACAAAATTCTATGTTTTGACATTGTTTCAGATCATTGATTGAACCAAATCCATGTTAGTGCTGCCCGATTTCCGATTCGAATTGATTACTTTAGTACTTTAGCTCTGCACATATGGTTAGACTCTGGCTTTACCCCTTTTATGTTAATGATGACAAGGAAGAACTGTGTGCACACCCAAGGATGAGGGGAATGGCCCAGCTCTTTCTTTGTGAGTAGGATTCATTCATGAAGATCTCTGCTACTTCACTGATTTCCCCATAAATCAACTTATGGTAACAAAGGCATAATAATGTAAATCTGAACGTAGTGTATTGGGAGATAGATTCATAGTGCACATTAACAGTAATTGTGTGGATAACTCCCCATGCATCATTTTGAAAAGGTGTCCCAATGTGTCATAATTACTCATTTACCATGTTGCATGTATTTCAGCAGATGTGCGCTTCAGTTCATTGAATTTTTCCTACTAGCAGAATCTTTAGTAAAACATTATCAATGTTAAAACATTATAGTCAACATATACAGTATATATTTTTCATTTTTAGTGGCAGCTGCAGAAGTTAACTGTTTCATGTATGTCCAGTGCCCCAATTAGCAGAAGCAGAATCACCAAGTATATCTATACATCAGCAACCACCAACATTATATAGGGCTGGTGATATTGAGCCACTATCAATGTAGCTATGGAGATAATTCTATATATGGTACCGAACATTAGGTGGTACTTGTGTGCTAAAGTTTTGGTGTGAAAAAGTATTCTAATAGATACAAAGCACCAAAACGAGGTGGAAATATTAGATCTGCTCAAAAACACACCATTCACAGAATAGCACCTAGGGAGCAAATTCTATAAATGGCGTACCGATTTTAGGCAGCCTATTGCTGCCAGAAAGCCAATCAGGAGGCATGATTTTGAAAAACATCTCCCGAGGCAGACCGCCTAGATTGTAGGCGCCTCCGGGAACCTAGTGAGACGAGAAGGGCCACCTAACCTCGCCTAAGGCTAGGCATGGGTGTGGTTTCACCCAGAAGTGGCCTTAGGCGAGCTTAAGTGGCCCTAGGTGACCCTAGGCCCCCCCCTTGGCCAGTGGAAGGCGCCAGAAATGTGGGCCAGCAAAATGTGGCCTACATTTCTTGCGCCTTCAAGTAAACACAGCCGTTGAATTGATCGGCAAGGAAACCTCTATGCCACGATCAGTTTAGCAGCTGTGGCAGGGACCCGTGGTGGAGGTTGTTCTTCTTGGTGTTGGATAGCAAAAAAAATGAGTTCTGAGTGAGATTGTATGGCAGAAGAGAGATTCAGAGAATGCCAGTGTGAGAGAAAGTGAGACAGACTGTAAGAGTGTCAAACAGGAGAGACTGTGTGAGAGATTGGGAGAGTGAGAGACTGTTCAGTGAGAAAGGGTGTGATAAGGAGAGTGTGTGACCACCAGAGTAAGTGTGTGAGTCTGAGAGTGGGTCTCTGAGAGAGTGTGGGAGTGAAAATGGGTGTGTTAGTGGAAAGATGGGAGTCTAATTACTCCCTAAGGGAGACTGAAACTTTAGTCGAGCTCTGCCTGTGCTATGAGTCTCATGTCTTTGGACATAATGAGCGCAGGACATAATGAGTTGCCATGAGGGCCTGGACTCATATCTGTGACACCCTCCATAGGTGAGCATCATGCACTACTGATCACTATGTAAGCCTACGCAGGTAGCCTGTGCTCCTTAATGCTCAAGAACTGTGAGGGGACCACCAATGACCTCTTAATTTGAGGATCCCCTCCCCCAACCCTTCTTGCAAGCAGTCTCTTGATATTGTCTGCCAATAAATAATTAGAAGAGATATAAAGAAATAGAAGTGGTTTTATACATATATATATGTATTGAAAAATAATTTCTTGCCAATATATTATTATGTACCTACATCATCAAAATAGGCATGAGAAATATAATGTGATCAGTGCCCTCATAATACTACAGATGTTTGATTGGTGGAAGCAAGGGCCTATCACCTGACCCCATTCTCCACAATGTTGTTTTTGCAAGCACTTTGGGGTGTACAGGGACCTGGAATCCCTCAGGTGCAGATACAAGAGGGTGAACAAGATAACCCGGCCCTCATCCGGTGCACAAGATGGCGCCTCAGCCACCAACATAAGTCGCCTCCCCCAGCACCTCTACAACTGACCAGGTCTCCCATCATGTCCTAGATGTCATGCTCTGCACTTGCTATCCCCAGGACATTCGACAATGAGATGACATAAGAACATAAGAACATAAGAACATAAGCAGTGCCTCTGCCGGGTCAGACCACAGGTCCATCCTGCCCAGCAGTCCGCTCCCGCGGTGGCCAAAAACAGGTCAAGGCCTGTCTGAATCATCAGAAGGGCTCCCCTGTCACCTTGGTTTCCCATTTAAGTTCTGCCCTCCTATCGAAGTCCTAGCCCTCCGGTCTTGCACATGCACGACCAGGTTGGTTTACTCAGTACCCCACGATCCCTCTATCTCTCAGGAATCCATCCAATCCCTGCTTGAATCCCTGTACCGTACTCTGCCTGATCACTTCCTCCGGAAGCGCATGGGAAGAATTGTGGCGGGGGAAGGCAGGCATACATGCAAAGTACCTATTGGTTATAACATATACATTCTCTCACACACTCATAAATTGTTCATTGTTGCAGCTTGGCAAAAAAACACATTCACCAACAGCGGGTATCAAACCCCCAAACCCTAGCACTGCAGCACTTCGTCCCAAAGCACTACATCAAAGCATCAACTGACAGAAGGGAAATGGATAAAAGACAACACAGTAACAGAGGCCACTCACTATATCCCTGGTCCTTTCAACTGATAACCCCTCAACCCCCCCCCCCCCCTTATTGCACTCTTTGCACATACCACAGTCAGCTGCACAGGTTGGAAAGCTGCCTTGTAAACCATACCAGAAACTCTGAAACCTGCATGCCAGTCTATATTAAAAGTCCTATCTATGCTTCATTGCAGCACCACCCTACCCTCCTTCCACAGCCAGGCCTCCTATCAGGGTTCTATCCTATGTCATGTCATTGCTGCCACTCCTCAGAGTTCACTCCCTTGTGCATGGGAAATACACTTGTTGCTCTGCTATACCTGTGCCATTCATGCATCTATTTGTGGAGAGTGTATTTTCTTGTGTATATACTGCCTCTTTGTACTTGCGCTTTTGATATTATTGTTGTTCCTGTTACCTGGTTATACCCTTTCTAATAAAAATGATTTAAAAAACCAAACAAACTTGTGCCATTCCCTGTCAACTGTTCTAGTATGCAACGCATGCATGATGTGGTCATCCTAACTTTATGTTTTTACCACACACAGGCCAAGGACAGCACGCTGCTGAGGATCTGGCCCAGGAGGTGGCTCATGAGGCAGCAGAGGAGGCAGTAGTAGATGTGGCTATGGAGGATGTGGCAGTGGTAGAGACAGTGAAGGATGTGATGTGGAGGAGGTGGTGGACTAGGGTTGGTGGGAGGTACCGGAAGACATCTACACAGACATGCCATCTCTGGAGGGGGATGAGGATGGGAGTATGGAGGCAGCTTCCACCTACACCACTGTGCAGGCAACCCAGAAACCAGCAGCTAAACGCCAAAATGTGGCAATCTTGGGCCCTGTCCCACATCAGGCCTCTGGAGAGGCTGTAAAGTGTCCTGACTTTCATTCAGTTGCTTCTCAGCACTGACACCAGTGAGAGCTCTGACACTGACTCTGAGGCTGCAGAAGCTGCCTCATGTGCTTCTGAACAGGCTAGAGGGGGGTTAGGGGAGCTCCAAGGGAATGTTCAAGAGGGCGGGGCCAAGCCAAGGGAGGGAAGGGGAAAGTAGGCAAGGGGTCTTACCCTGTTGCTGTGTGTGGGGAGGGAGTGTATGGGTGTGTGGTAGGGGAGGGGGAGGAGGAGGGATAGTGTGGGTGTGTGGTGGGGAGGGGAGGAGTGTGTAGGTGTGTGGTAGGGAGAGGGAAGGGTGATGTGGTGGTGGTGTTGCTAGGGGTATGACACATGTTGACCATGAATAACATTTCATTTCACTGATCCTTACTGGAATTTTGTCAGAAATATCTGTTGCTTGGTATACACCCTGGTGTTGGGAGGGAAGGGGCACTGGGACAGGCTGTATATTTTGGAGAATAAGATTAGAGAGAATGCAGCAGACCATGAATATCTGAGCCATCTTCTCTGGTCAGTAGAACAGCTTCCCATCCCCTTCTTCAAATGACCTAAGGTGAGTTCAAGGACAGTTCTGGTGCTCCTGTATAGCCTATTGCCCCCTATTCTACCCTAGTGCAGCATTTTGTGGGTGCACTAGGGTAGACGTTTTCAGACCAGGGCTGTACATGGAGATGGTCATGAGGCGATGGGTATGATCAATAGAGTTGGTATGTCCTTGTGCAGCTTACCTAGCAGCCAAACAACATTGAACTCCCCTCAGGTTGCTCTCCTGTACATTCCAAAAGGATATTGCTGTTTTTGGTGGAGCCAGTGTATCAGGCACACACAGATGAGACAATCAGCACTCCCTATGAAGCTCCAGGCATGCGGCACAGACTGAATGTTACAGCACAGCTACAGAGAGCACAGTGAGTGAATGTGTGGAAATAGAAGTGAAGGGGACAGGTAGAAATGCAGATCTGTAGTAAGAATGTCAGGGAGGTGAGATGGCAGATAGCTTTGTGGGTGTGGGGTGAGAAATGAGCTGCACAGGAACGGGGATAATGGGAATCCCGTGGGATGCATGGGGATCCTATGGATTCCCCCTTTAGGTCATAGGGAACCCATAGGGATGCCCCCTCGGGTTGTGGGGATCCCATGGGGACCCCCCTCATGGTCTCGTGGATCCTGCTGGGTTGGAGGCAACTCGAGCCAAGGGGCTCAAATATCTTGGTGCACACGCCTCCTTTCCCTGCTTTCCATCTGGCTCCTCTATGCAGCATGCAGCAGTCCCAGAACGCCACCTGTAGCTGACCTGGAAGTCTTCCCCCGACATCAGAGCTGATGTAGGGAAGGCTTTGCGTCAGCCACGTGCAGAGTGTAGGGCTGGAAAGCAGGAAGGTACAGTCTTGCGGGAGGGGGGAGAAAAGGAGGGAGGGAGTGAGCGGGCACATGCATGTTGCACCAAGGAGGAAGTGCATTGGGACATGGGGAGGGCCCAAACGTGGGACACAGAAGGGAAGGAGGGAGTACGTTTTTGGACACAGAAGAAGGGAGGGGGCATGAGCTTGGGATAGCAACAGAAGAATTTGCAGAAGACGGGAAAGCAGAAAAAAAAAAAAAAACTAGGATCAACTTGATGGAAAAATAAGTCTCCAGACAACAAAGGTAAAAAATGAATTTATTGACTAAAATATGTTAGCTTTGGGAAATGTATATAGCAGATGTCTTTGTATAGTGTTCAAAAGAAAAGGAAATGCATTTCTGGCTTTATTTCTACAGTGCTGAAGTACTTGCTGACCCTTGCTGTGGCTGGTGGGGATCTCCAAGCACCGCAAGCAGATGACCTCCTCCAAAGATGGCCAGAACTCCCCTCCACCAAACGCAGAAGTCGCTGGCAGCATCCCTGAGCCACTGAGGTGCCAGCATCTGTGACTCAGGGACACTACTGCTGACTACTAAGCTTGGAAAAAAGGGACCTCTGGCTACCTGCAGAGAAAGCCCTCAGCTGACATAGCTTGGGGGTCCTCATCAGCTGAGTATTTATATTTTATACTTACATTAGAGGCTCTGGCAGAAACCCATTTACAAAGTATGTATTCTTCCCAATTTATATTTCCAAATTAATAAAGTGTCTTTGCTTATTTGTAAATGGGTCTCTACTAGAGCCTTTAATTCAGTAGCATAATAAAATGAAATAACTACTTCTGAAGTTTATAGGGATGGGTGGGGACAGATTTAATTACTTGTAGGGACAAGCGGGGACAGATTTGATTCCAGTGGGGATGGGTGGGGATGGTTTTTGACTCCAGTGGGGATGGGCGAAGATAGGTTTGATTCTACTGGGGAAGGGCGGGAATGGGCTTGATTTCTGTGCCTGTGCAACTCTCTAAAATGGGTGCAGTAGAGAAGTACAGTAGTGCAGGTTAGGTTAATATGCACATTGGAACACAGAGAGCTGGACAGTGTACAACACTCTGTGACTCTTCAGTTATTAACACCAATGCTTGGCTCAAGCTTTCCCACATAGACAGATCGCTAATAGATTAAAAATGAGTGTGTCACTAACTTATACGCTATTAAAACTGGTCTAAGTACAGGCATCCAGGAAAACAGCAAAGCTTGATCATCTTAGTTTTTGTTATAGTACTTGAACATTCAGACCGTAATCACACCCATGGAGCGCCCACGGAATATCTCTATTTTGGACGTGTTCACATGGACTTAGGGCCGTCCTAGACTTTTTTTTTTTTTTTAATACATTTGATTATACAACTTGGATGTATCTGCATGAGTTGGATGTGCACGCAGGATTTATGACCATTTTTGGATGTGTTTGTTTTTTGATTATGAACCCCATAGTATAAAATTGCTTCCTTTATTTCAGTAAAGTTTGTTCATTCACACTTCACTTAAAAGAGAATCTATATAATGGGTCCAATTTTTTATCCAGTGTAATTACTGGAATATGATAGTGCTAAGAAAAACAAAGGGGGAGACCTGTGGTGCTGAATCTTTTAATTCACTCAAGACCTGACACGCATGTGTTACGGCCGTAAGGCCTGCCTCAGGGTTTTTCTCCTCAATGTGGAACACTGTTTTGCAAATGTCCTCTTATAATGTACAAACTAAATCTAAATTAACGATGAGTCCAGTGGAGACAAGGAATTGACCCTACACATAGCAGCTCAGCTTTTTTAAGTCATCCTATTGAAATACTCATCAAGGAAACCATGGAAACCATGATGCAAATGTCTGTACCTAAATTTAGATATGAATGTCCTTACTCTATAATTATACTCATAACTTATAGTAGCTCCCCGATCCATCCATGACCTGCCTATTTCTACATACCCTTTTTTGACTCACATGCAAAATTTAGGTGTGGATCCCATATCTAAATTTTCACATCAATTATTGCTTGTTAAAAAGCTAACTATTGGAAGTAATTGGCTTGTTATTCAATTTAATAACAAGCCATAGGACACAAGGGCAAAACATCAATCCAGAGCGATGGCAACGGCACTGACTTCCGAAAAGGGAATTACGAAGGGATGAGACTCATGGTGGGGAAGAAGATTAAGAAGAGGATAAGTACTGTGAAAACGCTAGAGCAAGCATGGTCCCTTTTTAAGGACACAGTCACCGAAGTGCAAAATCTATATATACCGCGTATCAACAAGGGATCCAAGAAGAAAAAGACACTCCTTGGACACTCATAGGAATTCTATGAGCATCACAGAAGCATCGGAACATTTAGTGCTCTGGACCTCTGCAGAAATCTCTAACGAGGCATAGTAAAAGGGGGGGGGGAATAAATAAAAGAGCGATAGTTACATATCAACTGGTGTCATTTTCTATTTTTGGTCTTTTCTCTAAAAAATGTATAGCAAAGGTTTGCTATATCCCATGGGTTTGTGCACTGTTCTCCTAAAAGGGAAAAAAAAGATCAGTATCTGATGAAATTGTAAATGAGTTGTGAATTCAACCTATCTTTTTTTCACTCATGTTTTACATTTGATGCAGCCCTGCACATAATCATGTAGGAGGCCTGGGTTTAACTGGACCAGCTTTTATTAACTGGGCTGACATGAGATGGGATTGCTCTACAGCAGGGGTTCTCAACCCAGTCTTCAGGACACACCAAACCAGTAAGATTTTCAAGATACATATGTTTAAAATAGATTTGCATAGAGCAAAAGCAGTGCATATAAATTTATCTCTTGCAAATTCATTGTGAATATCTTGAAAACCAGACTGGCTAAATGTGTCCCGAGGACTGGGTTAAGAACACCTGCTCTAGAGATAATGTTCAAAGGTGATGTTAAAAGAGAGTATTCTTCAGGAGAGGATGAGAGACAAGAGAGTTCCATGGAGTTCTAGTCAATACAAATTTCATCTATAAATAAGAATCCAAATTTCAAACATACTGAATTCTAAAAGGGCCACAGTTTGTTGCCCGTTATGAAAAATGTAGTTGAAATGCCTAGGATATAGAAGAATGTAGGAAAAAGAATAAAAATGTGAATCTCCCCTCTCCCACATAATAGCAAATGACAGTTTATGGCACCATAGCCACAGTAGGGACATGTTCTAATTATGCTGGAAGACCTGAGGAGCAGGAGGAAGCTGCAGGTTCAAATTTCACATTTAAAGTAATTGCATTGTGTTAATATTATTGCCAATTTGTTTTAAATGCCAATTAGCACTTCAATCTCTAAAGCATAATTTCTCTATTAAAACTTTACAGCTGTGAACAAAAAAAAATGTATACAAGCAAAAACTAAGCAGAAAACTACTGTAACAATTTGCTGAACATGGATGCTTCTTAAGGATGTAGTACTGAATAATACACACTAGCTTTGCTCTTCCCTTCTAGTTTTTGCAGAGAATCTATGAATCATTCATAGTCTCCCAGCTGAGCAGGGCTTCAAAGGGGAGGCTTCTGATTGGATGTCCTATGTGTATTGCCATGCTGCTGAATCCCCTATACCCTTAACACTGGAGGGTTGAGGAATTGCTTTCATCTGGGCCTCCAAAGTGTTTAGGGTCATAGTTCACCAGGAAATAACGATGTAGCTGTACAGTACATTCAGAATTAGCTGCAGAGATACCTGTATAGTGTGGTATGGAAAAGTGAATCAGTTAGATCCCCAGTGGATGCTGAGAATCAATTACTGTATTCTGAATACAAGGCTGGCTGCAGGGGATAAACAGATGTCAGAGAATTTTTCCCTATTAAGACCCCGGTAATAGAAAAGCGCTGTCAGATTCATTTTGCATTAAAAAACTAATTTCCTTTTTCATGACCAATTTTATAAGACTTCCATACAAAGATGTTTTATGTAAGCATAGGCATAGAGTAATCCTGTTTCTCAAATTCATAATTTTGATTTAAGAAACTGGCAGAGAAAAATACATGGAGATCTTAGTGACGTCATACAGGTTACCAAATACTGAATAAGACCATTGAGGAAAATTAAGAATGAGTGGTTTTAAGGGAACACTGACTATGCAACCTATGAAAACAAATTTTAAATGTAAAGGGGCTTTTGGATCCTTTACTAAGGTACCGGTATATGTTCTTCCCAGCAGAGAGTATTTGAAGAGTGGTGAGTTCATAATAAATTGAATCATTTTGCTATAGTGCTTTCATCTAGGACTGTGGGAGTGTGTGGTGCAGTGGTTAAAGCTACAGCCCCAGCCCCCTGGGGTTGTGGTTTCAAATCCCACACTGCTCCTTATGACCCTGGGCAATTTATTTAATCCCCCAGTGCCCCAGGCACATTAGATATAGTGTGAGCCCTCTGGGATAGATAGGGAAAAATGCTTGCATACATGAATAATTTGTAATCCACATAGAATTGTAGGATATGCATAAAATAAATAAATAAAATAAATGTAGAGCCCAGGTATTGGTCATTGTGTCCATGAGGAAATTCTAGTTAGTAGTCTGGGGAGATGATTTAGAGCAGGGCTACAATCCAGTTGGAGTTTTCCCCAATAAATATGCATGAGATCTATTTGCATATACTTCCTTCACTGTATGCAAATATATATCATGCATATTCGTTATAAAAACCCTGAAAACCTGACCTGGTGAAGGCTGAGGTTGGACACCCCTGGTTTAGAAAGACAGAGGGAGAAGATTGTGTTTCCTGAGAAAGGAGCTCTAAGCTGTCCCCTAGACCGGGAACAGAGCAGGAATGAAAAGGTGGTTTCAAGTTTCAAGTTTATTAAAAGTTTGTTATACATGCAATATCAAATAATTTCAATGCGTTTCTAGGTTTTATGCAACTGGTAAGGGAGATGTCTGACTCTTATATCCACTATCCAGGGTCCTGTGGTAGATGCAGAAGACCATACTGAAGAATTCCTGTGCTGCTATTTCTGGTATTCAATGAAGTACCTGTACTGGTCATGAGGGAGCTATTTCTCCAGAGTTGGCAAAGGCAAAAAGGAGAGAACTACTCAACTAGTGCTTAATCCAGTGGCACATGAGTCCATTGATGGAGAGGAGGAAAGGTATGCAAAGAAGCAATTCAAGCACTGAGAGTAACAAATACCAAGAATAGTCCAGGAAGAGTCAAGATGCTAATATTCCGAGACCACCCAAATTCCAAAGGAAGGGAAGACAGATGTCCCTGAAGAGTGAGGAAAAAAAAGAAAGAAAAGGGAATGCTATTATTCTGTCTAAAGTATCTCCTTGAACTTTTATGCTCTGGGATGCTGAAGTGGTAAATCATTGCTCCCATCAGAATTTACAAACAGTGAGACTTGGGCCCGGAACTAAGTGAGCCCCTGATATTTAATGGATACCAAGAAAAAAAAGCTACATAAAATCATCAGGCCCAACACTGAATCAACATAGTGACCAGCAACAGTATTTAACGTATTCTATATATTCAGTGCTGAACATAAGAACTGCTATCTTTATAGGTAGCAGTATTGAATATATGGACAGTACGATTACTGTGCCTGGCCTATTTAGTTTAGACCTGCTGTGCAGAAAGTCTGAACCAAAAGGTTGATATTCAAAGTGATTTAAATGGTCAGGAGAGGCTATCTGGGGATATTCAGCAGCACTTAACCAGATAGTACACTGAATATTCCTGCAAACTGCCTATAATGAAACAGGCTAGTTTGTGGATAGTCAGGGGGCAGAGTTAGGGCTGAGTGAAAATTTGGCTGGTTGGCAGCGATTTTTAGTCTGCTAACTAGCTAAGTAATTGCATAAAGTTAGAACAACAAAACAACTATCCCAGTGTTTTGCAGTGAGTTAACCAGGCACCAAGCTGAATATCAGCCAGTGTTCAGTTAACTTCTGGGTCAGTGATCATACCCAGATTTTCAACACTGGGAGCCACACATGCCCCAGCATTGAATATCCAGAGTTAGTTAAACCAATTGCTTACTGTGATGGGATTAATTTTGGTCGAAGATACTGGAAATTCAATGCCGGTGGCGTATCAGGCCACTGGCATTGAATTTTCAGTCTAATTTTAACCGTCCAGGACTTACCTGGCTATGACAATTTTTAACGGCTAGCTAGCTAAGTCTGAATAGCCAAAGATATACCATCCTTTTAGGCAGTTGGCTGCTGAAAATAGTCAGTGAGCCGCTGGTCACCGGTTATTCTGGAGACCAGGATATTCAACGTGATATAACTGGTTGTCGTCCGCAGAATATTTAGATGGCTGAGAGCTGTTCCTGGCTGTCTAAATAGCACCGAATATCGAGCCCTATAAAAAATGCTAAAAATTGCATGTCCAATTTGTACATACAATTTAATTGAATAAGCCAGTGGTGATCTTAGCAAGCAATAATTGGTGCTAATTGATTATAATTAATTTTTGCATGTAAATTTAGGTGTTAGATTCACACCAAATTTTACTTGTGAGCCTAAAAAGGGGTGCTAAAATGGGAGGACCATGGGTGGATCGGGAGCGTTCCTCCAAGTTACATGAATAATTATAGAATAAGAGGGGATCTGTGCTTAATATAGGCTCAAGGATTTATATCATGTTTTCATTGGTGTAAAATGGCTGTGCCTAAAATTAGGCACAGGTCTTGGTGCTAAGCACTGTTCTATAAATGGTACATAACTTTGAGTATTTAATAGAACAGTACTTAGCATTTTGTTTTGATTTCTTAGCATTGATGTTTTTTTAGATGCCATATATAGAATCTAGTCCCTAATATACAAGTTATCCAGATACTGGCTGAATATTGCCACTATCTAGGTAATTTTATGGTCTGCACTTACTCTGCCTCAAACTTATCCTATCTTCTATCCATTGAGTTGTTCACTCAAATAGCCTACCATAGTTTGCCTCCTGTTGTCTGAGTATTAGCCCCCAAATAATCTGGGTACTGCAGTAAATATTAGTGGTGACTTGATAACTTCTGACAGTCACCTTTCAATAGTTGTCTCTGCCTGTGGGCCAGTATTGAAAATCCAGGTATAAATTTAAGTGCTAGAATTCAGGGGTGGGCAACGAGGACCGCAATCCAGTCAAGTTGTCAGGATTCCCCCCAATGAATATGCATGAGATCAATTTGCATACAATGGAGGCAGTGCACGCAAATAGATCTCGTGCATATTCGTTGGGAAAATCTTGAAAATCCGAATGGATTGTGGCCCTCATTGCCCATTCCTGTGCTAGATTTTGCATTACAACAGTGTCTCTCAAACTGTGTGCCATGCCAGCGAATCGTCGGGTACCACTTCTTCTGACCCGGCCCTCTGGATTGACGCCTCCTCTCTGAAGGGAGTCTAACCTATCCTTCTACCTTGGCTCCCAACATCCATCTGTCCTGGATCCCCGGGTTGCCGTTCCTTTCACTACACAGGCCTTCTCCCTGAGTCCCTACCCGATCCTGGCTTAACCAGTCCCTCCCCAGGATAACGGGATAAAGGGTCGAGTTTAACACCGCCACTTCGATGCGCATGCTCTCCCCTTTATGCTCAATGGTCATGGGCCAGAGTGGGTACTCCTTGGACACCCATGGATGCACACAATGGGAACCTTTCCAACACTCTTCCCTAAGCCCTTGACTCCCACCACCTGGGTCCAAAACTGTCGGGATACTGCAGACTGTTCGGCTCCTGTGTCAACCAGGGCTAATACCTTCCTCACTGCCACAGAGACTGACACCTGATATACCCTAGGGTGATTGTCCGCTAGTCCCCGGGCACACACAAGATCTCTTTTCTCTTTACAGAATCGTTGTGTATGCCGCTCTTTCCCATAGCGGAAACACCAAAGGCCCTCCTGTGAGGCCCCCCTGTGCTTAGACCACCCTGTTTTGTGGGTCTGACTTTGGGATCCCGTACTCTTATCCCCCCGGGCCTGTTCCTTACTTTCTTCAGGGTACTGTAAGGAGGTAGTTCTCTCTGGCTCGGCAAAGTCCAGATATGTTCCCGCTACCTGTCCCAGTGGCCCACCAGCTGCGCTTGTAGATGAGCGCTGTAGCAGCTGAGTTAGCAGCTTGGTCTGCTCACCCATCGCCATGACCAGTTCGTCATGCTGTTGTCTGGCATGCTGTTCCTGGCTGCGGTCCCATAAAACCTGGTTTGCTTTTAGATTTTGAAATTAACGGATCACGGAGTAAAAGTAGGTTTTTTAACCACACGTGATCCTAAATATTTAAATAGACAAACACCGATCACGTCTACGTTTTATATCCTACCAAAGATACATAAGAATATGGTAGACCCTCCAGGGAGACCCATTATGTCTTCGAGGGGCTCATTGTTAGAGCCCCTTTCAACTTTTATTGATGAATTCTTAAAACCAGAAGTTCCTAAGATAGACTCTTATCTCCAAGATTCTAGAGATGTCATAGAAAAATTGAGTGATATTTCTAGAGAGGCATTTCCTTTCATTCTTGCCTCCTTTGATATTACAGCATTATATACCTCCATTCCCCAGGAGGCAGCTTTGAACATCATTTGCAAAGTATTGGATAATAGAGAAAGACCTCATGCCATCCCTACAGAATTTTTGTCTTGTCTAGCAAGGATTACAATGACAGAGAATTTTTTCATCTATAACCAAAAATATTATAAACAATGTAAAGGTGTGGCCATGGGGGCGGTGTTTGCCCCCTCAGTGGCCAACTTATACATGGCCGACTTTGAGGCATGCTGGATAAGACAATGTCCGTTTGAAGAAGTGCTGTACGGTTGGTATAGATATATCGACGACATTCTGGTCTTGTGGAAGGGAGGAGAAAAGGATCTTCAAGATTTTTTAGTGTGGCTTAACAGTCGCGATGAGAATCTGATTTTCACTATGAATTGGTCCAAAACTAACATTGACTTTTTAGATCTGTCCATTAGACAAAGAGAAGATCATTTTGAGTTTGACATTTTTATCAAACCAACGGACAGAAACACATTTTTGGACTACCGTAGCTGCCATCCCATCAGTTTAAAAAACAATCTCCCATTTTCGCAGTTTCTGAGATTAAAGAGGAATTGTTCCTCTAAAGAAACTTTTAAAATGAGATCTCAGGAGCTAATGGTAAAACTACAAGATAGAGGTTATCCTTATTTAACCTTAAAGAAAGCCTTAAAACGAACTAGAAATTACCATAAAGAATGGTTATTTCAAAAAAAACAAAAAGACACAGCTTTTGAAGATAAAATCATGACGTGTGCCCTTAGATATTCTACAGATGGGAATTCAATAGCTCGCATTTTAAAAGAAAATTGGAAAATCATGGAAACAAATCCTCTTTTTGAAGATGTTCAATTAAGAATAGCCTTTTCTAGAAATAAAAATTTAAAAGATATTTTGTCCCCGACCATGTGTGATATTAGAAAATCTCTCATATCACCGGTAGTAGGTTTTTACAAATGTGGACATTGTAATATTTGCAATGTTACAATTTCCCAAAATGAGTTCATTAATCCATCAGATGGAAGGAGATATAAAATAAAACATTTTCTTACATGTTCCACTGATCACATTATTTATGTGATCGTATGTCCATGCAACAAGTTATACGTGGGTATGTCCACAAGATCCCTTAAGATCAGAATAGGAGAACATAAGTCGAATATTAAATGCCTTAAACGTAGTGCTCCTGTAGCGGGGCATTGCATCCAGATGAACCATTCATTTGCAGATCTGAAATGTTTTGGGATTGATAGAGAAGTACAGACCATTAGAGGAGGCGATAGACAACGGAGGTTACATCAGCGTGAATCCCGTTGGATATTTAGATTAGATACTCTAAAACCGAAAGGGTTAAACTCAAAGATTGATTGGTGTTCATTCTTTTAATAACATTTCAATAACATTTTTAGCAATAATATGTTCATAGTATGGGTTGCATTCATGTCTTTTTGTAAAAATTCGGTTAATACAGTTAAAATCTTAACAAAGGGACTTTGAGGCTATCCTTCAAGCTATGACGTATAGTTGACACATGCGCATTAATAACACACACGTCATCCCTGTGGGATGTTTAAAAAGCGCATGCGTGGCGTTTAAAGTCCGCCAGCGCCATTTTTTGATACGTGTCAACCGAAACAAAGTTGCACAGTGAGTACTTCCTGCATACATTTTTAGAGAGAGTTTTCTTGCATTATTGTATCACAGATATACTGATTGTTTTATGTTTTGTTTATTGTAGTTCATAAATACAAGACCCCCGATGAAGCCCTTTTGTTGTGGCGAAACGGGTCCCGTAGGGCGTTTAGCCATTTTCTGTTAACTACAATGATCTACTACAAATCAAGCTCATACAAAAGCTAAGTGCGAATTTTTGATACCTTTTTAAAGTTATTTATTTCACGTAGCATTTTAATACAGCTTCTTGCACATTTGTAGCTTTGCACATAAAAATACCGGCTCAATGAAAGATACCATGTACCTGTACGAGTGATGTCTGGACACTTATGTGTTGTGAACATTACAGGGTTCTGAGAGCGGTATAGAATAGCAAGAATTCTTGTTATTATTAGTCCTCTATTTGTTTGTTTGTTTATTTTGCTTTTAGAATAGCCTGAAGGGTGTCGCCTTGCTTCTGCCCCTCCTCCGCAAGGAACCTCATTAGCTGCTCCTGGTCCATCCTCACGGGGTCTGGAACCAAACAAAGACAAAAGCAAACCAAGTGTGGCACCACAGGGCAGCCCAGGCAATACGGCAGTTCCCCCCTCACCAGCCCTTTAGCTTAGGTACTCTTACCAGCAGTACTGGTGAGTCTGCGCCTTTGGGTATTAGGCCTCCTTGGCCTCCAGTCGTTCTCTCCGTACAGCTTGCCCCTCTGGAACTCGGGTCTGGTCCTTGCTGGCCACCTTCCGGATCAGGTCCACTGCAGGTACATCCAGGTCCCTCTGGTTCCGCCTTCCAACTGCATCCGGCCGGCTGTCAGGATATTCTCCCAGGAAGACTTGTCCCTCTTGGCCTCACCGACAGAAGAGTCCCGAAACCAGTCGCTCCATCATAGGAACAATCAAAACAACCTAAAAAAATAACCAAAAAGCCAAACCCTCCTGCCGGAAGACCCAATGCATGGACCCTCCTGCTAAACTCCCCCGGATCCCCCCTCCTCTAACCTTAAAGTTGGTTGGCCGGGTCTTCCTACTGTCTGGCCGGAAGGCCTGCCTCCATTAAAATGAGGCGGGCCTGCCCTTCCCGGTGCATTGTGGGATTCACCAGGGAGGGGCCTAAGGTCTAATTGGTCCAGGCACCTAAGGCCCATCTATGGGTGGGGCCTTAGGCACATGAGCCAACCAGAATCTAGGCAGATTTGTATACCAAGGGTTTTGTTGTTTCTAGGTATCTTAAAACAAACCTGACATCCTACCAATTTCCAATTGGAACATTTTAGATCAGTCTCTGATGTATTATTGGACAAAATGAACTGATGTGGAAACAAGGACTTCAAATATCATATTGAGTTATGATGTAAGTTCAAAAGCGGGACTGGTCTGAAATGGCCTGATGGAAATTGGGTAGGTTGGCAAATCTGTCTCAAAATGATAGGTCAGATATTATTCTTCAGGATTACCCTTTCATTCTTGCTAATATCATTTTGCTTCTATGTGGTAAATATAATTAAAAAATGGTTATTCTGCCAAACCTTCTAGCAAAAATCTAGACCCTGAATAACAATATAAAGATAACACTTTCTCTTCTGCTCATATTCTATGTCCTTTCATTTTTGCTATTATTTTTTTCCTAACTACCAGTCTTGATTTCTCCTCTGAGAGTTTCCATTTTTTCACTCTGGAGTGCAAACAGTTTAGTAACCATTTGATTACAAATACTGAGGGCTCAGACCATGGAATTCCAATGATCAGAATTTTCTTTTACTATGAAAAGGATGTTAAGTAAAGAACACCAGCAGTGGCTTATATAGCTTCTGGCCATCTGTTTTATTCTTTTGATCTCAAGTCCACTTATTGTGTTTTCTTTTATTTAGAGGTCACCAAACTTTGTTCACTAGGTGGTGATGTGGGTCCTATTCTTATTTTCAGAGACTACCCTCTGAAGGCTGATATAATCTTGGATAAACATCTAAAAAGCTGTATATATTCTACATACCTCATCTTATATTAATACAGAAATGTCCCTATCAAGCCCAAGATGTGAAAAACAATATACTACATGGAACTGTTAAGCACAATTTCTGATTTGAAATGAACTTTTAGAGCAAGCCAAACTGCAAACATTATTCTTTCTCCTTTTGTGACACTGGAAACAGCCTGAGATTTATTTTGAATTCTAATTTAGGTATAGAAAAGTAAAGTAAAGTTGCAGGAATTTATAACAAGCCATTAGTGAATTGTAGAAACTAAGGCCCACCTTTTATGACGCCGGATTAGGCTGCTTTATCATCATCCATGGCGGTATTAGCTCCGATGCTCATAGGAATTCTATGAGCATTGGAGCTTTTACCGCCGTGGCTGGCAATAAAAAAATCCTAATGTGGCTTCATAAAAGGGGTAGGGTGGGGGGTAAATATGCAGTTGAGCACTTTGGAAATTGCACACACAGTCTAAACAATACCTACTGTCAGTTACACATCTAATCTAATCTAAATCTTAAGTTTATATACCGCATCTAACTGCCAATTAGTGCTAATTATCACTTATGAACAGGTAATTCTTGGTTGTTAAAGTCTATGAGCATCTAATCAAACAATTAAGTTAGGCATGTAATAAAATTTATTCCATAAATTGTGTGAGCAACTTTATAGAATTTGGAGGATAGTGGTGATATTCAGTGCTATATGTTTAACTGTGTGGTTTAGTTCAGGCTTACTGCTGGATTTAAATATTGTCCTGCCTGTGTCCAACACCACCCTCTTCTTTCTGATCCCATTTTCAGATGTAAAAGGTCACATTTTCTCCTCAATGGAGTCCCTTTCCTTTTTAACTAAAATTATTTTGTAATTTTGGGCAGTGGAACAGAATGGATCACAGAGCTGAACTGAAGTACTGCTTGCTTGATACATCCTCCTCCTCCCCCCCACCATCTCACAGTGTCACCAACTAGAAAGCACTGGTGGCAAAGTTGGATAGGTAGGTCCTACCAACCCAAAAGATCTCATATTGCCCCTGAATCAGTAACCCAGAGTAAATCCTCAAACCTGTGCCCCATGATTTCATTTGTTTATTCCCTGCAAATGGCTCCTATTTCCTTCAATATCTCTCAGATGCCAGCTATGTCTCCTTCCCCAACCTCCTTGAAGCAGGGGAAGAACACAGTGTTACCTCCTGCCTCATCTAAACACTGAAGGTAGTAGTGCTGATTGCCCATCAGCTTTTAGCATCAAAGATGATATGATTTATTTTGATAGACATTCCTTTTAAGGTATAAGAACACAAATATGCAGAAGATCCCCAAAAATGTAGGTCTAATTTCATAACTTATTTCCAAGAATGAGCAATGGTTCTACAAAGTCTACCTGGCTAATATTTTTTTACAAACCTTTCCTCCAGGAACTTGTCCAAACCTCTTTTGAATCTAACAATATTAGCTGCTGTGACACATCCTCCAGCAAGAGTTTAATTATGCATTGTGTTGGAACCAAGGCATTGCATACTTGGAAGCAGTCTTCAGCTACATAATAGAATATGTTATGTTGCAGACGGTCTATCTTGGCTCTCGAAGTCTGGCATGCTGAGTACAGGAAAATAGCAAACAAATGTTAAAAGATGTTGAAGCACATGCATCTCACTTGCTTTACTGACATTTGCAACATACAACCTTTGTGGGTTGTTTCCTCCTGTGGGAAGGCTCCACCTACATCTTCCAACAGACCGATCATCCATCCTAAAAACCTAATTATGATGCCAACCTACTGTACACTGAACCTTTCTCAATGATACTAAGCTAATGAATTCCTGTCTTTTCATGAGGAACAAAAACAGAGGAGATGGCCAAAGAGTAATGAAATAATCAGAGGAGCTGTATAATAGTAATAAAAAATTTTATTCCAAGTAGAATCTAACATGGCTATGTTTTGTATTGCGCCACTGTCAAGGGTCCTATAAAATCACAAAAAATGAACTCAAAGCAATATAACTTATAAAAAAAAACCTGTGATATACATACATAACAATAAATGAATGAAAACCACATTTTTAAAAATTAAAAGCATAATATGATGACAGAATGTAAGGAACATTCAAAACATCAATTATAAATATGTCAACTTAAAAACAAATAAATAACAATAAAAACAATTGAATAGCCCTGTTTCTCAATCCCTGATGCTTGTTTCTCATCCCTGTTTCTAGTTTCTTCTTAGTGTTTGTTGGGCTTTTCATGCCATTCTTCTGTGATATAGAAATGCTTGGTGATTCTGAGGATGGTTTCTGATCTACGATGGCACAGAAACTTTATTTCAGTCTGCTAAGCTGATAAAGATAAACATTAGTTCCTTCTGTCATGTTCTGAGGTAGCCACATCCTGGCTGCCTTTTCTCAAATGGGGATTCTACAGTCCTGGCGTAAATGTGAAATTTGCTTAAAAATCCTGGGCAACTTTCAAAAGCTGCTGAGTTGTACAACTAGAGATTTCCTGATGTGCTGTTCAAGAGCCAAAGCTTTCCATGCTGAATATTTGTCAAACAGAATGCTGTAATTCACTAGAACTCATTTCAGGATATTATTATTCTATTTTGGCTATAAATTAATGTCACAAAACAGGGGTAAGGAAGCTGTCCAATAGGATTTATACAAAAATTAGAGATCAAAATGTGCTAATATGAAAAAAGAAAAAGAGATCTCTAGATATATATTCACATGTTTACAATATCATAACTATAATAAGATTCACATACACTCAGAACTGTGTAAATCGGCCAAGAGCCGAAGCTCCGAAACCAAACCCACCTGTTGACATCCCAAAAGTTAAGTGTAACTTACCATATTTTTTGCTTGAAGTTTTTATGACTAATCACTATATTGCATTCATTCAGCCTCTGTTACTATTCGATACACAATGATTGGGTAATGAGTTTTGCTATAGGAGCTTCGGCTCTTGGCCGAATTACACAATTCTGAGTGTATGTGAATCTTATTACAGTTTTTGTGAAATGTTCATCCAAGTGCCGACTTAGGCCGATTTTTGGACTTTTTTTCTCTTTCGATTATGAGCCTCATAGTTTACAAGTGCAGTCAGCCATTTAATAGCTTGAGAAGGAATATTCTCAAATAAATGAGACAGAATAAATACAAGATGAATTTACATTTTCTCAATTTTTCACAAAACTGGGAGATTTGTGTTTTGGTTACTAAATCAAAGACAACCCAGAGACGATCAATAGGGAAATATTATTATCAAAATCCAGAGAAAGATTGTTTAAACTTACTACAGGAAAAGAGTCTCTTATAAGGGAAATTTTATCATTGAAAAACTTTGCTAATACATCAGCAGTTGGGATGGAAGAACATAGTGGTTTATCAACAACACTGGTTAATGTACGCCAGAGTCTAAACAGAATGTTACTTTGATTATCAGACCTAACTATTTTATTCCTATAATAATTCCTCCTTGCTTTCCTCAATTCAGAATGGTACTTACTAATGTTATCCTTCCATTTTATCTAGATTCACTAAGGACACCAATCATGTCCAGACCACTTTGCAACCACTTTGCGACCCAATTTTCCTCTGACCTGATTCGCTAACCTTGTGGCCGATCATCCTCTGATCTGATCCAATCCGTGCACGCAAATGAGGGGAAACGAATGCAGGCAGCGATTCACTAACAAAAATCTGGAACACCGACTGGGCTGGTCGATCAAGAAACAAGTGACTGCTGGGGACCAGTTGCTCACGTACTTTCCAACTGCATCTCCTGCTCTCTGCCCCAACTTTCCTGCACTCTACCCCGACTCTCCTTGCCTTCCTTGCAGTGCGAGCCCATGGTTTTAACCCGCAGGTTAAAACCACTGGCTCAAGAAATTTATATAAGTAAAAAAAAAGTTTAAAAAAAGGTTTCTACTCTGTAAGCATGTGCAGACCATCTACAGATGGTCTGCACATACGTCGGGATCACTATTCAGCGATCCATGCAGTCAGGGGTGTGATTCCAATCATCTCCATTTGCATGAGGATGCATCGTAAATCAGCCCCCTGGCCATGGATCGGACCCAGATCGGATCGGTAGGGGAGTTTAGTGAATTTGGTCATTAGAGTTACATTTTTTCCATTTATGTTCCCACATTCTGAAAATTTGTTTTAACTCTCTGTGACACGATGAATACCACGGTGCTTTCTGGGCATAAGATACAGTTTTAGATGTTAAAGGGGCCAGGGATTTGTAAGTACTCTCTGAGAGATTCACCCAGTCAGTCCAACTACTATCTACAGGACAGTCTCTAGGAGAGAAGGCCAGCTGATTTAAAAATTAGGGCCAAAATGGCTCAGCATTGATTTTCTTTCGTAAAGTGATCATTTTGGACTTGGAGAATAAGATGTACAGCATTAGCATCTATGAGACAAACTTGGTTCTTTTTCTTATATAGAAATTTTGGACCCTAGTTCGTTTACAAAAGTTGGATAATTCAAAGTCTAATAGATGCTGGCACTGTCAACTTGAACTAGGGACACTGGATCATCTGTTATTTTATTGTCCATTGCTACTCAATTTTTGGAAGTCAATTTGGGTCAAAATTAATATGGTATTAGGTGTCTCTATTTCATTGTCTTATGACGTGGTTTTATTTGGGACATTGTTGAAACTTAATAGTCCAATTGACAAATATCAAAATAGACTTCTTATTATTATGACTGGGTTGGCCATGGAATTAATAACTAGAAATTGGAAAAATTGTAATAGGTTGAATTTTTCTTTTTAGTGGGAAACACTTTGTTTATACTATAGATATGAAAGGATGATACCAGAACAATCTGGAAATAGTAAGAGGTAAAGAGATTTGTAGTCCATTGGAGGCATTTGTCAAGCAGCAGAATGATTAAATCCGTGGAGGGGCATAATCAAAAAAAGTCTAAGTCCCCTTTTGACCTAAGGCCTTAAACGTTGAAAGTAGAAGCAGGGAAAATGTCCATTATAAAAAAAAAAAAACGTCCAAAAGGAGGTTTTTTTTTTATAATGGCCTGCCTCTACGTTCAGCTGTTTAAACACCCAGACCACCCCTACGTCTAAACTTATACCATATCATCAACCTAAAAAAAGCCTAAGCCCCAAATGTCCAAAACAACGGCTTTTAGGCAAAAGAGGAGCCAGTCCTTCACCTAAGAGCTAGATTCTGTAACCGGTGTCTGTCAAAAACAACACAGGTTACAGAATCCACCCCCCCCTACCCCCCTGATGACATCGGGGCAAGAGGGAGCCCAAGCCCTATTGCCCCGTGATCCCTAACCCCCCCTCCAATGACATCGGGGCAAGAGGGAGTCCAAGCCCTCTTGCCCCGCAGCTCCCCCGACCTCTCCGACACTATCAGGGCAGGAGGGAGCCCAAGCCAGCCAGCTCAGGGAGGTTAGCCAGCTCAGGAATGGGACCGGATTGGCCCAGGCGGCTCAAACTCCACCCACAGGTGGGGCCTGAAGCACCTGGGCCAACCAGAATAGGCCCAGGAGCCTTAGGTCCCTCCTATGGGCGGGTTTTGAACCACCTGGGCCAATCTGGCCCCATTCCTGAGTTGGCTGGCCTGCCGGACAGGCGGGCTTGGCACCCGTCCGACTGACCAATGATTTCAAGTTACGGAGAAGTGGGATTGGGGGTGGAGGGGGTTGTGGGGTTGGCAGGGGGTCACGGGTCGGTAGGGAAGCCGATTGGGGGTTCGGGAGGGCCGGTCGTGGGGGGGGTTGAGTTGAGGTGAGGAGGGCCTGGGATCCCTCCTGCATGTATTTTAGTGGGGGTGGGAGGTAGGGGGTCCGCCTAGGCAGGAGGGATTGGGCTACCTCCTGCCCGATCTTGTAGGAGGTGGGGTCACATGGCCAGGTGAGCTTGGGCTTCCTCCTGGCTCAATCGAGTTGGGGCTGTCGACGGGGCAAGAGTGCTTCAGCTCCCTATTGTCCCAATCATAGACAGAGAAGTTGGGGCTGTCGACGGGCAAGAGGGCTTGGGCTCCCTCTTGCCCCGATATTGTCGGGCGGGGGGGGGATATATTGCAGCAGGAGAGATTGGCCATCTCCCCTGCTGCAATGCAATCACTCCTCTATACGAACTGCCAAAGGAGAGATTGGGCATTTCTCTTGCCGCTGGTCATGGCAGTTCGGGTAGAGGGGTGATCGCATCGTCGTAGGGAAGATGAGGCATCTCTCCTATCGTGATGGTTGTGGTGGGGGTAGGTGGGTATGTTGCCGGGCCGCTGAACTGATCGCGCCAGCCGACCTCAGCTCAGCGGCCCCTTTTTCGGCACTTATATCTGTTTTGACTTGGTCTAAGTCAAAATCTATAAGTGCCGACTAGGCAACCTGCCTAAAGTTTTGGTTATACCTGCTGCACGTCTAGGTCTAGGTCGGCCCACCTCCCTCCCACCGCCCGCCCTTTCCCCTCCTCTAAAAATGCCTCTTTTCTCTCTGTGCGTTTAGAGGCCGGGGAAAGGCCTTAGCTGGTTTTAGATACATCTAAAACCAGCTTTGATTATGGGAAATTGGACGATCAGGCTTTTCGATCATCCAAGTAGTCATTTAGGCCACTTTTTAGACTTTTTTTTTTATGATGAGCCCCTTAGTTAAGAACATAAGAACATAAGAAGTTGCCTCTGCTGGGGCAGACCAGAGGTCCTAGATTTACCTAGATTCTACACACATCCAGGTAGGGGGGAGGGAAAGAGGGGCTGTTATTTGATATGTTTGAATTGCACTTTTGAAAATCAATAAAGATTTTTAAAAAAACCCCAAAAGAGATTGTTTTTTTTCTGTTGCAATCGATCTAGGAATCGTGACATAAAAATTGGCAAACAAGATTTTCTGAGGTAATGATCAGACCAAGGAACATGTTGCCACTGTATGCTATCTATCTTTTGCTTACACATTTTTCAGCAGTTGTTCATGGTAAGTTAATTTTAGATACACTATGGGGGAATTTGTCAAACAGCATTATGGCCTTACATGCTAAAAAGCCCATAGGTATAGAAAGGGCTTTTAGTTTCTTTATCACACATTAAGGCTATAATACCACTTGATAAATTCCCCCTATTTACTTGTCTTCTTTCCAGCAATGGCATGCAGGGTATGCCAGACATGCTGCTTAACCTCGTCTAACTTTCTCTTTCCTGTATGTCCTATTACAGATTGTAGTTTTCTCTTCTTTCCCCTCCCTATCTGCTTTAAGAACATAAGCAATGCTGCTGCTGGGTCAGACCAGTGGTTCATCATGTCCAGCAGTCCGCTCACATGGCGGCCCTCTGGTCAAAGACCAGTGCCCTAACTGAGACTAGCCCTACCTGCATATGTTCCGGTTCAGCAGGAATTTGTCTAACTTTGTCTTGAATCCCTGGAGGGTATTTTCCCCTATCACAGACTCTGGAAGAGCGTTCCCTTCATTTAGCCTTTTCCTCTTCCCCCCCCCCCACCCTTTGTAGAACTGTAAACTGCTCAGATATCTTATTTGATGTGCAGGACAGCAAGCAAAAATAAACTTGGAATCCAATTTGTACCTAAGGCAATGGAAGTTTGAATGACATGCCTAAGATCACAAGGAACAGCAGTGAAATTTGAAGTGACCCGCATCTGGATGTCAAACCCTTTGCTCTAACTGCTAGGCCACTTCTCCAATTTCATATCAGTATATTAAATCTAAAACTATTTGCATTTGCAGAAATGCTTGTGTGCTTCACCTTACAGTACTGGCAAGTGGACTGGGGTCTGTCCATTGCCACCATGCTTTTATACTTTCAAAGTGCTTTCAAAAGTACTTTCAAAAATGCTTCAGTACCTGAATCTATATATATAAAATCGGATGTATGTATGTATGTGCCGCGATCACGCAAAAACGGCTTGACCGATTTGAACGAAACTTGGTATGCAGATCCCTCACTACCCGGGAAGATATGTTCTGGGGGTCTCGCGGCCCACCTGCATACGTGGGCGGAGATACAAACAGATAATCGGATTTCACCCATTCATGTCAATGGAAAAAATGTAAAGAGCTGCCAACGCAAAAACGGCTTGCTCGATTTGAACGAAACTTGGTATGCCGATCCCTCACTACCTGGGGTGATATGTTCTGGGGGTCTCACGGCCCACCTGCACATGTGGGCGGAGCTACAAACATAAAATCAGATTTCACCCATTCATGTCAATGGAAAAAATGTAAAACAGCTGCCAACGCAAAAACGGCTTGCCCGATTTGAACGAAACTTGGTATGCAGATCCCTCACTACCTGGGGTGATATGTTCTGGGGGTATCACAGCCAACCTGCACACGTGGGCGGAGCTACAAACAGAAAATCAGATTTCACCCATTCATGTCAATGGAAAAAATGTAAAAACTGCCTCCGCAAAACCGGCTTGCCCGATTTGAACGAAACTTGGTATGCGGATCCCTCACTACCCGGGATGATATGTTCTGGGGGGCTCGCGGCCCAACTGCACACATGGGCGGAGCTACAAACAGAACTTCAGATTTCACCCATTCAAGTCAACGGGAAAAATGTAAAAAGCTGTGGGACCGATTTGAACTAAACTTGGTATGCTGATCCCTCACTACCTGGGGTGATATGTTCTGGGGGTCTCGCGCCCCACCTGCACACATGGGCGGAGCTACAAACAGAAAATCAGATTTCACCCATTCATGTCAATGGAAAAAATGTAAAAAACTGCCATTCTCACAGTAATTCCAACTACCTGGGGTGATATGTTCTGGGGGTCTCGCGGCCCACCTGCACACGTGGGCGGAGCTACAAACAGAACATCAGATTTCATCCATTCATGTCAATGGAAAAAATGTAAAAAGCTGCCATTCTCACAGTAAATCAAAAACGTCTTGACCGATTTGAACGAAACTTGGTATGCAGATCCCTCACTACCTGGGGTGATATGTTCTTGGGGTCTCGCGACCCCCCTGCACACGTGGGCGGAGCTACAAACAGAAAATCGGATTTCACCCATTCATGTCAATGGAAAAAATGTAAAAAGCTGCCATTCTCACAGTAATTCACAAACGGCTTGACCGATTTGAACGAAACTTGGTATGCAGATCCCTCACTACCTGGGGTGATATGTTCTTGGGGTCTCGCGACCCCCCTGCACACGTGGGTGGAGCTACAAACAGAAAATCGGATTTCACCCATTCATGTCAATGGAAAAAATGTAAAAAGCTGCCATTCTCACAGTAATTCACAAACGGCTTGACCGATTTGAACGAAACTTGGTATGCAGATCCCTCACTACCTGGGATGATATGTTCTGGGGGTCTCGCGGCCCACCTGAACATGTGGGCGGAGCTACAAACAGAAAATCAGATTTCACCCATTCATGTCAATGGAAAAAATGTAAAAAGCTGCCATTCTCACAGTAATTCACAAACGGCTTGACCGATTTGAACGAAACTTGGTATGCAGATCCCTCACTACCTGGAGTGATATGTTCTGGGGGTCTCGTGGCCCTCCTGCACACGTGGGCGGAGCTACAAACAGAAAATCAGATTTCACCCATTCATGTCAATGGAAAAAATGTAAAAAGCTGCCATTCTCACTGTGACCAATTTGGACGAAACTTGGTATGCAGATCCCTCACTACCTGGGGTGATATGTTCTGGGGGTCTCGCGGCCCACCTGCACACGTGGGCGGAGCTACAAACTGAAAATCAGATTTCACCCATTCATGTCAATGGAAAAAATGTAAAAAGCTGCCATTCTCACAGTAATTCACAAACGGCTTGACCGATTTGAACGAAACTTGCTATGCAGATCCCTCACTACCTGGGGTGATATATTCTGGGGGTCTTGCGGCCCACAACTCTATGTTGCTTGCTCAAGGGTGGGTTCACCCAAGAATTTATATGTTCTTGCTCCTGGAGGTGAAACTAAAATTGTTGTTTATAATCAAGTTTTGCGTTAGTTGTATTGTATTCATTTTGTCAAATATTTCACATTATAATTTGAATATAGGTGTGTGTTTGTATGTATGTATGTTCCAGCATAACTCTTCAATGCATGGACAGATTTCAACCAAACTTGACATACACATTACTTACTATCTGAGGACAAACACTGTGGGGGTGGGAAGGGGGGGATATGTAAAAATGATTGAAAATGACAGATTTAATATCTACCCCATAGTGTTTTCGGGCTCACACATGAATACTCAGCATAACTCTGAAACGCATGGAGAGATTTCAACCAAACTTGGTACACATATGACTTACTATCTGGGGAAAAATATTGTGCAGGTGGGACGGGGTAAAATACTGTGGGGGTGGGAAGGGGGTGATATGTTAAAATTATCAAAAGCAACAGATATTAATGTCCAACCCATAGTTTTCGGGCTCGCAGAGATGAATATCGACACTCCCGATGCCGTTTAAGTCTAAGTTCAGCCCCATAGAGAGGGACATTCCTTTGGGACATGTGGAGGGTAGGGGGTTGGGACATGGGGGTGGGGCATATGGGACAAGTGGGGGGGGTAACGTGGGGGGTGGGACATGTGGGACATAGGGGGGTGGGACATGTAGGGGGTTGGACATTTTGGGATATATAAATATCCGGGCAACGCCAGGTTATCAGCTAGTAATTTCATATAAACCGTTCTGAGCTCTCCTGGGAGAACGGTATAGAAAATGGAATAAATAAATAAATAAAAGGAGTGAAGGGAGAAGTTGAGTGGACGATTCAGCCAGAAGAGTGCAGCTGAAAATTCCTCTAGTGCAGCTGTTGTCACTCTATATCAGTGCCTTTACTGCAGCACATTGGTCTTGAGGTAAACCTGGGAGGAAGATGTTGCATGCAGTCGGAGGTCTAAGCTTTCATCCTTTCATATCTATAGTATAAACAAAGTGTTTTCCACCAAAAAGAAAAATTCAACCTATTCCAATTTTTCCAATTTCTAGTTATTAATTGCATGGCCCCTCCAGTCATAATAATAAGAGTTGGCTGTGCACAAGTGCAGCTCGCAGGAAACAGTGATAAGTGTATCTATTTAGAAAAACATTGCTTGAAAAATTCAGTCAGTAGAGCTTTACCACATCTGCTGTAAGAAATCTCCTGTCTCTGTACAAACACGCTGTTTGGCTAAAATCCAAACACCACCAGCTGCACATACTGTAAGCAGGACTTGATTATCCACTCCTACTCCAGATGAAATCATTTTCCTGCACCTTTTCTGTCTTCATGTGCAATTTTTCGTTAAGTTAGTCACCCTCATTTCTATCTAACTCCTGTTACTCTCTCATTTCTTTATATGTTCCACCTCCACTTATGCCCTATGCTATCTTTTTAAGGTGTCTTAATGTGTATTGTGTTGTCATTGTAAGTAGTATAATGTAACATAATATATACTGTTATTTGAATGTTTTTACTGTAATTGTCTATTGCCTATGTATGCCTTATTTTTGCTGTACACCATCTTAGATGAATTTCTTCAAATAGGCAGTTAATGAATCCTAATAAATAAATATAGCTATTAACCCCTTCTAATTAACCACTGTGTTAAGAGGGCAAGATTTAAATCTCATGTACCACTATGCAGAGGATCTTAAGCACTTTGTCCCAACACAAAGCCAGCAAATGGGAGGTGGTGTTTGACAATGCTGACATAACTATCTACACAAGAATATAGGCAGAAACTTAGAAGCCAAAATATATGTTCCCCATTTCAACCTTTTCTAATAAAGGTCAAAAGAATATCACTGTCTTGTCCAGTGGGGACAGAGAAAGTACCTGCAGATAGTTAAACCCCTTTGGTTGTATGACAGAAAGTGGGTATATATAGACCATGACCTTTTGCCGTCTTCACAATCCTAGCCCCATACCCCTTCAGTTTCCACCTCTCTCTTCCCAGTCCCTCCCCCCCCCCTTTCTCTCTTTACTCTCTACTTTATAACTCCCATCTTAATCTCTTCTTATTTGAAACTGTCTTATTCAATAAAATGCACTAGAAATTCAGGTATGTTCATCTTCCCTACCCCAAAGACCTGTCGTTATAAAACTTTTTTAGACAGGACATTGGAGTATCAGGCTGGGAAGATGAACTCCTGGTTAAGCCCGTTGATTGCTCAAAACTACTCTTACTTTACATTTAGGAAATTATTAAAAACTTACTTATTTGATAAACAAGAATGCTGATTTTTAATATTTCCAGTGAGGTTTTTAGTTTTTTAATCTTTTTAACTCACCTTTTAATTCATAGCAATATTTGAAATTGCATTTTAACTAATGCTGTATTAGACTGATGTATGTAGTAGCGCTTTTTTGAAACTGTATCTTGTGCTGAAATGTCTCAGTTTTCCTGTTGTGAACCACTTACAAGAAAATAAATTACAGTGATACCTTGGATTATGAGCATAATCCGTTCCAGGAGCATGCTTGTAATCCAAAATGCTCTGCGCATGCTCAAGGCTCAGCAGAAGAGGAGGACGATCTTCAGGCACCGGCACCAAGCACATGACATACCGGTGCCGGTGCCCAGATGACTGTAAGAAGCGGCGGGGGGTGCCCAGTTGCATCAGGGGGATGCCCAATCGCATCGGGGAGGGTTCCGGATCACAGGGGGATGGTGCCGGATCACGAGGGGTGAGGGTGCTGGATCGCGGGGGGCGCTCGTAAATCGAGCCACGCTCGGTTTCCGAGGCACCAATTTTGCAAATGTTTTGCTCATCTTGCAAAACACTCGAAAACCGAGGTACCACTGTATTATTATTATTATCTCTCTGCCCAACATTCAATTCTATTTCTTCCCATTCAGTAAGCAGATTATGAATCCCACGTCTCCTTTTTCTCAACACCTCCTACTAATGATATCTCTTTGCAGAGTGAAAGATCAGGTAGTGCCCTATCTATCAGAAGCAGGCCACCAGAGCAACTTTTCCTGCATGCAGCTTAGCAGCTTTCATTTTTTAACCAGTTCCGGAAGCCAGCAGGATGCATACGTCAGCACCTGTGCATCTCACGTAATCCTCTGCCCCCTGCCTCTCAGCACTGGGTTTCGAATTTAAGGGAAAGGAGAATGATGAATACTGTGCACACTAGCACAAACACTCAGGCAGCTGCACAGAAGCAGCCTACCACTCAGCTATATTTTGTTGCATCTGATCTGAGGTCGATGTGGAGGTTCTGCAAACACAGACAATATTGTGCCTCTTGAGGCGCCTGCCTTCCTAGCCTAGCTGTTGAGCAAAGGAAATAAATTAAATCTCAGAAAGATTTACATTTTACAGCATCAACAAATGAAATGTTACAACTCCCTAAGATATGATGGGGCTCTCATAATTGGACGACTGTTAAAAGTAAAAATGGCATGCTCTCAGGAGGATCACCTTTGAATAAGCCTCAGTTATGAGTTTACAATGAGACTGACTCACTTTCTGTGAATTTCTAAAGCTAAGCTACTAACAGCTAGATTTACTAATGTACGCTATTGCATTAGCATGTTAATACTGTAAATACATATTAGTAACTAGGGAGAACTTTTCAAACCATTAAGCAGATAACATAGGGTTTACCACATAATATTACATTACATTACTGATTTCTATTCCACCTCAAACTTGCAATTCTGGGCGGATTACAAAAGAGACAACTGGACATTTCCAGGATAATTACAGAGAGAATTCTGGTCATTTCCAGGAAAAGTTACAAGAATAATGGAGCTGTATATTTCAAGAGCTACAAGATGCTGTACAAATAGGAAATAGTGCAGATCCAGTATATATACCGTTAGGGAAGCAGTTGACATGCTTGAGGCTAAAGAGAAGGGAACTGGTGAAGGGGGGAAGAGGGGGGAGTTGCATTGAGGGGTATCCAGTTGGGGTTAAGCCATCTGTATAAATTTTTTGAATAGGTGGGTTTTGATTTCTTTGCGAAAATATTTGTAGTTGTTTGTTGTTATCAGCAGGTTGGAGATAGTGTGGTCCAGTTTCGCTGCATGTGTCGCCAGCAGACTGTCAAATATCTTCTTGCGCTGGATGCCTTTGAGTGTGTGTGTGTGGGGGGGTCTTAGACAATAGCATGGTGCTGTACAACTGTCTCCTGCTCTAAAAAAAAAAAAAGGCTAGATCGGGAGAAACAAAATGGTGGCGGCGTGGTAGCAGTGAGACTTATCTGCTCCGCTTTACTATTTGCCTGAGGAAATTACTTCTACATACTGTGAGGACTTTGCAGTTCCACGATACCCCTTCGTAAAAATAAGGGCTTTCTATGGACAGACCCTTCCTTGTCCCGACAAGCTACGCTGGACAGATTTCTCACTAGCTCACCGGCTAGTATAGAGGGAGGAAGTTTCCCAGCATTAACTCCGGTGGAGGGAGCCACCGAGATTTTGGGATTGGAGACACCGCTATCCCCTCCTGCAGCCCGACTTCCACCAAATCCGGCGTCAGAGGGCATGGTGAGCGCAGGCGTGAACAACCAGAGGAGTCTTACGCCTTCACAAAGTGAGGGGTCCCACATTCTCATAGATGCCGAGTCTCCAGCATTGAATGTGGTGGAAGAGATCTGCGTTTCCCAGGTTATCTTGGAAAACGTATGGTGAGTCTTTCAGAAGCTCAAAGTGGCTGCTACGAAATCTGCAGGTGATATTTCTGCTATACTATCTAAAATAGACACGTTATCAACCTCAGTGCAAAATAGTCAAGCTGAAACAAATGTTAAATTCAATCAAATCAATGTAGAAATTGCCTCCATACAGAAACTCTCAGGCTCCTTCGTTAAAGAAAGGGTGTATCTTCAAAGGAAAATCGAACAATTAGAAAATTATAATAGAAGGTTAAAGTAGAGGTCTGCACGGGAACGGGGATCGCGGGAATCCCGCAGTTCCCGCGGGGGTCCCGCGGGAATCCCCCCTAACCCACGGGACTCCCACGGGGATCCCCCTCTGGCCCACGGGACTCCCACGGGGACCTTCCTCTAGCCAACGGGACTCCCATGGGGATGGAAGACTTTGGAAGCAAGGTTCGTCCATATAATATAATGGACTCATCAGCCTTAGTAAAAGAGGGGGGTTTATAAGTTAATTATCTGAACAGAAAACAAAAAAAGGGTTCCACGAAAGAGATTTCACAAGGAAAACATCAGCGCAAACACAAAAGAAACTGTGGAATTGATGATCCTGTCAGAAGTAATTGCTGCTTTTTATGGGGATGGGTGGGGATGGAGGTAATTCCTTGCGGGAATGGATGGGGATGAAAAGGATCCTGACGGCTACGGGTGGGGACGGAGAGGATCCTGGCAGGGATGGGCGGGGATGGATGGGATTTCTGTCCCCGTGCAACTCTCTAGGTTAAAGCTAAGAGTTTTGAGTTTTCCTAAGTATTCTGTTTTAACCCTGCTAGACATGTTTAAACATTTTTTGATGGAAAACTTAAAATATACAATAGAAGTCTATTCCGCCATAAATAGGATCTACTATCTTCCTAGGAACAAAATGTGACTTACCTGCAGAGAATGACCAGGTTGATAAACCACAATCACAACCATTTGATTTCAACAACATAACAGATATACTGGAAAGCTCACATGAGGAAATTGAATATAGAGGGACTTTACTAATATCATTTGTTTTTGAGCAGGACTTAAATTCCTTGATGATAATTTTTTTTGCTATTCACATACCCTAATTTTTGGTCTAAAGAGCTGGATCTTCCCAGATGTTACCAAGTCAACCCAAGATCATAGAAAACATTTTTTGAGTATGAGGGAAAAAGTAGGAAAAAATGGGAGCTACATTCCTACTAAGTTATCCATGCAAATGTATGATTTAATTTACCGGTTTTAAATATGTATTCTTTGTACCGAAGCAACTTCATAGCTTCCTGGACACGAAGGAAATCATATAGTTGGCTGCTTTAAAGAAAATGAGACAGACTTATAGTCATGTTAAGCCTTTTCCTATATAAAGGTGCTTGATAAGTTAGAGATCCTTATCTTTTGTGTTTCTCCACTTTATTGAGGTCATATAAGAGCTTAAAAAATGTTGTTAAGATTTAATTTCCAACTCAAGAATTGTATTGAATCACCTTTGCTAAATTGAATTGTGGATGTTAATTAGAATACTATCTCTGAGTTTGGGAAAAAATTTAATTTGTAATTGTGATATCAATGTTCTTATTTTCTGTAACAACCTTTTTTTTGGTGGGATGCCCCAGCCCCTTCTTTCCCAGAGCCAACCTAGCTAATCTACAGCCCTTTAAAGGGCTGCTGAGCAGATGGACCTTTCTCGCAGGTGGGCCACACCGAAGGGCCCTTTGTGCAGACCAAGTAGGCCCAGACATATACCATGCCGGATCCCCTCCACAAAGATCCCAGACAACCAAACACACCAAGCCCTATCACTGCTATCACACTTATACTCCCCATAATGGATTTCTACATCCCTGTTATTACAGGCCAGGGCCGCTATGGAGAACTGGCAAACCGCTATCACATAAGAACATAAGAATTGCCACTGCTGGGTCAGACCAGTGGTCCATCGCACCCAGCAATCTGCTCCCGCGGTGGCCCCCAGGTCAAAGACCAGAGCCCTAACTGAGATCAACCCTACCTGCATATGTTCCGGTTCAGCAGGAACTTGTCCAACCTTGTCTTGAATTCCTGGAGGGTGTTTTCCCCTATAACAACCTCCGGAATAGCATTCCAGTTTTACACCACTCTCTGGGTGAAGAAGAACTTCCTTACGTTTGTACGGAATCTACCCCCTTTTAACTTTAGAGAGTGCCCTCATGTTCTCTCTACCTTGGAAAGGGTGAACAACCTGTCTTTATCTATTAAGACTATTCCCTTCATTATCTTGAATGTTTCTATCATGCTCCCTCTCAGTCTCCTCTTTTCAAGGGACAAGAGGCCCAGTTTCTCTAATCTCTCGCTGTACGGCAACTCCTCCAGCCCCTTAACCATTTTAGTTTTTCTTCTCTGGACCCTTTCGAGTAGTACTGTGTCCTTCTTCATGTACGGCGACCAATGCTGGATGCAGTATTCCAGGTGAGGGCATGCCATGGCCCGGTACAGAGGCATGATAACCTTATCCGATCTGTTCGTGATCCCCTTCTTAATCATTCCTAGCTTTCTGTTGGCTCTCTTCACCGCCGCTGCACATTGCGTGATTGGCTTCATTGACTTGTCAACCAGTACTTCCACCCCAAACATCCTGTATTCGTGTATAAGATTTTTGTTACCAACATGCATCACCTTACAGTTATCCATGTTAAACCTTATTTGCCATGTCGCGACCCATTTCGCGAGCGTGTTTATGTTCTGTTGCAGGTCTTCGCAATCCTTCTGCATCTTCACTACTCTGAATAGCTTCGTATTGTCTGCAAATTTAATCACCTCGCTATTCGTACCAATTTCTAGGTCGTTTATAAATATATTGAAGAGCATGAGTCCAAGCACTGAACCCTGCGACACTCCACTCGGGACGCTTTTCCAGTCCGAGTATTGTCCATTTACCCCCACTCTCTGTTTCCTATCCGCCAACCCGTTTTTTTATCCACATGAGTATATCACTCTCGATTCCAATTTTTTGTAGTAGTCGTTCATGTGGGACCTTGTCGAACGCCTTCTGAAAATCCAGATATACAATGTCGACTGGCTCAACCTTGTCTATCTGCCTGTTTACTCCCTCGAAAAAGTGCAACAAGTTCGTCAAGCAAGATCTCCCCTTGCTGAAGCCATGCTGGCTGGTCCTCATCAGATTGTGTCCGTCAAGGTGATCAATAATGCAGTCCTTTATCAGCGCCTCTACCATCTTTCCCAGTACCGAGGTCAGACTCACCGGTCTGTAGTTTCTCGGATCTCCTCTCAAACCTTTCTTGAAGATTGGTGTAACATTCGCCACTTTCCAGTCTTCCGGAATTCTTCCTGATTTAATTGACAGATTGGCTATCAGTTGAAGCAGTTCAGCTATAGTCCCTTTCAGTTCCTTGATTACCCTCAGATGGATGCCATCCAGTCCCAGGAATTTATCATTTTTAATCCTATCAATCTGCATGCATACCTCTTCAAGACTGACCGTCAACCCTGTCAGTTTCCCGTCTTCATTTCCCGTATATAGCTTGTCAGCTTCCGGTATGTTGTGTATAACCTCTTCGGTAAATACAGATGCACAAAATGTGTTCAGTTTGTCGGTGATGGCTTTGTCCTCCTTTAGCACTCCTTTATTCCATGGTCATCCAACGGCCCCACCGCTTCCTTCACGGGTCGTTTCCCCTTAATTATATCAAAAGAACAGCTTGAAGTTTTTCACCTCTTTGACTATTTTTTCCTCATAGTCTCTTTTAGCCCCTCTTACCGCCTTATGGCACCTTCTTTGATGCTGTTTGTGCTTTTCCAGTTTTTATCCATTTTTTGACCTTTTCCATTCCTTAAACAAAGTCTTCTTGTCTCTGATCGCTTCCTTCACCTCTACAGTGTTCTTTTTCCTCTTGGATCCCTTGTTGATACGTGGTATATATAGATTTGTATCTCGATGACCATGTCCTTAAAAAGGGACCATGGTTGCTCTAGAGTTTTTACAGTGCTTATCCTTTTCTTAATCTTCTTCCCCACCATGAGTCTCATCCCTTTGTAATCCCCTTTTTTGAAGTTCAGTGCCATGGCCGTCATTCTGGATCAATGTTTTACCCCTGTGTCCAGGTCATATTGTGATCACCTTGTGCCGGTCCTCACAGTCCATTTAGAATTAAGTCCAGAATTGCATTTCCTCTCATATTTTCCTTGACAAGTTGTTCCAAGAAACAATCACCCACAGCATCCAGCATCCCTACCACAGCCAGAGGTGCCTAGGTTCCATTCTATCTCCGGATAATTGAAGCCACCCATGATAACTGTGTTGCCTCCCTTGCAGTTGCGTTTAATCTCATCCCATCTCTCCATGAATTTCTTCGGACTGCCCTGGGGGTCGGTAGTAGATGCCGATCTTCATTTCCGTTCCATTTGTTCCCAGAAATTTTACCTATAGAGACTCTAACTTATTCTTCGTTTCCGGTGTGTTCTCTCCAGTAGACTCAATTCCCTCTTTGATGTATAGGGCAATGCCCACACCTTTTTGACCTACTCTGTCTCTGTGGTATAGCTTGTATCCCGGCAGCACTGTGTTCCAGACATTTTCCTTATTCCACCATATTTCTGTGATGCCAATGATGTCAAGGTTATCTTTTTGTGCCATAGCTTCTAGTTCACTCATTTTATTCCTTAGGCTCCTTGCGTTTGTGTACATTGTGGTATGCAGATTATGCCTGCTAGAGCAGTGCTCAAGTCAACTTCAGGCTCCACGCAATTACCCTCTTTTAAAGCACAATGTCAGTCATTGAATGAATTTC